>NW_023425562.1:59091133-60326133 GCF_014108245.1 Pipistrellus kuhlii
GGAAAAGGTTAAATCTGTGATGGTAACAGTCCTCTGATAAAGACTTGGGTTGGAGCCCTTTCTTTGGGAGGCAATTACAGAAAGCCAGAGTGAGGAGGTGAGGAGGGTGAGACAGGGAAGAAGAGAGGAAAGCTTTCAGGCCTGGTTTTCTGTTGTACCAACTGAAGCTTGGTTCCTCTGGTGACTCCAGCGGAAGAAATGCCAAGCTGAGCCCAGTCCCAACTATGGAATCCTGAGGACACAAAATGGTTGTTGGGTTAAGCCACTGAATTTTGGGGTGGTTTCTTTACAAAGAAATAGGTAACTGACACAGTGGGGAAGATGAATGGGGCAAGCAAAATGGTCCCCAAAGATGTTCATTTATTTGTAATAAATAAATAAATAAATAAACAAACAAACAAATATATATATATATATATATATATATATATATATATATATATACACACACATATATATATATCAAAGAGAAAGGGAGAGAGAGAGAGAGAGAGAGAGAGAGAGAGAGAGAGAGAGAGAGAGAAAGAAACATCAATGATGAGAGAGAATTATTGATTGGCTGCTTCCTGCATACCCCATACTAGGGATCAAGCCTGCAACCTGGGCATGTGCTTGACTGAGAATCAAACAGTGATCTATCTCCTTGTTCATAGGTCAACACTCAACCACTGAGCCACGTCAGCCAGGTGAGATGTTTATTTCTTACTTCCTGGATTCTGTAAGTACCTTATATTACATGATAAAAGGGACTTTGCAAGTGGAATTAAGGTTAAGAACCTTAAAATAGGGAGATTATCCTGGATTATCTGGGCCCAATCTAATTACATAAGCCTTTATAAGCAGAAAACTTTCTCCAGCTGGACCTGCTTGTACTGGAGGGGGCCACTTAGAAAGCATGAGAAGTAGTGCAGGAAGTCTCAAAGGATTGGCCCTTGGTGGACAACCAGAAAATAAATCGAGACCTCAGTCCTACAACCACAGGAAACTGAGTTCAGCCAACAACCTAGATGGGCTTGGGAGCTGATCCATTCTCAGGCCCTCCATAAAGGAGCAAAGCATTGCTCTCTGTCACCTTGAATACAACCTCAGGAGACTTCAAGCATAGCACTGAGCTCAATCAGCTGTACTTGGACTTCTGACCTACAGGACTGTGAGATAATAAATGGGTGTTGTGCCGAAACCGGTTTGGCTCAGTGGATAGAGCGTTGGCCTGCGGACTGAAGGATCCCGGTTCGATTCCGGTCAAGGGCATGTATCTTGGTTGCGGGCACATCCCCAGTAGGGGGTGTGCAAGAGTTTCTCTCTCATCGAAGTTTCTAACTCTCTATCCCTCTCAATTCCTCTCTATGTAAAATCAATAATATATATGAAATTATCAATAAATGGGTGTTGTTTTAAGCTACTATGTGATAATTTGTTACAGCAGCAATAGAAAACATAACACCGACTTGTAAACTGACCTGTGCAAGGCAGTGTGAGCCGATGTGATCGTCAAGGAGTGGGCCCAGCAATGGGCAGAGGATGAAAGTGAAAAAGACTTTCCCAGAGAAGAAGGAGTTTGAGCTGGGTTTTGAAGGAGCAGTGTCTTAGGTCAGATTCCCCCAGAAGACAACCCCAAGTTTTAGATGATAATTCCAGGAAATACCAGTAATGGAGTGAGAAAGTGAGACAGGGAAAGGAAAGAAGTCAACATAAATGAATTATCAAGCAAATTAACCATTGTAAACAAGTGGAGCTTAATCTGCTGAGGGATGCGGGGAAACAGTGTAGATCATGTCTTAGAACTATCATACTCAAGGGACAAGAGTGCAGGGGGATGACCACTCCTATCATCATTGGTTGAAAGTATCTCCTGGGGCATTAATTTTCTGGCACTTCTGGCCCATCACATGTGCAGAGCAGGCACCAGCACTTCAGAAAGCTCTCAGGCAAAAAGTTGCAGGTGCTGGCAGTTGGAAGTCTGGCTGACATGAACTAAACTGGCGGGGGCCAACAGGATATGGGTGGAACACCTATAGCACCTGCTGTAAGCAGTGAGGGTTTACCAGGCAGCAGAAAACAGGTGTGCACACAGAGGCACAGAAAACAAGAAAAGAATGTTCTGAAGGGGTTAGTGGAGTAGGATCTGCAGTCAGTCCAAAAGGGGTTTGAATCCTCGCTAGTTGTGTCACCTTGGGCAAGTAACATCACCGATTTTTTTAAAAATATATACATTATTGATTTTTTACAGAGAGGAAGAGAGAGGGACAGAGAGTTAGAAACATCGATGAGAGAGAATCATCGATCAGCTGCCTCTTGCACACCCACTCCTGGGGATGTGCCTGCAATAAGGTACATGCCCTTGACCGGAATCAAACCCGGGACCCTTCAGTCCGCAGGCCAACGCTCTATTGAGCCAAACAGGTTTTGGCACATCACCGATCTTTGTGTTATCTGTACAATGGGGATTATATGTACCTATCTCACTGGGTTGTCACAGGATTAAATTAGATAATATTTTAAAAGGTGTTGGTGGACCCTTACCTAACACCAATACAAAAATTAACTCAAAATGATCTAAACATAAGAGCTAAAATTACAACATTCTTCAAAGAAAACATAGAGCAAAAGCTTCATGACACTAGATTTGAGAATTATTTATTGAAAGTGACACCAAAGGCATAGAAAATAAAAGCAAAAAATAGAAATATTGAACTCCATAAAAATGAAAAATTTTGTGCACCTAGAACACTATCAACAAAGTAAAAAGGCATCCTGTGTAATGAGAGAAAATATTTTCAAACTAGAGGCCCATTGCATGAAAAGATTCATGCAATAGGCCTTCATTTCCTTGGCTTCCAGCACTGGTTTTCCTCTGGCACCCAGGACCCAGGCCTTTGCTCTTGCCAGAGTATGCCTTTTTCCTCTTCTCTGCAGTCTTGTCTTAAATATGGCACTCTGCTCCTGTAGATCCCTTCACCCCTGCCCTCCCTCTCATAGCAGGCATCCTGCACTGCCTGACCACTCCATACCTGGAGCAGCTGGGCATCGACCATCTTTGGCCTTCTAATTTGCATACTCACTCTGATTGGTGGTGGGTGTAGCAGAGGTATGGTCGATTTACATCTTTGTCTATTATAAGGTAAGATCATACATTTGATGTGTTTAATATATAGAATGTATAAAGAGCTTTTAAACTCCAACAACAACAAAAAACTATTCAAAAATGGGCACAGGACTTGAATAGACATGTTTCAAAGAATGGCCAACAAACACATGAAAAGATGCTAATCATTAATCATTAGAGAAATGCAAATCAACACTGCAATGAGATGCCACTTCATGCCCATTTAGTATGGATTCTATAAAACACACACACACACACACACACACACACACAAACAAAGAAACCCTAAACAAACAGAAAATTACAAGGGCTGGTGAAGATGTGGAGAAATTGGAATCCTTATGCCCTATTGGTGGGGATATAAAACTGTATAGTTGTTGTGGAAATAGTATGGCAGTTACTCCAAAAAATTAAATGTAGAATTACTATAGGATCCAACAATTCCATTTCTGGATATGTACCTCAAGTTACTGAAAACAAGGTTTAAAAGAGATATTTGTACACTCATGTTTATAGCATTATTATTCACAATAGCCAAAGTTAATAGCAACCCCAAAGTCCATTGACAAATGAATGGATAAGCAAATTGTGAGATATAAATGCAATGGAATATTATTCAGCTTAAAAAAGGTAGGAAATTCTGACATTCTACTACATAAAACTTGAGAACATTATGCTAAGTGAAATAAGCCAGTTACAAAAGACAAGTACTATTTGAGTTCATGTATACGAGGTACCTGGAGTAGTCAAAATCATAGAGACAGAAGTAGAATGCTGGTTGTCAAGGGTGGAGGGGTGTGAAGTGAGAGGGGGAAGAAAATGTATTGTTTAATGGATACAGAGTTTCAGTTTTACAACATGGGAAAAGCTCCAGGGCGCCCTGGCCGGTATGGCTCAGTTGGTTGGGCATTGTTCCGTGCACCAAAAGGTTGCCAGTTCTATTCCTGAGTCAAGGCACATGTCTGGGTTACAAGCTAGATCCCTGGTAGGTGGCATGCAGGAGGCAGCTGATCAATGTTTCATTCACATCAGTTTTTCTCTCCTTTTCCCTTCTTCTATCTTTTAAAAATAATTAATTAAAAATATTTTAAGGAAAAAAAAAAGCTATGAGGTAGATGCTGGGGATGGTTGCACAATAATATGAATGTACTTAATACCACTGAACTGAGCTTTTGTGAGACAGAGCCAGGCTTCCTTGGAAACAGATCTCTATCTATGGGGGAATACATGTGTGGGTGGAAAAAGTCCCCCAGGGTTTCTGATAGTACTCTCGTCACCCTCAGTTGGTTTCCCTTCTCTCTATCTTGTTAAACACTGGGAAACAAAAATATTGTTATGCAATACTCTAAGGTCTAGGAGCTCAAGAGAAGATGGTCATCATTTTTCATCTAAGTCCACATATGCTGCTAGAAGAGCATGATTTGTTTTAAAGGGTTAACAAAGAAAAAAGAAGAGAAGGTGGTCATCACGTGCTCTTTCTGTAAAAGTAGAATTTGAGCAGCGTTTAGATACGTGATTTAAGTAAGTGATTATATTCATGGTGAATCTGTTGGCATGGATATAAATTCCAGTTAGATTAAAAAGGGAAGAATTTCACAGCCAAACTTATGAGGCTGAAATGCCCAGCTGTTCCTGAAATCCTTTTCCTCTTTCTCCTGGGACCAATAAACCCCATTTCCCAGCTGCCTTGAGTTGAACTGTATTCCTGGTAATGAAAGGTTAGTGGATGGGAAGTGTGTCACTTCCAGGTGAGGTCTTTGAAAACTCCCCACTTCCAAATCCAGACACACCTAATTCGTGCTGTCCCCCTCCTGGTTCCAGTTCTGTCTCCTTCTTGCACTTATGAGGGCCCTGATTACATTGGGCCCACCAGATAATCTAGGATAATCTCTCACGTCAAGGTCAGCTGACTGACAATCTTAATTCCTTCTGAAAACTTAATTCCTCTTTGCCATGAAATGTGTCATAATTTACAGGTTCTGGGAATTGTGGCATTTTTGGGGGCACTATATTATTTAGCATACCACATAGAACAAACACAATTATAATAAGACTAGTAGCCCTGTGCACGAATCCATGTGCCAGTAGCTCTCTATTGGGCCTGGCTACTCTGTGCCCGCTGCCCCAAAGGCTCTCTGTGGCCCAGAGGCCCATCTGCAGCCAGTCACAGAATGCTTGCCACGTCATCACGGCGATGAAGCAAGCATTCCCCAAGGCCACTCATGCTGCTTACTCTCAGTGGCCACCTCCCTCAGACTGAGGGACTCTGGCAGGGCTGAAAGGACTGGGTGCCGCCATCTTGTGGCTATGGGTGCCACCATCTTTGTGCAGAGTGATGGTTAATTTGCATATTACCCTTTTATTAGATAGGATGAGGAACATGGTGTTTCCACAAAGGAAGTCATACTGGGCAGACAAAAAACATGTCCTCTAAAATAATTTAAGATTTAAGAGGGTGCATGCATCTATTTAGATGCCTTTTATTTATATTTTAATAAGCATCTGTAGCAGACATTTGTAATATACTATGTCACATCCTCTCAACTCACCTGACTTTAGTGCATTGTTGGCGATTAGTTTGCACACTTTACTAGCATCCTTCATAAAGCACACATAGAAACAACTCTCTGTTTTCTCTAAGGCAGCAGAAGATGACTTAACCAAATTCAGGTTACTTGAAAGTACAAGGGGCGCTCTCTGGGTAGCTTAGTTCATTAAAGCATTGTCCCTATATGTCAAGGTTATAGGTTCGATCCCCTGTTGGCACATACAAGAATTAACCAATGAATGAATAAGTAAATGGAACAACAAATTGATGTTTCACTCTCTTTCAAAGCAATAAATAAAAAATAAACACTTATTATTAACACTAGAGGCCCAATGCATAAATTTGTGCATAGGTGGGGTCTGGCTGCAGGTCAGGGAGGAACCCCAGGGTGGTTGGTGGGCCAGACCTGCCCCTTGGTCGAATTCGATGGAACTCCCATTCATGGGGACAATTTGCATATTACCCTTTTATTATATAGTATTTCCTTTATAATCAAAAAAAAAAGAAAGAAGGAGGAAAGAAGGAAGGAAGGAAGGAAGGAAGGAAGGAAGGAAGGAAGGAAGGAAGAAAGGAAGGAAGGAAGGAGAAAAAATAAACAAAGAAAAAAAGAACAAGAGAGTTAACACCCCCAGGTAGCGATATTCATCTAATGGGGGATGGGATCAGTGGTAAGATGTCCCAACCACCGTCCTCTGGCCGAACACTTTTGATGTGCTTTCTCCATGGTTCTTCAGACTGTCCCCAGCAGAACTGAGCCTCAGTTGCCCACAGTAGTAACCAGCTCATAGCATATCAATGTTGTCTTTTCTCTCCCATTCCCTCCCTTCTGCCTCCTGGGATCACCTACCAAATAGACTACCTGCACCCATGTCCTTCTCTCAGATTTTGCTTTTGAGGGAACCCAACTAAAACAGCACTTACCACTGATATTTTATGGCGAGTTAATGTTGCAGGTCTCTGTAGCGTAGACCTCTCCCAGTACAAACTAGTACACCTTGTTCACAGGCATCTGCACGCTGATTGGCTGGCATCCATTTGGTTGGTTGGTGCCCATGCCACACAGGTCATCGGCCACTAACAAGTGTGTCAGTACCGAATATAAATGGCTGTCCCTGACATGTTCTTCTTGCTTGGTTACAAGGTTCTAACTCAAGATACGTGGGAGAGAATATAAATATCTTAAGATGCAATCCCAGAGGGCCATGTGCTAAAAAGATCTGTGTACCTAAAATGAAGAAAAAAAGGTTATTTGAGGTTGTCCTTCTTCGTTTTTTGTTTTTTTTTCTTCAGGCTGAAGTCAGGGTTGTTTATTTGAATTCTGGCAATAACCCTGGAAATTCATTTAGGTGCCAAGGGAAACATGAGAACAGTGGACTCCAGAAAGAATGTGCTCCAAGGCACACAGGACAGCAGGCATGAACCCAAAGGAAGACACCAGGGCCTTGTCGTAGTCACAACAAATGTCTGGTGACTTTTCAAAGGGGTCATACATTGTTTGTCAGCCAATACGGACATCATTTAATCTATGTATTAGAGGGAGATCAGGTAGAAGGTGAAGGAACAAAACATCAAGCAGACTTTTATCACCTCTCTGTGGTATGCAGCCATTCTCTCATGCAGCCATTCTCTCCCCCAGGTGCTAGCAGAGCTGAGAATGGGTCTAGCACCCCTAGCACAGACTCCTTCCACATGTCAGCAAAGGGGGAAGTTGAGCCATGATGCTGTCACTATATAGACCTTAACTGATCCCACCTGAACCCTGGCAGTGGGGTGGCCCTTCAGAGTAGTCCTGAATTGAAGCAAACAGACTTCGGACTCAGGCTACCACCAGAAAGGGCATGTGGCCTCGGTGAAGGCAGCCACCAGAGGCCAACCCTCCTGGCAGCTGAGGGGATGAATGTCTTGGTCTTGAAGAGGGGAATCTGACAAGATGCCAGAGCATCCATTTCACCCTTGTACTACTGCCGCCACCCTCGGTCTCTCAAAGGCACTCACATCCCACAGCCATCTTTGTGTGACCCCAGCCTTCCCTGGAAATAGAACATGTTGCGTTGACCTTATACACACTGGGCTTGCTTCCCTGGGCATTATGTGCTGAGCCTTTAAGGCAAAAACACTGACCATAAACTAAAAATGGAACTCCCATTTGACCCAGTGATCCCACTTCTAGGACTACATCCCAAGAAACTAGAAACACCAATCAGAAAGGATGTATGCACCTCTGTGCTCATAGCAGCACAATTTACCATAGCTACGGGTAAGATGTGGAAACAGCCTAAATGCCCATCAGCAGATGAGTGGATTAAAAAACAATGTTCATCTACACAATGGAATACTATGCTGCTGTAAAAAGGAAGGAACGCCTACTATTTGCAACAGCATGGATGGACCTGGAGAGCATTATGCTAAGTGAAATAAGTCAGTTGGAGAAAGATAAATATTACATGATCTCACTTATTTGTGGAATAGAATGAACCACATAAACTGATGAACAAAAACCGATTCAGAGACAAAGAAGCATCGATCAGACCATCAAACTGTAGGTGTTTCTTTCTGCATCCAGCATGGAAAAAGAGCAGGTCTGGTTACCCAGTAGAGGAGCTGGGGATTGAGAAATAAAAGAAAGAGACCAGACATGAAGATAGAAGGAAAAAGCTGGGAGCTGAGTGGCATGCTGTCCTCCCTGATGGAGGGACAGGGACCCAGAGCCAACACAGCATGTTTATTTATATTCCCCAAGAGGGTTTCAGCAAAAACTTAGGATCAAAGGAACTTATTTGCATTCTTGAGTAGGCCTTAGCATTCTTGGTGCTTGACTAGATTTCCATGTCACAGTTACACTCCCCACACCAGGGCTGAAATGAAGGCCAAGCAGATAACACTCTTGCCTATTTGGTAAAGTATGTTCCCAGGGCGTGGCTTTGTCTGTTGCCTTGAATTCAGCTGACAATGATTAAAGAAATGCCCATGTGCCTTCCCAGGCATTGTCTACATCAAACCACATCAAAGAGTTGGGGGAAAGGGGAGAGTTCAACCAAAAGACTTGTCTGCATTCATATAAGCATAACCAATAGACACAGACTCTGAGGGGGAGAGGGGGTGAGGATGAGCAGGGAGGTGGGGGGGGGGGCGGTCACTGGGGCCTAAGGTCACATATGTAATACAGTAATCAATAAAATATATATAGAAAAATAAACAAAACTACAATTAAAAACCCCCACAAACGAACAAACAAAAAAACATTGACCATAAAACTCTTAATTAAGCCTGGGCTGGTGTAGCTCAGTGGATAGAGCATCGGTCCATGCACCAAAGGGTCATGGGTTTGATTCCCAGTCAAGGGCACATACCTAGGTTGCAGGTGTGTTCTAGAGGCAACCAACTGATGTCTCTTTTTCACATGGATGTTTCTCACTTGTCCTCCCTCCCTCCCTCCTTCCCTCCCTCCCTCCCTCCTTCTCCCCCTTCCTTCCTTCCTTCCTTCCTTCTACTCTCTTTGAAAGATCAATGGAAAAAACATCCTCAGGTGAGGATTAACAATAAATAAATACATAAACAAACAAATAATAAGAAGTTCATGTATAAACTTCAGACTGGTATGAGGTCTGGCAATTATGTTATCCTGTTTGTCCCTAAGAAATAGTTATATTAGACCAGATGTTCTGTCTTGGCAATGTCCCTGGGTATCAGTCCTACAGCCACTGCAGACACCCACAGCTTAGTTGCCAGAGTCCCCAACCTCATACTTCTTTTAAATCCACTGCATCAGATCCTGGCATGACCCACCAGCTACCGTGTTTCCCCGAAAATAAAACATCCTCCGAAAATAAGACCTACTTACAGGTTTCCTTCTGAGTGAAACATAAGGCATCCCCCCGAAAATAAGGCCCCCCCTAGGCTCTATCTCAGAATGAAAATTAGTTTACCTTACCGTATACAGGTAATAAATTTCCTTTATTTTCAATTAACAATAAATGTGTACCATATTCTTCTTCATGGAAAAGTAAGACATCCCCTGAAAATAAGACCTAGTGCATCTTTGAGAGCAAAAATTAATATAAGACACTGCCTTATTTTCGGGGAAACAGGGTAGAAGAAGTTGTAGAGGAGCCAGAGAATGGGAGACACGCCCCTGTTAATGTGAATGCGTACAAGGGAAACCAGGAGCAGGAGGCTGACCACTGGCAGAGGAAGAGGAAGAGGAAGAAGGTGATGGTGAGGGAGAGGATGGAGATAAAGGTGAGGAGGTTGAAATAGCTACAGGCAAACAGGATGGTTATTTTCACTGCTGAGGATGACTTGGCAGCCGAAAAGGAAAAGTTAAACGAGAGAGAGAGAGAGAGAGAGAGAGAGAGAGAGAGAGAGAGAGAGAGAGAGAGAGAGGTCACTTTGACCTACCTACCTATTCACCTTTCACTTGCTTCTCACAATCTAAAGTAAGTCCTCTTGGTGTGGATTCCCTCCTATTTGCTCACTGTGGGCAGGGCCACCACAGGCGGCACTCGCTCTCTACCACCTCGCCAAAACCACAATGTGAATTTGAACCGGGAAATAAAAAGAACCAAACGTTTCAAGGGCCTGCTTTTTCCCATCTTAAAGGTACTTTGGAAAAGATGTGAGGGTTTTTCTGGTATTTTTTTTTTTTTAAGAAAGAGAAACACACAGAGAGAAACGCAGATGTGAAAAAGAAACATCAATTGCTTAGCCCCAACCAGTGTTGGGGATCGAGCCTGCAATGTGTCCTTGACCAGAATCAAACTTGGGACCCTTCAGTCCATGGACTGATGCTCTATCCACTGAGCCAAACTGGCTCGGGCTTTTCTGGTGTTTTTTACACTTTATGTTTTTGATAGTCTTGCTTAATGATTTTGGGTGACCAAATATGCCTTCAGAGCAATCTCTCTCCTACTTCTGATTTTACTTGTGTTGTGAGCATGTTCATTTTAATCTCAAAAAAGGGGGGGGGGGATCTTATAAAAATAAAAGCAAAAACAAAAACAACAAATCTTATTCCAAGTATTCATTAACTTTGTGTGTGTATGTTGTGGGGATCCACTTGGAAAACCAGAATTAGCATAAAGATGATTTTAAACTGAAGACATTTGAGATTCAACAGATACAGAAAAAGCCTCCCCGAGCTTCCCTTATCTGAATAAAAGCAGCAACTTCTGAGACCTTAAATAAATCTTTGCTGTTTTAAATTTTAGCGAAGCCTCCTGATGCATTGATGCTCAGTCAACAATTCATTTGTCCTCACAACTCTGTAATGTATGTAGGGTCAAAAATAGAGAGGTAAAGTAACTCACCCAAGGCCACCTAGCCAGGAGGCATCTGTATGGCCAGCTGACAAAGCATAACTTCATTTAGGAGCAGCTTAGAATTAATTCCAATGATGTCAGAGGCCTGGATTCTAACACCCAAGAAGCCTCTTCTCTTCTCTTTTCTTTTTTTTTAAATGTATTGATTTTTTATAGAGAGAAAGGGAGAGGGATAGAGAGTTTGAAACATCAATGGGAGAGAAACATTGATCAGCTGCCTCCTGCACACCCCTTACTGGGGATGTGCCTGCAACCAAGGTACATGCCCTTGACTGAAATCAAACCCAGGACCTTTCAGTTTGAAGGCCAATGCTCTATCCACTAAACTAAACCAGTTAGGGCAGCCTCTTCTCTTTTCATTGTGATCTTCCCAAATCACAGATGAACAATCCTTTCTGTAGCTCTGGTTTTTTTCGTTTGTTTGTTTGTTTGTTTGTTTTGTTTAAAAAAACATTTTCTAACTCTGGATTTAAGAAGAAAGCACATGTTCTCTTCCCCCTTTAATTCCAGGTTAATCCCTAGCTCTGTAGAATTTCCTCACTTTCAGATGTCCTCATTCCTTGTTTTGTTCTTCTGCCTTTTTTCTTTGTTATGCCTGTATCTCTTGCTCTAAGAGAGTTTTTGAGAGGACTGCCTGTAGCAGACCAGGACACAGGTGCAATGTCATTAGCTGGTTGAAGTTCAACTATTTTGTGCAGGTCGTAAAATGAACTGCATAAAGGTGTGGACATTGCTATATTTTTCTTTAATGTCTCCAGCAAAGCACAGGAGCCCAGATGGAGTGGCTCAGAGGTTGAGAGTCGACCTATGGACCAGGGGTCACAGTTGGATTAGTTGTAGGCTGGAACCCAATGTGGGGTGTGCAGGAGGCAGCCAATCAATGATTCTTTCTCATCATTGGTGTTTCTATCTCTCTTTCTCCCTTCCTCTCTGAAATCAATAAAAATATATTTTCTAAAAAGCACAGAAAATAAACCTTGTTGAATCGCACTGCAATGACTAAGCATGTGGGGAATGAAGTCGCCAAAGTGGGGCTGGCTGTGGAGAGGCCTGGAGAAGCAGGTGTTAGGGCTCAGGTAGGGTAGAGCTCAGGTTTCACAGCTCTACCTTCATTGACATTCAACAAGTGATCACTGAGCTCACTCAGGCTCTGCACTGGGCATTCAGCTACAACCTGGACTGATTCAACAAAGATAAAGTATGAGCCTTATTTACTCAGGTATGACTGTTTCAAGTCAGTCAACTGGTTATTCCATTCAGTAAGCACAAAATGCCTTTTTGTATCTGGAAGCACCTGGGATTTAGAGAAATAAAAGTCAATAATGCTGAGGGCTTTACAGCCAAAAAAAGAAGAGAAAGAGGAAGAGGAAGAGAGGAGGAGGTGGAAGAGAGGAGGAGGAGAAGGAGGAGGAGGAGGAGGGAGAAGATAGGTAAAGTAGCAGGTAGGAAGCGGATGCAATAATTCACATGAGAAATATCAAGAGCCTGAATCTTTTACAAGATCTGGGGAAGATTCAAAGTTGAATAAACCTTTATTCCCTTCTTTACAATGTTGACAATCTGTAGCTAGAAGACTTGGCTAAGTGGCTGTGGGCACGGGTCGCCTCATATGCTCAGAGTGAAAAGGCAAAGGGCAGGAAAGATTGTGAAGCCACTATCCCAACACTGTGGAGGAACGCTCTGGAAGGCTTGGGAGCTGGAGAATTCTACTCCCTTATGTGGCGGAACTGCAAGAGTAACTTACTCTTTTCTTTAAGCAGTTACTTCCAGTCAGGTGATAGTTGCCTGGAATCAACTGAGTAGATTGGAAAAGGAAATGTGCAATCATTTTCAAATTTGCAGGTGCAAATTTGGGGGATGCTGGCAACTGTGGTGCATTGATTGATACGTACCTGCCTTTCCCAAAAACAGAGGGGTCATTTCTATCATATGCTGTAGGTGTCCTTTTGACAATTTGTCCCATTGATGGAGCAGATAAATCAACAGGCCTGCTGTAAGCAAACCAATTATTCAATTCTGTATTAGCAAAAGAACTCAAGTCATTCAAGGTTAACTTAAAATAGAACACCCTAGTAATGTGATCAGCATGGAACAAAGGCTCTGCATCAGAGAGGGGAGGACAGAGAGAAGAAGATACCATTGGCTGGCAACCCTGTGGAGACTTCCAGGAATAAGTAAGCAGCTGGCTCAGAATGCCACAGAGAGCTGGTGTCAGCTCTCCCCAAAGGGCCAGCATTCCACACAGTTATCTCCTTTGTGATTTGTCTATACAAATAGTGGTGGTAACAGTAAAAAATGTTTTCAACTGCTTGCATGTTATGATCTTTCTCTTTTCTAGAGACATACGGGTATGGGGTTTTTTATGAAGCCTAGCAAAATAACTGTGGGCCCAATGCAGAGATAAAAATACAGGAACCCTATAACAGTACACACGACATTTCTTTTTCTCTGATCTCCCCTCTTCTGGAAGTGGGCAGGGTTAGCTCACAAACATAGCTACCATGTAATATATACTATCCCCCCTAACTCCACCCTCATTGTGGTTTCCTGGGCTTTAATCTGCTCCAAAGCCTTTGATGCTTTGAAATTACTTCTGCTCCCTCTGTTGCTGCCACTATTGTTGCCATGGCTAACACTAAGATCAAGTGATACCTGGACCACATTATGCTTAAGGGAATTTCCTTCCTGCCTCAGCCAGGCCAAAGGCACTTCAGCCATTGAAGTTGCTGGTGCATTCATGCCCTTGGTAAAGAATTGATTTATGAGCCCAGGTTGCCGCCAATGAAGCAGGAAAAATTCCTTGCCCTCACCTTTGTCTTAACACTCTATTACACTTATTCAAAAGAAAATCACAATGAGACACCCTGTCTACCTATTAGGCTGGCAAGATCAAATGTCTGATAAATGACACAGAGAAACAGACAGTGCAGGTGGAATGCAAATTGATATAATTCTTTAGGAGAACAATTCGGTCATATCTACCACAATTTACATGCCCATCCCATTTGATTTAGTAAATGTATCCCTAGTTGATGCTTCAATGTGTACAAAATGGCATTTTTTTGAGGATAGTCAGTGCAGGAGTGTTTTTTGTAAGATGGGAAATAATGGCATAGTAGACACTGTAGAGACTTGCCAGATTCCCTTTGCTCACTGGCAGGCAAGATGGAAAGTTCTGTATGTACTGGCACAACTTCCCACCTCCAGCCACCTGCAATGCCCTCGAGGGCCACACTCAGTTACTGAGAACAATATATAGTGAATAACACAGCCTGCTTGGGCTGTCAAAACAGAATGTATAGCGCCAAAACCGGTTTGGCTCAGAGGATAGAGTGTCGGTCTGAGGACTGAAAGGTCCCAAGTTCATTTCCGGTCAGGAGCATGTACGTTGGTTGCGGGCACATCCAAGGCAGCAGATTGATGATTCTCTCTCATTGATGTTTCTAACTCTCTATCCCTCTCCCTTCCTCTCTGTGAAAAATCAATAAAATATATTTTTTAAAAAGAAAAAAAAAAGAAAAAACCAGAATGTATAGCTTAAAAAACAAACAACCAGGAATGAGTTTTCTCACAATTCTGCATGCTAAAGGCTAAGAGCAAGATTCTGGATGATTCAGTTTTTGGTTAGGGCTCTCTTTCCGACTTGCAGATGGCTGCCTTTCCCAAATGTCCTTTCCGGGGAAGTGTGCACTGGAGGGAGGAGAGAGAGTGTGATAGTGAGCTCTGATGTCTCTGCCTATAATGACACTAATCCTATCATGCCAGGGCCCCATCCTTATGACTTCATCTAGCCTTAATTACTGCCTTAGAGACCCCATCTCCAAATACAGTCACACTCAGGATTTTGGCTTCAACATGAGTTGGGGGTAGAAGGGGAAGGGCACAGACATTCAGTCTATAACAGTGCACAAAGCCCCCAGCTTCCCCATCCCTCAGAGTGATATTTCTGAGACAGTTTCTACAGTTTCTTCAGAGGGTGCTCAGTGTGATTGAGCCCCAGTTGCCCTAGAATATGGCTTGCTTATTAATCTATCTCATCATGGCTTTTCTCTATCCCCTCTCACCGAGCTTCCTGGAGCCACCTCCCAAGTATACGACCTGCACCCAAGACTTTGTCTCAGGGTCTGCTTTGGGAGAACTCAAACTGAGACAATATTTTGAATAATCAGTGATTTGAACCTAAAGTTATGCCCACAGGTATTCAGACCTGCAGGTTGTCCTTTATTCCTAAGTACTACGGTAGCAGTTGCTGTGTTCTGGTCCCTGTTTGTGCCAGTTCATACTGCAGCATGTGGTAGACTAGAGCGGGAGAGGTCCTGGAAATTAGCCTGCCCTATAGAGGAGGTGAGGCAGGGAACAGAAGACAGACCCCTACCTGCAGGTCCCAGGAGTCTTAGAGGGAATGCCATGTTCACCAAGCACATCGAAGACAACAGGCAAGACTGCAGTCTCCCGTGGAACTCAGAGTGTCCCCATAGGTGAATTGAATACAGTTGCTTTAAAGCCTTTGACGCAAGGCAGAGTTTGACATTTCAAAGTATGTTCTCCCTGTAAATTGTTGGAAAATTAGTTTTTGAGAGTTACAACCAAGGCCATTATAATTTTTATCATCGCTGATTAATTATTCCTGTTCTTAAATTTTATATAAGTGAAATAATTCTGTATATCATCATTTTGTACCTGGCTTTTTCTTTTCTTTCTCAATATGATGTTTGTAAGATATACTCATGTTAGTGCAGGCCTATGCATTGTAGGATGTTTAACAACACCCCATCCAATTGTAACAACAAATATGTCTCCAGACCTCTAGACTTTTTCGATTGTCCCCTGAGAGCAAAACCACCTCTGGTTAAGTACCACTGCATTCATTTATTTTAAAAATATATATTTTATTGATTTTTTTACAGAGGGGAAGAGAGAGGGATAGTTAGAAACATCGATGAGAGAGAATCATCTATCAGCTACCTCTTTTCGGCTGCATTTATTTATTTAAGAAGCATTTAAAGAGCATTCATCCTCTGCAGATAACATGCCTTGGGGCATGTGAGATCCATGTGCCAATGGGATGTGATACTTGCTTTTTCAAACTTGCTAGTCTAGTGAAGGAGGCCAACATTAAGCATGCAATTACATAATAACTCACTCTTTTGGGAAAGTTGTATTGCACAGAATATCTGAATGATCTTTTCAAGCAACTGCCAATTCAAGAATAAAACCCGTAGACATGGAAATACCAGGCTGTCAGGAGAATTATTTTTATTAGCCTTTGACATTTTTTAAAGTTTAGATTTTCTTATTTTTTGAATCTCCAAATATGACATGCTGAGAAACTGAAATTTAAATAACATTTGTAAAAGTCAGCATTTTACTGGTAGGGTAAAATGGCTGTACTTTCTTTGTCACTCATAATCTCAGCCTGCTTGTATGGCTCAGTGGTTGAGTGTTGACCCATGAACCAAGAGATCACAGTTCGATTCCCAGTCAGGGCTACATGCCCAGGTTGTGGGCTTGATTCCCAGCAGGAGGCAGCCGACTGATGCCTCTCTCTCTCTCTCTCTCTCTCTCTCTCTCTCTCTCTCTCTCTCTCTCTCTCTCTCTCTTTCTCTCCTTTCTTTAAAACTCAATAAAAACATATATATTTTTAAAAAAATAATAAGTTGAGTCTCATTGCCTCTCCTAGATACTGAAATGACCTTGAGTCTGGCTTGATCAATAGAATGCATAAAAAGTGATGCTGTGTAGTTTCCAAGCCTGAGTAATAGAGATTTAATGTCTGAGAACATGCTCATGGAAGCCCTGAGCCACGATATGCCCATCCTGTTAGAAAGAGAGGCACCACGGACAGGCCCTGGAGGAGGAGCTGCCTGTGGAGGTAAAGGCCGCGTGCAAGGGCCCTGAGGTGCCAAATATGTCACCAAAGAAGCCATTTTGGTGTTTTGTTTTGTTTTGTGTGTATTTTTAAATGTATTTTTATTGACTTCAGAGAGGAAAGGAGAGAGAGAGAGAGATAAAAACACCAATGATGAGAGAGAATCATTGATTGGCTGCCTCTTGCACACTCCTGCCTGGAGATTGAGCCCACAACCCAGGCATGTGCCTTTGACTGGAATTGAATCTGTGAGCCTTCAGTCTGCAATACTCTTTCCACTGAGCCAAACTGGCTAGGGCTAAAGAAGCCAGTTTGGATGTTCCAGATAATTGAGCCTTCAGATGACTCTGCCCAGTCACCCGTGAGTCCCCAAAGGAAACCAGCAGAACCACTCAGCTTATCCAGGTCAACCAGCAGATCCATGAGAGATAATAAAATGGTTGTTAATTTTCAGCAGCTAATTTTGGCTTGATTTGTTTTATAACAGTAGATAACCAAAATAGATTATGCCCCACTGAAGATAGAATAGAAATAGCATTGATCTGTTTCTTGTATAAATAATAGTTGTGTATACAAATATTAACCAGGAGTCTTTTGGGAGCTCGTGATACGAAGCTAACTCAAACTGCTTAGAGAAAGTGTGGACATTTTTGGCCCATGAAACCCTAGGAAGAGTTAACTCATCTAACCATGGGAGTATCAGGGATGGGCCTCCACAGTCTTGCTTGTACCAACTGTAGCTGACTGTACCCAAGTTGCACCCATCAGATTCTCTTTCTCTGGAATCTTGTATTAGAATAGAGAGGATGTTGATCAGAATGGTCATAGTATATCACATGCATAGGAGAAGCCCAGAAAGCCAGTCTGAGGGTGGGAGGGTGGAGAGCGAGACAGGAGAGACACACAGAGAGAGGCAGAGGAGAGAGGGCTGGGCCACAGAACCAGAGAAGAGAGATGGCCTCCTGTTCCAGGCTCCCTCCCTTTCTAAAACCCTCCCACATCTGGCTCCTGGTCTGTAAAATATGCCAAAATAGGTATAATGTAGGCATACATTTCCCCTAATCTCTCAAGCTAGCTCAAGTAACTTCAATAACATGCTATTAAAGAGTCAATTAATCCAGGAAAGCATAATAAAATTACACCCACACTCTCAAAAAGTTCTGCTCCACTACACTCCCTATGAGAATTTCCTTCTCATAGCCCTAAAAGCACAATGATGGCTTATTTCCCCACAGGTGAATGAGCACGTCTTCAACTACCCCGCGGGTTTCACAGAACTTGGCCCGAAGACCTGGCTGTTACACAGAGCAACGTGTTTGTGGTCCAAGATAACCTGAAATGAACAATTTAGTCCCTAATTACTCCAGGTGGAGTAGTGCAAGCTCACCAAACTGCCCCAGATTTAGAGATATGTGGCAGGAGGAGGGAGTCAGAGGAAGTCAAATATGCATGAGTAGAAACGGACTGTGACACCAATTCTGCAAGCTCCCCAGCGCCTATTTGCTGCCTGCCAGGGTTCTGAATGCTCAGCTTCCCTGTCTATACTACTGGGCCACCGGAATGTGTGGGTGTTTATAGGCAGCTTCCCACGCGATGCTATTACTAGGGAGCAGCAGCGCCCTGTCCAAAAGTATCCTCTTTCTACCAGCCTGTCAAAATTCATAAAATTCTCATTATAGAGTTTTCTTTTGGTTAACATATAATTCCAGAATCTAATTATTTTCTCCAACCTAATTCTGTTTATTGATGGAATTTGAATTATTCAGAGATCCTCACTTTCCTATCATGTAAAGTGTTAATTGCTTAGAATGGCTTCCAAAGATTTCTTGACCTGGCCCCTACTTGCCTCCTCAGCATTCAGTAGGTCTAGGATGAGACTCGGGAATTTGTATTTCTAAATAAGCTCTCTGATGATGCTCATGCTATCAACAGAGGGCAAAAACATGCTTTGAATAACATTGGTAGAGTTCCTTTCCTTCAGAGCATGTGTTTCGGTTTGTAATGATAGTTTTCTTCTTTGCTTCATTTAGTGGTTCTCAAACATTAGCCTGCATTAGTATCTTTTGGCGGGCTTGCTCAAACACAGACGATGGCAGAGCCCAGTCAGTAATGACTATTTCTAGTCTTTTTTTTTTTTTTTTGTACTTTTATAGTACATCTGTGCTTTAGCAGTGACTTTTTGAAAATTATATCTTAACCAAAAGCATAACTCAATAATGAGAATTTTTTCTTCTTCTTCTCTTTTATTGATTTCAGAGAGGAAGGGAGAGAGAAAAGGCTTGCTCTCTTTTAGCCAGAGTTGGAACACTGAAACAACGATGTGCGTAAGCATGGTGAGCTATACAAAAGAGTACTGTAGTGCCCCAGCCAAGAGCCAGCATCGCCCATGAGATATGGGAGTGAGGCCATTTCAAACCACTGAGCACCAGATGAGGCAGCGGGTGACTGCAGGTGCAGGAGTGAATTCCAGTGAGATCAGCAGAACTGCCCAGCTGAGTCCAGCCCAAATTGCTCCTCACTGAATTGTGGGCAAATCAACATCCTGGTGGAAATGTCCAGAAGCAAACTGATTTTTTTTTTTTTAATCTGAAGCTGGAGATAGAGATTTTGGAATTATTAGCACATAGGGAGTATATGAAGTTGTGAAAAGGAACAAGTTTGCCCTCAGGCAAGTTCAGAAACACCAATGAGAGGCAGAAAGTAAAATGGAAAGGAATAGGCATACAGCTCATCAGAGACCACATGAGGAATTTGCAGAAGAAAAGTATCAACAGTGACAAGAAGTGTTAGGAAAGATGGAGATGAAAAAGAGAACACTGGGTTTGGCAATTAGTAGGTCATCGGGGATTTGGCCAAAGCAATTTGAGAAGACAATAGAGGCCACAGGTCAGGTTGCAATAGGATTGTAATGAACTGAAGAGTAAGTCGAGGTAGGGAAGTAGAACATTTTGCCCAGAAGTTTGGGCTATTAGGCAAATATTGAAAGGAGGGTGGTAGCTAAATAAAACCACATGGCCAGAGAGGTGCTGAACCTTCTTTTTCCTACGTATGTATGTAAGTATGTGTCTATGTATGTATGTATGTATGTGTGTATGTATGTGTTTATTGGTTTTAGAGAGAGGAAGAAATTGGGATAGAGATAGAAACATCAATGAGAGAGAAACATTGATCGACTACCTCCTGCACACCCCACACTGGGGATCGAGCCCACAATCCAAGCATGTGTTCTGACTGGGAATCAAACTGGGGACCTCTTGGCTCATGAGTTGACGCTCAACCACTGAAACCACACTGACCTGGCCCTTTTTTTTTTTCCTTTAGGCAGGGGATTGGGGGGAGGGGAGTGTGTGGCTAGAAAATATTTAGAAAGTGTTAGGATAGAGCAGATATAGAAGTCATAATAATCATTGAGTCTTGGTTCCTGAGAAGCAGGATTTATCTTAGCCAGGAGAAAGGGCACCATAAAGAAAAAATAAATAAATTTTAAAAAGCAAAAAACAACAAAATTGAGGATAGGTGTTGTAAGGGTAAATGATAGGGGGGAAAATCCCTGTAGATATGGGGATGGAAAGTTGAGGTACCTGTGCTTGAAACTGTCTATCTCCTCTGGGGTGTCAGAGGTCAGGGAGGCAGGAGGACTGTGGCTATAGAATAATGGTGAAAGTTTGGTATAGCTCCTATGGGAGTGGAGGAGGGAGCTGACCAGGCACCAATGTGGATTAACTGGGGTGCTGAGGTCCACCTGAGGCTTGATGATCACTCACGTGGCCACTACCGGTGCAGTGTGTAAGAATTAGAAATGTGAAAACTGGCTCAATCCACGATTTTCTCCAAATTTCATTCCCTGCAACACAAACTCCTTTCTCAATTCTTCTGACTAAATGATAGGACAAAGGCAGTAATTTGAACCCCCTTTATTCATTCTCCATAACTTTTAACTGGGCATGTGGCTTCCCTAAGCAAAGATTACATTTCCAAGTTTCCCTTGCAGTTAGATGTGGCAATGGGACTAAGTTCTGACCAATGGCATATGAGTGTCAGTAAATGTCCTTAAAGGACTGGATCTGGCTATCTTTCTCTGTTCCTGTTTCTCCCTGGCTGGAATGCAGATACAATGGCTTGAACCCAAGCAATTATTTTAAATCATGAGAAAAAAAATCCACACATTTAATTGTCAAAGCAACAAGATCGAAGATATCTTAGTTCCAGATGATCATGTAGCCAATATATCAACACTAGACCAGCTGCTTCTGGACTTTATTTACATAAAGAAAAACCTTCTATTATGTTTATGTAAATTTTTTGTTATATCTAACTGAAGCTAATTCTAAAATTTTCGTACCCAGTTCTGTCTTAGAGAGCCTTCCCTGATTGATATACTGTCAATTCCAGATGCCTATGTCTTCCTTAACTGCCTGTTTAAGCATTCTCTCATCTCTTTCTCATGTTTTGTCTGATATCAGCTCTGCTTGTTTATATCTCTGACCAAAGGCTTATCATATTTGAGGTACTTCTGCTTATATTATACTTCTGATTAAGTCGCAGTAAAAAAAAAAAAAATCAATTCTTCCTCAACTATTTTTTAAAAATATCTTATTGATTTCATATAGAAAGGGAGAGGGAAAGAGAGATAGAACATCAATAATGAGAGAGAATCATTGACTGGCTGCCTCCTTCACATCTCCCAAAGGGGATCAAGCGCACAACCCAGGCATGTGCCTTTGACCGGAATCAAACCCGGGACCTCTCAGTCTGAAGGCTGATGCTCTATCCATTAAGCAAAACCAGCTAGGGCACAACTATTTTTTAATATTGCATTATTTTTACAGTGCTGTTAATAACTATTCCATCATTATCTTACACATTTGTTTGGCATTGGTTGAATACCTTCTATGTACTTTAAAGTGATGGATACCATGGAGACACAAAAGTCAGTAAAACATGGGGTATTCCATAAAAAATTTGACAATTCTGTGGAAAAGAATACAAAAGCAACTACAATAATAAAAATAGAAGTGAGGCAGCTAAATTTTGCATGCTTGGGGAAGTATGCAGTATTTAAAATCTTCTTCTCAATTCACCACTGTAAATTTTTACAGTAGAGATTTTTATTTTTAAATAATTCTTTATTGTTGAAAGTATTACATGCAACCCCCTCCCATTGACCCCTGCCAGCCCACCTCTGCCCCCTTGACTCACATTGGAATTAGAACTGAACTTTCCTGATTCCCAATATTCTAGTCATGATATCAAATTTCATACTTCATTGCTATCCCATGTTTCAGAAGCAGATCTTCTTGAGAAACAAAATCATATTTATTTGAAAGTTTAATGTATAAAAAATTAGGACTGTGAAAGAAGAAGAAGATATTATAGTTTAAGTTTACTCATTTATTTACCATACTAGAGGCCTGGTGCATGAAATTTGTGCATGGGTAAGGTCCCTAGAACTGGCCGGCAATCAGTGCTGATCAGGTTCCCTGCCTCCCCGCCTTCCCACCTCCCCACTTACCCACCTCCCTGCCTACCCACCTCCTCCTTCCCTCACTCCTTCGGGACCCCATAGTCACTGCTAGTCACCCACCATGTTCCGTGCTGTCCCCTGGTGGTCAGTGCACGTCATATTGAGCTATTGAATTCCTGTTCTGGTCAAACTCCCAAGGGGACACTTTGCATATTACCCTTTTATATATATAGATGTCAGGCCCAGAGGCATATGTTGAGATAAGTGGAAACAAATTGCTGGCGTGGCCCTGTCCTCATAGATACATAAAAATACATCTCCCATGTAAATGCTAAATAAAATGATAACTATGATTTTTAAATTTCCAAGGAGCAGTACATAGTACCCAGAGAGGATATATTGGGAGCATTATTCCTAGATGGAGAGAGCATGGATGGTCTGGGCTGGGGGAGGAAGAAGGAGGGTAGCCTAGTAATAGGGGAGAATACCAGCATCACTCCAGGAGCCAGGAGGTCACAGGATTCAATCCTGATCAGGGCACATGCCCAGATTGCAGGCTTGATCCCCAGTAGAGGGCGTGCAGAAAGCAGCTGATTGATTATTCTCACCCTTGATATTTCTATATCTCCCTCCCTCTCCTTTCCTCTCTGAAATAAATATATATATATTATTTAAACCTTCTGAGGAACATAGATGAGGCCTGAAAACTGCCCATGGCACTGACTCAGGTTCAAAATATTTTTATGGAATAATCAGGGTGAAAACCAGATTGAAGGAAATTGAAGAGTAAATGGTAAGAAAATGGAAGCACAGAGTATAGAAAACTCTTTTTGAAAAGTTGTATAGAAGAGGGGAGAGTTAGAACAAATCCTAGATAAATATGTAGGATTTGATGGAGGGTATTTTTTTTAAATGACAGACACACAAATAGAGCAAACAGGAAGTCCATAAATACACTCAACTACACATGGAAATTTAGAACATGATAAAGTTGACACCTCACATCTCTGGGGCTAAGACCTTTTGAAAAATGATATTTCAATGCCTTAAATAGCCACAGAGAAATTATAAAATTGGATTCACATCTCACATTATATAAAAGAATAAATTCCAAGTGGATATCTAAATGTGAAAATGAAGCCATATAAGTTCTATAAGAAAACATGTGTGAATTCCTTTACTTCTTGAGGGCAGGAAAAGGTATTTCTAACTGATAATATAGATGCAATAAAAGATTGCTAAATATGATTGTTTAAAAAAGAAATGTTTGCATGGCTAAAAACACAACAAGCAAACAAACATACAAAAAATATAAATGAGACAAAAACAAGTGACAAATTTGCAACATGTATTTTTATTTTTAAAATATATTTTTATTGATTTTGGAGAGGAAGGTAAGAGGGAGAGATAGAAACATTGATGATGAGAGAGAATCATTGATTGGCTGCCTCCTGCATGCTCCCGTGGGAATCGAGACTGCAACCAGGGCAGCATGTGCCCTTGAACAGAATAGAATCCAGACCCTTCAGTCCGCAGGCTGATGGTCTATGCACTGAGCCAAACTGGCTAGGGCTGTAACATGTACTTTATATATTACGTGTGTAATAAATAAGGAAATGGACATATGTATGTGGATGTAAAGAACCAGTTGAGAGGGAACAATTAGCTGGAGAAGGGAAGGGAAGATCACTAGTATGAGTGTTCTGTGAAAGTGCTGGGACAGAGGACAGGGCATAGACAGACACAGGAACTGCCAGCAACTTGTGTGTGAAATGGAGGGAAAGAGGCTCAGGTGGTAGAATCTGGATGGGGTTGGATATTTGATGTCATCAGGAAGCAAGTTAGCAGCCAAGAGGGAGAGGAGGAAATGTGAAATAATCCTGATGGAGGAGAAAAGCCTGCACCGACCAGAGAAATGCCACCGAAAGACCAGAGCCTGTTGAGTGAGTGTAGTTGGTGAGGGTGAATGACAAAGGAGCCTTTGTGGCTCCATGGGTGACTTTTCCCTGGCAGTCCTTGAAAACGGAGTTACTTGACTTTCTATTGTCTTCTCATTTAACTCTATCTTTGTGGGAACATTTTTCCTACAGATCTAAGAGGAGGGAATAAATGAAGGAACTGTCAGCAAGAAGTAGTTGAATTTATATTACAAATATTATGTCCAGCCCTAACTGGTGTGGCTCAGTGGATAGAGCATCGGCCTGCAGACTGAATGGTCCTGGGTTAGATTCCGGTCAAGGGCATGTACCTTGGTTGCAGGCACTTTCCCAGTGGGAGGTGTGCAGGAGGTAGCGAATTGATGTTTCTCTCTCACCGACGTTTCTAACTCTCTATCCCTCTCCCTTCCTCTCTGTAAATAAATAAATAAATAAATAAATAAATAAAATAAAATATACTTTTTAAAAATTATGTCCAACTCATTAAGTGTGTCAAGTAAAACAGTGGGCAATGTTAGACACTGAATGAGACAAAGAAACTCAGATAATTTTGAGAAATTTTAGGGACTACTATTAGAAGGCTAGTATTAAATGTATCTAATCACCTTCATTCAAGGCATATTCTCACTGCCTTTTGTAACCCAGTTGGGTGAGTAAACCCTTGCTCCCAGTTCAAAGTCCTACTGCTTCTTAATGCTATTAATATCTGAGATGATTCTCTGAAGGCTGATAGATGGGTGTGTCTGCCTCTCAACTGATTGACTGTGGGTGTGTTAGACATCTAAGCATTTGCAATTTGCTGGTTTCTTCCCTGCCCTTTACCCTCTGCTCCATGCAGTTGGTAGATTAAATATACTAAGTTTTCTATTTGAAAACCTCTTAGTGTCCAGGGCTGATGGGAATGGCCCTTAGTTAAATGTTGGAGCATAGAGTGCAGTTAGAGCTTAGGTTTCATGCTATGAGAAAGAATGTGGACATAGTAAGTTCTTTTTTTCAAAGGGGAAAAGTGATTAGGACCTTGGGATTTTTAATCAGAGCAGAATACTGGCTCATTCCCCATGGAAAAGGTGAGATAATCTGCAATGACAAAGTAATTAAAAAAAAAAAAAAAAAAAGCCAGTCTTCTGGAGTTCAGATGAAGAAAATGTCTGCTCAGTGAGGTGCCTGGAAAGTGCACGCCTGCATCTAAGTACTGCCAGAGCACAGCTGTGTGGATCCATAGGGACTCAAGTGAGAAGAGAGAAATGTTGCCCCACAGCTTTCAGTACCCGGGACTAAAACCGGACAACCAATGGGTCCTGGCTACCTGTCACTACTTGAGCCAATTCAGCAGAGACAGGGTTGAATCATATATGAGCGTTTATTCCAATAATGCCAACAGTCTGGGAGAGCAGCAGGTCATCCACTAAAACCTGCTCTTCAGCCCACCCTAAACCAGCTGCTTATATAGGATAGGACAAGGATTACATGGGGAAGTAGGGATTACCATTCCCAGATCCCAAGTCCTGTGGGCATACAACTCTGTCAGGTTAGAATGTCCTTTCTTTAACCAACACAAGACAATTATGGTTAACAGAGCATGATTACTACTTCTCATAACCATATCTAGTCCCCAATATTCTATTTTGCTCCTAACAGGATGATGTCCAACCAACTAAACCACGTTGGCCAGGGCTGTAAAGAATTTTAATGAGTTTGAGTTAAATAGGAGATACACTTGGAAGCAAGATCTCAGCAGACCTAGCAAAATGCTTCCAAAAATGACAGTTTGCAGTTTCTTTTGGAATTAGGGAGAGGATGTAAGAAAGATGATGGTGGGAGAAAACAAGGCAGTGATTGGATTACAGAATAGTTTTGAGGGTGATCAGCTTCAGAAGAGGGGGTCTAAAAAGAGGCATTTCAAAGATGTGTTAATCCTGATGCACAAAAATGGTGGACAAGACTTGCTTAAGGCAAAGATAAGCCTTTTACTAAATAAGTTATATGTCTGGGGAGGGATTATCCACCATGACCTGCCCAGTGAGGAGTTTATTATCAGTAACCTTTCCATAGAACACCATTTTCATCCACAAGAGGGAACCCGGAAAAAGCTTGAGATTTCCTTGCAATTGGAAAGGAGGTTGTCAGCCTGGATTCTGTTTATGTGGGACAGATGAACCAGGAAGTTCTAGAGTCCTCAGAGGCCTAGGAGGGTCTGTAGCTCTCCTGGGCAATCCATTCACACCCCCTGACTCAAAGTGGACAGGGGTGTGCAGGCAGGTGCTTCTAGGCATAATTCCCAATGACCCAACTTCGAATTCACTGCCCATATGGAAAGCTGATGCGAAGGTATTTTCATTCTGAAAAGAGTGCATTTCTAATGCTGGAACTTCAAGTACTAAGTTTGATGGAGACCCCTTGAGGCAGAATGTTCTATTTTCTGTTTTTCAAATGACCTAATAGGTAGCCTCCCACTTCACTGTCCTGAGAGGTTGACTCTGCCCTTTGGAACTTCAGAAACACCTGGCTCATTGTTGTCCTTGGATTTCTGATGGCTTTCGGTCAGCTCCAAGGACTTACTGATAATGGGTACTTATAATTTAACTTTATCAGTGGACAGTAGGCAATCGCTTCTCTTGGAGAACGGGGAGTGAGCTATGATAGTCACGGTGATAGGAAAGGCAAAGTATGTTCACACACGCTCAGGTGCTTGGGGGAGATTAGTTTTATGACCTCCTTTTTATAAAACAAGAACAGCTGGAAATGTGAGGCTGCTGACTCCTGGAGTGTCACCGCAGACATGCAGCGAGCACTCCACCTTCCTAATGAGTCTGTCAGGCCATCGACAACAAAGGAGCGAGCCAAACGTAAAATAATAAGCCCAATGAAAGGCATGTCTTCACATTTTCATTTTCTACATCAATCGGGGTGGAGCAGTGGAGCTTTGTAGTTACACAGTTCTCTTCATGTATGCTTTTGTTAATCATTTTTCCCTCTCCAAGCCTTTACACAAGCCACTTTAGCAACTAGGCACTCTGACGTGCAGTTTTTATAGCACACAGGAGGGATGCTTCTAAATCACAGAGATTTGGGTTGCAGATATCGAGTGCGGGGCTGTGTCTGTTCTATTTTAATAAAATTTAAAAAATAATTTATGACTTCAACATTTTAGAATTAAAACTTCTTTTCAATTTTTAAAAATTAAAGGTTACACTGAAACCGGTTTGGCTCAGTGGATAGAGCGTAGGCCTGTGGACTGAGGGGTCCCGGCTTGGATTCCAGTGAAGGGCATGTACGTTGGTTGCGGGCACATCCCCAGTAGGGGGTGTGCAGGAGGCAGCTGATCAATGTTTCTCTCTCATTGATGTTTCTATCTCTCTATCCCTCTCCTTTCCTCTCTGTAAAAAAATCAATAAAATATATTTTTTAGAAATTAAAAGTTACCTTCAAATTATTTTCTAATGCTAAGATTGTAACCAGATGGCGCCCAGGCCTGAAGTGTCTGCCTTGGGTCCAGCAGTAGGGTGTGGATTCTTGACTGTGCAGGAAAGATTTCAACACAAGTCCAGGTGATTTTGAGAGCACGTTTACTGTAGCTGGGGACAGTGAAACGAGGGAAGGGCTTAGAATAGAAAAATCAACAGGAGACAGCGTAGGTAGGGCTGCTTTAGCTTTTAAAAAAACTTTATAGGAAAGAAGTGGGCCACGTGGGCTGCATGAACTCACTGAGAAATAAAATTGCATTGACAGAAGGGAGCCAAGACGGGACTGCTGCGAGCTCACTTCAAAGTCAGAGGAAAAGGGCTCTGGGAGACAGGTTCAGGCAGTTAACCCAAGCTGAGCTGCTACTGCTCACAGCTCCCCTGGTTGCAAGTCTTGTGTGGACCCTTAGAGTTTAGAAGAAAGAGAGCAGAAATACATGTCTAAAGGAGAAAAACGTGGGTGCGCTCTGGAAAGAGAGCCCCTGTGTCCTTTGTCTTGAGGCTCTTTATCTTCCATTAGCCAATGGAAATCCTAGGGGAGGTCTTTGGGGAGGGTCTTAACAGAATATTCATTAGTTTTCCAGGTATGTCCTTCAATATGTTGATTAATCTAAACATGCATAAACAGGGGTCAGGATTCTTTTCTGATTAGCATTTTTTGTTTTGTTTTGCTTGTTCTTGTTTAGAAACAGGAGCAATCAGGGTGTTGCAATGGTTAGTTTCATTTTTATTTATTTATTTATTTATTTATTTATTTATTTATTTATTTAAAATATGTTTTTATTGATTTTTAGATAAAGAAGAAGGGAGAGAGAGAAACATTAATATACCCCCGCTCCACATGCACCCCAGGTATGTACCTGACCGGGAATCCAACCAGCCACCTTTCAGTGCATGGGCGATACTCAACCAACTGAACTACACTGGCCAGGGCTGGTTAATTTTTTCTTTCTTTTCTTTTCTTTTCTTTCTTTCTTTCTTTTTTTAATATATTGTTATTGATTTTAGAGAGGAAGAGAGAGGGAGAGAGAGAAAGAAACACCAATAATGCGAGAGAATCATTGATTATCTGCCTCCTGCACACCCCCTATTGGGCATTGAACCTATACTCGGGCATGCACGCTGACCCAGGATCAAACCATGACTTCCTGGTTAATAGGTCAACACGTCTGAGCCACTCCAGCAAGGCTGGTTAGTTTCATTTTTATTTTTTTTAAGTTGCCAGTTCAATTTTTTTTTAAAATATATTTTATTGATTTTTTACAGAGAGGAAGAGAGAGGGATAGAGAGTTAGAAACATCGATGAGAGAGAGTCATCGATCAGCCGCCTCTTGCACACCCCCTACTGGGGATGTGCCCATAACCAAGGTACATGCCCTTTACCGGAATCGAGCCTGGGACCTTTCAGTCCACAGGCTGACGCTCTATCCACTGAGCCAAACCAGTTTTGGCTAGTTTCATTTTTAAAGAACATCCTGGACTGTCCTGGAATGTGTAATCCATTTGTTCCTAAGTGTCCTTGGTTAAGAAAGATAAATTAGCTGGCTGTAAATTGCTCAAATTGTTTGGCTTTGTTTAATTTTGTCTCCATTTCCCTTGTTCCAATTTTCAAGGAACTTTCCTAGCTTCTTATAATCCTGACTGAGGAATAGTAACTGTGATTCCTTTTAGGGTAATACCCTGTTTCCTCGAAAATAAGACAGTGTCTTATATTAATTTTTGCTCCCAAAGATGCGCTAGGTCTTATTTTCAGGGAATGTCTTATTTTTCCATGAAGAAGAATATGGTACACATTTATTGTTAAATGAAAATAAAGGAAATTTATTACCTGTTTATGGTACAGTAGTACAGTAGTTGTCAACACAAACCAGACAAACTGTGAATCCTACAGTATCAAGAATTTATTCGTTTATTCAATGACAATCATGTCATCATCTTCTGGAACATCATCATAACAATCCAATTCCTGAATTTCCTGGTGAATTTCTTGTGACTCCATTTCTTTCAGAATCAGTGGACCAAATCTCTCATGTTTAGCAATAGCATTCTGAGACAGAACCTAGGGGGGGGGGCTTATTTTTAGGGGGATGCCTTATATTTCACTCAGAAGGAAATCTGTAAGTAGGTCTTATTTTCGAAGAATGTCTTATTTTCAGGGAAACACGGTAGCATGTTTTGTAAGAGCAGAGGAGGGGCCCAGAAGCAAGGAGCTCCTGGCTGCAGAGCCACCTCTGACCATCTCCTCCTCCAAGTCCTGAGCCTGGGTTTCACACCGCTCCCTGCAGCATCTATTTATTACAGTGACAACAGCTGTCATGTCAACACATCATCTTAAAAATTATTTGGAATGGCTTCACTCCTGGGGACTGTGCTCAAAGGGTGGGGCTGCTTCCTTGCCCCACTCCCTCTATCCCATGCTTCTCTCATGGGCATGTCTAGCCATGTTTGTGGCGTGAAGATCCAGTTGGGTGCACAGGAGGGTTTTCGGAATCAACCCTCCCTCTGCCTCTCCCCTTAACCTCTCAGGCACTGCCAATTCCTCACCCACCTTACACCCCCAAACCCTCCTCACTGAAGGTCCCCTTTATCCATTGGGCTCTGAAATCTGGCCTCTGTCTCCATTCTCCAAAGTCTTCAGTGGCTTTCTTGGAAAACCCAGGCTGCAGGCCACACTCTCTCCTCCACATGGGCCACCATCCTCTCCAGCTTGGCCCTCTTTCCATTCCTCTGACTGCAAAGTGTTATTGTTCCTTCTCTTTCCATTATACTAATTGTGGGGTTCTTTGAGCTTTCTGCTATTTTCTTTTTCTACATGCTTTGTCACGGCCTTCAGTACCTATGGGACACCGGTCCCAAGGTCACCTCCAAAGAAAGTGGCCAAGAACAATAGAGGGTGGAAAGCCTCTCCCTTCACTTCCTCTTCTCAGTCATCTCAGTGGGCAGAGCTATCTCAGCCCTCAGCTGCTCAGGCCCCATCCTGTTCCACCTAACGTCTGAATTGGTTGTGAGGTGACCCTGCAATTCACATTTGATGTGTGGAACACAGGCTGGGGCCTGCACACAGCAGCCTGTGGCCTCCTAGGAAACTATATACATACATACATACATACATACATACATATATATATATATGTGTGTGTGTATGTAAACTATATACATATATATGTATATTATATATATATATATATATATATATATATATATATATATATATATATACAGTTTATATATTTTAATGTGTGTTTCATCAGCACTTATGAGCTCGGTCACAAGTTACCTACATTCTCAGTGCCTTCGTTTCCTCATCTGTAAAATGGACATAATAATAGTACATTACTCACAGCATTGCTATAAAGATTAAATGAGGAAATCCAGGTCTTTAATCCCCTTAGCACAGTAGAGAGCACTCTACCAACTTAGCTATCATTAGCATATTATAATTGTTTTGTATTGGCCAAGGGTCTAGCAAATTAGGGCTCATGGGCAAAATCCATCCCACAGACTGTTTTTGTATGACCTGCAAGACAAGCTGGATTTTTATATTTTTTTAAATGTGTTTTTTAAAAGAAGAAGAAGTGACAAAGACTGAATGCAGCCCACAAAGCTTTAAAAATTTACTATCTGGTCTTTCACAGAAATAAAGTTGCCATGCCAGCTCTGAGGAATCCAAGCACCTGCTATAAGGACACGCATGTACTCCTGTGGAGAGGCCAGTATGGAGAGGAACTGAGGCCTCCCACCCATAGCCAACACACATGTGCTAGTTATGAGTGCATTACTTTGAAAGTAATCTCCAACTCCTACCCAAGTGGCCAGAGGGTTTCTGCCTCAGTCAATATTAGCCCATCTCCTCTTGAAAGGCACTGAGCCAGAACCATCCATCTAGCCAAGCCAGTGCCCAATAATTGACCCACAGAAATTATAAAAGATAATGACCCACAGATACAAAATGATTATTGTTGTTTTAATATTATTAGAAGCAGTAGAATATACTATATAATAAAAGGGTAATATGCAAATAGACTGAATGCAAAACTGAACAACCAATCAAAGCCTAATATGCTAATGATATGCTAAGGCTGTTCAACTGCTCACTATGACTTGCACTGACCATCTGGGGGCAGACAGTCAACTGGTGAATCAGTTGCTGACCACCAAGGGGCAGATGCTCCAACTGGTAGGTTAGCTTGCTGCGGGGGTCTGGCCCATTAGGACTGAGTGAGATGGGCTAGACATGCTCTGGAGTCCTCCCTCCCTGGCCAGATTGTGCACCTGTGGGGTCCCTCAGCCTGACCTGAGCCCTCTCAAAATTTGGGACCTCTCAGGGAATGTTGGAGAGCTGGTTTCATCCCCATCCCTCAAGCCACTTCCCTTGGGAGGGTGCCAGATGCAGGGCTCATGACTGGCAGGCACTGCTGCAGCAACATAGCCTCTCTAATCAGGACTGATTGGCCTGGAGCCCATGGCAGGCAATGTGGGTTCGGGATGAGTAGAAGTGGCTGGTAGGAGCTGTAGGTGGCCTTGGGCTACGGATTTGACCCAATTCCTGCAGACCACCCAGAGGGACCCTATCCATGCATGAATTCGTGCACTGAGCCTATAGTAAGCATATAAAACTCTTCATTACCATATTGTACCTTCTGATTTCTAAGCTTTGTAGTAGTTTCCAGAAGATTCGAAGCATCACATTCCAGGAAATGGGTAATAATCAAATTATTTTTTTCTGTATTCAGAAGCATTATCAGTGTCTGTAGTTAGAGTCTTCAAGTTGCACTTGTTTGCTGCTGACATGGCATACTTTCATTAAATCTAACATTCACATCATAAATTTGTGAGAGAAATTATTTTATAGTTGGTGGCCACCAATCCATCACTTATTCCATCAAGCAGGGTATTTTTAAGTAGTCCTGGAAGGCTTTTATTGTTCCCTTTTTACAGATGAAAAAAAATAAGGCTCATAGAGGTTAAAAGAGGTTAAAAGGCTACTGTCATAAAATTGATTAGTAAGAGAGATGGGATTAAAGTGCACTCTCCTAACTCCATATTCAAGCTGTTTGTTGATACAACGTTGAATACAGACAATCCAGAGTGGTTATTGGTGACAAGTCAGATATTCATCATATCATGCAAATAAGCTGGAGATACAGAAAATGGATGTTTTTTCTTAGTATTGAGGGATGTCCATCAAACTGTTCTTTTAAAGTCTTCACCAATTGCCTACCATCATGCAAGTGTTGATTTCAGATACTAAGGTCCAAGTTTATGTTCATTATAAATACTCCGTATCAAAATATAATTAATCTAACCAAAAGTAACCTGATGATCTGATCATAAATTCCTAATTGGGCAAGTCAGGATGGGTAGTCATGCTCAGGCCTATAAAAAGACTGTCTTCAGTTTAAGGAAGCCATGTGCATCTAAGTTAACACACCTTTGACATGCCTCTTTCAGAGCCATCGGAAGGGTAACCACCCTTGAGAGAACACATAATCTTGTTAATTGTCCTGTAATCCAATCCCTGTCATGCTTGGGTGAGGAATAAAAAATTTAAAAAAACACACATGTTAAACTATTTTCATTATTTGTTAATTTCGCTCTACTTATTTTTTCAGGGCAGACATTCATACTTTTACATTTTTTAAAATAGTTTTTCTGTTCTCTTTAGTGTCCACCAGGTGCATTTTATTAATAAACCTCTAGAAATATCCCAAACTAGCCATGTGCCCCTGTAAAGCTTGGGCGAATGCCCTTAGCCAAGATGGCCGCAGCTACTTTCCAGTGCCTTTGCTTGCCCTCAGCAAAGATGGCTCTGGCGACTTCCTTTTAAACTCACTTTTCCCTTAACAAACATGGCTCTTCCGCTTCCGGATTCCAGCATGCCGCCGCTGCCTGATGGTGAGTGTAATTGACGAATATTTGGGGCCGGTTGTCTGGGTTGATTCAGGAGTGCGGTGAGACTGGGGGTAGAGAGGGGAGGGGGTGCCCGCAATGCTTTAGATCGTTATCTCAGGATTGGAAAGGTATGGCCGCTTCTCCTGGCACACTTCCAATTTCCTGTCCCTGCACCCCTCTCCTCCATCCCAGTGCGGCCTCCGCAGCTTCCGCAGCCTTAGCTTGGGGGTCCGCCGGAGTCTGCATGCAGTGTGCCTGCATGAGCTTAGGTTTTTCTTCTTTGAAAAGCAAAAACAAAACACACACACCAGCTTTGTTGAGTTATAATTCATATAAAATAAAATTCACGTTTTTAAAGGTTTGGTGACATGTGACTGTAGAAAAGTCTTATGAGTTTATTTGAGCCTGTTGTCTTTTTTTTTTTTTTTTTTTAACACTAGCTTTTTAAAATGAATGTTTTCAAAATTTGTCCTTGTAGCATGTGTCAGAACCTCATTTCTTTACTGCTGAAAAATATTCCAAGTATGAATATACCACATTTTATTTATCCATTCATTAGTTGATGGACATTTGGATTGCTTTCACTTTCTGTCTATTAGGACTAAAGCTGCAATTAATATTTGTGAAGGTTTGTGTGGAACATACATTAATGCTGTGATTTTTATTTCTTGAACATGTATCTACAAGTGGAATTGCCTGGACAAAGTGTAACTTTTTTATTTCTTGAGCATGTAACTACAAGTGGAATTGCCTGGACAAAGTGTAACTTTGAGTCACTGCCAAACTGTTTTCCAAAGTGCCTGCACCATTTTCCTTTTATTTTTTTTTATGTGAATATCCAGTTATCTCGGTGTTGAAAGGCCGTGTTTTCCCTGTAGAACTGCCTTGGCACCCTGTGGAAAATCAGTTGATGAAAAGACATGTTTCTATAGAAGACATACAGATGGCTACAGACACACAAAAAGATGCCCAACATCACTGATCATCAGGGAAATGCAAATCGAAACACAATCAGATATCAGCTCATACCTGTTAGGATAGCTGTTACCAAAAAGACAATAAATACCAAGGGTTGATAATTATGTGGAGAAAAGGGGACTCTCATGCACTGTTGGAGGGAATGTAAAGTGGTATAACCACTATGGAAAACAGTACGGAGGTTCCTCAAAAAATGAACGATTTAGCCCTGGCTCAGTGGATCGATTCTTGTCAAAGGCACATAATTGCAGGCTCCTCCCCTGACCCAGGCCCTGGTCAGAGCTCATGCAGGAGGCAACCAATTGATGTGTTTCTCTCTTCGATGTTTTTCTCCGTCTTTCCCTCTCTTCCACTTAAAAAAATTAATGGAAAAATATCTTTGGGTGAGGATTAACAACAACAACAACAAAAAACAGAACAAAACAATAACAAAAAATGAACAATTCAGCAATTCCACTTCTGGGTATTTATCCAAAGAAAGCAAAAACACTAATTAAAAAAGATATACCACCGGGACCGGTTTGGCTCAATGGATAGAGCGTCAGCTTGGGGACTGAAGGGCCCCAGGTTCGATTCCGGTCAAGGGCATGTACCTTGGTTACGGGCATATCCCCAGTATGGGGTGTGCAAGAGGCAGCTGATTGATGACTCTCTCTCATTGATGTTTCTAACTCTCTATCTCTCTCCCTTCCCCTCTGTACAAAAATCAATAAAATATATATTAAAAAAAAATAATAAGATATACCGGTACCTTATGTTTATTGAAGCGTTATTTACAATTGTCAAGATACAAAAGCAACCTGTGTTTATAGACAGATAAATGGATAAAGAACATGTGGTATCCTAAATAATAAAAGGCTAATATGCAAATCAACTGAATGGCAGAACAACTGGTTGCTATAACACATACTGACCACCAGGGGCAGGCGCTCAACACAGGAGCTGTCCCTTGGTGGTCAGTTCACACCTACAGGGGGATGCCACTCAGCCAGAAGCCCAGAGATGGGCTCACAGCTGGCAAGTGCAGTGGCAGTGATGAGAGCCTCTACCACCTCTATGGCAATGCTAAGGATGTACAACTGATGGCTTAGGCCCACTCCCTCTGGGAGTTGGACATCTCAAGGGTTCCTGGATTGTGAGAGAATGCAGGCGGGGCTGAGGGACCCCGCCCCAAGAGTATGACTTTCATGCACCAGGCCTTTAGTGTATATAGAATGGACTATTACTCAGCCATAAAAAGAATGAAATCTTGGCCCATCCAACATGGCTCAGTGGTTGAGTATTGACCTATGAACCAGGAGGTCACGTTTTGATTCCTGGTCAGGGCACATGCCTAGGTTGTGGGTTCTATCCCCAATGTGGGGATTGCAGGAGGCAGTGGATCAATGATTCTCATCATTGATGTTTCTCTCTCTCTCTCCCTCTCCCTTCCTCTCTGAAATAATAAAAATATATATTTTTTAAAAGAATGAAATCTTGCCATTTGTAACAACATGGATGAATTTAGAGGGTATTATACTAAATGAAATAAGTCAAAAAAAGAAAATATCATTATTTTGCTTATATGTGGACTTTTAAAAAAACAACAAGACAGAAATAGACTCAGTTACAGAGAACAAATTGATGACTGCCAAAGGTGAGGGGGGAGGTGGGAGAATTGGAAAAATAGGTGAAGCGCATTAATAGATACAAACTTTCAGTTATAAAATAAATAACTCACCAGGATATAATGTAAAGCATAGGGAATATAGTCAATAATATTATAATTACTTTGTATGGTTATAAGACTTATTGTGGTGATAATTTCATAAGGTATTATGTTGTATACCTGAAATTAATATAATAATATATATTACCTATATTTCAATTTTAAAAAAAGAGAATCAATTGACCATAAATGTAAGATTTTACAATTGGACTCTCAATTCTATTTCATTGACTTATATGTTCAATCTTTTATCAATACTATACAATTTTGATTTTTGTAGCTTTTCAATAAGTTTTGAAATTGGAAAATATGAATCTTCCAACTTTGTTCTTTTTCACAATTGTTTTGGTCATTCTGGGTATTGCATTTCCGCATAAATTTTTGAAAGAATTTTGTCAAATGTCTACAAAAAAGAAAGGCAACTGAGATTTTGATAAGAATTGCATTGGATCTGTCGATCAATTTGGGCAATAAAATATTAAGTCTTCCATGAACATAGGATGTCTTTCCATTCATTTAGATCTTCAGTCTCTTTCAACATTTATTTTGTAGTTTTCAGTGTATATACCTCATGCATTTTTATTAAATATTTCCTAAATATTTTACTTTTTTATGCTATTGTAAATTGGGTTCTTTTAATTTCAATTTAATTATTTCTTGCTAATGTATATAAATATATGAGTTCCACCTGGCCAGTGTTGCTCAGTGTTTGAGCACCAACCTATGAACCTGGAGGTCACAATTTGATTCCCAGTTGGGACATGTGCTTGGGTTGTGGACTCGATCCCCAGTAGAGGGCATGCAGGAGGCAGCCGATCAAGTATTCTCTCTCATCATTGATATTTCTATCTCTTGCCATCTCCCTTCCCATCTGAAATCAATAAAGATATTTTTTTAAAGTAAATAAATAAGTTTTGTAGCTCAACCTCTGTCTCCAATTTCATGAGGCTAACCCCGGGTTCTCTCTTCTTTACGTGTGTGTTTGTGCATGCACGCACACGCACATGCATATACACATTTGAGAGTATGTTGTAGACATCATGTCCCCCTACCTATATACTATATTTAAGGGGCATTTCTAGAGAATAAGGTTATTCCCTTATACACCAGGTTTTGTTGGAAATGGGAGGGAGCAATTTGGGCATGTTGAAAAGTCTTAAGTGACAGTCCAGTGGAACAGAAGGGAGAGAAGGGATAGTTGTCCCTGAAGGCTATGGACAGATCCAAAGAGTGGCAGCTAAGGCCCAGGCTGGCCCCTTGTTATTCAAGCTCTTTTAAGAAAGGAAAATATGCAATTCTGGAGAAGGAAGTTGAACCACATATCAAAAGTTTGAGGGGAGCCTGGCCAGAGTGGCTCAGTTGGTTGAGCGTCTTCCTGTGCACCGAAGGGTTTCCAGGTGGATTCCCAGTCAGGGCACGTACGTGGGTTGTGGGTTTGGTCCCTGGCCGGGCATGTGCAAAGGCATCTCTCCCTCCCTCTCTCTAAGCATGTCCTTGGGTGAAGATTTACAAATTTGGGGGCCAAAAAACAATCAGTGTATTTTACTTGCCAGCCCACGTGGTTTCAGACCATAATGAGAAGCGGCTCTTCTATGCCTGTTACTTGCTTTGTGCTTTACATGCACAGGTTCTTATTTGTTCAGAAACCTAGTATGGAATGTGTTTGATGTTTAATGTACGCGATTCTAAAAGAAAAGGTAGATGTCACATCGTTGTACTATTTGTTTTCAAAAAGGATTCCTTTTGCTTTAACGTTGATAACGACACCTTCGGTTGATTTCAAGGCACCTTTGCAGGCAGGCCTTCATTGACCTACCTATTTGACTCCTTCCAGAAGATTCCAGAGCAGTGTTTGGTAACATAAGGAGAGAAGGAGGAGCCCCTGATAGCTTGCAGCAGTGGTGTTTGCTGAAACTTCAGGCCTGATTGGCTAATGGAGCACGTGTGAAAAGACAGGACGTTCTTGCTTCTTTGGAAACATTAATCACTCCACTCCTTTCAGAAGCAATCAGCTGATGTCTTGGCTCACTCTCGGCTAGAGCAAATGTTCACAACAGCATGTGATTTGATGTCTTCAAACAAGAAGGGTCTTGCCAGGTCTCTCTGTTGATTTGTTTTCATCCACCTCCTCCTGTCTGTGCCTGCTTAGGTCACAGTATGCAGGCTGTGAAGACAGAGGAGACGGGGAGGTCTTGGTGCTAAGTTCATCCTAGCTTGGTACTTTCTAGATGGGTTTCCTTGGGCAGGTTACTCTACTTGTCTCTGTGTCTGGGTCTGACTGACTGTAAGTTAGGGTAATGATTGGATTACCTGCTTCATAGAGTGGTTGCAGATAAAGCTTAGCACAATATCTGGCATGCAACAAACACTTGATGAATTATAACTATTCTTTTTTTTTTTTTTTAAAGATTTTTATTGATTTTTAAAAAGGGAGGAAGGGAGAGGGAGAGAGAAAGAGAAATACTGACGTAAGAGTGAGACATTAATTGGCTGCCTCCTGCACACCTCCCACTGGGGATCAAACACACAACCCAGGCATGTGCCCTGACTGGGAGTTCAACCCCACAAACTTTAGGTGCACAGGATGATGCCCAGCCAACTGAGCCACACTGACCAGGCCAACTATTCTTATTATACTAGACGCCCGTTGCAAGAAAATTCGTGCAAGAGTAGGCCTTCCTTCCCCCAGCTGCCGGCACCACCTTCCCTCCATCATCAGGACTTGGGCTGTTGGCAGTGACTTCCCTGTGGCACCCAGGACCCGGGCTGCCAGCACTGGCTTCCCTTTGGCACCTGGAACCTGGGCTTCCCTCCTCCAGCTGCCAGCAGGCACCTGAGACCCTGACTGCTTCCCTCCAGCCCCAGCTTTGTCAGAATGATGTCTGGAAGATATCTGGTCTATTTAGCATATTACCCTTTTATTATTATGGAAGATAGATAGATGGAGATTTGTCAGGAAGGACATCCAGAAGATGTCCAGCGTAATTATTATATTACCCTTTTATTATTTTAGACTGTCCATGTTATTCTGAAATTGCTTCTTTCATTTATTCAAACCTACATCTTTGAAGTCGTTCAAGTTCTCACTATCATTTTAATAATTGCATAATATTACATAACCTGGAATACTGCCTCCTCCCAAACTCCTTTCTTCTATCTTCTCTCGCTCAGTTGATAATACAATCCAGGTACCGTTCCTCATTGGCTCTCTATTTCTCCTTAGTTTCTTTATTCATTCAGTTATTAAGTTCTACACTCTCGTTTTCCTTCCTAAATATGTTCTTTTTTAAAAAATATATATTTTATTGATTTTTTTACAGAGAGGAAGAGAGAGGGATAGAGAGTTAGAAACATCGATGAGAGAGAATCATTGATTCAGCTGCCTCTTGAACACCCCCTACTGGGGATGTGCCCACAACCAAGGTACATGCCCTTGACCGGAATCGAACCTGGGACCGCAGACCGACGCTCTATCCATTGAGTCAAACCGGTTTCGGCCTAATTCCTGTCTTTTAAAAATATATATCTTTGTTGATTTTTACAGAGAGAACAGAGAGGGAGAGAGAGACGCACACATAGATTGGCTGCTTCCTCCACTCACCCTACCAGGGATCTAACCCAGAATCCTGGCATGTACCCTGACCAGGAATCAAAGTGGCAACCTCTTGGTGCATGGGATGACATTCAAACAACTGAGTTACTTTGGCCAGGCAGGAACAACTCGTTTTTAATAAGAAATGGCCCATCCCTGAATCTAATAAGCCTCTTTCACGGTCCCCAGAGCTCAGGTAAAGAGTTTTTATATCTCCCTGGCTGGTGATTCAATGGTTGAACATCGATCCATGCACCAAGAGGTCACAGGTTCAATTCTCAAGTCAGGGCACATGCCCAGATTGATCTCCTCTTGTATGAACAACAAGAGGTGTTCAGGAGGCAGCTGATCGATGATTCTCATCATTGCTGTTTCTATTTCTCTCTGAAATTAATAAAAATATATTTTAAAATTAATAAAAACATATTAAAAATATTTTGTATATCCAAGTTGCTGACAGCAGCCAGCCTTGCTGTCCTTCCCAGACTTGGCACAGGACGAGGAGAGGGTGCCAACTAACACCACAGGGTTTGTCTCTCCGGTTACACAGGGCATGACTGTTCCTTGACTCTCCCTTTGAACTCCTGACACCCCATGCCCCTGTGGTTGCCCAAGCTGGTTCTTCTGGCGGGCACACTGTCCCCTGGCCATGGCCTGGTCTGCCTTACGCATGTGGATCACCTCCTCCAGTAAACTTCCTACCCTTTCCGGGCTAATTTCTGTTGTGTCATTGTGTTGACATGGTATTTTCCTGGGTTTGGATCACCCCAAACTGAGCAACTTGAAGGAAAAGCCCATCACATTCATCTTTATATCCTCAGAGCCTGGCACCTGGCCTGGCATCTCAAATAACTGGCTAAATGCATATTTGAGTAGGCCACAGAGGAAAATGCAAATCACCTATAATCTCACTACCCAGAAATTAAACCACTGGATTAGATACCAGTAAAATTAATTTGGGATATACTCTTCAGGATTTGGTTTTTCTAGCTATAGGTCTACATATTTCACACGCATGCATCTCACACATGACATTTTATTTTACAGAATCTGGATCAAATCCTACGTATGGTTTTAAAATCCATTTTTATTGAATATTTCATGAACAGTTTCCCTTCTGTTACATATTCTTGTAGTCCTTGAATTATTTCGTCCTCGTCAGGCACACGGCCTGTTTTCCAGCTGGAATTGTTCATGGTTTCTTTCATAATGAGAACATTTGTTTCTCATGAGGAAGAAAATACGGTAAACAAATACCGAATCTAAAGGACAGACAAGGAAGTAAAGACAGATTATCCTGGTTCTTCTGGGACTTCAGTCCTTTACGATTCTGGGACTTCAGTCCTTCAAGTCGTGACTGTCTGAATGGAGGCTCCTCTTTGCAAAGCTTTTTGTGTTGATTGTTTTATTTTTCCCATGGCAGGACTATGGCAACTCCGCAAGCCACTCCAGACAGCCAGGCAGAGGAGAGCAACACTCTGGAGCTGCCATTGGCTTGTGACCTAAGAGATTACGTGCTGTGGGAACCCAGCCAGGAGGCCCACAGCGAGGCTGTTAGTTCTGCAGAAGCCCTTTCCATTCCTTCCTCTTCCGAGGTGGATCCAGGTAAGGAGCAGAGTTTAAAACAAACTCACACTGAAAAAGACGACAACAACAACAAACACACACACACACACACACACACACACACACACACACACCCTAACATAAAGGGTTGCCATAGTTTGTTTCTCTCTGTGGAATGATTCATTGGCTCAGGTAGAAAAACGTCTCAACAAAACCAGAGAGACACTTCAAAGGCAGTCTCCCTGGTGGGATCACCACAAAAAGCTGTTTCCTGGAAGCTGTTTTTGTGTTGTTGTTTTTTTTTTGTCTGAGTCCCTTTCTGATCTGCATCCAAATGCATCAGAGGCAGGGGAACACTTGATTCAACAGAGAGAGTGGGATTGTTTTTTGGTTTTGTTCTCTTAAAACTTCAAGAAAATAGCAATATGGGCCAGTTATGTGTTATAGACAGTAGCAATAAGGACTTTACTATTCCTCATATGAAGGATACTCTGAAGTTAGGTAACTTTTCTATAAGCTTCTCTGACTCAGTTTACCCAAAAGTCTGCTATTTAAGCTTAATAATAATTCCTTGACATAGAGACCATCCCTGGTTGTGAAGCTCGTGTCTTCCCCCCACTTCATCACCCCGTTCAGACCTGGCGATCCACTGACCTGGATTCAGTGCCTAGCTCTGTTCTTCCAGAGAATTTGGTGCGGGCTCTGTTTTTGTTTTTTATAGACTTTTGGATGAATAAACCATAGGAAAGCAACGGTTATCATTTCCAATTTGACAATTTGACAATCCCTAAAGGGAGAAGCATGTTGAAAGATTTATATTGCAGTATCTGTTAATAATGTAGACATTTCATGCAAAAAAATAAAATTAATAAAAAGGTTCTTTTAGAAGTCCTGAGAGAGGTCTAAACATTTTGCAGTTATCACTGGCATAGTGCTGGGCCGGCGGTCTGGCTTGAATTTGGGTTTTGCTTCTTCCTGGGGTTTAAACCTGGGCAAGTCACTTGGCCTCTGTTTTGGTTTTCTCCTTTGTAAAATGGAGATAATAACGCCTACCCCGTTGTGTGGGGAGGGATCATGAGAATGAATATGTGTGAGGCACGTGGTACTGGCACATGGTGGACTCTTGGAAATCCTACTCTTCATAACCTCTCAGCATCTGGGCCACTCAACCCACTACCACCCTGACCGGGCTCCCTTTACCTTTATGGCACCCACCTCCAGGGGACCCTCCGTGCTGTCTATCCATCACATACTATTTTCCTAAAGTTCACTCTCCCGCCTCCTAGATGTCTGTTTTGTATCTTCTCCGTGACCTCCTCCTTCAGCCTCTCTTTACCTGATTGGCTTGTGATCTGGTGAGCTGATTTAAAAAATATATATTTTTTTATTAAAAATAATACTTATTTTTTATTGATTTCAGAGAGGAAGGGAGAGAAGAGATAAAAACATTAATGATGAGAGAGAATCACCAATCGCCTGCCTCCTGCCCCCTACTGGGGATCAAGCCCACAACCTGGGTACGTGCCCTTGATCAGAGTTGAACCTGGGACCCTTCAGTCCACAGGCCGATGCTCTATCCACTGAGCCAAACCACCTAGGGCTGATTTTTGTTTTATCAAAAAACCAGAAGCAATCAGAAGAGAATGACCACACACACACTGCACATTCACCAGCTTCCTTTCCTCCTGTATTCGTGGCAGACCTATCCTGTTTTATCTTTCACTTCTGCACTAGATCCTGGCTTCTCTGGCCTACTCAAGGTCGTCTCTCTGGCAGTCTTCTGTGTCATCTGATCCCTCTACTGGTCATTCTCATGATCATGAAAACATACTATCATATTTCCCATCTTTAAAAAACATCCACCCTAGTTCTAAAATTTTCCTCTAGTTATAATCTTTCTTTCTTCTTTACTACAGAAAACCTGCTTTTTCCAGTTCCTTCTGAAACCCTCCAGCCTGGCTTCTGTATCCATCACTCCATGGATATGGCTCTTGTCCAGGTCATGATGACCTCCACATTGTTAGGTCCAATGGACACTCCTCAAACCTCATCCTTCTTGCTCTATCAGCAGCATTTATGCAGTTGGCCTTTTCCTTCTTGAATTCTTTTCTTTCCTTCTTCCTTCCTTCCTTCTTTCCTTCCTTCCTTCCTTCCTTCCTTCCTTCCTTCCTTCCTTCCTTCCTTCCTTCCTTCCTTCTTTCCTTCCTTCCTTTCTTCCTTCCTTTCTTCCTTTCTTTCTTTCTCCTTCTTGCATTCTTGAGAATTCTGGCCTTTCTGGGGAGCAGCCTGTCATGGTTCTTTTCTTACTTTGCTGTCAATTTGTTCTCGGTCTGCTTTGCTGGTTTCTTCTTGCCTCTCCAGCATGTTGGCGAGCCCCAGGGTTGAGTTATCAGATTTCTTCTCCATTATCACTCACTTCCTGAATAATCTACCCAGTTTGGGGATCTTAACCACCCTCAGTATCCTGACCAACGTCAAATTTCTCTCTCCAGCTTGGATCTCTAGCTTTACACTTAGACTATTTCTATAAGACTCATTAGAGATCTTTTTTAAAAACTAAGTTTTTAATTAGTCTGGTTGCTTAAGTTTGGCACATCCTAAATCAAATTCCCAATATGTCTATGCCAAGCATGTCAAACGCGTGGCCCGCAGGTTGCATGCAGCCCTCTATGAATATTTTTTCATCCCAGCCAATATAATAGTACGTAAGAAACATTTTAATAAAAATTTCATAACTTATCTTTTACAATATCCTGTTTTACACAATTATTAATGATGAACTGCAACATTCGCTAATGACTGATTACTATAATCGTGTTGCATTCATTTCCCTTACACGCCTTACACGCAGGCTCACCATTTCTCTCCACTAATACTAGCAGCAAATATTTTAGCAGCCAATTGCCACATCATTAGTCTTGTACTTACTTGTTTGGTGTGCACAACAGGAAATATTTCATATTCGGAGAACAAGAAAAATAGGTTTATTTGCATTACGTTTATTAATTTGTGCAGTTATTCAGTGTCTGGTAAGTTAATGTTCAAGAAAAATATTAATTTTTATTAAAAAGTCCTATTATTTTATGTTAACGATTACTCATTTATTTCAGCCCTTTGTATTCAGCATGTCTCTATCATGATAAATCTACATTTCTATGAAAATTGAAGTTTTTGTTTTTTTGCGTGGCCCACATAAACTTAAACCTTGTTTACTTGGCTTGTTTTAGCCTTTGAGTTTGACATGCTTGGTCTATACCTTCCTCGGTCCTTTCCCCTCATAGACACATACGCACACCTGTTATTTGAGGCTTTCTCATCTCAAAAAAGTACTTCTTTCCTTCTGTTTATTTAGATAAAAATCTAGGAGTCACCCTTAATTCCTCTTTCTCTTAAACTTCACATCCAGCTCATTAGCAAATCTTGTTCACTCTACCTTCAGATTAAATCTAGAATCTGAACAGTTTTTGCCATCTCCACTGTTACCACCCTGGTCCCAGCCACTATCATCTATTTTCTGGATTACTGTCAGTGTCCTAACTGGGTTTTTCCACACCTACCTGTAGAGGGCCGCCTGAGAAGGCACATGGACATTCTTTAAATTGTTAGCTGAGCCCGAGGCACTAGCAAAGTACCTTTGTCCAGGTGTCAGCAGGGGCAGGTCTAGATATAAAAATCCAGTAATGCTAGGGCCTAGTTAAGAATGCAAATAAGCTCCTTTGACCCTATAAATAAACCTGCTGTGTGGCTTGAGGGGTCACCTTGCTGCCTCTCCATCAGAGAGATGGCGCCCATCTTTATTGTTGAAAGTATTACAGCTGCCCCCTTTTTTATACCTGTTGATCCCCTCCACCCTGCACCCACCCCCTCCCCAGGACTTCCCCACACTATTGTTTGTCCATGGGCTGTATGTATATGCTTATAAGTCCTTTGGTGAATCTCTTCCTGTCCTGCACCCCTCTGAAATGTGCCAGTCTGTTGTATCTGCTGCATGTTTCAATTTCTCTGGATTTTTCAGAGAAAAGTATCAATGTGAGAAAAACACATCAATTGGTTGCCTCCTGCATATGGCTCGGGCCGGGGAGGTCCACAGTCCAAGTTCTATCCACTGAGCCAAACTAACTAGGGCCCAACATCCATTTTTTTAATAAAAACTCTCAGCAAAGTGGGAATAGTGGGATCATCTATATATATAAAACCCTTATATGCATATAGGCGGAACAATAGAACAACTGAACATCCAGTTGCTATGATGTGCACTGACCACCAGGGGGTGTGCATGGAACATGGCAGGCATCAGCAGCAGGCAGCAGAGTGTGGAACATGGCAGGCATCGGCTGTGGTGAAGCAGGGGAGCAGAGGCACCAGACCAAGGCGGGGCGCCAGTTGCTGTCATTGGGGCGAGCTTCTGGTGGTTACTGAAAATTCTTTGCTCCTGGGCACTCACACCCACTGCTGGTTCTGGAGCCGGCCCTGATCGCCCCTCACAGCTTCTCTGCCTCCCCCTGCTTCTGAGGGGCGATTGGGGCTGGCAACTGCCTCTCAGACCTGCTGCTTGTGACAAAACTGCCACTCGCACCCACTGCTGGCGCCCGGCGCTGGTCCCAATCGCTCGGTGCCACCAGTGTGTGCGAGCGGCAGCTACCATCCCCAGTCACACCTAAGGGCTTCTCCACCTCTCCCTGCTCCTGAGAGGTGGTCAGGGTAGCAGCCATCACTCGCACCCGCTGACAGTGCTGGCCCCTCTTGTACCCGCTGCTGGTGCTGGCCCAGTCACTCCACACCATCAGCCGGTGTGAGTAGGGCCGGTGACGTCAGTGCATGGGAGCAGTGGCGGCAGGAACAGGGCTGCTGCCAAACGGGATCTGGGGCTACGGTGGGAGGGTCTGGGTAGGGGCACAGAGGATGGGCCAAGACCCACCCCTGTGCCCACCACAGCCTTGCAGCCACAGTTCCTTTCAAGGTGCACAAATTCATGCACTGGGCCCCTACTACATAATAAAGTCCATGTATGACAAACCTAGAGTCAACATCATACTCAATGGGCAAAAACTAAAAGCATTCTCCCTAAGAACAGCAATAAGACAAGGATGTGTCCACTTCCACCACACTGTAGCACTGGAAGTCCTAAGCATAGAGATCAGACGAGAAGAAAAATAAAAGGCATACAAATTGGAAAGGAGGAAGTAAAACTGTCATTATTTACAGATGACGTGATACTGTACATAGAAAACCCTAAAGACTCCAGGCAGGATTTTTTTTTATTTATTTAATATATTGATTTCAGAGAGGAAGGGAAAGGGGGAGAGAGAGAGAGAGAGAGAGAGAGAGAGAGAGAGAGAGAGAGAGAGAGAGAGAAAGAGAGAGAGAAACATCAATCATTGATTGGTTGCCTCCTGCACGCCCCACACTGGGGATCCAGCCCCAACCCAGGCATGTGTCCTGACTGGAATCCAATCATGACCTTCATGGGTCAACGTTCAACTGACAAGCCATGCCTGCAGGGTCAGACAGTCTTTTTAAAGGAGTTGCCTACACTCCTTCATTATACCAATTTTATCTTATGATTGTTCCTCATTCCTGGGCTCCTGACCTCCATCCCCAGGACCCACTAGACTAAGCCTTCTCTTGCTCAGATGCCAGTGACCTTCTCCAGAAGCTACACCTAATGGATACTTTTCTGCCCTTATCTGTGTGCTCACTGCCACATTACTGTTCATGCCCTGGAGGAGGACATTAGTGGCAAGGGACATGAGACTTAATAGCACTTTCTAAGAAACTAGTGGGTTGATAAGAACCTGAAAGTATTAGTCAGAAAAAGCTCAGAAGCCTTAGTCATTTGTCATTTTAGCCTACGTACCCAAAGGTAGGCGAGGCTGGGCTATATTTGTTTAAGTAAATAGAGCTCAGCTGTCCTTAAATGACCAGCCAGCCACTTCTCATGACATGCTGATGAAGTAAACAATCTGTCACCTAAGCCAGGCACAGGATTACGAAACTCCCTCCCTCTGCCCATCCTGCTGAGATAAGGCAAACGCCTCACACCCCACGAAGGTCTTCCTGAAACACCGTTTCCGTCCCTCTCCTCTCAGTGCCTCTGAGATTTCATCATCTGCCTCCACTTTCCTGCCAACTCCAGTCAAAGCTCCTGCACCTCCTTGTCAGGACTCCGTGTTATCTGGTGTCGAGGGTGTTTGTTCAAAACGTTTATCAAGCAACTCGGCAGCACTGCAGTATTTTAACAAAGGACAAGGCTGTGCAGGTGCACGCTAGCTGAGCAGAGGACCTTGCTGGTGTCTGACTATTCATTAACACTGCCTGCCACTCCTGTTGGGTCTGTTTTTATGCTGACTCAGACCTTAAGGCCACAGCTGAGCTGCATCGTTCTCCAACTTGAAGTGTGCCCCTTTCTCCCTGGTCCAGTGCAGTCCACTCCAGAGACTGCCGAATGGAATCCATCAATTAGTCCTGAGTACATCACTGCCGATGGACATGGACTCCTGCCTCTACGACACTTCTTTCCTTCCTCCCTTGTTACGGGGCTCAAGAAAAGCACAGAATTAAATGGAACGGAAGCCTCATGTGAAATGGCAAATGGTCTTGGATGAACCTCAAAAGCCAGGTCACAAAGGTTTCCTGGAGGGGCCGTCCTGTGTGCATTATGACAGCTTGACAAACTCTGGGTGGCTCACATGGCATATCTCACCAGGGCCTTCTGAAACCTTTGTCCTGGAAAGCACCCAAGATACATGCTAGCGCAGGACAAAGGGTTTCTCTGGGGTTGTGCTCAGACATTACAATAGGAGATGGAAAACCTCAGGCCTTTCCTCCAACCTGAACTTCTAAGGTCAGTTGTTGGAGAAATTGGTTGCATGTACACAGCAAGTTGAATGTTAAACCCAATTAAGTCTTTGATGATTAAAGGCTCTAGCTGATAGACAGCTATAGTCTAAAATAAATAGTGCTTTAATACCTCCTTATTCTTCTATGGAATCTGTCAACATCCCAATCTTTAAAGGCCATTTTATAATCTGTGTATGTAGGCATTTCACCCAAGAAATTTGATATTTAAGAGTAGAATGAATATGCCTTATTTTCTTTTAATGATCACATGGTGTCTATTTGTAATTCTAGAAAATTTTATTTTCATAAGAAATAATAAACTCTTAAATCCAGAATCTCAAAATATAATTTGTACAATTCTGGATATGTTGTCATTTTGAATAGGTAGCAGGCTATATTTTAGATAGAGAAATAATGTTAAAGACATTTTTTTTAGAAGAAGAAGAAAAAAAGAAATAGTTCAATAAAAATATATTTCTATGAGCATTCAGAAATTCAAGTATTTACAATAAGAAACTTTTAAAATAAAGGTTTCAAAATACAATGTGGTAAACAAGAGGTAATACATAAAAACTTGGATAATAAAAGTACAACAAAATATCCTGTTATAACCGAAGGACTTGTATACGTGCATATAAGTACAACCAATGGACATAAAACTCTGGGGAGGGAGGGGATGTATGGGAGGGGGGGCAATGTTAAAATATGTACACAGATAATAATTTAATAAAAAAAATCCTCATATCTTAAATCATAATTACATTTAATTCTCCTTATATTTTTTAGCATTAGAAATAAATTTTAAGATAAGAAGGGGAAAAAGACTCAGAGGAAATAAAAGAATGAAATAAAATAAGTAAGAAATTATTTATTTTAACAATATTTTTAAGTGATTCTTTGAAGATACAAAATAAATTTGTTAATGCACATGGCAGGCAAGCCCTTCCGAAGGATACTTTCTCATTGTAATGATTGACTCCCTGCTTTAATGAAAAGAGCAATGCTAAGTTTCAAGTACAAAGAGTAACTTTTTCCTCCTCGAGTTTTACTGACTTAAAATATGGATAAATTTAAAAGTGAAATAAAATGAAAATAAAACATACATTTTCCATATTAAAGTTTCTTTTTACATTGAATTAAAATACATTTTTATAGGTATATTAAGTGATACTCTACCAAGTGGCTCATGACCCAGAGCTTTATAAACTGGGCCTGAGATCCAGAGGAAGGGGAAAGAGAGTGAAGACCCACATCTCTGAGAAATCAGACAACAGAACCTGGTACTTTCTGTCACTGAGCAGGTGGACAGGTTTTTGTTCTGTCTTATTTTTTGGAAAGTCTGAATACTTTGTATGACAATGTATCTCTGCATTTGTCACCACTTTCCAGATTGAGTTATGTGGATTCGGCCACCTAGACTTCATTTTCAGGTCCAAAATGGGATCTTGAACTCTGTGCTTGCTACTGTTGGAAGGCAGCAATGTGTCCTGATTGTGTGGCTCCAGTAGTGATGGATAAGCCGTTAAGTGTTTCTGATTAAGGTCCATCGAGTTAGTGAATGGCATAGCTTCTGGGCCAGGGATTTTCAAACTGGACTTCAGGCAGCCATGTAGGGACTACAGGGTCAGGTTTGGGGGCAAGTAGTGAACTTATGGGGGCCCTGGACTCCCCACTCTTGCTCATCCATGTCAGCATATATACTATGTGAGCTTCCAGATATGCATTCATTGAAAGAAAGGATGTCAGGGCCAAAAAGGGTTTGAAAACCACCAAGCTCACCAACGGTCTCATTTTCTGCAAAGGATAATGAAGAAAATCATCAAGGTCACAGAATAACCTGGCAACTCCTGTTTCTTAGGTGACTCTCTGTACAGACCTCTCCTAACTGTGACTTCTCTGTCCCTTTTAAAATACACATATATTTCTCTGTTTAGGCTGCTAAATTGTATAGATAACAGTAAACAGTCATTAGAGATGATAATAGTTTAAGAGAATTCTTTTTTTCTTTTTTAATATATTTTATTGATTTTTTTACCGGGAGGAAAGGAGAGGGATAGAAAGATAGAAACATCGATGAGAGAGAATTATCGATCAGCTGCCTCCTGCACACCCCCTACTGGGTATGTGCCCGCAACCAAGGTACATGCCCTTGACTGGAATCGAACCTGGGTCCTTTCAGTCCGCAGGCCGATGCTCTATCCACTGAACCAAACCGGTTTTGGCAAGAAAATTCTTTTTAAAGGCTCAAGAATGCTATTTGCCAACCGTAACATCTCACTTCTCTCCTCACTTTTGAGTTTCCAGGGCATGTGCTATGGGAGAAGATTCTTGTTTACGTCTGTACTTTGCTGCAGACACAGTTTTAGAAAGAAGTCCCAGCTGAGTTGAAAAGCAGGCTGTGTTCCTGCTGAGAGCCACACCTCCAGGCACTTATCTTCCCAGCTCAGATGTCCAGCAATGCCCAGTGGTCTGATCCGATAGCTCCTCCAGGGCTTCCCCAAGTGAGCATTCATTCATGACTTGACACTCAGCCATGTCTTCTTAAAATATGGGAAAACAGCTTGATTAAAGTCGTAAATACACATCCTCAATACTTATTCTTCTTATGGAATCTGTCAACATCCCAAACTTCAAAGGCCATTTTACAATCTGTATATTTAGGCATTGTACCCAAGAAATTTGATATTTATAGGACAAACAAGACAGACATTGTGCTATGCATTTTATATACACTGTTCCTTCTAATTCTCAGCTCTTCCCTCAAGAAGTAAATACTATTATAATCGCCATGTTACCTACGAGGAAATAGAGCTTGGGAGTGAGGTTCGGTGTTAATGTGTTACCTAAGGGATGGTGGAATGTTGAGGCTCAAATCTGGGTCAGGCTGACTTCAAAGGCAGAACTTGAAAGAAATTGCAAACATCCAGGAATGAGTAAGTACTAAGTAGTATTAAGTATTAAATATTTACAGCTACCTCCTCCAGTCTCTGCGAGCTTCTTTCTACTAACTCAGATACCTTCAATATCAGCACCCCCCCAGGCGTGGCCAGGCCTCGGGTTCATTTGTCCAGCACCGAGCCCACTGCCCACTGTGTTTCTCTCACGACCTCTGTTCTCCCCATTGTTGAAGACACTCTACCTGCCTGCAGGATCGTCAGAGAGAAGGCATGGCCTTCTCGGTTAAATTTTTCACACTACCTCCTTATGTTAACACCAAAGGGAAAAACCCCACAAAAACAAGGGAAGAAAACAAGTTGGGAGTTTTAACTCTGTTTGCTGGGATGAATGACACCCTTGATAACTTTTTCTATTCAGAAGAAATGTTCTCCTCTGGCCTGGGAGCACTTCTTATTCTTGGCTCTTTGCCCTTTGACGTCGTAAATCATGTTTTTTTTGTCTGTTGAGTGGCTGCTCTTTACAGACCAGCAAGCTCCCTGAAATTTTTGATAGATGTGGGTTTTGCTAACATGCTGGATGTTAGAAAAACCCAGGTTATTAAAGCATAACTTTAAAAAAATGTATTTTTTATTGATTTCAGAGAGGAAGGGAGAGGGAGAGAGAGTTAGAAACATCAGTGATGAGAGAGAATCATTGATTGCTGCCTTCTGCATGTCCCACACTGGGAATTGAGCGTGGGCATGTGCCCCAACCAGGAATCAAACCTCGACCTCCCAGTTCGTAGGTCGATGTGTAACTTTTAAAGGTAAATGCTTTTTAATTAATTCCTCTTTGCCGCTTGGCTGGGTGAAGCATAACTTTTAAGGGTAAATGCTTTTTAATTAATTCCTCTTTGCCTGTCAGGGTTCATGTTTTGTTCTCTGTCTTGTCTAACTACAATGTCTGCAGCTGCTGCCTTCTACACCTAGACCCTCACATGTGAGCAGAGAATAAGGGTAAAGTGTCTGGCACAAAGTAGGTGCTCAGCAAAGGCTGGTTGAATGAATAAATAAAAAACACATATAAATGAAGTTTTATATGATTTCAAAATAGACATATGGTATCACATTACCTTGATTGCCAGTTTATAACTTTATCATATTTAAGCTGTGATTGATCTGATGTGTATTATAAGATGAGGAAGTTTCTAAGTTAAATAGAATATACTCTTACATAAGCCCTGCAGATTTGTTCAACTCAGTGGGAAAATCTTCAGGCTGGCTCGAACTGGTCTCTCTAAAGCCCCTCAGCTTTAATAAGTGAGTAAATAAATAAATAAATAAATAACAGAGAAATTAACATCTATGAGGAAAGAAAATGCCACTGAGGGTTGAAAATTGTCACTACATTTCTCCATCATGAAGAAAGCATGTTACTAGTGGAGATGCTTCTTTAATTTATTTATTCAGCAAATAGTTCTCTAATTACAGTGTGAAAGCTTATGGCTGTAAGGTTACCTAAAAGACTTTTTTTTTTTAAAGCTATTTTCTTAAGAAAACTATTCCTGTCACACTCTATAGCATTCAAGATTTTTTTTTCCTGCTTACAAAATAATGCAATTGAGTGGAACATTTAAATAAATTTTAAAAACAAACAACCACAGGTACTGAGTCCCATCCTATATAATAAAAGCCTAATATGCAAATTGACCAAATGGCAGGACAACTGGTCACTGTGATATACACTGACCTCCAGGGGGCAGATGCTCAGCCCAGGAGCCTCCTCCAGCCTGCAGGCTCCAGGCCAGACAAGTTGGGTGTCAATGGGGCCCCCCCAATTGCCCCGCCGGTCACCCCACATAGGGTAGTGACCAGCAGTGGCAGGGGGCGGGAGTGGGGGTGGTTAGTGGGCGGTGCCAGGCTGGCCAAAGGGAGAGCCAGCAGGAGTCCCCCCCAATGGTCCTCCCGTTTGCCCCACAGATGGGCCCTGATCACTGGCCAGACCTAGGGACCTTACCCATGCATGAATTTTGTGCCCTGAGCCTCTAGTTTCTTTATAATATATTTAATACCGTATTTTCCGGTGTATAAGACGTCTTTTGAAATGAAAAAAAGTCAACCGAAAATCTGGGACAAAAGACCAAAATTGCACAAAAATTACCTGCAGATCTTGACGGCAAAGTAAGTCTTTTCTTTGAAGTGTGTGTGTGTGTGGGAGGAGGGGGGTAGTCTTATACAGCGAATATAGGCCTAAACCTATGTTTTATCTGTAAAATTAGGGGGTCGTCTTATACGCCGGAAAATACGGTAGTTATGTCCAGATATATATATTTTTTTAAACGAGGAACACTTGGAAAATACTAGGGAATACTAAGAATTAAAAAATGGGGAGCCAAAACCGGTTTGGCTCAGTGGATAGAGTGTCAGCATGTGGACTGAAGTGTCCCAGATTCAATTCCAGTCAAAGGGCACGTACCTTGGTTGTGGACACATCCCCAGTGGGGGGTGTGAAGGAGGCAGCTGGTCAATGTTTCTCTCTCATCAATCTCTATCCCTTTCAATTCCTCTCTGTGTAAAATCAGTAAAATAAAATAAATGGGGAAGCCGAGACCGGTTTGGCTCCGTGGATAGAGCGTCAGCCTGTGGACTGAAAGATCCCAGGTTCAATTCCAGTCAAGGGCATGTACCTTGGTTGCAGGCACATCCCTGGTTGGGGGTGTGCAGGAGGCAGCTAATCAATGATTCTCTCTCATCGATGTTTCTAATTCTATCCCTCTCTTTTCCTCTCTGTAAAAAATCAATAAAATATTTATATTTTTTTTAATGGGAAAGTTACTTATGAGCCAGTGACATGTTAGAAATAGAGTTTGGGGGGAAATGGGTTAAAATAATATCCTATGTGTTTAGGTAGTACCTACACAGATGTTCTGGGTCTACAGCTGAGATGTGCCTGGCAAGCTCTTGTTATTGGGCAGTGTGTGAGTCTCCTGCCCTCTAGTGGCTATTTTCAAACATATTCTTGAGCCTTACCAAAAAAAAGTATTTAAATGTAACATGTCTTAAGCCTTTGTAATTCATTCTTTGCAGAATTTTGTGCCTACTATGAATCATACTAAAAATTGTTGGAGCTTATTTTGCTCTTTTGAAATCTGAGGGGTTAACTTGTCTTAAGGCCAGCAATGTTAGGTCTGTTTATTGGACATGCATTCTGTAACCTGAGGACAACTTTTCATTTATCTGGCTAGATTGGTTACAGGCTAATGCAGACATAAAGAATGATGTCTGGTTTTTCTCTGCCCATTTGCCAAGTAAAAGCTGTGCTTTTTTTTAAAAAAAAGAAACAAAACAAGGATGAGACCAAAGGGTTTTAATTTACTTTATCTGATGATAATAGCTTTAAAGGGTAATGAAAATTTTAAAATCTTTTGGGATTTCTAATCTGACAAGATGGAGTAGCCCTATTTCTCTCTGCTTCTCCCTGCTAAGTACAACTGCAAACCCTGGAAACACAATAGGCAGCTACAGGGGAACATTTTGCAGGGGTAAGAAGATGAGTTGGGAGAAGCAGCAATCAGACTTTCAAACCTCAGAGGTAAAGTTGGGGAGGGTTGGAGTAAGGGGAAGAGATCAACCAAAGGACTTGTGTGCATGCATATGGGCCTAGCCAGTGGCCATGGACAACAGGGGGGTGGGGGCATATGTGGGGAGGGGTTTGGGTATATGGGGGGATGAGGACAATTATGTTGATACCATAATCAATAAAATTTAAAAAAATAAAGATTCGAAACCGGTTTGGCTCAGTGGATAGAACGTTGGACTGTGGACTGAAAGGTCCCAGGTTCGATTCCGGTCAAGGGCATGTATATTGGTTGCGGGCACATCCCCGGTGGAGGGTGTGCAGGAGGCAGCTGGTCGATGTTTCTCTGTCATCAACATTTCTAGCTCTCTATCCCTCTCTCCTTCTCTCTGTAAAAAAATCAATAAAATATAAAAAAATAAAAATAAAAAATAAATTAATAAAATAATTTAAAAAAATTTAATATATATTTTATTGATTTTGTACAGAGAGGAAGGGAGAGAAATAGAGAGTTAGAAACATCGATGAGAGAGAGTCATTGATTGGCTGCCTCTTGCACACTCCCTACTGGGGATATGCCCGCAACCAAGGTACATGCCCTTGACCGGAATCGAACCCGGGACCTTTTAGTCCCCAAGCCGATGCTCTATCCATTGAGCCAAACCGGTCTCGGCTAAAATAATAAAATTCTTGCAGCAAAAAAGAAAGAAAGAGAGAGAGAGAGAGAGAGAGAGAGAGAGAGAGAGAGAGAGAGAGAGAGAAAGGAAAGAAAGAAAGAAAGAAAGAAAGAAAGAAAGAAAGAAAGAAAGAAAGAAAGAAAGAAGAAAGAAAGGAGGAGAAAGAAAGAAAAAGATGAGTTGGTTTGGAGCCCAGACTTAAGGAACAACATCAATGAAATAAGGTGACCAGGACCTGAAATCTAGCAACAAGAAGGGGCCCAGGAAGGAGTCATTTTTCCCCAGGATTGACCTGTTGTCCACCCAACATCAATGGACTAGCTTAGCACCCAGAAAAAGGGAAGTGCTCACAGGCAGTGGCCTGAGACTTACATCCCCTGCTAAGCCAGACCTTAGCAGCCAGAAGGCACAAATAAGGGGATTCTGCCAATGCATGAACAGTGACCTGGTCTGGAAAGTGCCATTATATCGGTGGGCCTGTGACTCCCTCCCTTACGCACAGTCTCTGGGGACACGGAAAAGGGGATCCCACCTAAATAAGCAGCCCAGCCTGGGGAGCCTCCTCCCTGCAGGAGGTCTGAGCTCTCCCTCCTCCACCATGAGACACCCATGGGCCAGGCCAGTCCTCAGGCAGCCCTAGCAGGGGCCTGAGGGAGCCTCAGCAGTGCCAGAGAAATCACACAGACCAAAATAAACAGCAAAGGCTCTGAAAATTACACTGTCATTGGAACCACAGCCCACAAAAGTAGGCCACGGACTGCATGCTAAACCTACACAGGGTATTTGGGTGTGGAACTGAAAGACCAAAATTCTCCAAATTCTATAAACATAATAGACAAAATGCTCAGGATACAATCAAAGATCACCTATCTTGACACCAAGAACTAAAGATCACAACTCAAATGAAAAAGCAGTCACAGACATCAATATGAAACAAGTGAAAAAATGGAAAAACCACAGCGAAGAAATACAACTTATAAAAAGAAGCAGCCCTAACTGATTTGGTTCAGTGGATAGAGTGTCGTCCTGCTGATTTGAAGGGTCCCAGGTTCGATTCCGGTCAAGGGCATGTACCTTGGTTTTGAGCTCATCCCCAGTTAGGAGGTGTGCAGGAGGCAGCTGATTGAGGTCTCTCTCTCATTGATGTTTTTAACTCTATCCTTCTCCCTTCCTTTCTGTAAATAAAAAATAAAAAATAAAAATTAGTATATATATATTTAAAAAGAAGCAAATGGAAATTATAGAATTAAAAATTTGATAAATGTTATTCTTTAGGTTAAATTCCTATTCATCTCATTGCCTAAAACTATTTTTTGTTGCTATTTTTTTATTTTATTTATTTATTTTATTTTTTTTATATTTTATTGATTTTTTACAGAAAGGAAGTGAGAGAGATAGAGAGCCAGAAACATCAATGACAGAGAAACATTGACCAGCCACCTCCTGCACATCCCCTACAGGGGATGTGCCCACAGCCAACATACATGCCCTTGACCGGAATCGAACCCTGGACCTTTCAGTCCACAGACCGACGCTCTACCACTGAGCCAAACCGGCTATTTTTTAATTTTAAATTTCTTTTTGTTATCTTCACCTGAGTATATTTTTTCCATTGATTTTATTTTTTAAATATTTATTGTTGAAAACATTTCATATACCCCTCTTTTCCCCCCATTAACCCTCTTCTAGCCCTGCCCTGCCTGCTCCCCTCCCTTGCCCTCAGGCCTTCACCACCCTATGGTCTATGACCATGGGTTATGCTTATGTGCAAACAAGTTCTTTGGTTGATCTTTCTTTTCTTTTTTTAATATATTTTTATTGATTTTTTTTACAGAGAGAAAGGGAGAGAGATAGAGGGCTAGAAACGTCTATGAGAGAGAAACATCGACCAGGTGCCTCTTGCACACCCCCTACTGGGGATGTGTCTGTAACCAATGTACATGCCCTTGACCAGAATCGAACCTGGGACCTTTCAGTCCGCAGACTGATGCCCTACCACTGAGCCAAATCGGCTTCGGCTTTGGTTGATCTCTTGATCTCTTCCCACTCACCCACTGCCCAGAACTATTTCCACAGCCCCATTTCCACAATGTAGCCAGGAGGTGCAATCCTGTCAGTGGCCTGGAGAGGGGACAACTGGAAATAGTTCTCAGAAAGCTTTACTGACCCTCAAAGGCCTGGGTCCAGGGGGTCTGATAGAAGGAAAAAGCCACAGCTTGAAGTGAGCACAGAGAACTGAGGAGGGTGGGAGCTGCTGCTGGAGATACGGAGAGCTTGAGGGACGCTGTTCAAAAACACAGTGATTTAGCCTGGTCCTTGTGGCTCAGTGGTTGAGCATCTGCCCATGAATTAAAAGGTCACTAGTTTGATTCCCGGCCAGGGCACATGACTGCTGGTGGATGTTTCTATCTCTCTATCCCTTTCCCTTCTTCTCTCTCTAAAAAAATCAATAAAGGTGTATTTTAAAAAATAAAAACATAATGTTCTGGAGAATAAAGGTTTAAAAAACAACAAGAAGCCAACAACAGTAATTTATTAGAGTACTGTAATAGGAATAGCCTGGTAAATTGATACTCAGGTATATCCCAGATATGGAAGAATTAGAAGTGCTCTATTTTAAAATTTAGACATTTTTGATGTTTCAAAATTTGTTAATGTGCTGTGAAAATTATATAAATTATTCCCTATAAAGTCTTGTGTTAGAAATCATTGTGCCTACTACCTATTACATATGTGCTCAGTAAATACTCACTAACTTGAACGACAGCTCTAATATTCCTGTGGGAAAAAGCAAACACTTTTTTAAAATCATCATCATCATCATTGTTATCATCTTCTTCTTCATCATCATCATCATCATCATCCTATTATCCTATTTCAGAGTTAAGATTGGTTTTGGAAACAGATCAGTGTCCTGGCGCCTTGTGAAGTCATTTTAAGGAAGTTTTCCTGCCCAGCAAGCTGGCAAAATCCAAATAAAAGGCTTGGGTATTAGTTCATGGCTTTGTGTTTTTTAGCAGAGACCTCATTTTCCTTTGCAACTCCCTTGACCCATGCCTACCATCCTGCCCCTCTCACCTTCTTAGCTTTGTAAAGGTCTACGCCTCCAGACCCAGCTTTCCTGTCTGCCCCGGGACTCTGCAGGTTCTAGAAATGAGGAGCGAGCTCTGGGGTCAGACCCGCCTGAGTTAAAATCTGTCATGTACTTCTTTTATGACTTTGGACAAGTTGCTTCATCTTTCTGGGCCTTGTTTTCCTCATTTGCAAAATTTGAATCATGCTGGTACCTACAACAATAAGGCCTGTGGTGAGCATTAAATGAAGTGATGCTTGGAACACTCTTAGGATGGGGTGGGCACTTTGTGAGCACCTGGTCCATGGTACGAGTTGCACTGCCGCCATCAGCACCGCCACCCCTGCCATCTCCAGCCACATCCAGCTCTGCTCCTTCTCCCAGGAGTCTCCATGTCTCTGCCCAGCTTTGCCGACCAGGACAGTGGTCTCTTTGACATTAGTTAGTTTTGTAATTTCCCAATACTCCAGAGTCCCAGGATGTCATTTTTAGGACTGGCTTATTCTCAGGTTATTTCTGGCTTTTAACCCACATAGCTTCAAATAGTCATTTACTAGCTCTGTGAACTGGTTTCATTCTCGGTGAAACAGGAATAATACCTTTTTCTTCCTAATTCCCAGGGATTTGGGGTTTTTTTTCTTCCTTGTTTTTCTTCCTTGATTTTCTTTATTTTATGCTGTCTCATCAACTTTTATGTGCCCTTAAAGTCACCCTCAGTACTTGATGGGGAAAGGTAGAACTATAAGTAAATAAAGAAATACAGCCTATATAATAAAAGCCTAATTTGCAAATTGACCAAATGGCAGAATGACCAGCTATGACACGTATTGACCATCAAGGGACAGACACAATGCAGGAGCTGCCCCAGCCCGCAGGCCCCAGACCAGCCAAGGCAGGTGCTAGTGGGTTCCCCCCTTCCCCGACTACCCTGCCAGTTGCCCTCAGAGGGAGGCAACCTGTGGTGGTGAGGGGCGTGGCTGCTGGCAAGTGGGCAGTTGGGGGGAGGGGTAGAGGAGCGGCGGCTGGCAAATGAGCCTTTCCCCCAGTCACCCCAGAGGTCACCCCACAGATTAGTTCTGATCGCCGGCCAGGCCTAAGTACCCAACCCATGCACAAATTTCATGCATTGGACTTCTAATAAGTAAAATAAAGAGTCGCTGTGAAAGAAGTTCAAAGCATCATACATACAAAAGACATTTTTAGTCAATAAGTGTTATCAGAAGCAGATGTTGGGAAGTCCCCTCTGTCATTTTGTCTGTTGAGTTTAGAAATGTTCAAATTATTGTAGACTTTGTGTGATATCTCCAGATAGTGAGATATAAAAATAAAAAAAATTATGGAGGAGATAAACTTGTTTGGATCCTTTAAAGAGAGAAGTTCTGAAATAGCTAAATACCAAAGCTCAAAATATACTTTTAGCACATGTGGCCACAAGTTCTTAAATGCAAGAATATTATAGCATAGAGGTCATAATACATCTCTCAGCCTCAGCAAGTGCTCACTGCAAATGTCACACACCAAAGTGGTTACAGAGGGAGAAGGGAGTCATTTATAAATTAGCTGATATTTACTGAATGTTTACTTGGCCTTTCTCCAGATAATCCTTGAATAAACAAAGGGAGACATTCTGTTTTATCCCCATTTTACAGCAGAGAAAACAGGCCCAGAGAGGTTATTTATGTGGAACTAGACAGTCTAACTCCAGAGCTTTGACAGTGGCCACCGTAGTCAATACTGAGCCTTAAGCCAGTGGGGCCTCCCGGCCACAGCCTTGTAATGCCCACTGCTTCCCAGGTTTCTCCTAATGCTTACACCATGGGATTCTCTGTCACGCACTACAGGGCCAGGGCCAGGACACAGCAGTAGGGGTTACATTTTGCTCTGGCTCCTATCTGGCTTGTCTGCTAGCCCTGGCCTTCCAGTATGATGTCCTGGGTTTATCTCACCCTCCTTGGCACGCACCTGATTAGCCCACAACGCTCAAAACTCAAGAGGGACTGTATTTCAAGAGGCCATTGTTTAGGGGGTGGGAAGTATTGGTGACGGTCCCTTTTTTTAACTGAGATAATAATATTGGTTAATAACTATGTAAATTTCAGGTGTACATCATTATAATTTGTTATCTGTATATGCCCATTTGTTCTCACCGCCCAAAGTCCAGTTTCCTTTGTCATCTTATATTTGAACCCCATTTGCTCCCCCTCATCCCTTTTCCTTCTGGAAACCACCATTCTGATGTCCTGTATTTGTGAGTTTGTGTTTTGTTTTGTTTTTAATATGTTTTTATTGATTTCAGAGAAGAAGGGAGAGGAAGAAAGAGATAGAAGCATCCATGATGAGAGGGAAGCATTGATTGGCTGCCTTCTGCACGTTAGACCGTGCCTTGACTGGGATCGAACCTGAGACCCTTCAGTCCACAAGCCGACGCTCTATCCACTGAGCCAAACTGGCAAGGGCGAGGTTGTTTTGTTTTGTCAGTTTGTTTTGTTACTTTTTAAATTTATATTCCATATATGAGTGAAATCATATGATTTTTGTCCTTTCTGTCTGCCTTATTTCACTTTGCATGATACCATCAAGATAATGAAAGCTTACGTTATTGCAAAAGGCAGTATTTCATCTTTTTGTGTGGCTGTTTCCATAGGACATTCCTGAAGGCTCAGAGGCATTTGTTCACCTTGTTTGATTGCAGATCCCTTTGAGGATCTGATAGAGAGAATGAAAACTATCCCCAGAAAAAAGGGGAAGGGCTAAATACAGTGTGAGGTTTCAGGGACTCCCTCCCCCTGAATACCAGACCTGAATTCAACATTGGAAGGAACAAAACAAGAACGCCAAGGGGAGGTGGTAGTGGGCTTGCTCTTTAGGAGTTGGGCACCTGTCTCCTGCCTCCTTATCAAAAGGGGAAGCGGCCTGCTCCTATAGCTGGATCTTTAAACCAATGCCAAACAGTATAGAGCAAGAAACCAAGAGTCTAGCTACCACTCCACCTCCTGTATGTTTTTTACGTGACTTTAACCTGCAGGCCAGTTTTGTTGGTTCACCGTCTGCCAGATCCTTTCCGCTTTCACTATCTTAGAGTGATCTGTGACTGTGCAAAAACACTTTAATTACGGCCAACGGGTACCCTGGGAATTCCATTGCAGAAGCGGCACTTGCTGAAGGCGTCCAGCAGCCGTTTCTGTCACCTAACAGTATATCCCAGTGCCACTTGACATTTTGTGGCTGGCACAGAAAGACGTGCTGGTGCATTGGACAGGAGCTGGCATTCTGAAGCAGGATGTTTCCTGTTGACTCAGAAAACTTGATGTGTGTGAAGACAGGGGTAGAAAAAACAACCTGAGAAGTTCTATGCATTCAGACTCCTCGGCAGTTTGTTTACTGAGAAGTGGGTTGCATGCTGCTGGGGGTGAAATAAAGCCTTTGCCCTGCCCAGGAAATCTCCGTGGCGTCCAGGCAGCGGGAAGCCTGGCAACCTTCCACCTCGATCAGCTGCGGGGAAAACAAAAATCCTAACCCCACATGCCCTTTTCCCTCCCAGAAGATCGTATTGCCTGGGCCTACGAAAGCTGCACCTTAATGCCCAACTCTTGGTCTAGCACTCGTGAAGCTGCAGTAATATGATTGTGTTTCTATTTCTTAATCTCCTTTCTTACTCAGTTCCCCAATCTCCCCTTTGGTTTCTCTAAATTAAGAAATTAGATCCTTTTGTAGTTCATAAGCGTGATGATTGGGTGTTCACGCCGCTGTGTGAGATGTGCCGCCCATTAACCTTGTTACGCCTTTGGCACATGACCCTTCTGACGTGAAGAAAAAAAAATTAAGAAATTAGACCTTTATACAAGTGGTACATTTTTCAATTTCTTAGAGAAGGTAAAAGGTAGCTATTATGGAGCAGACAGCAAACTAGGAATGTCAATGCTTGAACTGTACTAAATTTGTGACCAGGCAGCAGTGGGCCCAACGTGACAGGGCGGAGGGCTGGGCCAGGCAAAAAGCAGCCTTTGGGGATTGAGGGGTTTTATCACTTTCTACTTAGTGTCCTTGGATGTGTTAAAGAACTTCTCTGAGCCTCATTTTTTTCATCTGTTTTAGAGTAGACAATAGGTGTCACGAATGACCATCTCCACCCCTACACTGTTTAACCACCAGGCTCCATGATCCATAATATATGGGTTTATGAATTGTATCTTTCCTCCTCCCTGTTGAAAATTAGGACATTTGCTTATCTCTCTTCTCCTGTCATATATCAGATACCTTGAGAATGTTACAAAGCACAGATCATTTCACTCACTGTGAGGAAGAGGATTATCTGTAGTAAGTGCCCTGTGTCCATTTCCTCACTTCGCAGTCAGGCATGCGGTTTTGATAAACTACTTCCCAAGTTCTGGAGGGATTAACTTGAGGCCTGAAGGAAGCCATGGTGCTGTCCCAGGAGCTGGAGAGGTTCCTGGCATCTGCTTCTGGCTCTTGACAAAGTCCACGTCACCATATCGCTGCCGAAGGGAGGGAAAGTTGGCCTTCCTGGCCGTCTCGCCTGCCCATGGTATGCTGATCAGTTAAGATCCCAGCATTGCTTGTTTACAACCCGTGTTTTTGTTTCTGTGCGCCTGGGGGATGTGACCTGAGGATCCTGGCATGTGGGGAGGTGCAGAGTACAGGCAGTGATAGTTGCCAGCCCTCTGTCACCAGCTTCTCTATTAGAATGATATTTATCTTTCCACTGAGAAGACTCACTTTTAGCACCTGAGAGTGAGGGGCCTGGTAACCATTGCCTGTAATTTTCTGCCTTAAATTCTCATTTTGTTCATGAACACACTGGCTTAGACATCAGTTGGCTAGCAGCCGAGGGTCAGGACAGTGCCCTCAGCATTCCGGGGGAGCCCTGCAGAGCTGTGCCTCTTCTCAGTCGGCCTTTGCTTTGTGTCCCTGGCCTGTGCTGGGCCAAGGGCAGCTCTTGCCTACATCTGACTGTGCTTGAATTGTGATTCAGAATCGGCACAGTGGTTTCACTTCGGATAAAAAAAATAAATCCAGAAATACAATCTGAACTCCCAGCTTCTGAAAATAGTGCTCATTCTAGTTATGCAAAGCAGTTTCAAAGTTGCAGAGTCTTATTTCTGGGGAATGTTCTGATTTGGCAAGTTGCAAACCCTAGAGTTATTTTAACTTTGCTGAAAAAGAGGTACTCCTTAGATTTCCTTTTTGAGGACATAGCCTTTCTTTACTAAGCCTTGGGATTCATGCTCTCTAGAATTTAGTGGTGAGTTCAGGCAACAAGCTATAGAGAACAACCCAAAGTATATCTTTGTTCTTTTTGTACATTTACCACAATTAGTTTTGGGGGGAGGTCCCCACTTTGGTCTATGTATGATAGTTATGGTGCTTGTGATAAAGGTATTAGTCACTCTTTTCTTTAAAAAAAAAAAATAACTAGAAGGGTATGAAGTGAAAAACAAAGGCCTTGTCTCCATAGTGCTTCTTCCTAGAGGTAATCAGTAAAAATAACTTCTGTATATCTTTCCAGGTATTTTTCCTACACAATTATATACATACATACAGGTATATATTCACACACATATCACACACACACAAATAGCATATATATATATATCTATTTTTAGAAATACAAATGGAATTTTACAATATATACCAATTTTTTTTTAATCTTGTTCTTTTCTTTTTTTTTCATTTTTTAAAATATATTTTATTGATTTTTTACAGAGAAGAAGGGAGGGAGATAGAGAGCCAGAAACGTCGATGAGAGAAACATCGACCAGCTGCCTCTTGCACACCCCCTACCGGGGATGTGCCCGAAACCAATGTACATGCCCTTGACCGGAATCGAACTTGGGACCTTTCAGTCTGCAGACCAACACTCTACCACTGAGCCAAACCGGTTTCAGCTAATCTTGCTCTTTTCACTTAATGTTATATCAAGGCATCTTGCCAAGCTAGTACATGTAGGTCTCTCATATTTTTAGTGGCTGCGTAGTGTTCCATTTTATCACTGATCCATAATTTATTTAGCATGATGTCTGTTTAGGTTGTTGCCACTTTTTCTTTCTCAATCTTGTGGTTCTCTTTGTACATATCTTACCCAATGCATTTGGTGAGTGAATATTCTCAGTAGTTGAATTATATCTTGAGAATTATATTGCTGTATTTTAAATATTAGTTAATATTTCCCTGGCTGGGTTGCTCAGTGGTTGGAGTGTCGTCTCTTGCACTGGAGGTGGTAAGGTCCGATTCCTAATCAGAACACACATAGGTGCATATGGGAAACAACCAATTGATGTTTCTCTTTCTCTCTCTCCCTCCTTTCTCTCTCTTGAAAAATCAATAAGAACATATCCTCAGGTGAGGACTACGTATTAGTTAATATTTATGATGAAGCCTAATGATTCAGTAACAAAAGATTTTCTTTAAAATGTGCAAGAAGCCGAAACCGGTTTGGCTCAGTGGATAGAGCATTGGCCTGTGGACTGAGAGGTCCCTGGTTTGATCCTGGTCAGGGACATGTGCTTTGGTTGCGGGCACATCCCCAGTGGGGGTGTGCAGGAGGCAGCTGATCGATGTTTCTCTCACATCAATGTTTCTCTCACATCGATGTTTCTAACTCTATCCCTTTCTTTCCCTTCCTCTGTAAAAAATCAATAAAATGTATTCATAAACAAACAAACAAACAAATAAATAAATAAAATGTGCAAGAAATATTTACAGATGGTGGAAGTGTTATAGAAATTAGTTTGAATTAAGTTAATCTTATTGCTTGCTAAGAATTAATTAATGGTAAAATATTTGTTTTAGAACAGCAAATTTATATGCCATAAAGGAATTTATGGGGGTGGCCTTTTTAATGAGTGCCATAGTCGCAGATACAGAGCTGTGGCACGTACATCATTGGAGTGTACTTCCAGAGGTGGAAGTAAAAAGAATAATTTCTCCTAAGAGGAGGTGAGAAATGCTGGGGGTGTATTTTTCTTTCTAAAACTGTGTCCATAAGTGATTAAATGATGGCTTTTAAAAAATCACTAAAGAACTAAATGTCTGACTAAACAGTAGAAAGCATCTGAAAGTACATGTTTGCACAATATTAGACGATGAATAATTACTGTTTAGAATAAATCTTGATAGCATTAATAGATAAGTCTCTTTTTAAATAAACCCATACAATCAGATTCATTTGCTCTGAGTACACAGCTAAATCTCTATATTCCCTTTATGGGCACATTCCCATGATCATGTGTCTGATTAGCGGCTTCCATGTAGGAAAAAGCTGTCATCGGTCTCACCCTGGCCAGTGTGGCTCAGTTGGTTGAGCATTGTCCCGTGCACCCAGAGGTCAAAGGTTTGATTCTGGTCAGGGCTCGATACCAGTAGGGGACGCAAGGCAGCTAATCAATGTTTTTCTCTCTGTTTCTCTTTCTCCCTCCCTCTCTCTTCCTCAAATCAGTAAAAACATTAAAAAAAAAAAAAAAAAAAAAAAAAAAGGCTGCCTGCCTCATAGGAGATGGGCTCCAATGTCACAGCCCAGCTTATTCCCGAGGGAACTGCCACCCTGCCAAAGAATGGCCCAGTGCATCTGGCCTTGGCTGGTCCTGCTCCAGCCCAGGACAAGTTTTCTTCTAACTACTGATATCGTATGTCTTATAACCACTGCCTCCATCCTTCCTCATTTGTGTAGATAACCAGTATTTGCTCTACAACAGTGGTTCTCGACCAGGGATGAATTTGCCCCCAGGGCACATCTGGCAATGTTTGGAGACATGTTTGGTTGTCGCAGCTAAGGATGTGCTACTGGCACCAAGGAGGCCAGGCCAGGCATGCCATTAAACACCTTCCTTTGCATAGGACCGCCCCCTTTCCCTCTGCCAGTCCCTGGAACTCTTTCTCTGTGCGCTCCCCCTCCAGCCCTCGGCCTCACACATTCCAGGCCCCTCAGGCTCCAGTCTCTGTCTCCCCAGTGAGGAGAACGCTGTCCTCTGCTTGGCTTCCTCTCCGTGCACTGGGGACCAAAAGTACCCCTCCGCAGAAAATTGGGACAATCAGGCATCTTACTGCTCCCCTCCTCTCAGGGAGCAAAGTCCTATACTACCTGCATAGTCCTATACTACAGTTCCATACATTTTGTCTGGTTTGCTTTTTTTCTTTCTTTCTTTCTTTTTTTTTTAATATATTTTATTGATTTTTCGCAGAGAGGAAGAGAGAAAGATAGTTAAAAACATCAATGAGAAAGAATCATCAATCAGCTGCCTACTGGGGATGTGCCCACAACCAAGGTACATGCCCTTGACCGGAATCGAACCCAGGACTTTTGGGCCTGCAGACCGACGCTCTATCCACTGAGCCAAACCAGTTCCGGCTTGTCTGGTTTTCTTATGTTCGCAGCAGGAGGGCAAGTTGGGCACCAGTTACTTTGTCATTGCCAGAGGCTATTTTTCTCTCTTGGTATTTTTCTGCAGTAAGTAAAGGCAGGGATCCCGTCCTCACTTTAGAGATTAGATGACACAGAGTTGTCAAGAGTGAATAAGATGCTTGAAATCAAAAACGGGTTTGTCAGGATGGCAGGAACCATGGATCACGTGACATGGTCCTTGCCTCAGTTACCTAGATCCCACCTGCAGAGCTGAGCACACCAGTGGGTGTTACTAGTAACTCTGGCAGAGACAAAAGCAGTGGAGCAAAAGAGACAACAGTTAAAAAAAAAAAAATTAAAAAAAAAAAAGGTGATAAAAGAATGGGGTAGGGGCTCTGCAACTGCATATTAGGAGAGAAGTTTGTGACAGCTATAATAACCCCAAGAGTGCATCAGATGCTACTGTCTGTCACCTAATAAAATACTAAAATAATAGTCACTTTTACTCTCCCTTACCAGTGTGCTGAGAGCCTTCACTGTATTGTCTCATTTAATCTGCATTCCCTACCTAAAGAAGAAACTCTGACCTTTATGTACAGATCAGGAAATGGAGGCGCAGAGAAGCAACGTTAACGGCCCTGAGAAAGAGCTAACGTGCTGCAGTGCTGAGATTTGGCCAGATCTGTAGACTCCATAGTTTGTGCTCTTCCATTGTGGGTTCTCTTCCCACAGAGGTTGCCTCTTCCTGACTCATTTTTGTTGACTTGCCTAATATTTTCCCCACCTTATTCCACCTCTTCAGGGGCACCATTTATTTTCTTCTGGCTTTAAAACCAATACATGCTAATTGTAGGAGAATTTGAAAATACAGAACATTAGAAGGGAAACAAAATCACTTATAATCTTTCTTATCCTTATCTGTTATTTCCAGTCCCGAACTTTGCTTACTGTAATGCTCACCTTTATAACTGCTTTGCCTTCATCACATGTGGCAAGTGCTCAGTGAATGCTTATTCATGTCAGGCACCATAGGAACTACATAGAATATTTAAAACATCACACTGGCTGAAACAGTTACACCTTTGTGTTGAGGCCAAAAGAACTACTGGATCCCAGTGGATACACAATGAGAACTTGATTGCCTTTCTAAGTGCATCAGGCATATGCCAACTTAAGTTTCGTGGCCCTTACATAGCTCCTTGCACCATGCTATACACATGGGCACTCAACGGGTATCCTTTGAGTGATTGATAGACCTTTAGAGAAGGAAAGTCAGTTCAATGCATTTACTCATCAAATGTTCACTGAGCACCTACATTGTGCCAGGCGCTGTGCTAGCTCCTGGGGTGAAATGAGAGGTAGATGAAGTCTCTGCCCTCTTGGGATTTACCTCCTGGTGATAGAAAACACTAGAAACTGGCCTCTGACATGTTCAGAATAGAATACATCCATTCTCCCACAGTGAGAGTTGTTTGTCATGAGAAGGTTTAAAAAGGAATAGCTGTGAAAGACCAGGTAGAGTTCCTGAAAGGAAGAAGAGGAAATGATAGTTCGGGCTGATGTTAGCTGATAGGTTGGCCAGCTGCCATATGGTCTCGCTGGAGGAAGGTTTTATCTGTCTCCTTCGGGCTCATCTTCTTTTCATCTCCAGGCTTGCTGTCTGAGCTTTAGCCTGGGCCTTTGATTTACAGTGTTCTGAAGAAAGGGGCCGGGGATGACAAAGCCAGCAGGCCGAGCCAGAGAGCCTGACGTGTTGTCCTAGATCCAGAGCTGACTTAGAGCCACACGGAGCGTTTCAGCAGATTGCACAGGGAGAACCTGCTGGGAAGGCAGCTCCCCTGCAGCCCCACAAAATAGGTTCCCAGTTCTTCTTTGGATGAGATGTCCCTGCCTCTGTTTAAGGCTGATCTCTCCCCTTGTATGTAATACCCCTCTTCTCTCTCCTGGTCACGGACCTCACACCTCCAGTTATCTCCTCTCTCCTGAATTAATTAATTTTTCCTACTTGACTGGCTCATTTTTAATCACAACATGCTGTAATATCTACCATCTTAAAAAAGAAAGAAATCCTCCCTTGATTCCATATGCTCTACTTCAGAGGCCTGCTGCACAAAATTCGTGCACGGGGTTCTGTGTCTCTCAGCCCAGCCTGCACCCTCTCCAATCTGGAACCCCTCAAGGAATGTCCGACTGCCCAGTAGGATCGGACCTACATGGGCAGTTGGACATCGCTCTCATAATCCAGGACTGCTGGCTCCCAACTGCTCACCTGCCTGCCTTCCTGATTGCTTCTAACCACTTCTGCCTGCCAGCCTGATCACCCCCTAACCACTCCCCTGCCAGCCTGACTGATGCCTCACTGCTCTCCTGCCAGCCTGTTTGCCCCAAACTGCCTTCTCCTGCAGGCCTGGTCACCCATAACTGCCCTCCTTTGCAGGCCTGGTCCCTCCCACAATTGCTCTCCCCTGCAGGCCTGCCCCCCCCCCCCCCGCCAACTGCCCTTCCCTGCAGGCCTGGTCACCCCCAACTTCCCTCCTCTGCCAGCCTGGTCATCCCTAACTGCCCTCCCTGCAGGCTTGATCACTCCCAACTGCCCTCCCTTGCAGACCTGGTCTCTCCCAACTGCCCTCCCCTGCTAGCCTGATTGCCCACAACTGCCCTCCCTTGCAGGCCATCTTGTGGTGGCCATCTTGTGTTCACATGGAGGCAGCCATCTTTGACCACATGGGGGCAGCCATCTTGTGTGTTGGAGTGATGGTCAATTTGCATATTACTTTTTTATTAGAATAGAGGCCTGGTGCATGGGTGGGGGCCAGCTGGTTTGCCCTGAAGGGTGTCTTGGATCAGGGTAGGGGTTCCCTTGAGGCATGGGGTGGCCTGAGCGAGGGGCCTGTGATGGTTTGCAGGCCAGCCATGCCCCCTGGTGACCCAAGCAGAGGCCCTGGGATCTGGGATTTAATTGAAAATTAAATATAAAAGTTTTCTATAATTGAAACTTTGTAGCCTTGAGCAGAGCCAAGCCTCCTGCTTGCTCCATGGCCACAGCCATTTTTGTTGGGATTTATTTATCTTCTATAATTGAAACTTTGTAACCTTGAGCAGAGGCTTGGGCCCACCAGGGTGTGTGAAAAGTTTGGCTTCCTCCATCGCCAGAGGCAACTTAAGCCTTCTGCTCTCTCCAGTTCCGTGACTGCCGCCATTTTGGGGGGGACTTATTTATCTTCTATAATTGAAACTTTGTAGCCTTAAGCGGAGGCCTGGATCAGCCAGGGTGTGTGGGAAGCTTGGCTTCCTCCATTGCCAGGGAAACCCAAGCCTCCTGCTTGCTCCATGGCTGCAGACATCTTGGTTTGGTTAATTTGCATACTTGCTCCTGATTGGCTGGTGGGTGTGGCTTGTGTGTAGAAGTATGGTAAATTTGCATATTGCTCTTTTACTAGATAGGATATATATTAGAGGCTCAGTGCATGAATTCGTGAATGGGTGGGGTCCAGACAACCTGGCCAGGGGAAGAGGTAGTTGGCCGGCCTGTCTGCTGGTCAAACTCCTGGTCAAGGGGACATATTAGCCTTTTATTATATAGGATATACACTGAGTGGCCAGATTATTATGCATTCAGAGATTATAATAATCTGGCCACTCAGTGTACAGACCTTGGCCTTTATGGTCATCGGAGGCCTTAGCTTCCTTTTAGAAAACACTGGATGGCTTTATCATGTTGTAAATGGGGATTAAGTCCCCCTTGTTGGGTCTTTAAGGATGATTTCAACACAGCTGCAAAAATTTTATTTGAAGAGGCATGTGAAATGAAAGGATTTACTGTACTCACAGATCCTAGATGAAGGAGGCGCATGGGAGAAGCACCCAGGAAGCAGACTCAACCAAGCAGGAAGGGAGCTGAGAGAGTGAATACCCATGGGAAGGTGCCTCTATTGGGTCAGGTACAATTTCTACACAAGCAAAAGGCATGAGGGGGATTTTATTGGTGTATTTAATTGTCACTTAGTCACAATTAAAGGATGAGAAGAGGAACAAACTATAGTAGGAACCAGCCTTATGGCACCAGTGCACCTAGTCACTTGGCAGGTACTCAAACCTTATTTAAGGGGATGTTGAGTCATCAGGAAAATCTGAAGTTTTCAACATTGACAATAGACTTAGCTGAACCATGTTTCTTTCAAAATACTTTATGAGATCTCTCTTGTTATATACCCAAAAAGAGTGTATACTCTTCTTTTTCTTTAATACTTACTCAGGAATAAGCCTATTGATTTTTATTTTTTTAGAGATAGAGAAAGGGAGAGAAAAACATTGATTGGTTACCTCCTTCCCCCCTACGAACCCAAAACCTAGGTACATGCTCTGACCGGGAATCGAACCCACAAACGTTTTGTTGATGTAGTCTAGGAGATGATGCTCCAACCAACTGAGCCACCCAACCAGGGCGAGGATGTACTCTTTTTAAAACAAATTAACAGTTTGAACCTGAAAGGATATTCACACTAGTGTCAGCTTTTCTTGGCTCCTGTTAATATAGATCTACGGAACATCACTGATTGATAAGCATCATCTGCTGGCTGCCCGCTCTTGCACGAAAAACCAGCGTGTACCTGTGATCATAGCAACCTGCTTTTAGTGTTGAGTGAACAACTGCAGAAATGGGCCAGTCTCCGTAGTCCCATCTTTCACTGTGCGTGGGACCCGGGCTGAGGATATGAGCAGAATAAGGCAGAGGTGGGTCAGCACCATCAGAAGCTATTATCAGACTCCCACTGTGTGCCTGCAGGCCCCCAGCCGGCGCATCTAGAACTCGATATTGGATTCCTCATTACAGCCTCAGCTGGGCTGGCATGCTTGGCAACCCACAGAGCAAATGGAAAATGTGAGTCTGACTAGGGAGAGTCTTCCCGTTCTCTCTCCTTAAGGAAAGAAAATGATTGCTGTGGAAGTTATTTCTGATGTTGATAGGAACATGTTGTCATGGCTCTGCCGGCCAGAGGAAGACAGCCTGAGCTAATAGAGTGAGATGCCACTTAAAGTGAGTCACAGTAAGGGAGATGCCCCTAGCTCTCCTCATTTTCCAGAGCGCTGTAGTTTTCATGGTCTTATCAGCTGCAAGAGACCTGGTTATTATGCCTTTTGACCATGTGGGAAGCACAGTTTGCGTTTCCTGGGCCACTGCGGGCTGTGATGTGAGCGCCGTCCGAGGGAGCCCTGGGCCAGGCGGAAGGCAGCGGCCGCCCGCAGAGGCCAGCTGACGCCACGGGTTTTTCTTTACCGTCAGTGGATATGAGCTTGGCTGCAGGGTATATTTCTGTGCCATTCAAGCCATTTAGTATTTTTAGATGATAACAAAATATAATTAAACTCTTTTAGACGCTAACAAAATAAAATTTAATATGTAAGCTCCTATAGGAAAAATAGTCTTGTCTTATGGACTCCTGTGACCACAATCCTTCTTTTCCCATATTGAAATGACTCTGATATGTTCTTGATAATACGAGGTTTTGTAGAAATGTAATAATGGTTTTACAGCAGACCTGACTAATTTATTTGGATAGTCTTTTTTTTTTTTAAAGGATTTCTGCCATTCTGATACCTGCACAGACCTCTGCGTTGTCCCCAAGGCAGAGTTTGTGTAAGGTAACAAGATTTTCTCCAAGTAGCCTTACTTCAGCAATCTACACACATGGCTTCCCCGAGAGGCGTCATCACCGGTGCCCTGCCACCTGCAAGGTCTTGAATTCTGAAGGCTCCTTTTCTGCCCTGCCAAAGAGTCAGTCTAGCACAGAGGCTGAGAACATGACTCTGATACTAGACTTCCCTGCGTTTGAATCTGAGCTTCACCACTCACTAGCTTGGGACTTTGAGAAAGTCACTAGATCTCTGTGTGTCAGTTTCCTTGTCTATTAAATGGGCTGCCTTGAAAGGATTGATGTTAAAGCCTGTGGATAGTGCCACCCCCTGCCCCTTCCTTCTCCCACAGGCATCTCCCTCTCTGCATTTGCCTTTAACACCTTCATCAGCTCACCCTGAATTCCTTGCTGCGTGACTGATTCAGTTCAGGTTCCGGTGGGGAACAGATAACACAGTCCAACCAGGTAATTAATAAATAGAGAATGTACAGAGGTCTGAGCAGCTGGGAGGAAACCACAGGGGAAGCACAGGACCTGGGCCTAGACACCTGGAGCAGACGCGCCCACAAGAGCTGTGTTGCGTGGGCTGTCTGACCAGAGCCGTGAGCTTGGGGAGGGATGCAGCCACCATATGGCAGCCTCCCAGGAAAGGAGCCAGGGAAGTAAATCGTCCATCACCTTTCTCCCTCCTTGCAACTCCTGCCAGGCCTCCCTGTGGTTCCCAACTCCAAGACAGAGGGCCAGGGCACCCGGCCATGTTTCTGCCCTCTGACCGTCTCCCCCACCATCCAGCCAGTCTGCGGGCTGCTCATCCAACACGTCTTGACATTTACACCTCTTTCCAACTTTTTGTGACCATCCCCTTTCCCGAGAGTCCCCTTCCCTCCTTCTTGGCCTAGAGAATGCTACCTATTCATATGATCCAGCCCAAAATACCCTGCCTCCTCTTGTTCCCTGACAGCTGACTCTACATGTGCTTCATTAGGCTGCATTGTGTGTTGTTGTCTGGAGGACTGTTTGTGGCACTGCTTCCTCTGTGGGCCAGATCATCCGCTGTTGAGGATGGACCACACCATACTCATCTTGGCATGTATGTATGTATGTGTTGTGGGGTCGAACCCTGGGTTCAAAATAAGACCACCGGAGGCTGATGATTAATTAATAAGCAGGCAAAGATGTATTGAAATAACTGGCCAGGACAGATGCGAGAGCACCACACGCAGGTGGTCTCCACACGACTGCACCGTTTCAGGGGTAGGCAGTCCCTTTTAAAGGTTCAAACCACAGGAATTTTCCTTTGTTCTAAATCCTAAAGACTACATTTTAAAGACTGAGGTCAGCCTAGCAGGGTCATTGCTAGTAACATTCTGCTGGACGTTGGAATGTAGCCTTATCTTGCAATAGCCTAGAACATAGAAGCAGAGCTCAGAGGTTATCTACAGTTTCTATCTCTGAAGGTTACTGAGTCAGTGGGAATTACTCTCCTGTGCTCCTGGTCCCAGGCAAGGGAAAATTGCCTTAGCCTCCAAGTCTCCACCTGAAAGCTAAGGTAAATAGCTTTTTTCCCCTCTCGTGTTTAATCAGGTGCAAGAGCCAAACTAGAAGGGTTAAGATTCAAACAGCAATTTTTACCAAAGTATGATTGCCATTGTATTTCAGTATGTATGTATGTATGTATGTATGTATGTATGTATGACAGAAGAGGTGCTGTGTTGTACACGTTACCTTCAGCCACCACTGTTACCTAGGCATTTTTTTTTTTTTTTTTTTTTTGTGGCAGCTTCAAGTGGCTGAAATAAATACGAGTGCTGAAAAAAAATTGGTTGTATTGAAATGACTAATGGAAAGATGTGATAAATATCACTTACCTGGCTAAAGATGGTGCTAGTTACGATCATGGATTCAGTACATTTAACACAGGTTAACTATATCACATGTTGTACATATCCAGGTCACTCCCTGACATCCTCCCCTCTCACCCAGATTTACTTGCTGTCACATTCACTGTGGGGGCACCCTACATGTGACTGTGAGAATTTATCTGTGTAGTTACTTATTCCTTGTTTTACCTTCTCTTCCAAAATCTTCATCTGTGTGAGAATAGAGGCCATATCTGTGATATTCATCAGAGAGGCTCCAAACCTCAGAGCTTATAGTATAGTGCAAATGAAACTTCGTGGCCCATGTGCAGAAGTCGGTTTTCGGCTCTCAAAAGAAATTTCGATCATACTGTTGATGTTTGGCTCTGTTGACTAATGAGTTTGCCGGCCACTGCCTTAGAGCAGTATATGGCACATAATAGAAATATCTGTTGAATGAGTAAATGTATTGGTCACAAAACTATGTGGCATGCCACAACCTCAGGAGGCCAGCAGAGTGGAGATTCTAGATGCCATGGAAGGACCCAGGAAGTTCCTTCATCGCTTGTCATTCAAAGGAGTCATTTCTTCACGACCCCGCTCGCCCACCATCAGAGCAGCCACCCTTTCCACTTGTATGGGAGCAGGATTTGGACCAAGAACAAACTCCCTTTTCCCTGAGTCACCATAGGGAATATAATATCTGGGGAATTATTTATCTGAAAGTATTCTATTTCTCATTTCTCTTTCCCAAATGCTGCCAACCAAAATATATTTGATTGTTATTTGGACCATTTCAAATCTATTCAGTAATTTTGAAAATGTATAATAGGTATTGTTGGGACTTGTAATTGAAAATTGGCATCATTTTATATTACTCACTATTGTGATAGTCTAATCAGATTTTATTATGAACTAATGACTTCAGGGCGTTCTTTTTAAAGGTCACAAATGTTTAATATCCTCAAAAAAGATTTTACTTTTTAGAAACAGGAAGTAGCAACACAGCCTGGAAGCCTTAATTTATTTAAGCCCTACCATAGCTCAGTCATCTTTTCATCTTCCATTTTTCTGAGGTTTAATATTCTGAAAAAAACAAATGTTCTGAAAAGGAAATCAAACTTGGTATTTGAGATAACAGGGCTCCTATGAAACTTATATAATGAAGATTTAAAAAGATCCTGGAAAAAACAAAAACAAACAAACAAAAAAAACCCAAACAACAAAACGCAGTTAATTTGGAAGGACTAAGTAGGATTGTCTAATGAAAAAATGACAAAATTGGACAGATGGACTCTAAAACTTGGAGAATATTACCTCTGGGCCCATGTTATAACAGGTTTTTACTGACACATCTGTTGCAAACTAATTGCCTCTTTTCTGCCTGATCTGTGAAGTTGAAGTTTGGGGATTTTGCAATAGAAGCAATTAAAAGCTCAACACTGTCATATTTTTCATTAATTTACCAGTGAGTGGTTGGATTTATGTGGCTAATTTGATTTATTTTGAGGATAAAGTGTGTTTTACTAGACAGCTTGTCCCTTGTAATATCATTTGCCTTAGCTACAGCATAATTTCTTCTACCCTTCTGGTTTACAGCCTCTTCTTTAGGAAGAAAAAAAAAACACACACAAGCATAGACAATATCTATGAAGAAAATATTTTTAAGGTAGATGAGAATGGAATGGTTTGGGGGCTCTCAATCTTTGGTGATAGAAGATGAAATTTGGACCCGCTGTGGTATAATCTCATCTTCTTTTTTTAAAATATATTTTTATTGATTTTGTACAGAGAGAAAGGGAGAGAGAGAGTTAGAAACATCGATGAGAGAGAGTCATCGATCAGCTGCCTCTTGCACACCCCCTACTGGATATGCCCGCAACCAAGGTACATGCCCTTGACCAGAATCGAACCTGGGACCCTTCAGTCCCCAAGCCGACGCTCTATCCATTGAGCCAAACCAGTCTTGGCTATAATCTCATCTTCTATCTACACCATCAGAAGAGCTAGGAGCAGGCAAAAACAGAAATGGGTCCTTAATCCTCAGATGAGCTATTACACCTATTCATACTTACAGTGTCTCTAAAAGCTGAACAGTTGTATACCCTGCAACTCAGCAGCTCCATTCCTAGGTATGGCCCTGAGAGAAATGCATCCATATTCTCATGGAAAGACATGCACTGAGATAGTCATAGCAGCACCTGTTATAGCAGCTATAACTAGAAACTACCCAAATGCTCATCACCAGTAGTATGGACAAGTAAGTGGTTATGTGTTCATACAATGGAATTCTGTATATCACTGCAAATGAACAAACTGCAACCCTACACAACAAAACGATGATTCTCAGAAGGTTGAGTGAAAGAAGCCAGATTCCAAAGAATACCTAGGGTAATTCCACTTGTTTTCAGCATAAAAACGACAAAGCAATCTAGAGGTTAGAAGTCAAAATACCCTTGGCGGGTAGTGGGGGTAACTTCGAGGGGCCCTGGAAGGGCTGCTGGGGTCTCCGGTGCTCTTCTGTTCCTTGATCTGGGTGCTGGTTATACTCGAGTATGTTTAGTTTAGGAAAGTTAATAGAGCTATGATTTAGGCACTTTCATATATGGATATTATAATTTTCCAAAGAGTTTAAAATATATCAGTTTAAAAGCAGGTCCTTGCTATAATTTTTCAAGCAGACTCATTGGAAAAAACAGAAGTTTACATTGACACTTTGACTGAAGGTTAAAAGGCACACAAGTACTGCGCTGTCTTTTGTTTTGTTAATCTTCACTCGAGGATATTTTTCCCATTGATTTTTAGAGAGAGTGGAAGGGAGGGGGAGAGACAGACGAGAGAGAAGTATCAATGTGAGAGAGACACATTGATTGGTTGCCTCCCGCATGCACCCAGGCCCAGAGATTGAGCCTGCAACTGAGGTACATGCCCTTGACCAGAATCACACCTGGAACTCCTTCAGTCCTCAGGCTGATGCTCTATCTTAGGGGTGTCGAACTCAATCAGAGAAGGGGCCAAAATCTAAAATCCAGCCTAAATCGCGGGCCGAATGGTTTACTGAACAGTCATAAACTGTCATTGTGATGGAAACGCAGCGGAGTGCAGTGATGACAGCGCGGTGCGGGCCACATTGCAAGGCCCGGCGGGACGGATTTGGCCCGCGGGCCTTGTGTTTGACACATGTGCTCTATCTACTGATCCAAACGGTCTAGGGCAGTACTGCACTGTCTTTGAGCAGCCCATGTTATCTACCAACAGAAACTACTGAGACACTTCAACTCAGCTGTGATCCTTTTGTGAAGGACCATGGGAGCTCATCCAACCCCCATCTCCCTGAGGGGCCAGCTCTTTTTCCGGCTCAGTGAAATCTTCATGGCACTCTGACCTCTGTTCTCCACAAGCTCTGATTATAGCCATTTGAAAACAAAAACAGAAACAGCACATGTTTTAGCAGTTGATAGTGCTCTAGGGTTTTTATTTCTTTGGATTCTTTCTTGGCTGCAAGTTGATCAAGGCCAAAGGCCCTGCCCCACCTTTCATTTATCCATCCAGGGTCAAGCATTTGGTGGACATTTAATATACATTTGACAAATGACTGTTGCTCTTGAAGAAATGGGAAAGACAGAGGCTCTCCCTGAGGCAGAACATGCATTTGCTTTTAAGTGGCAATAGTTGTGTTGGTTCCTTTGAGCTGTCTGTATTTTATTTTCCTAATTCCTTTGATCTCTCTCCACTTTTCTCTGAAAATTCTCTTGTTTGTTGTAGAAGATTGGGAAATATGAAAAGGCACAAAGAAGTAGAAGATAAATACCCATAATCCTTCCACTCAGAGAGCAACACTTTTATTATTTTGCTGTATTTTCCCTTGCTTTTCCCAGAATGCCAGTGTTTGCATGCTCCTGTCCTCCTCTCCCACTCCCCTGTTTTTTGTATTTTTTTTTTAAGAATGATGGGAGTCTAGGGGAGAAAACTTCTCCAAATTTTTAAAGGATTTTTTGGTAGGATAGAAAGTGTATGTGTTATTGCCTCAGTTTTCTTTACTCTCCATATGTGAAGGTGTAACAGATTAAGAGCTGGACTTTCATGCCTTGCTAAAGAATAATATAACATGACATGATCCAAAAGTTCCTCTAGGATAGACCATTGTGTTGACTACTATTATTGTCCTCAATCACATCCTGAAAGCAGGTGCGATCTTTCAGATTCTTAGATGTTACATGTTTTAGACCTTAAAATCCCATTAATCCTAGTTCTCTGCCTGAGAATTTTAACAGAAGATTTGCCTCTCTGGGCTGAGATTTCTGGGTGGTTGCACAAGGCTGTGCTGTTCTTGATGCTTCTGGAACTGCACAGTAACTACCTACAATTGTGACTGTGGCTGCCGTGGCTCTCTTCCTTGTGATGACCTGTTGCTCCAGGTCTGTCATGCTCCTCGGTGCACATACCATAAAGTATTTGTACTCTTGCTTTCCTCCTAAAATAGTCTTAAAATAGACTCCTGTTTCTCCTTGACCTGTTTCAGGTTTTTCCCCCAGATTACTTTGAGCTTGGTCCCTAGTTTCTCTTTAGACTTCTTAAGAATTTACGTGACATTCATTTAAATGAGATTATTCATTGGTAAGAAGACAAGTCTCCACTGCAAACATACTATTTCTCTTGACCTTTAAAATACCTTAATGGGCGTATTGTTTTGTGTGTTTGACTCTGCTCTGGTTGGGGGCCATGTGACCTTTGCATTATCTCTAGGCTCTGCTTAATCATGTTGCTAATAAATGATTGTTTGTCTTGAACAGAGTCTGTCTAAAGTGAGTACCCTATCATGGACAACAGGGGGTGGGCATATGAGGGAATGGGGGGGATGAGGACAATTATGTGACACCATAATCAATAAAGAAATTTTAAAAAATAAAAAAAATAAAAATAAAGTGAGTACCCTACTCTATATGTGTGTGTGTGTGTGTGTGTGTGTGTGTGTGAGAGAGAGAGAGAGAGAGAGAGAGAGAGAGAGAGAGAGAGAGAGAGAATAGTTGTCCAGAAAAGAGGAAGAGATATATAGTTTGGACTCGTATCTTCAACATTTCCATTTTGTCTAACTGTTGGCCTATGTTCAGTTACCTAAAGTGGCCCTATACTCCTCTCTCCTGGAATCCCATTCAGGAGGCACTTGCTGTGTTTGGCATTGAGGAGACAACACTTCATATGTGTTTACATTTAATTCCCTTTAATGTTGTGGCCTTAGAATACAGGTATATGTTTATGGGTGAGTTTATTGATGTGATATTGATGTTATCATTATCAGGAAGGCAGTGCTCAGTTTTTGAGAAAGCCACCATTCACGTCTGAGCCTTCTCCTGGAGGCGGGGCCAGAGCTCTGCCTCTGGGTGAGTCCTTTCCTTCAAATATAACTCTCCAAAGTAGGAAACACACAAAAGTTTTAGAGAAATTAACAGTGTTCAACTCTATGCAGAGGAAGAACTGGGAAAGAGATTGTTTCTGTAATAATACAGGAAAATGAATATTTTTTTAAAATATATTTTATTGATTTTTTTACAGAGAGGAAGGGAAAGGGAGAGAGAGCTAGAAACATCGATGAGAGAGAGTCATCGATCAGCCGCCTCTTGCACACCCCCTACGGGGGATGTGCCCGAAACCAATATACATGCCCTTGACCGGAATCAAACCTGGGACCTTTCAGTCCGCAGACCGACGCTCTACCACTGAGCCAAACCAGTTTTGGCAGGAAAATGAATATTACTGCCTCATTCAACTGGGTTGCATTCTAATTTGACCAATTCCTTTAGTAAAGTAGCATTTTTTTTTTTTTAAGTTTTAAGTAATCTGCAGTCTGTGAGATCCATGAAAATCTATGAGAAAAACTTGCAGAGTGTAGATGGGAGAGAAGAGTAACAATAAGGAAACAGCAGCTCGCATTGCTCAAGCACTCAGCAGAACTTCACTGCATCATTCATTCCATCCACCTCCAGTTCAGTGGGTGAGATTCTACCGTGCAAAGGCCTATGGGAAAAAAACCTAGTTAATGTTTTTAACCCCACCACCTTGACCTTATTGTGAAATCAAATCCCCCTTTACATGGAACACCTGCTACCTTCTGCATCACAGAGTTTGGAAACTGAACTAACAGAGTTAGTAATATCACAGCCTCACAGGGCCTGAGCTGGGACCAGACGCACTTGCCTCCCTCAACCCACAGCCAGCTTTCCAGATTCTTCCCCCTGATTGTGCTGGTGATGTCTTGGGATTGTCCTTCAGCATTAAAAGCTAGAGCAGTGCATTAATTCATTCTGTCTCATTCACTAAAACCAATTACGTCAGCACTGTACCCCTCTGGTGTCCCACCATAGACAGGACAGGGCCACTGCTTCTAGGAAGTCACAGTTGGATAAGAAAACAACCACACACAACCTTTCGCTAGTCATTAGGATGGAAATGCTGCTGAATACCGTGTATTGAGTGCAGAACCTGGGGCAGGGGACAGCCAGCTCTACCTGGAAGACTGAGGAGGCCTCACAGAAAAGGGGTGTGACACTGGGTCCCCAAGGAGCAGTAGAATCTCCAGGTGGAGAAAGCCGGGGAGGGGTGGAGGGGTCATGGACGACTTTGGCAAATGGTATGGCTTTTAGCAGGGTGCTAGTGGAGGAGCACAGATGGTGTTTAAAGTCAGCTCTGAGTCACTATGAAATGATAGAAATTCAAGGAGAAGGGTTTGGAAACCCTCCAGCAAATTATTTGACCTTCTAATCTCTCAGTAACCATTTCCTGTCTAGCTTATAAATGGAAGTTCTCTGTAAAAATGTCACACAGGAAAAGTTGCAGAATAAAGAAAAATGGTTCTGATGCCTTAGCCTGCAAAGGGTTTACTTTCACTCTCCTGCAGGCTTTTTACTAGTGAGTTGCCTCATGGCCCAGCGTTGACAAAGGCCCCTGTGCTGTGGATTCTCGAGTCTTGCCCTATCTCTAGAAATGACTGAGAAGAGGTTAAATACAATTTCTGAAGCAGGCCCAGAAGACACTCAGCTTCTGAATGTGATAGTGCTTGTGATGGAAACTCTATTTTCTGTCTCATTTTTTTTCTCATTGCCTTGGCAACGAGTGATTTTTTTTCCAAACTTTTGATTTTTCTCAACAACGTGAGCTGCTTCCTTTTGACCTAGCTTAGAAGTGTGTAATCTTATTCAGAGAGTTTCTAGTGTAAGTGTTTATAGATTTTTTAATTTTTAGAGTCTTCACAGGATTGAACAGATACATAATTGCACATTACTGTTAGCCTGCCTGACTCTCCAAAGGCAAGTGGTAGTGATTTTTTAAAAAGAATATATTTTTATTGATTTCAGAGAAGAAGGAAAAGGGAGACAGAAACACCAATGATGAGAGGGCATCACTGGTTGGCCGTCTCCTGCATGCCCCCCATTGGGGATCAAGCCCACCACCCGGGCATGTGCCCTTAACCGGAATTGAACTCAGGACCTTTTGGTCCATAGGCCGACGCTCTATCCAATGAGCCAAACCAGCTAGGGTGGTAGTGGGGTTTTTTTGTTTGTTTGTTTGATGTCAAATACCGTAGAAATGATTCCTTTTTTAAAAAATGGTTTTATTTAGGAAACATGCTTGTTAGAAATGACAGCTGTGCCCAGCCAGCGTGGCTCAGTGGTTGAGCATTGACCTATGAGGTCACTGGTCAATTCCTGGGCAGGACACATGCCCAGATTGTGGGCTCAATCCCCAGTGTAGGGTATGCAAGAGGTAGCCAACCAATGGTTCTCTCTATCTCTCTCTTCTCCCCTCCCCCTTCATCATCATTGATGTTTCTATCTCTCTTCCTTTCCCCTCTCCCTTTCTCTCTAAAATCAATTAAAAATATTTTTAAAAAGGGTAGCTATAAAATACAGAGACCTCTGTAATGACAACTTATATTTTCTTAAAGTGAAAGAATGGGTGGGATCCAAGGAATCAAAGAAGTAGCTGAACAAGACAGGAGCATCTCTAAGTAGTTTTCAGGAAATAGAGCAACAAAACTCAAAGCTAAAAGTTCTGATCAAGGAATTCTTCTAACAATTGGTCTCATGCATGACCACCCCTCCCTGCTTAAGTGGGAAGGCATGACTTATTACTGCAAACCAATAACTCCACTACAAGTAACACCTTAGAACATAGTTTCATTCAGATTTACTTTTATAAACTATGTCTAAAATATTGTAATATTTGGCTTTTTAATGTCTCTGACAAGACCTGTGTGAAAACTGTTTCCGTAAATGATAAGTGCACAGGCTCCTTTGGTCTCCCCCTTGCTCACTTTGCTGTAGCCAGGATGGCCTCTGGCTGGTCCTCATCCTCACTAAATCTTGTTCCCATCTCTGTGTGTGGTACTAACTCCAACTTTGTACCTCCTTGATTTCTTTTCTGTTTGTGTTCATGCTGTGAATTCGGCCTACCCTAACTATTCTCAGCAAGCATGCCAAAGCCTTATGGTTAATGATTAGTTGTGTGCTGTGAGCTTATAGTGTCACTGTAGAGATTCCTGTCAGTACCAGCCAGAATGGCACAGCAGCTGAGATAAATATCAAACTAGGTGTTAGTGTCAACTGCAAGCAATTATCCATCACAAGACCTCTGGGAGGTATGGTTCCTGGTTTGTACTGCGTTCTTTGTCTGCTGTCTTGTCCATCACTTCATTCTTTAGCTATTCTGTAAAGCATTTTAGCAGATTAGCTGCACATAGACTACTGAATTGCCTGTTCCCTCTAATCCTACCACTTGTAAATGAACTTACCCCACAATACATTCAGTGATAATTTATGGCATTGCCTGCATCATTTTCCGGTCTCAAGATACCTTCATGGTTTAGTGGTCACTGTACCTTCACTCCACATCAGACACTTAGGGACTCTGCATTTGCCATTTCCTCTCTCTGGAACCTGGCTGCCCCAGATATTTGCATTCAGGGCTCCAGTTAAATGCCACCTCCCCAAAGAGGACTTTCTGCACTTCCTTGTCTAAAACAGCACCCTTATCCATCCTTCTCTGGCCAGTGCAGAGATGAGAGGAGCCACCGCTGGAAAACCTGAATGATTATCAGTCAGCCTATATGAAGTCCACCAGTCTATAAGCCCTACTCATGGCAAGGGCTTCCAAATTAGCTTTTTAATGCCTCACCCTTAAATTATGAACTCACAGCCAGTGATCACCAGATATTTGTGGAAATCCTACATCAGAAAATATAGAGACCGCCAAAACCGGTTTGGCTCAGTGGATAGAGTGTCAGCCTGCAGACTCAAAGGTCCCAGGTTCGATTCCGGTCAAGGGCATGTACATTGGTTGCGGGCATATCCCTGGTAGGGGGTGTGCAAGAGGCAGCTGGTTGATGTTTCTAGCTCTCTATTCCCTCTCTCCTCCTCTCTGTAAAAAATCAATAAAATATATTTTTTTAAAAAAAGAAGAAAAGAAAATATAGAGACCAAGACTAATAAAAATTAAAAAAGAAAACTGAGATGGATCACAAAAAATCTGGCAGGCAGGCAGGAAGGAAGGAAGGAAGGAAGGAAGGAAGGGGGGAGGGAGGGAGGGAGGGAGGGAGGGAGGGAGGAAGGAAGGAAGGAAGGAAGGAAGGAAAGAAGGAAGGGAAGAAGGAAGGAAGGAAGGAAATGAGGCAGAGGAACTGTCATAGAAATAATACAAGAAATTTAGTAGAGCAACAGATGGAAGACCCACGTCAACAGCTATGGAGCAGGTCTGGAGAGCAACCTGGAAAAGAGGCTGGAGGGATCTCAGAGGCAAGTGACCAGGACTGCTGGGAACTTGAGAGACTATCCTGTCATTTTGACATGAAGAAAATTATACTGAGAGTCTCTTGGATGGTGTAGATACAGATAAAGAAAGTTACAAAGCAGCCCTAGCTGGTTTGGTTCAGTGGATAGAGCCTGCGGACTAGGGGGTTCCTAGGTTTGATTCCAGCCAGGGGCACATGCCCAGGTTGCAGGCTTGATTCACCTCCCTCTCCCCAGTAGGGGTGTGCAGGAGGCAGCCAATGGATGATTCTTTCTCATCATTGATGTTTCTATCTCTCTATCTCATTCCCTTCCTCTCTGAAATAAAAAAATAAGTAAATAAAAATTAAAAAAAAGAAAGTTACAAAGCAAAGCAAACAGAAAAAATAACTATTAATCACAGAAACAATAATATTGTATAATAAAAGAAACATTCTTAGTATGTTTAGCAGTGATCAACTTTATATAGTTACAATAATAGAAACACTGAATGTTGATTTAATAAAAATTTTAAAAATCGCCATAACCCTAGAGAATAGGTGAAGATACCTGTGTATATATAAGGCCTAGGGATGTCAACATATGTCTAAAGCTAATAAGTTAGCATATGTGATTATATCAAATAGATAGATACGACTTAAAAAAAAACAGAAGGAAGGGCAAGATGAAATGTAGACTTGGAAATGGGAAAGAGGGTAGAGGAGGCAGCGCACCATTGTTCGTTGTGAGACTTTTAGCCTCATCTGCCTTTGAAAGCTATGAGCATATATTACTTTGATAAACAAACATTAGTTAGAAATTAAAATGTAAGTGTTCAGCCGCCCTTCTCCTGTGCCCATGTCACTGATACCATTCAATGTACATTTGAAACGTAGTCCAGGGTATGACTGATGTCTTTGCTGGCAGGCTCATTTGTTTAATCAAATCCACTTTCACTCGCACCTGGAGTAATTAAGTCAGACTCTTTATCGGAAATCATGCTGAAGACATTTACCATTTTCTTCTACACCATGGAAATAGATTGGGCTATGGCTCCTGGCTGTTGAGACTGCATGCTTATTAAAAATGGAGAGATGCATGCGATACTACATTGAGCTTTTTAATTACTTTAGATTTAATTATGTATCTTTGCCGTGTACTTAATCTTCAGCAAATATTTACCCTTCCCATACTGGGAGATTTGCAGTTCATAACTTGTCATGTCAAATAAAGCATTTTTTCTTTCCCTTACCCCCAGAAGGATCTCTGATCAAAATTATGGTCTTTTAAAAATAGTTGACACATTCTCCTTTGTGGGGAACTTTTAACATTTTATCCTTTGATTTGGAATTGACCTTTCTCACTCATATCAACCTTAGTCTGTACTTACTGATATATTTATTTTGGATACAGTTAATGTTTTTATTCTACTACCTGGGTCATTCTCAAAGAGAGATGAGTGAGTGGGAGGATGGATAAATGGAGATAGATGATAGATAGATAGATAGATAGATAGATAGATAGATAGATAGATAAAACTACACTAACAGTGTGTAGAAATACAGTTCAGATAACAGAGGGTACATCAAGCCTTGGTCTCACAGTTTCCAGTCCACAAGAGCTGTATAATGGTCATCTTCCCAAGCAGAGGTTAAACAGCCGTCGTTCTAATGCATCTAACACAGTTTCCAAAACTTGTTTATGAAAGTAGAATCAGGAAGACATTCCATTAGAAAGTCTTGAAATAACTTCCGGATACGTTTGAATATCCTTCTAATTCAAACAGTGGAAGTGATGTGAGGAGTTGGAGCTGGAGGTGGTTATTGAAGCCTGGGTATGGACATCTTCAGTGACTATTTAGTGATAGAATCTTTTTTGATCCCCCCCTCATCCAAAACACGTGAAAACACTTTCTAGACCAAAAATAAAATAGTCAAGTAGGTTAATGATACCTTTTTGAATTTTGAAGCTGAGAAACTATGAGAGGAGACTTAAAATTCAAGACATGATGCTAGGATTTATGAGTAAAATTAATTGGAAGTTGTTCTTTGTGAGCTCAAAAACATGTATGTCAGGACTGCAGACCTCACACCCATGAGCTTGCCTGTGCTCTGTCTTATTATTCTCTAACTAGGGGCCCAGTGCATGAATTCATGCACCTTGAAAGGAACTGTGGGCCTCAAGGCTGCGATGGGCACTGGGGCAGCTATCAGCTCATCCTCCAGACCTCCTGGTCCCCTCTCTGCCAGCAGCCTCACTCTCATCACTGCCACTGTCATGCACTAATGGCATTGGCCCCACTTGTACCCGCTGATGGCCCGGAGCGATTGGGGCCAGCGCCATCAATGAGTGTGAGTGCTCGGCAAGCCTGCAGTGCACAGGAGCAAATAATTTTCAGTAATTACCAGAGGCTCACCCCAATGACAGTGACTGGCACCCCATCTTGGTCTGGCACCCTGCTCACCTGCTCCACCATCTCACAATGGCTGACGCCTGCCATGTTTCCTTCTCTGTCACCTGTTGCTGACATTCGCTATGTTCTGCATGTGCTGCTGGTCTTCATCACACGTCATAGCAACCGGTTGTTCTGTTGTTTGGTTGTTTCGTACTCGATCTATTTGCATATTAGGGTTTTATATATTTAGATGTGCTTTATAAGCCCTTGGGGTATACTTTCTGAGTTTGGATCCTAACCCCGGCACTTACTAGGAGTGTGTCTTTGATCAAGTTTCTTAATTTTTGTGCTTCAGTTTCACTATCTGTGAGTTTATGGATTAGCCCACACAATGCCTATTACAACCTCGTCCTACCATGATTTCTTGTCTTACAGAGGGTGGAAATTTCCATTTCCAGAATCTCTTGCACAGCCAGTGTTCTGGATATAAGTTAGCTCTGCTAATCAAACACATTCCCATAAACCTTCAAATTTAGACCTAGGCTGTGTGGGAAGAGAGAAATGGGGTCTGGTACATTCATTTTTAGCTGATGTGTCTAAGGGCAGAGGCAGCGTGGTTCTGGAACTACCAGCTGTAGTGATGGCTTCCTGATTCAGCAGGAAGCTTCCATACTGCAGCAGAAAGTGTGTTACTTTGGTGCAGCATTTGTGGCAGCAGCTTCCTAATTCTTTGGGTTCCTAATAGTGATAGAGGCAGTAGTCCCTTTGGCTGTTTATTGGTGTAGCAATTCCTAAAAGCTCAGCCTAGAGTCAGTTTCTGCAACCCACCCAACAATATGAATTGTTACACTTTTTATTTATTTTTATTTTTTTATTAACATTTTTATTGATTTTTTACAGAGAGGAAGATAGAGGGATAGAGAGTTAGAAACATCGATGAGAGAGAAACATCGATCAGCTGCCTCTTGCACACTCCCTACTGGGGATGTGCCCTCAACCAAGGTACGTACGTGCCCTTGACCGGAATCGAACCTGGGATCTTTGAGTCTGCAGGCTGACACTCTATCCACTGAGCCAAACCGGTTTCGGCGGCTGTGTTACACTTTTTAATACTGCTCTTTCTGCTTAAAGTGGCCAAAATAATTTATATTGGCTACAACTGAAGACCATGAGCAGTCAGTTTACATCATAGGATTGTTATGAGGGCTCATAAGAGAATGCATTTACTGTACTTATAACATTATCTGGCATACTTTTTTTAAAAAAAATATATTTTATTGATTTTTAACAGAGAGAAAGGGAGAGAGATAGAGAGCCAGAAATGTCGATGAGAGAGAAACATCGACCAGCTGCCTCTTGCACACCCCCTACCAGGGATGTGCCCACAACCAAGGTACATACCCTTGACCGAAATCGAACCCGGGACCTTTCAGTCCGCAGACCAACGCTCTACCACTGAGCCAAACCGGCTTCGGCTGGCATACTTTTTAAAAATAAAATTTTAGGGCTTTTTCTGGCCAGAGTCAATGGTATACCTACAACCATGAATAATATAAGTATATATTAGTTTGTTGATTTGATCATTCATTTTTCATTAAAACAATAGTTGCTGAATGCCTATTCTAATGAAGACAAATTCTAATTGCCTTAGGGTAGTGATTACCAACCTAACTGAACATTAGAAGCCTCAGAATTTTTTTTTAAACAAAATATCGTCTGCAAAACATCCAAGACTTAGTGAAGACAGGAAGTGTGTGTGTATGTGTGTCGATATTTTTAAAATTGAGATACAATTTTCATATAAAGTACACAAATCTTACGTGTTATATACAGCTTGGTAGATTATATGGACATACCCGGTGAGCCACTGTTCAGATCAAGATACAGAAAAACAGAAATGTGCATGAAAGGTTTACTGTGTGCGTGGGTTATTAAGGGCTACTTTTAGGAGCTAAATTTACAAATGTGTTTGATGTTTTGCCACTCAGAGGTCAAAAAAAAATGTTGTCATCTGAAATAACCAGTATAATTAGGTCATCTTTCTGGTTTTTTTCTTCTTCATAATACCCTACAAATTTGATTTCCTTTCTAAGCAATATGACAGTTTTATTTACTGTATATGTGAAATAAAATGAATTTAAGGAGGACCTTATCTAACAGAAAATTCTGAAATACCAATAAGGTAGTAAATGTTACCAGTAATAACTTTGTGAGTAATAATCTTTGACTCTATTTATCTTCTCCTGTTTGGCTTGGGTTATTTGCTAAAAGAGATTTAGCTAGGAAGTTAGGAAAATAAAGTTTGTAGTTATTTGAAAAGTAAATAGAAATAGTTGGTTGCAGAGAAAGAAAATATCATTTGCAAAACATTAAAAGCATCTTCATTTTTAAAAATAAAACCAACTATAACAACTTTGATTTTTGAATGACTTCGTATAATTGGCGATTTATGGAATAAAACTTTCAGAAGCAAAATGCAGGGTGGACATGAACTATACTTTTAAGATGATCACATGTGATTTGGGATCAAAGTCTAGTATTGGAATACAGTTCAAAGATAGCTGGGCCAACTCATGTCATCAAAGGGATAGAAAACATGAAAATTCATTTCTCTGTCTTCAGGCAAATTCTCCATAAATCAAACTAGGAGATATGAATGTTGACCATTTTAAGTACTCTTGTAGGGGTGTCGAACTCAATCAGAGAAGGGGCCAAAATCTAAAATCCAGCCTAAATCGCGGGCCGAATGGTTTACTGAACAGTCATAAACTGTCATTGTGATGGAAACGCAGCGGAGTGCAGTGATGACAGCGCGGTGCGGGCCACATTGCAAGGCCTGGCGGGACGGATTTGGCCCTCGGGCCTTGTGTTTGACACATGTGTCTTAGAGCAGTGGTTCTCAACCTTTCTAACGTCACGACCCTTTAATTCAGTTCCTCATGTTGTGGTGACCCCAACCATAAAATTATTTTCGTTGCTACTTCATAACTATAATTTTTCTACTGTTATGAATTGTAATGTAAATATTTGTGTTTTCCAATGGTCTCAGGCAACCCCGCTAGCGTTTCTCAACTTGCGAGTCACAACCCACAGGTTGAGAACTGCTGCTGTAGAGCCTAAGACAGATATTTACATTATGATTTATTAACAGTAGCAAAATTACAGTTATGAAGTAGCAACAAAAATAATTTTATGGATGGGGGTCACCACAACATGAGGAACTGTATTAAAGGGTTGAGGCATTAGAGAGGTTGAGAACCACTGTCTTAAAGGATGAACTTTGGACTTTATTTACTTTATTTCAGCTCAATCATGCATTTTAAGAGATCTTAAAAAAATATTTTACCCAGCATTTTTATATATTTGGTAACAGGAAGGATTTGATATGAAGGCAATCTGGCCCTGACATTTATCGTTTTGTCGATCTGGCCAGTTAAGAGACTGCTATCTTAATTTCCTTACCACTTCCTGCATGGCCCTAGATTGGCCATTCTTTTCAATTAGAACTTTCACGATATTATTCCACTGCCTTCCTGCTTACATTGCTGCTATTGAGCTAGCAGCCAACTTAATCATCATTTACTTATAGGTAATCTTTATTTTCTTATGGGTGGTTGTAGACTTTTTATTCTTGCCTTTGATGATCTGCAGTTTTATCTTGTGCCTAACTATAGAATTCTTTTTATTTATCCTGCTTTTAAAACATAGTGATTGTTAAATTTGAGTATTCATGCTTTCATCAGTTCTAGTAAGTTCTTACCCATTAATTCATTGTGTATTGCCTTGCCCCTATTCTCTTTGTTATCTCTCTGAGAACTTCAAGTCAGATGCTTAGTAGAGCATCTCACTTTGACTTGCATCTCTTACTATTTTTCCTGTTTTGTTTGCTCCATCTCCTTGTCTCTCTGTGCTAAATTCTACATAGTATCTTTTTTGATTTTGATTTTTTAGCAGTGTCTAACCTTGTTTTACCTATTATGATTTCTCATTTTTCCAGTTATTTGTATTTCTTTTTCTAATTTATCTGTTCACTTAAACTTTCTATTTCCTATTGTATATTTTAACATATTAAGCAGATTTGTTTTATATTCTGCAATACTTAATGTTCTGCAAGTCTTCTTTTGGTGCTGTCTTTTTTTGTTTTCTCCCTCACAATAAAGGGGTCCTGTCCGGTTCAGTGTGTATTTTGTGAGTCATGTCCAATGGAACTTTATGTGTGGAGTTTCTCTTGAAGTTTGGGTTGCAAGTATACTTCTCTAAAGAGGATTTGCATTTGGTTTCTCTAAATATAGGAGGGCACATCAATCTGGAACCATATAAAAATAAATACCTGGCTTTGAGGTTTATAGACCTCAAAAATAGTCCCAACTGAGGCTACAAATACATGTGAGGTTTGGCTTATGGTTAAATCTTAGGAGATATGAGCTTGCTCTCTCTCTCTCTCTCTCTCTCTCTCTCTCTCTCTCTCTCTCTCTCCTTTCTCCTTTTATCCTCACCTGAGCATATGTTTTTCTTGATTTGAGAGAGAGAGACATCGATGTGAGAAACATCAATGGATTGCCTTCCATATGCATCCCAACTGGGGGATCAAACCCAAAACCTTTTGATGCACGGGATGACACTCATACCAATTGAGCCAAAGCCAAGACAAACAAGTTTTCTTTGTTTGTGACCCTTTGTAAGGCACAAGCATGTTTTTCTAGTTCATTTTTTCTCAGAGGGCTCTCAGATTATGCAGTGATCTTTCAATCACCTCATCCTACCATGTCCCTAGATTTTGTGTCCTGACCCCTGTGTGGCCATTAAAGCTGGCGTGCTAGGTCTCCTATATTCACTTGCCTCTTGGAATGCCTGCTCTCATTTTTGCTTTTGGTCTCTAAGGCCTTTATTTACTTTATTTATAAATGCAGCTCAGTCATGCATTTTACAAGATTTTAAAAGTAATATTTTACCCAGCGTTTTTAGATGTTTGGTAACAGTGAGCATTTTCAAAATATCTTATAAACCATACTCTTTCGTCAAAAATATACAGCTATCCGAAACCGGTTTGGCTCAGTGGATAGAGCATCGGCCTGCGGACTGAAGCGTCCCGGGTTCGATTCCGGTCAAGGGCATGTACCTTGGTTGTGGGCACATCCCCAGTGTGGGGGGTGCAGGAGGCAGCTGATCGATGTTTCTCTCTCATCGATGTTTCTGGCTTTCTACCCCTCTCACTTCCTCTCTATAAAAAAATCAATATAATATAATATTATATATATATATATATATATATATATATATATATATATATATACACACACACACACACACACACACAAACACACACACACACACACACAGCTATCTCTGCAATCCTACTAGAAGTATCCTTTGTAAATTCAATGCCATGTTTGCACCCACTTCTAGCCTTCACAATGAATCCATGTTAGAAACACTTTCAATACAAGACATCCTAAATCCCTCATGTCTCATGTTTTCTATCGTTTAGTCAGTCCCAGCTTCCACTTCTCTCCAGTGATAGGCCTTTCTGCATAGATTGTATCATATTATGCTATTTTAAATTTTGCTTGTGGAGTTTTCCATTTTCTCTGAGTTTTCCATGTTCTCTGAAGATTTTGGTCCAGGCAAGAAAGCTCAAAGCTTAGCCTTCCTTCAGATTCAGCTGTAAACAGGGGAAGAGAGCAAGAGGAAAGGAGATGGAAACTTATCTCCTAGAACTGTTCTCATTTTATTGCCAGGCTCATTCCACCTTTTTAAGTTTAACTCAGCACTGCAATTCTGACTCAGCCAGCCGTCAGCTTGTGAGCTTAGACCTTTTCTATTTTCCCAAACTTTTTTTTTCTTTTAAATGCAGCCTATTTCTCCTTCTTCAATATATTTACTCACCGAAACGTTTCCTAAGGCTCTTTGCTTGATTTACAGTTTCCATCAATTTCCACAAAAACCACCACCAGCAGCAGGCTCCCTGGAGATTGAGTCATTTCAGTCCCACCTACACTCCGGTGCCGGTCGCCCTTGGGGACACGCGTCGGGGGACAGCTGGAGGGCCCCGCAGCCCGGGCTTCTGTGTTTGGCACTCCCACACACGGAGCCACCTGCTGTTTCCACCCACACTGGGATCATGTTTGCTTTGCAGAGCGTGCACTTGGGACCTCTCTGTAGTCATAGCCCTACTGCTGTGAGATGGGTAATGTTCACTGTGACTCATCCCATCCGCTCTGATGCCAGGATGGGGCAGTAGCTATTGGCAAAAGTGATGTTCTTTCTAGTCAGAATTGGATGCTTGTTCATCTGGATTTCCCTTACCAGAGGCGTCCATCACTGAATAGTGGACATAGAGGAGCATTTGCAATCCACTCTTAAAAATCACTCATGTCGCCGAAACTGGTTTGGCTCAGTGGATAGAGCATCAGCCTGAAGGGTCCCAGGTTCGATTCCGGTCAAGGGCATGTGCCTTGGTTGCGGCACATACCCAGTGGGAGTGTGTGCAGGGAGCAGCTTATCGATGTTCCTAACTCTCTCTCTCGCTCTCTTCCTCTCTGAAAAGAAATCAATAATATATATATATATATATATATATATATATATATATATATATATATATTTTTTTTTTTTTTTAATCCCAGATGTTAAATGACGAAGACCTATTTCACCTGTGACAACTCTGCTGCTAATACTTCTCTTGTCACCATGGTAATGATTTTAAGGAGATTTTATTTATTTACTACTAGTATGCACTAGGCTTTATGCTAACAAATCATTTAATTCTAATAGCAGTCCTATGAAGTAGGAGCTGTTATCATCCCCAGTTTACAGGCAAGGACCTGGAAATTCAGCGATATTAAGTAATTTGCCCAAGGTCACATAGCCAGTAAGTGGCCAAGCTGGGACTCAAACTCAAGCCTTTAAATGCAAAGTCGATGCTCACACGCATCTCATCTGTCAGGGTAGAAGTATTCGACGTTCTGATTGATGGCTATGAGCCTCTTACAAAGGCCAGAACTTAAATCCATGTCAGGTCTGTCCTTTAGCAGTATTTCCCAAAGTGTGGCATGCGTACCCCCAGGGGTACGGGAAGAGTTTGGTGGGGGTACACGTTGCACCGAAGTTTGGTGGGGATATGCACAGCACCGTGCTTAGCTGCGCCTAATTCTATGTTCTCATGAGTATGAGGGGTACTCAGCTTTACGAAAATTATAGAAGGGGTACACATATGTCAAAAGTTTGGGAAACACTGCTTTAAGGTAACACATCTGAAAGTATATACACATCGAAACCGTGCTGCCTCCCCTGGCACAGAACTGGTTTAGGAACTCCTTAGTGAGAAATGCTTTCAGAACCAACTTTTAAAACATAAGAAAAGCAACTTCCTTTTGGAGATAAACCTTGATTTTATATATTCTTTTCTTTTCTCTTAAAATACCTTTTTATTTTTCAATCACTCTTGACAGACAATATTGTATTAGTTTCAAGTGCAAAGCGTAGCGATTAGACATTTATATTCCAAGCTTTGCTTTTTATCCCATGCTTGATCACCTCCATTATTTATCAAATTTCACTCCTAATGCCTCTTGACAGTTTCCAAAAAGGTAATTCTGCCCTCTGAGGGTGGCGATTTGCCACTAATGAGGACATCCAGCAGACAGACACTGACAGAGGGGATGAAGTCACTTCCTAGGAGACTCCAATGTGCTCTCAGCAATGGCAGTGGTTTCAAAATAAGAGTATCTCCCCCTCCCCCCAATATTTTGAAGAGGGAGCAGTCAGCTATATATTTACATTCTGGTGTTGGTATACAATTCAATCTGTTACTTCAGAGGTATACTTATCAATTTGATGTCGAGTGAAATCTGTTTACACAAATAGGCATCTAACAAAAATTCTGTGTATGGAAAAAACGTCTTACTGCTGAGGTCAACGTTGGATAGTAGTTCTGTCCCATTCCTCTTTAAATCTTAAAAAAAGAAAAGAAATATTGACGTGTGGATGTGGACAGATTGTGAGGTTTCTGCTTTCCCAACAAAGGAGAATGATCTTCCTGCTGCGTGTCTCCAGCAATACTCCAAGCAACATTTTTACTGTGCTTATTTTTTCTTATAGTGCAGGTTAAGGTCGAAGTTTCCAGCATCATCTTAATGAGCTGCTCACATTTAACTTAATTCCGCTGAAGTAAACAGTGGCATTCAAAAATAAATAAATAAATAAATAAAAAGCAATGTTGCTATAGAAACGTAGATCTGAATCATTTGCTTTGCCTTTCTACTCCCCAGCGTTCCTTACTATGTAGGCCAGGATATGAAACAAATTTGGTTTAGGTTTAATGGCAAATCTTCTCAAGCAAAAAAACAAAAAACTGAGGCCCTCCTCCATGTAAAATGAAATGTTAAAAAAAGAAAAGCGTTTTTGGGGAAACGTTTTAAATCATTACTTTAGGGGTTATGACGAAGCTCCGAATTCCAAATGGCTGCTGAGGAGGACGGTCTGTCTGGTTTCCTTGTCTGTCAGCCTCGCCTTCCTCATTGGCCCCTCTCAGGGCTGGATGGGGTCAGCAGGGATCGTTCTTCTTGCTCCCGCTCCAGCTGTAAGGTTCTGTTCCTTACAGAAAGCGAGTTGGAGCAAATAATTCCCGATGGCTTTCCTAGCTGGAAAGGGGTCAGGTTCTGATCCTTTAACGGGTTTCTACTTACCAAAGTGCAAGACGAAGCTGTTTTAAATTCAGCCTCAGGCTAAGACTCCATCTCACAGTAAAGAAAAGAATTGTTAAGCATTTTCAGGATCCTTGAAAAGCCCCTCAGACACACGAGGAATCAGGGAAATGAGAACCCAGATGAGAAGATACCATTTGAAAGTTATTATCTGAATTGGCTAGGGAGGCTCTGAGCATCCCTGCCTGGCTCATCATCACCAATGTGCAAATCTATCGCTGGTCCTAATTACGGCAAATGATAACCAGATGGAGATAATTTTAACTCAGAAAATTAATAAGATTAGCCTTTTCCGGTTCTATTTGCCAATCTCTTCATCAAGTGATTCTGGAGATTTGGCCTTTGTCTTGGTTTTCTTGTCTGAATGAGACCAGGATGCTCTTCTCTCCACACCCCACCTCCCCCCTATCCCTACCCCCCACACTCATACACAGTATCACATTTTGGAAGTGATAAGCTGACATTGTGAGGGTTTTTTGTTTTTTTGCTTGAGAAGATTTGCCATTAAACCTAAACCAAAATAAACCTCATGAAGTCTTTTTTTCAACTCTTATTCTTTTTGATCCTCTTCAGACTGAGATAAAGCAAAGTCAGAGCCTGCTTTCTTTGTAATTCATTTTGCAGGCCATTAAAAAAGAGAGGAAAAAAGAGACAAAACCCAATAGAAAAACGGTAAAGAATATGAGCAGACAGTTCAGTGTCAGAATCCCAAGTGCCAACACGTGTATGAAAAGCAGCTCATGCATACAAGGAATCAAGGAAATGAGAACCCAGATGAGAAGATACCATTGGAAACATCTGACAGTATCAGGTTTTGGCTAAGTGGTGGAGAAACAGGAAAACCCAGACTCTGCTGGGGAGGGAAGGGGGTGTAAATGCTACCGCTACATTGGATGAGATAAATTTGGATCCTAGTGAAATTGATAAGATTCCCTTTGACTCAGCAATTCTGATTCTTGCTGTGTTTCCAGGGAAAGTCTCACACAAGTGCACCAGGAGGCAGGCACCAAGGACTCACTGAGGCCTTGTCTGTGATAATGAAAAATTAGACACAAGCTATATACCCATCAGCAAGGGAATGGATGAAAAATAATACCCTATGTCCCTATATTAGAATATTATATAAGGCAGATTCATATACACTGAGTGGCCAGATTATTATGATCTTTGAATGCATAATAATCTGGCCACTCAGTGTATATATATGTATATTAGAGGCCCAGTGCATGAATTCGTGCATGGATGGGGTCCGGCCAGCCTGGCCAGGGGGAGGGGACATGGGTGGTTGGTTGGCCTGCCTGCTGGTCGAAGTCCTGGTTGAGGGGACAATTTGCCTTTTATTATATAGGATATACACTGCGTGGCCAGATTATTATGCATTCAGAAAGCATAATAATCTGGCCACTCAGTGTATATCAACATTAGCTAGAAGTAAAAAGCCATACAGTTGAGTGAAAAAAACAAAGGTTTGTTCATTGAACTTAAAATTAAAATGTATACCACACACAAAGCAACAATTCTATTTCTTATGTAGACATATATATGTAAGGTATAAAGATGGGCTGGAAGGAATCAGTTTCTGTAGAAGTGGTCAACTTTAGTTGAAATGTTTAATTTTTTACTAAGAAAAAAGAAGCAAATATGATATCTTACTTGCCGATTTGGGGTGGTATAAACTTGGATATTAGGGTTCCCTGTAAATTCCAGAGCATTTCCATTTCTGAGGTATAATATGCCAAGATAAAAGTAACATAGCTTAAAGATCAGACAGTGGAACCTGGCCTTATATAACTGGCCTAGGCACCTAATTTTAGGGCTGTCGCACATATCTTTGTTTTTCCTCCCAGCATTCATTTTGTTTCTCAGCGATTGCATTTTGCAGGACCCTGTCCTCTGTCCATTGCATCTGTTAGTCATTGGGATGAAGGTGACAGCATATGCCACCTCCCCTTGGGTGACTCATTCAGTTTCAGCTTCAGATGTAAACAAGTACAGAGACTGTGGTTTCAAAAGCATCTGACCAGATCTTCCATCCTTTTGAAGTGTTAAATTGGATTAAATATCTTGATATCCACACCCTTTCCCTTCCCCGCTTTGTAAGTATATGGATTCTATCATTTAAAGGAACAGTTGCACATTCTAAAATGTAGAAAACAGTAGGGTTCTTATCAGGCAAAAGGTAACTTGAGCTTATTAATTTTTTTTTTTTGGGGGGGGGTGGCGTCATTAGTTTTATGGTATTAATAACGTAAGAAGCAAAGTGTCTTAACACTCCAACGCGGGAGCTTCAACATAAACTTTCTTCCTATAGAAGAATTTTTCTTCCTCATTCTTCTGCAATCAGGCTTGGCTATAGGATTTAACATTGGCCAATGATAGGTAAACGGAGTGACACCATTTTCCCAGTCACTGCCTCCTTTACCACACTCTTTTCCCTCTGTTGTCGTTGAGACCCTGGCTGCCCCATCAGCTTGGGTTCCAGGGAGGGTAAGGACAAAGATGATGGGGATCTACTTGTATGACACTGAGCTGGAAGATGAGAGAGAAAAATCCTGGTTGTTTTATGCCCCTGGGATTTAGGGCTTGCTTGCTATGTGTCATAACCTAAGCCATCCTGGCCTCACTGAGAAGGTAACGTCTGAGCAGAGACCTGAAGGAGGAGAGGAGACCAGCCATGCAGATACGTGAAGAAGGCGCGTTCCACTCAGAGAACAGCAAGTGCAGAGGTTCCAAAGAGGAACCTTTTTTTTTTTTTTTTTTTTTTTTAATAAGCAAAAGTTTATTTAGGAAGTCACAGAGGTCGAAGAAATGGGTTCAGAAAACAAGTTACAAAGGCAAAAGAAAAGTCCTTGGAGTTTAGAAGAAAGAAAGGTAAAGGTACACACCCTGAGGGGAAGAAGCAGTTTCCATCCTTAGAGCTTTTATGGGTGAGGATTTTAGGGGAGGATTTTCTTTTAAATTTTCTTTATTGATTAAGGTGTTACATATGTGTCCTTATTTCCCCATTACCCCCCTCTCATCCCTTCTACTCATGCCCTCACCCCCCTGTTGTCTGTGTCCATTGATTAGGCTTATATGCATGCATGCAAGTCCTTTGGTTGATCTCTCCCCCTTATCCCTCCCGTCCCCTACCTTCCCTCTGAGGTTTGAAGGTCTGATCAATGTTTCTCTGTCTCTGGATCTATTTTTTGTTCATCAGTTTATGTTGTTCATTATATTCCATAAATGAGTGAGATCATGTGATATTTATCTTTCTCTGACTGGCTTATTTCACTTAACATAGCTTAATAGAATATTATTCAGCTTTCCAAGTATGTCTTTTCAGAGTCATGGACTACTGATAGGTAGGCACCAGCACAGGGGGTCTTTAGTCAATGCAGCTGGTCCTGAGGCAGCCATGGCATCACTTGTCTGATGTTGCTGCTTTTCTGGGCCTGAAGCTGAAACACAACTTAGGCCTACATGTATTTGATGTGGGTCAGAACCTATTGCCCTGTCCTGGAGCTTAATGCTTAAGGGCTATTCTCCGGACCTCTTATTCAGTTCCCCTATAAGGGGTCTCACTGGCATGACTAGCACCCCGCCAGGGGAGGAAAGGTCAGGGAAATCTGACCCTCATGACCTGATTGATATGTTAGGGGAGGGAAGGTTACCCTTGGGCGAGCTCCTTGTTTTCCTTGTTTTGTGCATTCTAGGTACTCGGGAAGTTCTGCCCTGGGACCTTCTGCACCTGACCTATCTGCTCTGTTCATGTCTGTCTGCCTCCTACCACATTCCCCCAGGAAGGGAGGGAGCTCTCTTGATGCATTCAAGGATTGGAAGGAGGCCAGACTTTTCAAGGCAATGACGCAGAAGTGTGAGCAACCAGTCAGACTTTCACCCAGCCTGTAGGGCTGGAAATAGGGCTTAATCTTGTTGCTCCTGTTCACTGCTGTTATGGAGTGGGAAGGCAGTAGTGAGAGAAATATCTAGAAAGGGGAGTGAAGGAAAGGAAAGAGAGATCTGGAGCAGGCAGATGCAGACCAGGAGAGCAGGACCCCCAGATCCATGGGCCACAGCCCCTCATATGCTAAACTGGGGGTGTCACCATGTAGAGAACTTGTGAGGCCTCTGAAGTTTGACCACTGCCATAGAGGAAGTGAGTCCTTGCATCAAAAGAGGGCTAATAAGTGACCACTGATAACCAGAACATCCCTCTCCCCCATTCACCTTGTTCTTCTCATGCCCATGAATTTTTCTCAGAGCCACACAGAACCCAGGCAACCTCCAGCAGACAAACCACGGCAGCAGGGCTTGTCTGAGAAGTGTGCTGGGCAGTGCCCAGCAAAAGGGGCAGCTTCCCCTCTGAGCAGCATAGGAGACTGTACATGCCACATGTTACTTCTTTCCTTATATCCTGGTAATCCTCCATGTTTTAAAATCAAGTCGTAGGTTTCTTTCGGCTCTGTGCAGACTTAAAACCACAGATTCTCCCAATTAGCAGTTTTTAGTAAAAGGAACTCTGGGCAAATGAGGTCGAGTGGGCAGTGATTGATGCTAATGCAAGAAGGAGACAGGATTCTAAATATCAAATTTGTGCAGGGGAAAGTTGTTAGAGTTGCAGGCTAAAATGTCTCACAGAAGTAAAACTCTGCTGTGTGTATCAGCCACAGAAATAGCCAGGAAGATTCTCTGGAGGAAACCCCGACTTTACTAACCACTTGGGTTCCTAAACGCTAATGGTGTCTCTCACAGAACACAACCTTTAATCTCAAATGCTCCATGCTAATTGGTTGTCTCAGATTACTGAACTCAAATTAGCATCTACAAATCCTAAAGATATAAAAATAGGTCTATAAGAATCTCAAATATCTGTATGTTTTCTCTCTTTGGTCAAAAGAAAAGTTAACAGCCTTGCCAATGTGGCTCAGTTGGTTGGAGTATTGTCCTGTACACAAAGGCTAACCACGGGCCAAATAAACAAGGTTGAAGTTTATGTGGGCCACAAAAAAAAAAAAAAAAAAAAAAAAAAAAAAAAAAAAAAAAAAAAAGCTTCAATTTTTATAAAAACATAGGTTTATTTCTATAGAGACATGCTGAATACAAAACCTCAAGGTCTGAGAAGGCAGGAATGCATAGTGCAAATGGGTACCAGCAAGAAATTCATTGTACAAGAATCAACAGCAAAGGCGAGCTCAGGGAAAATCAATATATTGTGATGCAGTAGGATTCAGCCTTCACTTCCCACTCCTTCCACAATCCAACCTTGAGCCAGAGTTCCTGAGAGAGTAAGGAATTTGGGGACAGTATGATTCTTGGTTTATGGAATTATCTTCTACATTAGTGATTTTCAACCATTTTCATCCCGTGACACACATAACCCAATAACTAAAATTCTGCAGAACACCAAAAATATATTTTTTGCCAATCTGACAAAAAAAAATTGTATAATTTGGATGCATTCACACCAGACCAACTATGGCTGTGTTGACTGTTGTCATTTTTATATTTGACAATCTCAGGGAAAAGAGGTCAGTGCTCCTGACTAAAATAGTCAGGCATTGCATGTTTTTAAAAATTCTCCTGGCATGCCGGTTGAAAATCACTATTCTACATTGTAGGATATTTATATCCTTGACTCCATCACTAAATGCAAGTAGCACTTTCCAATCACTGACACGAAAACATCCCCAAGTCTCTCCCTAGAATAGATAATATAGTCCCTAAGCTGAGAACCCTACAAGGCAGGGCTATCTCAACAGGTAGAATAATGTAGGGCTTGAACATAGCTGTGAGAATGCAGCATTGAGCAGGAACTGGCTAAGTTATCAAAGATCCATCCTTCTGTCTCCATTTAGTGCCTTGGGAAAAGAGAAGCAATTAGCTTTATTTGCTGGTGAAGAAACAGTGCTGTCCAAAAGGCCCCACCAGACACACGATTAAAGAGACGGCTTTGTAGTTGGCAGGGATGCAAATTTTAAAAGGAAATCAAAGCCTGAAATGAGCTGGAGGTAGGTTCAAAAGAACTGACTGAAGCAGTGAATGATTCAACCCATATTGTTATTGCTCTTTGGAAAGAGATTGGGGGGCAGGGCGGGGGATGTCTTTGAAGATGAATTGCCGTCTGCTTGACATTTGCAAGAAAAATAGAGAAGACGGGCTAATTTGGGGGGTTCTTTTGGACACTGAGTTTAGGACACCTAATTTCAAAAATTAAATATAATAATGAAACTCCGATGAAAACTTAAAGTCCCGCATATCAAAGTTGTTGACCAGTTACTTAATAAGTACATGCTATGCTCCTTGGAATGTTCTGAATAGATGGCTGCCTTGGGTGGGCAGTTTCAGAGACTCCCCAACTTTCCCAGTGTTACTATGGAGCATCTCCTCCTCTCTTCCATTCTTCCCACTGACAGCTAAACACAACACATGATTTTACACCGGATCTTTTTGCTATAAAGAACATGATCAGGACCGCTTGATAGAGGCTAGGATTAGATGACAGTAACGTCCCTCTTAATTTCCTGATTTTGATGGTTGCGTTGGGGTCATGTGGAAGAATGTCCTTGCTGGTAGGAAAATCAGGGTGGGCATCAGGTTATCAACTTTCAAATAATTAATGAGAAAAAAAAGTTATTTGTATTGTATTTGTAAATTTTCTATGAGTTTGAGATCATTTCAAGAAAAAAAATTAAAACAAACCTCAGGAGAGTAATTGTAAAACTTTGTTTGGTGGCCTACTTATTATTAAAACAAACAGGAGACAGCTCAGGGCTTGGCAAATAGTACTCACCTAACAAATGGTACTGCTGTTAGAGAGCCAAGGTGAGTGGGGAAGGGATCCTGCAATGGCAGGGTGGGGAGTCCCTACCCATCTGCTTCCCCACAGATGATTGGTATGGGGGCCATAAGGCAGGACAACAGGGGCTAAGAAATTGAACCTGCAACCAAAGTACGTGCCCTCCACTGGGAATCAAACCCTTTGGTGTATGGGCCAACACTCTACCACTGAGCCACACTGGCTAGGATACAGATATTTTTATTATAACTATTGAGTAAATAGATGGGGAGTGGGTGTGTAGAATTAAAGCTAATAATTAATTACAGAATATATTAGAGCAAAAAAGGGGAAATATATTATTTTGATTTAAAGTATAAAAGTTTAAAGCATAAAGCTGGTGGCTGTATAAGGAATTCAGCAATTTACAAATTATTTGTGTAAAATCTTTTCTAGAAAAATTATATGAAAGTTCTTTGTTTCAAAAGACTTAAGAGATTCCTATGTTAAGAGTTAGGGTGCCCAGAGAGGTACAAAAAGTTAGATCTAGAACTAGGATTTGGCTCCAATTCTGGTTACTTACTGTCTATTATTAAATCTCTTAGTTTATTTGTTAGTCCTCCTTTAAAAAGCAAAAAGGTGGTTTTAATTCAGAGGTAGAGTCTTTAGGATTTTAGCAGGGAGAAAATAAAGAAATATCTGAGCTGTGTAAATGCCCAGAACTGTCTGCACTGGAAGTCTGCATTGTGTTTGTGCAGTGCATCCCTTTGGCATCTGGTGGAACCCATGAACGCAGAGTAAAGTTTTTAACTGCATGAAGTAAAACATATAAGCTTACCAAGGGAAGACACTGAAATGTAGCTAATAAAATACATGAAGAACAAAATGTGTGCCGAAACCAGTTTGGTTCAGTGGATAGAGAGTCGGCCTGCAGACTGAAGGGTCCCAGGTTCGATTCCGGTCAAGGGCATGTACATTGGTTGCGGGCATCTCCCCGGTGAGGGGTGTGCAGGAGGCAGTTGGTCGATGTTTCTCTTCCATCGATGTTTCTATTGTAACTCTATCCTTCTCCCTTCTTCTCTGTAAAAAAATCAATAAGATATATTTTTAAAAAATTAAAAAAATAAAGGTCATGAAGGAAAATATTTTTTTAAAAAGAACAAAATGTGTGATATTGTAATGAATAGATGTTTTTTTTAAATTAATGTTTAAATAATAAGATTTAGTGTCAGGACTAATAGCTGTGGTGATTTCATAGTAGTTACCTTAGTCTACTTGGGCTGCCATAACAAAATACCATAAACTGGATGGCTTCAAACAAAAGAAATGATTTTCTCACAGTTCTGGACACTGGAAGTCCGAGGTCAGGGAACCAGCCGTGGTCAGGTGTGATGAGGACTCTCTCCCTGGCTTGGGGAAGGCCACCTTCTTGTTGTGTCCTCAATGGCTTTTCTCAGTTCCTGCACATGAAGAGAGAGAGGGGAGAGAGAAAGAAAAAAAGAGAGATCTTCCTCCTCTTAGAAGGCCACCAATCTTATATAACTGAGGCCCCACCTTTATGACCTCAATTAACTTTAGTAACCTCCTAAAAGGCCCATCTCTTTTAAGGATTAGGACTATAACATATGAATTTTGGAGAAACACATTTCAGTCCACAGCATAGTGATGGGCATACATGATATTTCAAAACATGTTTAAAAAAAAACTATAATGTAATATAAAAATAGCTGTGATTGACTGGTGATAAAGTCACAGGTATTGCTGCTAATGGGTTTATTGCCTACATTCATCATGGAAGGAAATGCTTGATTTTAGGTAGAGATTAGTGAAAATAAAGAGATGATATTTTTTCCCATCCAAGTTCACAGCCACTTTGAATTTCTTTTCAAGAACCCCTGAAACACGTTCTTGTTTTTGGGCAAACAAGTGGCATACCCCCAGGCTGGTGGGAGCAGAATCAGAAATCGTCTGATTCTGCCCATTGCCCATTACCCGGGAACAATAAGTGTGCTGAGTTAAAAAGAGACATCACCTACTCTGGGCTGGCTTTCTGATATTTTTGAGTATGCGTTTGAGTATTGGGATGTGTTTGTCTTACAGACAGCGGTCACTTAAATACTACACCAAGTGACTCCTGGGCCTCTGAGAACTTCGGGCTCGACCCTTCTGTGAATGGCCAAGCAGAGACCAAGACAGAGGATGAGGAACTGCGGAGATCCCTGGACAGCCTCTATGAGACGTTTGGCCGCCCACAGCCAGCCTCGCGAAACCCTCTCTCTGCAGCTGTCTGCCAGTGCCTGTCTCGGAGAATCGACGAACTGCGGGGCCAGGAGAGCCAGACATACGCCCTCCGCAGCTTTCAAATGGCCCGCGTCATTCTCAGCCGGGACGGCTGCTCACTGCTACAGAGGTATTCCAGGGACGCCCGGTTCTACCCACTGGGAGAAGCAAGTCAGTCTCTGGATGACGAAAAGCCGACCCCCGGACTTTCCAAAGACATTATTCGTTTCCTCTTGCAGCAGAATGTGATGGAAGACGCATAACTGGTGCCTGGTGGCCAGAGCAGGCCGACTGGATCGGGAGGGGCTGACGCTGTCAGTGCACCGCCCAGGTCCCCTCAGGTCTGTCTTGCCACAGTTCTGTGCCCTGCCCCCAGTTAAGTGCTCTGCAGCCAACGGCTGGCATCTGTGACCAAGTATTAGAGGCTGGGTCAGCCTAATAGAGAGTCATCGATGCCTGGGAATTTTACAGCCCCCATGGCCACACGCCCTCCTACCTGTCCCTTTGGCCAGAGGCCAGTGATGGACTGGTTTGGGAGTTCAGAAAGTCCAGCTTCCTTGTCTCAAAGGAAGACATGCTCTGTGGCATAATTTACTCTTTGGAGCTCCACTCAGAATCAGGCCGATGCTGTCCCTCCATCCATGCATCTATTGGTGCCACCTATGAGCCTTTCCTCAATAAATCGCTTGTACTTGAATCCTTGACTCAGAGTCTACTTCTGGGAGAGCCAGACCTAAGGGAACAGGCTACCATCAAATGAATTTTTAAAAAAATATATTTTATTGATTTTTTACAGAGAGGAAGAGAGAGGGATAGAGAGTTAGAAACATTGATGAGAGAGAATCATCGATCAGCTGCCTCTTGCACACCCCCCACTGGGGATGTGCCTGCAACCAAGGTACATGCCCTTGACCAGAATCGAACCAGGGACCCTTCAGTCCGCAGACTGACACTCTACCACTGAGCCAAACCGGTTTCAGCCATCAAATGAATTTTTAAAGGAAATAAAACTATGCTGAACCAAGTAAAGAATTATACCATGTCGTAAAACTGTGACGATATGTTTGAGCACGTATGTTCCAAAAGAATACAAAGATTTAAATACGCTTCCAGAAAAGTGCATCGCATCTTAGTCAGACCCTTGCCTCTCCAAATCCAGAACTGCCTATTTTATAGCACCACCTGGGAGTGGAAGGGACATGTGGACTTCCTAAAATAACAACTATGATTCACAAATTTAAAAAAAATAAATAAATAAAATCTCTTCGTCTCCACCAGATTGTAAATGTGAAAGATGAGGAGAAAATAAAGGTGCACCACGCAAGCTCAGTTATGATGGGCTGGGTGGGCCGTTGGCCTCAGCAGCTTGTGGTGGGAGAGAGAGAGAGGAATTCTTTGCCCAGGTGCACTCCTTCTTCTGGTGGTTTCTGTCTTGCACCTGCCGCCAGCACCTCTGCCACTTTCTGAATGGTTGACCCCCTCACTCCTACCCTGTCCTTACTTCACCAAGGAGTGGCTTTACCTTTTCTTTTTAGATTATTATTTAAACTTTTCTCTTAGTTATAATTAACATACAATATTATATTATTTCAGGCATATAATAGTAATTATACATTTATGTACCTTTAAAAAACATTTTTTTTTATTGATTTCAGAGAGGGAGAGAGAGAAACATCAATGCTGAGAGGGAATTATTGACTGGCTGCCTCCTTCATGCCTTCTATTGGGGATTGGGCTCACAACCCGGGCATGTGCCCTTGACCAAAACTGAACCTAGGACTCTTCAGTCCACAGGCCAACTCTCTATCCACTGAGCCAAACCAGGTAGGGCAACATTTATGTACCTTATGAAGTGTGATATCCCCCAATAAGTGTGATATCCATCTGACATCATACAATATTATTGACTATATTCCTTGTGGCTTTAAATTGCCAATGCAGGCTTGTGCTGGCAGGTGCTCTGTTCCACGACTGTGTCCTAAACCCCCATTTGAGAGTTCATTTGGTAGATGGCACTAAGCTCCTGGTACTAAACTCCCTGCAACTGTCATTGGAAGCCTCACAGTAATCCTTACCTAGACAGTTTACCAAACAAAAGGGTTATGTCAATTGTTCAGAGGGAAACAAGAAGAGAAGCTGGCAATGCTGTGCAGTTAGATTTGGAGAAACTTCTGATGAAATTTAATTGTCAAAAGATCCCCTAAGCTTTCCGTGTTAAGCAACTAGATCAGCCTAACCGTGTACGTTCAGAGTGAATGTGTCCTTGCAGGCAGGTTCCTTGGGGACTCTTGGATGGAGACAGAAGGCTTTTAAAGGTCAGGAAGGTCAGACATGAGAAGTATTCAGACGTAAGAAACACTTCCACACTGACGTGCAGAGGCACCATGGGGAAGGAGATCTAAGTGGAAGGAAACAGGAAATGAACAGGCCTCTGAGAGACTGGGAAAAACAAGCCTCCCAATTTTCCTCCAACCAGCAGTCTTCCTGCATGGGCCTCTCCTATTCAACTGGTCCCCACATAGTCATGAAACCAATGGGACTTATAATAGAAAATCTACAGCTTTAATTTGAAAGTCATCCTAGTTTTATTGTTTTTTAATGTGAAGCAAATTAATAGATGCCCTTGAAGAATGCTGTAGTTCTCAGTATCACGCAGTCACTGAAATATTGGAGATTAGTTTCCATGGCTACCAACAGAAAGAAGCTGACTTATTTTATGCCGTTTTTATTTTTCCTTTCATAATTGAGACTTTATTGTTTGTTTTGAGGATCAGTACACAGACATATCAATTTGTACACAATCCTTAGCATACGTACCAAAAATGTAAAGTCATGTAGTTGTGATTCTTTTCTAAACAGTTATTTCAGTGACTTTCCAGCTTAAAATTTAGAGGCTAATTCTCCTTAATAGAGTATAAGTACCAATATCTTCAAGTATTGATACACTGTTACATCAAAGTCCCACTAATTCATAATTTAATATCATATATACTACATAATTAAATTTTTAATCTTTCACAACACACTGACAAAAGTTACTAGGAAAACTGGACTACCACCAAAGATATTACAGATGCACAGAATTCTGACAGGGAGAGCCAAAATCAAGGAGTGGTTTTCTTTAGAAAACAATTCTACCAAAAACATGTAAATCAAAGTAATTTAAAATGTCCAAAACATAGTAAATGCATGACTGACTCCAAATTGCCATTTAGTAGGCTTTGTATTATCCTATCTAATACAGACAGGATATGCAAATTGATTGTTACTCCACGACAAAGATGGTGGCACCCACAGCCAATAAGGAGGGAATATGCAAATTGATGTGACAAAGATGGCGGCAAGGCCAGGTAATTTGTGTTGTTGCCATGGCGATGGTGATGGTGCAGGCATGGATTGGCCAGGGTGGGGCAGGACATCTGCTTTGGGGGTGGAGGGAGCTACAGGAGGGTGGTAGGGCCAGAGCCAAGGCAGAAGGCAGTGGCCAGAGCAAAGGCCCGGGTCTGGGTGCCAGAGGGAAGCCAGTGCTGGCAGCCAGGGGAAGGAAGGCCTATTCTTGCCCAAATCTTCATGTATTGGGCCTCTAGTAGGATATCAAAACTACCCCCATCTATGGAATGTTAAGCTGACACCCAAGACAATCAAAGTCTCTCCTACTCAATATCCCACTATTTTCTGGTTGTATCAAAAATAAACAACCAACGAACGATTTCACCACTTAAAAAAAGCATTTATACTTTTAAAAAATGGGATGAGATGGAATTCCTTTCTTCTTAAAAATGTTTCTAGAGCTACTAAAAAATTTGCATTTACAAAATAGTTGATAAAAATATTCCTTTGGATTGTATAAGAAGGGAGACAGGGACCACTGATAAGATATGGTATATGACATTAATCAGACTTGGCTTCTTTTTCTCCTGCTTCATCTGAAGTTGAACTCTCCTCATTTTTAGTTTCTCCGTTTTCCACAGGTAGATCTTCTTTAGGTTCCTGGTCAGCCACTTCCGCCTGCTTTCCCTTGGCTCCCCTTTTCTCTTTCCTTTGCACTTTGTTGTCTGCTGATTTTTCCTTTCCTGCTGCCTTTTGGGCTTCTTTTCCACTTTTGCAGAAGCAGGTTTGGCTGACAACCCGGTCAACCTCCTCTTGGGCTCCTTCTTGGCTGCCCCCTCCACAGACCTGACCTTCTCTTGGGCATCCTGGCAGCGGGCTGGGCGTGTGCTGGGTGCCTGAGGGCTTGGGCACTCCTAGTGTCTGGGGGAACTTGGGCTGCCAGGCTGCTGCCAGGTCTCCTGCCATTCAAGCTGCTCTTTTATACTGTTTTTAAAGGACAAAAAGACATAAGCTATTTGAATCTCCATGCCCGGAGGCAGCAGCTTCTCTTGGGCAGTGAGATTTTAGTGTCAATCATTTTGTTAATTTCATCAGTGCTATGGGCTCTCAGCCAGCTATTAGACTCTAAAAGCAGAGAATTAATGAGTCTAAAAGCCAGAAGTACCTGATGGTAAAAAAACAAAAAATAAAAAAAGGTGTGTGGCCTGTTCTTGTTTGTATCTGAGTAAGTGCTTGTGACAGGTCAGAACAAGATATCTGATTCCCTGCAATCTTGTGCCTTAATTTGATCTCCGTGGGGTCAGGATGGCATTTTCCATTTATCTCTGTTTGCCTTCAATAAAGACTAAGAGGAAATGGCATTGAGGCTCTGGCATTTGGCATTATTATTTAATTCTGCCCTACACATCACTCACTGACATATTATCCTGCCACGGTTCTGACTGGCCTGCGATACCACCTGTGGCCCCTTGGTCTTGGGGAGGATGGATTTGCTTGCAGTGACTCCAAAGAAGAGAACTGCTGCCATGTTTTAACTTCATGAAACTATTCTTCACTTCATCAGTCCATTTCTTTGCTTGACCTATGTAAGGGCACATGTAATGGATTTTTAAAATTATGTTTTTATTAATTTCAGAGAGGGAAAGGAATAGAGAGATAGAAACATCAATGATGAGAGAGAATTCTTGATCAGCTGCCTCCTGCATGCCTCCCACTGGGGATTCAGCTCCAAACCCTTGTATGTGTCCTGACCAGGAATCAAACCATGACCTCCAGTTTCAACCACTGAGCCATACTGGCCGGGCCACATGTAATATATCTTATTAACACAAAACAACACAGCAATACTTTCAAAACTTTAAAGCTTACTTGGAAAACTTTTTATTGAATTACAAAAATCTTGTAGAAAGAGTTTATAAGTAAATATCTTGATGATTTCATAAACTGAACCCACCTGTGCAATCAACAGCTATGAGCAGCTAGTCCACATGGCCCCTTCTGAGTGAAAATTTTCATCTGGAAAACTGAGGAGACTGGTTTGCTCAGATTAGTGTTTCTCAAACTGCTGGTAGTACACAGAATAATGTGCATGCACAAACAATGTTTATTTTCATTGTGATCTATTCAGTTCAATATATTAGAGAAATATAACTACTATGTCTAATCTGTGCTTTTACAGATGTTACATAGGATAAGTCTAATATAAATATTTAAAATATAAAAGTGAATTGAATTATTGAAAGTGTTAAATTAATAATAGCTCAGGTGACATATAGATATGTCAAAAATTCTAAAAGTGGTATACTGAAAATGACTGAAATTCAGGATACAATGGATTAGGTAAGCTATTCTATCTTGTAGTCTCCCACCATCTCTCTCCTGGAATACTGTGAGAAACTTCCATCAGGCGAGCCCACGTCTACCTTTGCCTCTTTACCTACACCCACAGTGCAAATCTTTTCTTTTCTAAAAGCAAAGCATGCATGAATGGCCAGAAAATTAAAAAGCATGGTCTAGCCTTATCAGATATGAAAACATTTTAACTCTACAATAATTAAAGCAACAATAAGTAAGAAAAGAAAAAGAGTTCAGTCCATAAGTAGATATGAATGCAAGAGGAAATTGAGCATATGATGAAGCTGGCATTTCAAATGCATAGTCAAAAGATGAGGGTTTTTAGCAAATGGTCTTCCTCCCCCCCCCCCCCCCCCAAATGGTCTTAAAGTCACTGGCTTCCCACACTGGAGGGGAGAATAAAAGAGCCTGACTCCTCACCTCACTCCTGATATTAAAATGAATTGTAGATGCTCTGGGGTAACCAAGGCTGAGATGGTAGTGCCTGGGTGGGCGCTTGAGGCTGGGTGGTCCAAGAAAGACTGAAGACGTAGCCTTTGAGCCAAGAGCTGCAGGACTCACAAGAACCAGCTGCACAAAGGCTGTAGAGGAGCATCAGGAAAAGGAACGAGCATTTGTAGAGTTGGTGCAAAACTCAGCCTGAAATGAGCTCAAACTGGACAGAAGGAAGTCCTATGTTTGGAGCACAGCATGCAGGGGCAGAATAGCAGGTGAATTACAGAAGCAGGCAAGGGCCTTTTAAACCAGGGTGAGGAATTTGAATTTTATTCTAAAGACCATGGGAAATTATTTCTGGGTTTTAAGCAAGAGAATAAGAAAATATTCATGGAAATTTAGTATGTGTTAAGGAAAACATTTCAAAACACTTATAAAGTTTGAATTCCTAAACATTCAATCAACAGATCCTCACATCACACTGTACATAAACACAGATTCCAGATGGATTAAAGATCTAAATGTAAAAAACAAGACTTTAAGAGTTGCAGCTGACACTATTGGTGTTTTAATCGTCTTTTCCTCCCTCTATTCCCATTCTCTCAGGTCACGTTGCAATGGCTCCTCCCTCCACTTTCTCCTCCAGGGGAACATCACTCTCCCTACGGGTCAGAGAACCCAATGTTCCCGACAAGTTCACATGCAGAGAAAGAACATGCTATGGTGATCCAAACAACAGCCCTTTGGGAGAAATGATTCTTTAGTCCAAGAAGCTTGTGGACCAGACTCAGGCATGTTTGCCTGTTTGCAACCCGCTGACCTCGTTCTCTCATTGCTTTTTGAGAAACCTTGGCCCGAGCAAACCATTTTTACATCTGCCGTTTTCTTCCTCTTGCCGTTGCTGTCACCTGCTCTAAGCTTTCATCTCCTGAAAGCCCTCCTCAATGTTCTCCCTGTTGCCAGCCTCTCTCACACACTGGTCTTCCTAAATCCAGTCAGTACTGGATCCCATCCTGTCCCCCATAGAAACTTATCAAGCTCCTTCACATCCACAGGGTGAAGCACAGACCCCGGTCCACACTATTCTAACCTGGCTGTCCCACCCTCTCCTCAGTCCTAGAACCTTATATCCAAGCTCTATGGTCTCCAAAACATTCCATCCTTTCTCCAGCCCCCACGGCTCTGCTCTACTAATGTATGCTTTAATCCTACACAGCAGGGCCATCCTGTATAACATGTGTCCATCTTCCTTCCAATAGAGCGCTTATCTTCCCCAGGCTTGGCACAGAACAGTGCTGGGCAAACACTGATCATGAGCTTGTTCTGCAGTCGTGTCTCCTGTTCAGCCTCCTGGTGGAACCAGCTTGACAAGTTCTTTCTCTTTCCTATAACTGAAGCCATGAATTTTAAACCAGGAGCAAGGGGTTGGGGGTGGAAAGTGGATTTGTACCTTCTAAGAGACATCATGGCAAAAGCAAGAGTCCAATTGTAGGTGTCAGAGGCAACAACTCGGCCATTAACAAGTGGGATGTTCAGTGAGGCTCATATAATCCCTCTGGGCCTCATTTCCTTCTGCAAAATGAGGACATTAGCAACGCTCTGAGCCTCCCTCAGGCTCAAACATTCTGTGCAAATCTCCGTGAGGGCGGATTCAGGAAACTGATTTTCCAATTGATTGAGCTGTGTGGCGTTATTGCATAGAGAATTAAACTACTGTTCATCACAATTCATTTCCTGAGTTTAGCCCAGCAGCCAATGTTTATTAAGTACCATTTACTCTGCAGTACCCTGGATTAAGTGGTGTGGAGACACAGAAGTGGTACCTCGCAGGCTCCTTGGCCTCAAAGAGTTTATTACATAAGCAGAATTTATTATGTAATAAAAGCTCACCAAGCTCATGATCCAGCAAGTTACTTTCTGTTTGTTTACCCACCTAAGACTTCTGTAAAGTTTTATTTGAACCATTACATAAAATCCCTGTGTGTATTCTATGTGTTGTTTCTATATTACTTTATTCAAAATACACTTATGCATACACTTTATATTTAGATATAAATATATGCATTGAAGATGTGTGTATTTAAAATATCTCCATAGACAGGCTGAGTTGTTTTTTTGTTTGTTTGTTTTTTGTTGCTTTATTTTGTTTTTACTTTTTAATAAACCTAAGGCTGTGGATTTTAAAACTTTCATAAAAGTAGAGAGAATTGTGCTACCCACCCATTACCTAGGTTCAACAGCAATCAGCTTTCTGCCGTTCTTGTTATCATTCCCTTCTCCTCTTTGTGTGTGTGCTAAAGCAAAACTTCTTCAGTGATCAGTAGTGAAGGACTCTTATTTAGAGTCCAATCAGTTATGGACCAATGCCAACACACAACTTACCGTGTAAGTTAAACAGCGCCCATTAACGAATAAGGTTGATTGATGAATGGATAGATAGTGGGTAGATGGATATTTATTAGCTAATGGTAGATGTTAATGGTAAAATCTGGTGGGTATGCAGGTCTTATCTGTAAATTTTTATCAAGTTTTCTACATATTTGACATTTTTCATAATAAAATGTTGGGGAAATATATACAGGATGGGTTTTAAGTGTATTAAATATCTACCCACATGCATTTATAATTTGAAATTTTAAATTACCATAAACATTCCTAAGACAATATCTTTTCTTAATAGAAAACATACTTGAAATACAAAAGATAACTTTATTGGCTCTTAAGAGGTAGAACTAATTAAATAACCAACAGATCATTAAAGAATACTTCCAAATTGCTCTAGGACATAGAGTCATGGTTCCTACCTTCAAATAACTTAAATTTAAGTTGGGAAAATTATTTTTATATTGATCTGTCTAGGTACTTATTTCATAACCCACATCTAACCTATGTCATCTGCATCATTAATATCTACAGCTTCCTGCCCAGATCATAAAACTGGCATTTATACCATCTACATTATCTATATCAAGTAGATAATGAGACCTAGTGCACAAATTTGTGCATGGATGGGGTCCGGCCAGCCTGCCCCAATTGGGGCCGATTGGCCCAGGCTGACCTGGGAGAGGGGCCTCGGGCAGCAGCTGGTGGGCCAGCCCTGCTCCTTGGTCAAACTTCTGGTCCAGAGGACAATTTGCATATTAGCCTTTTATTACATAGAATGTCATTAATATATATCTTTAGAGCAATATGATTGTATGTACTCTTCAGTCATCTATACCTGGACCTTGGCAACATCCAGAAACATTTTTTATGATTACAGCTTGCAGTGCAAGAGTGCCCTTGGCATCCAAGAAAATGCACAGGATGGCCTCTGACAGCAAAGAATTATCTAGTCCAAATTATCAATAGTGCTGAGGTTGAGAAACCCTAGTCAATATTATCTACATCATCAGCATCCATGTTTACAACTATGCCATGCACATCTGCATCTATATTGATATATACTTATCATCTGTATTTAGATCTACATTTGTCTTTACATCTGTGTCACTGACAGCCACATCTACAGCATATACAGGATCTACATCAACCACATCATCTACTTCACCATGTCCATCATCTACATTATTACATGTACATCTACCTGAATATCTAATTAGCAGCTCAGAGCATGTATGTTACATCAGAATGAGTAGTCTGTTTAATACAAAATTAAATTTTAATTCTTTCCTCATCTGACCATAACAATTCTGATCACCCAATTCCAGTGTATTTGAGGGTGTGGGAGGTTGGTCCCTTCATCACCAAACAATTCATATATATATATATTTTTTAATTGATTTTTCACAGAAAGGAAGGGAGAGGGATAGAGAGCTAGAAACATCGATGAGAGAACCATCGATCAGCTGCCTCCTGCACACCCGCACTGGGGATGTGCCCACCACCAAGGTACATGCCCTTGACCGGAATCGAACCTGGGACCTTTCAGTCCACAGGCCAACGCTCTATCCACTGAGCCAAACCAGTTTTGGCACCAAACAATTCTTAGACATCAGCTGGGGATCCTACAATTCAATTCAATTCTGACACTATCTACCTGGAGATAGCATCAGATCCTGTGGGTAGAAGGCTCAGTCCCATCACCTCCTCTGCCCTCCACTTCAGAAATCAATCCCAAGTCCAGGTTGTTACCTTTGCTTCTGACCAACTGGCTATAAATCAAAGGTTCAAACAACCCCCTTCATAGGTTTGATTAATGTGCTGGAGTGACTCACAGAACTCAGGGGACCGTTTATTCACTAGATTGCCAACTTATTACAAAGGAAATGAATCGACGGCCAGATGAAGAGATACATATCTCAAGGTACCAAACAAAGGAGATTCTGTCTTCATGGAGCCTGGGCCCCAGCATGGTGGCAGGTGGATGTATTTTGGTTCACCAACCTGGAAGCTCTCCAAATGCCCTCCTCCTGGGTGTTTAGGAAGGCTACATTACATAGGCATGGCTAATTAAATCAAAAATTTTCAACTGGAGTGCCAAAATAAATTTTGAAACATGCAATAACCGACTATCTAGTCAGGGGCACTGACCTCTTTTCCCTTAGATTGTCAGATTAAAAAATGACCACAGCCAACACAAGAGCTGTCAGTGTGAATGAATCAAGAGTATACCTACTTTTTGGTGTGCCAAAAATCTTTAGTAATTAGTTTGTGTGCCATAAGGTAAAAAAAAAAAAAAAAAATGCTGAAAATCACTGGATTAAATCACTAGTCATTGGTGATTTATTCAACCTCCAGCCCCTCTCCTTACCCCAGAGGTCAGGTGGATGGGACTAAAAGTTCCATACTTCCAATCACATGGTTGGTTCCTCTGGCAACCAGTCCCCATTTTTGGTGCTTTCTAAAAGTCACCCTCTTAACATAAACTCAGGTGTGATTAAAAGGGGTCTGTTGTGACTATCAAGACGCCTTTATCACTCTTTAGAAATTTGACGGGTTTTAGGAGCTCTGCGCCAGAAACAGGAACAAAGACCAAATACATATTTGGTTATAAATCATAACATCACAAGCTACATACAAACATGTTTGTTACATTAGAATGAGGAGTACAGGTAATCTAAAATGAATATTTAATTGTAATTCTCCCCTCCTCTGACCACATACGAAAATGTGAGTGGAACAGAGATTGGCCCCTGCTAATCACCCTCCCTAAAGTGTAAGAGGATGAGCTTTTTCGTTCTGACTTCAAAGGGCATGAATTGAAGAGAGAAGTTAATCCTGTGCCTGATGAATTTCATTCATGCCCTGTCTTTGCTGGCCAGTCTCCCAGAACCAGAAAGCAGGCCCAATTATCTCTGATATGGTGATAAAAATAATTTATTCTCAGAGAAGCAGTCACTGTACTTTGAGAACTTGATGTGGTTTGATCACATCTTGTTCCATCTGAACCGGACTGGGCTGGAAAACAGGCAGTTGACATGTGCTGTTGTGATTTTGCCCTGGGTTCCCTGGGCCTCACTGTAGTTAGTTAACAAGACCTGTGATTCCAGACCAAACAGCAGCTCGGGTTGCCACACTCATTGAAGCCTCCTTAGGCATATGAGCTGACTTCTCGGCCAAGACAAAGGTACCGCGATGATTCCTGATGAGATTGAGAACATGGGAGATAAGACAGAATAAAAGCAAATCCCTGCTGCCTCTTCAGCCTGTGACATTTACTAAATAATTTTGCTTCCCTGTGGAAACTGTGCTTCTTAGAGACCAGTATTTTTCTTACAGGAAAAAGACTGGCCCTAGGCAAAGTTTCAAAGCAGACTCTCATTCATTGTGGTGTTTCTAAATTCTCAAAAAAATATGCATCTTTGGGACTTGGAAGTGAAACATCAGAAATTCTTTACTCATTATTATGGATTTATTAAAATATTTTCAAGAAATAAGAAATAACAGTTTAGTAGTATTTATAAAGAACTGTACCCCATAGCAGATATCCAAATGTTGTAAAATTCCAGTGGACATGATTTTTGAATAATTTAACATTCAAATCTAACACAGCAATTTTAATAGCATTACACACACACACACACACACACACACACACACACACACAAAATCACAATTCAAAATCACTAATTTATGAACTTATTTTGCTTCTAAAAAGTTATTTCTCAAAACATCACACTTAGGATCTGCATAAAGTATGTCATAAAAAGTTATAAAGTTATTGATATTTATTTTGTTTGGGAGAATGCCTTGCTATACAGGACCATGAACACGTCCTACAAGATGGCAACAGCTACAAGCCACACAGACCAATCCCTGTGTGACATCTGTGGCTGGCTCCTGTCTTGCTCCCAGAAACCTTCCCTCACCCTTCAACTCAGCTGCTAGCTTTTCCTGATCTTGCTTATTAATGGGTCTCTTGATGGATCCCTCTATTTTTTTTAATTTTAATTTGTTGTTGTTGTTATTAATCCTTGCCCAAGGATCTTTTTCCCCCCATTGATTTTTAGAGAGAGTGGAAGGGAGGGAGAGAGCAGAGAATTGGTATGTGTGTATATGCCACTCTGCCTCTTATACACTCTTTGTTTCCTTTCTCCTTGTACACCCCCACTGTCAAAACAGTGTTCAGAGTATTACAATAAAGCGCTGGATAATTATGCAAGCAAATTGTTCCAGCTTTTGGAGATGTTGTTTATCCATTTCACGGAGTCCTTGGGTGAATTCAGGAATGGGAGTAATTCAGGTTAACTTTTCTGTGACTAAACCATTTCCCTTTAGGCAAATCCCATCACCCCCAGCTGCTCTGAGCTTTCTTTAATCTCTCTCTGGGTTATAGATTCAGTGGGGTTTTTTGGATACCCTTTTACTTCGTCTACCTCTAAACTAGAAGCTGCCCCTTATTCCTGACTTGAGCCTGATGAATCCTGAGGTTTCTGCTTTAGTCTGCAGGACCTGAGGTATCACTTTGCCCATTGGGTCATATCTTACAAAGGTATTTTCTCCTTTCCTAAGTGAATTCTGCATCCGCTGTACTTATGGGAAGAAGTACCAAATCTACTAAGTTTTCCAATATCTCTCCTCATACCTGATAGAATACCAGGTTTGTCTGCTAAAAGACAAAAATACTTGAGTTGAGACTGTCTCATCCATTGGTAATTTACAATTTAAACAGTACCATATTGCATGACTGACATGGCTCCATGGTTGAGCATGGACCTATAAACCAGGAGGTCACAGTTTGATTCCTGATCAATGCACATGCCCCCAGGTTGCAGACTCAATCCCCAGTGTGCGGTATGCAGGAGTCAGCTGATCAATGATTCTCATCATTGATGTTTCTTTTCTTCTTTTTTTAAAATATATTTTATTGATTTTTTACAGTGGGGAAGGGAGAGAGAAAGCTAGAAACGTCAATGAGAGAAACATCGACCAGCTGCCTCTTGCACACCCCCTACCAGGGATGTGCCCACAACCAACGTACATGCCCCTGACCGGAATCGAACCTGGAACCTTTCAGTCCGCAGACCGACACTCTACCACTGAGCCAAACCGGTTTCGGCTCTCATCATTGATGTTTCTATCTTTCTCTCCCTTTCCCTTCCTCTCTGAAATCAATAAAAATATATTTTAAAAAATAAACAGTACCATGTTTGTCTGGCAGTATTGTATTAGTTGGTGCTCTTCTCTCAGCTTTGTGAGTGAATGTAAAAGAAAGGAAAGGCAGCAAGGGGAGATGGAGAAAGACATAGAGAGCATTCCATTAATCAAACTGATGAGAAGTGGCCTTCTTACATATATATCTTTGTTACTCACATCAAATATATAGCCCATGGCATCTTGGGAGGTTTCAGGCTATGCATATTTACTTAACAATAATGGCTCCTCCAGGACCATCATGGATTATTGGGAAATAAAATGCTCATAGGGTAAAACTGAAATTAGCCTACAGAGTTTTCCTGGAGTTTACATCTATGAATACATTTTTGTTGAGGAGAGGCCTGCCTGGAAGTTATGTTCTAATGTTCACCTAAATAATTAAAAAGTCAGCAGCAGCAGAATACCTCCTCTCAGAGAAAAGGGAGCTTACTGTCCACCAGGTCTTTCAGAATCACAGAGGCAGAACCAAGTTACATTTCATTAATCCCGAGGATGACACACAGAGAAAGGCCAGGGGAGTTCAGCGGGCAGAACACAGGAGGGAGATCTCAAAACAACCAGCAGTGCACTGCTCCTGATTCCCAGTATCAGCCATATCGATCTGAACATGCTGTGATTTCAAGGTCATGACCACAATGTCTGGCTTGGTACTGGAAATTCCACAAATTAAAATACATATTTTGGCTAAAACTGGTTTGGCTCAGTGGATAGAACATCGGCTTGTGGACTGAAGGGTCCCAGGTTCAATTCTGGTCAAGGGCATGTACCTTGGTTGTGGGCACATCCCCGGTGAGGGGTGTGCAGGAGGCAGCTGATCGATGTTTCTCTCTCATCGATGTTTCTAACTCTCTATCTCTCTTCCTTCCTCTCTGAGAGAAAAAAAAAAAGCCAGTAAAAAATATTTTTTTAAAAAAGAAATACGTATTTTGGAATGAGACCAAATTTCAAAATTTTCTATGAAGAGTACCATCAAGAGAAGACTGAAAAAGGAGAAAGAGGCTGTGGTATCAAAGCATCAGAGATGGAGAAAAGTTACTACTAAGAGGTGAAAGGAACCCAAGAGAACAGGATGCAGGTCCCAACATCTCTGCTACCCACTGCTTGGCACAAGTGCTGGAGAAGGGGAGGGCCACACCACCTGTGTGCCTCTGCCAGTTACCACTCAGAAGTCCTTAACAGTCACCCCCAGGTTCCCTCCTGCTTCTGGGCTTGTAAGAACCCCAAAGTTCCTCCAATCATTTTCATTAGTTTATTGTAGGGGCTGTGATTTTTTTCTTCTTCAATCTGAAACCATCTGCTTTTACTCTTTGAGGATTCCTTATGATTTCTGTCGCAGAGCATTCCCTCTCATATATTGCAGCACTCATATATATATAAGCATTTTTCTTTTATTTTTCTTAATTTTTAGCGAGAGGAAGGACAAGGAGAGAGAGAGAGAGAGAGAGAGAGAGAGAGAGAGAGAGAGAGAGAGAGTAAAGAATTTGGATGTGAGAGTAAAATATTGATCAGGAGCCTCCTGCACGTTCCCTGACCGGGGACTGAACCTGCAACCTGGGTATGTTCCCTGACTGGGAATCAAACCCTCCACTTTTTGGTGCACGGAACGGTGCTCCAAACAACTGAGCCACACCAGCCAGGACTGCAGGCATTTTTCAATCCTATACTATACATATGCCAGTTGAACATGCTGAACTTGGAAGGTAAACACTCTGGAGACAACTTCATCTTCTCTCATAATTGCTTTCCTGCATGTTCTGACAAATATCTCTGATCCTTGAACAGTAGACAAAGCAGAGATGCCAGCTTTTTATTCACTCTGGACCATTACAACAGTTCACACTTTTATTTTTCACCCAATTCAAAGCTCCCCCAACTCTCAGCTGAACCAGTCATGGGGAAGATGGGAGGGGTGGCTAATTCTGCCCGTTCTTTTGCTCCCTTGTTTCTTTCTTACTTCCCTCCTCTCCCCCTCCCCCCAACCCAACTGCAGCCCTAGTTCCTTTTAGTTTGGAACAAGGTCAAGGATCAGAGAAGACAGAGGAGGGATCAGAGGTCATCACTGCCAGTGTCCTCTGCCATCCTCTCCTGAATAGCATATGCCCTCTGTCAGGCACACCTCTAGGTTCTGGCTTGCCCTTTCACAGGAGACCTTTGCCAGTTCTTCAGAGTTCTCCATGCCAACCTCCTCACTCCACCAATCCCTGACAAGGGTGATGTTTTCTGGTCTCTCACAAAGCTGCTCAGCTACCATTCTCAGTCAGGACATAAGGGGTCCACTTGCTCCATCAAGAAGGGACCTTTTCAGATAACTTGAGACTAATAACATTCCATGGAGTCCCACTTAGTCCAGGGAAAAACTCTGGACATGGAGACACTCCAGCTGATGTCTTCTCTGCTCATTGCAGGCTGTTCCAGCTGACCTCCCACCCACCTCTGCCTTCTTCACTTAACTCTCCAACCCTTGGGGATACAAATTAAGTTGCCCAATGGACTCCTTCCTACTTTCCTTTGTACAGTGGTTCTCAACCTTTCTAATGCCGTGACCCTTTAATACAATTCCTCATGTTGTGGTGACCTCCAACCATAAAATTATTTTCGTTGCTACTTCATAACTGTAATTTTGCTACTGTTAACTTACAGCAGTGTGACCCACAGGTTGAGAACCACTAGCAGGGTCACCTAAGACCATCGGAAAACACAGATATTTACATTGCGATTCCTAACAGTAGCAAAATTACAGTTATGAAGTAGCAATGAAAATAATTTTATGGTTGGGAGTCACCACAACATGAGGGACTATATTTAAGGGTTGCAGCATTAGAAAGGTTGAGAACCACTGCTCTAGTAGAATTACAGGGTGTCATTGGTTTTCTGCAGCTCAGCAAGCACCCAGCCAGGAAATGGGATATCAGTCTTCTTTCCTGCAGATAACCCCACTTTTTATGAGGCTGTTCTCTAACTACTCACTTGGCAGTTAGAAAAAAAGCATCATGAGCCCCACCCAGTTTTGCTCAGTGGATAGAACGTCAGTCTGCGGATAAAAGGGTCCTGAGTTTGATTCCAGTCAGAGGCATGCGTTTCAGATTGCAGGCTCTTTCCAATCCTGAACCCCAGTCAGGGCTCATGCAGGAGGCAACCAATTGATGTGTTTCTCTCACATTGATGTTTCTCTCTGTCTTTCCCTCTCTCTTCCACTCTCCCTAAAATTCAGTGTAAAAATATACTCGGGTGAGGATTAATGAGAAGAAAAAGGAGGAGGAGGAGGAGGAGGAGGAGGAGGAGGAGGAGGAGGAGGAGAAGGAGAAGGAGAAGAGAAGGAGAAGGAGAAGGAGAAGGAGAAGGAGAAGGAGAAGGAGAAGGAGAAGGAGAAGGAGAAGGAGAAGGAGAAGGAGGAGAAGGAGAAGGAGAAGGAGAAGGAGAAGGAGAAGGAGGAGAAGGAGAAGGAGAAGGAGAAGGAGAAGAAGGAGAAGAAACATGAAACAATACAGCCGAAACCGGTTTGGCTCAGCGGATAGAGCGTCGGTCTGTGGATTGAAAGGTCCCAGGATCGATTCTGGTCAAGGGCATGTACATTGATTGCAGGTACATCCCCAGTATGGGGGTGCAAGAGGCAGCTGATTGATGTTTCTCTCTCATCAATGTTTCTAAATATCTATCTTCTCCCTTCTTCTCTGTAAAAAATCAATAATATATATATTTTTTTTTAAATGAAACAATACAAACTCCCTTCAAATAAATCCTTTCTCTAATTTGACCCTTTGCATTTGGCCTTACACAGATGTTGTGAGTGAGAGCCACTAGCCAACTCAGCCCCATATTAATAAGTCTTGCAGAGACTGGCTCTTCTCTTTGGAGCAGTTGGGCACTTAAAACCATGTTCTCTAGCTCTGAGGCCTCAGCCAAAACTCAGACATAATAAGAAAAACTCTATTTAACAGCCTGTTATAGGTTTGTGAATCTGTGTGTCATGGTTCAATTTCTCCCAGAAACAGACCATGAGGCAAAGATTTGACTGCAAGTAATTTATTTTGGACATAATTCCAAGAAATAGCAACAGGGAGTGGAGAAACGATTCAGGGAAGGAAAAGCAGCCATAAAGAGCTTGTTATCCAGAAAGTTTCCACTGTGGGTAACTAAAGTGTAGTGAAACTGGGAAACTCGCAGAGCCTAAGCAGAACACACATCCCAGAGGAATCTGGGAATCTGGAGTATTTAAATGAATTTTTAAATTCATTTTTGAGGCTGAGGGAGAGAAACATCTATGTGAGAGAGGAACATCTAATGGCTGCCCTTGCATGTCCCCAGCCAGGGATTGAGTCCAAAACCCAGGCATGTGGCCTGACCTGGAATCAAATCAGTGATTCTCAGTGCACAGGACAATGCCCAACCAACTGAGCTACATCAGCCAGGGCGGATCTGGGGTATTTACACACCAACTCTTGGCAGTCTTTGAGTGAGGGATGTTCCTAGGGGCCTTACTTCCTCAGCATTTCTGGCATAGCTCTGGTGACCAGAGAAAGCCGTCAGACAAAGAAATGTTGCTCTTGCCCAACATTTAAATAAACAAAACCAGTGTGCTCTGAAGAGGTAAGAATGAAGGAAATGAGCAGAAAACCAGCAGCATTTACTGCAGTGGGGAAAAAGGGGCAAGGAGGGGGAGGAGGAGGAGGGACATAGACCAGGAGGCACTCTTCATCCATTCTAAATCTTTACCATGTGACATGTTGCTTATCTAGGATATATTTGACAAAATTGGTCTTATCAACTCATCAGACCCAACCATAGTTATCCCACATAGTTCAAAATTCATTCTTTTATCTCCAATATATAAACAAATAGTTGAATCTGTTTATCTGTCACATTTAATTTTCTGCAAACTCCGAAATGAAGAGGGGTAGCCCCTGCTTTGTCCAACCTAAATGGTTGTGGCTCTATCTTTTGATTTCTTTTGAGAAATGTTAATTTTTATTCATTTATTTTAAATTATATTTTAATGTGTATTTTTATTGTTGATAGTATTATAGATGTCCTTCATATCCTCCACCTTTTGACCACCACCACCCAGCCCTTGCCCCTTAATATGTATCTACCTGCAAGCTACAAGTAGTTACATCACCTTCAGTTTAATGGATTAAAAAATAATTTCTATCTTCTCTTAAAATGAGCATTTCATTGCGATTTCTTAATTCTGTCAAAGTATATTAGGAATCTGTCCTGACATAAGAAACCAGGTATTAAATATATTCTAGGATCAAACTACTAAGTAAATTACTTGTTGACTTGGTCCTATTTATTAGGGGGAGGGGGGGGGCACAACACCTTGAAGTCCCAAACAATATATAATTGTCTTATTGGCTTCGAATACAGATAATTCTGTCGATGCATGTTTGGAGGGCAGTAGTTTGCATGGTCATGCCATTGTTCTGAAATGTTATGCTCTCTCACCCTCTTCTGTAGACCTGAGGTCTACCCCACACCTCTCCCATTCTTACTCCCTGACTGGCTGGTGAACTCTGCTAGAGCAGATGGAGTATGTTTCCTTTCATCATGAATGTTGGGATTGACCATGTGACTTGTAGCCAAAGGATATGTGTCTACCACAGTGCTTGACACATAATAAGCATTTACATATGCAAATAAAAGTAATTTTGAGATAAAAATCTATATTCAGTACCTATACTGCTAAGTAGTTTTAATTTATGTTCCATTCATCTGTCTTTTCTCTCTGATGATTCCTTCCTTCCTCTGTTCTGTTTCACTAGCAGGACTGGCCTTTGCAAATGCTATTTCTCAGTCTTCCCTATCAGTCATTTCCAGATACATTCAGCCACTAAGAGGCACTGACCCTAAAAAAAGGAAGAAGCCAAGGTGATTCTCTCCCTTTTTCTTCTTGGAAGGATAGGATAAATCTCTAGCAGTGGCTGCTTCTCTTCCATGGTCCCAGCTCCCACCAAATAGACCTTCCAAAGCTGCCCCTGATTCCCACCTTCCTAGCTGAAGAGTTTTACACTCCTAGCAAGTGGCCCACATTTCTGGATTTCGGTAAGAACACATCTTTCTTTTATTTCTCCTTTCCCCAGGGGTGCAGCAGCTGTCTGCAATTACTAATCTCTGGGTTTCCTCGTTTCCCCCTATTTTAACTTTTCTAATCCCTGGACATTATTTTCTGTGTTAAATTCCTTCTAGTGGTTTCATTTTCTGGCCAGATCCTGTTGGATAATCTATTCAGGAGTCTTGTACAAAATCATGGTTAATCTCCTAAAGGAGTTATGTTTTCCTCCTCGACTCTTCTTTGAGAGCATTCCTGAGACATTCTCTTCCCTTTGGATTTTTGGCTTTTCCTGTGGTAATAGCAGGAATTCTGTGCTACTCAAGATAAGATTATATCCAGAATATTATCAGCAATCAAAAAGCCAAGTTTGCTCAATCTTATAAAGATATCATCTGTTCCCAAATTGATCTACAGATCAAAGCTGTCACCTATTCTCAAATTAATCTTTAATTTGATGCAATTCCTATCAAAATCCTAACCAGTCTTGTCCCCCTCATGGAAATTGACTAATTTTGAAATTTACATGAAAATGCAAAGGACCAAGAATGACCAATGCCCTCAAGAAGAAAAACAAGATGTGAAGACCTTTTCCATCAGATATTAAGACATTAAAAAGTTATGGTGATAGAGGAAGTGTGGTAAGTGTGATAGTGCTCCAAGGATAAGCAAATCGACCAATGAAATGGAATGAATCAATATTCTGGAAGAGTCCAGAAAAATACCCCTACACATGTGGACTAGATTTTTTTTCAAAGGGACATGGCAGCGCAGGTGCAAAAGGATAATCCCAAGGTAATTAAGTGGTGATATGGTTAAAAAAAAAATTAACATGACTACACCCTTATCTCATACTATGTTTTTTTGTTTGTTTGTTTGTTTGTTTGTTTGTTTGTTTCTAAACCCTGGCTCCTAAGAAAAATACTGGTTTTCCTCCATCATCCTGGTTTGATAAAATCCCTGATAAAAGCTCCTCCACAAAGCCTTTTTCCTCCTGGAACATGGAGAGCTAAATGTGAAGGCAAAATACTAAAAAGGTTATTAAATAATGAGAAAAAAGAAAGGTAAGTTTGAATATAGGAAATGGCTGTGGGCCAGCTGACAATAATGAAAAGATTTTTCTTGATGAGTAATGAACTCAGTACAAGTTCAAACTGAGAAGCCACAGATAACGTTAACATTTTAAACCCTGTGCTTTTCAAGGCAACAAGGGGAATCCCATTAGGAAACTGGAATGCAGATGCTCCTGGAAGATGACAATTTCAAAGCCCTACTGGCAATCAGTGAATTTAAAAGAGCAGTTGGGCCCAGTCAGTGTGGCTCAGTGGTTGAGCATCAACCCATGAACCAGGAAGTCAATGTTCCATTCTCAGTCAGGGCACATGCCAAGTTGCAGGCAACCAATTAATGATTATCTCTCATCATTGATGTTCCTATCTCTCTTTCCCTCTCTCTTCCTTTCTCTGAAATCAATAAAAACATATTTGAATAAAGAGAGTGGTTGGAACCGTTATATAATTTCAACAGTAAAGGAAGAACTTCTCCCAGATTAGTACCCAAGGAAGAACCTTCATGTAACACCTTCATTTTCTGAACCCACTGCTTTCAGAGATTTTTAAACAGATTCTTTTATGCCAGGAACTTTGTTTGTTTGTTTGTTTGTTTTAAAATAATGTCAGATTTGGGGGGGAAATGCAAAAATAGTATTAAAATTTTTCATACACTTTTCTCAAACGTTATCATGTTGTCCTGCCTGCCTTAGTATTCTTTCTTTCCCTTTCCCTAACTCTGCCTTTATATTTTTTCTAAAACATTTTAGAATCAGTTGTACATGTGGCATCCTTCTATCTCTAGATAGGTGAAAATGTATTTTCTAAAAACAAGGATTTTCTTACATAAGCACAGTACAATTCAGATCATTCATCATTAACACTGACACAAAAGTTATTATGTAATCTACAGGTCTTATTCAAATTTTTCCAATTATTCCATTAATATCCTTTTTAAGATTCTTCTTTTAAATATTCTGTAGCTCTCATCTTGGTGAAATAATTCTCAGTCTTTTTAGGAAGATGTAGCCATGCACATAGTATGTGCAAAATAATGTAAGCCTCATTGATTTTCAGGAAAGGGACACTGAAACCTCCTATTAGCTGTGCATGCAGACAGCTGTTTTCCCAGAAAGAGACTTCAAATGAAGGCTCACTCTATTCCCCGAAGCCTGTGTTATCAAAAGAGATTCTGAATTGTTTCTCTTTTGTGTAGGGGATTTGCCTGCTGCTTTCCTGATTCCTCATTACACTGAGAGAACTGAAATAAATAAAAAAAATATAAACATCCTGGAAGATGTTTTCGCTTTCCTCTCACACATTACAACAAAGTAATTTCCTATTTTAATTTTAAATCAAGAGAAGATGCACATGGCATGTAGGATTCACTAGATCCTCCAAGCATGTTATTTCATTTCCAGCCCCTGAGACTATGGCTCTGCTGTAAAGGAGTAATGAGGCCAAAAGATAACAACCTACATAAATGTCCATCAGAAAGAGGACTGAAGAAATTCTAGTGTATACAATTAGTGTAATACTGTGCAACTACCCAAATGAAGATGCAGCTGTATATGGTCCCCAAGTAAATCAAGCCTAACAACAGTAAGTGGTTAAGTCATTTTGACTCTGTAGAAGGGAACTGGGGAACTTGGGAACTTAGAGGTGGAGGAGAAACATTTATAGTAAATCCTTTTGTAGCATCTGATTTTTTTCATTTTTACCATATGTATATGTAATGTTTTGGGAGAATAGTAGATAGATGATTAGATAGATGAATAGCTAGATGATAGATAGATAGATGATAGATAGATAGATAGATAGATAGATAGATAGATGAATAGTTAGATGATAGATAAAATGGATCATGGGTAGCCAAAACAGGTTTGGCTCAATGGATAGAGCCAACTGAAAGGTCCCAGGTTCGATTCCTGTCAAGGGCATGTACCTTGGTTGTGGGCACATTCCCAGTAGGGGGTGTGCAAGAGGCAGCTGATGGATGATTCTGTCTCATCGATGTTTCTAACTCTCTATCCCTCTCTCTTCCTCTCTGTAAAAAAATCAAAAAAAATATATTTTTTAAAAAATGAATCATGGGTAAGTAGATTTAAGACCAAAAGTTTGAAAAAACAAACAAACAAAACAACAACAGCAGGTTCCATATTCTCCAGCTGCACCTTTTGTTTTTAAAGCCATCACTCCTTTTTCCATTTTCACCACGGTTTAACCCTCTCATGGTCTCGATACTCCATGACTTTACTTCAATACACACACACACACACACACACACACACACACACACACACACACAGTTTCTAAAAATCTCCAGAGCTAATTTGAAAGATTAATCTCATATTTTACACACATCAAGAGAAACTGTCACCCTAGACTGTTTTGCTCAGTGGTGAGAACATTGGCCTAAGGACCTAAGGATCAAAGGTTTTATTCCAGGTCAAGGGAATGTACCTCAGTTGCAGACTGTTAGCAGGAGTCTTATCCTTCCTTCCTTGGGTAGTGGAGACACAAACAGACTTAGTCATTCATAGACAAACTCTGAACAGAACCGCACACCCTACACAGCCTCCAACACAGTTTTTTAGACTTAGAAGTGCAGGGGGCGGGGGAAGGGGGAAATGAGGAGCAATCTTGGGCAGTCTAAGTGGGACCTCGCCTCTCCCGGGTCCCAGATTGGCATCACTTCCCCTCACCCTTCCGTTCCTTCTTGTGCTTTTCTCCCCACCCCCGCTCCAGACCCAGAGCATCCAGGAGACTGGGCTCGCGCAAATTGCCGCCCACTTGTGCCACCGCCCACGGGGCTGCCTCGTGACGTCGCGGCTGAGCAAGGAGGAGCCGCCTCCCAGGTGCCCGCCCCTCCCGGCCCCGCAACCAGACTTGCCCTTTAAAAGAGCGGGGGCCTGCTCCACATCGCGGGCACCACAGACACACGACTGCTTTCTGGAGCATCTCCATCTCTTCTTCGGTCCGTATCTCGCTCCCCTGGATCAGCTGCCCATCTTCTCCGCGCGGGTCGCAGCGAGCCGGGCCATGCAGCCGGCTGTGCTTCTCGGCCTCTTGGGAGCCGCGATGGTGGCTGGTAAGTGGGCGCGGCGAGCTCTTCAGCACCGCGGACAGCGCCAGACTCTTGTCTTCCCCGTGGCCCGGCCTCTTAGCTGGACCATACTGGGAGAGAAAGAGGGTTCAGGGGAAGGTTTCTTCCTCTTGATTCAGGTTCTGAATTCCTCCTCTTCTCTGGTGATTCCCTTCAACCCCCCGCTCCACCATCTGACTTGGGAAAAGCCAGAGGGCTTCCTAGCCCAACCAGAGGAGTCTCAGTCTTTTCATATCTGGGTTTCCCTTTCAGAGGGAGAAAAGGTGCCCATGCCTCCAAGGCATGCTGTGCTCAGTTCTAAATGGTCAGGCCCTCTCTACCGGCCTGGAGAGACTCTGTGATGGTCTTATGCTGTATCTGATTTAAGTATTTGTTGCCTTTTTTAAAACTAGATAACAAAGGAGTGACAGGAATTCATGTAATATGATATAGTTGGCACCTGCATATTTCCCTTTGTTGTTATTATTATTTTTTTATTACTATATAAACATGATGAGATAAAAGTCTCATATGTATATAAAATATCATATCTTTTTATTATGTTCATCTATGATATATGTGTATGCGTGTTCATGTATATATGTGCACAGGGTTAATGTAATATTTTTCTGTATTTTGTATTTCCATTGCTGCAGAAAGGAAATTTCACACTCAAGTTAAGATATTTTTAAGTTATGAATGGAGACTTCAGCAGATGTTTTTATTTTTGTATTCTAGAAAAGCAATAGAATAGAAAATAACTACAAAAATATCCTTAGGAGTGATAAATTGTTTTAGTCAATTTGGGAGGATAAACTTTTTCTATATTTTTTAAATTGAGGTATAATTGATATATAACAGGATAAAATATTTGAGTGCCTCTCTCTTTTTAAAAAAATCTTCACCTGAGAATATTTTCCCATTGATTTTTAGAGAGAGAGGAATGGGGAGAGGAGAGGAAAACACACAAAGAGAGAAACATTGATGTGAGAGGACAGATAATTGGTTGTCTTCCACACATGCCCTGACCTGGGCCAGGAATCCAGTCTGCAACTGAGGTACATTCCCTTGACCTGGAATAAAACCTTTGATCCTTAGGTCCTTAGGCCAGTGTTCTAACCACTGAGCAAAACAGTCTAGGGTGACAGTTTCTCTTGATGTGTGTAAAAATACGAGATTAATCTTTCAAATTAGCTCTGGAGATTTTTAAAAACTGTGTGTGTGTGTGTGTGTGTGTGTGTGTGTGTGTGTGTGTGTGTATTGAAGTAAAGTCATGGAGTATTGAGACCATTGAGAAGAAAATAGATCACTAGATTAAACTGGAGGTTTTCTTTGGCTGTTTTAATGACCTCATAGAAAACAATTTTTTTTATCTGAAATTGAGATTATAACTTGAATTGAGGTATTACCATTCATGAATATGAAGCTTTTATTGACAACAATTACTGGATCCAAAATGCAAAGAGACAAAAGGAAAGCCAGTGGTCATTTACTTTATTGCAAGCTACATACATTTAGAATTTTCTAAAATGCTCGCATTCTTACAAATTGCCTATAAATGTTCTCAATGTAATTAAAGAAATCCAAATGAATAATTTAGGATCTTTCTGGCCAAAAATATCTTCAGAAAGGAATTGCTTAAGAGGCCATAGCTGGGCTGTACATTGTACTGTGCATCACAGTAGCAGTGACATTTGTGAAGCCTCTTTAACAATGGTGGTACAATACTTATAGCTCTCTTATATAAGAGAATATGTTAAGAAGAGTTCATATTTTAATAAGAGCTAAAATGGAGACATTGTATTTAAAAATTTATATTAGCTATAATTCATCCACCCTTTAAAGTACATAACTTAGTGATATTTAGTATATTCACAGATTGTATAACCACGATCAAATTTCAGAACACTTTCATTACCCAGAAAGAAACCCCATATCCATTAACAGCTGTTTTCCAATCCCACCTCCCTCAATACCTGGAAATGAAATGTGAAACCTTCTAGCAGAATCTGTTATTTAGCAAAATCTCAGGGCTGAGGAGAAACCTCAGGAAACCATATGGCTCATTTTCTACCCTTCAAAGCTTCTGGAAGGAGAGCTACACATTTTTACAGTAGCTACTGTGCACTCTACAAATTAACATGAGAGAAGTGGGAGTATGATAACCATATTATACCAGGTTAGATAGTTTCTGCATTCAAAGGGCCTGCTTACCTTGTTATTATATAGCTTTATGTTCAACCTGGGATCTAACCTTGATATTCTTATGAGAAATTAATACTTTGGGTGTTATGCTCAGATTTATCATACAATATTATTTGACATTTTTTCTACCATTTACTACTTTATTTTAATATAATCACTGGCTTTTCTTTTATGCCTCCTGAATCTTTATGCAAAAACAAGAAAGGTAACTACTTTAGGGAAATCAATATTTTTTTATTACTACTTTGTTGTCACAGATTCTGTTGGAAGAAATACAATCGCATTTATATGTCTCAACAAGATGCAAAATGTACTTTTACAAGGAGACCCTAATTCCTTTCCATCAAAAAGGTTTCTGAAGAGCTTTAATCAGAGAAGCAATACTGTTTTGTTATATTAAACAGGAACTTAAAATTGTTTAGAGCAACAAAATAAAGATGTTTCTCTCCCCCCAAATCTGATTACTGTTAATACTTCGGCAATATCAGTAATTAAAAACATCTACTTTACATTTGTCAGGGGGGAAAAGAGGGAAGTATAAGCAAGAAGCTACAATACCAAAGAAATATAATAAAGCTAGATTTTTAAAGGCACCTTCTAGTTTATGAGAGGAGGAATTATCTCAGTTATTTTTTTCCAGAGGATTTTACAGATTTCAGGTGGAAAGAGCAAGTGCCAAAGTGGGAATATTCCCAAATAGCATTGATTGGGAGGAGGGGGAGGATAATGTCTCAACATAGTGGAGCTTGGGTACCAAAGGCAGGTCACCTGGATCTTGTCTGAACTACATTTTAGGAAGAATATGGGGTCTTCATACCTTGTTAGCCACTCCTTAAACATTTCTTTTTTTTTTTTTTAATATATTTTTATTGATTTCAGAGAGTAAGGGAGAGGGAGAGAGAAACAGAAACATCAACGATGAGAGAGAATCATGGATCGGCTGCCTCCTGCACGCCTCCACTGGGGATCAAGCTCACAACCCAGGCATGTGCCCTTGATCAGAATTGAACCTGGGACCCTTCAGTCCACAGGCCGAGGCTCTATCCACTGAGCAAACCACCCAGGGCCACACACACACACACACACACACACACACACACACACAGTTACTAGCCAATCATACCCAATTATCTCTGTTCAACTCTAATTTTGCCTCTGTCTCCAAGTATTGCATGTGTGAGGTGAGGGATAATTTCATGTTTGGATACACACCACTTTCAAAATTAACTCAAGTCATTTTCCATCCTTTTTCTCTTTTATAGTTGTCAGTTCTATGCCAGTGGACAACAGGGACCACAATGAAGAAATGGTAAGTTGAAATAGAGGTCCAGAATCTAGACTTATTACTAGACTGTAGATTCTCCCACTTCTTATTACACAAAACCAAGCAAAATAAACAAAAACAAAAAACACATCATAGTCTTAAAAAACCAGGTTTTCATCCCTGAGGGAATGAGGGCAAAGGATGTCCCTCCTGCCCTGGGCTCACACCTTCTTCCTGGATGTTTTAGTTCATCTGAGGATAACTTTCTCATCCCACTGTTTTCCTCCCAGCTTGTTCAGAAATGGGTATTTCTTTTCTCAGGGTGATCCTGGCCCAATGTGATCTTGCATTGCTCTGGAGAGGCCTGGGAAGTTTCATTAGTATAGGAAACTAACCTACATTCCACCCCAAGGATTCTGCACCAGTACAGCTCACAGAGCCAAGCCTTTCTGGGCATCAGCTCTGGGTTGAATAGTCTGTCATCCCATTGGTACCAGCTTTTGCCAACCTGCTTTTGGGTTTCCCCCAGGTGACTCGCTGCATCATCGAGGTTCTCTCAAATGCCCTATCGAAGTCCAATGCTCCACCCATCACCCCTGAGTGCCGACAAGCCCTGAAGAGGAGTAAGTTTCCTGCACTACCAGGGGAGCTTTGTCCCTCAAGTGATCCTTGTTCCTTCTGCTTCTATTCACCTTCCACTTTACCTCCAAATGAACCAGGGACATGCAGTGTGTGTGTGTTGGGGGGGAGGGGGCGTGTGAGTACAGACCAGACTGGTATCAGAGGAGGCAGAAGATGTGGCTTCTAGGCTCTATTCTGCCACCTGATATCTATGTGACATTGGGACACTGCATCCCCTGTCCCTTTGGGCTTATTCATCGAAGCACAATGAGGGGGTTGAACTCAGAGATTGTCTTTGAGATGTCTGTCAGTTCTTAAATTTGTTGGTTCCAGAGTTCGGATTTTCATTGGGGTGCAAGAAGATGTGCGGAGTGTTTGTTTATGATTGGAGGAGGGAGGTTTGAGTGTTCTGGGAGTGCTGGAAGATGGAGGAATAGAAGGATATTTTAAGAGTATTCTCCTCTTTGCCTTTTACTCTTGACAGTGATGATCTTCCAAGTTAGAAGCTGGGAAAGGTGACTTGGAAACATGTGGCCTGTTTACATGACAGATTGGTTAAGCCATTTTAACGCAGAGATTATTCTCAGGGAGGTACAACCAAATGGTACCAGGAATTCTGGGCCTGCGAACTGGAAAGGGTGAGGGTAGAAGCAGAGCATCCAATGAGTCAGAGCAATAACCTTCTGAATCTAGACGAGATGTTTTATCTACACAAATCAGCTTCTGTTGAAAACAAAACCGGGACAGTGACGCAAGCAGTATCAATTGGGAGTTGATGTTAAGAGATCAATTTTATAAAACTATGCAGTCTCTCTTATGAGAGAAGTCAAACTGATTTAAATAAATCCAAAAACACTGTTCCTGTCATTACCTCTTTATGCTTTTAAATTTTTAGTCAGGCTGGGAACAGTGGACTCTTCTTTTTCTTTTCACCTTCAAAATTTCTCATTGCATTTAGATGCACAGCCCATGGACACAGACAATAGTGCAGTGAAGGCCAGGGATGGGGCAGGAGCCAGGCAGAAGGGGGCAAAGGAAAGAATGGGGGACATCTGTAATACCCTCAACAACAAAAATAAAAAATTTTAAATTTCTCATTACAATATAATAGTCTCTTGCTATTGCTGCACATGAACCCTTAAGCATAAAATGGTAAAAACAAATATTAGCAATTGACCAAAAGAATTGCCTGGGGGACTCAATCCACCACTGGGAGTTTCAGGGTAACCATAATAGGTGTATGAACCTCTTCCACTGGGTTGATCGGGTCATCCTTGCAACATTATAGAGAAGGAACGTGCTAGTTCCTTTTTTTACTTGAAAAAGTGAGCTGTGCGCCTTGGTTTTACAGATGGACAGTGGCTCTGCTGCTAATCACAGCCCTCCTCTGATCTCACCTGCGGGAGCTTAAAGCTAAATTTAGGAGGAAGTGCTAAGCTTCAGGCACAAGCTGCTATAGGCAGCACATGTTTAACTGGGGGAAAATAAAAATACTCTGCTCCTGACCAGCAGGCAGTAGGAAGGGGCCACACAGTCTCTGCCCGGGAAGCTGAGATCCTGTCTGATCGTGGCATTATTTCAGCCGACTCTCAGAATGACAGTGGTATCTGGCCAAAGCCTCTCTGCTTACCTGTGCCTACCTGGCCAGCTCCGCCAGCCCCACCAGCTTCAGCGCTGCACATAACACCACTGGCTCTTTTTTAAAAATATCTTTATTATTTTATTTATTATATTTTTATTGAGTTTTTACAGAGAGGAGGAATAGAGGGATAGAAAGTTAGAAACATCGATGAGAGAAACATCGATCAGCTGCCTCTTGCACACCCCCTACTGGGGATGTGCCCACAACTAAGGTACATGCCCTTGACAGGGATTGAACCTGGGACCTTTCAGTTCGCAGGCCAAGGCTCTATCCACTGAGCCAAACCGGTTTTGGCAACCACCACTGGCTCTTAAAAGGCAAAGGGACTGGTGAGGTCCAGCCATCAGGTATCTAGGTGTGAAAGGTCTGAGATATTTAAACTGCCTCATAAAAAATGAGAATGTTATCATGACAGGCTGGGCATTAAGCAGGGGGATACAGACCTTCCACTGTTTCTTGGACATTTTTGCAAAACAGACCAATTCTTTTCTATTTTGCAAATGTCAGTCCACCATGACTCATCAGAGCCATGAAAATGAAAATATAATGTGAACCACAAATATAATTTCAAATTTTCTAGTAGCCACACTAAAAAGATAAAAAGACAAGTGAAATCAATTTTAATAATATTCTGAATTTTATCTAATATATTTTATTTACTATATAATTTGTATACATCCAATATATTTATGATATATATTGATAGTATCCAAAACATTCAAAATATAGTCATTTCAACATATTACCAATATGGAAAATTAAGATGTTTTACAATTTTCATATGAAGTTTTCAAAATCTGGCAGTTACCTCACTCTTATAGAACGTCTTTCATTTGGACCAGTCACATTTCAAGTGCTAAATAGCCAGAGAGCTGGTGGGCCTTACAATGGTCAGCTCAGATATAGCCCCAGAGCTGTGAGTGGCGTTGGCTGCAGGCATTCTATCTGAATTCAGTGATAGAAGTTGAAATCCAAACCTCCCAGCTAACAAGTCAGACAGTGTTAACTGCAGATCTCCTTTCATGGGATGTCCTTGAGTTAAGGAGGATGTAGGACAGGAGCTGTCGGCATTTGAAAAAGATGGGAGAGAACAGCATTCAATTAAAATATTGGGATATATCATCTACTGTTGACTCTTGAAAAGTACAAAGAAAACTCAGTCTCCTGGTCTTCATTCTCAACGTTTGAGAGCATGTTGGGGAGATGGGACTTGAGTGAAGAAAGAAATGGCCTTTCCACTGCTGTGTAGTTTTTTTTTAATAAAGAAATATACACCCTTCTTCTCACCAAAACTGTTACATTGTCATTATGGCTAGGTTTAATATGAATAGTTGAATGGGTAATAAAAGTCTGATAAACTAAAAATTAAAATTTTTTTCCATTTTCCTTTGAATCCTGTTATTTTTTATTTTGGCGATTTAACTTTATTTAGCTGGATTCTAGGTGGAGCCATGAACACAATGGTAACTTTTCAATCCCTACTTAGAGCAAAGATGGAAAGAATAGTCCCGAATCACACTTCTCTTAGTTTCAAGGTCTCAGTCTGCAAAAAGATGAATTAGACAAATTCAAAGGTTTCTTCTTGTTATAAATTCTAGTATTTCATAAATCTATACTTTGATTTCAGTTTGATCATCGATAGAACCAATGAGAAATGATGGTTGGGTGTTATAAAAACATAAAAATAAAGAATTTATTATTAGATTGAAACAGCCTAGGAGTTTCCATACCATTTGCTTTTAAAGGGGATCTAAGTATTTCTTTATTAACTTAAACATTTTTTAAGTGATTGTTCAGCGTCCTTAGGATTTGTAGTGATCACTGAGATTGGTACTTGTTGAACCACAAGCAATTCTGAAGTCACACTTACTCTTTTAAATTTTTCATTACAGGTGGAAAAGAAGTTAAAGATGAAGAGAAAAGTGAAAATGAAAAAACAAGGTTCCAAGTAAGATTGTTAAGAGACCAAGCTGACGCCTCAGAAGCCCACAGGCCCTCCAGTAGGGAAGACACAGGAGAACCGGAGGAGGCAGACATCCAAGGCCTGTCAGTGGCCAACACAGAGGGAGGTGGGCACAGCCGAGAGGGAGCAGGTGAGCCCCAAGAGAGCCTCCATCCCTCTGAGAGTAAAGTCTCCAAAGGAGCGAAGACATACCATTCTGAGAAGAGCGAGGGAGAGGAAGGAGAGAAACACCCGAAAAGGGAGCATGGGGAAGGTGGCAGTGAAGAGAAACACCTGGAAGAGCCAGGCGAGACACAAAGTGCCTTTCTTGACAAAAGAAACCAGGCTACAGCTAAGAAAAAAGAGGAGATAATGTCCAGATACAAACTACCCTCGGCCAGGCTCCCGGAGGAGAAGACACACAGCAGGGAGAGGAGTAGCCAAGAGAGCAGAGAAGAGACAAGGAACCCGGAGAGACACTCCCACGAGTCTAAAAGCCAATCTGGGAGCCAGGAAGAATCTGTGGAAAGTGAGGAAGATGCCAGCCATGAGCTGGACAAACGGCACTGGAGGCCGAGACATCACCATGGGCGGAGCAGGCCTGACAGATCCTCTCAAGAAAGGAATCTTCCCTCTGAGGAAAGGGGACAACCCCATGCGGAATCTGAAGAGCCCAACGTGGGCATGGCCAGCTTAGGAGACAAGAGGGACCGTTATCCAACCCACTACCGGGCTTCAGAGGAAGAACCTGAATATGGGGAAGACATGAGGAATTACGCAGGAGTCCAGGCTCCTGAGAACCTGGCGGGGGGGCGGTATGGGGGCAGAGGAAATGAGAAGTACGGGGCTCCAAGGCCTCCCAGTGATGAGAGCCAGGACGAGGACAGGCGAATTCTCCCCAATGCAGAGCTTGACAACATGGCTTATGGATATGGTGAGGAGAGTGAGGAGAGGGGCCCTGAGTGGGAATATCACCACAGAGCCAGAGTAGGGGAGCCTGGGGCCTATGCCAGCCCAGACAAAGCAGAGAAACGATTCTTGGGTGAAGGACACTACGGTGTTCAAGAAAACCAGATGGACAAAACAAGGAGGCACCCGCAGGGCGAGTGGAAAGAGCAGGACAGAAATGACCTCAACTACGGTGAGGAAAACGGGGAGGGAGGGGCCCAGGGGACATGGCAGCGGCAGGACGACCTGCAAGACACCCAGGAGAACAGGGAGGTAGCCCGGCTTCCAGGCAAGCAGTATGCTCCCTATCACACCACTGAGAAGAGGAGGAGGTTAGGGGAGCTGCTGAACCCTTACTACGCCCCCTCCCAGGTGAAGAGCAGCCACTTTGAGAGAAAAGACGACACAGGCGACAATCTTCTTGAGGGTGAAGATGAAAATGGCCTGACCTTGAATGAGAAGAATTTCTTCCCAGAATACAACTATGACTGGTGGGAGAGAAAGCCCTTTGAGGAAGATGTGAACTGGGGGTATGAGAAGAGAAACCTGGTCCCCAAACTGGATCTGAAGAGGCAGTACGACCGAGTGGCCGAACTGGACCAGCTCCTGCACTTCAGGAAGAAGTCGGCTGAGTTTCCAGATTTCTACGACCCCGAGCAGCTGCTGGGCCCACACCACGCAGCGGAAGGTGAAAAGGACAGGGCTGGCCCCGGAGTTCTGACCGAGGAAGAGGTACCGTGTGGGGATTTTTGTTTAAAATTAACTTAAGATGGTTAATGCTAATATGCCCAAGACTATCTGATATTAATGGGGAGAAACTGGTAGGACTTAATCACCATGATAATGCACCCTAGTTAATGGAATGGAGACGACTTCTTGCTCTGCCCTCCATCCCCCACCCCTGATATCTTGCCACTGTCTGCATCCCTGCCCACCTGCTGCTCAACCTTGACCACACACTGTAATCCCCTGGACAGCTTGCAGAATTACTGATGTCTGGGACTCACCCCAGAGATTCTGTTTGGTACTGGGTGCTGCCTGGGAATTGGACTTTTTTTTTTTTTTAAAGCTCCCAGATGATTTCAGTCTTCAGCCATGGTTGATAACCACTCACTGCTTTGGTGTCTTCCCTTGCTTACTGGCATTGCATCACTATTTCCCAAGGAAGAACAGATGATAGAGATATTAGTTAATTGTGGTCTTTCCTTGCCAGCACCTGACTGGTAATAATCAGAAATTTACACCTGAGAGAGGTAACATGATCAGAGCTGTCCCCTTTTCCTCATATTGACCACACAGGTGCTTCTCAAACGTGACTGTGCATCCACATCTGGAATTCAGTAAGTCCCAGGTGGAGTCCAAGAATCTGCATTTCTGACCAGTTCCTCAGTGATGCTATAGGTGCTGCTGACTAGGGGCTACCCTTTAAGAACCACTGATGTAGGGTGTCTCATATAACCCCTAACATATCAAAAATTCCCCTTTCTGTTCATGCTGCCTTAGACTACAATGAAATAAATTGATCTGGGGCCTTATGCTTCTATTTTTCTGTGTTTTTTAGGAAAAAGAACTTGAAAACTTGGCTGCAATGGATTTGGAACTACAGAAAATAGCTGAGAAGTTCAGTGGTAATCGAAGGGGCTGAGGGTCCTTGGAGCCAAGGGCCATTTTAAGAAGCAGCCTTCACATTATCTATTTCCCACCACTTCACCGGAAGACACCATTTATTTAGCCAAAGGCAGAAAATAGAATTTATTATTCATTAAGTGCTTGAAGCAATCAGGAATGTCTTTAATTTTTGCCAGAATGCTATTGAAAATAAAAATAGCATGACTTGTAGCATATTCTCTCGCAAAATCAACATATTAACATGCTTGTGACAATGACTGTGCTACCATCTTTGAAAAAATATGTTTGTATCAGTTTAAAATAAAAGATTCATCTGAAACCAAAAGTTTCATGTTCTCAGCTTCCTTTGGGCTAATATGGAGGAGTGTGATTTCCAAATCCACTCTTTAAAGTGAATGCTAAAGACAGCACTAGGATTTATTGGTTTTAGATTTAGAATAGGGGAAAAAATGCAAAACTTTCAAGGATGTAACAAGAGATCAGGAAAAGACATTTGCTCCTGGAGGCTGGAGAAAGATTAAATAGGCTTAAAGAACCTGTTTGGGGGGGGGGAGGGGGGGGAATTGAGCTAAGACATTACTTTAAAAATCCTATAATCTGGAGAGCTCTGGGAATATCCGGCCAATGGTCAGTTTTCAGGGATGAGGAGAAAGCCTGGATAATGGGAAGAACTCTGGATTGGGAATCACATCTGGTCCAGAAAGATCTCTGGGCCATCAGGGCCCGATTTTTACTCTGTAAGGCAGGGATGGGGAAACTTTTTTCTGCCAAGGGCCATTTGGATATTTATAACATTACTAGTGGCCCAGTGCATGAAACTCATGCACACTAAAAAGGGATTAATTAGAGAAAATATTTTATTATTGTGGTTTGCCTTTTCTCTATAATAGAAGTGTCAGAGATTAAAGAAAATTAGTAAAATGATATGAAAATCTTCCTCCTGTCAGAGTCTGGGGTGCATCGTGGGACCCAGAGTCAAGTCCCCACCCATCCACATGTGCCTCAGAATCCAGACCTGGCCACTCCCTGCTCCAGTGGGCTAGATACAGACCTGGCCGGTCTCACCCTTGTCAAGCCCCCCCAGGTGGGGGGCACAGCATCAGGTCCCCTGGCCCAGCACTGAGGTGGGGGGGCATGGCCTGAGGTCCCCCAGCCCAGGCTAGGGTGGGGGGTGATCCTTGAGGTCCCCTGTCAAGCCCTGCTGGGTGGAGGGCATGGCCTGAGGTCCCTAGCCTAGTGCCAGAGCAGTGGGTGCAGCCTGAGTTCCCCTGTCAAGCCCCACAGGGGCAAGAAGGGGGGGGGGGGCGCGAGTAGCCTCAGGTCCCTGCTGATTGCTGTTAAGGCTCATTATGGGAACTCAGCCTCCACTGTGGGGGCAGCCATCTTGTGTTATGGAAACCCCACCTCCCCTGTGGGCGCCATCATCTTTGTGGCAGAGTGATGGTCAATTTGCATATTCCCTAATTATTAAATAGGATTCGCAGGCCATACAAAATTATCTACTTAAAAATTATCAACTTAGGCTGCTATATTTGGTCAAACATTTAATTAACATACTTCTAATGCTTTGGTAGGGCAGGAGGTTAGTGGTTGAGCATCAACCCATGAACCAGGAGGTCACAGTTCGATTCCCATAGTAGGTATGCAGGAGGCAACTGACTGATGATTTTCTCTCATCATTGATAGTTCTATCTCTCTCTCTCTCTCCCTTTCCATCCTCTTTGAAATCAATAAAAGTATATTTAAAAAAAAATAGAAGTCAAGGATTGCCCAGAGCCACCAACTTCTTTTAATTACAATAATATATGTTTAAGGTGAAAACATCAAGTTAATGACAAGAACACTTTGGCTGCTGGCTTGAGATAAGACAGTGGGGAAGTGAGAGCAGAGATCAGAAAGCCAGTAAGGAGGCCACTGCAATAATCCTGGTGGGTCGTCATGATGGCTGGGACCAGGATGATGGCCCTGATGGTGGGACCTATTTTAGAGAGACATTACGGATGGGCTGATGGATTTGGTGTGACATGAGAGAAAGAGGCGTCACAGATGATACCAATGTTTTAGGCTTGAAGAACAGAGGTGGGAAAGACTGCAGGAGGGACTGTCTTGGGAGGGGAGATATGAGCAGCTCAGGTTGGGGTATGTTGAGTTTGATATGTGACCAGACACCAAGTGGGAGTGTTGAGTTGGGTATATGGGCCTGGAGTCACCATCATAGAGATGGTATTAAAGCCTTAAAACTGGGAGAGATCACCTTCTTTTCTATAAATGAGCCAGACGGCCTCTGTGCATTAGTCCCGTAGGTTGGTTATTTCTTCACTGTAGGTTGAGGACTATTAGTTCAAAAGCTTGCCAGGGCCAGACTTAAATTTTACACATCCATTTATTTTAAACATCATCCAAATGAGCAAACGTTGATATTTAGGACCTACCTGCCTACCTCTGCCAAAGCGCATCTGGCATCTGGTGGCCAGTGATATGTTATCACATTATTTTATTTTTGCCCCTCAGAGCTCTTAGACCCAGCAATTCCCTGCCACTCTGCTGAGCAATATTGCTAGACACAAAAGGCACCTCTCCGATTCCCCTCTCCCTGGGAGTTCTCTTGTCCCGCTTCCCATCTGAGTAGCAACTCCAAGGTATAGCTTCTGGGCAGATTTCCGCTGTGAAGGACATCTCCCTTCCATCTTCAAAACCTGTCAGGTGTCACCCATTACACAATAAAATGTGGGTGCTACTGCCACCTCATGGGCATCTTTTTCTTTCATCATCTCCCACATCTCTCCACCTAGGGAGTGTAGACAAAAAAAATGAACAGGTGCAATTGGTGAGCCAACTGGTGCAATATTTCTCTAAATATTAATCTCAGAGGGGATGAGGAACCAGCAGTGGAGATGGAGGAAGAAAGGCCAGAAAGGAAGAAGGGAAACCAGGAGAGTGATGTCCTAGAAGCCACAGGAGGAAAACCGTAGCAAGGAGAGGGGTCAACCATGTCAGATGCTGCCAGCAGGTTTGGGGGGCCCAGAATGATTACTTAAATTCATGGTGAGCACACTTCCTTTTCTTTAAAAAAAAAAAAATATATATATATATATATATATATATATATATATATATATATATATATATATATATATAATGTTTTTTTTTAATTGACTTCAGAGGAAGGGAAACATCAATGATGAGGATCATTGATAGGCTGCCCAAGGGGCTGAGCCTGAAACCTAGACAGTGTGCTGACCAGGAATCCAACCATCTCCTGATTCATGGTTGACAATCACTGTGCCACACTGTCTAGGCAGCACACTTTTTCTTAAAGAGCCAGATAGCACATACGTTAGGCTTCGAGGGTCATATGGTCTCTGTCACAACTGTCCGCCTCTGCCACAGAATAAAAGCAGACAGGAACCATACATATACAAATTAGCATGGCTGTGTTCTACTAAAAGTTAATTTATGGGCACTGCAATTTGAATGCCATGTAATTTTTGCAAGTCACAGAACTATTTTTCTTTTGCTTTTCCCTCAACCATTTAAAAATGGAAAAATCATTTTTAGCTTACAGGCCATATGGCAATGAGCAAGATTGGACTTGTGGGCTATATTTTACTGAGCCTAATTTAAATAAATCACATTTTTTTTTTCTTTTTTGCCCCCTCTCTTCCTTGAGACTGTCACCATGTTTACTAAATAGAAAGAGGTTTTCAAACCACAAATCATCAGTCCTCAAAGTAAACTATATTGAGAGGAAAACAACTTTCGAAGGTTAGGGTTAACTTGTTGCTAATGCAGGTCAGTCCACAAACCCAACCCCAACCCCAAGGGCAGCTTGGTGGGAACACAGGTAGTGCAGAACAGACTGAATGGATAGAATGAAACTTGGGAATGGGCTGACAAGGAAGAGATGGTTCTAACAGCCATCAGTGGAGACCAGCCACTACTGAATCTATGCCCCATTCCCCTTGACCAAACTTAACTGGTTGTATGCGGGTAATACCTGCAAGTGCTGTTTGCAAAGGCAAGTTTAGTGAGGTGCCACTCAGGGCATGTTTTATTACAGACCATGTGTCACAATCAGCAAAAGGCCAGTAAATGCGGTGTCCCAGACGCATCATTAATGTCAGGCCAACAGATCCCGGTAGAAAACACTTTTATTCTTTAAAAGCAATTGTTATAAGAAAAAAGAATCAGAACTGTACCTGGTAATCACACTGGCCATTATTAAAATAGTGCATGCTATTCGGAAAAGCATTCTTTTTTTTTTTCTGAGATGCTCCTGGCTGATCATCTGTACTGTAATGATGTGAACAATACACACCATGAGTGTGTTTAGTGAGCAAGACTCGTGGACGAGAGCCTTGGCCGACTTGAAACACTTGTCTTGGCTGCGGCAGATGCCCAAATAATGTGATTATATTTTTTCAGAGCTTAAAAAGACTAATCAACTAATCATGTCAGAGCTCAACAAACCAGCATTAATAATCACCAAAAAGGCACTTTAAAATACATTTGACAAGGAGTGACACTAATGCAATGAGAACTGGTCTAAGCCCTGTGCTAAACTTTGTCAGAGTTATAGGGATAGTGCATTCTGTCTCTCTGTGTGTGTATATATATATAAATATCTTTATATATGAATATATACCAACATACATATACAGCAGGTCCTCGGATAACATCGGTTCATTCAGTGTCATTTCATAACATTGATGAGATGCATTAAGAACTTAATTCTTGTTTCTATGAACTAGCCTACGGTAAGATTGGTTTCAGTATACGTACATTGTTTTTGCTTCAAGTCACAGAATCTACTGACAACGTTAAATGAGGACTCACTGTACATACATTTGTGTATCCAATAACGTATCTCCATAAGTCTCTGGGGGGGGAAAAAACCCTTTGTTTCCTTTAATTGAATAGTACCCCAAAATTCTAGTCACTTTATTTAGAATAAAAAATGAGAAGATTGGTAAATTGATACAAAAAGCACCCTACTACTCCTTTCTATCAACAACAAAAAAAGAAAATAAATACTTGACTTTCCTATGTTGTCAACTATTAAAATAAAACATCTGGCATTTTAAAAAAGTTTCTTCCACTGCAGGGAAGAGGGTGGACATTTTTGGTACTGTAAATCTAACACACATATCAGTATTGCTTAGGTTGCAAAGAGTGGAATGAACAGGGAAATTATCCACAAATTCCTTCCTTAATTGTACCCACCAAGTTTTAACTATGCTTGTTATTCTGCTTAACATATAAACAAAATCTTGTGTAAATATATCTTTAGGATGTCTAAATTCTCAAGATATCTGCATGGAGTACTAAAAGTACTTAGTGTATTGCTATGAAATAAACAGAATTGCCATATCTCAGTCCACTGCATATCCAGGCCTGGGTATTTTGGCTCAAGGTTTTGACAGACCAGATCCATCTGTCAGAGGTGAACAAAAGGCTTACTTATCTTTCCCAGGAACAAGCGTACAGACATATTGGGACATTTAAAGTTTACTTCCTAAGAACAAAAATCAAAGCAACTGTTGAGAGGTTAAGAGTCAGACTCTGGGCATTTCTGTTTTTTAGCTGCTGGTTCTTCAGTCTTGCATAATTCTAAAGTGCTTGAGTTGGATTTGAGACCGGAATCTGCTTTAAGGTTGTCCATGGTGACAGTGAAGCCTGAGAGAAGGTATCCCCCACCTCCACTCATCAGCAGTTTGGGATGACTTCGATCTGGTAAAATCTAATCAAGACAGAAAAACAGACTTCATGTTTTCTTAAACAGGTGAAGTACATGCTAACAATATACATGCTAGAAACCAGAATTTAAATGACAACAGATTCTCTTGAACATTTAAATGAACCAATTGCTAAGGAACTCCACCCTTTAAATGACTGTGTTAGTAAAAGTACCGAAATTGGTTTAAGTGATTTTCTTGTGAAAAATAAAACTGAAGCTGCTTCTCTTCATCCTAAAGCAAGTTTCTACCCTGTTTCCCCGAAAATAAAACAGTGTCTTAAATTAATTTTTCTCCCAAAGTTGCGCTAGGTCTTATTTTTGGGGAAACACGGTAGTGGCAAATGGTTTGTGCAGTGCTCTGGGCCTAGATACTTCATGGCCAATGGTGGGGCTTGGGTCCATGGAGATGTAGCTACTGGACATACACCAGTCTCCCTTTCCTATGCCCTGTTGATTCTGACAAGACTTCTCTCCTGCTACCACAGCTAAATGCGATGGCTGCCCTGGAGGGCAGGACAGCCCAGGGCGGTAGCGTCCTGTAAGACAAGATGTCCAAGCAGCAGGGCAGAGCCTGTGGCAGCATGGAGGTGTTCCCTCAGATCTTTCAAGAGGGAACTGGCTGTGAGGATTTCAAGCAGCAGAAAGCTTCTAGCAGCTATTGGAGCCTTCACTCTCATGGAGGCCATGGCTGCTCCAAGTATAGTTACCAGGACTGCACCATTTCTGCCCAACATAGGGCTTCTTTAATGGGAAGGCTGAGGTTCCCCATGATCCTGGCTGGCACTTTCTCAGAGCAGCACTGCAGATCCTTCTTCCCCTACTCCTTTGTCACCCCGCGCCCCCCGCCCCCCCAATCCCCGCTTTCATAGGCACCAGACCTGCATCATGGTCTGACAACTCTCCCCACCTAATCCTATTCCCTCTCCTCTTATCTTTCAGAGGCATTGTCCCTGAAAAAAATCTTACACTTCTAATTTCATCTTGCCAAATGCCTTCCAGAGGACCTGAACTGACACGGAGTCCACTAATAATCCTGAACTTGCTGCTAAAATATCTGAGCAGAGATGAGAGGGTCACTTTCTTGGCTTGGGATTTTGCTATTGCCAGTTATTCCCCGCACAGTGATCTTGAGGCCTCAAGTAAACACAACGCTTTGCATGGTCAATGTTCCTAGAGTAACATAGTAACAGAACCTGACATGAAAGGAGAAAGAAAGGGTCAGGGAAGCTCAGGGCCCTTTCTCTGAGTTATAGGCGTGAGATTGTTTCATCTCTACAGACAGAAATGGGGATATCTGTATCTGACTATTTCCAGTACCACTGCAAGCAGCCAGAGACTCCGGCGAGCAGCTCCTGGGCTGGCTGGAAGAAACGTACCTGGTAATTTCTGAGCCAGGTTTCAGACAGCCTGAGGTTGATGACCCCTCCTCTTTCCCGCAGTTTTGTGTAGCATTCCAACAAAGGCTGAAGGCATAGAGAAAGTTCTGTTAAGAATTACTTCTAGGGCCACACAATGTGAGAATCAGTATTTGAATACAAGAACTCCCCTCCGTTCTGTTTCAGTATTAATTACCTCTTTATACTGACAGTAGACCACGAATGGCCTTGAAGGAGCCACGAAGTCCAGCAAGGACAGCAGCAGCGGGGTGGGATGGAAACGGCTGGCTACAATTAAACTGCAAGAAAGATGTTGGATTATATTCCTCTCTATGCTCCCAAAATGGAGCACAGGTTTTAAAATACATCTAAAATGATCATGTATTTGCATGACGTACACAAAGAGGAGCTTTTTATACACTCCAGAAATTTCAAATAAAATTATGAGCTATTAATTTCTAAAAAACAAGCTGAATTATAAACTCTCATGATGCCTGGCAACTCGCAAGTAGCACTTAACATTCTTGATTTTTTTTTTAATTTTTTTCTTTTTTTTAAATATATTTTATTGATTTTTTACAGAGAGGAAAGGAGACAGAGAACTAGAAACGTCGATGAGAGAAACATGTCGACCAGCTGCTTCTTGCACACTTCCCACCGGGGATGTGCCCGCAACCAAAGTACATGCCCTAGACCAGAATGGAACCTGGGACCTTTCAGTCCCCAAGCCGACGCTCTATCCACTGAGCCAAACAGGTTTCAGCAACATTCTTGATTTAAAAAACAAAAACAAAAACAAACATCTATCAACAAATCCAACATCGTGATGCTGGCTTTGCAGGCAACTGAATCTCTCTCTCCTTGGCGCGTTTCCCTAGCTCTCAAGTTAGCCAATTTCAAACCAATCTGAATGCTCCACCACCCGCACCCCCCAGCTGATGCACCATAATTGGAGAAATTTCAAATATCTTTAAAAACTCTGAAACCAGCCGGGACCGGTTTGGCTCAGTGGATAGAGCGTCGGCCTGCAGACTAAAGGGTTCCGGGTTCGATTCCGGTCAAGGGCATGCACCTTGGTTGCGGGCATATCCCCAGTAGGGGGTGTGCTAGAGGCAGCTGATCAATGATTCTCTCTCATCAATGTTTCTAACTCTCTATCCCTCTCTCTTCCTCTCTGTGAAAAATCAATAAAATATATTTTTTTAAAAATTAAAAAAAATAAATAAAATAAAAACTCTGAAACCAGTCCAATTTCCCACTTTCACCAGATGCAGCCTCCTTTCTTTAAAAACCCAAGCCACAATTATTATCTCCGCTCCCACTAGAACCAAAGCAGACAAGCAGAGAATGCTAATGTTTGAGGTCAAGCCCACATGCAGCAAGGTGTCCCCACATTCTTTCATCAACGCACCCATCTGCGTTCCTTTCACTCAGCAGAGCAGCAGCCTCTAACTGTCTTTTCCTCTGCTCTTCTTGTCTCCTCTGCTTCTCCTGAATCTTCAAGAAAAATAAGAAACCAATGTACTGAGGTCATTCGGTCAGGCTTATGGAAACGCTGGTCTGCCAAAACATTTTAACAATATTTATCAACTTCGACTAACGCAACAGGAGGTCATTGCTAAGGAAGCTGAAAACACACAAGACAGCCCAATATATTATTAAACCATCGTTAAACTACTATATACGTTTCTGTATCACAAAACTCCTCTATCATACACTTGTGTGCACCCACACACACACTCTTTCTCCATCTGGTGTGTGCAGTATTTATTATTTCACCAGATGGAGAAAGAGGTGATGATGCAAAGCGAAATCAAATCTCAGTACTTAAACAAAATTAACTGAGGTCCTGAGGGGAATATCAGAGGGCAGTGGGGACTCTCATGTTCTTACATAATCCTTTTTGCTTCCTCTCTCTTTAGGATCTTTATATTCTGGGTCCTGAGAGACAATTTCCATCGTTTCTTGTTCTTTGGGGTGAGTACTCTCTGGGGCCTCTGCCATGCTATCTTCGTTCTCTTCTTCTGGAGTCTGTTTTTCCTCCAGTGTGCCATTACTTTCTTCCACTGAAGCACTGTCTTTTAGCTCTGAAGATAACATCTCAGCAGAAAATGTTCCATTTAGGAGACTGTCCACTTTGTTGAGTGGGAATTCATAAAGACCACTGAAGAAAGATTTTGGAAATCCAAAGCATGCTGTTGCTGCCCGAACTGGCCCACCTCCAGGGTACAGCTGAATAATGGTACCAAAACCTGAACAGACAAACGAAACAAACATCTCTTGAAGAAAGTGACTCTAGATTTTGCAAATCCTCATGGTCCTCCACAGTAAGAAGACTGAAGGACTTTCTACTTAACCCTGTGCAGAGGCTGACAGATGATGGGAGTTGGAGTCTAAGAGTACTCCCAATGGATGTAATATAATTCCCAAACAGATGAACAAGAAGTTTAAACAAGCTTACCCCCACTTCATACTACCATAAAACCCTAAGATTGTGTAAATTTGAGTATCGCATGATTGATGACTGGGTCTCGGCTTCCCCCCAGTCCAGTGCCATTACTTTCAAACAAGGTAGTTGAAAAGTTTTGGGGTTTGTTTTTCTTTTTACAATATATTTGTATTAATTTCAGAGAGGAAGGGTAAGGGGGAGATAGAAACACCAATGATGAGAATTATTGTTCGGCTGCCTCTTGCACCCCCAACCCCCACCCCCGCCCACTGGGGATTGAGCCTATAACCCGGGCAGGTCCCCTGTCTGGGAATTGAACTGTGTCCTCCTGGTTCATAGGCTGATGCTCAACCACTGAGCCACACTAGAGGCCCGAAAGATTCGTGCAAGAATGGGCCTTCCTTCCCCTGGCTGCTGGCACCATCTTCGCTCCTGCCAGAGAAACTTTTCTGCCTTCCCTTGTTGCCCAGAGGCCCGGAGCTGCCAGGGATGGTGCTGAACACACCTGCCCCCAGCTGCTCAGCGCCTGTATATGCAAATTAACCCACCAGCTTTGTTGGATTAATTTGCATACTCACTCCTGATTGGTATTGCAAAGGTATGGTCAATTTCCATCTTTTATTAGTGTAGATGGGTCAGAGAAAGATCAGGCAAATCAGCCTGTGTTATATTTTCCAGGAGAGAATACATCCTTAGTATTTTTCCCACTCAATTTAGGTTTGTAAGATGAGCACCCACTATCCAAATTTACAGAAATCATTGCCCTGGAGGTCTTAGCCAGCCACAGGCTTGAGAACCATCCCCACTGCTCCTGAAGCTGTGAAGGACGACTGCCATCTGTGGGTGCCAACACAGCACAGGCTGGGAGATGTGGGCTGTGCAGCATGGTCCTGGGGAATGGAGCTGAGTGGGACCATGTCATTTCAATAACCTCACAGTAATACCACCTCACTTTCCATGGGATTACTTTTTTTTTTTTTTTTAAATATATTTTATTGATTTTTTTACAGAGAGGGAGAGAGATAGAGAGCTAAAAACGTCGATGAGAGAGAAACATCGACCAGCTGCCTCCTGCACACCCCCTACCGGGGATGTGCCTGTACATGCCCTTGACCGGAATCGAACCTGGGACCCTTCAGTCCGCAGACCGACGCTCTACCACTGAGACAAACTGGCTTGGCTGCATGGGATTACTTTTATTTTTTTTAGACTCCTCTACTCAAATCACAAACTTGAAAATGTTAAAACTTACCTCCCATTCGTTCCATCATGGCACCCAGCACTAAGCCTGCACACGTTTCCATCACAATCATTTTATTGCCAGCACGAATGTTTCCCAATGTCAACATCTGGGCTAGTGTATCATATCTCATGTGGCTAAAATACAAAAAATTTAAAAAAGGATTCACTCATTTTAACTAAGCAAGTCCCATTATTTTAATCATCATTTTTCAAGATTTGTTTCATTAAAAGTATGTTGATAAAGATTATCAAGGCAATAGTAAAAAGAACTTACAATTTATGGGGTAGGAGAATACTTTATTCAGGTGAGCAAGTTTTTCACTTTACTTAAAATCATGACTTTCTTAAAGATAATTTTTCCCCCAATTATACTTTTGAAAGAAACAAAGCGTACTTAATTTTTCCAGGTTCTCTGGCATAATACATAATTGAAAGGATGCGGGTAGATGGTTTCACAACAGTAATGATGGCTTCATATCTGGGAGAAGGAAAAGAGCGCCAAGTTTAAAAGCTAGTTTAAAAACATTTTATTTTTAGTAACATGTTTTTTAAGCTACAAAAATGTTTAACATTTCCTTTTCAAACAAAAACTTACTTCTTTTTCTTCTTTTTTATATATTTATCTTGAGCAAATTCTGTCTTGTCTCGGAATGTTGTGCTATTTTCTATTAACTGCTGAACTATTTCCTATAAGAAAAGAAGCAGGCAGATTTCCTGATATTTTATTTTAGGTTTCTTACCCTCGAATGTATCCAAAGGTCTGATTCTCCAGCCCCTTTTCCATAGAAGTCCACATGGATGAACTTTGTAGTTTACTCTATCTACAATTTGTATTCAAATACAAGTACTTTATAAATCCATTTAAACCAAGATAAAAGAACAGAGACATACAATAAAAACAGAAGAGAGGGCAAGGCAACTGTCATTCTTGAAGACACTAGCTGAAAACATGGCTGAAAATAAAGTTAAGCTCTAACTGGCACTAAGTTATTAAATTTTCTTTGCTAACAATGTTAGTAATGTCACTTGCTTACATTCCTGCATATGAATGAAATTTTTGATACACTGAATTGCATGTACATTCCAAGCTATTTCTAACAAGTATGCAGTATTTTTACATTTTACCTTAGGTAACTTCTGCTTTAAAAACCAAGCAATTCCCTAAATACCAAACAAAAACAAAACACCTTTGAATATTACCTCTCCTTTAATGCCCTTGTCCTTTAAAGCTTTTATGTCATCTTGAGTAAGTTTCTGAGATTTCCCATCATCAACTATATTTCGATTATCAGTGCCCGCTTCTTTGGTCTCTAAGGAAGGAAATTGCTTTATGACATTTATGATCAGAAATTATTTTAAAATCTTCCTTCTTCTAAGTTCATATCCACAACCAGCCCATCAGTCACTCAAATTTGCCTTCTAGTTCTACTGGAATGTACATGCAAATTTTGCCTTCCAGTTCCGCGCCAGCCTACCATCCTATCTTGCCATAACTACTCCAATTCTTCAACTCACCTTCCTGATCCCACTCTTGCCCTGTTACAATACACCCGACACCAGAGTTCACTAAGATGCAAACTGGCTCATTTACTCTGATGTACAAAACCACAGAGCTCTAGCAATCGGAATACAATCCAAAGATGACTTGCAAAGTTGTGTATGATCTGGCCCCTGGCTTTCTTCTTTTGGCCTCACTTTTTGACCCCCATACTCAACCACAATGCCCTTCTTTCTGTTCCTAAGCCCCTAAGCATGGTCCCACAGCAGTGTTTTGGTGCTTGCTGCTCTCTCTGCCTACAATGCTCTTATGACAGATGTGAGTGGCTGGATCCTTTTCATCACTCAGGACTGAGCTCATCATCTCACCCAAGTCTCAGCTCATCGAATCAGCCTCCAATACACTCCTCCCTGCTTTGTCATCTTCATAGCACACTTCACCATCTGGTTTGCTTACCTACCAGGTTATTTTTGGTGTTTCCCACTAACAAATTTTATGGCATGATCTATCTCATGAATTGCTATAATCGCAATGACTAATCATGTCTAGAGTAATAAAAATATGGATGTTAATTTAAAAATATTTAATGAATTGGTTTGAAACAACTTTAATAGTAATTTTAATCATTTACTTTTAAAATTACTTAAGAATATTTATTTTATTAATAAAATATTTTAAGTATATCTTTTTAACAAATATTAAGTATTTCATTTTAATTAAAACAACAGCTAAAATTAGTATAAGCAAGGTACTACTAGGAACTTTCTATATGTCATGTGACTGAATGCTCACTATAGCCTAGACATTAAATATTTATAGCCTAATTTTACAGATAAGAATATAAAACTTAGAGAAACCAATTAACTTGCCCAAGGTGTCAAGGCAAAAAATAGAGCTGAAACTTAAACCTAATGAGCCAGACCTCTTAACCTCCACCCAATACATAAACTACCTCAAAGCTTTACTCAGCTTCTGGGCACTGAAAGGGCTCTGATCTGGGCTTACACTGAAGCAGCAAGGACTCATGGAATTAAATGCCTGGCCCAAGGTCAGAGAGTGAGTTAACAATGGGCTGGAGATAGAATCCATGTATCTTGAAGCCAAAGGCAGAGCTTGCTTCATTCCACCAAGCTACAGCTCTTAGATTATGAGTTTAGACTTTTTTGGAGATTGGCTGGGCTAGCACGAACTGGGGGTGACAGATTTCTGACTAGCCAGGTCAAGAACACCTATTTCATACATCCAAGTAGTGCACCTGAAGTAGGCTCTTTCTTTTTCTTCGTAGGCTGAAGACTTCCTCCACTGGTCACTTCAAATGTGGTTCCATAACTATGGCCAATGACGTTATCCAGATAGAACCACTGTTTTTCAAAAGTCACTTTTCTGGGGAAGAAAATGCAATCATTAGCTATATCTCATTTGCATTCTGAATAGAAAAGATATGTTTAATCTAGTTTACCTTAAAACTGGTCTTCACAAAGGATGATCTACAGCATTATCTCTGAACATAAACTGACAAATGAACTAGAGCAAATCGAATCCAGTTGCAACAGAAACATACATTAGCGAAGAAGCCACAGAAACAGTGGTTTTGGTATGAGAAACAAGGACAAGACATTCCTCTTCCTAGGCAGTGGTGTGACTCCAATTAGCACTGTCGACAGGATATTCAAACTCACAGCCTTGCAGACTGCCTAAGTAGCATATAGGGTTGCCAGGATTGCCAGGCCACTGGACACACACTGACACCTCTTGCAAATTACGTAAGAAAATCTCAAAACTAAGCAATCATTAAGGTGATGGGGATTTAACTAACTCCCTAGCCTAAGTGGTCATTTTCTTTGAAACTTACCTAGTAAAAGCAAATTATATTTACAAATAAATCACACAAATTTTTTTTTTTTTCAGTGAAAATAACACTTATGGAGAATGGCTGATTACAAACAAAATCCCATTAGCCAGATTTTTATCTTATTAAAATTTTATTTTATTTATTTTTAATCCTCATCCAAGGACATTTTTCCATTGATTTTTCAAGAGTGAAAGACAGAAATATTGATGTGAGAGAAACACACTGGTTGACTGCCTCCTGCACGCACCCAGAACAGGGCCTGGGCTGGGGAGGAGCCTGCAATCTAGGTATGTGCCTTGGACCAGAATGGAACCCAGGACCCTTCGGTCCACAGGCCGAGGCTCTATCTACTGAGCAAAACGGCTAGGGCTCTTACTACAACTTTAAAGGGAAGTTTCACAAAAACAAACACCTTTATTTTTTTAAGAAGAAAACTCCTGACTGGTTTGGCTCAGTGGATAGAGCATTGGCCTGCAGACTGAAAGGTTCCAGGTTCGATTACGGTCAAGGGCATATACCTTGGTTGCGGGCACATCCCCAGTAGGGGGTGTGCAAGAGGCAGGTGATCGATGATTCTCTCTCATCGATGTTTCTAACTCTCTATCCCTCTCTGTAATAAATCAATAAAATATATATTTTTTTAAAAATGTTTAAATAGCAGAAACCGGTTTGGCTCAGTGGATAGAGCGTCGGCCTGCGGACTGAAAGGTCCCAGGTTCGATTCTGGTCAAGGGCATGTACCTTGGTTGTGGGCACATCCCCGGTAGGGGATGTGCAAGAGGCAGCTGATCGATGTTTCTAGCTTCTATCCCTCTCTCTTCCTCTCTGTAAAAATCCAATAAAATATATTTTTTAAAAATTTTAAATAATTATTTTTGGCACTTTCCAAAACTTATGTACTTGGGAGCAAGCACACATTTCTAATCAGATATTATGAAGGGGGAGAAAAAAATACTGGTTTCAAGAATACAAAAGTACAGTAGTGATGAGGGATATAAAGCTGGTGTAGATAGTACATTTCTGGACTAAAATCCCTCCCCAATTGTATTTCTTTTCTTTAGTGGATTGGTGCATGTATAAGAAGCTTGGTTATCACCATTTGGTGCTTTGGGGACTATTATTAGATTATTTTCTTACCAAATTTTTTTCATATTCAATACCAGTTACAAAGAAGTAAAGTAACTCATCTGAACTGAGCACTCACCAGAAATTCTAAGCCTCACAATCCCTAGACTCATGGTCTGCTAGCTGTTCTCTTGACACTGCATGGAACGTACTGCTGTGTCAAAAGCTGTATAACAACCCAACTAAAAAGAAAGCTTGGTTGTACTTTTCAGATAATTAACCAATAACCGAAACACCCCAGTACATTTTCACCATTAATGAGCAACTGGGACTTAACAACCTTTGCTAAAAGTTATCAAAATTCCCACTTTTCTAATACTAAATCAGAATGATTATTAATCTGCTGGTTCACAAACCAAAACTAATTTTAAGTTCTTGAGACCTTTGGGCAATTGAACTTTGCCAAACCACGCATCCCCTGGTGTAAAATTTGGAATCCTAGAGTGATCCCACATTCCAGTTAGTTATTCTGTGTAGACAGGCAGTCCTTTTAGATGGAGAGAAGGTCGGAGGGGGGTTATTTTTATGGGAGTGATCCTGGCTGAGAGATTAGGGAGGAACAAGGACAATCTCTACGGAGAAGGGGGGTGGGGAGAACGGGCTGAGAGGCAAGGATGAGACCAGAGGGTGAAGAGTGAGTTCGGTGAGAAAACAGGAGAGAAGATCTTAAGAACCTAGAGGGAAAAATCCCAGGACAGGGATGGGGGTGAGCATGCTGGTGGTGGGGCCAAAAGGGGAAAAGCACTCTGGAAAGTCTGAGAAGGGTGCCGAAGGCAGGGGGCCGGTATGAGACGGAAGGGGGACGCTGTAGAAAAACAGGAGGAAACAGGAAGACATTGAGGACCAAGGATGGCATCCTGGGGTGGTGGTGGGAGGACTCTGTGGGAAGATCTGAGAGGACATCACTAGAGAGATGGGGATGTAGAGCCAAGAATGGGACCTGATGGGAAGACCCGAAGGTAGGAGTATCTAAAGGATAGGGCATTGGGCCCCTAAGGCCAGCGGCCGGACTCACTTTCTCCTCTGGACTTGGACTGCTTTGAATACATCTTCCCGTTTCAGCACCACGAAGTCGCCGTCGCCGATGCGGTGGTCCCCGTGCTGCGGTGGCTGTGGGCCCGGCTGCTCCCCTGAGCCCTCCATGGCGCTCAGCGGGTCCCCCGACCCCCCAGCCTCTCCCCAGGCCCCCGCACCCCGACTCTGGTCCTCAGCGCCCGCCGCAGCCAGCTTCACTCAGTTCCCGGGAGCCGAGGGGACGCAGAACCCTCCCACCGACGCAGCCCACACGTGCGGGACGCCGCTTCCTGTTTCCGGTCAGACCCTACGGACAGCTTCCGGGAGCCTCGGCTTTTCCGTTTGGCCCAACTCCTTGATTGGCTGCTCTAGGTCCCGCCCCTCCAGTCTCTCCGCTCCCAGGGCGGAAGTTGCGTCACAGCGGCGCCAAAAAACAAGTTGGAAGGCTGCTGGGCTGCCGCCGGAGGTGGGGCGCGTCTTTCCGCGGGGACAACAGGAGAACTGCGGCCGGAGGGAATCGCGGAACGTGGGCAGGGGCCGCCTGAGGACTCGGAGTCTCCTCGCGGCCCCGCCGTGCTCCTCCCCGGGAGGAAGGGAGAGCCGGCCGGTGGGTTTGCTCCTGCCAGGAGCCGCCAGGCGTGAAGTAGGAAAGCTTTCGGATCCCTATTCTTTGCCAGTAAGAACTTAGCCTGCGGAGAGACGTAAGTGAAGTAGGCCATCTAACGAAGCACAGCAGGCCCACGGATGGCTGGCTTGTCCCAATAGAGCCCCAATTAATTGATTATCTGTCTAGATTTAGTGGGACAAACGCAGGTGACCAGGAGTCAGCAATAACGGCCTATCCCCTGGTACTTCAATGTCTGGACAGCTGTGCCGAACCGTAACGCATGACGCACAGACAGAATCAGTATGCAATCACACAGGGTTTATTTACCTATTCCTAGTGGTCCTAGGCTCCAGCAAAGGCCACCGGCGATGCACACTGAAGGACAGACGACGAAAACAGACAGGCCGCAGTTGGATCAGGCTCACACAGCAGAGCAATCAGGGGCTGGTCTCTCGGAGCGACGTGGAATCCTATCAGGCAGGAGACCACAACTGAAGCTGGTCCCGGGGTTATATAAAACGCCGTAAACAAGTTGTGTCCTTACCAGTGTGGACCAGACGGCGTGCCTTATGCTGGGAGCAGGGCATTTACACTTAAGGGCACAGAGCTTTTACATCAAGGTAGTGGGGTGTTCATTAATTTTGGAAGTAAAAAGTATTGGGGGTTTCCATACAGCAGATATTTCACGCAATAATTAGAGAGGTTACATTATTAAAACATGGCTCCTTATTTTCTAGTTTTACTTCTTGCATTTGTGTTGGAATTTTTACAGAGTCTGAAGACGAGGTGTTGAGCCCCGTTTTACCACCAAACAACTTTTATCTTGATCAGTTCCTGTGGGGTTTATTTCCTTAAAGTGTTATGTGGTCTTCTAGACAATTATCAAAGCCCTGTCTTGCCCTAACATCATGAACTTGCTTAGTTATTAACTCATTTGCTTAAATCCCTTTAAAGAAAGATTTGGATACAGCTCTTGTAATGAATTGCACTGCTGTATACGGATGTATTATTTTTATATTTAGGATATGAACTGGGTTTTTTAAAGACTATAATTTAAAACCGTTTTAGGTTTACAGGAAGATTGCACACAGTGCACAGCGTTCCTATACATATCTACCCCCATCCCATACCTTCCTATTAGTATCCTGTATTATGAATTTGTTACGAATTTGTTGCAGTTGATGGGCTAAATTCAATACGTTATTATTAGCTAAGGTCCATAGTTTACATTAGGGTTCACTCTTTGTGTTGTACAGTTCCATGAGTTTTGACAAATGCATCATGTCCCATACCCACCATTGCAGTATCATTGAATGGTTTCACTGCCCTAAAAATGCCTTGTGTTTCACCTATATGAATTATTTTTAAAGGTCATATTTCAATTTATTGATATCGAATACTCAGCTAGGAACTATATGGATCTAAGTTTAATAAAAATTAATATCTTGCTATGTACAAAGTAGAAAAAATATGAGGGATAATTAGCAAAAAAGATTATAACAAGTATGGATATGTTTTAAAAAAAAACACCCTGTATTTTAACTAATTTATCTAAAAGCTGTAAATAACCCATCTAATCAATATTGATCCAGAAATTTGCTTCCATTGTCTTTTAAGACAGTAATGGAAGTTTCTTAGAAAATTAACATCTTTCATATTTAGGGTTCCATTCTGGTTTAAATGGAAATAGAAAGGTTGAAACATGTATGTATGAACCCTGTCCCACTCCTGTGTTTCCCCAGAAAGTTCTATCTCTAATGCCTATGTAAGAATATCTTTGCATCTCTGATAAAAGTGTGTATGACACTGCAGGACAAACTATAGAAGAAGCTATGATGCTACATCCCTAGCATCTCAGGTCAGGATTATGTTCATCCAAAACAACAATGCGGTACCATCTCACACCTGTCAGAATGGCCAACATCAACAAATCAACAAACGACAAGAGTTGGCGAGGTTGCGGAGAAAAAGGAACCCTCGTGCACTGCTGGTGGGAATGCAGACTGGTGCAACCACTGTGGAGAACAGTGTGGAATTTCCTCAAAAAACTGAAAATGGAACTCCCATTTGATCCAGTAATCCCACTCCTAGGAATATATCCCAAGAAACTAGAAACACCAATCAGAAAGGATATATGCACCCCTATGTTCATAGCAGCACAATCTACAATAGCCAGAATTTGGAAACAGCCTAGGTGCCCGTCAGCAGATGATTGGATCCAAAAACGATGGTACATCTACACAATGGAATACTATGCTGCCATAAAAAAGAAGGAATTCTCATCATTTGCAGCAACCTGGATGGAATTGGAGAACATCATGCTGAGTGAAATAAGCCAATCAATGAAAGAGAAACACCACATGACCTCACTCATTTGTGGATAATAAAGATCATTATAAACTGATGAACCAAAAGATAGATACAGAGACAGTAAAGCAACAAGCAGATTGTCAAATTTCAGCAGGAAGGGGAGGAGGAACTGGGGGAGATAATAGATCAACTGAAGGACTTGTATACATGCATATAAGTACAACCAATGGACATAAAGCTCTGGGGAGGGAGGGGATGTGTGGGAGGGAGGGAGGGGGAAAAATCAATAAAATATGTAAAAATAAATTAATTAATTAAAAAAAAAATCCAGTGCTGCCCTGTAGTAAGTCTCAAAACACTGCAAATTAGTTATCTTAGAGTTAATTACCTGTCTTGTTTTCATTTCCATTTTGGGAGCTCTTAAAAATAGCTACAATACCATCTAGCTGGTTTAGCCCAGTGGACAGATCATACTGTAGGGTTCCAGGTTCGATTCTGGCCCAGGACACATGCCCAGGTTGTAGGTCTATTCCAAGTAGGGGATATGCAGGAGGCAATCAGTCAATGATTCTCTCTCATCAGTGATGTTTCTATTGCCCTTTCCTTCCTCTTTAAAATCAATTAAAAAAATTATATATATATATATATATTTAAAAAAAGATAGGTACAGTACCTTATTTTTATCTCATGAGCATCCAGTATATTTGATTAAACATCTGATATACCTTAAAAAGAGATGGGGATTAGAAGAGTAACTGCAGATGAGAAGAGTAAGGGATATAAGGTGTACAGTGCTGCAAGCCTGTTGACTAGTGTCAAACTAGAATATATTTTTTCACTTATTTATCAGTTAATGCATTTTTAGGAGCACTATTTCCCCTATAATTTTGATGAAGCCTTTCCTAACTTCTATCTTTTAGAAGACATGAATGGAGAATATAGAGGCAGAGGATTTGGACGAAGATTTCAAAGCTGGAAAAGAGGAAGAGGTGGTGGGAGCTTCTCAGGAAAATGGAGAGAAAGAGGACACAGATCTGATCTGAATAAACCCACAGGACAACATGGTTCTGGTAGGGGTGGTCAATGATTATTCAGTTTTTAAATTTTTTTCCTGAAGGAATCTATTCATGCCTGACATTCAGAACACTTTAACCTCAAATTTCAGCCTTTTATTGATGTTAACCCTTTAAGGTAGTATTTGAATATTAATATCCAGAATTCTTTTTCTTTTTCTTTTTAATATAATTTATTTTTTTTTTTTTTTTTTTTTTTTTACGGAGAGGAAGAGAGAGGGATAGAGAGAAACATCGATCAGCTGCCTCCTGAACACCCCCCTACTGGGGATGTGCCCACAACCAAGGTACTTGCCCTTGACCGGAATCGAACCTGGGACCTTTCAGTCCACAGGCTGATGCTCTATCCACTGAGCCAAATCTGTTCTGGCAATATCCAGAATTCTTACTGAAGCTTGTGATTTAGATATTCTATTAATATGTCAATTTCTCATTGGTAGGAGAAGCAAATTGGGGGAAAAAATGTTTGCTCTGTCTCTACTAATCTAGTTTTCTGTTTTATTTTGTTTTCAGAACAAACCTCACAGTCTTTGCTACTACAGTCAACATTGGATCAGTTCATACCATATAAAGGATGGAAGCTTTATCTCTCTGAAGGTGGAATTAGTAGTGTAAAAAGTGCCATAAATTATATTTTCTTAACTTGACTTTGGATGCTACATTTTATTTAATCACTTTTTTACTGATGTATAGTCTCTTTTTTAATATTAATTCACACAAACTGAAATCTTGTTAATAACAGAACATTATGTTTAAGGGGGATTTAATATAGGGAATTGATTATAAAGATGAAAGACTTAAAGAACAAAAAGAGTACATTGAGGTAAGCTTCTAGATAGTAGTAACTTTACGGAGCAGCAACTAACTGCCCTTATGAATGAGGAATAAAAGATAGGTTCTGAGGTTACCAGAATCTTAAGAATTCAGAGGAGGGCCTCTGAGGTATACCCTAAAAGGTTGTGGTTAGATAACTGAGGTGAATTAAATGGGTTGCTGCTGGTAACTCTGGTGGAAGGATGGCACAGTAGCTGCTGGAAGTTGGAACTGTAGCTAACCTCTGAAGCTGGAGGGGTGCTGAAAAGAATTGAAAGTAAGAATAAATTACTTTCTTCTTTCCTGCATCTTCTAATCTCTTTACAGTGGCTCTTAATTGGCAGAACCTAAGTGGTCTGGGAAATTCAGTGTGCAGATCTTGATCATAAGATCACAGAACAGAAGATAGAAGGGTAGGCTTGGCACCAATACAGGTTTCTATAGAAACAGTTAATGAATCTCCCTTTTATTTTTATTTTTTAAATATATTTTTATTGATTTCAGAGAGGAAGGAAGGGGAAGAGAAAGAAACACCAATGATGAGAGAGAATCACCGATTCTCTGCTTCCTGCACATCCCTTCTGGGAATTGAGCCTGCAACCAGTGCATGTGCCTTGACCAGGAATTGAACCGTGACCTCCTGGTTCATAGGTCAATGCTCAGCCACTGAGCCATGCTGGCCAGGCAGGAATTTCCCTTTTATAATCAAGAACGTCATTCATCTGTTAATATAGGTTTGGAGAATTGTCTTTACTGTACTCTTATAGAATCTATATGCTTTGTTCTGTTTCTTATTAGTAGGTAGGTAAAAGATAGATCAGTGGTTTTTCCTACTAGACAGCAATTTTAAACCAATGTTCTGTGGCATACTGGTACACTTCAAGAATTTTTAAAACATGCCGGTTTCGGCATATTGTGCTTTTAGAGAGTCACTTTCTATCTGTATTTCAGATTATATGAACCTAAATTTGTTTTAGAATCTTAAGTGCATATTCCATACCACTTCTTATCAAAATGTAATCAGAAGGCAAAGCAGTTGGAAAAGTCATTTACTGTGTGTCTAGTGTTTCTTCTGTCTCATGAAAATTATGTTTGTATGTGTGTGATTATTAGTGCTAATGCCGTATTTGTTTGATTAGTTTACAGTGATAGCTCTCCTTTTATTGAGAAGATTCAAGCATTTGAAAATTTTTTCACAAGGCGTATTGATTTATATGATAAGGTAAGAGTCTGTACAACAAAAAACTGCTAGACCCAATTTTTTATGTCATCTAACTGAACGATGTGTTTGAGGTGCTAGGTGATCATAGACACTGGAGCCAGACTGCTTTGGTCCAACTCCCAACCCTGCAATGTGGACTTTGTTGAATTAGTCACCTTCTCTGTACCTCGATTTTTTTTCATCTATCAAATGAGGATAATACGATTATTAATATCTACCACAAGTGTTAAGAGGCATAAATAATAAGTTAATGTATTGTAAGTTTTAGAAACATGCTTGGACACAAAATTTATAGTACTTATTTTCACCATATAAACATTATATACTTTTGCAAAGTGGGTAATTGGGTGCTCTGAAAAAGCAATTATTGTTTATATTTCTTAATATTTTATAGGACGAAATAGAAAGAAAGGGAAGTATTTTGGTGGATTTTAAAGAATTGACAAATGACGACGAAGTAGCTAAGTTGATACCAAATATAGCAAATGAATTAAGGGATGCACCTGAGAAAACCTTAGCTTGCATGGGTCTGGCAATACATCAGGTAAGTATTTATTTTGTGAAACTTTTGTCAAAATTTTAAAGGCATTTCATAGTAACAGTACCTTCTCTAAAAAATACCAACAGACATTACCTAGAATGAAAAGGTTGCTGTACTATCATGAAATATACCATTTATTCTGATATATCTGCTTCAAATATAACATTTACTTCTAATTTATTTCAATTAGTTTGATCTTATTAAAGATTGTGAGGAAATTAAGCCTTGTTTCAAGGAGCTATATAAGCTCATAGGGAAGATACCAGGCATCATGGTGTTATCAGTTAGTAATTTGGGACAAAAAGACCAACCTCAAATTTTAGTTCAATTTAATCTCCTTGGGTGTTCCCATATATAAATTGAAAATAGCAATGCCTGCTGTGCCTAATGAGTTTTTCTCAGGGTCTGATGACACAACATATATAAAAGCACTTTTTAGACTGGCAAACACATAAATGCTTCAAGGCAAAATAGTAAATCTTAGGACTGACAGAGAAAGTGCTGGGGACGTTCAGATACAAAGTTAAGATTCTCATCCATTGTGGAGGAAGGGGGAAAGTCCAGAGGAAGATTGTGTAGAGGTGATGTGGTTTATGATGGACCTTAAGTATTTTGCAGGGAACTTAAGGGTATCCAGACAAAGGAACAGTTCATTACAGAGATGTATACCCTGCTCGAGACAGAACCTTAGCTACTATCTTCAGACTCTTCTTGCTCCTTAGTTCTCGGTACCCAAGTCACTACAGTCTTTCATTTCTATTTCTAAAATATTTCTTCACTCCATCCTACTGCTTCTGTCTTAAGCCTTAATTATTTTCCCTGAATTGTTGCCATACATGGTAAAACATAATTTGTCCTTAGAAACTGGTGATTTTTCTATCAAATGAAATCCACATCCTTTAAATGGCATCAAATGCTTTCCATGAGCTGGTTCAACTCTCTTTCCCCTTCTTCATTCATTACCATCCAGCTAAACTGAATTCTTTCTGGGATTTTCTAAATAACTTCTACCTCTTGTATGTGCTGTCTGTTCAGCATAGAATGCCAGTTTTCTTGCATATCCAAATTTTTAGGGGCCTAACTCAGTCATCTCTCTCTGAAACCTTTCTAATGACCCCTTCTCAAAATGCTTATGATATTTCTACATGTTATTCAGGGTCCTTGTATATGTGGGTCTCATTTTTTCCTCTTAGGTCATCAGCATACTGTTTTGTATGCAAATAGATATTAAGTATTTATTTTCTTGTCAAATGCCCAGGGAGAGGGTTATTGGGTATTTCAAAAATCATATTATTTTCTCTGTCTTTTAAATCCTCTAGGATATGTTTTTCATTGATTCTAGAGAATACGGAAGGGAGAAGGGGAGAGATGAGAAATACTGATAGGTTGCCTCCCATATGAGCCCCATCTGGGATCAAACCTGAGACCCTTTGGTACTGACCAGGGCCATTTTCTCTATCAGTGAATCTGGAGAAGAAGAAAGTATTTTTTCATCATAAGCCATCTAGCACGTAATAGCTTTGGGGACAACCATGAGGACTTTCAAGATTAGCTTTCATTGGGACAAAAGGTAGCAGATAGGGATGCTGGTGTTTTCCAGTCTGTGGACAACAAAATTTCAGATAAAACATAATTCAGTATAAAATAAGTCATAATTAACTATCAGGTTTTAAGAGACTATTATAGAGTCCTGTTGGTATTCTGTTTTGAGCTGTTCATAAACTTCATATTTTCCATAAAAGAGTTCTGCTCCAAGATGATATTTTGTTTTCCAACTTTTGGTAAATGTCTGTCCTGTTTAGGTATTAACTAAGGATCTCGAAAGGCATGCAGCTGAATTACAAGCCCAAGAAGGATTGTCTAGAGATGGAGAAACAATGGTACATGTGCCACATATTCATGCAAGGTAAGGAATTTGCTGGTTTTAAAATTATTTAGGGACTGTTTAAGAATGAGAACCTCATTTTATAAATTAAAAAAACAACAACAGTACAATAAGTATTGTCACCACAACTAAGTAAACCCACTGAGAATTCTTCAAAGAGATCATGACAGAAATAAACCTTTTCTGCCCAAATAAATTGATTTCCCAACCTTGAGATTTTTACAAATGTTGAATTTGGATGTGTACTTATTCATACCCTACTGTTTAAATTTAATAATCCATGTAATACACTAAGTGGTATGATTATATTTTGTTAAAGTTATGTTGCTACTAGACACAGAACAAATGAAATTTTATTTTTTTTTAATTCATCTTTATTGTATTTTAAGATTTAATTTTTCTTTTTTTTTCTTTTTTTAAAAAATATATTTTATTGATTTTGTACAGAGGAAGGGAGAGAGATAGAGAGTTAGAAACATCGATGAGAGAGAGTCATCGATCAGCTGCCTCTTGCACACCCCCTACTGGGGATATGCCCGCAACCAAGGTACATGCCCTTGACCGGAATCAAACCTGGGACCCTTCAGTCCCCAAGCCAACGCTCTATCCATTGAACCAAACCTGTCTCGGCATTAAGATTTAATTTTTCATTAAAAGAGATTAATAAGGTAGTCATCAGGGTTTTGTTTTTTGTGTGTTTTTTTTCCAGAATCTATAGAAGATACTTCCTAATAGTTTGCAAAAAAAGTTAAAAACTCAAAAGTTGCTGAATCTGTAAATATTCCTTTTGATGTGAATTTTTTTCCTTTTTCACTAGACAACAGCCAGGGGGACCAGAAAAAAAAGGGAAGGTTAGCATTTTCTATTTTTGGAATGATTTAATGTCTGTGAAATTTATGATATAGATAGATAGATAGATAGATAGATAGATAGATAGATGATATAGTTTGAGAATTCCAAAGCTGCTCCTAAAAGGATCTTGTGAAAATACAGACAACCTCAATTTTCTGTCCATTGTGAATTCATGGATAAACATGTTCCTATTTTTGGTTTTAGGATATACAACTATGAGCCCTTGACACAACTTAAGAATGTGCGAGCAAATTACTATGGAAAATACATTGCTCTGAGAGGGACAGTGGTTCGCGTCAGTAACATAAAGCCTCTTTGCACCAAGATGGCTTTTCTTTGTGCTGCTTGTGGAGAAATTCAGAGTCTTCCTCTTCCAGATGGAAAGTATAATCTCCCCACAAAGGTAATATCTTGTTCTTTACTTTATTTATCTTGGTAAAGAAGGCAAATTGATTTACAGAAAACAGTTCCTGATATTTCTGAACACAGAGCTTATTGTATTTTTAGTTTACAAATAATGAAGTACTACAGGGAACAGAAAATAAAGTAGTAAACATTCCTCTATCCACTGCTTAAAATTTACATTTTGCCAGCTACAAAAACAGTTTTAAAGATATAAAGCATTATTGACAGAAAATTAGTGTTTATTTTGCCCCTTACATGTGCTGTTTCCAGTGACCATCATTATCCTGAGTTAATAATATCCTTTCCATTCACATTTTAGTATTTTGTCTTAATAGGTACACACATCAAGTTTTCTTTATTCTGCTGTTTGAAAGTGTTCCTTTTTCCTTAACACTTTTTAAAATATATATATATTTTATTGATTTTTCACAGAGAGGAAGAGAGAGGGATAGAGAGTTAGAAACATCGATGAGAGAGAATCATCGATCAGCTGCCTCTTGCACACCCCCTGCTGGGGATGCACCCGCAACCAAGGTACATGTCCTTGACCGGAATCGAACCCGGGACCTTTCAGTCCGCAGGCCGACGCTCTATCCACTGAGCCAAACCAGTCCTGGCTCCTTAACACTTTTTTAAAACTAGATTATTAAAACCATAAAAAAGTACTTTTTAAAACCAAGAAAATAATGTAACTAACATCTGTACACCCATTATGAGTTGGCAAATATTAACATTTTATGGCGTTTGCTCATTTTTTTCTACAAGAATAGTATTACAGTTAAAGTAGAAGTCTCTTTGTTTCTCTCCCCACTTGCATCCACTTTGTTCCATTCTTAGAGGCAGCCACTTTCTGAAATTGGCATGTAGCCTTCAAGTCTGCATTTCCTTTTCTTTATTTTAAAATTGATTTTAGATAGAGAAACATATCAATTTGTTGTTCCACTTATTTATGCATTCATTGGTTGATTCTTGTGTGTGCCTGACTGACAATCGAACCTGCAACGTTGGCATATCAGGACGCTGCTGTAACCCCTGCTTGGCTGGGTAGTTCTGGCTCTAGATCTCTCATGTAGTTACAGTCAGATGGTGGAACTGGAACAGCAAGGGCTAGAGCACATGTGTCAAACACAAGGCCCGCGGGCCAAATCCGTCCCGCCAGGCCTTGCAATGTGGCCCGCACCGCGCTGTCATCACTGCACTCCACTGCGTTTCCATCACAATGACAGTTTATGACTGTTCAGTAAACCATTCGGCCCGTGATTTAGACTGGATTTTAGATTTTGGCCCCTTCTCTGATTGAGTTCGACACCCCTAGCGCTAGAAGCTGGCCAGTGATCTCTCCTCCATATGGTTTTTCTGTTTGGGCTGATTTTGGCTTCTCATACACAGTATGACAGCTCAGGACACGTAGACTGTTCTTATGGCTGCTGATTGCTTTAAGAAGTCCAGCTGATAGGCAGAATGGCTTTGTCTCTCTTTAGCTAGCCTCAGAAGTCAGGTGGCATCAATTCTCTCATATTCCATTGATTACAAAATGAGTCACAAGCCTGTCAAGATTCCAAAAAGGGGAGATTAGACTCCATTTCTTGATGGGGGAGTGGCAAGATTATATAAAGGCTTATGGGGGGATATTGTTGCAACCATATTTGGAAAATACAGTCTGCCACAGTCTCTGAATTTATAAATGCACCTTAAAGTCCACTCAGGAAACAAGTGACATATGAAAACTTGAACACAACTTATTCATTTGTTATTTATCATAACACATAAGTATGTATATATGATAAACAGTGCAAAAGGAGGCTAGACGGGAGAGCTGGTGATTAGAAGATCCAGGCAAGGCTTTTGAAAAGGGATAGATTGAGGCTGATTATGTGGGACCATATATAAGAGCGCATTCAGGATCAGGAGAGTGCCTGGGCACAAAGGAAGGAATAGAGCTTAGGGTGAGAGACAACTTAGGGTGAGGAACCTTGTATATCCCCAACAGAAAAAGTAAAAGCAGTGATCAAGAGGGACCAGCTGGCCAAAACCGGTTTGGCTCAGTGGATAGAGCATTTGGCTCAGTGGATAGACCTGTGAACCGAAAGGTCCCAGGTTCGAATCTGGTCAAGGGCATGGTTGCGGGCACATCCCCAGTAAGGTGTGTACAAGAGGCAGCTGATCAATGATTCTCTTTCATCGGTGTTTCTCTCTATCCCTCTCTCCTCCTCTCAGTAAAGAAGAAGAAGAAAAAAAAATCAATAAAAATTTTTTTTAAAAAACCTGAAAAGGTGGCTGGTCCTTCAAAAGCTTGTGATACAGAATTAGTGCAGAAGGAAAACATTGCAGCTCTTACTGCATTTTCCGTTCTGATAATTTTTTTTTTAATCCTCACCTGAGGATATGTTTTTATTGCTTTTAGACAGGGAGGAAGGGAAAGAGAGAAGCATCAGTGTGAGAGAGAAACAGGGATTTATTGATTGAACCTGAAACCCAGGTATGTGCCCTGCTTGGGAATCCAACCCACAACCTTTTGGTGTATGAGACAGTGCTCCAACCAACTGAACCACCTGGCCAGAGGCAGCAGCACTTTTAAAACAATAGTAAATAAAAACTTGAAATGTGATTGTACTTTATCAAAATCTGAATATGAATCTGTTGCAGTGTCCTGTGCCTACATGTCGAGGGAAGTCATTTACTGCTCTCCCTAGCTCTCCTCTCACAATGACGATGGACTGGCAGTCAATCAAGTAAGCAATCACACTATTTAATAAAAGGCAGGCTTAAGATATTTCATCTGCAAAGATAATCTATGATTTTCCTGTATTGTACTATTATTTTTATTTGTATACATTGATAAAGTGTATAATAAAAGGCTTAGTTAAGAGTTTGTGTTGAAATGATAATTGTCTCTATTCAAAATTTGTTCTCTTACAATAATAGCGGTTCATTGTAGTAGAGTCGGTGATATGGGAGGGGAGTGGACTGACTGTTCTCGGAGAAAGGGAGGGAGGAAGAGACTGAACATAAACTGCACCTATGGTTGAGGGCAATGGGGGATGGGGAGGGGGCAGAGGGTGGGGTGGGAACCTGGTGGAAGGGGGAAGAAATGACGAACCTTTGTAATAATATGAACAATAAAGATTGATTTTTTAAAAAAAATTGTTCTCTTTTGGATACCAGAAAGGATTTGATGTGCGAGTATTATGTCCTTTTTCTACTGAGAAATAGTTCATGGTATTTCTCACTTATGTGACTTATTGAACTGATGTAGACCATAAAACTATATAATTTTCATAATGAGCTATGGTAAAAAAAAATACTGTTTTGAAAGTTTAAAATAAAGAATTCCTTAGAAATGGGCATGTTTTATGTTCTCACAATCCATGAGGCATTTTAATGTAGATTTTTTTTAAAAAGCTGTTTTTTAAAACAAGTCAAATTTTGTGTGTGTGTGTGTGTGTTTAAGTTTATTTCATTTTTCTAGCTCTACTTGCATAACTACATCCTAATATAAATTAATAGATAGTTTTGAAGTTACAATAGAATGCTCTCTCAGAAAACCTGGCTCAAACAGGAGATGGTCTTAAAAACTATAATAGAATCTAGGGGAAAAGTGAGGTAGATTGCTACCACGCTCTACCTTTACCCACTTCTGCCCTGTAAAAACCAAGATCAACTTATGTAATAACTGTTCTCTATGTTGAGATATTTACAAATACTCTATTTTATAAAAGAGGAAATGTTTGACTTCTCTTGAGTGTGATTGTATGTGTGGTGAGTGGGGGAGCCTGGTATCCAGGCCACGTTTACAGTACTTTCACCACTGAAGGGTATAATGCGGGCTTCAGAAGCCACAATAGGATATATATCGTACATAGAAGATCCAGGATAATTTAATTATTTGAACAAAAGCTCTCTTTTTTTTTATTATTGATTTTTTTACAGAGAGGAAGGGAGAGAGATAGAGAGCTAGAAACGTTGATGAGAGAGAAACATCGACCAGCTGCCTCTTGCACACCCCCCACTGGGGATGTGCCTGCAACCAATGTACGTGCCCTTTACCGGAATCGAACCTGGGACCTTTCAGTCCGCAGACTGACACTCTACCGCTGAGCCAAACCTGTTTCGGCCAAAATCTCTGTTTTCATGTAAAAATAGAAGAAAGAAAATGAGCTTAAATATTTTAATTTGATTTTTTTCTCACTTTAAAAAATATTTTCAGTTGCAACATACAATATTATATTAGTTTCAGGTGTACAACATAGTGACTAGACATTTATATAACTTATGAAGTGCTCACCCCCATAAGTCCAGTACCCATTTGACACCAATATATTTTTTAAAATATATATTTTATTGATTTTTTTACAGAGAGGAAGGAAGAGGAATAGAGAGTTAGAAACCTCGATGAGAGAGAAACATCGATCAGCTGCCTCTTGCACACCCCCCACTGGGGATGTGCCCACAACCAAGGTACATGCTCTTGACCAGAATTGAACCCGGGACGCTTCAGTCCTCAGGCCCACGCTCTATCCACTGAGCCAAACCAGTTTCGGCTGAGACCAATATTTTAGTGGAATTTGAATAGTAACTTCCTGATACTAAGAAGTCATACCTAGGGGTATAAAACATTGGCTTCCTCTTTTTTGTAACTTTTTCCTGTGTAATATGTTGTGGACATCATTTTATTTTTGTCCATCAATACTTTACTATTTACTGTTTTCTAAAACTTAGTATCTCTTGTTTGATGCACATCCTAAAATTTCTCTTTACTCTTAGTGAGTGTAATTTTGGAGGGAGGGTGACAAATACACATGCTCATCCTGCCATCCTATCCTAAACTGCAAGCTGCTGAAGTGATTTTAGATACATCATTGAACATTTTAAACTAATTTTTAAAAAACTAATGGGTCCTTTATCTAGCTCAGTACTATGTGGACCCTGACTAGTTAATATGTTGAACAAATAACCCAAAGTCAATATGTGTACTCACTGAAAATTGCTTACCTATTTAGAATCCAGGAGCTGATGTCTGACGATCAGCGAGAAGCAGGTCGGATTCCACGAACGATAGAATGTGAGCTTGTTTATGATCTTGTGGACAGCTGCATTCCGGGAGACACCGTGACTATTACTGGAGTTGTCAAAGTCTCAAATGCTGAAGAAGGTGTGGTATAACTCTTTCCTCATTTGGATTGTCCCTCAGTAATTTGTCAACATTTGTCTTTTTTAAAGGTACTTCTGAATCTTTATTAATTTAGAGAGTTCCTTGTTCTTATTTTTTACACTAGAGGCCCGATGCACAAAATTTGTGTAAGAGGTTCCACCCTAGAAGTCCCAGCACAGCCCCTCAGCCCCGCCCCCTCATGCGCCACCACCCCCTCCCCCCAGTTGTTCCAGAAGGTCATTCTACCGTCAGGTCCAATTAGCACATTACTCTATTATATAGGACTAGAGGCCCAGTACATGCATATTGTGCACGGGGGCAGGTGTCCTTTAACCTGGCCTGCACCCTTTCCAATCTGGAACTGCTGGCTCCTAACCGCTCACCTGCCTGCCTGCCTGCCTGCCTGATTGCCCCTAACTGCTTCTGCCTGTCAGCCTGATCACCCCCTAAATACTCCCCTGCCAGCCCAATCTCCCACAACTGCCCTCCCCTGCCGCGACACTCCTCCTCTGTACAAGGCAGCAGAGTTCCCAGGACTGGCCTCGCCTCGCAGAGCTGTGGAACCCCCAGGCATGATTGCATCCACCTCCACTGTGTATGTGGCCATCTTGTGGCAACATCGTGCAAGGGTGTCTCGTGATGCCGCCTGGGCTTTTATTATAGAGGATAGGTGAAACTTTTCTTCTGAAAGAAGGCTTATTTGTAGTTAATTGTGCCTTTCTTATACGTCTACCTGAATTTTTGTAGGGAAAATGAAAATACCAATTATTACATTTCACACTTTGAAATTTACAGGTTCTCGGAATAAGAATGACAAATGTATGTTCCTTTTATACATTGAAGCAAATTCTGTTAGCAATAGCAAAGGACAGAAACCAAAGGCTTCTGAGGAGGGGTGTAAAAATGGAGCATTGCTGGAGTTCTCACTTAAAGACTTTTACGCCATCCAAGAGATTCAAGCTGAAGAGAACCTGTTCAAGCTCATTGTCAAGTATGTATGACCCTACCTGAAATTTTAGTATGTATGTACATTTGGGCTGTTCTTGGCTGCAAGTAACAAGAAATCAGTCAAAATGTTTGCAAAATAGAGTTCACCAGCTAACTGCCCTTTTTTGTTTGACACATGAGCTAAAAATGGTTTTTAGTGTGTTTTTTTTTTTAAAGATTTGTAAAATTTATTTTTAGACAGAGAGAGAGGGAGAAACATCTATCAGCTGCCTCCTGCATACCACCTACTGGGGATCAAGCCCACAATCCCAGGCATGTGCCCTGACCCAGAATAGAACCCAATAACTTTCCGGTACTCAGAACTAACCACTGAGTCACACAGGCCAGAGCCATTTTTACATTTTTTAATGGATGAAAAAGAATGAAAAGGAGGATATCTCATGACATGCAAAATTATATGAAATTCAGATTTTGCTGCCTATAAATAAACTTTTATTGGAATACAGCCACCCTCATTCAAAAGAATTCAGAGTTGAGACAGAGAACAAATGGTTCACAAATGCTTACTGTCTGGTCCCCTTCAGAAAAGTTTGCTGACCTCTAGTGTAAGTACTAAGGAAAAGTTACTCAGCAGAAGAGTGATGGGACAGTGAATTCCAGAGTTATTTCAGTTAGTTGCATGTAGGGTTTTTTGTTTTTACTTTTAAAACTAAGGAAGAGATTCACATAGAAGTTACTTATGTTGGATTATTTCCTTGTTATTGCCGTACAATAGAGAAGAAGCAAAGGGGAGGCATCCTGTTTAAGCCAACTATTTCTGGTGTGGTCTGGGACATGTCACCTAATTTTTCTTCATTTTTATAAAAATAATACTTGTCTCAGAAGGTTGTTCTGAAGGTTGAATAAAATTTTGTGTTACCTAACAATGCTGTTATTTTGAGACTTTTTTTGACAATTTTTTTGATAGTTTTGAAAAAATAGGGGGAAATGAGGCAGAATAATAGTCAAGGGCACATGCCTGGGTTGTGGGCTTGATCCCCAGTGGGGGCTGCACAGGAAGCAACCACTCAATGATTATCTCTCATCATTGATGTTTCTGTCTCTTTCTCTCCCTTTCCCTTCCTCTCTGAAATCTATAAAAATACTTTAAAAAGAAAATGAACATACTAGTAGTGGTCCTTCTGCAATGTACTTACAAAAGATAAAGTAGTAGGAAAAACAAGGGTTTTCACCCTGGCTGGTTTCACTCAGTGGTTAAGAGTGTCAACCGGCAGACTGAAGGATCTGAGTTCGATTCTTAGTCAAGGGCACATACCTTGGTTGTAGATTCCTCAGCCCCAGTAGCGGGGAGTGTGGGAGGCAGCAATTCGCTCTCTCTCTTTCTCTCCCTCTCCTCCTTGCATACTCTCTAGAAATAAATGAAAAAAATACCCTCCATTGAGAATTAAAAAAAAACAATACACAAACAAAAAACTAACATTTTATTTACATGGTTTACTTTTTTTTTTTTTTTACCTTTTAGTTCTAAGTTTATAATTTTATTTATTTTTTCTATTTTTTTATTAAGATATTATATGTGTACATACCTTACCATTCCCCACCCTAAGTTTATAATTTTAGCATTAAAACTAGATTTTTTTAAAAAAATTTTTAATTTTATTCTTTTTAATATATTTTTATTGATTTCAGAGAGGAAGAGGGAGATAGAAACATCAGTGATGAGAGAGGCTCATTAATTGGTTGCCTCCTGCATGACCTACACTGGGGATCAAGCCTGCAAATTGGCCTTGTGCCCTGTCTGGGAATCAAACCCGGGACCTCTTGGTCCATGGGCTGACTCTCAATCCACTGAGCCACCACAGCTGGACTAGATTCTTTTGTTTTGTTAATCTTGCTGGGGTTGGCCAACTAAGCAGAGAAGGCATGTTTTGTATGTAAAGTTTTATTAGAACACAGCCCCACCCATTCATTTACAGATGGTTGATGGTTGCTTTCACTCAAGTTAAGTAGTTGTGTCCAAGATAGTAGAACTGAAAATAGTTACTTTCTGGCCCTTTAAGAAAAGGCCCTTTGTTGCCAGGTTAACAAATGGAAAGACCATCCTCCGATGGAAAAGGCAGTAGAAGGTTAAGTTTTAGTTTAGGTTTCTTTAGAAGCAATAATATTATTTGGGAAGCAGTTTATTTGGGAGGTGATCTCCAAATATACTGGTGGACTGGGAAGTGAGACAGAAAAAGGATGGCAGTCAGTATGTGGTGCTGTGCCTCAATGAACAGATTATTACTAGCACCCAGGGCTTATTCCTCCTGAGGCTTCTGGGGCACTAGACTGTGTAGAACTCAGTATTTTTCCATCCAAGGTTCTGCTCCTGGGAATATTAGGTAACCCAGCTTGCCCAGCCTGTCTGCAGCCAGAGAAAGCCCTTCGACAGACAGGTGCTGGTATGTGGTAGGAAGCCAGCAGTGATTATGCAGGAGCATGCTGACCAGTAGTGCCAAGGGATATGGCAGGACACCGACAGCCGTGTTTACATGTAGTAAAAAGGATAATATCCACTGTTTACTCTTGAGTGTATCTCTTCCACCTGGTTTGGTTATTTTGTTTCTTGTTTGTACAATGAGTAAGTATAAATATACTTCTTTATATTCATATATGATTTTGCATTCTCTGATCATTTGACTTGAACTGAAAAAAATGAAATTTTATCTAGTCTTAAAATTTGTGTTCAGTTCACCTTTTTGTCTCCTTTCAGTGAATTGGCTGCACAAGTCTAAAGATGTCTATTCACATAAAATACAAAATAATTCATGTCCTAAAGTGGAAGACCATGATTATGGTGCATTTTAAAGGCTAGTAATGTAAAATGATCAATAGTATATTTGGTGACTTTAAAATACTTTACAAGTATTCTTCCTTACTCTGGCACAATATTTAAGCATTTTTTCCTTTATAGATTAATTAAGAATTTTGAGAAATTTATTGAATATTAGAATAACATGTATTGAGTTGTTTGGGGGGTGTACATTTTTCATTTTTATCTTTTTTTTTTTTAAATAAAACATGTAGTAAGTTAAGCAAGCTTCAAAGAAAATCTTATAATAGATCAATGAAGGGGAAGTTAGAATTTATGAGTTGTATTCTGTTTTTCAGCTCGCTTTGCCCTGTCATTTTTGGCCATGAAGTAAGTATTTTACTTCATCTTTGCTAAAAAAATATATATAAAGTTAGCAAAAATCCTATATAATAAAGAGCTAATATGCTAATTAGACTGCATGGTGGACCAACCTTCTGGAACAACCAGTGGGCGGGGCCACGAGGCAGTGGGGGCCTCGAACTATAAAGACTTTATTAAAAAATAGCTAATTTCTGCTGGCCAGTTGCTCATATTTCAATATGAGTCATTATTCTCCATAAATGAATGTTGTGATGGGAAAACTACAACCCCTTGTAGAAAAAAGCTACTTACCAATTAGAGTTAATAGGATGGGCTTTCTTTAAACTGACTCTGGACAGTTAAAACAGAAACTTAACAAGTATTTCTTAGTTTTGTGGCATGAATTCATGCCTTCCTTGCAAGATAGGTCTTCACTTAGGAACTTTTAAGATACTGCTCGATTTTTATGCTTTCTATTTTTTGCTTTTTTAATCAGATACATTATAATAGTTCATATTAGACCTACTTTTCTTAGGGAAAAAAGTTCAGTCATGTTTTAAAAGAAAACCCCTAAATAAATAAATGTTGTAAATGTAAGAGGAGTAGTGTCCCTTTTGCTAGTCATCTTTATGTTCTTATTTTTTTTCCCTTTCTTCACATTTGAGCTCGTTAAAGCAGGGTTGGCATTAGCACTCTTTGGAGGAAGCCAGAAATACGCAGATGACAAAAACAGAATTCCAATTCGGGGAGATCCACATGTCCTTATTGTTGGAGATCCAGGCTTGGGAAAAAGTCAGATGCTACAGGTAGGATTATATGTAGGATGCTACAAATAATAACTTAATATTTTACCTTTTGCTTAGTATACACATGAATAATTCACAAATGAATTTGCTCAAAGCATGTCGTATTTGTGTTCCAGATGATACATTTGGTGATATAAGTGAATTGTGATTTGTGTGAGTAATATATAACTTGTGTCTGACCATCTTTTCAAATTGAGCCAGTCTTCTGTCTCCCAGGCTGCATAGGCATGCTGGTCTATTGAGATGTCAACTGTTGTAAAACATAAGCCATTTCCCAAACCCCCCTTTTTTTTTATTCAGTATCACTTTGCTAGTCTTTATTGTTTAAAAATAAAGCAGGGTTGCCCATTCTCTCTTCACAGAGCTACATAAATAGTATATTGGGCTTTAAGAATAATCAGGTGCCATTACTACCCTGGTTGCAAGGCTGGTGGGGTCCCTTAGAGTTTAGGAGGTGCATGCTGGGTCCTTTGTCTTAAGGCTTTTCTCTCTCCTGCAAGTGTGAATTTCAGGGGAGGACTCAGAGGAGAGTTTCAACAAAATATTCACCAGTTTTCTAGGTGTGCTGGCACATCCTCAGTTGGCGGTGTACAGGAGGCAGCTGATCATCGATGTTTCTATGTCATCGATGTTTCTAACTTTCTATCCCTCTCTCTTTCTGTAAAAAATCAATAAAATATATTTTAAAAAAATTTTTTAGCCGAAACCGGTTTGGCTTAATGGATAGAGCGTCGGCCTGCGGACTGAAAGGTCCCGGGTTCGATTCCAGTCAAGGGCACGTACCTTGGTTGCGGGCACATCCCCAGTGGGGGGTGTGCAAGAGGCAGCTGGTCTCTGTTTCTCTCTCGTCGACGTTTCTAACTCTCTTTCCCTCTCAATTCCTCTCTTTGTAAAATCAATAAAAATATATTTAAAAAAAAATTTTTTTAATCTGTCATTTTATCCATGTTTCAATATTTTTTTGCTTTTGACTAACTGGGCATATATATTTTTAATTTTGTACCAAGCCCTTGCTACAAGTCTGGCACAGAGCACAGAGTACCTAGCCAGAATGTGGATATAAAAGGTAGAAGTGGTGATCCAAATTGTTACACTTTCTTTTCCATCTCTTGTAGCATTTTGTGTGTGTATGATTTTTTAATTAGTATATTATAGGTGGAAGCCTGGTTTAACCTCCACAGGGTGTGATTATCTCTACAGATCATTTAATTTCTGCATTTTGTTTACAGTATATAAAATGTCATTTTTCATTTTTTATTGATAAAATATGTCTTGGACAGATCGATAATGGTTCCAAAATACAGTAAATGGCACTGAAAATGTTTTCATACTAAGAAATGGCACCGCACATTTTTCATGTTTTTTGAACCTGAGAATAATGCCTTTAAAACCCCTGGCTCAATTTAAAAATAGAAGATGTAATATTAGTGGAAATTAAGTGTTGTAAATAATGGAGGGTATCATATATAAGTCTGCTAGTCCCACTAAGCCAGGATTTTTATAAAAATTAGGCTATTTCCTAAAAAAAATTAAAAATGGAACTCTCATTTGACCCAATAATCCTACTCCTAAGACTATATCCCAAGAAATCAGAAAGGATATATGCACTCTTATGTTCATTGCAGCACAATTTACAATAGCTAAGATTTGGAAACAGCCTAAGTGTCCATCAGCTGATGAGTGGATTAGGAAACTGTGATACATCTGCACAATGGAATACTATGCTCCAGTAAAAAAGAAGGAACTCTTACCATTTGCAAAACAGGGAGAGACCTGGAAAGCATCATGGCTAAGCAAAATAAGCCAGTCGGAGAAAGATAAATATCATATGATCTCACAATTTTGTGGAATATAATGAACATCATAAACTGATGAACAAAATAGAGCCAGAGCCGAAACCGGTTTGGCTCAGTGGTAGAGCTTCGATCTGCGAAGTGAAAGGTCCCAGGTTCGATTCTGGTCAAGGGCATGTACATGGTTGCGGGCACATCCCCAGTAGGGGATGTGCAAGAGGCAGCTTGTCAATGTTTCTCTCTCATCGACGTTTCTAGCTCGCTCGCTCTCTCCCTTCCTCTCTGTAAAAAATCAATAAAATATATTTTTTTTAAAATAGAGCCAGAGGGAGAAAAATCCTATATAATAAAGAGCTAATATGCTAATTAGATCAAACAGCAGAACGACCATTTGAATGATCTTTTGGACAAAGCCGGGGCTGCAAGGGCCGAGCCCCTTGCCCGGATTTTGTGCATCAGGCCTCTAGTATTCTAAAATATCACAGAAATAATCCTGTTATTTGCAGATTTTTAATGTTTCCTACAACTTTTGTGATACCATACTATGTTAGTACAATTTGGCAATATTATACTTAAAATTCTTTTATTCTTGATACATTAATATTTATTGCATTAAATATATGTGAGATCATTTTTCTTGAATAATTGGTATTAATTGCATGTAACGTTATTTAGAATCACTTTTCTTGAGATATTAATGTTTATTGCATATAACATATTTAAGGTAGTTTTTCTTGAAATATTAAGGTTTATTGCATGTAACATTATTATATTTAAAATCGTTTTTCTTGAAATAAAAAAAAAAGCTAACACTAACAGTTATGAGTCAGTTACTTTATATTTTTAATCTCTTTTTCCTCTGACCATTTAGTAAACTGTCCTATTCAGACTAACATATAAGGAATTACAAGTAATAAAAGTAATTATAGCTGCTGTTTATAAGCTAAGCACCATAGGTATTGGGTCATGTACTGCACAAGTCCAGATCACACTGACATTGGTGTCCTGGGAGTTGTACAGTACAGAGCCATGTAAAGTGGCTTTGAATTGAGCACTTACTGTATACCAGGTACCAGGTTAAGTACCTTAACATACATATAATTTATTCCTCAGGACAGTATATGATAAAACCTAAGGAAGCTGAAGCTCTGAGATGTTTTAGAGCAACACACCCGGTACATGGTAGAGTCAGGATTAAAATGGGTCTGCTTGACTGGAGGTCCATGGTTTTAATTGTAGTGCTATTTGACTACTTTTTTGAACTGCCAGAGATTGTTTACTCAGAAGGCAGGCATCATTGAGCCATTTTATTACTTAATATTTAAAGAAGCATTGGATCCTTTGAGATTAAAATTGGTACTCAAATTTTTGCTAGTTGAACTTGAAAATGAAACATAAAATGGAATGTATATCCACATGACCACAGACATCAGAATTAGGCTGCTTGTATTTGATTGACTCCTGACATCACACCTTCATAGCTGTGTGAGTTACTCTCTCTACAGACTTGGGTTTCTGCATCAATAGATGGGGATGCAATAATAATCTTCCTCTTGCCACAGTGGTAAAAATTGTATGGTAAAGTTCTTAGGAGAATACATGGCATGTAATTAACATTTGTGAGCAATTACTTTTAGCTATTTACTTTCTCTGATTCTCTTAAACTTTTTGTTTCCTCAGGCAGTGTGCAACGTTGCTCCACGTGGTGTGTATGTTTGTGGTAATACCACAACCACCTCTGGATTGACTGTAACTCTTTCAAAAGACAGTTCCTCAGGAGATTTTGCTTTGGAAGCGGGTGCTCTGGTTCTTGGTGATCAAGGTAAGAAACCAAAAATAATAATAATTCTGGGCTTGTTTGTGGTTTTTTAGTCACTTTCTTTATATTCTGTTCAAGAGGCATTTGTATAGCACTGACCCAATCAGGGTGTTGAGAATGCGTGCCAGAAAGATTTGACTAATGGTTTATAAGAAATCCAATTAGAAGGCTAAGTAAGAACGAATCTTCAATTGAGCTTTGTTACCTAAATTTCTCTTTATGATGCTTTAACCTGTTCGAAAAACATGTTCCTATGAATTTGTCAGGATGTGTCCAGATTCCAGTCCAGTTAAAGTCATTTATGCCGCCGATACGGGTTTGGCTCAGTGGATAGAGCGTTGGCCTGCGGACTGAGAGGTCCTGGATTCGATTCCAGTCAAGGGCATGTACCTTGGGTTGCTGGCACATCCCCCGGCAGGAGGTGTGTAGGTGGCAGCTGATTGATCTTTCTCTCTCATCAATGTTTCTAACTCTCTATCCCTCACCCTTCCTCTCTGTAAGAAAATCAATAAGATATATATATATATTTTAAAAGTCATTTATTCCTTCCAGTTTGCCAGTGACCTCCACATTTCTAAATCCAGTATCCATGAGCCATGTTTGGCACTGCTGATCACTGCCTCCTTCAGGAAATGATACATCTGCTGGTTTCTAGGACACTGCACTCTTCTGGTTTTCTTTCTTCATTTACTTTTCCTTCTCCGTCTTGTTCTTCATCTCTCTAACCTCTTAGCTGGTTGGCACCAGCTTAGCTTTTGTTCTTTTTTTTTTTTTTTTTTTTTTTTTTTTTTGGTCTATACTTAGTTTCATGGTGATCTTATTCTAGTCTCATGGCTTTACTTATCTATATGCTGAAAATTTCCACATTTATATTTATTCTCCCCTGAACTCCTGTCACTATGCAATATTTCTACAACTCTCTCAATCTTAACATGTCCAAAACCAAGATCCTGCTCTTCCTCTTCAAATCTATTATTTTTACAGTCTTCATTTCAATAAGTGACAATTCCATTCTTCTAGTTGCTCATATCAGAAGAGCATCTTTGACTTTTCTCATACCCATATCCAAAATGTCAGCAAATCCTGTAGGCTCATCTTCCAAATACGGCTGACTCTTGAATAACATGGTTTAAACTGCATGGGTCCACTTATAAGTGATTTTTTTCCCCCCAATAAATACATACAGTACTGTAAACATATTTTCCTTATTTTCTTAATAAATTTCCTTTTCTGCCAAAACTGGTTTGGCTCAGTGGATAGAGCGCCGGCCTGCGGACTGGAAGGTCCCAGGTTCGATTCCGGTCAAGGGCATGTACCTTGGTTGCGGGCACATCCCCAGTGGCGGGGGGGGGGGGGGGGGGGGGGGGGGGGTGTGTAAGAGGCAGCTGATTGATGATTCTCTCTCATTGATGTTTCTAACTATCTATCCCTCTCTCTTCCACTCTTAAAAAACAAATAAAATATATATTTTAAATAAATAAATAAAAATTTCCTTTTCTTTAATTTTATTGTAAGAATACAGTATATAATACATATAATACACAAAATATGTTAATCAACTCTTTTTGCTATCGGTTAGGCTTCTGTTCAACAGTAGGCTATTAGTAGTTAAATTTGAGGAAGAGTCAAAAATTATATGCGGATTTCTGGCTGCACAGGGATCCATCACCCCTACCCCTGAGTTGTTCAAGGGTCAACTATATATTAAATAGCCAACCTTTTCTCCATTGCTACTACCCTGATCCAAGGCACCATCACCTCTCACATGGATTACTGTAATCTCCTCTCGGCATGCCTATGACTAGCCTTGCCCTTCCTATTTTTAAGAAGGCAGGGAAATCCTATTAAAACTTAGATCACTTTATTCTTTTGTTCAAAAATATCCAGTAACTCCCTGTCTCATTTAGTGAAAGCCTAAGTATTGGTAGTGTTCCAGGGTCATTCACATTCTGGCCTCCCATTACCTCTTCTGCCTCATTACCTTCTACTTCCCTCTTACTTCCTCTTTTCCAGCTATAGTGGCCTCCTTGATATGCCATACCAAGCACATCACAGTCCTGCATCAGAACCTTTGTGTTTGCTCCTTTCTTTGTATGAAACGGTCTTACACCAGATATGTCTGCAAGGCTTGTTCCCTTTCCTCCCTTAATTTTTTTCTCAAATGTCCTGATCCCAACAGGCCTTCCCTATATACCATATTTTAAATTCTAATCCTCACTGCCATCATCAGATCTTGTTTTCTTTACCCTACTCTACCTTTTCTTTCTGTAACACTTACTACCTTCTAATATACTATAGGGCTTATTTTTTCTTTTATTTTTAAAAATATATTTTATTGATTTTGTACAGAGAGGAAGGGAGAGAGATAGCGAGTTAGAAACATCGATGAGAGAGAGTCATCGATCAGCTGCCTCTTGCACACCCCCTACCGGGGATGTGCCCACAACCAAGGTACATGCCCTTGACCGGAATCGAACCCAGGACCTTTCAGTCCCTAAGCCGACGCTCTATCCACTGAGCCAAACCGGTTTCGGCTATAGGGTTTATTTTTTTATAGTCTGGCTCCCTACACCAAGTGATTGTAGGCTTTACAAGGGCAAGTAATTTTGTCTTTTTAGTGCTTTATCCCACATGCCTAGAACATAATAAGGTATATAGAAGGGATTTATAAATACTTGCTCATTAGAAGTGACAGTATTTTTGCCAATCACCAGGTGAGGAAAATAAATAAGAAAAGGGTACTCATTGTGAAACTGTCAAAACTTTCCATTAATTACAAATTGGGGGTGATATTGAGTTTAGTTATACAGATAGCCAATATAATTTAAGATGTGGAATAGGTAGAGAAGCCAAACACTATGATGTTGCCCTGGCAGTTCAGTTGGTTTGATCATTGTCCTGTTGCAAGTTTGATCTCAGTCAGGGCACATATAAGAATCATCCAATGGATGCATGGAATCTCTCTCTCTTCCTCCTCTCCTTTTTTACCTCTCCCTCCCCCCTCCCTTTCCCTCTCCCTCTTTAAAATCAATAAATTAGCCGAAACCGGTTTGGCTCAGCGGTAGAGCGTCGGTCTACGGACTGAAAGGTCCCAGGTTCGATTTTGGTCAAGGGCATGTACATTGGTTGCTGGCACATCCCCAGTAGGGGGTGTGCAAGAGGCAGCTGGTCGATGTTTCTCTCTCATCGATGTTTCTAGCTCTTTATCTCTCCCTTCCTCTCTGTAAAAAAATCAATAAAATATATATATTAAAATCAATAAATTAAAAAGTAGCATTTTTAAAATACAAAGGAATATTAGTCACAGAGCTCAGATCCTAAAAGCAAACACAACTATATTTGTTTCCCTGTAAGTATTCAGTAAAGATATTTTTGTACAAAAATATCTTTACTGAACACTTACAGGAAAAAAAGGAGAGGTAGGATGTTTTGTAATATTTTCTTTTTTCAATATCTAATGAAATAGATCATTTTTTTAAAAGCAATAAGATTTAATAATTGTAGCCATAGAAAAGAGAAAGTATAAAATTTTCAAAGTTAAATGCTTTAAAACCAGGGATCAGTGAACTTTAATCCACAGGTCAACCTAGCCTTTACCCTGTTTTAGTATAGTCTATATCTAAAAATGGGTGTTTTACTTTTAAAGGAAAATCCAAGAATATGTAACAGGCTCACAAAATATAAAATATTTACATCTGCCCCTTTACAGAAAAAGTTTGCCAAGTCATGCTTTAAAACTTTGAAAAGTGGCAGTCAGAGTAGCAGGTTGACTTTGTTTCTGCACTGTCCCGTTTCCTGAGGCACTGTATTAGTAATATTGAGAATATCCAGTAATACCATCAACTCCAGAGAGGCATGGACTGAGCTCTGAGCTGGCATGCTTACTTGGTCGTAAGTAAGGGGTTTAACCACAGCAGCATCCTCTGGAGATGTTCACCTAAAGGATGTTCAGAGTATGGGCAGGAAGGGAGGAAAAATATTACAAGGTAATGTTTAAGGATCTCCAGTAACATATGAATCAGCTATAATATACCTGGCACATAAAATGCCTTCAGTCAGTGGTAGGTCTTCACATTTTGTTTAAAGAGGTTAAGTGATTTCCTTATTACTGAGAACTGCATTAGGACTTTTGACTTTATTACTCTTTTCTTTCCAAATTATGCTGCTCTACTATTCCCAAAAAACCCAGCTCAAAAATCACTTTTTTCTTAAAAACTTTCCAGATTTCCCTTCCTCTTTTAACCTCCTCCCACCCCCCCACAAAACATCTTGTATAATTATAGTTGAAGTATACTATCTTGAATATGTATATATCTTAAAAGTCTCACCTGTTAGATTTAAGTCTTTAAGCTTCTTGAGGGTCACTTTCATATGTTCTTCATTTTTGTAATCCTCATAAAATAGCGCTTTCTCTATGGAAAATGCCAAATGAGAAAATATTACATAAGAGTAAGTTAAATAAGACATTTTATTTGCTGTAAAAAAAAAAAAATCAGGAATTCTTTATCGTATGACTCTATAATTTTTCCTGCTGGAAAAGGTGGAAATATTTTTTATTGTGGAATAATATTATTTTACTGTGATTACAGGTATTTGTGGAATAGATGAATTTGATAAGATGGGAAATCAACATCAAGCCTTGTTAGAAGCCATGGAACAGCAAAGTATTAGTCTTGCTAAGGCTGGCATGGTGTGTAGCCTTCCTGCAAGAACTTCCATTATTGCTGCTGCAAATCCAGTTGGAGGACATTATAATAAAGCCAAAACAGTCTCTGAGAATTTAAAGTAAGTCTCTTTAATACATTTAATCCCTACGAATCAGTATGAAAAATACAATTGAATGTATATTGGATAGTTCACAGACATTACAGATTTCCAGTAAAGGATTGTGGCTCACTTGTCCCATGCACCAAAAGGTTGCTGGTTTGATTCCTAATCAGCACAAGCCAGAGTTGTTGGCTTGATCCCCAGCATGCAGGAGGCAGCCAATTGATGTTCTGCTTTCACATTGATGTTTCTCTTTCTCTCTCCCTCTCCCTCCATCAATAAAAATATATTAAATAAAAATATGTTTGAACATTACAGATTTAAACAGTGAAGAACTATTGATATTTTCCACATTGGCAAACATTTTATACTAGAGGCCTGGTACACAAAATTTGTGCAGGTGGGGAGGGGGTGTCCCCTCAGCCCAGCCTATACCCTCCAACCTGGGACTCCTCGGGGGATGTCCAACTGCCTCTCGCAGTCCAGAATCCCTGGCTCCTAACTGCTCGCCTGCCTGATCTCCCTTAACCCCTCTGCTGCCTGCCTGATCATCCCTAGCCACCTCTGCCTGCCTGATTGCCCCTAACCACCTTTGCCTGTCTACCTGATCACCCTTAACTGCTCCCCTATTGGCCTGATTGCTCCTAACTGCCTCACCTCGCACCCAGAACCCAGGATTCTCTCCTCTAGCTGGTTGCAGGCACCTGGGAACCGGGCTTCCCTCCTTCTGGCCAGCCACAGGCACCCAGGACCCTGGCCGGCTTTGCCTGGGCCAGCTATAGCCGCAGGGGACTGTGGGGCAGGCGGCTTGTCCCTCTCCCAGGCCGCAGCCTGGTTAGTCCCTATTCCTCTCTCCCCAGTGTTGAGTTTCTGAGCTGTTATGACATGAGGGCATGATGAACATTTGCATATCAGCTCTTTATTATATAGAATATTAATAATCATTACTGGCAAGGAGATGGAAAATTTAGCATTTTGAAAGACAATTTAGCATGTTTATCTCTATTTTAAATGTACGCATTGTTCATGCAAATTCTTTTAGGAATTATAATCACAAGAATAGTGATACAAGTCCACAAAGATATGGGGGTACAGGGTGGGTGTTACGGTATTGTTGAACACTGCCAAAGATTGGAAACAAAATGCTCATTGATAGGGAACTAGTGAAACTATATAATAATATGTACAGTGTCTAATGAGAATGAAAGGAGCGTTCTAAATAATGATAAGGAAATATATCTATGCTTTACTGTTAAGTGAAAAGAGCACAATATATACTCATATATAGTACGATCCCACTTTATTCCAAAAACAATATTTATATCTGTTTGCACATATGCTTTCTCTTCTGATTTGTTTGTACAAGTTGAACAAATGTATAGGAAGGAGAAAGTAGACTGAAGTGATGCAAAAGGGAGAAAAAGACAAAAGCATGCCTCATATGAAAAACTGGAACCTTAAATTCTTGGTGGGGGAGGGGAGTTAATTTTCTAATGTTTATTAATGTAATTATTACCTTTGATATAGAAATGGTACACAGTAAAATACATAATTGTATGGTGAGATTCTAGGTATTTTTATATCACCACCACAAAAAAGTCAATTTATTAGTTTTTCTTGGTAAAATAATTAAGTGCTTTATTGGAAAGATTAGAAGGATCCAACTGAACAAGATTCCAGGTTTAGACATATATTATAGGTTTTAATGTACCACAAACCTGCTTTGGGATGTTGGTGAAATTTGTTAATCACTCTGGAATTCACTTTTCTTAACTCAGAGGAGTTATCTCATTGGTGGATTCAGAGAAGGTGATTAAGTAGTATGTAGCATTTTTATTGTAATGACTAACTAGATGCTTATTTAAGGGAAAATGGGCTTGTCCTGGCCGAATAGCTCAGTTGTTTAGAGTGTTGTCCCGATGTGAGAAGGTTGTGGGTTCAATTTCCACTCATGGCACATAAAAGATGCAACCAATGAATGCATAAATAAGTAGAACAAATAAGTGTCTCACTCTCAAAATATCAATAAATAAAAAAGAAAAGAAAAAAAATGGACTTTTTGCTTCTAAATGGGCATATGTACTCTGAGTAACTTAATGGGTTGGTGAAGCATCAGATAATAAAAGGAACTCCTTAACTAGATACCTCTACTGTGTCATACAGCATTTTAGCATAAATATCCAAAGATCCTAGATCATGGGTAATAATATAGAACATACACAGTTCAGTGGGTTGGCTGGTGGGAGAGAGGGCCATGTGTTCAATCTACCAGAGGGCAGTGTATACAAAACTGCACATATTCAAAGGCACGTGGCCAGTGTCTCTGGAGTTGGCAGCTGTGTTATCCAAAAGCTATTGCTTGTTTCTATAATCTAAAACCTTTTTTAAGTTCTACATGGAACTTAAGTAATAAATAAGTTTTCTAGGCTTTGAATTCATTTTTATTTCAATCATTGTTTCTTCTTTTTTTACGCCTTTTTAGAATGGGGAGTGCCCTGCTATCCAGATTTGATTTGGTCTTTATCCTGTTAGACACCCCAAATGAAGATCATGATCACTTACTCTCTGAACATGTAATTGCAATAAGAGCTGGAAAGCAGAGAACTGTTAGTAGTGCCACAGTAGCTCGTCTGAATAGTCAAGATTCAAATACCTCTGTACTTGAAGTGGTTTCTGATAAACCATTATCAGAAAGACTGAAGGTACAAATGCTTCTTAATCATTCAGTTCACTTCTGTTTGAATGTCAGAGTTCAGTGTGTTACTGTAGAGCAGTAATATATAAACTTTCATATCATAAACATATTTTATATTATAACTAGAGGTGCGGTGTACAAAATTTGTGCATGGTGGGGGGGTCCTCTCAGCCCAGCCTGCACCCTCTCCAATCTGGAACCCTTCAGGGGAGATGTCTGACTGCCTCTTGCAATCTGGGACCCCTGGCTCCTAACTGCTCGCCTGCCTGATCGCCCCTAACCCCTCTGCCTGATCGCCCCTAACTGCCCCCCCCTCCAATGGCCTGGCAACCCCCAACTGCCCTCCCCTCCCCCGCCAGGCTGGTTGCCCCTCACCACCCCACTGGCCTGGTCACTCCTCACTGCCCCTCTGCTGGCGTGGTTGCCCCTCACTGTGACCCCTGCCAGCCTGGTCACCCCACACAGCCTGCTGTTCGGTCGTTTGGTCGCCTCTCACTGCCCCCCCTCCCCTTGCTGGCCTGGTTGCCTCACGTGGCTCACTGCTCAGTCATTTGGTCATCCCTCACTAACCTTCCTGCCGGCCAGGTCGCCCCACGCAGCCCACTGCTCAGTCATTTGATCACCCCTCACTAACTCTCCTGACAGCCTCGTCGTCCCCCCATGCCGCCTGTTCAGTCGTCCCTTTGGTGGTTTTGTTTGCAGTGGTCGCTTAGACTTTTATATAGATAGATACTAGGGTTTATGTAAACTTTATTAGAAATAATCTATATTAACTAGACCAAGAGCTAGAACTACAGTGTGTTTGGCTTACTTGAATTCTTAAATTTTATATTTATCTAAATAAGTTACTTTAATTGAAAGATTTTAGTTGCTACTTTGTCCTTGTAATTTGGGCCTTTTTGTCATGTGTTAGGTGGTTGCTGGAGAAACAATAGATCCAATTCCCCACCAACTATTGAGAAAGTACATTGGTTACGCTCGTCAGTATGTCTCTCCAAGGCTATCCACAGAAGCTGCTCAGATTCTTCAAGATTTTTACCTTGAGCTCCGGAAACAAAGCCAGCGTTTAAATAGCACACCAATCACTACTAGACAGCTGGAATCTCTGATTCGATTAACGGAGGTTTGTTTAAGCTGATATTTTTTTAACTTAAGGAAGGGGAGATAGGAGTAATACGGTTTCTCTCAATTTTCTATGATTGATTTGGTTTTTCTTTTTACAGGAACGTATTAGAAATAGATAAAGTTTTGAAAAAAAAATAGATATTTTCTTGACTTTAGAGAGGGAGAGGGGAAGGGAGAAGGAGAGGGAGTGAGAGATAGAAATATCAATGATGAGCAAATCATTGATAGGCTGCCTTCTTCACAGCCCCCCAATGGGGATCGAACCTACAGCCCAGCCCCGGCATGTGCCCTGGCTGGGAATCGAACTGTTACCTCCTGGCTTACAGATCAACACTCCACCTTTGAGCCACACTAGCCAAGCATGCAACCTTTTTTTTTTAATGACACTTAGGAAACTCTGTAGTGTGAAAAGTGGTTAGGTTAACTGAAGATGTTGAGATTTACATCTTCAGTTAGGTTGAATATTTGAGAACATGGAATGTGTCAAATACCTTGAGTATTTATTTGGTTTGATACACGACAGGTCCATAGGATAGTGCCCATTTTCCTAATATTAATAACATCTATTCACAGCTATGGAATGCTAAGAAGATTCTGGCAGTTAAAATTAGTTGAGTCAGGGTTTGGGCTTTTTGCTTCTAAAATCTTACCAACTCCTCTTTGTTATTTTAACACAGTGGTCGGCAAACTGGCTCGTGAGCCACATGTGGCTCTTTGGCCCGTTAAGTGTGGCTCTTCCACAAAATACCACGGCCTGGGCGAGTCTATTTTGAAGAAATTGAAGAAGTTTAAGTTTAAAAAATTTGACTCTCAAAAGAAATTTCAATCACTGTACTGTTGATATTTGGCTCTGTTGACTAATGGGTTGCGACCACTGTTTTAACAGATTGGTTAGGTATGACTTCCTGAAAGTAAAAGGCAAGGAAAATGCTGAAACCGGTTTGGCTCAGTTGTAGAGCATCGGTCTGCGGACTGAAGGATCCCAGGTTCGATTCAGGTCAAGGGCATGTACATTGGTTGCGGGCACATCCCCTGTGGTGGGTGTGCAGGAGGCAGCTGGTCGATGTTTCTCTCTCATCAACGTTTCTAGCTCTCTATCTCTCCCCCTTCCTTTCTGTAAAAAATCAATAAGATATATTTTTTAAAAATAAATAAATTAAATTAAAGGCAAGGAAAAACCAAGTATATTTCATAATCAAATCTTCTGAAATGAACACTCAAAAAGATACATTAGTAGATAAAAATAAATTTTAATCCATATTTTAGTATATGTTCTGCCAAAGTGAGCACTAATTTATATTTTAAATGAGTGATTATTTTCATACTCAAGTTTTCAAATCGCTTTTTAAAAATTCTGACTTTCATATTATAGTTCCCTTCCTCAAAAGTCAATTTTTGTATAAAATAAACAAAATCTGAAGATATAACTATACCTGTTCAAAAAATGTTAAATATATATGGTGTCCCCAAAAATTGTATTCACACTTTGAATGATAATAAAACCAATATTTATTAACATACAGTTGATTTTCAATGTTTAAAAGAATCTACAGAAATGAATTATTTCTTTTTTATCAGTGCCTGTTTTCAAACTGATGACTGTTCTCGTTCAGACACTGTTGATAATTCGAACTAATGGAATTGCAAACATCAAGAATCATTTTGTTTGGTATTTGTGTGTACTATGCATTTCCTGGACTCTTGCTGGTTTTGTACCATAAACTTTATCTTTTATCTATCCCCATAAAAAAAAAAAAAAAATCCAGTGGCTTTTCAGGATAAATTTTTTTTGTTCAAAGCTTATTCTGGTTTCACCCATCATTTCAAATCAATTAAACGTGAAAAGGAGGGAAAGTTAAATGTTATCAGCTGTTAAAGTGCATATACATTTGGGTGGGGGAGACCATATATTTATATTTTGTTATCTGAAAATGGTTCACAGGCACGAGCACGGTTGGAATTGAGAGAGCAAGCAACAAAAGAAGATGCTGAAGATATAGTAGAAATTATGAAATATAGGTAAGATTAAAATTTTTAATGTTTTAGCCAAAGCCGGTTTGGCTCAGTGGTAGAGCGTCAGTCTGTGGACTGAAAGGTCCCGGGTTCGATTCCAGACAAGGGCATGTACATTGGTTGCGGGCACATCCCCGGTAGGGGGTGTGCAAGAGGCAGCTGGTCGATGTTTCTCTCTCATTGACGTTTCTGGCTCTCTCTCTCTCCCTTCCTCTCTGTAAAAAATGAATAAAATATATTAAAAAAAATTTTTTAATGTTTTAAATTAAGTACCAGTCAGCTTTCCATCTTAAATATAGATTTTAATTAGGCCAAGTAAAGTTGTTTATTTAGCCCATTGGATCACTTTTTTCTCTGAACAAACTATATTTTCTTGGTTTAAAACTTGTGTAAGTAATCTTGACACTAAAAAAATTTTTTTGAATGGGTAATACATTCACATAGTTCTAAAGTCATTTCAAAAATACATAGTTAGAGAAGACTTGCTCCCATCCTATTTACCATTTACCCATCCTTTACCAAAACACCTATTACTTTTTTTGTAAATAGCATTTGAGTTACACTGTTCTGTATCTTTTTTTTTTAATTGACATTATATCTCAAGATCTTTTCCTATTAGGACATAGAGAATTCTTTTAATAGCTAAATAGTATTCTATTATTTAGATACATCATAGTTTAAGTAGTCCCCCATTGCTAGATAAATGAATATCCTTTAATCCTTTTCCTTTTACAATTTTGCAAAGAGTAATCTCTGTAAGACACTTAATATGTGGGTAAGTGTATACCTGTATGAGAAATTCTCAGAAATGATATTTCTGGGTCCAAGTATAAATAGATACTTTAGGATGTTAACAAATATTGTTAAATTTTATGCTTTGTATTTTATATGGTTTGGTAGATCATGATTCTTGCAAGGTGAAAAAGAAAAAAATATTATCTTTTAACTGATTGTATGTCTACCGAAGACAGTGGTCGGCAAACCTCGGCTCAAGAGCCTTATGCGGCTCTTTTCCCCTTGAGTGTGGCTCTTCCACAAAATACTACAGCCTAGGCGAGTCTATTTTGAAGAAGTGGCATTAGAAGTTGTTTAAGTTTAAAAAATTTGGCTTTCAAAAGAAATGTCAGTCGTTGATATCAATGATACTGTTGATATTTGGCTCTGTTGACTAATGAGTTTGCCGACCACTGACCTAAGACATTAATTATTATTATTATTATTATTATTATTTTAATTTTTTAAAATTAAATTATTATCTGTGTACATATTTTAACATTGTCCCTCTCTCCCACAAATACCCTCCCTCCCCAGAGTTTTGTGTCCATTGGTTGTACTTATATGCATGTATACAAGTCCTTCGGTTGATCTCTTATCTTCCCCAGATCTTCCTATCCTCCCCGCTGTAATTTGACAATCTGCTTGTTGCTTTACTGTCTTTATATCTGTCTTTTGGTTCATCAGTTTATAATGTTCTTTAATATCCATAAATGAGTGAGGTCATGTGGTATTTCTCTTTCATTGACTTGCTTATTTCACTCAGCATGATATTCTCCAATTCTATCCAGGTTGCTGCAAATGATGAGAATTCCTTATTTTTTAAAATATATTTGTATTGATTTCAGAGAGGAAGGGAGAGGAAGAGAGAGAGAAACATCAATGACGAGAGCCTCCTGCAAGTCCCAACCTGGGGATTGAGCCCACAACCTGGCATGTGCCTTGAGTGGGAATTGAACTATGACCTCCTGGTTCATAGGTTGGCACTAAACCACTGAGCCATGTCATCTGGGCAGACATAGATTATTTTTACTCAATAAAAGCAAAAGCTTATTTTAGATTTTTTTTTTCAGTTAAGCATTTTTAATAGGTTCACACATTCATATGCTTCTAAAGTTTAAAAAGCATACAGTGGAAAAAGCTTGCTCTTACTGTTTACCAGTTACCTATTTCTTCCTTCTTTTGCCCCAGTAGTGGCAACATTATCTTTTGTGTTGTGTCTTTCAAATATAAAATACCCAGTAGAACTCGGTGTATTCTTTTTCCCTCTTTATGGAGAAAAGATAACATGCCATACACATTCTATACCTTGCTTTTTTATTTACAGTGCACCTTGGAATTCATTCCATACCAGTGCCTAAAGAGCTTCCTTTTATTTTTATTTTTTTGAAAATGCATTATATTCCCTTGTGTGTGTATAATAATTTAGAAATTGTTCTTTTTAATATGCTCTCGTAGCAAATTATATATAAATCTGTTAAGAATATACTTTTCCAAGGCTAAAACTATATTAACTTAAAGATGAAATTACTGTGTTAAGTAATTTCTATTTGAAAGTAAATAGATTACCCCCCAACACACACACACACACACACACACACACACACACACACACACTCCACCCAAGAGCCCCTGTTCTGGGGCTTGCTTGGAGTCAGAACCAGGTGACATTGCCTCGCTGTTCCCCTGGCTCTGAGTGAAAGTGGTACAGCATAGCTGGAAGAGCATGGGCTTTAGAGTCAGACCTGAAGCTACACAGTTAAACTCTGCTTCTCAGTCTCCTTTTGTGTAAACACACCACGAGCGCAGGTGCTGAGGTAGCATGCAGTGAAGCTATATAAAGTGACAAATATGGTTCTGGTACATTAGTGGACACTGTCAGTTGACACTGTGCTTATGACAAATAGCACTAGCTTTGATGATATTAAGATGAGACTGAGCAGACCTCCTTTTCTCTGACCTATATCACACACTAAAGGTTTCAAAAACTGGCAGATCTCACATCAGTCTTCTATGCCTTCCATCTAAATTTTCTCTTAGCTCTACGCTGCAGATTCTTCCTTTCCTCATAGGGAGAGAGTTTACTGGTTGTCTCTTCATTCCTCGGCTGGTACTGGCCTGTCCGTGGGGGCCACTCTGTTCCCTCTGCCACTAGAAGCATGCTATAGGTGTAGAAGGGCACCCATGCTGCCTCCTGAAGGTCTAAGCCTTAACCTCCAATTTCTTTCTTGCCCTCTAGGCAAGAAGTTCTTAAAAATGGTAATGGTCCAAAATATTTTAGTCTCAGCCAATGCTATAGTGAATATCATAGTGGCCACTCAATAAATACATGTTTAAATCTCTGCTGCATGAGGCCTTATGATAATTTCACATTTTTCTTATAATCTGGAGGTCTGGATGATCTATAGCCATGCCACCTTGAGTAACCTTGTTTTTCCTCCTCTCCCATAAGCATGCTGGGAACTTACTCTGATGAATTTGGGAACCTGGATTTTGAGCGATCCCAGCATGGTTCTGGAATGAGCAATAGGTCAACAGCAAAAAGATTTATTTCTGCTCTCAACAACATTGCTGAAAGAACTTACAATAATTTATTTCAATTTCATCAACTTCGGCAGATTGCCAGAGAACTAAACATTCAGGTATGATAAGCCAAATACTTAATTTTTTTTTATAATAATGTCAGCAGATCTTTATTAATGTATAATGGAACTTTTAAAATATCAAAGTATTTGGGTTAAAAGGATGGAATAGGCACCCTGGCCAGTTACTCAGTGGTCAGAGCATCAGCCCTCAGACTGAAGAGTTGCAGGCTCAATTCTTGGTCAAGGGCATGTAGGTTGCAGGTTCAGTTCAACCAGTTGATGTCTCTCTCACATCCATGTTTCTCTCTTTCATTCTCTCTCTAAAAATCATGGGACAAAATATCCCTTTGGCAAGGATTAAAAAAAAAAAGAATGGAATAGGCATTTTGGAAAACAAAAACAAAAAGAAGCTTGTTTTCTTAAGTTATGAAACTAGCTGTGTATAGCTTTAAAGAAAGTTTTTATCTTTACCTTCTTTTTGAAGGTTTTTCAATATCATGATAGTTACTGGAAAACGTTTTTCGGACAATCCCTTGTGGACAAGTGATCTTAATATCTTTGAACCTCAGTTTCTTCATTTGTTAAATTGACATGGTTCCACCTGCTCTACGAATGGAAAAGTTTAGTGAAAAGGATGTAGGAAGACTTTTTTGTTTATTATTTTATTTGTTTTTGTTAATTATCACCTGAGGATATTTTTTTCCATTCATTTTTCTTACAGAGTGGAGGGGAGGAAAGAGAAACATTGATGTGAGAGAGACACATCAGTTGGTTGCCTCCCATTTGCTCCGCAACCAGGGCTGGCCTACTTTCTAATCATTTAGCAACACTGGCTAGGGTTATTTTTTAATTTTATTTTTAATTATAGATGACATATCATATTCATTCAACATTTATATACCTTACAAAGTGATCAGCACAATAAATCTAGTCACCATACAGAGTTATCTTATTGACTCTATTCCCTGTGCTATACATCACATCCCTATGACTTATTTTATAACTAGAAGTTTATACTTATTAATCTCCTTCCCCTTTTCTGCCATGTAACACAATTTATATGTAAAATTGCCTTCTTAATTTCAAAAGTTAGACAAAATTTTTTTGAACGCAAAGCTAAAACAAATATAAAAGATTCCCTGCATTATAGAATCTAAAGTTCATATGTAGACAGTTTTATCTATAAGTACAAATAATTTTATTTTCCTAAGAAACTTGACAATTGTACATTTGCTTTTGAGAGATTTTTAAAAATCATATTTTGGCTGAAACTGGTTTGGCTCAGTGGATAGAGCGTCAGCCTGCGGACTGAGGGGTCCCGGGTTCGATTCCGGTCAAGGGCATGTACCTTGGTTGCGAGCACATCCCCAGTGGGGGGTGTGCAGGAGGCAGCTGATCGATGACTCTCTCATTGATGTTTCTAACTCTCTGTCTTCCTTCCTCTCTGTAAAAAATCAATAAAATATATTTTTTAAAAATAAAAATAAAATCATATTTTGCACTTTACTTAGTGGTCTCTTTTTGTTTTGTTTGGGCTAACTCTTGATGTTTTTTTCCAGGTTGCTGATTTTGAAAATTTCATTGGATCACTAAATGAGCAAGGTTACCTCTTGAAAAAAGGCCCCAAGGTTTACCAACTTCAAACTGTGTAAAAAGACTACCAACCTAGGACCTCCTGGGTTAATTAGCATTTTAAAGCCATCTCAAGAATGGAGAATATGCAGAAAAAAATAACTGTTCTGAAAAATGACATCCCAAAAGTAATATAACGAGAAAAAAGTATTGAACTAATTTAAAAAGTGATAGTCATTTGTTAATTCTCACAATTTCTTCTGTAGGTTATAAAGAATTTTTTAATCTCAATGATGCAATTATAATTTATTTATAGTATTTTTTATATAATTATACAATTATAATTTATTTATAGTTTTTCTTTTTTTTTAATTAAATTTACTGGGGTGACATTGACTTCTTTTAGTATTATATTTCATAGGTGTTTTTGTGTGTGTGTGTATGTGTGTGTGTTTTGTTTTGTTTTTGTTACTCCTCACCCAACAGTATTTTTCCCATGGATTTTTTTAGAGAGAGTGGAAAGGAGGGAAAGAATGGGAGAAAGAGTAACATTGATGTGAGACACATCTATTGGATGCCTCCCAAAAGGGCTGGGGATTGAATATGCTACCCAGGCATGTGCCTTTGACTGGATATCGAATCCGGGACCCTTCAGTGCTTGGGCCAGTGATCTAACCACTGAACATCACCAGCCAGGCTATTGCATACTAAATGTCCACTTGGGGAAGCATTCACAGTTACTTTTTAAAATCCTGCCACCTCCCACCTGCGCACACCGTATGCACTATAAGTTACACTTTTTTTTTTTTTTCAAGTTTGGTATTAATTTTATTCTATTTTTTGTATAACTTTAAATAAAGTTTTATTTCTTTTTTTTTTTTTAATATATTTTATTGATATTTTACAGAGAGGAGGAAGGGAGAGAGAGATAGAGCTAGAAACATCAATGAGAGAGAAACATCAACCAGCTGCCTCTTGCACACCCCCTACTGGGGATGTGCCCGCAACCCAGGTACATGCCCTTCACCGGAATCGAACCTGGGACCTTTCAGTCCGCATACCGACGCTCTACCACTGAGCCAAACCGGTTTTGGCTAAAGTTTTATTTCTAGAGGCCTCAGGAAATGGTAGACGTCATAGGACAGTCTCTCTTCTCAGGAAAATAAAGTTGCATATATTTTGATACGTGTTTATCCTAGAGAGGAAAACTGCAATTTACATTAACAATACTATTCAAGATCCTTACATCAGACTAAAAACCAGTCTACATTATAGATTTTAGTCCTTTGTTCAGGTGCCCGGACAGAATCCAAAAGCTGTCTAGCTTCAGTGAAGATGGATGACAGGCATCTGGCATGGAAGAAGGAAGGAATGCAATCCCCTAGAATGGTGGTGGTTCTCTTTTTAAGTCATCTCTGTAGGAAGGTGCTGGGCAGGCATTGCCACAGCAGCTGGTACAGGAGAACCTACTGTCTCAGGTTCAGGCGGAAACAGTTTTGCTTAGAATGCTAGATGGCCAAACTTCAGCCTGTGGTCCAGTGCAACTCTTGCCTCACTTGTCAAGAGTGAAAAGTTAGTCTGTTAGAAGAACCAACTGGAATCACACCACCTTTGGTACCTCATGCTCATTGTTAGGGAAAGATTAACTTTGAATTTTCTGAGCTGTTAATTCCTAGGGACTGCTTTATTCCTCCCAAAAGACTATAGGTGAAATAATCCTCAAAGGCTGAAAGCTAAAACCTACCAGTCCTGCAGAAGAGCAGCTGACCTGCTATCCCACCCAAAGCTCAGCCTGAGGTCTATTTCAGTGAAGGCAGGAGCTGTGCTTCTCAAAGCAGAGAAGCGATTTAAGAGCAGAAAGATAGAGGAAAACTACAAAAGAATTATCTTTTTTTTTTCTTCTTTTTTCTTTTTTTTTTTGTGCCGAAACCCGGGAACAAAAAGAATTATCTTGATACAAACTTATCCCATAGTGTGAGGGAGAGGGCAAAGAACCCAGTGACATTTTGCTTATCCAGCAATTTCTGTCTCTGTGGTGACCAACTCCTTCCCATTCCATAGGGTCTTGAACTACTCAGGGAACTCATTAAAGTGTCCGTCTTCTGAAGGAATGAGGACATTCATCTCAGAAGATTTGGCACTGTCTCATAATCCAAGGAATTCTAACTCAGGTAAACATGGCAGCCATCTGTTTTGTTATGGAAATGGTTGGCATTTTACCCATTACCTGAACTTTGACATCTCTACTATTATCTCCACAATGCCCAGCATATCATCGAATACCAGACTGAGTTTCTTATAGTGAGCTACTGTAATGGAGTTAATTTTGCCTTTGATTTGCAAAGTCGTGTTGACACTTATATATGTAGCCATCTGTTTTATCTTTGTCATCACCTGCTTTTGGAACACTGTCTCCATATCCATAGTGCATGTCAGAGGCATGGGACACTGCCTTCAGGTGGCCTACCTCCCTCTCCCAACTTTCTACCAGATTTTGCATGTCAGCCAAAACGTACCATCTCAGGACTGTCAACAGCCTTTCTCCACTTCCCTACAGTTACTTTTTAATGTTTGAATAGTTCTGACACACACAAAAAATGAATTTATCTTTCAAAAATAAACTGAAACTAAGTTTCAATTTATTTAGCTTAACATTTTAGTTATTGATAAATTTTTAAGATGTATTATTTTTATTACTAAAGATAAACATGTGCCTATCCTATATAATAAAGAGGTAATATGCAAATTTGACTCTCATGTCCTCACACAAGATAACCACCCCCATGTGGTCAAAGATGGCTGCCACAAGATGGCCAGCAGGGGAGGGTGGTTGTGGGCAATCAGGCCAGCAGGAGAGGGCAGTTGGGGGGCACCAGGCCTGCAGGGAAGGACAATTAGGGGCAACCAGGCTGGCAAGGGAGGGCAATTGGGCTGACAAGGGAGCAGTTAGGCATTGATCAGGCTGGCAGGCACATGAGCAGTTGGGAGCCAGCCGTGTGAAATTGTGAAAGGGATGTCCGACTGTTGGTTTAGGCCTGATTCCACAACTGGTTAGACATCCCCCAAGGAGTCCTAGATTGGAGAGGATGCATGATGGGCTGAGGGACATACCACACCTCCCAGTGCATGAATTTTGTGCACCAAGCCTCTAAGTTTTAAATAAATAACTATGCAAGGCTTATATTAAAACCTTTATTTCTACATTCCCTAATTTTTTGCTGAATTTCAACTGTGCTCCTATTTAAATCCATTTTTCTAAAGACATGCTAGTATTGCCCTAACTGGTTTGGTTCAGTGAATAGAGTGTCAGCCTGTGGACTGAAGGGTCCCAGGTTCGATTCCAGTCAAAGGCATGTACCTTGGTTGCAAGCAAATCCCCAATAGGTGGTGTGCAAGAGGCAGCTGATTGATGTTTCTAACTTTATATCCCTCTTCCTTCCTCTCTGTAAAAAATCAATGAAGTATATTTTAAAAAAATAAAGACATGCTAGTATTGCTAATTCTTAAGTTTTTGGTTTTAAAAATTAACTTTTGACTACAGAAGGTCAGAATGTTAAGTACTTTTTTGTACATATTTATATACTTGCCAATTTCTAATTTTGTAGTATCTCACAATTTTGTTAAATGTATATTCTGCCTTTGCATTATGACAAATACTATTCATTTCCTTATATTTTTTGTTTTCTCTAGAATAACTGGATTTTTAACTACTTAATTTTCTATGAACCTCCCACTAATTTGACCTAAGGCTCCACTGCAAGTCTAAGTCTCTTCTTAGAATGTACAACTCAAATACTGTGTCTCTCTTGGAAACTTTTCTCCTGGAATTCTTTGGTCTTTTCCAGTCAGAACTACACAACTATCATCTTGGGACTTCTCATTTTCTCTCCCATTTGCTGGCTCCTGTGTCTTTTCTTGTTTTACTCCCTCTTTTTGGTAGAACCCATCTTTTTTTCTTTTAATTTTTTTTAATTGATTTTAAAGAGAACGAAAGAGAAACAGAAGCATCAGTTTGTTGTTCCACTTATTTATGCATTCATTGGCTGTTTCTTTGTATGTACTCTGACCAGAGAATCCAACCTGCAATGTTGGCATGTTGTGTCTGCTCTAACCAACTGGGCTACCTGACCAGGGTGGGAAGCTATTTTCTAAGTAGCTTCCTGAGTAAGAGTTCATAAAGGAAATTCTACCCTCACCCCTAGATTGATAGTTTGGGCATAGAATTTTACTTTGGAAATCATTTTCACTCAGAATTTTAAATATTGCTCTGTTGTGTTTAGTTTTCAGTGTTGCTGTTTAGATATCCAAAGGCGGTTTCAAATTTATTCTTGGTGTGTGACTTTTTTTTTTTTTTTTCCTATTGGCACCTTTCTCCCATGATGTTCTGAAATTTTAGTTTTTAACTCTATCATGCTTGTTTCTCATGCCAAAAATATCGGGGTTATGTTTAGTACTTCTTTTTCTCATCCCCGTATCCATCAAAGCAAATCTTTCAGCACTATCTTCAAACTATCTGGAATCTAATTACTCTTACTTATTTCCAATTCCACTATTCTGGCCCAACCCATCATCTCGTGTCTAACTTCCTAAAGACAAAGACTTTGTTTTATTCACTGCTATTGCCATAGCAGTTAGAACAGGTTTTAATCACTTGCCTTCCTGTCCCCCAGGGAATTTTACCTTTATTCTTCTCTCTCCTAAGCTCCAAGAGCCTTTCTTTAGCCTCTATAACTTACTTCCTGAGCCCATTTCTTCTATAGTTCACTTCTTCCACCTGTGACTTCCTAAATAAACTTTCTCTTATAGATTGAGGCTTGGCTCTGAATTCTTAGCCAGAAATCAAGTACCAAAGTTGCTAAACCAAGGTCTAATCGCAGGTAACATTCTGGTGCTATTTTCCCCACACCAGCAAACGTATGATCAGATCACCCTGTGATGTTACTTTCAGTTACTGAACTTGTACATACCCCCTTTTGTGTCCATATAACAAGCAATACGAGAGACATAGACAAAACAATGAAAAAAACCCCAAGAGTTCGTAGGCTCCAGAGCTAGCGTCACAAATATTTTCTCCTGCTCACCACTTCTACTTCCACTGAACTTTGCAGACAGAGATCAGAGAGCCTGTCAGGGTATGAAGCTTACCTCTTGCTGGCTTTTGTTACAGATCTTACAGGTGTAGCAGTCCTAGGAGCTAGCAGTGGTCCAGCCAGTGAGTTCTGGCTGGCTCTCCAAAACTAGGGGAGGAAAAATAATTTTCCTTCCACCCTTCTAGGTTGTTCTGCCTGATCTAAGAATCAAACTGATGTGAAAACAGATTAGCAGAATGTGGGGAAAGAGGCCACATACTAAACCTGATAAGCTCAGGGGAGGACTGCATGGCGGCCTTTACAAACTGAAGAGATCAAAAGGAACCACGATAGGATAGTCTGAATATAACAGCTGGCCATGGCAGGTAATCATGCCCTAGGCCTGTATCTTCCTTGACAAAGGTCAATCTTTATATTAGGTGAGCCTGTCTCTTTTCTTCTTTATATCTAAGAGAAGTTTTTTGTCTAAGATTACTTTGAAATATCAAAGTAATTTTCTTTTGCAGACCCCTCAAGGCCCAACTGCCAACTCTAGAGAATGAAGCCACAGAAACCCTCATTATCTTGTTGCCTGTAGTCCATCTCTATGTGCTATAAATGTTATTAACTGTCCTGTACCCACCAATGTAAAAGAAGTGTTTCTCCATTTTGCTTTTTATCCAGAGATTTCTTTGCTTTGCTTTCTCCCATCCTTTTATTCTATCACCGATTTTATGTAACCCTCTTCACCTCTCCTCCTTTTATTTTATTTTTTTAATATATTTTATTGATTTTGTACAGAGAGGAAGGGAGAGAGATAGAAACATCGATGAGAGAGAGTCATCTATCAGCTGCCTCTTGCACACCCCCTACTGGGGATATGCCCGCAACCAAGGTACATGCTCTTGACCGGAATCGAACCTGGGACCCTTCAGTCCCCAAGCCAACGCTCTATCCATTGAGCCAAACCGGTTTCGGCGTCCTTTTATTCTAAAGTATAAAATAAGCTGCAAAACTGTCATTCTCCAGAACATTTTTGTTACCAGACTAAAGGTAACTAAAGGGTCCATTTCCCGGCACACATCAAAGCCCAATAAGATGTGAACAGGAGTTGGCAGCAAAGAAAGTAAAGATTTTAAGGAAATGGCACCAAACTCAGAGTCACTCAAACCTAGCTCCCCAATGGCCCACACAAGAACAGAGTATATACAGGAAAAATTAACCATGATGATTAAGGGAATTGGGGTTGTGAGCTTTACTGATTGGTTTGGGCCAGCGTAGGGAGTAGCTGGTCCTTGTATCAGGTCCTCATGTTAACCACGATGTCCTCTGTCTAGTTCTATGAGGGTGTGGTAACACAACTGAGATATTGTTACCTTTAGTTTGACCAAAACTCTGTTTCTGTAGTCCATAGACCTGAGCCTTTCTTATTCCTCAGAGAGTTTGATGCTGATCAGAATCTGATGTCCTTTTAGGGCTTAATGATAAAGGAAAGGAGTGGATGGACAGAAAGGAGAGCGAGGTCATGTTAAAGAAAGGGAGTTTATGTGCAATTACATTTTTTCAGTCCATTGAGATTTTATTTCCCAGCAATTGCTGTCAGTTTGGCTCAAACTCCTAAAAGTTCTCTACAGATTTAGGTGTTTCTTAGGTTGACAAGGAGAAAAGCAAAATGTAATTTGATAACATATATACCTCATGTATATATGGGAAGGACCCAAGAACACCAAGTAATTTGCCCTAATGGGAGAAGCCATCACCTTAAATCCTGCTGGAAACCAATCATTGTCTAATTAGAAAGCTGTGGGCAAGGAACCCAGAAGGCTGGTCAACCTCAAAGCTCTGAAAGGTCAGAGCCAACCACTCCCTATCTAATTGAGACAATGGTAGCTGAAGCAACTCCCCCACCAAATCATGTAAATCTTTCTGATAAGATAATCTGCCTGTTATTGTATCCCAAACCTGAATAAAAGGGATGGCAAGGCCAAAGCAAAGCATTGTCCTCCCACTAGAGTTGGGCTTGGCCCCCATTTTCCAAATTAATATTTTTCTAGTCTCTCTCATTTGTGTGCATCCTTCTCCTGAACCCTGAACCACAAAGGACGTGAAAGGGTTCCCACAAAAATACTTTTTTCTAAAAACAAAAAAAACAAAAAAGGTGTTGGAGGTAGTCAGTTATGAGATATTACCAGGAAAAGCACTATAAACAAGAGTAAGATTGTTATATACTTTTTTTTTTAATTTTTATTTTATTGATTTTTTTACAGAGAGGAAGGGAGAGGGATAGAGAGCTAGAAACATCAATGAGAGAGAATCATTGATCAGCTGCCTCCTGCACACCCCCTACCGGGGATGTGCCCGAAACCAATGTACATGCCCTTGACGGGAATTGAACCTGGGACCTTTCAGTCCACAGACCAAGGCTCTATCCACTGAGCCAAACAGGTTTAGGCAGATTGTTATATACAATTAAATTCATGCCTTCTCTACTGATAATGAAGGCAGTCCTGGCACAGTGAGGGAAACATGCTTAAAAGTGGGGATTTCCCTTATAAAAGTAAATACCCTTTCAGAAAGAGCAACTTCTACTTGGTCTTCAGAGATTCTCCCATGTCTGCTGTTTCTTAAAAGGACCCAGCCTAAAATTATAGCCCAAAGAGGCATATTTGGGGGAGGCAGACAGCTCCCCATCAGCCGCAAAAACACACACATCCCATTTCATTCAGAACTGAATATGAAAACAATTCTGCAACATTGCAATATTTTTTTCCCAAAGACAGATTCTTTATTTTGATACAAAAATAAACCCTTTAACCTCTGTCTTTTTTTTTTCATATTGTTGTAGAGCAAATTTACAGAATATCTTCTAACAGCTCCAAGGATATCACATATGATTTGGAAAAAGTCATTACTACGGTATGTGGATTCAAACACATAAGTGTGGAGGAAGGAATTATCTCCCTCTTCTGACTTTCCATAATTGTTTCTAAATCATCACAGGAAAGCCAGTGGTTAGAATGTCATATAATTATGCCTGAATCTGCTAAAGGAGGTGAAACCAGACATCTGAATCCAGCTAAATATAAAAATGTGACCTTTTATCACCCTCCTCTTCTGCCTCTGGGTAGGAAGGTTCTACTTTATATCACCATGGGCCAAAAGTAGGCTTGAGTTATGAGATGCCTTTTGGTTCTGGTTGCAAAATATGCCTTTTTGAGGGTTTAACATCTCCTGGAAAGAAGTAAGCTAGAGGCAGACCGCTAATCTGGATTTGCTTAGATGGAAAACATTTACTACCCTAGGAGTCCAGAGGATGTACTGTAAACATTGAAATAGCCAGGCCTAAAGCTCAGTCCGTGAATCAGGATACCATCCCCAGACCTTTACTTGGCACGTCTGAAGTTCTTACTGTAGAGTTGTGGCTTCGGATCCATCAACTATAGTTATCTTCTCTGGTTTTAATGCCCATCAGTCTCTACCAGCTGGAGCAGCCACTGCTTGGTAAAACTTAGCCAGTTGCCAGGCAAATTCATTGTGCTCCTCAGCCCAACCTCGAAACCACTGATCCCAAAGATGTAGCTGTCACGGAGAATCAAAGTGGACCGTTGGCTCCAGAAGACACACTAAGCGGCTCCAGTCCTAGCCATGGCTGTAACTTTCCTGGCGCTGCTTTAGTTCCCAGGTCTTGTAGGACACGGTCACGCTGGGGACCTGACCGACTGGCAAACCAGTGAGGAATACACTTCATTTCCTGGGAAGTGCTGTAAGACACCGGGGGAGAGAAGAGTTAATAGATTGCCTGGCACTGAGGGTAAGAGAGAGGGAAGGATAGCAGCACAGAAGATGAAGATGATTCTAGTGACATCCTCACGCCAGATGGCGGAGCTGGAGGAGGTGACTCTGGACTGGGAAGCCTTTTCAGGCGCTACGGAAGCCACGAGGGCCACCTGAAGGCCGCACCGGAGCCACGAGGCCTCGCCAAGCGTGGGCAGAAGAGTGCCCAGAGGGGTGAGGAGGCCTTGCTTGGCATCGGAGGGGAGCGGACCCATTTGAGAGTCTCGGCCGCGGCGCGGGCTCGTTTAGGCCGCCAGCGCGAACCTCCGAACCTCCGGAGCCGCGCGGTGCGGGGCGAGGCTCGCGTGGGAACGGAGAGCGCGCCGGTAACCCCCCTAACGGCAGCGGCGCGAGCCCCAAAAGGGAGGGTGCGCACTTCTCACCCGGGAGTGTCTTAAGCTCCTCCCTCCAACCCCACCCTCTCCTTGTTTGTGCCCCAACATTGCAATATTATTGAATATTAATATCAAGAAGTATAATGTATGACAAATACAGTAGTAATCATTAATGTGTAATATGGGCCAGTTAATTAACAACTGGTTATTATTTGGGATATTTTTGTAATAAGTGTTCTAAGCTAAGTCTAGCTTTCCTTAGCTGTAAAAATGTGTGGATGAAAAGGGGTGAAATGCTAACCTGATTAGCTCAGGGAAGGCCTGCATGTCTGAAACAAAAACTTTTTAAAAACCTCACCTGAGGATATTTTCCATTTATTTATTTATTTATTTATTTATTGAGAGGGGGGGGGGGGGAAGACAGAGAAATAGCGATGTGAGAGACATACATTGATAAGTTGTCTCCTGCATAGGCCCTGACCAGGGCCTGGGCTAGGGAGGAGCCTGCAACTGAGGTCCATGCCCTTTAAAAAAAAAAATGTATTTTATTGATTTTTTACAGAAAGGAAGAGAGGGATAGAGTTACATGGCACGTCTTTATCTTCTGTGTTCTTGACCGTTTTAGAATGATGTCTGTAAAAATAGGATTTAAAAACTCAATTTAAAATACTAAATTTAAAGTGTATATAGCTGTCACCCTTAAGCTTATCAAGTGTATCTTTTTAAAGTATATATTTATTTAAAGTATAAGTTTAATTTAAATTTTGTTGTCTTTTTGTTTTAGTATGAAAACCCATGGACATTGATGAGAGAGAAACATCCATCAGCTGCCTCTTGCACACCCCCTACTGGGGATGTGCCTGCAACCAAGGTACATGCCCTTGACCAGAATCGAACCAGGGACCTTTCAGTCCGCAGGTCGATGCTCTATCCACTGAGCAGAACTGGTTTCGGCTCATGCCCTTGATGGGAATCAAACCTGAGACCCTTTGGTTCACAGGTGGACCCTCCCAGGGGTCCTCAAACTTTTTAAAGTGGGGGCCAGATCACGGTCCCTCAGAGAGCTGGAGGGCCGGACTATATGAACTACTAATTCCTACTGTAACACCTCGGCTGCGCTCACTGCCCAAAAAACCTGGCGGGCCGGATCAGACTCCTCTGCGGGCCGCATGTGGCCTGCGGGCCGAAGTTTGAAGACGCCTGCATCCACTGAGCCAAACTGGCTAGGGCTGAAATTAAATTAAAAAGCAATTTATGGTAGGTAGTCATATTCTAGGCCAGTATCTTCCCTGACAAAGGTCAATCTTTACCTGAACTGAGTCTATTGTCTTTTTGCATCTATGATAACATATTTTTGAAATGTTAAAGTAATTTCCCTTGCCCTAACCGGTTTGGTTCAGTGGATAGAGTGTCAGCCTGCGGACTGAAGGGTCCCAGGTTCAATTCAGGTCAAGGGCATGTACATCCTTAGTAGGGAGTGTTGCAGGAGACAGGTGATGGATATTTCCCTCTCATTCATGTTTCTAGCTTTCTATCCCTCTCCCTTCCTCTCTGTAAAAAATCAATAATATCTGTTAAAGTAAATAAATAAATTTTCCTTTATCTGGACCCCTCAAAGCACAGGCACCACTCTATGTGCCTCATGGTTATTAATTGTTGACTGTTAACCATAGTAGTTACTATACTGCACCCACCTAAGTAAAAGAAGTATGGATTTATCATTTAACTTTTTATCCAATCTTCAAACTTTGCTGTCTCCTGCCTCCCTAATCTATTGCCAATGGATTTCATGTAACCCACTTATGTCTTCTCTTTTGATTGTAACTTAAAAGAGGTGCAGAACTGCCATTTTCCATAACATTATTTCAATCTGTTGAGATTCAGCTTCCATGCAATTGCCAATAGTGTGGGCTCAGGTACTACTTAACAAAAATCCTTTACAGCTTTGAATGTTTCTTACGTTAATAAACGTAAAGTTAATAATGAACCTTACCTTAGAGTTTTTGGGAGCATCAAATGGGATAATGCACTTTCTACACATACACACACATCTTGGTTATGATGAACACCCTTTCCAGGTAAACAGTAATTATTACTGACATTTCCTAAAACCTATATTTTTGGCATATGCAACGCTCAAAAGAGGAAGAAGAGCTGTGAGCTAGCACTGATTACTTCTTCTGGACCACTTTATCAATATTGAAACCTAAACGAACCGAGAACGCCGCGCACACCTGAAGAGGATCCTTCTCCAGGCCACAGCTTTGGGGAAATCTCAGGCTGGGGCCTGAGCAGGCGGCGTCTTCTCCCGCCACGTGGACCCGCGGTCACCGCGCCCGCTGGTCCCTCCCCCGGGCTTCGGTCCCGGCCGGAGCCCAGCTCCGCGGCACGCGCCTCCCGCCGCCACCAGGGGCGCAGCGAAGCTCGGCGGCTGCGATGTCGCAAAAGCGTCGCGAAGGCGCCCGTCCGCCCTTGGCGGCTGCGGGCCACCTGTATAAGAGGCGTGTGCGCCGGGGTTTGAAAACAACTATGGAAGCGCCCGCGTTCTCGGGAGGTTGTGGGCGCTCGACGGGGAAGCGGCTCGTCGGTGCCCCGAGCTGCTAAGCTCCCGCTGCCTGCATCCCCGCAGCGCGGCCGCAGGGGCCATGCTGGCTTCGCGCGTGGCGCGGGGCTCGTGGGGCGCCCTGCGCGGGGCCACATGGGCGCGACCGGGCAAGGGGCGCTCCCTCGGGGCCCTGCTGCCGCCCGCACCCGTCTGCCTGGGCCGCCTGGCGGGGCGCTGGTGGCTGCGCCCGGCCGCGCTCGGCCTGAGGCCGCCCGGAGCGGGCCCGCGGGGACACTGCTCGGGCCTGGGGAAGGCGGCCCCCGCGCCCCCGGCCGGAGAGGGCGCCGCCGCCGCGGCCCCGGGCGGCCCGTGGGGCCCGGAGAGCGCCGCCAACCTGGTACGTACGGGGGAGAAGCGGCCGCCCGGGCCGGGGTCGCTCAGACCTGGATTCGAATAACGTGCTTTGACCTGTCCGGGCCCGGCGCTTCCGTTTCAGAACTTTTAAGCCGTTTCCCGGGGAGAAGTGACGGGCGGGTTATCCGGGTCGGGTGAATTTGAGCGGTACAGACCGGGGTCTACTTTCAAGTCTTGTTGGTGAAGTTAGAATCCCCCCTCCGCCTCTCCTATCCGCACGGATCGCTGGACCGGCCTCCCCATGGCAGGAGTAAAAATAGCCTTCGCCTGTCTAATGAAAAGTCTATTTTTAACTTAACGAGGGAAGGGAATCCCCGATGCTTTAGGGAAAGTCTGTGGGAATCATCGGAAATACACATACAGGCTTTTCTGTCTGCTTGTGCAGGGTTTGGTTCACTATTAGTTGACCTTTGGCAGTCTTACAAGTTATCAGATGAATGATAAGTCATGAAAGGTGTAGTTGAAAGATTTTAAAAGTGGTCAAACCACAAAAGATGATTAAAATTCTCTTGAGGTTACGGAGGGAGGTATTTATTTGTCTACTTACCTAGTGAAATACTGCCAAGTGGTAGACTAACCAGAGCATGAATGTAGGGTGGTGAGCTTTTGATGTCATGTTAGCAGGACTCATGCAATTATTACATCTTCAATTGTTAGGTCTGCAGCGGGCCCCTGCACTGCCTTCATAAGCTGTGCAGCATGGGTTGAGGTGGCACATCCTGGCAGGGGTCTCACCTCATGCTGGATGCTCTGAGGTTGCCATATGCTGGCGGAAGTCCTTCCCAGAACGGCTGTAGTTGGTCGAGTATGCCACGGGCTTTTGGTTGGATAATCAGAGATTAGATTGGCTCTCTTTAATTTTAATTTAGAGAAATTTTCAAATTTAATGATGATAAATTAATGAGGCAATTTAGAAAGAAATAAGTTTACGTGGAGTTAAATAGAAACCCTTTCTCTGCATTCAACCTGGTTTGTTAATTCACCCAATGAAATTATCTGGCTGTTTGCAACTTTGTCTTTAATTTTGCCCCCACGAATATCTGAGATTCATATTGGGCCTCTTTATTCTGACTTTCTGCTTTGTTACTCATTTTTCTCAGTCAGGAACTATGATTTGTTGTAACAGTTAGTTGGTATTTGACTTATTTTGTGCCGCAGTATGGTCAACAGACTTACTTTTTTCTCTGGACTCTGAAACATTGACCGTTGAACTTGAATTTGGGATATGCTCCAAGAATGTTTTCATTTTATTCTGTAACGTGGTCTGTTTTCAATAAAAGGCCCTTGGGTAGAGGTTTGTATTGTTTCTCTTTTGGTGATTGTTTCCTGGAGAATTTGAAGTTTTTCTGTAGCTTTCAGTGACAGTGTTCTGCCACCTGATCCTAATAACTAATAACCCCATTATCTTGCCTCTCTGAGGTTTTGTTTAAAAGCAGAAACTTTGTATCTTACTGGATGGTCCGTGAATTTTTTAAAAGATGTCTTTAGAACTCGTATTGATCACTTAAAAAAAAAAAAATCAAGATTAAGGTTCAGGCAAGTTGGTTACTGATTAAGAAAGAGGTTATAACTAGGGTTGGTCTTGTGAGATAGTCACATGGGCTAGCATTGGCAGCCTTGATTCACTAGGGTAAAAATCCAGGCTTTAGGGAGAGACATTTTCTTGGTATTATTTCTGTACCCTCATTGTGCAGGGTGCCTTAGCACCACTGGGCTGAGGCTTTTAAAATTCGAATGTTGTTTGGCAAGGAAGGAATGTTCTTCAGAGCAGCTGCCAAGAAGCCCTTTTGTTAGTGCCAACTTCAAACAGCTTGGCTTGAAATGAAATTTCAAGGAATCATAAGGCTCCCACAGGGAAGCTGAGAAAGCTCCTAGTTTCTAGTGGGGGATTTCAATATGTCCGTGGCTGTTTTGAATAGTTTTTCAAACTTCTCTTTATATTTCCTAAAAATTTCAATCCCTATTCCCAGTTCCATTTTCTTTGAACAGTTCTCCAACTTAGTAGTGAAGTTCGGTAATTCAGTATTTTCCCCCCCTCTTCATTCCAATTATCCAACACTGTGTATCATTTAATATTCTTTTGATGGGTATGTATAGAGGAGTGAGGGAGATTATTTGCAATAAATATTTTTAAGCCAGACTGCCTGGGGTTGATAATTTGTTCTTTTTTCCTAGACTGTCTACTTGAAGTATAAGAGCTTCTTGAAGTTTCACTTTTAAAAGCAGTGTTTAAAGTTTTCCATTCCAATGGTGAGGTCATGTATTAAAGGCTTGACATATATAGTAGATAATACATGTTTGCTCCTGGCTCTAGGAAGAAACCTATGTGTAGTAGACACTTTAGTCTACCTTTGGGTACATGGCACGTCTTTATCTTCTGTGTTCTTGACCGTTTTAGAATGATGTCTGTAAAAATAGGATTTAAAAACTCAATTTAAAATACTAAATTTAAAGTGTATATAGCTGTCATCCTTAAGCTTATCAAGTGTATCTTTCTAAAGTATATATTTATTTAAAGTATAAGTTTAATTTAAATTTTGTTGTCTTTTTGTTTTAGTATGAAAACCCATGGACAATACCAAATATGTTGTCAATGACGAGAATTGGCTTGGCTCCAGTTTTGGGCTATTTGATCATTGAGGAAGATTTTAATGTGGCGCTAGGAGTTTTTGCTTTAGCTGGGCTAACTGATTTGGTAAGTTATAAAGTCATTTCCTCTGTTTTGCTCCCCTTCCACATCCCAGGGTCTCTACGACATGGAAATAGCACAGCCTTAGTCTGCTTTTTCTTGGAAGGAAATTCTCAAGATGCATTTCAGCTGGCGATTTATTTAAGGACTTGTCTTTAGCATCTATGTGTAACTCTATTATTCTTTAGATTATCTAAGGAAGGTAGTGGAGTTGTATGGAGGCAACTTTTTTACACCTGCTTTTTATTTATTTATTTCAAGTCTGTTTTTATTAATTTTTAGAGAGAGAGGAAGTGAAAGGGATAGAAAGGTAGAAGCATCCATGATCGGCTGCCTCCTGCATGCCCATCTTTGAGGTCCGTAGAAACAAAATTTCACCTGCCCAGTCAGTGGCTCTGGTGAGCAATATGGAATTGGCTGCATATTTTGCAGGATAAACAAAGGAGGGCATTTGCATTGTTACATGGCATTTCCAAATATGCATCAAATGTAGTTGCTAAATGGCTGCCACTTCTGTTTTTCAGAATTTACGTCCTGTTTGTCACAACTTCTCTCCATTCTCACAAGCTCTCTTTTATTCCTGCTTTTATCTCTGAAGTCTGTGAAGGCATCCACTCATTATTAATATGGTCTCCACGTCTGTCTAAGGTTATTTGTACTGATAATGGAATTTTGTTTTTCATAACAGACAAGGTCTTTTTCAGCTATTTTAGTTGATCTTCTTTTGATGGTGGGTTTTTGTGGGTTTTCTTCTGCCACATGAGATTGTAATATTCATTGAATAGAAGGGGCCTCATTTACATTTTTCTAAGTATATAAGACAGTGTGTGTGAAAATCTGAGTTAACTGGCACCATATTTCACATTTATTCCATGGAGGTTTTGATGCCTCTAGAATGGCTCCTGGGCAGATGGCTGGACTCATGGAGGGTTTAAGCAGGGGAATGACAAGGCTTGATTTATGTTGTGTATGGGAAGTGGATTATAAGAAGGTGACAGTGGAAGCAGAGAGGCTGTTTAGGAGGCTTACAGTAATCTAGGGGGATTGGTAGTTTGAACTAGGGTGGGAGTTTGGAATCTGGAGAAATGAATGGGTTTGAGATATGTTTTGAAGATAGAGTTGATACATTGGATTGAATGTGTGAGGTGAGAAAAAGGAGTTAAATATTACGGCAGGTACATTGAGGTTAACATTTTCTGGGCTTAAGAGTAGGATAGAAGCCAAAACCGGTTTGGCTCAGTGGATAGAGTGTCAGCCTGCGGACTGAAAGGTCCTGGGTTTGATTCCAGTCAAGGGCATGTACCTTGGTTGCGGGCATATCCCCAGTAGGGGGTGTGCAAGAGGCAGCTGGTCGATGACTCTCTCTCATCGATGTTTCTAACTCTATATCTCTCTCCCTTCCTCTCAGTAAAAAAATCAATAAAATATATTTAAAAAAAAAAAAAAAAAGAGTAAGGTAGAGTTTTTTGAAAAATACCAAGAACTATTACGCCTTTTCACCTAGAGTTGTCATTTGGATAGTTGAATGTAGTTAGTGTGGAGATGGAGGAAGTCAGTGGTTAGAGATAGATTTGGGAGTTATCTGCATGTAGATGGTCTGGGAAAGTCATCGAAGCTGTGATGGGGTCAGAGAAATGAGCAATGAAGTACAGCAACGGAAAGGGAATGAGTAAATTACATAGAAAAGGAGTAGCTGGTGAGAAGGAAAATATTAGGCAATGGGGTGCAGCACAGAAGTTAGGAGAGGAAAGTGCTTCAATTTGTCTTGTGGTCAAGGAAGCTAAAAATATAGACTTCATTGGTGACCTTATGAGTACCATCTGTAGAGGGTGGGGACAATCAGAGTGGGTTGGTGGTCAAATGTAAGGTGGTAATGACAATAGACATCACTTTGAGGAAGTTTTGCTTTATAGGGAAATAAAGAAATAGGATCAAGGAAGGGCAGTTTTAAAGATATATATATATATATATATATGAGGAATTTTTCTTAATAAACTAAATAGGTAGGAAGGAAGAGATTGAGGATACAGGGAAGGAGAATGGCAACTCACAGAAGGTGAGAGGGCCTGGGCTCAGGGCTCAGGGAAGGTAGAGAGTAATTGGTGCCGGTAAGTGGTGGATTTGGAAGTGGGAATATGAAGGAGTGCTGACAGTCTGTTTCTGTTTTTCATGGAAAATGTAGATATAGTGAGAGGTAGAGTGAGAGGCTTTAGGAAGTATGGAGTTAGTTTGAGGTGAGAGCAGACGATGTGAAAAGAGAAGGTAAGCAGGTGTAGGGTTGCTAGGCAGTACTGAGTGCCCATGGGAGATTTGTGATCATAAATTTGAAGTGTGACCAATCAGCCATTTATGTGTGTGTTTTTTTCTTTTCTTTTTTTAAAATATGTTTTTATTTCAGAGAGGCAGGGAGAGGGAGAGAGAAACAGAAATATCAATGGTAAGAGAGAATCGTTGATTTGCTGCCTCCTGCCTACCCTCCTATCCCCCCACAACTGGGGATCCAGCCCACAACCCTGGCATGTGCTCTTGACCAAAATTGAATATGGGACCCTTCAGTTCCCAGGCCAACACTCTGTCCACTGAGACAAACAGGCTAGGGCTATGTGTTTTTCTTGACCAGGGTTTAGCTGCTTGGGTACAGGCCTGGCTGGAGGACATGGGTAGTTGTGTTTAAGCAGGATTGAGGGGAAGCGGAGTAGGAGTTATAGGTGTTTGCAGAGCAGTGATGATGTTGATGACCTTGGAACCTAATGTGGGTAGAGTAACAGGACAAGAGGTGATGATGGTGAAAAACTGGGAGGTTAATGCCACTGAGATCAGAAACTAAACAAAAGGCTCCTGCTCCCAGTTCTAGGCACTTCCTGTTAGCCAGTTTTACACCAAGTCTACCTAAGAAGAAAATAGATTCTTTCAGTTGTGGTAGTAACATCAATAACTATTTTTGGGGGGATTTACTAAATGTTGATTACTGGAGACAACCAAGCCTACTATCTCTGTTTTCCAGATGAGAAAACTGAGACTTAGAGGGGCCAAATAATTTGCCCAAGATCACACAGTAAGTGGGAGAGCCAGAACTTGAATCACTTATGTTCTGTTGTGAACTGCAAGTTCTTTTTTTTTAAAAAAAATATTTTAAAATATATTTCTATTGATTTCAGAGAGGAAGGGAGAGAGAGAGAGAGAGAAACATCAGTGATGAAAGAGAATCACTGATCTGCTGCCTCCTGCACGCCCCACACTGAGGATCAAGCCTGTAACCCAGGCATGTGCCCTGACCAAGTATTGAACCATGATCTTCTGATTCATAGGTTGACACTCAGCCACCAGGCCATGCTGGCCGGGCCAAACAGCAAGTTCTTAACCATTGTCCTGTGCTAGTGCTGTCTCCTCTAACTCATTGGACTATTTGTGATATGGAGGACTTATTTATCCTATAAAGATGTACCATGTTAAAGTACATCTAAATTAATTTGATTTTTACTTCCCTTGGAAATAGAACTAAAAAATTCATATGTTTTCAAAGCTTAAATAAAGTGATTAAAAGCCAGGTGGGGATTTGGAAAACCAGAAAATATCTGCCTTACTTAATGAGGATAGGCAATACCGTACTTGGTTTCAGTCTATTTTGTGACTCCATAGTGGGCCTGATGATGTGGATTTTTGTGGTAAGACTTTGAATATTTAGTATTGGCAACTAATTTAAATTTTTGAAAGGTCTGGCCAGGCCATACACAGACAGCCTGTAGGCCTAATTTGACTTACTGGCAAGCAGGTATGACCTCTGCTTTAAAATATAACTAATTTGTAAGAATATTAAATAAGTGCCGAAACCAGTTTGGCTCAGTGGTAGAGCGTCGGTCTACGGACTGAAAGGTCCCGGGTTCGATTCCGGTCAAGGGCATGTACCTTGGTTGCGGGCACATCCACAGTAGGGGGTGTGCAAGAGGCAGCTGGTCAATGTTTCTCTCTCATCGATGTTTCTAGCTCTCTATCTCTCTCCCTTCCTCTCTATAAAAAAATCAATAAAATATATTTTTTTAAAAATCTGAGATTTCCTCCCCAACAGGAAAAAAAAAAAAGAATATTAAATAAGTAATTTTTATGTCAAAAATTTTAAGTAGGCCAGGCATAGAGGATTGAGGGTTTTTTTTAAATATAGGTCATGCAAATGCAGCCAGATGTGGAATTATAGTGGTACTAAATTAAAACTTTTTTGAAAATAATAACTTAAAATGGAGGGAGTTGGATGGTAGAAGAGTAGGTAGGAGGGAGTCTCACAGTTAAAGGGAAGTCCTTGCAGATAAAAGCCGCTTCAGACAAGTGCTCAAGAGAGAGGCCTCCGAATCCATGCCCTATCACTCATGCTTTCGGTGAGTTTGGGGGAAATTTCTAAATCTCTAAATTTATGTCTGGGTTCATCCCACAGAGCAGCATTGTAGAAACATTGAGAAATACCAGAAGGTCTTGAGAAAGAAAAGTACTGTAAACAAGTGAAATTATTTTCAGACCAGTTTGTAATTTAAAAGCTAAACATATACCAGTGAAAGAATGAGAAGGTTTGGGGATAAGAAACAGAAGAGATTTTAGTTACATTTTATGAAAGCATAGTTGTTACCCCGGTATCTCTTCAAGATAACTACTCTGTGCCTATTATGACATTTATTTAAAAAACAACAACTTCTATTTTCAGTTGGATGGATTTATTGCTCGAAACTGGGCCAGTCAAAAATCAGCTTTGGGAAGTGCTCTTGATCCACTTGCTGATAAAATACTTATCAGTATCTTATATGTTAGCTTGACCTATGCAGATCTTATTCCAGGTAAGAACACCTCATGCACACTTTTTATAGCAAAGGGAAGAAGGACATTAATCAGCTTAGGATTTCTCTTGATAGATAATTTTTGTCCCCAAAATATATTTTTAAATTTTAAACTGTTTCCTTAATTTTAAACTATTGAACTGTTTGGTTTGTCAAATTATTTGTTTTTATTTTAGAATTTATGTCATTATTTAGTAATAGAATTCATTTAGTAAGATTGCTTAAAGTTAAAATTGAGCAAATATTTCATAGTGCCAATTCCAATTACTCTAAAATGTTTTGAAACCATGTTATATACTCTTAGCGCCTAGCTTTTGGAAAACAATTTAAAGTTTTCCTTATTACAATTTAATCATAATAAATGAGAGGTCTGAAACCCTGAAGATGTCTCAAAATTCACATTATTTTTACTTGGATACTATTATGCAATTTCAAATCATGCATGTTTGTACAATACATTCCAACAAGAAGTTAAGATCTTTTGCCTTGTGGTTTGCATGTGCTTTGTTGATCATTCATTTTTTACTTTACTTGTATTTCTTAGTTTTTCTCCCTTGGTTCATTTAAACTATTTCCAAGAGTTCGGAATAGAATCTGAGAACAAAGAAGCTTCCACATGGTCCTTCAATAAATAGAATGTATTATTAAATTTGAGAGGAAGAGTTTCAGACTGGTGTAGAATCCTCAATCTAGACATTATTTTTCTCCTCTACCTGAAGGCTTTTAAATTCCCATACCAAATTAAAAAATGAATTGGACTAAAGGTTATATTTATATGCTTTGAAAGTCAGAATTGTGTTAGTATATAATTGGTGGTGTTGAAGGGACAGGAGTAGTCTCAAATAAATGCAAATGCTTTGTAGGGAAAAAGAACTAAGGAGCATTCCGTTGACATTATTAAAAATTGAAATGATCTTTTGTACTTTTGTGCCTCCCATTTTTCTAAGTTATTTTTTAATTTTTTGCTTTCTTTTACAAAAGTTAGCCAGGTATTTCCCAATTAAAGTTAGCATTGTTCCCAGGTTTTGTCGCACTGAGCTTTACCTAAATAATTGGTGTAGATTGTTTTCCAAACTGAGACTTTGCTTCACTGTCATTCTGGAAATTTTCATTTTCTCCCTTCTGAAGATTTCAAATTGTGGAGCTCCTACTAGGCTTTCAGTTCCTAAAGTCTTCTGATCGCAGATTTGTCTGTGATGGCAGAAGTGGTGTTATAGGCCCAGGGAACATTAGCTGCTGTTTTCATGCAGAAACTGCAGTGCCAGATCCCTAAGCTTGTCTCTTCATCTGGGTTTTGCCACCGGAGGAGCAAGTGTACTTGGCATGCTAGCCGATCTCAGTTTCTTCACTTTCCTGAGGGAGGTCTCACAACGAGTTCCATATTGACCAAGGATTCCTACCTTCTTGGTGCATTTAGCCATATTGTTGCAAACCAAGTCAAAACCCAGAGAGCTGGCTCAGTTTTGAAGACACTATTTTGTAGACTTCTAGATTCCATCTTGCTGTTGACAAGTCTCATGCCATTCTGATACTTTTCCTTTACATGTTATTATATTTTATATTGAAAAGCTTTTAAGTGTCCTTATTACATTTTCCCAGTTGATGTTTTAAAAAAAGATATCTTTCTTAAAAATTAATTTTGTTTCTATTGGTACCCAATTATCCCAGGACCTTTTGTTGAAAAGTCTGTACTTTCTCCAGGTACACTTCAATGACCATATGTACATGGGTTCGTTTCTGGGTTTCCTAGATTTCCCCCTATTGATTTGTTTATCTTTGACCAGTGTCAATCTTAATTATTATTACTTTGCTAAATGTCTTGGTATCTGGTAGAGTAAGTCCTTCCACTTTTGGTATTCTTACCCCTTTCCATTTGTGAATTTTAGAATCAGTCTTTCAAGTTCTCCCAGAAAATCCTGGTGGGATTTTAATTTCAGTTGCATTGAATTTATAGATCTATTTGGAAGAATTGGCATCTTTACAACTTGAGTCTTCCAGTACACAAATATGATATATCTGCTCTATCTGGGGCTTTTGAAAATGTCAAAATGTTAGTCTTCTCTAGAGCGGTAATAATCTTTTTATTAGATTTATTTCTAGGTACTTGATAGTTCTTGATACTTTTATAATTGGTAGTTTTTTAATATTTCATTTTGTAATAACTTGTTAATAGATGAAAATCAGTTCTGTTTCTAAGGTTGATTTTTGTGTCTGGTAACACTTGCTAAACTCTTATCCTAATGATAAAAATGTAAATGAAGTCTCGGGTTTTCTGTATCCTCAATTATGTAGTGTCTGTAATTAATGACTGTATTTTTTCTCTTCCGGTTTTTTTGCCTTTTCTTTTACTTATCTTACTCCACTGCTCAGTACAGTGTTGAATAGGAGTGGTATCTGTGTCTTATTCCCAATCTCAAAGGAAGCTTTCAACATTTCACTATTGAATACGACATTTCCTGTAGGGTTTTGTAAATACCCTTTTTCAGGTTAAGGAGTTTGCTCAGAGTTTCTGTTACAATCGAATGTTGAATTTTACCAAGTTTTTCTTGTGTATTATAGCAGTCATATTTTTTTTCCCTTTAAGCTGTTTATGTGTAGTGGAATTGCATTCTTAATTTTCTGATGTTAGACAATTCTGAAATTTCTGACATAAATCTAACTTTGTTGTTATATATTATGAAGATATTGCTGCATTTGGTTTGCTGATATTTTGTTGGTGATTTCATATAGATCCATGAGACTGACTTAGAATTCTTTTCTCCAGATAGCCTTGTTAAGTATTAGCATCAGGTTTATACCAATCTCATAAAATGAGTTGGGGAATCTATTTTTTTTTTTTTTCTTTCCTGTTCTTGGTAGATCTTTGTGTAAGATCACAGTTATTCTTTAAATGTTAGGTAGAACTTGTTGAAGATATTTGGGCCTGGAGTTTTCTTTGGGAAGAGTTTTAAAGTAAGTGATTGTGGATCTTTTCTTTAAATCATTTTAAGATGATTCAGGTTTTTTGGTTCATCTTATATCTTGTAAGTTGTGATGTTTTTCTAGGAACTCTTATCTGTTTCAGTTGCATTTTAGAAATTTACCGTAAATCTTCAAAGAACCAACTTTGGGCTTTGCTGACCTTATCTGATAAGTTTAGGACTTGATTACTTGTTCTTTTATGTTTTCCTCCTCTTTCCTTGAGTTTTCATTTTCTAAATTATTTAGACTGGTTCAGTCCCAGTATGCAAATGAGGGAGGCAAAAATTATAAGGAAGGAGGTAAAGGCCAGCTGCGTCCATTTGGCAGTTGTTATTCCAGGATGTTTATTGCTTGGGCTTGAGCTAAAGTTTAGAAACAGGTTTAGCAATTTACTATCAGCTCTGAGAACTGAAAGATATGTATAGTGCTCACTTCCTTATTAGCCTCCTAACTCTGTTTTAAGTGAATCTCTTAGCAGTGTTTATTCTGTTTTACTTATTTTTCATTATCACCATGTTGTGTATTATTATATCTTAGTCATCTTAAAACTGAAAGTTTGTCCCGTTGCCACCGTCTTCCTATTTCTCCCATTCTCCAATCTCTGGAAACTATTACTGTTTCTGAATTCAGTATTTTTTTTTAAGATTCCACATATAAGTGGTGCCATATGTAGTATTTGGCTTTTTCTGTCTGTCTGATTAACTTTTTTCTTGGAAGGATATTTTTGCTGATTATAGTTCTGGGTTGGTAGTTAATTTTCTTTAAGCACATTTAATGTATTCAGTTGCTTTCTCATTAGTAATAAGAAGACAGTTAATCCATGCCCTTTTTCTTGGATAAGAAGGATAAGGAAGGATAAGGAAGAAAGAGATAGGAACATCGATGAGAGAGAATCATTGATCAGCTGCCTCCTGCATGCCTCCTCCACCTGCCCTCATTGGAGATTGAGCCCGCAACCTGGGTACCTGCCCTGACCAAAAATCGATCCATGACCTCCTGGTTCATAGGTTGATGCTCAATCACTGAGCATACCAGCCACAATCCATCTATTTTTTTTAAGGAAAGCTTTTTACATTGAATGCTTTTAAGATTTCTTCTTTGTCATTGGTTTTCCACAATTTCACAATAATATTTGTGAATATGAGTTAGTTTCTTTTTTATTTATCTGAGTCTTAGTGAGCTTTGTAATCTGTGGATTGACATCATTAATTAGTTCTGGAAAATTCTTATCCTTAAACATCAGATATTGCCTATTTTTCTCTTCTCTTGGGAACATAGTGTACATATGTAGACCTTTTCACATATCTTTTTTATTTTTTATTTTTTATTTTATTTTAATCTTTATTCAGATTATTATAGTTATTTCTCCTTTTCCCCCCATAACTCCCCTCCACCCAGTTCCCACCCCATCCTCTGCCCTTACCTCCCCCCCACTCATCCATAGGTGTATGATTTTTGTCCAGTCTCTTCCTGTACCCCTACATACACCCTTTTCCCCCTGAGAATTATCAATCCCCTCCCATTCTATGCACCTGATTGTACTATATTCACCAGTTTATTCTGTTTCTCAGATTTTTAATTCACTTGATTTTTAGATTCACTCGTTGATAGATATGTATTAGTTGTTCATTATTTTTTTCTTTACTTTTTTCTTCTTCTTACTCTTCTTAAATAGTACCTTTCAGCATTTCATATAATACTGGTTTGGTGGTGATGAACTCCTTTAGCTTTTTCTTGTCTATTAAGCTCTTTATCTGACCTTCAATTTTGAATAACTTTGCTGGGTAGAATAATCTTGGTTGTAGGTTCTTGCTACTCATCACTTTGAATATTTCTTGCCACTCCCATCTGGCCTGCATAGTTCCTTTGAGAAATCAGCTGGCAATCGTATGGGTGCTCCCTTGTAGGTAATTAACTGGTTTTCTCTTGCTGCTTTTAATCTTCTCTCTGAGGTTCTTGTTAAATTTATCAGCCTTTTCTAGGAAATTCTTGAAAAACCTTATAACCGTGTTTTGAACTTTATATCCAGTCGTTTGTTCTCCTCCATTTGTTTTGTTTGTGATCTGTTTCCTTATCTCCTCATTTTCTCTGCTTCCCAGAGTTGGTAGGGTAGCTTTGTGTGCTGGGTGTCCTATATGGTTCAATGGGTCAGCCTTCCCAGTTACCTGAGGTGGACACTCTTGGTGCACCCCTTTGTGGACTGTGTGTACAGCCTTGTTGTAGTTAAGTCTTGATTGTTATTGGTGTCACTGGGGGGAATTGGCCTCCAGGCCAATTGGCTGTGAGGACCCACTGTGTCTATATGGAAGAATTGCTGTGCTGGAGACATGCTTATGGGGCAGGACTTGTTCCAGTGGGGCTTTGGTGCTCACTGAGTCTGCCTCTTGAATGTGTTCCTTATGAGAGTAGTTGAAATCTGGTGTCATCTCACACAGACCACTAGATACACTGGCTTCTGGATCTCCAGTGGGATGCAGATCAGCTACTGTCTGAGGCCACCCAGCAGGAGCTACAGCGATAACTACAGTTTTCTCCTCATTGCTTGGGGTTTGGAGGTTTTGGGGCTGTCTGACTGGAGCTGCTGTTTGTTTCGTAAAGCTGCGATAGGGCAGGCTATTTATATGCAAAAGCTGCTGCCAGAGCTTGGGTGTGTTTTTAGATTGTGCGGGGTGGAGTCTCAGGGTGTCACTAGGATAAGGTGTGGCAAACAGTGAGGGCTGCCAGTCAGCCTTCTCTGCTTTTCGCATTTCCAAGTCCCCTCATCCCACGCCCCAGCGCAGTAAATAATGATTGCTGGATGCACCTTTGCAAGAAAGTCACCCTCACTTTCCGACTGATAGCAGACAGTCCAGCTTCTCCCCGTAGGAATTTGGGTCCCAGTGTCTCTCCAGAAACTTGATTTTAGAGTAATCGGGAGCTTGTCTTCCTTTGGGTTGAAAAAAAGCAACACATTCAACCGCCCACCACCAGCCCGATTCGCACACCTCCATACCTCAGCTTTTCAGCGTTTGTGTATGTCTCAATGTTCTTTTCTCTTTCCTTCTGGGTGATAGTTGTTTTGTTTTTTAGTTGTAATTTTGAAATTGTTGTGCGAGGCAGCAGTTTAGGTGTTTACTTCTGCCACCATCTTGGTTTCTCTTTCCTTCACAGAATTTTAGTTGTCTTAGCCTCTTTTTTGTATGTTACCTTATTTTATTTTCCTGGGCTCCATTTTGGGTGCTTATTAATGTTCTTGCTCATTCAGTTCCCCAGTTCTCTTTAGCTGTGCCAAGTTTATTTAATTATTTTATTGTGTTTTCTAGTTATAGAATTTCTATTTTATTCTTCAAACTTTAACTAAATTGTCTTTCATAGTTTTCAGTTCTCAGTGGAAATCTTTGTTTTTATATTCCTTTTAAAACAATAAATTCAGTTATTTAATAGACTCTTATAATTCTAAAATTTGCCCAGCTGATGTGGCTTAAGGATTGTCGACCAATGCAACAAGAGGTTGCCAGTTTGACTGCTGGTCAGGGCACATGCTGGGGTTGTGGTTTTGATCCCCAGTAGGGGACCTGCAGGAGGCAACCAATCATTGTTGACGTTTCTCTCTCATCAATATTTTTCTTTCTCTCCCTCTCCCTTCCTTTCTCTCTAAAATCAATAAAAGCACATTTAAATAAAATTTCATATCTTTTGAGGGAGGGTTTCTTTCATTTGTTGTTTCTGTTGATTCTTACTCCTAGTATCTTGTGAGTTTGGTTATTTTTGACTGTTTAATGATTATATTAATGTTTGAAAAATAATTTGGAGAAATATTTTTATGTTTAGGATGATGGCATCATTCTCCAAGGAAGATTTTTTGTTCAGACCTGCTAGGTGCCTAGGAATGCTAAGAGGCTAGGACTCCGTAGATCAGGGATGGGGACTATCCAGTCTGCGGGCTATATAAGGCCGGTGAAATCATTTGTACTGGCCCTGCCAAGGCACTAGGGATGAATTAATTGTTTGAGCAAATATAGCAGGCTAATTTTTAAGTTGATAATTTTGTATGGCCTGAGAATGTTGTTATAAATATCCAAATGGCCCTTGGCAGAAAAAGGTTCCCCACCCCTGTCCTGTATTGTCAGATGGTGAGACATTCTCCATAAAGCTTTAGAACCATCTCCTCTCCCAATCCTAGGAGATAGTCCTTCAGACCCCAGCTCAAAGCTATGAGGTCCTTTATCAGACCTTAGCCTTGAGGGTTTGACTGCTGTCCCCCAGATCATCTGAGACTGCCAAAATTTCTATTCAGCTTTGTGTCTTGTGTCCTAGGAGTAGGGACAGTGGCTTTGAGTACCTAGACCTTTTTTTTTCTTTTTTCTTGAGTTCTCACTCTAACAGGCATTAGCCTGACCCTTTCTTACCTTATTGTAAGCAGCTTTCAGGATTTTATTATTATTACTATTGTTCTTCTTCAGTTATATTAGCAGAAGGATTGTTCTGAATGATTTAGTCATATATTAATGGAAGCTAAGTCCCAGGATCTTTTCATTGTCCTTATAGTTCTGAAATTTTATAGTGGTATATGTTCTAGATCCTACTCAAATTTGATGTGGGTCTTTCATTGTTCTGGGTATTAAGGAGTCCCCTTTAGTCTGAAAACTCCAGTTCTGAAAATTGTTTATATCTTTGATAATTTTCTACCTTATGTTTTCTTGGTTCTCTTTTCTGGTATTCTTAATACGTAAGAAATATTTAAAACAATGCTTAGTAAATTATAATGTTGGTAGTTAATAGAACTTGGACCTGAGTCTTTGCAGTGTATCTCCTCTTCTGCTGCAATCTCTTATTTAGGATTAAGGCATGTTTCTTTTTCCCCCATGGAGATGAAATATGCTTATTTTTGTTTGAAGTTATGTTCTGGAGATTTATTATATATAATTTGCTTGAGTTTGCTGCATTTTAAAATCTGGTTGCTGTTAGGTGGTGCTAGCTAATTATTGCTATGAAAAGTTTGTTGTACAGTCACAAAAATGTCCCTGAAAATCATGGCAGGTTGGCTTTTGTTACTTGGTGCACATAACTGTATCACCTGTGTGTTCCAAATGCCATGAATTGTGTAGAGAACTACTTTGGAGAAGTCTTGTCATCCAGTTCTAGGCCAAGGATCAACACTTACATCATAGCTGTGACAGCAGAGATTTAAAATTTAACCCTTTGCTCTCAGGGGACATCGGAATTCTAGCATATCACTCGGATGTCCCCTCTCAGGGGACATTGCAGTTTATTAGTGATTACGGGGAATTGAGTTAATTCAACGCACGTTTCCGCCGTTAGCGTCGAGTAGCTGGTAGCCAATGTCCAGAATGGTTCGGAGTGCAAGGGTTAAATCTGTAATTCATTAGTCAGATTTTTCTCAGGTTGCAAAATCAACAGAATATCAAAGCTAAAAAGGACCTTCAGTATAGCCTCAAAAGTAATTCACAAAAGAGCTGTTTGAAAGTATTATGGAAATGGAGATGTACAGTGAGTGATGCTTTATTTTAGTAATTGTTACATTTTGAACTGTGTTTTAGCCTCAGGATTTTTTCTCCTTTAAAAAAAATAATTTTCCTCTTATGAAATTGATACAGGTTCATGGTTAAAACTTCTTGCAGCACTGAAGGATATAAAGTGAAACAAGTCCTCTGCCTTCCCATTCTCATCCCACAAGGGAGTAGTAGGGGATCCTTGGCATCCACATCTACAATATCCATCTGCTGGCTCTGCCTCTGGGGTCCTGCTGTAGAATCTTAGGAATAATGAGAAAGTATTGACAAGTTTAATTCATGTGTAGTTAGAATTCACTGAATGAATGGGGCAGGAGAAAAAAATAGCAGTTGTTGGGGTAGGAACTGGTTCAGATAAGAATGAGAACATTGTGTTTCTTCACAGGTGGCACATATAGGAAATTTTATTTATTATAAAGTTACCTAGAATGCAGAAACAAGCAGTCAAAGGTGCTGAGACGCCAGTATGACTTGAGCCCTGACATCCCTTCCAACCTCATTACTATTTTAACCCCATGTACTTATAGTGAGCGTGGTGGTCTTTTCCCCCAAACTTACAAAGCTAAATAACAGAAGTGGTTAGAGCTGAGTAAAGCTGACACTGATAACTAACTGCAGCTTAGAGCATGTGCAAGAAAAACAAAACAAAAGGAGGCCTAGAAGGTCTGAAAGGCAAACTTAGACTTTGAAAGCCATAGTTTCTTTTCACTTTGTTTTGAGTTCATGTAAAAAAAGATAAAAATCAGTGGTTCACTCTAAGGATCCTAAACTTTCAATAGATGTTTATAAAAAAATGAAAACTTTTACTTATGAAAAACACCCATTTATGGTAAGGCTTCACTGTATGTGTAACATCTTAGTGATTTTAAAATCCCAACCAAAATTATTTTATTTTTGATTTTCAGTTCCACTTACTTATATGATAATTTCAAGAGATATAATGTTGATTGTTGCTGTTTTTTATGTCAGATATCGAACTCTTCCAGAACCGGTGAGTTTGTTTGAAAGAAAATGTTCTTTTATTATTACTTAGCATTTAAGAGAAAAAATAATCACTCTGCTGTATACTGGGTTTCACTTTACGGGAATAATTTATGGAAGTTATTTTTTAGAAATCTATTTGCCAAGAATTTTAAAAAAAAAAACACATTAACTGTCATCTTGGTTTAGTAGTTTTCAGTGAACACAGAATAATCAATTTAAAACAGATATGCCTTATAAGCCTAATCAATGGACACAGACAACAGGGGGGTGGGGGCATGATAAGGAGGGGGGTAATGGGGCAGTAAGGACACATATGTAATACCTTAATCAATAAAGAAATTTTTAAAAATGCAACAAAAACAGGAAAAAAAAGGTAAAACAGACATGTTTTTGTTTTAAGTCCAAATCCTTTCAGTTGATACATAATTAATTGCAGCTTAAAACCCAGACCAGCTACCCCCATCCAAGCTCTATTAAAAGTGTTTGCACAATGAAGCCCTTTTTTGCTATCTAATTGAGCCACTACTATGGCTTGTCTAGAACTGATTTTTAAAATCACAGCTGTATGAGCATGGCATGGTCAATTTGTATATTTGTTTATTGGTTTTACAAATATTTGAGCACATAAGCATAACATAATGACCTCATCTTTTGGCTCCCAACTCAGTGAACATAGCAGTATTTTATTTTGTGTTTTTAGTCTGCAAAAGAAAATAGTAATAAGGGAAATTTATTGAATTTTTTAGTAGAGAGATACATTTTATGATAGTTATCGTGTTAGTTTTTTAGGAATTGACAAATCTATGGGTTTTTAAAATCTCTTTTCAGTAACCCATGTATAATTTATGAAGAATGTAACCATGCTCATTTAGGAAAATAGAATGTGCAGATAAAGGGCTTATTGTAGCATAGAGTTAGGCCTGTGGTAAGCGTTGAATAACTGTTACGTACATATAATAACAAAATGTTTATTTGAAATTGAATGCTAAATTGAGTAAACTTTTTTATCTCTTTTGTCCTCTTCCAGCGAACACTTTCTAAGTATTTCAATCCTTGCTATGCTACTGCTAGGTTAAAACCAACCTTCATCAGCAAGGTAAGAGGCACACACAATGAAGTTGAAAATGAGACAAACTTAAATGCATTGACTGTAGTGGGTATTTTTGTTCTCAAAGCTTTTGTAATTTTTAGCATATGTGTTGTGTTTTGTGTTGGTGGTCTGAGAATTTAAGATGAGAGAATAGGGCCACCATGTAGGGAAAGTAGACACAAAGAGGTTATGAGGGTTCCTTTCTGGTTTCACTACCCACCTCCCTTTGGTGAAAACAACTTATAATAAAATTGTTTCCTTTTCAAGCTTGACTGTTACATGCAAAGCAATTGGAGAAAGTTTATTCACAATTTCATAAACAACTGCTATCCTAAGTCTTCATCCCATTTTCCTGAGCGAGCCACTTCAGGATTATAGCTGTATGCCAATCTTTGCACCCAGAGAGGACACTGTTAATGGCTCTCAAGGCACATTTATTTTCCTTTTGGCCTTGATAAGTTTGCTCTCCTCATTGTGTCCCATCCTTTGTAGTGGCAGTTTATCAGGCTGGGGATGTCTGTCATCTCTGAGACAGATTTACATATTCATTATTTTTAAAATTTATTTAATAAATATTTTTACTGAATTTTAGAGTAAGAGGGAGAGAGAGAGAGAGAAACATTGATGTTAGAGCAAAGCATCAATTGGCTGCCTCCCACAAGCCCCCTACCAGGGACCAATCCTGAAACTGGAGCATGTGCCCTGACTGAGAATCAGACCAGCAGCCTTTCCTTGCACAAGACGACCCCTAGTCAACTGAGCCACACCAGCCAGGGCGGTGATTACTTTCAAATCAGAAATTCCCTGGGTGGAACTTTATATATGTGGGATTTTACTTTATTTTTTATTTTTTAAATTCAGGTGACTTATATTTGTATCACAGTAATTTGATACAGATAGGAAGTGGCGTAAAGAAGTGGAGGGACAAATACCTCAAATCTTTGATCTTGCAAGAAGTTTTCCAGACAGTTTTTATTATTTGTTTTTAAAACAAAGTAGAATTCTTGTAATTTGGCTGCAGAATGGATGATAGAACATAGGTGCAGTTCTCGGGGCACATCACTGCTGATTCCCTGTCACCCACTCCCCCCAGACACTTTTCACGATGTGTAGAGTAGGAGTCTTCAGTGTCTTTCTGGTTCTGCTGCTGCTTCCTTTGTCCTCCATGCTGTCTTTTAGGGTAGGGAATCCTCATTTCCTCCAAAGAGCCTCTCATGGAGATGAGTGCATTTCAGGGTTCTAACCTCATGAGTTTGACAGGCAGGCAAGCGATAGCACTGAATGAAATGCTGGGAAATCTGGGTTCTAGGTTCAGATATGTAACCTGCTATGATTATGGGCAAGTCACTTTACTAATTGCATTACCTTGTCATCTGTGAAATTATTTCCGTATTCCCCTGGCTCTTTTAATGGCTGAAATAAAAAGCAAAGAGCTTTGAATCACATTGAATTGCTATGGAAATTCAAGATAGTGGTATTTTCTGACAGTTGCCCTTCTCTTTGCTGTGAAGAGCAGCTGTGCAGACAAATGGGCCAGTTGTGTGAATGCCAGCTTCTTTGGCAGAAATATTAGAACATTAAACATGAGATATGTTGTGTTACTCTGTCTTGTGAGCTTGAAACAGGATCTGGTTGGCACTGTTCATGGATGGTTTATCTTATTTTTTATTTATTTATTTATTTATTATTTTATTACTTTATTTATTTATTTATTTATTTATTTATTTTTTAGGTAAACACAGCAGTCCAGTTAATCTTGGTAGCAGCTTCTTTGGGAGCTCCGGTTTTCAATTATGCTCACGGCTTTTATCTTCCAGTACTGTGGTAAGCTAAATTTAGTATTACCCTGTGAGAATGTCAACCAAATGGCTTATTGTGGTAGTCCTAGAATTACTTGGTTCTTAACAGTGTTGATTGAGCACCAACCAGGTAAAGCTGTGGGCTGTATTCTATGGTTGATACTATTCTTAAGAAGCTTACTATAAAATATGGGGTGTAGAAGTTATACCTGAGAAGTTTTCATGCAAGTTACAGGGGATCAGAGGTACAGATGATATGTTGAGATTTCAGAGGAAGGAAGCCATTTCCAGGTGGAAAGAAGAGGGACAGCTTTAGGGATGAAGTGCCATTTGAGCCATGAGGTCTGGGTGGATTTTATACAGGAAGAGACTGAGGGGAGGCCATTTGATGAAGGGCAGACCCTATACGAAGTCAAGTGTAGGAGAGTGGGCAAGGAAGTATGTCCAGCCTAGTGAAAGAGCCATTGTGGGAGGGAAACTTAGAGAAAGGGTTTTGAATTTTATTTTATTTTATTGTGCTTATTATAGCCTTTAAAGGTGTCAAATTCAAACTCTCAGAGTTTGGATATGTCACACTGATATTGAAGCACTGCCACTCTATAATTAAAACCTTCTTGCTTGATGCAGTCTGAGCCAAAAAATGGTTGGTTTACCAATCAGTTAAGCTAAAAAAGCTTTAGAAATTACACACACATTAAACCTTTTCTGAAATACTAGAGGACTGGTGCATGAAATTTGTGCGCTGGAAGCGTGGGGGAGGGAGGCAGTGTCCCTCAGCCCAGCCTGCACCCTCTCCAGTCTGGGACCCCTCAGGGGATGTCGGGCATCCCTCTCACAATCCTCTCACAATCCCGGACTGTTGGCTCCTAACCACTCTCCTGCCTGATTGCCCCTGACCACTTTTGCCTGCTGTCCTGATTGCCCCCACTTGCCCTCCCCTGCCTGCCTGGTCACCCCCAACTGCTCTCCCCTGCCAACCTGGTTCGCCCCCAGCTACCCTCCCATGGAGGCCTGTCTCCTCCAACTGCCTTCCCCTGTTAGCCTGTTCGCCCCCAACTGCCCTTCCCTGCCGGCCATCTTGTGGCGGCTATCTTGTGATGACATTGCACAAGGGCGTGATGCCACCTAGGTTTTTATTATATAGGATATGTAAGTGTACATTGATTCTGATTAATTCTACATCTTCTGAATATGACCAACACCTTTTCTTTGAATACATCTCTGATTTTTATGTTCTGCTTATTTTGAAGTGATATAAGACTTTAAGACATTTACAAAGCAATCTGTATATTAACTTTCTAGATTTTGTAACATTTTCTCTAGTATTTTAACAGCCACATTACCTGCTTACTTTATAGTAGTTTTTAGCAAGTTGGCTGGTTATCAAGTCTTTCCAGAGCATCCAGTTCTCAAAAACAGCAGCTTTTCCTACATGTATTTTTCGTTGGCTTATGTGTGAATTTAGGATATTTAACTGGCATGAACAGCTTTGGGATCAAATAAAAATAGTCTGGGTGGTCCTACACCTCACCTGGTGGAGCAGAAGTGCACAACACGCTAAGAAGTACCCTGTTGGCTGCGAGCATTCAACAAACCATGAGGCACTACTGATCTAACTTCCAGGAGAAAGTTGAGTCAGTCTGCCAGTTTGCTTTAAAGAATCAAAAAAGAAAACATTTATTTTAAATGACTCAAATTTCAAGAAATAGAGTCTAACACTCTCAGCAGAATGAAGTAGTAGAAAGGGCACATGGCTCCAGAGTTGAAGCCAGGCCAGGTTCTAATGTGGTTCCGTGGCCCTGACCAACTTCTCTGTTGCAAAAATAATATCTCTACATATAAAAGCCCAATATTCATTGTCCCCTCAGGAGTTCGACAGACTGGGAGTTCGACCACTTGCTATGACGTGCACTCAGACTGGGAGTTCGACCACTTGCTATGACATGCACTAACCACCAGGGGCAGAATGAAGGGAGGCCCCAGCCGGCAGCCACTAGGGACCCTACGCATGCACGAATTTTGTGCACTGGGCCTCTAGTGAGAATATAAGACATCTAGAGTAATGTCTGGGGGAAAATGACAGTTGCTAGGGATTCTCATTAGTCTCTTGGGCTCATGAACTAGATTTGCTTGATATTACTAGTTTAATGAGGTCTTAAGGAAAAGCAGTGCATTTTCCATAGTTAAATTTTTATAGTTAAAAATAATTTGATACCACATAGCCTTTTTTACTTTTTAGATAATTTAAATGTATTTTTTATCACTCTCACAGTTACTGATCTTTACTTGACAACTAAATTTTCTTTTTCTCCATTAAAGGTGCTTTACAGCTTTCACCACGGTTGCATCAGCTTACAGTTATTATCATTACGGTCGGAAAACTGTTCAGGTGATAAATGGCAGATGAATCCATCATCATTAGCAAGGAAGCAATATGCATCATTGGCAGCAGGGCCAATGGAAATGTACAGGAGTCTCCCTACTTTGAAAAGGACTTGTCAGATCAAACCATGTCACCAATATTTAATGTGCATTGAAAATAAGCTTGATCATGGGCATATGCAGAATTTCCAATGTATTTTTAAATACAAATAAAACTATTATTTAGATTTTTTTTACCATAGGTTTCTTGATTAACTTAAAAGAAATCAATTCCAATTATTGTCAGTCATTTTTTAATTTTTTTTTTTTAGAAAGTAGTGTCCAGAGCATGAAAACTATAGAATTGCCACTTCTCTTTAATAGAATTTAGATCGCTCACAATGCATTAGGGAATTTCCTAGGTTTAAATATATGTAGCCTACACAAGTTGGCTATACAACTTTAAGTTTAATTTGATCGGTATGTATATTAACAGTTAATGTGGTAAATATTCGATCATTTAGGCTAATGACAATAAAGGTAGCTTAGTTGTAGATGAAGTAAACTTGTAAAGAGATTATAAAGATCAAAATAGAGAGTACTGAAGTTCATGTTCAGTAGTCTTCCAACCTCTCAGGTGCCTAATATATAGTTTATCAGGGTTACAAGTAACAGAAGTAGTTGGAGTAATAAAACATATCCATGAGCCTACACCCTCCAAGAGGCAGTGAATTATATCATGCCTTCCCACTGTATTTCTAACATAGCAGTGTTTGTATGATATTGGAATCTGTACTCAGATGTCTGTATATAATATAAAACTGTATTTTTTAAACTTCGGGGAATATTCTTTTGTTAAGATGTTAAAAGAATAAAAAGCTAAAAAAACACTGTACCTTCATCTTGTGTTGTTTGTATAGCATATTACAGTTCTTGGTTGTGTAAGTTTTTTGATTCATAACCTTCATTCAGATATATCACTTGCACTTGCATTGTAAAAATAATTGGTTTGGGACCATCTGACTTAAAAGCCCTTATTCTCACACCAGCATGTTTAGGAGAACCAGGGTCCGTGCTGTGCTTTCTCTTGTCGCTGGAGGCCTGTTACTGCATGTTGTTCCAGGTTCTAATTTCAAGTGTAATGTGGAACTATTTAGATAAATGTGATGATCTAAACAGCCTGTTTAGCTGTGTTAAAATGGGAAGCCTCTTGGTGGGAAGCCTCTTGGTGGTATCCTTATATCAGTGCGCCCCTCTGTTGCCTGCTGGCCCTGGCTTCCTTGTTCCCAAGCTAGCTGCTCAGCCACCATTGGCTTGGAGCACATTGAAGCCTGCAGGCAGGCACACTGCACTGAATCGAATGGAGGGCCTTGGGAAGGAAGAGAAGGCCTTTATGGTCAATGAATATTTGACAAAGGAGTAAAAAACAAAATGAGGTAAAGATAGTCTATTCAATAAAAGAAGAGAAATGCTTTGGCCTCTAGCAAGAGCCTTAAGGTTTTCTTTTGCTCGTTTTTTGTTTTTTGTGTGTGTTTTTTTTTGTTATTAAAAATGTTTTTTTAAGTGAAAAAAGAAAAATGAAACTAAATCCACCTTCTTACACCACACCAAGAATAAAGTCAAAATGGATAAAAGACTTGAATGTAACTCATAAAACCATAAAAATCCTCGAGGAAAACATAGGCAGTAAGTAATATCCCAGACATTTCTCAGAGCAATATTTTCCCCTGTTGGGTAAGGGGGGAAAATAAAACAATTGGGCTATATCAAACTAAAGAGTTTTTGCACAGCAAAGGGGAAAAAAAATCAACAAAATTAAAAGACAACCAGAACATAATCACCAGTGATACATTTGATATTTTTACTATCCAAAATGTATAAAGAACACAAAAACACCAAACAATCCAATTAAAAATGAGCAAAGGGCCTATCAAGCTAGGAGCACGTTTTGCCATATCCTGAAATGCAACAAAGAAACCAGTGCTCTTCTCCCTCACCCCAGTTCTCAGGTTAAGAACCCAGTAGGGTTGATTCCTTGAATAACAAACACGTGCCCTGCCAGAGCCTGACCACGAGGGAACTTCACTTAGGATAAAACCCTCAACTTCCTAAAATGGCTTGAGAATGTCATTTCTAATACAGTATAGGAGGCTGGATCATAGCATTTATCTTTTCCTACTTCTACACACAGTTCCGGACACTGAGGGGCACTGATTGCTACTGTGTTTCCCCGAAAATAAGACCTAGTGCATGGAAAGATAAGACATCCCCTGAAAATAAGACCTAGCGCAACTTTGGGAGAAAATATAAGACACTGTCTTGTTTTTGGGGAAACGGTACTGAAAAAACAACACACACAATAAAGACAGAAAATAGTTCAAAATGTATCTAATCCATACAAATTTTCTATCCCTGTCTCATCAATGCAGACAAATCAATACTAAGGGAAGGGGGGGTTGTGTGGAGAGGATTTAAGAATAGCTTCATTCCAGGAGAAATATTTTAAATAAATATATCTTTAAAAAGCAATACAAGTTTGATGCAGTATTACTGGGATTTATTTGTATCCCGTTATCAATATTATTTGTTTCACAAGCCTAGATATCCTATTGTTTATAATAAAAAATACTGGCAAAAATATTTTTAAAAAAACACACCCACACAAGAATGCCCAGCTCCAAGAGGGGTGCTTTGACGTGGGCCATCACGTTTCTGGAAACAGACCCAGTGGAGTCGCAGGGAGAGAAGTTCCTTGGACTGAAAGACTGGACGTGGCCAGTTTGTGTGTGGGGGGGGAGCGGTCCTTGGCTTCCCTGGAATGACAGATGCTCAGAACTGATGGGGACGCGTCGGATCCTCGGTATCTTCTTTTCTGCACCAATTCCTCAGCTCCAGTTCGTCTGGGGAGGGGAAGCCGGGCTAGCTGAAGGTCTGAAGCTTCAACGGGTCGTCAAAGGCGGGGTTCTTGTAGGCCACCAGGTGCGCGGGGTAGCTCTGCCTGCGGCCGCGCCGGCAGAGGCAGGCGGACAGCACCAGGGTGCTGACCAGCAGCAGGCCGCCCGCGGCGCTCAGCCCCGCGAGGATGAGCACGGAGCTGGGCTTGGTGGTGAAGGAGGCGCACGGCTCCCGCCGGCCCGGGGCCTGCGTCGGGCTCAGTCCGGCCCCGTTGGCCGCCAGGACGCACACCCGGTACGTGGTGCCAGGGGACAGCCCGTACAGCGGGTGCTGCCGCGCCGTGGCATAGATGTCCCCCACGGCGGCGGACTGGTTCCCGGGCCCGCCCTCCGGCGAGTAGCGGATCTGGTAGCTGCGCACCACCGAGTTGGGGGCGCACCAGCGGACCAGGGCGGACGTGTCTGTGACCTCCGACAACCCCTGCAGCTTGGGAGGCTCCGGCACGGCGTCCTCCTGGCTGAAGCCGGGGCACTGGCACCTGGAGCGCCTCTGCAGCTCGGCGCACGGCGTCTGCAGGTGCTTGCATGGGTGGTAATCACAGGCCACGCCCTGAGGGGGCGCACTCACTACCTTCTCCTTCCCCTTCTTCCCCTCCTCCTCCTCTTCCTCCTCACTAGAGTCGTCCAAAACCAAGACTGGAATTCCACCCTCCTCGGAAGGACTCGGGTGGGGAGGCTGCGGGGTGGCCTGTGTCGTCCGGGAGTGCCGGGGGGTGCTCAGAGGGTTCCGGGAGGCAGCGGGGAGCCCACGCTGTTTGCTGGCGGGCGGGATGGAGGCAGCTGAAACAGGAGGGTCCGGGTCAGGCGGGGCAGTGCGTTCGTGCTCTGTCCAGGCCCGGCTGGCAGCGCTGGAGTTCCTGGGACCCGCTATGGAGACAGCGGTGGCCCACGCGGGGGTGCTCACAGCGTGGGAGGGCGCCTTGGTGACAGTCCGTCGGCCTCCCCCAGCTGGAGAGGAGGTGGCTGTGCTCAGCTGCGGGGCGAAGGGACCGGGTGTAGAAGTCGCATGGGTGGGGCCCGCAGAGATGGGTGGCCTGGGATCCAGGAGGACGGTGCTCTGGTCCCCGTGGCACACACCGGGCAGCTGGGACAGCGGGAGAGGGGCGGAGAGGGCCCCGCGGGATCCTGCAGCGGGTGTGCACACCGTGTCTGCCGCCCTAGGGGAGGGGTCCACCGGTTAGGAGGTATTTGGCATTAAGGCCGTTTTCTGCCCTGGCCTTTGAGTACTCGGTGCAGACAACCCCCCTTGCTCAGCCTTGTCAACAGGAGCCCCAAGGCACAGGGTAGGCGCGCATCACCTCCCTGCCCTCAGGGTGACCTTTGGAGGAGGCTCCCAGGAAGCAGAGGAGGAAATGAAAGCTCATGTCAGCAGGGCCAGCTAATGGCAGAACTTAAACGTGGGCGAGCACTGTGAAGGGCAGGCAGTCCAGATTCTCTGAGTGTTCTCCCCTGTCTGTCTCCTGGCTACAGGTACTGGTCACAATACTCAGACTGGCTGACATAGTTTCTGAGTGCTTGCCACATGAAAGGTGAGCACCTTCCTGTGTCAGTGAATTCAGTCTGCACTACCTTATGAGGTAGGCACTATTATCCCTATTTTACAGACGAGGAGGAGAAGGAGGAGGAGGAGGTAGAGGCCCAGACAGGTCAAGAAATGCAGCCAAAATGAACAGTGTTAAGTGAGTGAAGAGCCCGTACTCTCAACCTCGTCGCTGATACGAAGTGAGACCCTTCGCTGCAAAGGGCCTGGGTTCTTGTCTTTGGAATCAACATGCAGGGGAGAAGAGGACAGACTGAGCCTCCCTTGTTTCCAGGCTTGGCTTGGAGGTGAGACAAGAACCCCCACAGGATGGGGGGGATGTCTCCCAAAGTGAGCTGGTGGAGGTTTAGGGGAGGTGTTCCCAACCCACCTGGGCCAACCTGGGCATGGCTCCCCACCGCAGAAATGGCTCTTCCAGCTAAGAGCCAGCGAGAAGTCTTTGTAGGACTTCCGTCTGTCCCGCAGGAGCTCTGTCAGCCCACTGGCCTTGGACGGAGCGAGAGAGGAAGCCAGGCTCCATTTGGGGGGTTTAGGGGAACCCAGTGGTTCAGTGCACAGTTTTGGACGAAGACAGATTCTGCCTCCTCCACCCAGAAGTTGCATGAATTTAAGCAAGTAGCGCCCAAGCTGCTCATCTATAAAATGGGGCAATGATAACATTGCTTTTGTAGAGTCAAGCCAACTGCTCATTTAGCCCATTTCTTTTTCCTACTTGGCATGCAGCTAGACTACATTTTCCCAGCCTCCCTTGCAGCTAAGCGTAGATGTGAGTGGAAGTGATGAGCCCTACCTCCTGATCTGTTCCTCCATGCTCTCTTCCCCTCTGCGTCCCAGGTCTGTTCCTCCATGGTCTCTTCCCCTCTGCGTCCCAGGTCTGTTCCTCCATGCTCTCTGCCCCTCTGCATCCCAGGTCTGTTCCTCCATGCTCTCTGCCCCTCTGCGTCCCAGGTCTGTTCCTCCATGCTCTCTGCCCCTCTGCGTCCCAGGTCTGTTCCTCCATGCTCTCTGCCCCTCTGCGTCCCAGGTCTGTTCCTCCAAGCTCTCTGCCCCTCTGCGTCCCAGGTCTGTTCCTCCATGCTCTCTGCCCCTCTGCGTCCCAGGTCTGTTCCTCCATGGCTCTCTGCCCCTCTGCGTCCCAGGTCTGTTCCTCCATGCTCTCTGCCCCTCTGCGTCCCAGGTCTGTTCCTCCATGCTCTCTGCCCCTCTGCGTCCCAGGTCTGTTCCTCCATGCTCTCTGCCCCTCTGCGTCCCAGGTCTGTTCCTCCATGCTCTCTGCCCCTCTGCGTCCCAGGTCTGTTCCTCCATGCTCTCTGCCCCTCTGCGTCCCAGGTCTGTTCCTCCATGCTCTCTGCCCCTCTGCGTCCCAGGTCTGTTCCTCCATGCTCTCTGCCCCTCTGCGTCCCAGGTCTGTTCCTCCATGCTCTCTGCCCCTCTGCGTCCCAGGTCTGTTCCTCCATGGTCTCTTCCCCTCTGCGTCCCAGGTCTGTTCCTCCATGCTCTCTGCCCCTCTGCGTCCCAGGTCTGTTCCTCCATGCTCTCTGCCCCTCTGCGTCCCAGGTCTGTTCCTCCATGCTCTCTGCCCCTCTGCGTCCCAGGTCTGTTCCTCCAAGCTCTCTGCCCCTCTGCGTCCCAGGTCTGTTCCTCCAAGCTCTCTGCCCCTCTGCGTCCCAGGTCTGTTCCTCCAAGCTCTCTGCCCCTCTGCGTCCCAGGTCTGTTCCTCCATGCTCTCTGCCCCTCTGCGCCCCTGAAAGTGACTCCTGAGGGCTATCCACCGCCAGCCTGCCCAGCCTGCTTATGTGAGTGAGCCAGACTTCAGCTTCGGGAGGCTGACCCTCACCACCCAGTCACCTATTTTGTGGATGTGTTACCTGCTCAGGATGGTCCTGTTGACATCCTTGAGGAGCCAGGACAACTCACAGCTGCAAGTAAGGGGGTTGCCAAAGAGGTTGATGGATAGAACCTGGGAAGAATGCAGGGTCCAAGGAGGGAAGGAACTCAAGTTGCAGCTGAAATACACAGAAAATAAATTAGGGCAGGCTTTTACCATCAGCTCAAAACTGTTCCCGGAGTCATAGTGACATATGGAAGCCCATGCTGTCAGGCATTAGATGATCTCACTTTGGGCAAAACTCTTAATGACCTTGGACTTTCTTTTTGTCATCATTTCACAGATGAGAAGCTGCTCTATAAAAGTGTTAAGTAACTTGCCCCAACTCACACAGCCAGTAAGTGGTGGAGTCAGGATTTGAGCCCAGGCAGTTTGGCTCCACATCTTATGCCTTATACACAATGCTGCATCGCTCAAAAGCTCAAAAGAAGATTTGAGACGGAGTTATCACTCATCAGCATATCACCACGACCATCATTATCACCACCACCAGAGGCCCAGTGCACAACATTCATGCATCCCCTGCGGGCTTTCGCAGTCGGGGGGGGGGGGGGGGGGGAGTGTAGGGGATGTCACTGCTGCAGAGGTGGGAGAGGCTCCCACCACCAGCGCAGTACTCATTAGCCGTGAGCCATCACTCCTGGCTGAGTGGTGCTCCCCCTGTGGGAGTGCACTAACCACTAGGGAGCAGCTCCTGCACTGAGTGTCTGCCCCCAGGTGGTCAGTGCATATCATAGTGACCGGTCATTTGCATTTTACCCTTTTACTATATAGGCTTACCATCACTGTCACCAATACATCCCATTACCAGCGCCATCACAATCACCACTGCCACCATCATCAGCACTTTTATCATTACCATCACTTTCATCACAACCACCATCATCTGCACTAATGTTATAGAGCACACACCATGTGCCAGGCACTAAGTGCTCTGCATATTCTATCTCCTGTCCCTTTTGACAAGCCCCAAAGTGAAGTACTCTGGTTGGGTCTAGAGCTATCAGAGAAAAGAGAGAAATGGTTACACTGCGAGTGGTGATGGGGAAAAGTGCCCACTTCCCAGGTCCCAGTATGGGTTCCCGGGAAAGGAGGTGGCCTGGGATCATCATCAAAGGGACACTGTCCTTCCTGTTAGGAGTCAGGAAGAAGGTGGATATAGTGACACTTATGACATCAACAGGCCAGAGATAACAGCCCTCGGTCCTGACCACTGGTAGCACCTTTCTACCTTCTTATCTTTCTTCCCTAGACATCTGGAACGGCTGACTTCCCACATGGAGAAGCAGATGGATGGAGAAATAGAAAAGAACCTAATGCCCTCATCCCTTCTTCCACTGCGGGTTTCTCATCTGGGCTTAAAGGAAACCTTACATGCATGAGAGTTTGGGGTTTCACTATTACTCTGGACAGCACTGAGTTGCATGGTTTTCAGACTGGATGGACTATTTGGGACCTGCCCAAGATACCATCCAAAGGATGAAGAAGAACGAAACCCCAGAGAGGACCAGAAAGAGCTCTATAAGATAGTTTCACCTATTCAGCATAAGGGAACAGGCAAAATTCATTCATGTGACTCAGAAACACTTACTTCTGCAGCAGCAGGAGCTGTAGGCGAGGAGTGTCTTGGAAGATAAGTGTCTGGACAGAGGTAAGCGCGAGGGAGTCTTGGCAGTCCAGTTGTTGCAGGTCAGAGGCCGTCTTGAAAATGTCCCCCTCCAGGCTCCGCAGCATGGGCATCTTCCTCAGGTGGAGGGATGTGAGCTTGGGCAGGTCTTGGATCCACCTCGGCTGAACTGAAACACACAGGGGACACTGCCCACCACCAGGAAGCCACCAACCTAGGAGGCTGGCAGGGAGTTATGGAAACACCGAGAGTGACAACATGAACTGTGAAGTCATTGCTGAGTATGGGCACAGTTGGACGCTTTAGGAAGCTCAGAACTATGGGCTACATCACCTGAAAGACCCTCCCTCCCTCCCTCCCTGCCTCCCTTCCAGCTGAGACAACTGAGACCAGAGAGGAGAATGATTGGTCCAAGGCCACACAGCTGGGAAGGGACAGGCCAGAACTTGAACCCAAGGACACTGTCTCCAACTCCGCTTCTGCCCTACCCTCTTGTTAAACTTCACACAGAAATACCCCAAACTTCACTCCAATGGCTACCAGGAGTGGGGACATACTTGAGGAAGGCAAAGAAGGAGGAGAGAAGGGCAAAGTGGACGAGGCCCAGAAACCTAATTTTGTGGCTCTCCTAACACTACAGGGAGAATATGCCCCTTCCCCTCTGTGTCCAGTTCTCGCTCTTTTCTTCCTTTGTCTATGGTGGGACAGGCGATTACAGACACATGGAGTGTTTTTAAGAATAATAAGACCAGCCGAAACCGGTTTGGCTCAGTGGGTAGAGAGTTGGTCTGAGGACTGAAAGGTCCCAGGTTCGATTCTGGTCAAGGGCATGTATTATACTTCGGTTGCAGGCACATCCCCGGGAGGGGGTGTGCAAGAGGCGGCTGATGTTTCTCTCTCATCAGTGTTTCTAACTCTCTATCCCTCTCTCTTCCTCTCTGTAAAAAAATCAATAAAATGTATTTAAATAATAATCATAATCATAGTCATAATAATAATACCAATCTTCCGAGCCAAAATCAGAACACACCAAGGACAGGAGAAGGTGTTCTCACCTCCCTCCTGTGTCTCGCTTGAAGGGTCAGTAACTGCAGCGGAATTTTAGCCAACCAAGTAGAAAAGTCCCTGAATTCATCCCCAAGAGCATCAGCTGCTTCCCTGACCTGCCTGCTTGATTCTGATCCGGCCAAAGCAATGCATCCGCTTCCCCATCCTCCCAGCATTCCCTCATCTGCTGGGTCACAGTACAACCGCGTGGCTAAAGGGTTGGGTTCTGGACCCAGAATTGCTTGGGTTACCATTTGGAGGCACCACTGACTGAGCTGTGAGACCTCGGGCCAGTCATTCACCTTCCTGGGCACTGGCTTCCTCCTAGGCGACACGGAGATAATAGCTCCCTCCTCTTGGAACTCAAGGAATGAACCCTTGTATGGCCCTTGGGACGGGGTGCACGTGGCTCAGGCAATCTAGGCGGGGTCATCTATGTGCAGCACCGGGAGCGACCCCTCCAAGACACTGGTCCCACCTCTGAAAACTAGGGGCGCCCAGGACTCACCCTGCTTGAGGAGCGTGCCGCTGAGGTCCAGGACCTCGAGGGAGGCCAGGGGCGCGAAGGCGGCGTCGGCGATGCCCCCCTGGCCTAGCGCCGTGCCGGAGAGGTTGAGCAGGCGCAGCGAGGGGAAGCAGGCCAAGGCCCCGGGGGGCAGCGCCCGCAGGGGGTTGCCGGCGAGCTCCAGGGCCCGGAGGCTGCCCAGAACGGGCCGGGTGCACGGCGGCAGGGCGGCCAGGCGGTTGTGGCTGAGGTCCAGCGTGTGCAGCCCCGCGGGCCAGCCGGGGTCCCAGCGCAGCGCGCCGATGCGGTTGTGGTGCAGATTGAGCACCTGCAGCTCTGGCAGGGGGCCCAGCTCTGACGCGCTCAGGGTGCTCAGCAGGTTGTGGCTGCCATCCAGGCTGCGCAGCGCGCGGGGCAGGCAGCGGGGCAGGCGCTCCAGGCTGCGGTTCGCCAGAGTCAAGGTCGTGGCCCCCACGGCGAAGGGCCCCTGGCAGGGCGAGCCGGTGGTGGTGGTGTCGTTGGCCCCGCTTCCCGAGGGGCCCAGCTGAGTGAGGCGGAAAATAGGGACCATCTCCTGGGGAGGCTCGGCCAGGCTCAGGTGCAGCGCTGTGGGCAGCAGCAGCACCAGGGCCAACCGCATGGTGCGTGGCTGGGGAGAGAATGACGTGACAGCGCGTTAAATCCCGAAAAGAAGGGTAAATATGCCCCCTACCACCCGGCTTGGAGGAGGAGGGCAAGTCCTGGGCGGTCTCAGCATTACTAGGTGTGCAGGGACTTTGCCCCTGTCATCTCCCCCGCTGCTGCACGGTGGTACCTTCCGCTCTTCCTTCTCCCAGCCATGCTCTTCCCTCTAATTCCCTCTCCTTCTGTGGATGCCAACCCACAGGGACCTCCCGCAAAAGGCCTCTCTCTTCTGCCCCATCTGGGCCTGAACCTCCCAGTAACCCCATTACCCCATCCCATGAGCTTCGGGGGTGGACAGGGTGGGGTAGGGGGGGAAGGGAACTTGAACTTTATTGCTATCAACTCCCCAGGTGCACAGACGCTGCTACAAAAGTGCCTGTTGATAATGAGAATGGGACTTCAGGAAGATTCTGTCAGTCCCAGCAAAACTCAATTGCCCCCATTTCCCCCTTAGACCTGCCCAGCCTCAGAGGTGAGTCCTGGTTTGCGTGTGACCTGGTTTGCAGGTCACATTTTAAAATAAGTTCTAGGGTCTCTTTCATGGGGGAAGAGGGGCCCTCAGGGTTGCCGTCAGGGAAGCAAGGAGCCCCCAGACAGCTGCGATACTCGGGACCTGAATCAAGCCTTTCCTGGTTCCAACAAAAGCCAAGGCTCCTGAGGACAGCCATGCCCGGGGGCTGGCGGAGAGTCACCAGCTGTGGAGCTTCTGGAGTACCCAGGATTGCGCAGGGCAACTGCGAGATCAGGTCTCAGCATTACTAGGTGTGCAGGGACTTTGTCCCTGCACACCTAGTAATGCTGAGACCTGCCATCAAGCAAAGCTACTTCCAATCGACCCTTGGCCTTGACATCACTCCTTGATATTTCCCCCATTTCTGTAGCTGTCTGTGTTCCTGCCCCAGCTACTCTGCTGACTCCTAGGTCTCTAAGCAACCTTCAGACCCCCCTGTTGCTATTTTAGAGTCCAAGTAGCAAGAAAGAGCCAGAAACTGAGATCAGCAACCCATGCCTCCAGCAGCGTGTCATACTCACCGGACGCTGTCCTTTCAGAGTGTGGCACTTGCTCCTTTGTAGTCCTCACTGTTGTCTTGTAGATCCGAGGAGCCAGTGACTTACGCAGCAGCTCAACGCTGAATTCCAGAGGGAGGCCTATTTCCCAGATGCCCTGCCCCTGCCCCCACCTGCTCCAGGCACTGAGAGGGCCTGAGATATCTGGGTCCCTGCACGCCTCTCCTTCCTCACTTTGTGGTCTTTAGCCAACACCCTCAGTGCCCGGCTCCTCCTCCCACTCTGGGACTGGACCTGCCCCTTTCCAGGCCTGGTTCCTCCTCCTAGCCCTCCCCTTCTTCATCTCCCCTTACACTTGCCTCTCCAGGCCTGAGAAACAGAGGAAGTCAGCTCTCCCTGCCAAGGTGAGGGCTGAGGGCTGAGGGCTGATGAGCAGTGAGGCAGAGGTGACACTGTCACCTCCCAAGAATCTGATCTTTCCGATAGGTGGTTCCCACTTCCTGGGATGCTTGGAGGATGAATGGCGAGCTGGAATGAAGAGGAAGCCCTGTGGCCCAAAGGAGGAAGGAAGGTATGCTAGACCATAGGAAGGCCTGCAGGCGAAAGTGGCCAGAGGGGTCTTCTGAGAAGTCTGGGAGCAGGGGCAGGCTCAAACCAGATCCAGGCGTCTCCAAGAAGAGTTAGTTTGGTTTCTACGGGACCCAGTTCAGTGCCAGTGTGGAGGTTTGTTTCTCCTAAGAGGTGGGAAAGATAAAGAGGGTAGAAATGCAGAAAGAACATTTCTGTCTCATGGTGGGGGTCCCCGTTAGCAAGAGCCCTGGTCTCACGGTCTCACAGCATGAGCTTTGTTTGGAGCAGACAATGCCTTGCTCCCCCTGAGTTCGGAGACTGGTCATTTTGTGTGAGGGCCTTTGGTCTGCACATCCCTTCCACCCCACCCCCCCACCCCACCCCCCACCCCGGAGGCCCAGGGTTAATCATCCCTGAGTTGTGTACACAGACTCTGAGACGAGAGCTGCAGGGATCTTCCCGTCAGCTCTTATCTGAGCAGCCCTGAGGAAATGCAGGACACCTTGGAGCTGCAGATGGGGTTTATTGGGTAATTGCACATCCCAGGAGATCTCCTTTCTTGGCCTTCTCCACCCAAAGCCTTAAAACTATCCTTGCAGCCTCAGTGTAGGCAGGGGCCTTGCTGCTCAGATGCTTGAAAACAGGGAACAGACTCAGAAGATCAGAGGGAAAGGGTTGGGGGCGGGGAGAGATTAGCCAAAGAATTTATATGCATATATGCATGGCCCATGAACACAATCAGTAGGGTGGTGAAGGCCTGGGGCGGGAACTGAATGGGAGATGGAGGGAAGGGGGGGAAAAAAGGGGGGGGGGGAAGGCATTTGTAATACTTTGATTAATAACGATTTTTTAAAAAAGAAGCAATCTTTCATTGGGCCCAGGCCTGTTCTGGACAAACCCTGTCTGGGGCAGCACAGTCATTACACAGGGAGCCCAGGCCTCAAAGGTAGAAACTGTGCCATGGATGACACAGGAGGCCAAGTGGGAGGGAGAAGTCAAGGGAACGGTGGGAAGGTGAGGGGACCAGTGTGTGGGCCAGAGGATGGGCTCAGGTGAGGCCCTACCTCTGCCTTTGCTTGGTTCACTGGGCACAGAGAGCACCCAGCGGTCAATTAAAACAGCAGCTTCTCTCAGCTGGCGATGGACCACCTGAGGCCAGCGGGGGGTGGGGGAGTTCAGACAGGGAGGCCAGGTGAGAGGGAGCCACACCCACCTTTTGAACAGAGACCCTGAGGAGGAAGATGGCCCTCCACAGAGGGCTATCTAAAGGAACCCAGGAGGAAATGTTGGGTGCTCCTCTGTCACCATCAGGGGAAGGGGTCTGGAGAGGCCCTGGATCATTGCCCTGCACTTGCCTAGAGCCCCAGGCCCTCTGAGCCAACTTCTTTTCTCTGCTACTTGCTGCCTGTCTCACCAATGGTGGCAAGGGCTTGGACTGGTCTGGATCTCCCATGAAGAGGAGCCCTGGTCAGGCTTTGGGGAAGGTGGGAGGTGGGCTCCCTCCCCAGAGACACACATTTAAGTCTGCCCCATATTTTTCCCAGACCTCGGCAGGGTAACACCAACAGGAGTCAGGTGGGTAGGGTTGTCGACCATTCCACTTTTTATTTATTATCTATCTATCCATCCATCCATCCATCCATCCATCCTCACTCTTTTTTCCATTGATTTTTAGAGAGAGGAAGGGAGAGGAGAGATGGAGAAAGAGAAACATCAGTATGAGAGAGACACGTCTACGGGTTGCTTCCTACACACACACACACACACACACACACACACACACACACCCGACCAGGCTGGGAAACCTGTAAATGAGGTATGTGCCCTTGACCTGAATTGAATCCAGGACTCTTCAGTCTGAATCCCCATGCTACAGATAAAGAAACAGAGGCTCACAGAGGCTGACCAGTTAGTTTGTAATTAGTCTGCCTGCTTAATCACTGCTTTTACATTGCCTTCCATAGGCTTCAACATTTCACACTGTAATGTTCCCCTTAAGCTCCAGAGAAAACCTTTCCCATATATTTAGGTTATAGGAATCTCTTTCTCGTCCCTCGTGGAAAGGGTTCCAGTTCAGGGTTTGGGTTCTGGAGAAGAGCCACACACAAATGAAAGGAGACTTGAGACTTGAAGAAATTCAACTTGGCGATATGGGAGGCCAGGCAGTAGTCCAACTCTAGTGGGAGAACTACTTCTGCTCTGGCCCTGCCATCCCCCTTTATTGAGGCGTTGGGGAAAACATCTTAATAGAAATTTACATAAAACATAAATAGAAATTTACATGTAGCCCTTAGGCAGGAAATAACAGAAACTTACAGGGACAAACAAAATGGAGGCTGCTTCAGCTAACAATGTCTCAACTAAAGGGTGAGTGGTTAGAGCAATTAAGGTTGTTGACCAGCCTTCCTGGCTTCCTGTCAACATCTCTTTTAGTTAAACTGATTTGTTTCCAGCATCAGGTCCCAAGAATTGTGGAGAGAGGGGAGAGAAGACACCGCAGGTATGCTAATGAGCAGGTCACTCAATCCTGCCGGGACCCTCTGAGAAACTGCGGAGCAAACCTGAGGATTGTTTCAACAAGCAGCAAGGAAGTGTGTGTGTTTACCCACCAGCTCTGCTTCTCCTTGGCTTGCCCTTCCTGTGGCTTTAACTTCCTGTTGTGTCTGGCTTGCTCTGAGCATGGATCAAGCTACTCCAGGGAGGTCTAAGGGGACAGGCACCAAGAGCATCTGTTTAGCATCCTTCAAGATTTTGCCCAAACCCTGGCAGGTGTGGCTCAGTTGGTTGGATGTTGACCTGTGCACTGAAAGGTTGTTGGTTTGATTCCCGGTTAGGGCAGATGCCTGGGTTTCAGAAGCAGCTTATGGATATCCTGCTCTCACCCTGATGTTTCTCTCTCTTTCTCTCCCTTTTTCTCTCTCTCTAAAATTCAATTAAAAAATATATATATACATATATATATATATATATATATATATATATATATATATATATATATATATATATGCCAAAGCAGGCCCTCCTTTGGTGTTCTCTCCCAGGTCACTCAGGCTAACTGCCATCAGGTAAATTGACATGAGCCCTAATTTAGGGCTAACATCCTGAGAACTGGGCCATGCTATTATCCTTGGTATCCCAGATCCCATGGTGGAGTCTGGCACTCAGGACAAATGTTCAAAAATGAATGGGAAGAGTGCATGGTGAGTCAGAATGTCCTCCATGGTGCCCTGAAGTGGATGGGGCAGGACTCAAAACAGTAAACTTTACATTCAAATGCCTGAGATTTGAACATCCAAGCCTTGAGAAGTGCTCAATGAGGGTGAGCTGGAGGGCATGGTGGGTGGGGGTGGGAGCAGAGGTGGAAGGAGAGAAGTTTCTAAGCCAGATTCCCAACACTCTCTTGGGGTAAGATCTCTTGGAAGATCACAAGGTTAGAGTGTTAGGAAAACCATAGCCTGCTGAAGGGAGGGTGGCAGGGGTGTGGGGGTGAGGAGACAAGCTAGTGATTACATGCTTGGCCACATTTATTTATTTTTAAATATATTGGTATTGATTTTAGAGAGGAAAGGAGAGAGAGAGAGAGAAGCATCAATGATGAGACAGAATCATTGATTGGTTGCCTCCTGCATGCCCCCCACTGGAGATCGAGTTCGGAACCCAGGCGTGTGCCCTGACCAGGAATTGAACTGTGACTTCCTGGTTCATAGGTCGATGCTCAACCACTGAGGTACATCTGCCAGACCACATTTATTTTTTGGAATTAGATTTTTAAAAAATCGGGAGTCATGGATCCTTGGTCTTAGAAGTGACTTTTAAACTTGTCTGGTTCCACTCTTCCCTGACCATTTTAGAGAGAGAATTTTGAGCCATAGAGAGGGAAGTTGGCTTGTCTGAAATCATATAGGTCAGTCCCAATTATCCAGTGAGAAGAAAGGGAGGCCTAATACTCACTGTTCTATTCTGGGATCTTGGCTTATTTGCACAACCAAGCAGGTCTCCCCTGCCCTGGCATTATTAGCACTGTGAGCCCTTTCCCACAGGTATGACTAAGTAAGTACACCTAGTGAGTGTCAGGTCCTTGGGCAGAGTTTCTAGGGATTCTGACCCCACCCCATTCCCAGAACTCTAGAAATACCCACCCTACGCTGGCTGCCCCAGAGAGCCAGAATTGGTGCTTTCCAAGGGGGCCCTGTTCACAGCTCTGACCGTCCATCTGGGGTGGGTTGAGGGGGCTGGTGGGTTGACAGGTGCCTACTCAGCCAGTAGCCCCTGCCCTGCCCCCCAGACACCAGCTGGCTCTTCTGAGGGCCCTTCCCCTAAGAGCTGGGATTGGAATGTACAGACTTGAAGACCGCATTCTTCTCTGACACCCGCGATAAGCTGGAGGAAGGGGAGGGAACTGTGGGAGGAGACAGTACCAGGTTTTCCAGTCTCCAGGCAGCGGGCTCAGGGTAATGGTATGCAGAAAAGAGGCTTTCAGGTGATAGGGACCGAGATTTCTGAGTGGGCTCCGCTGACGTGGCCCACCTGCCTGTGAGGAAATGATCTTGAGAGAATGAAATAGTCATGGGCTGAGACTCATGCTTATTTTCCCACTGAGGTATCACTCAGCAGCAGTAAGATTTCAGCTCAAGGATTTGCAGAATACTTAAAACTCCAAAAAAAACACAAAAAACCCACTTGAGATCCTTTTAAGTTCTGAAGTGGAAAAGATTCAAACAGAAATGAGAGGCCTATCTGCCATGTTGTTTGCGGCTGTAGAAAGTGGGACAAGACAGTACATAGGCTGTTTTTTATAAACCACATTTATAAAAAATCATAGAGGCGGCACAAGTATTTAAGGACTTTAAATTGGGACAGGATATTGGGCTCACATCTAAACACTGATACAGTTTTATTTTGTATAATGTCTATATATTCTTTTTTTTAAAATATATTTTTTTATTAATTTCAGAGAGGAAAAGAGAGATGGAAACATCAATGGTGACAGAGAATCATTGGTTGGCTGCCTCCCACACATTCCACACTGAGGATTGAGCCTGAAACCCAGGCATATGTGCTGGGAACCAATTCCAACATGTCATAATTACAAGAGTTTCATCAAAAGGTGGGTGAAGCTTGGGGGGGCTCAACAAGGGCTGAGCCACATATGTAATCACCTGTTGAAAGGGCCCCCCAAACCTGAATAGGATTGTCTACTGCCAGACAGTTCAGGGCATCTTAATCTATTGCTTCTGGTTGGCCAAACACATGAACAGCTGTAGGCTATTCCCCAATCTGACAATGCTTCTGTAAACTTACTCTTTGAAGTGTATTATCTCCACCTTGCTTTAGGACAATTTGTGTTTATAAAAAGCATGGGATCCTGAGTCAAGCTCCTTTAGCTGAAGCTGCTGTGGCCCTCAATGCCTTTCAAAACTATTTTCGTCTTTGGACTCTTTATTACCTTCTCCAGATTGCTGCCCCCTTCTTAATGCTGGGACAAGAATCCAGGCATTAATGGACTCTCACCCAGGGGCACCAATACATATGCCCTGGACCTAATTGAACCTGGAAACTTTCAGTCCACAGTCCGACTCTATATCCACTGAGCCAAACTGGCTAGGGCAATATCTAAATCCTTTAAAATATATATATATATATATATATATATATATATATATATATATATATATATTTATTATTGATTTTTTACAGAGAGGAAGGGAGAGGAATAGTTAGAAACATCGATGAAAAATATCTATCAGCTGCCTCCTGCACATTCCCTACTGGGTATGTGCCTGCAACCAAGGAACATGCCCCTTGTGGAGGTATTATTGATATGAGAAAATGCTAAGTAACTGATTTACTATCTGAAAAGGGATTTACTATTGGGGAAAGGGAGGGAGGAAGAGACTGAACATAAACTGTGCACCTATGGATGAGGACAATGGGGGATGGGAAGGGGGCGGGGGGTGGGGTGGGAACCTGGTGGAGGGAGGAAGAAATGAGGAACCTTTGTACTAATATGAACAATAAAGATTGATTAAAAAAAAAAAAAAAAAGGAACATGCCCTTGACCCAAATTGAATCTGAGACCTTTCAGTCTACAGGCCAACAATCTATCCACTGAGCCAAACCAGTTAGGGCAATGTCTATATTCTTTTTTTTTTTTTTTTTTTAATATATTTTATTGATTTTTTACAGAGAGGAGGAGAGAGGGATAGAGAGCTAGAAACGTCGGTGAGAGAGAAACATCGACCAGCTGCCTCTTGCACACCCCCTACTGGGGATGTGCCTGCAACCAGTGTACATGCCCTTGACAGGAATCGAACCTGGGACCTTTCAGTCCGCAGACCGACGCTCTATCACTGAGCCAAACCGGTTTCAGCAATGTCTATATTCTTAAGCTTCTGTCTGTTTCATATTTTTCATCTGTAAAGTAAATTAATTGATTCAGGCTTAGCAGTTCAGTGCACATATCCTGAAAACATGCTAGGTCATGCTCCAGGTGTTTAATGTATTATAAATAAACAAACAAAGAAACAAACAAACAAATAAATAAATAGACATGGGAATAACGTTCCAGGAAATGGCATGCCCAAAGATTTGGAGGCAGAGAAGAGCCTGCTATACTGAGTCACAGAAATCAGATCTTTGTGGGTGGAGGGTAGTGAGTGAGAGGAGAGGTTGGTAAGGACACTAGCATATGAGTAAGTTGCACATGGCTTGCTTTATGTGCTAAACGTCATTCTTGTTGCTCTGTCCATTGTAGGCAAGAGCTAAGCTGGAGAGTTATGCTAGGAGGATGTTGAAAGTGTCCAAGGGGGAAGTGATGATGCTGGCTTGCGGGTAATGATATTGATAGTACAAGTGGAGACAAGTGTGGACAAAAGGGGCCCCATGCTGACCTGACGAGCTCAGGGGAGGCCTGCATGACGGTCTTGCAAACTCAGAGACCTAAATTTACTACCCACAAAGGATGTTCTGAAATTAAACTGTAACTAAAAGTAGTTATGTTGGGCAGTTATATCCTAGGCCAGTATCTTCACTGATAAGGTCAACCTTTACCTTAACTGAGCCTATGTGTCTTTTTTGCATTTATAATAACATACCCTTGAAATGTCTGGGTAAATTATAACTTCTCTTTTTCTGGACCCCCTTGGGGGCACAACCTAATGTGCTGGGTGCCAGGACAGATACCACAAATTCCTTCATTAGCATGTTAATTGTTCCTGTACCCTCCTAAGTATGTATCCATTATTTTACTTTTTATCCAATCCCAAGGGTTCTCCCTACCCCCTGTTCTCCCCCCACACTTTGCTTTTTCCTGCCTCTCTTGTCTATTTTTAAAATATATATATATATATATATTTTTTTTTTTTTATTGATTTTTTTTTACAGAGAGGAAGAGAGAGGGATAGAGAGCTAGAAACATTGATGAGAAAGAAACATCAACCAGCTGCCTCTTGCACACCCCTCACCGGGGATGTGCCCTCAACCAATGTACATGCCATTGACCAGAATCGAACCTGGGACCTTTCAGTCTGCAGACCGACGCTCTATCACTGAGCCAAACCGGTTTTGGCCTCTCTTGTCTATTACTAATGGATTTCTTGTAATCCACCTATGTCCCTTGCTTTGATTGCAATGTATAAATATAAATGTAACTTGCCATTCTCAATCCATTGAGATTCTGCTTCCCAGCAATTGTCAACAGTTTAGCTCAAATAAAGTCACAAAAATTCTTTACGGGTTTGAATGTTTTTACATTAACACACCTATACACATTTGAAATATGTTTCAAAGTAGAATCCACAGGATTTGGTAGTAGGTATGGAGGGGTGAATAATGGGACCAAAGATAATCATGTCTTAATCCCTGGAACTTGCAAATGTTATTTTATCCAGCAAAAAAAAATTTAACCTATGTAATTAAGGTAAAGATTTTGAGATAGCCAAAACCGGTTTAGCTTAGTGGATAGAGCATCAGCCTGTGGACTCAAGGGTCCCAGGTTCGATTCTGGTCAAGGGCATATACCTTGGTTGTGGGCACATCCCTGGTGGGGGGTGTGCAGGAGGCAGCTGGTCGATGTTTCTCTCTCATCGATGTTTCTAGCTGTCTATCCCCCTTTCTTACTCTCTTTAAGAAAAATCAATAAAATACAGTATATTTGAAAAAAGATTTTGAGATTGGGAGAGTATTCTAGATTATCCCGATGAATCCTGATACAATCATGAGTGTCTTTATGAAACAGAGCCAGAGATTTTATTTATTTATTTATTATTATTATTTTTTAATGCATGTTTTATTTGTGCATTTGCAGAGCCATTTTATTTTTTAAAAATATATTTTATTGATTTTCCACAGAGAGGAAGGGAGAGGGATAGAGAGCCAGAAACGTCGGTGAGAGAGAAACATCGACCAGCTGCCTCTTGCACACCCCCTACTGGGGATGTCCCCGCAACCAATGTATTAATACATGCCCTTGACCAGAATCGAACCTGGGACCCTTCATTCCCAGACCAACGCTCTATCCACTGAGCCAAACCGGTTTTGGCAAGCCAGAGAGATTTTAAATTGCAGAGAAGGCCATTTGGAGACTGAAGGAAGAGGTTACACTGCTGGTTTTGAAAATAGAGAACAGGGACAAGGAATGCAACATTAGAAACTGGAAAAGGCAATGGAAAGACAACTCTATTGGAATTTGGAGCTGCTGACACTTTGATTTTGGCTCAGTGAAAGTGATTTCAAAATCTCTAATAGTCCTAGCCAGTTGATAGAGGCTCAGTGGATAGAGACTCGGCCTGTGAACTGCAGGATCCTGGGTTTGATTCCGGTCAAGGGCATGTACCTTGGTTGCAGGCCGAATCCCCATGAGGAGGTAACCAATCAATGTGTCTCGCACATTGATGTTTCTCTCTCTGTCTCTCCCCCTCTTTTCCACTTTTTAAAAATCAATGGAAAAATATCCTCCAGTGAAGATTAAAAAACCACACAAAACAAAACTCTGAGAGAATAAATGTTTACTCTTGTTTTAATTGTGGCAAAACATACATAACATAATATTTAACCATTCATTAAGTTGACAATTCAGTGGTATGAAAAACATTTACAATATTTGTAAAAATCACCATTATCAATGCCTAAAATATTTTCATCATCTGCAACAAAAACTCTGTACCCAATAAATAATAACTCCCCATACCCATATCCCACCCTCAACTCCTGGTAACCTCTATTCTTCATTGTCTCTATTTTTGTGTATTGTAGGTACCTTTTAAGAGTGGAATCATATGAGATTTGTCCATCTGTGTCTGGCTTACTTCACTAAGCATAATGCATTCAAAGTTCACCAAATATCATTTCATTCCTTCTTATGGCTGACTAATATTGTATGTTGTTTTAATTGTATGTGACCAAATTGTGGTAATTTTGTTACAGCAGCCATAGGAAACTAATACACAAGGGAAGAGAAAAAAGAAAATCTCAAGGATATCCCTAGGCTCTTGGGCCTGAGAACTGGATAGATGGAGATGCCATTTACTAGGGTAGAAAAGTCTAAGAAAGCAACAGATTTGAGGTAGGAAAAGCACAGGCTCTGCTTTGGCTATTTTAAGTGTAGGTGCCTTTAAGCCTCCAAAGGAGATGTTGAAGAGACAACTGGTTATCAAACTCTGGAATTCTGGGGAGAGGTCAGAGCTGGAGAGCTACATTTGGAGGCATCACCATGTAGATGGCGCTTAAAATCAATAGATTGGTTAAGGACATTTAGGGAAAGTGTGTAGAGAGAGAAGAGAAAGGTCTGAAATCAACATTTGAAGGTGAAGCAGAGGAGAAGGAATCAGTCTAGCAGGCTGAGAAGGAGTAGCCAGGGAGGTAGGAGAAAACCAGGAAAGTCTGGAGTCATGAAAGTTGAGAAGTTGAGAGAGAATGGTATTTCATTAAGGAAGGTACAGGTTTCAAGAGGCTAAATAATGGAGGATATTTATGACCTGGACAAAAGTAGGGTCTAGTGATGGGTCGGGACAGAACCAGGAATGAGTGAGTTAAGGATTGGAGAAAGTATGTCTTATAGCTTCTTAACTCTTTGAAGAAATTTTACTATAAGAACGAGCAGAAAAATAGACTAAGGCGGTTTAAAATCTTTTTTAAGGTGGGAGATATTGCTGTAGTTATTTATGTAGTTATTAGAGGCCTGATCATGAAGATTCATGCAAGAATAGGCCTTCCTTCCCCTGGCTGCTGGCACCGCCTTTGCTCTGGCTCAGAGCTGCCTTTCTGCCTTCCCACACTGCCCAGAAGCCCCAAGCGGCTGGGACAGTGCAGGACGCCTGCGTCATTGCCATGGCCGTTTGTTGCCTGCATATGCAAATTAACCCACCATCTTTGTTGGGTTAATTTAAATACTTACTCCTAATTGGCTGGTGGGTGTCACAAAAGTACTCTCAAGTTGCATTTTTCTCTTTTATTAGTGTAGATCATGTGGCTCAGAACTTAGTGGCTTAAAGCAACAGTCATTAGATTCTATTTTTAATTTTGTGGGTTAGGAATTTGGTCAGAGCTGGGAAGAAAGACTGTGAGGACAGATGCAGAGTGAAAAGATAAGGCTGTTCCCATCCGCTGACTTCACTCTGCTCAGTAATGTACAGGTGAGCTCTTCAGCCGAGGGCAGGTGTTGAGGAGGGTTAAGAAAAAAAGAAGATACAACAGAGTGATTTCAGAGACTTGGAATGTTAAGTATTTTTTTTTTTTTAAAGTAGGTTTTATCCTGGCCAGTGTGGCTCAGTGGTTGAGCATCGACTTATGAACCAAGAGGTTGCAGTTTGATTCCAGGTCAGCACACATGCCCGGGTTGTGAACTCTATCCCCAGTGTGGGGCGTGCAGAGGCAGCTGCAATGATTCTCTCTCATCATTGATGTTTCTATCTCTCTCTCTCCCTTTCCCTTCCTCTCTGAAATCAAATTTTAAAAAAAAGAAAAATTTTAACAGTATGGCTTTCTGTCATTACTGAAAATAACAGATTTAGGAGTACATGGTTATTAATCCTTAGTAATATATGAAGAGCAAAAATACTTTATTAATGATTATTAATTCGTAGTATTTATGGAACCTATAAGAGAGACTCTAAATTCTAGGACATTGCTAACCAATTTTTGTTTACTATGCTCCTTTTATGTTATATTTCCAGTTTATTTCTGGAGGAAACTAAGATTAGTTTCACAAAGTAAGTCTGAGGAAGAATCCAGAATGAGAACTCCGAGACCATTTCCTTTTTTAGGCATATTGAGAACATGAACAATACCTGTATATTTTTCCTGAGAGGACATTTGAATCACTAACCCTGAAAGTAATTTACAAAAAATTATCTGGCAAGAGTTGGTGTTGAGCAAAGTTCCTTGGTAGGTGATCTCCTTTTGCAAACTAAGTTTTTAGTGTTGAAAATATGCTTGTAATTCTTGTTCTGGAATTACTTACTGGAAGGAGTTTATGATTCACACACACATACATACACAGAAAACAATTACATACACAGAAAACAAGATTAGTTATTTATGAAATCATTTACCACAAGATTTTATTTATCACAGTCTCATGACTCACTGTATTTAGCCTTGAATATTTCAAAAGAATTGAATCCCCGTGATAGTAATAAAGATTTAACAATAAGGATATCCAAAATAAAGTGCATCAGTGTTTGCCAAGAATTTCCTAAGGGGAGTTCTCAGGATGTTTTGAGCAGCACTACTGCAAAGATCTACACATGCTTCATAGAATCACATCATGTCAGGAGTGATTGCTGATGTATTGCCAGGCATCACTTCCACATTCAAGGCAGAACGAATGCAGAAGGGGGAAGAGGAAACACATCCCTTTTGTCAGGATAGAAAAATCTTCCCCAGAAATCTTCATAGCCTACTCCCCCTTAGGCCTCATTGGTCAAAACTGGGTCACATGGCCACCCTTACCTGCAAAGGAAGTGGGATGTTGGGGAATAGGATTGTCATGATTGGTGTAAACCATAACGAGATATCACTGGAGCCAAAATCAAGTTCTGTTAGCAAGGAAGAAGGGTTTGGTAAACAATAGTGTTAGCCACAATCACCAACTCTGCTGATTCTAGTTATGAGAGAGCCCTCTATTTGCCCTGCCTCTCTATCCATTGGCTTAGCTCCAGTCCTCAAGTCTTGTAACTCAGTTGCCACAGCGGTCTCTAATCTGACCCTCTAACTTCCAGTGTGGCCTTCATCTATCCTCCATAAGCTACCAGACTCATATTTCTAAAATGTACATCTGATCATGGCACCTCATGGCTTTCTCTCTATTAATGGCCCCTCTGCCAAGCTTGACTTAATTCTCAACCTTCTCCCCACTTGGCAAACCCTTACACATCCTTTAAGGCCAAACCTAAATGTTTCCTCCTAATTCTAACAAAATCACTTATTATTTTTTGGTTGTTGTTCTCATATTTATTTATTAATATATCAAGAATAATACTGCCTGCATGGCTCAGTGGTTGAGCATTGACCTATGAATCAGAAGGTCACAGTTCGATTTATGGTCTGGGCAGATGCCTAGGTTTCAGGCTTGATCCCCAGTATTGGGCATGCAGGAGGCAGATAATATTAATGATTCTCTCTCATAATTGACGTTTCTTTCTCTCCCTTTCTCTCCCTCTCTGAAATCAATAAAAATATGTTTTTAAAAAGAATACTTATCATGTAGCATTATAGAGTTATTTGCTTAGATGTCTGTCTCTTGCTTGATTAAAAACTCTGTTCAACATATATTATACTTAGAAACTAACATAATGCCTGGCACATAGCAAGTGGTTATGCCTGCAGGCATGCTTGTCTCCCAATATCTATTCTCACCCTCTATATCACTAAAAGAACCTTGGTTTTTAGTTGAGCCCATGGCTACTTTGAATGAAGACTAACTATTTCAACCTCCCTTGTAGTTATTTGAAGCCATGTAGTTCATTGGAGACATAATGCCTGAAGCTAAAGCAGCCATGTTGGACCATGAGTTGGCTTGTGAGTAGAAATCATGCATGGCTGAGTGAAAGATAAAAGGATATGGGTTCCTGACATTATATATACAGATGCCTTATTGGCATAGGCTTGCCTTAGGAGTTTTGAGCGGAAGAAAGAAAAACCTCTCTTCTTTGAGCCTCTATTATCTTTTATTTTCTCTCTTGTAGCTAAGCAATTCTAATTGATAGAAATCTCTATATGTATATATTTAATTTATATAACATACTTAAGTACTATAAATTATATAATATGCAATATAAATTACATATATTTATCTGATATAAATTATCATATCATAGAAAAATATTATATATAATATATATGTAAATATGGTTGAGTTATAATTGGCTGAACCCTAGCATGGCTTTATAACTGTAGGTCCATAGGCTACATTAAGTCCTAAGATATATTTATATGCACATACATTTAAATATGTGACTACTAGGCAGGGCATGCCTCATAAACCCCTGTGCCCTTATGTCTGACCAACTGTGCCCATGTACATCACCTACTCCTGGATGCATTTGTGTTTGCAGCTTTTTATCCTAGAGTGAACTTTGCTCAGGTTATAAGCAGTGAATTATTTAACAACTTCTTGCCAACTTCTTGGCTGTCTATTTGCTCCCCTAATGTCTACCTGATTCAAAGGACCATTTATTTATAAAGGGAGAAAAAGGTCAGAATAAGAACATTTCACTCAGAGTCTAAAAAAAGAGCTTAGTCCATGAAGAAAAGTCACCTCTCTGGTGAAATCAACATTAATCATTTATATGCAATAGCAAGACTAGGCCAACCAGTTATGGGGTGAATGGGGATGTCTCTGGCCATAGTCTGGTGTCTGCTCTGTTGGGCAGAAGGCAGAACTCTTTCCTCCCCTCATGAATTCCACCTCTGACCCAGATTTGGAATCAAATGTCATATTTAGACAAGTGGGCCAGCAGTTGGGATCTGAAGATTTTTGTAGTAGAAATTTTTACTCCTTGGGCCTTTGAAATCTGGTATAATATAATTGGAGGCCAAATCTTTGGTAGTCCTTACCCAAATATGTTCTGTGAAAAATCAACTCCAAGGTATTATCAGAAATAAAGACAACTCAGGGCTCTTAGCTCAAGAGCCCCTGCCGTTCATGTGGCACTGTCAAGTGCAGTGTTAAAGAGCATAGCTCAGGTCAGAAGGTCTAAGTTCAAATCCTCACTTCCCACATCCTAGTCTGGTGACCTTGACAAGTTGTTGACTTTTCTGTACACAATTCCGGTGTGTGCTAAAGTTGGCTTGTCCCTGTCAAGCCAGGGCTTGTCCCAGTCAGGCTGGGTGTGTGTTTTTTTGTTTTGTTTTTTTTTTGTTGGTTTTTTTTAAAAAATATATTTTAATTGATATTTCACAGAGAGGAGGAAGGGAGATAGAGAGCTAGAAACGTCAATGAGAGAGAAATATCCACCAGCTGCCAATGTACATGCCCTTGACTGGAATTGAACCTGGGACCTTTCAGTCCGCAGACCAATGCTCTACCATTGAGCCAAACTGGCTTTGGCCAGGCTGGATGTTTTTAATCTCTTTCCAGTTCTGTGTTCTCTGATGGCATGTCAGCTGTGGTGGGAGTATTTATACCAAGGAAAGTGGCAAATTGGTGCACCCGTCCACCAATTTTTATATATATATATATATATATATATATATATATATATATATATATATGCAACTGTTATGACTGAACAACGGAACAAACAGAACTACTGGTTGACCAGTCGCTATGACATGTGCTGACCATTAGGTGGTGATCAGTGGGCTCCCACAGCCAACCTCTCACAGCCCTCAGCCAGCCCCCTGATAGGCCCCAACCTCTCATGGCCCCCCTACCCCTATGCTGGCCAACCTCCCTCAATCCCTCCCCCCAGCTGGATGGCCCTCGATAGGCCTCAATTACTAGTCAGGCCAAGGGACCTCACCTGTGCACAAATTTGTGCACTGGGCTTCTAGTAGCATTATGAAACATTAACCAGCACAGCACTGCATTTTCTTAATTTGTACAATGATACCTACCTTACCCTCAGTTGAGTTGAGAGAACTCATAGAAAGTACAAGTGCTAGATCTTAATACGTTAGCATTCTGATTCTTTTAGCTATGTAACATTAGCTCTATTGTAAGACTGCTCTTTGGGGAGGCAGAAGCCTGATTTCACTTGCTCTAACATTGGTTGGCATGGTCATTTAACCACTTAGTATCTTTTTTACCCCTGGGGCATATTTGAGCGCCTTGGCATCCCGCCAACCTGCCCTAAAATGAAAGTTATAGAACTATGGGGCCTGACTCAGATAGTGTTGCTGAGTTGGTAGAGTGAGGGCAGATTTGGAAGAAAAGCACATACATGGTGTAAAGACCTGGATTGTTATATCCAAGTGGAGAATGTACCTGGATGTACCTGATTGTGGGGCAAATGGACCATAATCAAAGAATGTTGGCATACAAAGGGCTACAAGAAACCATACAACCCAAACCCTTGCTTTGCAGATGAGGAGACACTTACTCTCAAACTGGGGCTTGGATTTTACTCTACTGTTGTTTCAATTTATTTTTGACCAGACTAATGTGCTTAGGTTTGGGCTATGGTGAAAACATGATCAGTTTTAGGATCAATAAGAGAATTTACTAGATTGGGTTAGAAAAACAAGCAAGAAAATATCTTAAAATGGGGATGTAAACTGGTGCAGCCACTATGGAAAACAGTAGAGTGGTTCTTCAAAAAATTATAGAGTTACCAAATGATGCAGCAATTCCACTTCTCGGTACTTATAGAAGGAAATAAAACAATCATCTTGAAGTGGTATCCGCGCCCCCATGTTCATTACCTCATCATTCACTATAGCCGAGACATCCAACCAACCTAAGTGGTCATCAATGGATGAGTGGATAAAGAAAATTCGGTATACATGACAATGCAATATTGTAAAAAAGAAGGAAATCTTGCCATTTGAAGCAACGTGGATGGACCTTGAGGGAATTATACTAAGTGAAATAAGACAGACAGAAAAAAAACAAATAGTCTATAATTCACTTACATGTGGGATCTAAAAAAAACAAATTCATAGAAATGGAGAACAAACTATGTTTGACAGAAATGAGGGCAGCTGATGGGATAAGTGGGTGGAGGTAGGAAAAAAGAAAAAGAAAGAAAATACCTTAAAAGATGTAGCATCATATTATACATCAGAAGTTTTAAGATGCCTTAGGGCAGGATCACAGCCCCATACTTTGTATTCAGCCAGCACTCAAATAGATACTCCCCTCCCCATGGATTAATTAATGAATATTTTATGAATTAATTAATATTCCTGAATCTGAAATGACTTAATGGATATCATATTAAAAGACAAAAACAGCCCAGTTGGCGTGCCTCACTGGTTGAACATCAGCCTATGAACCAGGAGGTCACTGTTTGATTCCTGGTTAGGGCACATGCCCGGGTTATGAGCTGGATCCCCACTGTGAGGTGTGCAGGAGGCAGCCCATGAATGATTATCTCTCATGCTTGATGTTTATATCTCTTTCTCCCTTTCCCTTCCTCTCTGAAATCAATAACAATACAAAAACAAAAACCAGGATACAAGATAGTTCAAAGACTAGAAAGACACACTCCAAAATGCAGACAGTGTGTGTCTTTGAATAGTGTTTGTGTGAATAGATTTTCCCACCCTACTTTTGGTAATATTTTATCATGTGTTAGTCAGCTATTCCACAATAATGCTGCTTAATAAACTATCCTCAAATTCAATGGCTTTCAATGGTAAGAATTTACTGCCATACTAAAAGTCTTCGAGCCAGTTGATCCAGCTAGACTTGCTCCAGGCTGCGGACTGGGTTCAGATCTGCCGCATGTGTCTTATTCTGTGCCCCTGTGTTACCTGGGGACCCTGTTTTCACAGTAATGGCAGGAGTACAAGACGCCAGCCTAACTGTACTAGCACATTGGAGGCCTCTGCTCACATCATACCCACTAGCATCCCACTGGCCAAAGGGAGTCATGTGGCCATGACCACATCAGTGGGGCAGGAATATACACTACGCACAGTGGGAGGGGTGCAAGTATTTGCTGAACAATAATCCCAACTATCACACAACTATAAAAAACTATCATATTTATTTAAAACAACTACAAAAATACTTTTATGTTATCATTCAAAATAAAAATACATTTGTATTACAGTTTATAGTTTTTTTAAAAAGATATTTTTATTGATTTCAGAGAGGAAGGGAGAGGGACAGAGACTTAGAAACATCAATGATAGGAGAGAATCATTGATGGCTGCCTCCCGCACAACCCACATGGGGGATTGAGCCCACAACCTGGACATGTGCCCTGACCAGGAACTGAACCATGACTTCCTGGTTCATAGGTCAACACTCAGCTGGCTGGGCTTGCATTTTATCATTTTAAAAACATCTTTGTACCATTCCCTTAAGTATTTTCCCCAATAGCCCAGTGCCATGGTGGGGAAGGCAGCATCCCCATTTTGAAAATGGTTGTGTGGGCTTTATAACTCCTAGGAAGAAACTCTGATTCTGCTACCTTTATTAAGATAGCATAGGTTATGTGGGCTGGCCTGGTTATTTGGGAACATTTGAGGAAGTTGGGGATAACACAGAGATTCAGAGCTTTTTTTTAAATCCTCACCCAAGGATTTTTTTCCATTGATTTTTTTTTTTAAGATGGAGAGAGAGAGAGAGAGAGAGAGAGAGAGAGAGAGAGAGAGAGAGAGAGAGAGAGAGAGAGATATGATATGATATGTGTGTAAGAGAGAAATGATGTGAGAGAGGCACATCGATTGGTTGCCTCCTGAACGTGCCTGGACAAGGGCCAGGGATGAAGCCTGCAACTGAGGTACGTGTCCTTGATCAGGAATTGACCCTTTAACCCTTTGGTCCGCTAGATGACATTCTAACCACTGAGAAAACTGGTCAGGGCTCCAGGGCTCCTTTGTAAACATTTCATCAGACCTCCATCCTCAAACCTAGTTCCTGGAATACTCTATTGCAGCACTGGCTCCCTGACCTTCCACAGCATTGCCTGGAAGTGTCCTTGCTCTCTCTTTCCTGATAGCCATAGTGGGCACGAGTGGGATGTTCTTTACCAGTCCAAACCAGGTACCCCATCTCCAACACTTGTGCCTATGTGCAGAGCCCTACTCTTTACACACACACACACACACACACACTCCTATATATAGTTTCTACAAATTAATTATTTTTTTGCAGAGAGGAAGGGAGAGAGATAGAGAGCTAGAAACGTCGATGAGAGAGAAACATCGACCAGCTGCCTCCTGCACACTCCCTACCGGGGATGTGCCTGCAACCAATGTACATGCCCTTGACTGGAATCGAACCTGGGACCCTTCAGTACAAGTTATTTATTTTTTTTTTTTGCAACCTCACTTGCCTTCCTGTCCTGGGCCCTGTTCCGGTCACTAAGGCTCCGAATCACAATGTGGGCTGTGAACCCTCCCTCCCTTGAGACTCTGGGCTCTTCTCAAATGATGGTGCCTCCTCCGCAGGGCACACTTTTGCATCCCAGGGATCTCAAGGAGCAGCCAAAGGCCTTCCCCCCTCACCTTTCACTGGCAGAAGAATAGAACTTCTGGTTTTTATTAGCAAAAAACTGAATCAGGTACGATTTGACATCATCATCATTATTGAAATTTTTACCATTCAAGGAGTTTTGTAAAGATCGAAACAAAAAGTAATCAGATGGTGCAAGGTCAGGACTATATGGTGGATGTGGCAAAACATCCCAACCAAGCTCCATTAATTTTTGCCGAGTGACCAAAGATGTGTGTGGCCTTGCATTGTCATGATGGAATACAACACCTTTTCGATTTGTCAATTTGGGCCGCTTTTCTTCAACTGCATTGTTTAATTTCATTAGTTGTTCAATGTAGACATCAGAATTGATCGTTCGGTTGGGTGGTAAGAGTTCAAAGTAGACAATTCCTTTGTAATCCCACCAAACTGATAACAAAACCTTCTTTTGATGAATATCAGCTTTTGATATTGTTTGAGTTGGTTCACCTGGCCTGCTCCACGATCTTTTCCGCTTGATATTGTTGTAAACAACCCATTTTTCATCGCCAGTTATCAGTCGTTTTAAAAATGGATCATTTTCATTACGTTTCTTTAGCAAATCGCAGCTGCTAATGAGTTGCGTTAACTGTGATTCTTTCAGTTCGTGAGGAACCCATGTATCGAGTTTTTGAACATAGCCAAGTTGTTTTAAGTGATTTTCAATGCATGTATGTGATACATGAAGCTTCTCTGCAATCTCACGTGTTGTACTGTGACAGTCCGAATTGATTATTGCTTTGATTAGGGCGTCATCAACTTCAACTGGACAACCAGAGCGTTTTTCATCTTTGAGTGAAAAATCACCAGAACGAAATTTGGCAAACCAATTTTGACACTGCCGTTCTTTTAAGGCTTCGTCACCATAAACAGCACATAACTTTTTATGAGCTTGCGATGCGTTTTTCCCTTTGTGGAAATAAAAAATCAAAATATGACGAAAATGTTCCTTTTGATTTTCCATTTTTCAACGAACGCCAAACGAAAACTACAAAACAGATCAAAAAACTTTTTTTACTGATTAACAGCTGAATAGCCAACTATCAAATAACAAAATGTGTTTTACATTTTTACTACGTCTGCAAACCTAAAAATTCAACTGAAGCCATATATGTGTGAAACCCGCAATTACTTACTTGCCGACCCAATAATATCCTAAGTTTCCAGTCAACATTCATCATTCGAAGATCCCCTGAAGGAAAGTGGTTCTCGGATTTTCCCTCTTTGACAACTGAAGAAACTGAGGCACAAAGGGGAATCATGGGTCTTCAAGGTCACAGAGGAAGGAAGGCTTAGTGAAAAGAATCTTCCCACAGTTGTTAGTGGGGAGCATTAGTGAGCCTACAGATAAACCTTTAATTGCCATTATTTTTGTGTGTTTTAATTCATAGGGGCCCTTCTGAGGTAACTGAGTTGTGATGTGTCATGGGATATGTGGGCAAATGTGGGGAAACTTTTTCTAAATCACCTAATCTGGCATTATCCTGAGTGGCTCCCATGGAACTCTGGGCTCATGGTGGCTTACTAGATCCTGTCCTTCATGCAGCAAGAAGGGTTTGCTTTAAGGAAGTCTGAGAACCTATCATCCCAAGGACAGAGGGACTTCAGGGTCCACACAGGCATTGGTGAGGACAGAGAATGAGAGCAGGCTGGTGTTCTGTCTCTCCTGACAGCACTCAGTGTTTCCACAGCTCCGGTGAGTTCCAGGTGTTGAGAGAGGGGATGGGGACACTTCAACACAAGAAAAGGCCAGGTGCTGTCATTTAGTTTTTCCATCCATGATTTCCAGGGCTCAAAAGCCCCTGGAGGCAGGAAGCTTAAAGAGAAAAGAGGGTGAAATAGCAAAGAGGAATGCTCCCTCCCTCTCTGGCCTTTCTCCAGAGTTTCGGGGTGGAAGAGGAATAGGGGGAACATGAAAATCACAACTGTGTGGGAAAATAATGAAAATGAACGAGATGTTAAATGTACTGAAGTGAAAAAGAACTTATAATTTAAAAAGCTTTTAATGATTTATTTAAAAAAATATTTTTATTGTTTTCACAGAAAGGAGAGGGAGAGATAGATAGGAACGTCAATGATGGGAAAGAATCATGGATCAGCTGCCTCCTGCATGCCCCACACTGGGGATTGAGCCCACAACTTGTGCCCTGACCGGGAATTGAACTGTGACTTCCCGGTCCATAGGTTGGCGATCAACCCCAATTGAACCACTCTGGCAGGGCAAGATTTTAATGATTTTAGAAAAATAAATATTGCCAGATGTCTTGGCTTCTAGTGCCTACAAATAAAAGATGAGTTTTCAAATGAAAGACTCATTAGCTTCCCTTTTTGACCTTGGGATTGAAAACCAAACTTGCCCAGAATCATAAATAAAATACTCTCTAGGGAACTCACTTTTCTGGCTTCCAGACCTTTCTGATCCACCTCCCATTAACTTTGGGGTCAGCCAATCCCCAACACCCAGTGCTTTCTCCTACCAGTGAGGGCCCTGGGGACTGACTCAGAGGAAGCCGGCATGGGGGCTGGGGCTGGGTGCAGGCATTTCAAGGCTGAGCAGTGCTGGGAATGGAAGGGTAGGGTTCCTGGTTTACACTTAGTGGTTTTGGGAGTTAAGCAAACCTGGATTTGAATCAGTTTTACTGCTTGGCAGAAGTCACTGTGGACTGATGAACTGGTGGTTTTCCTTGGGTAAAGTTACTTCACTGTTATTGTTTTTTTTCAATTATAGTTAGCATTCAATATTACCTGTTTCAGGTATAGTGGTTAGACATTTATATAACTTATGAAGGAACCTGCTCCCTCATAAGTCTAGTACCCCCCACCCCCACACACACATGATACAACTGTTATATTATTGACTATATTCCCTGTGCTGTACATTCCCATGACTATTTTGTTCCTGCCAATTTGTACTTCTTAGTTCCTTTACCTTTTCCCTCACTGTACCCCACTCCACCCCCAACCTGGCTGAGCCTGTGTTCTCCTTTGTGAAATAAGAAGGCAAACTGTTCCTGCCCCCTATGGCTTGATGTGAGAAGTTGCATGAAGAGGCCCATGGGCCATATGAACCATCTATTAATGCATCAAAGAAATGCCCTTGACATTTGGTCATCCAATCAGAGGCCCTCTGATGCTCCCCTGCCTCTGGGTATTTCCTTGCTCTCTGGTGCTGTTTCCAAGAGGCAGAGCCAGAACGAAAGAGCCCGGGACATGTCAGATCTGGTGAAGGTCAATGAGAATGGAGTTGAAGCCAACGGATTTCGAAGTCAGTCCCACTGGGGGGAACGAGCTCAAATCTCAGAATTGTGAGGAGAATCACGTTAAACCTGAAAGTTGCACTCCTTTTTCGTAACAGAGAAAAATATTTGTTAGAGACAGCAGACTGGAGAGAACACATGAGACCATACTCAAATCCATATAAACCATTTAATTAGAAAAGTCATAAAAACAAGGGCAGATTTCCCAATGTAGTGTAGATAAGAAAGCAAACGGAGTTGAAAGGCACACATTAATTTAACGTTTTGTCATAAGCAGTCAGATGACGTTTTGTGCCCAAAGCGGGGGGGGGGGATGTCCTCTTTGGAATAGCAGCAGCATTTAAGGTTTTCATGTCACACTTGGTTATTCCTTTAGGATGTGGCTGTGTAATCGTGGGAGAAATGTTCCCCGAAAGTTTGGTTGAAACAGGTTCTTTCAGCGTTTCCATGGCAATGTCTGACAAGCCTGGGGAGCTAAGGAAGAGGGCTGTACTGCAGGTCTGGCCTTGGTAAGTGAGGCAGAGCTGCCCTGGGCTGCAGGCAGGTGACATGTCACATCAAGGAGCATTCTTTTCTTTTTATTTTTTTTGTTAATCCTCTCCCGAGGTTATTTTTTCCATTGACTGTCAGAGAGAGAGAGTGGAAGGCAGGGGGAGGCACAGAGAAACATCAACGTGAGAGAGACACATCGACTGCTTGCCTGCCACATGTGTCCCAACCTTGGCCAGGGGTTGAGCCTGCAACCAAGGTACGTGCCCTTGTCGGAATTCAAACGCGAGACCCTTCAGTCTGCAGGCTGACACTCCATCCACTGAGCCAAACCGGCCAGGGCAAGGAGCATTCTCTTAATGTAGGGCCCACCATCATCTTAAAGACCTCTCTAAGTTCTAAAATAATAGAGCCCAGGACTCTCCAGAAATGACCTACACCAAGCGTAACACAGCACGCGTTTGTATAGAAAACATTTCAAATGAAGTTCTTTTTAAGCACCTAAGCCACCTCGGAGCTTTGCAGGCAGCCCTCAGAGATGAGAAAGAAGCTGCTTGGCAGGAGATGGCCCCAGAGCAGAAGCCTTCAGATGGTGCTCATTCCCGTTCCTCTCTAAAGAGAGGCTGAATTTCCAGTGACAGGACTGGTGTTCCCTATCCAAGGCTGTCTCACTGTGGCTCCTGGAATCCTGTACATCTCTTTTCAAATGGCTGTAGTGGCATCCTGCTGCCATGGCTCAGTGGTTGAGCATTGACCTATGAACCAGGAGGTCCGTGGTTCCATTCCAGGTCAGGGCATATGCCTGGGTTGCGGGCTAGGTCTCATCATTGATGTTTCTATCTCTACCTTCCTCTCTGAAAATAATAATAAAAAAAGGTTGTGCTGGGAAATACAGCAATAGCTGGCTGATATATTCTGGTATCTGAACTCTGGCCAGGCCCTCTGGAGTGAGCATCTTAGCGAATTTCAAAATGGAAACGGAGCCTCTGCCTTCTGTTGGCAACCCAAGTCCTTTGTGTGACTGAAGAACGTTACAGAAAACTAATAAAATACTACCTGATATTTCCCTCTCCCCTTGGTATTGCTTTTTACCTTCTCAAAACCCACTTCTCCCAGTGCTGACAAACCAAACCAGAAAATGACAACTGAGGCAGCTGTTAATGGGCCTACACTCATTTCTTAAGGAGAGAGAAAAGAAGTCTATAATTGGCTTTTGATTTAAGAAAGCCACGGCCCTTAAGGGGAAAGGCCAGAGTCATACAAACAGACACCAAATCCAGGAGGACACTGTGAATGACAAGGGCAAGGCTCCCCTGCCCCCAAGACCAGAAAAGCTGTGCAGGTGGAAGCCAGTGGCCAGGCCTGTGTCCCGCCCTTCTCTGTGACCAGGTGTGTGGGGACCTCACTGGAAGCCCGAATGTGGGGAGGTGGCTTATGAACAGAGAGATTTGGGCCTGTCTTCCTGAGCCTCAACCCAGAGTAGAAGCAGTGGGGACATGGGGCCGAGTTGAGGAATAGGTTCCCTGTACCCGTCACCCATGTCATCAAGGACATAGAGGTGGTCGAGGGAGCCTTAGATTGGAATGGGACTTGTGGGACACAGCAGTAATCTGAGAGGACCAATGTCCAAACCAGATGGGTCAGTGGTCACCTTGGCAGAAGTCACTGTGGACTGAGGGCCACTATTTTGACCCCTTGTCACCAACTGGTATCAGAAATCCTACTCCCATCCCCCATCCCCTCCATGCCTTGACCTTCATGGAAAATGTGTATGTGTGGATTTCCTCCACCCCAAGATGGGAGCTAAAAGCAGGACGACCTATTTCCTTTCACACCTGAGTTTGTGGGATAGATTTGCTCTTGCTACACGTGCTTTTAAAGTTTGCTTTCTACCCTGACTTAGCGATGGAGCAGATAAGCACAGGAACAACTTCTGGCCACTCACTTGCAGGTTCTGTAAGGCACAGAGCTGAAGCTATAGGCTGGGCCTTAGAGTAATCTTAGATTGCTACCCTTTCTCTCACCCTCCCATTTTACAGAAAAGGCAACTGAGGCTCCTCCCACTGCTCATAGCACAGGGCAAAGCAAGCAAAGTTGGGGGGTGGGGTGGTGCTAGGCACTGTGTTTGAAACGAGGTCAGGATCTGAGTGACTGGTGGTGAATAGACGTTGTCTGTCAGTCTGGAATCTATACACAGTGCAAGCCACGGATCCCACCGTCCGGGGAGGACCGCCTTTGGCTCGCCCTCGGTGTGTATGCACAGCAGGCCGGCTTTGCTTCATTCCTGACCGCCGGTCAACTTGTGGAACAGGTCCTCGTCTAGTGTTTCATTCTGGCCCTTGGAGCGGGTGGACAGGAAAATGTAGCCACCGATGTATTCGTGCACCACCTTGCAATCTGCACTCAGGCAGGTGAACGCAATGGAGACGTTCTGGTCAAACTCGATCGCCACCTGGAAGAGAAAGCACAGGGAAGCTTAACCTCTGACAAGGAAAGATGAGAAAGAAGCTGCTTTGCAGGAGATGGCCCCAGAGCAGAAGCCTACTGAGATAGCTGATAGATGGATTTCTCCCAAAAGCCTACAAAAAAACCACTTCCCCTTACAGAAAACATCCTTGCTCTCTGCGCCCTCTTGTGGTGTCAACTTTTGCTGTGAACCTGGCAAAACACTTCTTTTTTTTTTTTTTTTTTAATGTTTTTATTTATTTCAGAGAGGAAAAGAGAGGGAGAGATAGAAACATCAATGATGAGAGAGAATCGTTGATCAGCTTCCCTCCCTTTTACTGGGGATCAAGCCCACAACCTGAGCACATATGGCCTTAACTGGAATTGAACCCGGGACCCTTCAGTCCGCAGGCCAATGCTCTATCCACAGGGCAAAACCAGGTAGGGTGCAAAACACTCTAACTCTCAACACACACACATACTTTCTGTCTGTCTCTTGTTTAGATGTAGGACTTTCTAAGCACGCCTGATGTCAAAGGGAAGGTATTTTACAGACGTTTTAATGGAGAGTAAAAGGTCCACCTGAAATTTCCTCCAGCCCCTGGCCCTCACCCGTTCCCCGCTGAAAATCATAAACTCTTAGCACTAGAACAGCAGTCGGCAAACTGTGGCTCTCGAGCAATATGCACCTCTTTGGCTCCTTGAGTTTTTAGCAAAGGCCAGCTTAGGAGTACTCTAAGTTAATAACAATGTACCTACCTATACAATTTAAGTTTAAAAATTTTGGCTCTCAAAAGAAATTTCAATCGTTGTACCGTTGATATTTGGCTCTGCTGACTAATGAGTTTGCCGACTACTGCATTAGAAGAAACATAAAACCTTTGTAATAGTATGAGCAATAAAGATTGATTTAAGAAAAAAAAAAAGAAGAAGAAACATAAAGAGTTCTCAACCGTAGAGTCCCATTGCAATCACCGGAGGCCCTTTAAAAAGTATTGCTGCCCAGCTACTGCCCTAGACATGCAGCTTTAATTGGTCTTGGGAGTGGCCTGGGCAGTGGTATTTGGCCTGGGCAGTGGTATTTTAAAACTCCCAGGCAATCCTAATATGTAACTCCATTTTAGTGCCACTCCCAAGGAAGTCATCTAATCTCAGACCTTCACGAGTGCCCAGTCAACAATTCTGCTGACAGGAATCCATAACTCTTAAAAAAAAAAAAAAAAAAGTGTGAGTTTCTGAGTATCTATCTCAGTTGGTTTGAGTATCATCCTGATATGCCAAGGTTGTGGGTTCAATCTCCTGTCAGGGCACGTACAAGAAGCAACCAGTGAACGCATAAATAACAAATTGATCTTTCTCTCTCTGTCTCTTTCTCTCCTCAAAAAAAAAAAGTGTGAGTCTTTTACCATATCTCCACATTGAATGTTTTCTGCTGGAAAAATGAGGAAAGGAGGGAAGAGAGATTCCATACCAGCAGGATGCTAAGGTGCTCTAACTTCACCTAGCATTTCCCACGATATAGCCGTGGCCAGAACTTAGCTCCTAGGTGCGGATGATGGGGTGCTGAGAGTTGGAGAATTCCTAAACTTGCTTCTCTAGCAGTTTTTCCCTTTTGGGGCTGGAATGCTCTCCAGGTGGGGAATGGAGCCGCCGAGCCCTCCACCAGTTAGGCATTTTGGCAGCCGGTCAGAGTTTTGGGTTTATTTTGGGTGACAGTTACATCTCATGTAGTTTCTGCTAAGTCTTCTATAATCCCATGGTGAGTTGAAGGAAATGAATCAAACTGCTCAGCAATTTTAGAATCTGTATGGAGACTAAGCCAACTAGTGGGGTAATTCAAAAGCATTTTTGATCTGTACTTGTTAGGAAACTGCCCAGAATTGCCTGTGGTTATTTTAGCAGACAATGGCCACATGCTTGTGGTTTCTGAGTTCTAAATATAAGAACAGCTTTTAAAATCAGAATAATCTGCAATTTTGAGGGCACACATTTATAGGCTCAACACCATATATACTCGAAGCTTTCACTTTACCTGCCGGATTTCCCAATTTACATTCCACTGTTTCATGTTGGCAAATCTCCATGTTGTAATTGGGACCCCAGTGGCTGCATCGATTCTAATCAGCCTATTATATGAAACTCCCAGGATGTCATCTTTCTTGCTTCCTTTAAACCTGAAAAAAAAAAAAATAAGAGAAGTAACTGCTTCTTGTAATATGCTGTTTATTCACAAACAACTTCTTAAAGATAAATAATACCAACATTTCTAAATCATCTATAAAGAATGAACAATGAAGGGTTATCTTTCTACAGAAGGGCATTTTTATTGTAATATAGAGAATATGACAGAATTAAGACTGTCTCAAAGGCATTCTTTTTTAAAAAAATATATTTAATCAATTTTTTTAATATTATACATATGATTTATTGATTGATTGATTGATTTTTTACAGAGAGGAAGGGAGGGAGATAGAGAGCTAGAAATGTCGATGAGAGAGAAACATCAATCAGCTGCCTCTTGCACACCCCCTACTGGGGATATGCCCACAACCAAGGTACATGACCTTGCCCAGAATCGAGCCGGGACCTTTCAGTCCGCAGGCTGACACTCTATCCACTGAGCCAAACCAGTCTCGGCTCAAAGGCATTCTTTAAGTGAAATTGACTTTAGAGGAAAGCAAAATAAAAGGGGGTCAAATTAATTAATTCAAAATTAGCACCAACTGTGTATGCCAGGCACCCTTTTAGGCACTGAGACAATAGCAGTGACCTAAATGGATGGAAAATCCCTGACTTCATGGAGCTTATGTCTAGTGGGGGAAACTTGACCAGAAAGGAGGTCACAGGTTTCATAAAAATCAATGGGTGATTTCTCTCTCTGGTTTTGCAAATATTGTTATTCTAAAAGGACCAAATTTGCTTTCCTACCTTTTCTAGGATTCACAGGTATTGGCACCTTGGGCAGAGGTACAGAAGCTCTTTTTGAGCAGCCAAAAGTTTGGGGCTATTTGTGAAAGGACAGGATTCTAAAAATAAAAAGAGTTCTACACCCTAGATCAGTGGTCGGCAAACCACGGCTCTAGAGCCACCTGTGGCACTTTGGCCCCTTGAGTGCGGCTCTTCCACAAAATACCACGACCTGGGCGAGTCTATTTTGAAGGAGTGGCGATAGAAGAAGTTTAAGTTTAAAAAATTTGGCTCTCATAAGAAATTTCAGTCGTTGTACTGTTGATATTTGGCTCTGTTGACTAATGAGTTTGCCGACTACTGCCCTAGATTAAGTGAGAATGGACAGTTCCAAGAAAACCACTTAAAATGGAAAGGAAAGTGAGAGAAGCAAGTGAACATTGTAATCACCTGACAAGGTAATAGGTGAGGCCGAATTCGGGTAGAGACTGCCATGCCTGAATGAACCGCAGCTTGGCTTCAACCAGGGACATCTGGGCCACGTTCTGGTGGGCCTCCATAATTCGAGCTGCCAGCTAAACAGAGACAAGAGACATCAAACTCACCTTAGCATGCACTGACTGCTCTATAACCATCCGATTAGTTTCAGATTACTAAGAGAAAATAAAAGGGAGATCCACCTGCAGCATTTCAAATATGAGTAATTCTCATTCATATTCTCTCCTCTGCGCGCTCTCTCTCTTTCTCTCTCTCTCTCTCTCTCTCTCTCTCTCTCTCTCTCTCTCTCTCGCACACACACACACACACACACACACACACACACTCAAATCCCCAGGGAGAAGCTGAAACTAGATCAACCAACACAAGAGCTTCTAAGGCTCATGGAGATAGAGAGTTCTGGATTCCTCTTTCTGGGGTAGTGGTGTATCTGTGGACAATGGGTCTACTTGATTAAGTTTATCTGTTTGACTTTTTAACCCATGTTTATGGAAGCATAATTTAAAAATTTTATTTGCAGGGACTAAATAATTGTATTTATTTATTTAAAATATTTTTATTGATTTCAGAGAGGAAGGGAGAGGGAGAGAGTCGGAAACATCAATGATGAGAGAGAATAATTGAGCAGCTGCCTCCTTGATACTGGGGATCAAGCCCGCAACTTCGGGCATGTGCCCTTTACCAGAATCAAACCTGAGACCCTTCAGTTAGCAGGCCGACGCTCTATTCACCAAGCCAAACCAGCTAGGACTAGGGCCTTATTTTTAATTAGACTATATCAGGATATAATGATATATTCAATTAGCAGTACAGTTACTTCTAACATAATTAACACTAATTTCTTTTTTCTTCTTTTAAAAAAATATATTTTATTGATTTTTTTTACACAGAGGAAGGGAGAGATATAGAGAGCTAGAAACATCGATGAGAGAGAAACATCGACCAGCTGCCTCTTGCACACCCCCTATTGGGGATGTGCCCGCAACCCAGGTACATGCCCTTGACCAGAATCGAACCTGGGACCTTTTAGTCCACAGACTGACGCTCTACCACTGAGCCAAACCGGTTTCGGCTAACAATAATTTCTTAATATCATCTAATACCCAGTCTGTAGTCAAATTTGCCCATCAACTGATTTTTCATGATGACGGCCTCAATTATTTTAATTCCTCATTTTATTTCAGGAAAAGACAGAATACACTGCAAACCATTACCCCAACAAGGTCAGCAGTACCTGTTTAGACTTGTGTTTTTTTGCACACCGGGGAGACACAAAACATTCCGGGTTCATGTCCATGTTTTCAGGACTGGAGGCTAAGGAAGACGCTGAGTTCCGGTTTTTCATCCTCAGAAATGAAAGAATGTTGAGGACTTCTGGCTGGTAGGAGCTATCTGCCATGGTTTTGCCCTTCGATGCCAAGATACAGGCAGCCATCCACTGGGCATATTGATTCTCCTGCAGCAAACACAGGAGGGCAGAGAAGCAAGGTCAGGTCCTGGGACTATCATACAAAATTGTCACCTTCCAAGCTTGGAAAGATTACAGTGGCATATGTTCTGAGTGGCCATTATTCACCTAACTTAACACCCAACAAGGGCCTTTGATTCTTGTTGAGTGTCTAGTTAAGGGGCTAGCGAACAGCAATGTCAGTCTTGCTAAATTCCACAAATTTAAAGATGAACCAAGGATGTGTGCTATGGAGCACAGACAGCTGAAACCCTCAAGTACCAGGCAGCCTTCCTGGATAGGGATTTCCATTTTCAGATCACATCTGATCTCTCTGACAGAACAAGAAAAAAAAAAAAATCATGAACTGATTTCCTATATTATCATTAATAAAGACTCTAGTCCAGGCGTCTTCAAACTTTTTAAAGTGGGGGCCAGATCACGGTCCCTCAGAAAGCTGGAGGGCCGGACTATATGAACTACTAATTCCTACTGTAACACCTCGGCTGCGCTCACTGCCCAAAAAACCTGGCGGGCCGGATCAGACTCCTCTTCGGGCCGCATGTGGCCCGCGGGCCGTAGTTTGAAGACGCCTGCCTAGTCCACAGTAGGAATCAGGTCCATGGATGAGCTCTGAACCAGAGAGGGGTGCCTCCTATCTGTCTGCATTTTCCTAACCTGGGGGAGTAAAGAGGAGTGGTCCCAGAAGCTGAGTGGATGCAGCTGAAGAGTGAAATTCTTCACAGCAACAGTAGGTGTGGTCCATTGACTTACTGGCCTCAATCTCCACTCCCTTTGCCATGTCCCTCCCACAACAACCAGAGTGTAATTAACCCCTCTTGATGTTGGGCCCAGCCATGAGGCTTGCTTTTGTTAGTGGGAATTTTTGAGCATGCTTCCAGAGAGGCCGTGGACTATGCCCCAGATAGAGTTATCAGTGTGACACCAGGCCAGGCCTTGAGATGGGGTCTCATGGCCCCTTCCCAGTACGTAGGCCTTCGTTTATAGATCACTGTCAGCTTTCTGAAGAACAGGATGATCCTATAAGTAACATGATCGTCAATGGCATGATCCTGACGTAGCTTAGGAAAAACTGTTTTGTCTTGGGTTACTTGTTCTGCAAAAACAGGATGTGATTAATGTGCTTAAAAGTGGTCCTGCATGCTGAAACTGGTTTGGCTCAGTGAATAGAGTGCCGGCCTGCAGACTCAAGGGTCCCAGGTTCGATTCCAGTCAAGGGCATGTACCTTGGTTGTGGGCACATCCCCAGTAGGGGTTGTGCAAGAGGCAGCTGATAGATGATTCTCTCTCATCAATGTTTCTAACTCTCTATCCCTCTCTCTTCCTCTCTGTAAAAAAATTAATTAAAAAAAAAAGTGGTCCTGCACAGAGTTGGGACTGCTCTCTTGTCTCCCTGTGTGGAGAAAGGCAGAGTAGTTGCTGGTTGGCTGGCTGGCAGGCCGGCTAATAAAGGCTCCCTAAATTTTAATTTGGTCTGGGCTCCAGTGGTCTTTACTTGAGTTTGTTCCACAACACTTTGGCCAATTGAATAAGGGTGGAAAGGACCAATCGCAAGCCTACGTGTGGAGAGGCCTCATCTGCTTCCAGTTGCTTTCTAGCATTCCTGCCATCATTGTGAGAAGAGCTACCCCAGGCAGCTCAGGACTCAGAATAAATTAAATGAGCTCAAACTGCAGTGAACAGCCAGGCTCAGCCAGATATTCCCTGCTGATGCCAGCCTGCTTCCTCCACCCCAGCCTACCTGCAGATGTCTCAGAAACAAGTGTTTATCAGTATATGTCATTGCGACTTTTGTGGTTGTTTGTTACAAAACAATAGCTAACTGGTACAATAGTATTCTCATTTGAGAAAATACCTCAGATGGTGTGTCCTTAGGTTTAATAAAGGTGAAATGACTGAATGTTTGTATGGTTTTACTTACATGGTCACATCTCAGATACACTTCATTCATACCATCAGCAACAGGGATTAGTAACTTGATTCCAAATTTTCTTCCTGCTACATTCACATCTGGCACAACTTCACAGCCTGAATAACAAAAGGCAGGGTCCCAGCTGAGTTGTGGAGAATGTATTAGATAAATATCAGGTGTGCAACTAAAAGGAAGACTTTGAAAGAAGCCTCTTAAATTTTGTTCTCTTATGAAAAATGGAGGAGCAAGCTGATAATATTAATTAAAGGCTAAGTAGATAAGACTTACAATTCACATGAATAGAGAAAAATATTTTTTTATTATTTAAAAAATATATCAGCAATTGAATTCGGTTTTAAGATTGATTTGGCTATCCCAACTTATAAAAACCATTATGAACGTGAAGTAACCCATAGGAACAATTATGAATATGACCTTCAAAATAAATCAAAACCCAGGAAATTCTCTGATTGCCACAGCGATAAGGGAATTGAGTGTACGGGTTAATAAAATATTTCAACTAATAGAGTTACCAGGACACTTACAGTCACTTTCAGGACTTAGAATAGGCATTAAAGCAACACTGAATTAAACATAACTGTTCTAGAATTCAGAAAGCTTCTCAGGAGTATTATACTTATTAAGTACAATGTATTATACTTATGACACCAATGACCACCACTGCATAGATTTGGGAAAGAAGAAACAGCAGACTATAAATGACCATGTTTACTAAACCACACTCCAGGCCCAGGTGCCGGGGGGCGGAGCTGCAGGCCGGGCCTTGGAGCACAGGGACGCACTGGCAGTCAGCCTCGCTTCCCGGGAGAAGGGGGGCTTTCCTCTGCCTGCTGGGTCACGACAAGCCACAGCCAAGTAGAGCCCACTTACCTCTAAGATTTAACTTTTCTACCGGTTCTCCTTCTTCAAGTTCCTTGTGTTTAAAGTAGGTGATAGACGTGTCTTTAAAGACGAACCAATATTGTTTGAAAGCTTTTAATATTAGCTTCTTGGGCCTGCAAATGAAAAGTACGGGAAACGTTCAAACAACATCCAGAAATGTAGGAAACATTGCAAATTTCAAGCACATTAAGACGCTTTTTCAAACAACATACGCTTCATTTCTAAAAATGACGAATGGGGTTTGCTCTGAGATGTAGAGGTTAATAATAGGTGCTAAATAATAATAATATAAATAATAAATATAATAATAATTATTATAATGGTAATAATTATTATTTGTGAGAAACATCCATGGATCTGTGACATATAAAATTTCCATACACTTCTTAGATCTGAAGAAACTGCCATTGTGAACAGCATGACCTTCAAGTTGTCAGACATAAATATCAGATATGAAAACAGGTAACCTCTTCTGTGGTTTCCTCTTGAGCCTTAAGAGAAACCACTAGAGAATTCCCAGGGAGCCATGGAAAGCACTAAAATCTACAGCTAGCCTTTATAGACTCTATTTTGGGTGAAGAAAACATTGCTCACTGGGCTACACTTAAAAAGTCTTGTGGCACACTGGTTGAGAATTGCTGCCTTAACATATTTACAATTGCGTATTTGTGATTTAAAAAAAATATATTTTATTGGTTTTTTTACAGAGAGGAAGAGAGAGGGATATAGAGAGTTAGAAACATCAATGAGAGAGAATCATCGATCAGCTGCCTCTAGCACACCCCCTACTGGGGATGTGTCTGCAACCAAGGTACATGCCCTTGACTGGAATCGAACCAGGGACCTTTAAAAGTCCGCAGGCTGACACTCTATCCACTGAGCCAAACTGGTTTTGGCTATTTGTGATATTTATATAGAGGTATGGGCAAAATCAGGTTTACAGTTGTAATACAAATAAATAATACAATAATAATAAAATAATATCAGAATATACTGGTTTTTAAAAATATACATTTTTATTGATTTCAGAGAGGAAGGGAGAGGAAGAGAGAGATAGAAACATCAATGATAAGAGAGAATCATTGATCAGCTGCCTCTTGCATGCTCCCCATTGGGGATCGAGCCCACAACCCAGGCAAGTGCCTTGACTGGGCATCAAATCCTAAACCTTCGGTGTATGAGACAGTGTTCTAACCAACGGAGCCACCTAACCAGGGCATCATTGTTTTTTATTAAATATGTAATTTACTAGTAGGATTATATCTTGTCTGGTTTATACTTAGGGATTTTCAAAAAAGTATAATCTTGAAAAATTGGTTAGGCAGAAAATTCCAGATTGATTGTGATTTTCTCTTGGCACTTTCAAGATATCTCCCAGCCATGAGAAGTGTGCTGCCCACCTGTTTTTCTTTGTAGAAAATCTGTCTTCGCCATCTGACTTAAAATACTTTCACACTGGTTTATTTTATTGGGGTCTGCAATTCTTGAATTTAAGGATTTTTATCTTCAATAATTATATAACATTTTTAAGCACTCTCTTTTAAGTGCTTGGTTCTTCCCATATTTTCTTCTGGAACTCCCAGCTGATTCTTCTCATTCTATTTACATCATGTTTCCCGTTTCTACTTGACTGTAGTTCTCTCTTCAGCTGTGTTTTTAGACTTGATGGTTAATGCACCTATTCAATTTTAAATCTCTGTATGTTTTCTTTTCATTTCTAGAATTTCTATTTGATTTCATTTCAATATTGCTGTTCTCCTTCATTATAATTATCTTTTAATTTACTTAATGATTCTCAACATACTCATTTTATGGTTTCTTCAGATTGTTCCATTATTTGAAATTATTGAAACTGTTAATCCTGTTGTTGGCTGGGTCTGATGTTTTTCCTGTATGGTGGTTTATTGATTCAAACGGTTAGTAATTTTTATTGGAAGTTTTTGTTTTGTTTTGTTTTTTAAGAGAGTTATTGTTTTCTGTAGAAGGCCCATGCATGCCAGATTGTGGATATTTCCCTACAAGGTTTTTAAAATTACATTTGTTAGGGCTTCATAGATTTTTGTGGTCCTGATCCAGTTTCTATTTAATTTTTTCAGGATTCTTTTATCATTTAAATTTAGATCTATATCAGTGTGTGGCACAGACCTTGGCTCTGATTTCTTGAGAGAGACTTTTCATAACCCCACACAGCACCCTATGCTAGAATAAACTTCCTCACAGCTTCCTTTGGTTGATGGGTAGTTTTTTTACTCCCTGTTAAGTAGAGAAGGAAGCCGTTGCAGGTTTCTACCCTTAGGCAGGGCCTTCAGTCCTGGCTCCCTGCCTCATATGAAGCACACCCCACCTTAAAGCCTCATCTTTGATCCCTGCACGAGGCCGCAAGAGAATTGATGTTCATGGACCAACTCCCTCTGTGTGGCTGAGGCTCCATTGGTAGATCTAGGGTCCCTCTTTATTTCCTGGAGTTGGGGTTTCTTAGTCCCTCTTTAAGATCAATTTTTAAAAAATATATATTTTATTGATTTTTACACAGAGAGGAATTGAGAGGGATAGAGAGTTAGAAACATCGATGAGAGAGATACATCTACCAGCTGCCTCCTGCACACCCCCCCACTGGGGAAGTGCCCGCAACCAAGGTACGTGCCCTGGACCGGAATTGAACCCGGGACCTTTCAGTCTGTAGGCCGACGCTCTATCCACTGAGCCAAACCGGTTTTGGCAAGATCAATTTTTTAACTTACAATTCTTTTGTTTTATTTTATCCAGCATTCATATGTGTTTATGGTAACATTGGGATTTGCATTAGGTCAAATGCCAAACTGCTGGAATTTGAAATCCACTATTTATATAGTGAGCTCAACTGAATTTGTTTAGGGGAGAAAAAAAACTTCACTGTCAATAAACACACCAAAAATCCAAGGGTTAGTTCAATGCTTTTCTACTGATAAGGAAAAGAGGCCCAGGGAAATGAAGGACCTATTCAAGATCACACACCCATTAGGAACAGAACTCCATTCTCCTTTCTCCCTTCTCTTCTCCCCTTTTCTTTGCTTCTTCTCTCTTCCCTTCCTCCTTCACTTCTCTCTTCGTGAACTATATTATATATTAAATTCAGTGTCTTGAGACCTTTGATAAAGTGCCCACTGGCCAAACATGAGAATGATTTTGTGAGTCTAAACATATCAATCCATTAAAGTGATGTGGATGTGGGCTTTACTCCAGGATGTCTTCTCCTTCACCTAAAACATCTACCGGGAGGCCTTGCCAGCATGACTCAGTGGTGGAACATTGACCTATGAATCGGGAGGTCATGGTTCGATTTCTAGTCAGGGCATATGCCTGGGTTGCGGGCTCAATCCCCAAAGTGGGGCGTGCAGGAGGCAGTCAATCAATGATCCTCTCTCATCACTGATGTTTCTATCTCTTCCTCTCCGAAATCAAGAAAAAATATATTTAAAAAAATAAAACATCTGTTGGGAGGAAATCATTATTGGTTTTTTAAAAAACCGGAATTGCTCTATACAGAGAACAGGGCAACCTACTTTCTTTGTAGAACAATGATTAATAACTAGAGGCCCAGTGCATGATTTTTGTGCACCAGTGGGGTCTCTTGGCCTGGCCTGTGGGATTGGGCTGAAACCGGCTTTCCAACATCCCCCAAGGGGTCCTTGATTGTGAGAGGGTGAAGGTCAGGCCAAGGGACCCACTGGTGCACAATCAGGACCAGGAAGGTATGCAGGAGTTTGGCTAGCTGGGGAAGGATCTCGGGGAGGGGGGAGGGGGAGAGGACTTCAGGAAGTATTTGGCCCATCTAGCTTAGTCCCTGTTTGCTGGACCCCAGCAGCTAGCTAACCTACCAGTCAGAGCATCTGCCCCCCAGCGGTCAGTGCACAACATAGCGAAGGTTGAGCAGCCTTAGCATATTATTAACATACTAGTGGCCTAATGCACGAATTTGTGTATAGGTGGGGTCTGGCTGGCCCGACCTTAATCAGGGCCAATTGGGGCTGGGCCTGTTGGTATGAGGAGATGATAGGTGGTTGCCCCGATAGGGGCCTGATCAGGGCTGAGCTGGCTGGGGACGGAAGAGCTATGGGTGATTGGCCTGCAAGCCTTGCCCCCAATTGGGGTTGGGGGGACAATTGAGGGTGGGACTGGCCATAGGGAGGGGTTGTGGGCAGTGGGCTTTATATATATAAAGCTTTATATATATATATATATAAAGCTTTGATTGGTTAAATGAACAACTGGATGACTGGACACTTAGCATATTAGGCTTTTATTATATAGGATTTATGAAGATGTATTTGTGGATTTAAATTATTACTGTTTTTCTATAGCTCTGTCTATCACAATATGCATGGTTGCACCTATTAATGACCCTTTTGTTTGAGACCACATCCTAAGACCACATTTTAAAAAGAAAACATCCTGTAAAACAAGCATGTCAAACTTGAGGCCTGCGGGCTGCATGTGGTCCACAACGAATATTTTTGCAACCCAGTCAATATAACGGCATGTAAGAAACATTTTAATAAAAATTTCATAACTTAATTTTTATAATATCCTGTTATACATAATTATTAATAACAAACTACAATGTTCGCTAATGACTGGTTACTATAATTGTGTGGCATTTATTTCCCTTTCACTCCTTACATGCAGGCACACCATTTCTCTCAACTAATACTAGCACCAAGTATTTTAGCAGCTGATTGCCACATCATTAGTCTTGGACTAACTTGTTTGGTGTGTGCAACAGGAAATATTTTGCTTTTAGAGAACAAGAAAAATCAGTTTATTTGCATTATGCTTATTAATTTGTGCAGTTATTCAGTGTCTGGTAAGTTAATGTTCAAGAAAAAAAATAATTTTTTATTAAAATGATATATTATTTTAAGTTAACGATTACTCATTTATTTCAGCCCATTGTATTCAGCATGTCTCTATTGAAATAAACCTACGTTTCTATAAAAATTGAAGCTTTTGTTATTTTTTTGTGGCCCACATAAACTTAAACCTTGTTTATGTGGCCCATATTAACCTTTGAGTTTGACATGCTTGCTGTAGAAACCCAGGGACAAACCTTTGGATTCTTTTTTCTCATTTATACCTGATTGATTCATTTTCATTCTTTCTAAGTCTTTCTTTGCATTCTGTATTACCAAAAGCAACTGGTTTCCTTTCAAGCCAATGACCCAGTGAAGTGTTGGTTTGTTAAAAGTCAACAAACCATAAAGTGACACAGTAACTGATAGAACTTCAAAGGGACCTTTTCCCTTTCATCCTAACGCACCTTGGCACCATCACAAATATGTCAGTCCTTTTTCTCCCCATGAAATAAAAAATTTTCTGCCTTTTTAACAGTTTCTGATTGACATGAGGTGACTGGGTATAAGTAATATCCCTCTATAATAAGTAATATCCCTCTATAAGCCCGAGATCCAAGTTCTAGTGACAACTGCTTTTCAAACTGTGAAAGAACAGGGAAATGGTGTCAGAGTTGAGCCTCCCAGACGGACGGTCACAGAAACTCCAGTCTGACATACATGTTCGTTCTGCCTGACCCTGGCCATGTTTACACCACCATGTACTAAGAGCCAGGCCCCATGCTCAGTGTTTCATATGTGTTATTTAATCTTCTCAACAAACTCAGGAGGAGGTATATCCTCATTTTATAGATCAGGAAACTGAGGCTCAGAGACAAAAGGACAGCCCCCAGGGTCACCCAGGGAGCTTGTGCTGTGGAGCAGTATGGCCCATTGTCTGTCTGATGCCAAAGCTCACGCTCTTATCTTTCAACCATGAATCTGCTTAGTGGTTCTTCAATTTAAACTCCTGGATTTTTTACCTATAAGGCTTTGTTATGAGTAATCCCTTGTCCCTTTAAGGATGACTTACCTAAATAATTTGAGATTATCTGCAAGTTTAGGGATATCAGTGATGTCCTCCTAAGAAAACACAGATAATATTTCATAAGCAGTGATTAGACACGTGGTGCTGATACTTTATACCTGCACTGCCCAACACTATAGCCACTCATCACATGTAGCCATTTAAACTTGAATTAATTACAATGATATAAAACAGCGATTCTCAACCTGTGGGTCTCGACCCCTTTGGGGGTCGAATGACTCACACGGGTTGCCTAAGACCATTGGAAAACAGATATTTACATTAGGATTCATTAACAGCAGCATAATTACAGTTATGAAGTAGCAACGAAAATAATTTTATGGTTGGGGGTCACCACAACATGAGGAACTGTATTAAAGGGTTGCAGCATAAGGAAGGTTGAGAACCACTGATATAAAAAGACAACTCAGTTCCTCAGTCACACTAGCCACACATCCAGAAGTTGCCTTAGGGTGAGGAATGGGGTGGGGCAGGGTTGGGAGTGGGATGGGCACATGCAGGAATTCTGTAGTGGCTGGCCAAGTTCTGGTTATTGGTTTGGTGGTGACTTAGGAGATAATTTAATACTCCTTTGATAGGCTGTACATTTTTGTTTTTCATTTTTCTGTACTAGTATATGTCACATATCACACAAATGAAAAAAAGAGATTAAAAATTTGACCAAGCATGCTCTGTGCCTACCATTCCAGTGAAACACTTGAATTAGAAACAACTATTTTACGTACAAACAAAAGTATTTTACAACTTGGGCATCAGAGTGAGTAGCGTAGGTACACCTGTTTACTGATTAAACGTTTGAAAGGTACCTGGCTCAAAGTTCATTCTACAGCCGTAGGTTGGTGCTTTTCAAACTGAAAAGCCTATTGTTTGACATCAGAAAGCCTTGACAGAAAATATCTTGAGGGCGGGAGGAGGGAAACTTTCATCTATTCTAGGAAGGAACACTTTCCTTTTGTATGTACTTAGTGGTGGAAGTAGACAAAAAAGAACTCCAATTTCATGGGGCGGCTGTCTCCTATACATGTGTGGAGGCTCTGACTCTCTACAGTGCCTTGGCTTTGAGTTCATTTCAGGTATTTAGTTTTACATGAACCAGTTCCCTATTTTAAGGAATTTAATCATCAGTGAACACATACTAAATACATAAGAACACAGTGACTCATTTTTATCAATTACTTTAAAAAAATCTAATTACAATGGATCCACCTCTCTGAATCAATGTGATTAAGCCACTCCCATGGTTAAAGAAGTTAAACAAAAGTGTGGCACCCAACCAATGCATCCAGCTGCAGGGGCATTCCAACGATAAAGCTGACATTGGGCCACGTTTCATGGGTAAGGAGCAAAAGCTGTTTTGCTAAAGTCAAAAGAGTTCAGGAAATTTTTATCGTGTTCCAGAAAAAGGCCCTCACTTCGGTCAGCCTTGCCCAGTGGAAAGGTAATCAGGGGTAGGGACCATCTGGCCCACGAAATCACTTGGTCTGGTGCTGCCAAGCCATTAGGGGTAAATGTTTGACCAAATGTAGCGGGCTAATTTTTAAGTTAATAATTTTGTTTGGCCTGTGAATAATGTTGTAAATATCTAAATGGCCCTTGGCCAAAAAAAAAAAAATAAAAATAAAAAAAAAATGTTCCCTGCCCTTAAGGTAAATAGATAACAAGGCTTTGTTACCTGTAAGGCATTTTCTGTATTTCCACAGCTACCCTGTACAATAGACTGAGGGTTCTTTCTAGACTTAAGGAACCAATTCCATGTTCCATGTAGTGAAATGGAGTCCTCTGCAGTCATTCTCTCCTCCCAGGCCAACTCATCCCAAAGAAGACATGTGATGTGATAGTATTGTCATTAGTGCAATGAGAACACTTACAGAGCTGACAGAGCTGACCTGGGAAAGCTGGTCAGTTCTAGCTAGGTTTAAGCTGACCTAGCTAGATGACCAGCATGTTTTCTTTCCTCAAATTTAGACAAAATATTCTCTTATTTCTGATAAAAAACAAAATGTCACCCACATTGGTCAGTCAGAACAAAGCCACAATTCGGAGTTATCAGAAAAGTCCATACCAAAGCGTTGTCCGCTTTTCCACCTTCTAGAGTCACTTCCAAATTAGAAAGTGCTGCTTCCACTTCATCGACCTCAGACTCACTTGTGAAGTCCTGTATTTCAGCGGACGACGACAATTTGCTGATGTGATACTGCAAAGAAACAAGTTTTAGAAATGGTAGAAGCACAATAAATCCATTAGCCAGTTCTTTTTTGGGAGACAATTCTCCTGTAATACCAAACATCTCCACAGAGATCTCCCTCCTGTGCAGAGAAAATGACATTTTAATCTGAATAATTCTGAGATCCAAAGCTGGTCATGTTCAGACTCGGCTCTTCTCCATCACTGGCTGAGTTTGTATTGGGGAAGAGGGAAGAATTGCAAGACTGATACTTTATATAAGTTATACATATGTGTTTACAAGGAGCATTTAAAATTTTAATCACTGGCCTCATTTTTAGTGCTTTCTTCCAAGAAAAGGCCAGTATGAATACAATGAAACTTGAGCAAAACTTGCTTTGTCTCCTTCCACAGAGAAGGTTCTGAAGTTCCCATACCTGCAGTGCTGCAAAGATCAACATTTCTTCCTCTGTGCAGTCAATTTCTTCTAAGACAATGGCCCACCTGGCTTGTTCATAGAGCTGGTTTATTCGGACAGCATCGTACTAGAGGAAGAAAAAGTTATGTGTGTGTGGGCAGTGGTGGTGATGTAGGGGCCGCATTCATATTCCACAATACAAGATTCTGGAATGACAGGCCATTCCTTGTTAGGCAGATGCACTAAACTTTAGTTCATGTAACTAAAGGGACACACTGCCCCAGCTCGTTTTACTTCTGAATTTAGAATTTTCTCAAAATATTTCCCAGAGTTTCTTCAAGGGGCCCAACTACTAACCCATGTTAGATTCCATTACTTCACCTCCCTTTTATCACATTCCTATTGGTATGAAAAGCAGATAGTAAAATTAGTTTCTGTGATAACCAATAAAAGGAGAAGGGATTCCCCACACCATCTGCAAACTCAGTGCAATCTAATCAGAATCTGATAGGGATTTTTATTCATTTTAGTGATTTTTATTTTTATTTATTTTATTTATTTTTATTTATTTAAAAAAATATATTTTATTGATATTTCACAGAGAGGAGGAAGGGAGAGAGATAGAGAGCTAGAAACGTCAATGAGAGAGAAACATCGACCAGCTGCCTCTTGCACACCCTCTACCGGGGATGTGCTCGCAACCAATGTACATGCCCTTGACCGGAATCAAACCTGGGACCTTTCAGTCCGCAGACCGACGCTCTACCACTGAGCCAAACCGGCTTCGGCTCATTTTATTGATTTTTAGAGAGAAAAAGTCAGAGGGAGAGAGAGAAATATCAATGCCAGAGCGTAACATTGATTGGCTGCCTCCTGCATATCCCTCACTGGGAATTAAGCCCAAAACCCTGGGCATGTGCCCTGACTAGAAATTAAACCATGCACAGGACAGGACGATGCCCAACCAACTTAGCCATACCAGCCAGGGCTGTTAGGGATAACTTTATACAAGCTAATTTTTAAGTTAAGCTAGAAAAAAACCCCAATTCTAGAAAACAAAAAAACCCCAAAGAGGTAACATTCTATATAATAATTAGACTGGATGGTGGAATGACCTTCCTGACTGACCAGTGGACGGGGCCGCAGGACCACAGGGGCCACAAGGCAGCGGGGGGTGCGAGGGCCAAACCCTTTGCACGAATTTCGTGCATCGGGCCTCTAGCGTTCAAATACCATGAAGAACATTTTGAAAAAAACAAAAAACAAAACAATATTGGGAAGACACCTATCCTCCCAGACATTAAAACATATTATAAAGCTGCAGCAACTAAAATGGTGTCGTATTCATATAGTGATAGACAAAATGTCAATAACACAGTATCTAGAAACAGACCTATATATGTATATAAGTTTAATATAAAATAAAAATGGCATTTTATAGCAGCAGGGGAAGAAATAATTCAACACTATAGTGTTAACAATGCTGTGCCATTTGGAAAATAAAAATCCAAATTAAAAAAACCAATCTCTCATCATCCAAAAAATATTAATTACAGACAGACAACGAGATACCACTTCACACTCACTAGGCTCAAAGGCAAAAGACAGATCATATCAAATGTTACTGAAGGTGTGGAGAAATTGGAATCCTTATTCATGCTGGTGAGACTATAAAATGGAGCAGCTTCTATGGGAAATAGTTTGGTAGTTCCTCAAAATGTTAAACATAGAGTATGACCCAGCAATTCCATTAGTAAGTATATAGTGAAAAAAGAAAAGAAAAAGATGTACTATAGCTTTTTGCTCGAATAAATCTTGCCACTGTCACTTAAAAAAAAAAAGAAAGAAAAGAAAAAGAGGGACTCAGACAGATACTTGTACACCAGTGCTCATCACAGCATTATTCACAATAACCAAAAGGTAGAAACAACCCCAATGCCCATAAATGGATGAATAAGTAAACACAATATTGTATATACACACAATGGGATATCATTCAGCCTTCAGTAGGAATGAAATTCTCATGCACATTACAACTATAAGACTTTGAAATAAGCCAGACATAAAAGGACAAATAGTGTGTGATTCCACTTTTATGAAGTACCTACAATAGGCAAATTCATAGAGGTAGGAAGTAGAATAGAGGTTACAGGGCTGGAGGAAGGGCTAAATGGGGAGTTATTGTTTAATGGGTGCAGAGTTTTTGTATAGGATGATGAAAAATGTTCTGGAAATGGACAATGGTGGTAGCTTCATAACATTATAAATGTACTTTAAAAAAAAAATATATATATATTTTATTGATTTTGTACAGAGAGGAAGGGAGAGAGATAGAGAGCTAGAAACATCGATGAGAGAGAGTCATCGATCAGCCGCCTCCCGCACACCCCCCACTGGGGATATGCCTGCAACCAAGGTACATGCCCCCTACCGGAATTGAACCCGGGACCTTTCAGTCCCCAAGCCGACGCTCTATCCATTGAGCCAAACCGGTCTCGGCTATAAATGTACTTAATGCCACTGAATTGTGGACCTAAAAATGGTTAAAATGGCCCTAGCTGGTGTGGTTCTGTGGATAGAGCATCAGCCTGCAGACTGAAGGGTCCCAAGTTCGATTCTGGTCAAGGGCACATGACTGGGTTGCGCGCTGATCCCGCATGAGGCAGCCGATCAATGATTCGCTCTCATCATGATGGTTCTCTCTTTCCCTCCCTCTCCCTTCCTCTCTAAAAATCAAGTAAAGATAAGCTATTGACTGGGAGAAAATCTTTAAAAATTAATTAAAAAATGGTTAAAATGGCAATTGTTATGTATGTTTTACCACAATGAAAAGAATCAAAAACACACAAAAAAATCCCCCAAACCCCAACCTGTACACGAATGTTCTTAGCAGCATTATTCATAATAGTCCCAAAGTAGAATCATTCCAAATGTCCATCAACTGATGAATAGGTAAATAAAATGTGGCACATACATTCAATGGGATATTATCCTATGTAATAAAGAAGTAATATGCAAATTGACCCTCACACCCTCACACAAGATGGCCAACCCCATGTGGTCAAAGATGGCCACCACAAGATGGTTGGCAGGGGAAGGCAATTGGGGGGGGGGGGGGGGAAGGGACCAGGCCTGCAAGGAAGGGCAGTTGGGGCAACAGGCCTGCAGGGGAGGGCAGTTGGGGGGTTACTGGGCCAGCAGGGGAGGGCAGTTGGGGGCGATCAGGTCAGCAGGGGAGCAGTTAGGTGTCAATCAGGCTAGCAGGCAAGTGAGTGGTTGGGAGCCAGCAGTTCTGGATTGTGAGAGGGATGTCTGCTGCTGGTTTAGACACAATCACAGGGATCGGTCCTAAACTGGCAGTCAGACACCCCCTAGGGATCCCAGATTGGAGAGGGTGCAGGCTGGGCTGAGGGATCCCTCCCCTCTCCCCAGTGCATGAATTTCATGCACCAGGCCTCTAGTTTGACAATAAAAAGAAACGAATATCGGTACATGGCACAATATAAATTAATCTTTAAAATATTATGCTAAAGAAAGAAACTAGTCACAAAGTACCATATATTATACAACCCCATTTATATGAAATGTCCAGGATAGGCAAATCCATAGGGACAGAAAGAAGATTGACTGGTGCTTGCCTATGGCAGGAGGTTGGGAGGGAGGGAGAGTGGCTCCCAGTGGATGAGTTTCTTGTTAGGATGGCAAAGGGGTTCTGAAATGAGAAGGGGGTGATAGTTGCACAACTCAGTGAATATACTAAAAACCATTCACCTGTACCGAGTAAATGGGTGAAATGTATGATATGTGAATTATATCTCAAATGACTTAAAAAAAATCTAAACATAACCACTAAACCTATTAGTAGGAAACATGAAGAGAACACTTTTGTAATCTCTGAGTGAGGACGGCCTGTTCATGGAGGAAATGACGGAGGGGAAGGCTGTGCTACCAGGGGCGGTGACACTGCTGTGGGTGAGAAAGGGACTGTGTGGGACAGGTGGCCTGAAGCAAGCCCGTCGAACACGTGCCTGGCGGTAAGGACATGGATAGAGCAGCACCAAACACCAAGCTGGACGGGAACAGTACGATGAATCGCCCTGTGCACTCAGAGAAGCAGTGACCCGTTTATATTTTCTACATTTGGCCATTTATCTGCTGACTCACACCTGCACAAAAGGGCTAACTTTTACGACTAAATGACTTAATTGTATACTTCCATGGATTCACATTTTCAAAAAGACAGAGAATAGAGAAAGAGTATCTTACTTTGGGATTCAAGTCAAAGAAGGTGTAGTATTTAAATCGTAACAGCAGCTGCTCATCCTCCTGGATGCCCTGCTCCATGAGGGAACGTGAGGAGTCCAGCCAACTGCAAAACAGCAGGATGTTATAAAAGCCGATCAGCTTTATACATGTATGTTACAGCATTATAGAATACGTTTACATGTTATCCATGCTATGTGTAATATATGCATCATGTAATGTATGTTATATATACTTACATCATATACACATGCATACACATATCTCCTTGAACAAAATCTGAATAATATGACCAAAAACCAGTAAGGGAGAGGACTTGAAACTAGCTTATATCTATATTTTATCTTATAGCTTTCCCAATGCTATGTATCTGTGTGTATATATATATATATATATTTAGATTTTATTTATTTATTTATTTATTTATTTATTTATTTATTTATTTATCTCATTGACACTTTAAAGTAACCCAGTGAAAAAGCCTGAGCAGTTTTCACTTTCTCAGTTTTATAGATGATAAAGCAGTCTCAGTGACATTCAGTGATATGCTAAATTAAGGTCCTGCGTCTCGTGGTGGAGCCAGAATGAGAATCTGCACTTGCTGACTGCCCGCACAGCCTCTCCCCTACCCCAGGTGACTGCCCGCACAGCCTCTCCCCTACCCCAGGTGACTGCCCGCACAGCCTCTCCCCTACCCCAGGTGACTGCCCGCACAGCCTCTCCCCTACCCCAGGTGACTGCCCGCACAGCCTCTCCCCTACCCCAGGTGGTCTGACCCAAAGCTGGCTCTATCTTATTGTCTAGAACTTTCTGTAATTACAACAACATTCTGTATGGCCCTGTCCAATAGAGTAGCCACTAGCCACATGTGGCTACTGAAGATTTACATGTGGCTAGTGCCACATTTCAATTTTAATTAAATTCAAACTTAGATGTAAATATCCACATGTGGCTAGTGGCTCCTATACTAGATAGTTTAGTCCTACACACACAATGGGTAATGGTGAGAGGTGGAGGGATGGAGATTAAACATTAACCACAAAACCAAGTGGGCATGAATGTAACACTGAATGAAAATGGCTTGAACTTTTATTAAATTAGCCCCCAAGATGCAATCTCCAGCCCAAAGGTCTTGGTCCAGGGGGAGAGACCATGCCTTCTAATAAAGGAAGAGAGTGACGCTGGGCAAGCCAAGTATGAGAACAGAGCTATAGAGAAGTGACCGATCTTGAATGGTGACATCTACAAAGGAGAGAGTGTGTGACTGGGCCTTAAAGGATAAGCAGGGGCTGACTGGAGAGCAGGAGAGGAGGAGAGTCCTGGGGTGCACCATGGGGGCGGGGTACACAGTAGGACAGGAAGACAGTGCTGGGCCAGATAGCACAGGCAGTGGAATGCTGCCCACAAAGCTGATTTTATCTGGTGAACAATGGGGAGTGAAAAGAACCAGTGGTCTGAGACGTAGTTTGAGTGTGTCTTCTGAGCCCATTTGAAGCAAAACTGAAGGACTTGCTCTACTAAGTTCTACAAGTTTTCTAATTCATCAGAAACATAATACATGCAATTAACATGATGAGCTATAATGCCTGAGGAGAGAAGCGGCATTCTACAAGGCAATATGGGCAGGTCCCCGCTTGGGTCTCCCCCCTGACCCAGGGTTCCAACCCACTTAGGAACTGCTCGACCTCCCATAAAATACACTTTGCATACTTCAGGGGGAAAGAATTCCTATTCACATATGGTAAACCATTGGGTTACCCAAACACATAAGGGACGTCACACTTTATATGTACTGAAATGACCAAAGGCCTTATTTTTTCCTTTCTGTTGCTACAATCAGTCCTGACTTTTGCTAACGGTGTGCAATCCCCGGGCTCTCTAATTTAAAAAATAAACAACCTCTCCCCATCTCGGTGGCATCTCTCTTACCACGCCAGTGTCAGTTCACAGAGAAGCGACATGGAGCCACATCCTTACCCTGCGTTAAGCTTGGTTTTATCGACCAGAGACCGAGACTGGTACATCTCAGCCAGCGCCTCCGGGGACCGTGGGGGTTGGCTGAAGGCGAGGATGTTGCAGTTTTGTTCGGTCAAAGGGCTGTCACTGAACCACGTCATGGTGGATGACACCGGCGTTCCGTTGACGGGGTCATACGTGGGAGTCATGGTTTTACTGTACAAGCCGGGACTTACTATAAGGCAAAGGGGAACACACACTAGGATATGAGATTCAGGGAGCAGAAACGTCTGGGAAAATATAAGTACACATTGATGACACTGAAATAGGTTTTGAATTTACATAGTTGTAACATTTAAAATAATCAGAGAAGTCATGACCGATGGGGGAGGAGTTATACACAGGTAAAGCGCTTGCCTGAAGGGTTAGCTACTGAGAAATTGGGAACTGACAGGCTGCAAAAGCTTCCACAGTCAACCCACGTAAGTGTGGGAGACTACATCCTCCTCAACAATTCAAAATTCCTCTGCTTTAGCTGTGAGTTTTCACGCTATTAGAGAACCAGAGATCTCACAGAATGTATGAACAGACTAGATTTTGGGCAAGTTCTTTAAAGAAATAGCAGCACTTGCCAATTTTAAGAACCCAGCTAATTAATGGTCTATATATCATCTGCCTTTATGTTGCATATGAAAAATGCAAATAGTTCCTTTTATTCTTTGCACTGGAATATACTATGTAAGCAAACCCTCAAATGTTGGAAACAAGCCAGCTTCTTATATTTTTATATAAAAAGAAAAGAATGAAGCCTTTCTAGAATTTTTACCTTTACATGTCCAGTGCAAAATTTAAATGGGATTCATAAAAAAATCACATGAAGATTGCACTAGGAAAACAGAAGTATATTTGAGTGATCCAAATAATCTGTTTCCTCCCTCAAATTCACAGCCAGTTCTACTACATAATACATGCAATTAACATAATGAGCTATAAAGCATATCTTGTCAAAAAAAATTCTGTTAGTTCTAAAATTAATTGGATATCCTTTCCTCATCAAAGGACTCTTGCAATTTTAGCCCTTCTTTGTTTGGAGGAAAAAGGAGAAGGGAGGGACGAGAAGAAAGAGCAGAGGGGAGGAGAGTTCCTGGGATGTAAAAATTGAAGTAACTCTTGTCCTGGCTGGTTTGCTCAGTGGTTAGAGAGTTGGCTCGAGGACCTAAGGGCCTCAGGTTCAATTCCCAGGACAGGAGTGGGAGGCAACCAATCAATGTGTCTCTCTCCCATCGATGTTTCTCTCTCACTCTGTTTCTTTCTCTCTTTCCCTCCTACCCCTCCCTCTTTCCTCCATCCCTTCAACTATGTCTAAAAATCAATGAAAAAAATAATCTTGAGTGAGGATTAAAAAAATAAAAATAAAAAACTCTTGGCTTTCAGAATAAATTAAAACAACAAAGCACCTGTCACAGTTCTTACCTGGTGGCCCAGAAGTTGTTGGAGAACTCTCCAGGTTTAAAACATCTTCAATTAAGGGCTCCTTATTATTCTTGTCTTTCTTCTTCTTCTTTTTAAAATAGTCACTAGAAGGTTTCAACAAGGAAAGTTCTTCTGGTCTCCTAATATCTAACAAATAAGTATAAAAAAGAAATAAGAAAAACTGAAAACAAAACAAACAAACAAACAAAAAAACCTGTTGGGCACTTGAAACCATTTCTCAGGAAATTCCGGAGAAGTAATAGAACTATCGATAGATTGCACTCCTTTTTAAAGAAACAGAAAGAAATGAGACACCCGCCCCCCAAAACCTATAAGGGTACAGGGAGGTCAAATCGTTGAGGGAGATTCAATCTAGTAAAAATTCCATTTTCTTTTTTGATTTATTGTGAAAATATTTCAAATGTATCTAAAGCAAAGGGAATAGTATAATGGTCCATCCATGGATTCATCACCCAACCTCAACTAGAATTTTGCTATTCTTATGTCACCTACTTATCACCAATTTCCCCTCCCTCCTTTCGTTGCTTCCTTCCTTCTTTCTCCCCTTCCTTTCTCCGCTCTGCCCTCCCTCTCTCTTCCTCCTTATCTTTTTATTCAGTTTTTTAAACAACAGCCGAGGGCCCCACCTTTTTTCTTCATGGATCACAGTCCCAAAAGGCCCTTTTCTTACACGATGCCCAGCTGCCACTTTCATCCCGGTGGCAGACATCCTTGGCACCTGCCCACCTCTTCTTGGCCTCACCCTTTCAGTGCACTCTGACCTGACTACTAACGGCAGCTGGGGACATGTGTCTGCCCATGGGCTTGCTCTGAACACCGGAGGCTACACTGCTCAGATACAGTGCAACGAGCCACAGAGTTCAGAGAATGAAAGCTCTCCAAGAGCAGCCCCGGTGACTGGTGCGTGGCGTGTTAACACCCAGCTGCCTCGGCCCTTGGGTGGGATGGCTCTGAGGCATGTCTCTGCTGGGACAGTCTCTCTCTCTCTCCTCTCTCTCTCTCTCTCTAAAGTAGAGAGGCAGTTCCATTTTATTTTATTTTTTAAAATATATTTTATTGATTTTTCACAGAGAAGAAGGGAGAGGGACAGAGAGCTAGAAACATCAATGAGAGAGAATCATCGACCAGCCGCCTCCTGTACACCCCCAATTGGAAATGTGCCCGCAATCAATGTACATGCCCTTGACTGGAATCGAACCTGGGACCTTTCAGTCCGCAGACCGACGCTCTCTCCACTGAGCCAAACCGGTTTCGGCTGGGACAATCTCTTATTGGTGGCCTTCTCTGACTAGTCTCATGTCTCCATTCGTAATCAGTGTTTCCCATCTCCCCTTTTACACCCCCTCTCCCCCAAATAAACAGATATTTGCACTGGAATCCTTAACTCAGGGTCTGCTTCTGCAGAACTGAAACTAAGAAGGTTATCCCATTTCCCTCCATTAATGAAATACATTTATCATTGCCGTTAACCGCACTGAGCTGCTTCGACCCCAGCGAAAAGCCAGGGGATGTAATGTCAGTCTCTGGGCAGCTCTCCCAGAGGTAAGTGAACTGATTCCTCCCACTTCTCAGTTCAAACGCTGCTTCGTGCTGAGGCTGAGGCTGGTAGTTCAGCTCGATTCTCTCCCCAGTAACCAAGGATGTCTGATCATCAGGATGCAGCATGCACCTGTGACCACTTGAAATGCATAAGTTATACACAAAACCTAGAGATGAATCAAGATGCCCAGTGGTAAACATTAGAAACAAAACAAAACACCAAATCAAAACAAACAAACCGAATCTCCAAGCCTAATTATTTGCCTTTTCTTTTCCTTGAGGGAAAACCCTCCATTTTGGTGAATTTTATCTACCTTCTATTGATCAGTTAGAAAGAAGTTAGTAAGCCGGGACCGGTTTGGCTCAATGGATAGAGCGTCGGCTTGGGGACTGGGGGGACCCGGGTTCGATTCCGGTCAAGGGCATGTACCGTGGTTGCGGGCATATCCCCAGTAGGGGGTGTGCAAGAGGAGGCTGATCGATGACTCTCTCTCATCGATGTTTCTAACTCTCTATCTCTCTCCCTCCTCTCTGTACAAAATCAATAAAATATATTAAAAAAAAAAAAAAGAAAAAAAGAAAAAAGAAAGAAAGAAGTTAGTAAAAATGCCAGTTGGGCCTTTTAGAACCACCACGAAGATGTATAATCTGGAAAAGAGAAGAACATCTGACGGTTTCCATTTACTTCAAAACCTCAAGTGTTTGGTTCCAGGTATGATGTGTGCTTCCAGTCTCCTGTGAAATTTGGTCTAATTTAATCATTCATTAAGTCCCACAAAAAGGAAATGATTTTCAAATCCTCAATAGAATGTTACTGAAAACAAGGTGCCTGGTGTTTGCCACTTGCTCACCATGCAGCAGGGGCACTATGGAACTTTTTTCTTTTCTTTTCTTTTCTTTCTTTCTTTTTTTTTTAATTGATTTTTTACAGGGAGGAAGAGAGAGAGATAGAGAGCTAGAAACGTCAATGAGAGAGAAACATCGACCAGCTGCCTCTTGCACACCCACTACTGGGGATGTGCCCGCAACCAATGTACATGCCCTTGACCGGAATCAAACCTGGGACCTTTCAGTCCGCAGACCGATGCTCTACCACTGAGCCAAACCGGTTTCGGCTAGAACTTATATTTCTTAATGGGAGGTTCCATTCGCTTGTCACTCACATTATTCAACAGCTAATGTGTGCAGACATTGTGCTGGGCGTGCTCAAAAAAATAAAAAAAAAATAAAAATAAAGGTTTCTCTCTTCATCCTGTTAAATACCATACCAGCCTCCAATGCCCAATACTGGCATTCCCAAGCCTATATATACTATTATACTTTTTCCTTTCCCCCTGCTATTTCCTTTTAACATCTTACTTTTTACATTTATTATTTATTTTCTGATTCTGTAAGCTAAAATGTAAGCTTCAGGAGGGAAGAGATTTTGGGCTACTTTTCATGACTTACCTATCCTTAGCATTCACCACAATGCTTGCCTAATTAATGCATGTTTGTTGAAGGAATGAATGAGCAGTTGATAGCTTCCTGGGGAAGACAGATCACTCATGTATACATTGTATAGATTGTTTTCAAATGCTGCATCTTAGCCTTGGGACAAAGGAATTTACCTATACCCTTTAAAAAAAAAATCTCTCTCTATAAAACCCTAAGTGACCGGGTGACCGCTTGACCAGTCGCTATGATGCGCACTGACCTTTAGGGGGCAGACACCCAACGAAGGAGCTGCCCCCTGGTGGTCATTGTGCTCCCACAGTGGGAGCACCACTCTGCTGACTGGTGCCAGATGCCAGGCTCACAGCTGGCGAGCACAGCTGTGGTGGCTCAAGCCTCTCCTGCCTCCGTGGCAGTGGCAGCAGGCACAGTGGGGCCAGGATGAGCAGGAGTGGTGTGGCACCGGGCCGGGCTTGAGCTCCTCCCCCGCCACTTGCCACTTCACTCACTACTACACCCCTTGGGGGATGTTGGACTGCTAGATTGGCTGAAACCAGAGGTGTCCCGGATTGTGAGAGAGCACAGGGCCAGGCTAAGGGACACCAATGGTGCACGAATCCTTGCACAGGGCCTCTAGTATAAAATAAGAACACCCTCACAAGGCAAGGTTTACTACCACTAAGGAAGTCCCACAAAAAAAGAAAGGGTTTGGGTGATTGGATGATGCTGTCCTTAATGGCTGTTAAACTTATGTTATGGTATCCATTTAAAAAAAAAATTATTGATTTTTTACAGAGAGGAAGAGAGAGGGATAGAGAGTTAGAAACATCGATGAGAGAGAATCATCGATCAGCTGCCTCTTGTACACTCCCTTCTGGGGATGTGCCTGCAACCAAGGTACATGCCCTTGACCGGAATCAAACCTGGGACCTTTCAGCCCGCAGGCTGACACTCTATCTACTGAGCCAAACCGGTTTTGGCAATGGTATCCATTTGTTTCAATTTATAATTAAGTGTACTTTTTTGCATAGGGTTTTTGTGGATAGGGCTATTGGAGCCAAGTGTTAGAGAAGCAATGAAGACATTATTCCACCATCCTCTCAAAACTAATAAGGGTGCATTGGCTCCAAGGTGATAATGATTTAATGGAACTCTGTTTTTGTTTGTCTTAAATATAATGATGATTTACTCTGGCTAAGAGAAATGAATTTGGGGGATTGTAATGGGTTTCTTTCTTCTGAGTATAAATCTCTTTTGAAGCAGTGTTAAGTTTTGTGGAAATGAATCTAAAGTATCTCAATAATGTCCCAGTGGGATTAACTCCACTTCAGTGGCTCACATCCTCAGAACTGGGTTTGAAAAGTGCTTCCTAAGGAGGGCAGTACTCTGGAAAGCCAGCCACTCGAGGCAGGCAGGGAGCACATGGCATTTTCCTGCCCTCCTTGGCCAAAAGTCCAAAGGGCATCGGGGCCCCTCCTGGGTACTCACTCAGGGCTTTGCAGATATCACTGACCGCTTTAAACACCACAGCCGAGAAGCTGACTCGCAATCTCACCGTCTTCACGTTGGGCAGGCGCAGGCGAAGCATTTTGTGCTGAGGGGTGAAGACAAGCTTTGCATCTGCCTGGACTCCGCATTTGTCCAGGGTCCAGTGCGTTTTCAGGAGCCAGCAACACTTTTGTTCCCACCAAAGGGCAAAGTCTGACCAGTCTTGGGCTATGTCTGCAAAGATAGAAAACACAGCGAAGTAAAATGAGAGGGAGGGCACTCCAGACAATCCCACGTGTGCAGAAATGGAAACCAAAGGGCCGGTCTTCAGCGCCCCATCTCCCGGTGGAACCCAAGGCTCAACAATTTTTGGCTTCTCCTCAAAGAGTCTAAGGCGGGACAGGTAGAAAACAGACTGAATCTTACTATCACTGATACTTAAAAATACCGTGGAAGGAGCAGAAATACACAAATTCTGTTCATATTGAAATGCTGAAGTTCTCTTCCTTCAATCTCCCAGTGCCATGGATGGTCCCTTCTGGGAAGGCCAGGAGCACTTTGCTTTGTTTAATCAAGATAATTTCTCCACTTGACATGCATCCTTCTCCCTTGCCCCTCATCACAAGGGAATATCCACAGTGCCCAATCAGAGCCCGCATGGAAGTTGTATAAAGCTGACACGCCACTCGTCTCAGTAATGCCCAGCTCTTTTAGCAGAACCGTCATATTCCCAGTTTCCAAAGTGTCTACACTGACATCAGAGCTGAATATTTTCTGAGTGTTAGCATCAACATGGAAACTGCCCCTTTCTTCAATTTTGGCATCCAAGTTGAATCGTTTCCCCACATCAATGTTGGAGTCAATAGTCAGTGTTTAATTTGCTAACTGAAGAGCCACCTGTGTTGTTATTTACTTTGTAAAAATTGATTTCTCTCTCTTTCCCTCTCTCTTTTTAACTTAGTGGCTACCTTTGGCGGGGCAGTGACAAGGAGGGGGTCAGGTGCGGGACTGGGGTGGGGGAACAAGTAATGTTCTATTTCTTGACCTGTGTGGTGGTTACATGACTTTGAAAATTCAGTGAACTTCCTTTCTCTAGTGTCAACGAAGAGCCCACAACCATGGCCTTAGAAGATAAAAATAAATACAAAGCAAACAGAACATTATTAAGCTCTAGGTTGATCGTGTTGACTCCTGATGTGAAACTCGGACCCTGAGGATTTCTCTTTCTCTGTTTCAGAAGAGAGAGTAGCAGATGGTGGACATGTGTGAAAAGACAAATTAGCACCAAGTTGACTTTATCACTGAGCAATCAGGCATTAACAGGAGTCCAGCACCTTTGAAAAAGCCTGCGGTCACCCTAGATATCACTGGTAGAATGGGCTCATTCCTGTGGAAATATGGCATTTTATCTACTCGGAAGCTTTAGTTTGTCACCAGGGACTCAGATTTTTACAAGGGATGTTTGGAGCGGGTTAGTTTGAGATTCTTGTAGGGCTCCTTAGTTCTCTTCTTCTTGGGGGAAGGGTGCTTGCTTTCTGGGCCATAACCAAATAAATGATCAGAAAAATGTAGGTGATCAGACAACTTAGATCAGTGATGATGCAACAGAGAGGGTTTCAAATGTAGAGACTCCAGAACAAAACAGGAACTTACTGATCTGTTCTACTAACTTGAGCATCACTCCCCCAATGTGCAGGTCTCCGGACACTCTCAGAGTGACGTCCCTCTGCTCCTCTTCATCTGGATGGTCCACTCGGACCACGAGCTCCCAAGAAGCAGATGCAAAGTCATTGGCTGAGAGCATCGTGGCAAATGCAGGTGTCTGCTGACAGAGATCAGAACATGAGAAGGAGACCCTGCAGAGCAAAATGTTTTTATGCTTATTTTTTATGTTGGCCTCATCTTGAAAAAAAAAATCTGCAGCATTCTCAGTACCCCAGGTATTAAATTCCACATCTTAATTTTAAAGACAAGAAAGTATTATGCCAAGGGTCTCAAGCCTTCTAAATTTATCTTTCATTTCTCCCAAGACCACTTGGCTTTTTATTTTCTGTGCCTGCCCAATGCGTCAACCTTCATTTTCCCTCTCTACTGACTTTTCTTGACCTTCTCTGAACTATTCTAGTAACCTGCAACAAGTCATGGCAATCCTTGATGATACCTTTAAAAAGAATCCATTTTATTAAGTATAATTTGCATACAATAAAACACACAGATTTTAAATGTACCATTGAATACATTTTGTTGTATGAAAATTATACCTTAATAAAGCTGATTTTAAAAGGATGCCATTAAAATCTTTATGCATTATTATATTCCTCCTATAAATATTACATTATTATATTCCTCCTATAAATATTAATGACATCTTCCAGTATGAAAATTAAAAAACTAAAAATATAGCAAAATAGTGTCTATTTCAGCTAAGCAGTCTCAAGGGGGTAATTAGGAACACTGGAATGCAGTTTTGGCAGAACTGAAAATATTAGCTCTCTGTTAGTTTTAAGTATGTTTTTATTGATCTTAGGAAAGAGGAAGGGAGAGGGAGAGAGATAGAAACATCAATGATAAAAGAGAAACACCAGTTAGCTGCCTCCTCCGCACCCCCTACTGGGGATAAAGCCCACAACCTAGACATAAGCTCTGACCGGGAACCGAACCTATGACCTCTTGATTCATGGGTTGACTGGCTCAACCACTGAGCCACATTGGCTGGGCTCTCTGTTACTTGTAAACAGAAAGCGAATGATAATATGTCTCCTGGCTATCTAAAGATCTTAAATCAAAATCAGTCATGTACATGATAACAAATCTTTTTCACTTGGCTAGGTAAAGACAGCTTATGAGAAATCCATGTTTTCATAAGGCCTGTTGCACTCAAATTCCTAAGAAAGGGCTGATAAAACAGAAAGTGCCCAGGAATCCCTTCTGGATCTCACGAACATGCAAGTTCTATCCAGCAGGTCTCGGTGGACCCTGCATGCATCACCAACTCTATGTGATGCCAGTCTGTGGCTCACCCTTTTGAGTTGAAACAGCTCAGTGAAACATTAGCTCCAGGTCCAGTTCCTCCCTCCACCTACCCAAATCAAGATCAAGCCAGGGACTATAGTGACCTTTGAGAAACACTGTTTTTAATAATAATAAGCAATAATTAATCCACCAGGGTCACACCGGTTTGGTGTTTATTTGAAACTGCTCATAATTGTAAGCCTCAGAGAACCTCGAAATACACAACGCAATTCTGAATAGGCACAGGACAGATTTTTATTTGTTTGAATCAATTCAGAAGTTCAGAAGTAGCTCCTACTGTTTTTATGACCAGAAGGATGCCAGTGATATAATAATGCTTGCTCCTCCCAGAGCAGATACTCGCATATGCAGACCCCCTGCTGGGGCACTGCCCTGCCGTGGGTATATCAGTCTTAACTACCCCCTTCCTCCTCATCAGCCTCAAGTACTGCTTATTATATGCTTACTGGGTGGTGTATTCTGTGTTAACTACTATTCTTGTGTTGTCTCCGCCCTGTCAGCAATCCCATTTAGAAACGAGGAAACCCGGGATCCGAGAAGCTAGGCAACGTGCCAGAAAGCACACAGCGAGTTAGATGGTAGAGCACAGACAAAAATCTACGTCTTTCTAACTTTAAACTCTTAACCACTACCCTGGGACACATCCTTGATACTGCTGCGACACCAATATGAAATAAAACTCTTAAGAACACGTGAGCTAAACTCTCCGTAGCCTTTACTCAGCATTTCTTCTCACCTAAATATTTATTCCCCAGTGAGGAGACAAGCCAGATATCACCTTCACAGACAAACTCATATCAGGGCATTGAGCGGTTTGACGTTAACAGCTTTACAATTTCTAAAATGCTATGACTTGGAGTTTAGTTATTTAAAAACGTTTTGTCCATAAAGAAAACAACCTTTCTTTTAAGGCGAGTCCATGAGCAATCACACATAAAGGTCTTTTCTTTTCTTACCTGGGCAATCAAAAACACTTCGCATTGAGGCAACAGATGGTGCGATTCCCTCACAACAAACCCAGGCTAAAATTAGACAATCTGGTTTTCCCACATTCCTACCCTATCTTCCCGCGCCTTCATTTTTACTGAATTTCTCATCTGCAGCAAGCTGCTACTTGTGGAGCGGAGCAGCCAACTTCAGCCGTGAAAGGGCATCTTTGAGACCAGAACAAGAGGCAAGGCCACCTGCAGAAGTGCCTGCTGAGGTGCAGCCCAGCTGCCTACCTCCTCCTGTCCTCCAGAGAAAACGCAGGAACGAAAGTGAGACGAGGGACAAGGGGGGTAGGCAGAAACAAACAAACAAACAAACAAACAAACAAACAAAGAAAACAAGGAAGGCAGACAGACCAGAAAACGAGACAAAGGATAATAGATTGATTAGACAGACAGATGATAGATAGGTAGAGAGAGCCTCCATGCTCCCCGTGGAAGATCAGAGTGTGAGTTTCGGAAGGCCTATCTTTTGTCAATTCTGCAGGGTCCGGGTCCCGGGTGGATAGTGGGTAGGTGGAAACCCCCCACCCCTTTTCAACCCCCCCCCCCCCCCCACACACACACACACCATGAAGGCAGCACCCGGGCTGGACAGTTTACTTTGCGTGGCGCGCTGTGCCAGGCTGCAGAAGGTTGCCGCACCCCAAGGACCTTATTTTTAATTCAACAGCCATTGAAGTGAAAGCGCGCTGGAGAGAGTAGGGGGCCAGGGGTCCGAGGGATCGGCGTGGCCCACCCTCCCCTCTCCACCGACCTCCCGCCCTCTCTCGCCCCAGACCCTGGGCACCCACCTTCTTCCTCGGAGCCAGCGGCGTGCAGCCCGGCAGACCCGCACGTGGAGGGGGCGCCCCTAGAGGCCGAGACAGAGGCCACCCGGGCGGAGTCGGGGGCGGGCTCCGGGGGCGCACGGCGACGGGGCGGCTGCGGCTCCGCGGGGCTGTGGCGGCCGGGGCGGCTCGCGGGCGCCGGGGGAGGATGCACGGGCCGGGGCCGCTCGCGGGCGCCGGGGGAGGCGGGCGCACGTCCCCGCCCCGCGGCCTCGGGGGCGCTGCGGCCGGCGCCCGGCGGGGCGGGCAGGCGCGGGCACGCTCAGCGCCGGGCCTGCCGGGTCTCGCTCCCGGGGGAGGAGGCGCGCTCCGCAGCCTTTTTAAGGGCAAAGGGTGGTCCAAGGGCTGCAACGCGGCGGGAGGGCGGCGGGGCTGGGGTGGTGGTGGTGGTGTGTGTGCGAAAGGGGAGCCTGGGGCACACGCTGACTCCCTGCTCCGATCAGGCCACCTTTACCCCGTCCCCCTAGACCGCTTTCCGTTCTCCCGTTCCCCGGGCTCCTTCCGGGCGAGCACAGGCTATGAAAGTCCGGCCCCACTCCCCTGCGCTCCAGGGACACCCGTCACTCCCACACCGGAGACTCCCCACCCCGGGCTGGAAACCCCCTAAGAGCGTGTGATCGCAGGTGGGAGAAACGAGAGCGGGGCGTCTCTGAGTCAGAGGGTGATGTAACCCCCCCTCCCCACCTCCCAGGAGGGTGAGGCGCACCATGGAAGACCCCGGGCACCCTAAGGGCGCGCCCCAAGCGGAAGTCTGGGGTGGCTCACCCCAGATTCACCACCCAGCCCGCCGCCGCCGGCTGGTCACCTTCCTGTCGGATTCACTTCCCCAGGGAGCAGGAAGGGTGGGTGACCTCGGGGAATTCACACAGCCTCTCCACGCCTTCTTCGTTCACGTTATACACATTGGTTGAGTGTTTATTTTGTGCCAGGCCTTGAGCTGAGAGCGCAGAGGATACTCTGTTTTGAAAGCAGACATGGAAATCACAGTGAACTCACCTTTGAAATGGGTGGAGGGATGGATGGACTTCCAATCCATGGAGAATCTCATGTGGTTTAATAACAGGCTTTCGTGATTCACATCAAGTACATAGAGCTGCCACAACGTAAATACAAATGTAAAATGTGGTGAAATTTAGAATTGGAATCTCCTTATGTTTTGCTTGTACCTCATCATAGTCATTATTGTCGTTTTGAAAGTATTTTACAAGGTTATTTGAACACCTGTCAGCACATAATGAAAATCTGAAAATGGAATTAAAAAAAATATATATATATATTTTTGGTGCAGCGTGTGCACCAAGGCAGTTGCCTTGGTGTGGAGCAGGCAGGCCCTACAGAAAGCAGAGAACCATGGGGAGAGGGCCTAAACCATCAGTAAGACATCCCCTGAGGGCTCCTGGATTGGAGAGGGTGCAGGTCAGGCTGAGGGACACCTCTCCCCACCCGCACGGATTTCGTGCACCAGGCCTCTAGTTATATATATGAAAGAGCACATATTCTGAATATACAGCTGATGAACTTTCATGTAATGAACAAATTTGTATATCGTTTTTAAAGTGTTTAATTGAAATATATGTATTTATTATATATTATACTAGAGGCTCAGTGCAGGAAATTCATGCACAGGGGTGGGGATGGGGGTGGGGGTGGGGATGGAGGTGGGGGTGGGGGTGGGGGAGAGTCCTTTAGCCCGGGCTGCACCCTTTCACAATCTGGGACCACTGGCTCCTAACTGCTCACCTGCCTGCCTGCCTCATCATCCCTAACCACTCTGCCTGCCTCGTCTCATCATCCCAAACTGCTCACCTGCCTGCCTGATTGCCCCTAACTGCCTCTACCTTGGCCCCTGCCACCGTGATTTTGTCTGGAAGGATGTCTGGAATGATGTTCAGAAAGTTGTTTGGCTGTCTGGTCTAATTAGCATAATTTTTATTTTATTATTATAGATATTTATTTATGAAAGAGCACAAATCATGAATATATAGCTGATGAATTTTTACAAACTGTGTATTGAGTGTCCAGATCAAGACACAGGACATTACCAGTCCCCAGAAGTCTAGTTCCTCTTCTAGTTACTGCCATCTCCCATCAAGAGTAACCATCATCTTGACTTCTAACTCCCTAGAAGGGTTTTGCCAATCTTTGTGCCATATATAAATGCCATCCATCGGATGACATGTATTATTTTGTGTCTGGTTTCTTTTGTTCAATGTTATGTTTTTGAATTTCATCCATATTGTGTGCTCTTGGATTTTTTTTTTTTTTTAAACTTTCTACCTGTGAAACAGGTAAAATCCATCCATTTCCTAGGGTCTCAGGTTAGAAGTAGATTAAGAAATGTATTCTGGACTTCAAAATTGCATATATATATATATATATATATATATATATACATATATATATATATGCAACACTCATCTTTTTTTTTTCATCTTAAAAAACAAGTACAACCAATACTTAGAGTCAGTTATTTAATTAATCTATACATACAAATCAAGCAATGAACTAGGTTATTTATTCACTCAGCCATTATTTTCCCATGAAATAGACAGCACACTATGCACTGAAAACGTTAAGATGAACTAGCACAGAGTTTATCTTCAGATCATAACTCTGATGCTAAGGAATTCAGAAGTGGGACATCTTCTTTCTGCAGGTGTGCGGACTGGTGAGGAGTATGACAAAAGGCTTCAGAAAGGAGGTGATTAAAAATAAAAAGATAAACCTTATTTACTTATTTATAGAAAGGAGGGAGAGGGATAGAGAAATAGAAACATCGATGGAAGAGGAGCATTGTTGATTGGCTGCCTCCTGCACACACCCCTACTGGGGACTGAGTCCACAACCTGGCCCAAATCAAACAGGTGACCTCTTGGTTCCTGGGTCAATGCTCAACTGCTGAGCCACACCAGCAGGGCAAGGAGGTGATTTTTTGAGATGGAATTTGAAGTGTTGGCGAACAGCTTGATAGTTGCCTGTAACAACCTGTAGTCTCTAGAAAACTGTTAGGTATTATTCCGTCTCAGTTAGCAGAGGTGGAGGATAAAGAGAAGCTATATTTCTTGACCTCAAAGTTTTACATGTGCAAATATTAAAACAATAACTATTATCAGATACCCATATCCTAGAAAACTGACCTGATAGTATCCTCAAAAGATAAGTTAGTCATGTTTGCATTATTATATGGGATGTGAGTAGATAGGGCTGGACAAGAGCCATAGCCATGTTCTTTATTCAATGGACAGAAAGGGGAAATAGACAAGGAGAGGGACTTGAAAGTCCCAGTTACTTTATTTGTTAAACACAAGCGACTTCCTGTAACACCTTCCCAGTTCCACTGGACGCACCCTCAGAATTTAAAAAATTCTGCATTAGAAAAAGCTTCTGGGAGGCAAAAAGAGGAGGAGTTTTTTTTTTTTTTTTTTAAATTGATGTTTTTGTTTGACAAAGCAGCATTATCCGATATAAGTTTTTAAACTGAATATTTAGCTTATAAACACACCGAAAGTTTGGCAACTAAGAAATGGCAGTGCTTGCGCTTGTGTTTGTGGAGAACATGTTGCGTTCAGTGCAAAGAAGCAGAATGTGCCTATTATAGCTCCACCCTCCTTTCCAGCTGGGTGGATAACAAGCACTTTCTATGCCGAGGCAAGTTCTATAATTTTCTGCTTGCGATGGTGGAGAGAGTGTGTCTTGATGTATCTATCCACACTAGATGAAGAGGGGTGAAGAAGAGCAAAGAAAAGTGAGAAGGCCTTGCTGGAGGCCATGGTGCTGGTGTCACCGTTGAGAATGAGAGGAGGAAAAAAAAAAAAAAAAAAAAAAGGTCTCTCTCTCCCCTCTTTCTCTCTCCTTCCTTTGCATCCATCTCCATCAAAGGGTACAAAGGATCATACCTGGTATAGGATATAAACACTGATAATTAAGTCTTCCACCTCTCTTGATTATAAAGTTTCCTTTCTTGGAGAAATCTGTCATCATTTTCCTTTGAAACCTTCCAGAGAGTTTATGCATATAGACTAATTATGCAGGGGATAGTATTTTATAGATACTATCTTGCCTTTTGCTTTTCTCACTTTAAAATACCTTGGTAATTGTAGTGGATATCAGTCATATTTGTGGCTGCCTACTATCTTTGAAAAGTCCCAGTCTTAAATCTGAGCTCCAATTCCCAAGATTTCTTATAGCCAGGACAAGGGCCTACCTCCTAGATTTTGTTGCTTAGATACACTCAGGCACGGCTTTAATTTGGAAGTGAATGAAATGTGGAGAGAGGATGTACTTAAAGTTTCTATCCAATAATCATAGGCAAGAACCACTGATGAATTTTAAAATTAGTGAGTAAAAATATGATGAGAAACAGCACATTTGTAGCCTCAAAATATCTCCCTGCTAAGTATTTGTCAATTATACAGGGAAAGATAGTAACAAGAACGTGGAGGGAAAAAAAAAAAAAAAAAAAAAAAAGAACGTGGAGGAAAATGCAGATATCACCTTAAACAAGTGATCAAAATGAACATACATCATCTGGAATAATGCATATTGACTTCACACACTTCTTGATATGAAACACTGAGAAGGACAATAGCATTACTTCCATGTTGTTCCTGCCCAAATTATATAACCTCAATTTAATTGTAAGAAAATATCAGACAAACCTATATTGGAGGACATCCTATAAAATAAAAGCCTAATATGCTAAGTGTCCAACTGATGGTTTGATTGTTCAAACAGTGGCTATGATGCACACTGACCACCAGGGGGCAGACACTCTGACCGGTAGGTTAGCTTGCTGCTGTGGTCCAGCCTATCAGGATTGGGCAAGACAGGCCTGACATGCCCTGGAGCCCTACTGCGATCCCTCCCTGGCCTCTAAAATATTTCTTCTAATTTATTTCCTTTAGTGTGCATGACTCCATGCTCCAGGCCTCTAGTTCTACAAAATAAATTTCTAATACTCATCATAAGTGTCAAGGTCATGAGAGACAGAAAAACTGAGGAACTGTCTCAGATCAGAAGAGACTAAAAGACATGAATACTAAATGCCATGTGAGATCCTGTACTGAATACTGGAACAGAGAAAGGACTTCAGTGGGAAAGTCTATGAAATTTGAATAGGGCAGTAATTTAGTTAACAATATTCTATTAACATTAATTTCCTAGTTTCTATCATTGTAATGTGGTTATGTATGATGTTAACAAGAGGAAGCTGGGTGTAGATTCTTTGTGTACGATTTTTACAATTTTTCTGTAAGTTTAAAATTATTTAAAACAGGAGGTTGGGAAGGAGGGGGGAGGAGAAGGAAGGGAATAGGAGCATATCCTAACCCCGAAGCAGCTCACCTAGAAGATAAGGAGGTTTGGAGGCTCTGGAGCCAGCCATGACCTTCCAATGAGTGGAGGGAGGGAAGACCATGTACAGCTGATTGTTCTTGTAACCCACATTTTTCAAACTGTGTGGGCACTATTCTTACCCCTGGCAATGACTACATAACATCATGTTTTCAAGTTTTGCGGGCTAATGAATCTGTGTACACCTGCTGGTACTGCTGACACTTAATAGATCAGAGGTCTTGGGCATGTTTTAGTTTGGTTTTGCTCCTATAAAGTAGGGATAATAATACCCACCTCATAAGGTCCTATGAAATGAGATCATGTTTGTTTGTAAAGCTCTTAGGACAGAGCCTGAAACATGGTAAGTGTTCAGTAAATAGCAGAGTAATAAATACATAAGAAACAGTGGGGAGTATTCTCATCTGATAAAGAGGAGGAATTAGAGACTCCTAGAACGTTGCTTCTCATGACAGGGAGGTAGAACTGCACTCACCTGTCCTCCTAGCTTGCTCACAGGTAAGGGACTTACTTATAGGAATTAATTTACTTTCTCAGAATGCACCCAAGGGAAAAATGTGATAGTTTATACCCATGTTAGTGGGAAAAAGGAACTTTCTAAGTGACTTCCTGCTAAAAAAAATCCAGAATGCTGAGAGTGATAATGGTTGCATTCCTTTATTTTTCTGAATCTAATTTAGTCTATTGATTTTTAGTTAAAGATGGTTGGCCAGCTACTCATATTTATCTCTTCTCTCTAATTGAGTCCCTGATAAAAATAATAGTATAGGAACAAAAGTATATAAACTTACAGTGACAAAGGTAACAGGAGAAAGGCCATCAGCCAATGAGAGATTTTAAGAGTTTTCTAGAAGCTAGAAAATTGAATAAGGAGTGGTTAGTAATGACGCAGGACAGTGAAATTCATAGTCTAGGAGTATGTGAAAACGGGGGTGTAACTGAGGCTTTTTAGAACGTTTTCAGAGAAACTCAGGACTTGAAAATGCCAGGTAAGACAGAAAGCGGAAATGAGCTGTGTTGTCAAAAATAATGGAATGGATAGAGTTTCTATACAGAACACAATTCTCCCATCCCCCCATCATATGTAGGGTGAGTGTGTAGCTGCCTCCACCCAGCTAGCTAAAATCCAGCGGGCTCTACTCTGTGGAAGTTAAATTTTTCTTTTGAAAAGGTAACTTTTATATAAAGGGCAGCTCCCCACCACTTACCCTAAAACAAAGCTTACTAGTAAAACCTTGGACACTGAGCTCCCAAACAAATTTAAAAACAACAACAACAGCTCCTCATTATCAAACTTTTGCAGAAATTCTCTACTATGTGAGGCAAAATTAAAAACAATTATTTGATTTATATTTTCCAGTTTTATTGAGATATAATTAACAGGCACAATTTAATAAAGAAGAAAATGAGTTAAAAAGTTAAGAAACCTAGAGGATCAATATAAGAGAAAAGCAAAAACAGAATGGAATAAATTATCACAGGAATATGAAAAACCACCTAGAGATGAGGAACATGAATCTCCAGTTTAAAGAGTGATTTAATATCCACCAAATGAATAAGAAATAACTACACCATTGTACAGCATTGTGAAATGTAAGATCACCATAGAAAAATAATATCTAAATGCTTTAAGTGAGAAAAAAAAGGTTTCTCCAAAGGAACCCAAATCTACATTCTATACCAAGCAAGAATCAACCAAGATATTTTCAGACATGCTAGGACTCAGATATTTATTGATAGTTCTTACATATCCTGTCTTAGAAACATTCTCAATGATGAGCTGCGAAGCAAGAGACTATAAAAAAGTAAGTATAACTTTTCCAAGTTCAAAAATTAATAAGTAACCAAAGCAAATAAGTCTAATTGTGGTTATGAGACTGAAAGCAAACATTGTGAATGTGGTATAACAGGAAAGGTGTTTGTTTTCTCCTGGTTCCTTAGTTTCAGGAGTGATAAGGGTGACAGAAGTGTCTTTTGTTCTAATGTGGTGACTATTGACAGGCTCCTAGATAGCTTCAGGATGGAGGCTGGTCTCTTGGAAGACGGGCTTGATTAAAATCTTGGACTTGCAGCACCACCCTATATTCTATAGTGAGGTGAGAGAGGCTGGAGTTAATCACTGACTTCCACAATCATGCCAGCAGAAGGAAACCTCTTTAAAAACCCTTAATGGGTTTTGGAGAGCTCCTGAACTGGTGAACACACCTATATGCTAGGAAGATGGTTCACCCTATGTCTTAGATTTCAGCAAGCTCTGCACGTGAGACAACTTTGAACCTCACCCTAAGATCCTCATCATCTGCTTGTTCATTGGTTTTCTTTATAGTTAAGTGATATAGTAAGTACAGCGTTTTTCTGAGTTCTGTGAATTGCTGGAGCAAATTATTGAGCCTTGAGGGAGGGGGATTTTGGGAACTCCTGACTTTGTAGCCAAATAAGACAGAAGTTTGAGTAACCTGGGGTCCTAATTCAAATGCAATTGGCATCTGAAGTGAGGGCAGTCTTGTCAAATTGCATTCTTAAACTATGGGGTCTATCACTGACTCCAGGGAGGTAATGTCATAACTGAATTGAATAGAATTGAGTGAACTTGAAGGGCATCCAGTTGGTGTCAGAGAATCAGAATTGGTTGGAGAGAAAAAATCCTGTAGTCACAGTGTCAAAATAAAGGTATAGTGACAGAATTTGAGGTGGAAGAAAGGGGAAAAGATATTAGCAAGTGTTAGCGGTGCTAAGACACCCATATTACAATATGGGGTACCAAGAGATATGGTTGATAAACAAGTAATCAAAATGTTAGTATACTACTTGAAGTAACAAAATTAACCAAGAGAAGAACTAGATATACCTATATTAGTATATGAATCTAGATATACCTACATTAGGAGGGAAGAATTGAATACTCATTTGTTATAGCTGGAAGTCCATAGATTATGTAAATTAAGAATTGGCAGTAGAGCCGAAACCGGTTTGGCTCAGTGGATAGAGTGTCGGCCTGGGGACTGAAAGGTCCTGGGTTCGATTCCGGTCAAGGGCATATACCTTGGTTGCGGGCACATTCCCAGTGGGAGGTGTGCAAGAGGCAGCCGATCGATGATTCTCTCTCATCGATGTTTCTAGCTCTCTATCCCTCTCTCCTCCTCTCTGTAAAAAAATCAATAAAATATATTAAAAAAAGAAAAAGAATTGGCAGTAGAGACATACTATATGTAGCCAATTCTCATTATTCATGGGAGTATGTTCCATAAAGTAGCCATAAAAACTGAATTAGCTAATGTTGATGCTATGGAAAATATGTATACACATAACATATCTCACATAGATTACAACCTTAAATCTAAACACAACCTTAAATCTACAACTCATGCTAGTAGATTCTATATTTTAAAAAATTCCGAGGTTCAGAAGTGTTAAGTGGTTGACCTGAAGCCACCCCATTAATAGATGCTAGAATTGCGATTCAAACTCCTGTCTACGTGGCATTGCCCGCTGGTCACCATCCTCTGGTTATCTCTGTGAGAGCTGAAACAAGAAGGTGGAGTATTGCTCTAGCCAGTTTGGCTTGGATAAAGTGTTGGTCCAAGGACTTAAGGGCCCTGGGTTTGATTCCAGTCAAGGGCACATACCTTGGTTGCAGGCTTGATTCCTGATGTGTCTCTCTTACGTCGATGCTTCTCTCTGTCTCTCCCTCTCCCTTTCACTCTCTAAAAATCAATGGAGGGAACTCAATACCAGATATCAAGCTGTATTATAAAGCCACTGATCTCAAAACTGCCTGGTACTGGCACAAGAACAGAAATATAAACCAATGGAATTAAATAGAGAAACCAGAAATTGACCCAAATCACTATGCTCAATTAACATTTGACAAAGGAGGCAAGAGCATACAATGGAGTCAAGACAGTCTCTTCAACAAACAGATACATGCAAAAAAAACAAAACTAGACCACCAAACTTACACCATACACAAAAAATAAACTCAAAATGGATAAAGGACTTAAACATAAGATGGGAAACCATAAAAATTTTAGAGGAATCCATAGGCAGCAAAATCTCAGACATATGCCGAAGCAATATTTTCACCAGTACAGCTCTTAGGGCAATGGAAAATAAAGAGAAAAGAAACAAATGGGACTACATCAAAATAAAAAGCTTCTGCACAGCAAAAGAAACCATCAACAAAACAGCAAGAAAGCCCATTGCATGGGAGAACATATTTGCCAATGTTATTTACAATAAGGGTTTAATATCCAACATATACAGAGAACTCATACAACTTATTAAAAGGAAGGTAAACAACCCAATCAAAAAATGGGCAAAGGACCTAAATAGACACTTTTTGAAAGAGGACATACAGAAGGCCCAGAGACATATTAAAACATGCTCAAAGTCACTAATCATCTGAGAGATGCAAATCAAAATAACAATGAGGTACCATCTCACACCTGTCAGAGTGGTTATCATCAACAAATCAACAAATGACAAGTGCTGGCAAGGATGTGGAGAAAAAGGAACCCTCTTGAACTGCTGGTGGGAACGAAGGCTGGTGCACCCACTATGAAAGACAATATGGCATTTCCTCAAAAAATTAAAAATGGAACTTCCATTTGACCCAGTAATCCCACTTCTAAGAATATATCCCAGCCCTAATCGGTTTGGCTCAGTGGATAGAGCGTCAGCCTGCAGACTGAGAGTTCCCAGGTTTGATGTACCTTGGTTGTGAGCACATCCCCAGTAGGAGGTGTGCAGGAGGCAGCTGATTGATTTTTCTCTCTCATTGATGTTTCTAACTCTCTATCCCTCTCACTTCCTTTCTGTAAAAAAAAAAAAAAATCAATAAAATATATTTAAAGAATATTATATCCCAAGAAATAAGAAACACCAATCAGAAAGAATATATGCATCCCTATGTTCATAGCAGCACACTTTACAATAGCTAAGATTTGGAAACAGCCTAAGTGCCCAACAGCAGATGAGTGGAATAAAAAACAGTGGTACATCTACATAAGAGAATATAATGCTGCTGTAAAAAGGAAGGAATTCTTACCATTTGCAACAGCATGGATGGTCCTGGAGAGTATTATGCTAGGTGAAATGAGCCAGTCAGAGAAAGATAAATATCACATAATCTCACTCATTTGTGGAATATAATGAACAACATAAACTGATGAGCAAAAACAGATCCAGCCGAAACCGGTTTAGCTCAGTGGTAGAGCGTCGGTCTGCGGACTGAAGGGTCCCAGGTTCGATTCCGGTCAAGGGCATGTAGATTGGTTGCGGGCACATCTCTGGTGGAGGATGCGCAAGAAGCAGCTGGTCGATGTTTCTCTCTCATCGATGTTTCTAGCTCTCTAGCTCTCTCCCTTCCTCCTCTCTGTAAAATATCAATAAAATATATATATAAAAAAAACAAAAACCAAAAAAACAGATCCAGAGACAGAAGCATTGATCAGATGCTCAAACCTCAGAGGGAAGATAAGGGAAACTAGGGGTAAGGGGGCGAGATCAACCAAAGGACTTGTATACAAGCATATAAGCATAACCAATGAACATAGACACCAAGGGGCTGAGGACATGAGTGGGGGGTGGGGTGGAGGGGCAATGGGAGGAAAATGACACATATGTAGTACCTTAATCAATAAAGAAGGAAAAAGAAATAGAAAAATAACCTTGAGTGAGGATTAACAACACAAAGGTGGAGTGTTGTTCCATCTCAGAAGCTGGGCACGAGCATGTCAGAATTGACCCGGATATTTTTGCTGCACACCATGAAAGTGCCACAAGCATTGATTTTGTAGTTACAAATAAATTAGCGGGTGGGGGAACTCACAAACAGAGAATCTGTGAATATTGAGGCTCAACTCTAGAGATAAAGATCTAACAACCAGAGAAAGAGCTGAAAGAACAAGAACTGGTTGCCTCTGGTGAACAGAGTGCTGTATGCAAGGAGCAGGATATGGAACTGTAGAGAAACATCAATCCATCGCCTTTCATATGAGCCCTAATCAGGGACTGAACCTGCAACTCAGGTATGTGCCCCAACCAGGGATCAAACCGGCAGCCTTTCAGGGCATAGGAAGACACTCAACCAACTGAGACACACACTGGTTGGGCAAAATATTTAAAAATTGGCCGACCTATACAGACAATAGGGTGGTGAAGGCCTGGGGCAGAGGGCAGGGGCAGACAGATTAGAAGGGGTCAATGAGGGGAAAAAAGGGGACATGCAATACTTTCAACAATAAAGATTAAAAAACAAAAGAAAGAAAATTACCCATATAAAAGTAAAAAAGAAAATTGCCTGACCAGTGTGGCTTAGTGGTTGAGCATTGACCTATAAACCAGGTCACGGTTCTAATCCCAGTCAGGGCACATGATCGGGTTGCTGGCTTGATTCTCAGTGGGGGGCGTGCAAGAGGCAGCCTATTGATGATTCTCTCTCATCATTGATGTTTCTCTCTGTCACTCTCCCACCCTCTGAAATCAGTAAAAAATAATATTAAAACATTTTAAAAAATCATTCCCTCTCCCAGGTCTCCTTTCTCCGCCTCGGGCTGCTGGGAGATCTAATCTGTCATTATTGGGGTTTGCTATGGTGTTGTAAATGGTGCTGTAAATGAATAGTTCAGATGAGAGGCCCAGGCAGCGGGAGCTGTGGGTTTCAATGCAGGAGGCCCCCTGCTGATCCCAGGGGCTGGGGAAGGCTCCTGGGAGAGGCGAACCTTTGAAATAGGAGCCATAAAGTCTCCATTTGGAAATAAGTTGCTATCCATATCTTTCATTAGCTTCAAGAATAACAAAAGGAAAATGTTCATTGCAAGCAAGGAAACCCATTACAAACCAGCTCAGGGAGAAAGGACTTTATTGGTCATAACTGAGAAGAATGGCTGAATCCAGGGTTTCACCAGAACCCTGCCTTGATCTCGCTGTCTCTTGGCTAATTTCCTCTGGGATAGCACCATTTTCAGGCTGACTCAACATGGTGAGAAGGATGACCTTCACCATGCTCACTGGAGACGCTGAGGAATTCTAACAATGTCTTGGAAAGCCTCCCCACCAGCCTGGCCTGGAGCATGTCCCTGCTCTTGGGAGGGTGGAACCACCTTCAAGGGAATGAATTGGACTGAGGAAGATTTCTATGGAATGGAATGGAAGTGGAAAGGGTTCTCCAAAAACAGACCAAAAAAAGAAAGAAAAAGAAAAGAAAAGAACCTTGAGTAGAGACAAAATATGTCTGCCATCAAAGTGTGGTCCAGAAATATTTAAACAGTTGGTTCAGTCATGCCAATGGCCTCCTCTGGCACGTCCATCTCCCTGGTTGAGGAGTCCACGGGGCTAAGAGAAGTGTCCACCTGTAGTCTACCTAGACCTTAGTTTACTCTGAATAAATATCAGAGACTCAGGAATTCCCTGCACCAATGGCTCCAAACATATTTCTGGAACGTGCATGGGCCTCTTCTCCAGTCACTGGGTTCTGACCACCCATGTTCCAGTGGGTTCTCAACTGACCTGGAGGTGTAGGACCTCAGGACAGAGAAGAACAGTGTCCGGGACTATCCTTCCTCTGCACGGTGGACCCACCACAAGTGTGTGCACCTAAGGTCCGACGGTGGTCAGGGGACTCTCACCTTCTTGCAAAATTGTCCCTCTTACTTCTTCCCCTTCCCTTCTTCTCGCATGGTCCTTGTACTGACTCTAAGGCATGTTGGGTATGGAAGGAAAGGAAGGAAAGGAATGACCCAGGTGGGAGAGAGCATGGAAGTAGTTTGTGGAGGAATCAAATACCCCACCTCCAGGCCTCCAATATCATAAGCTACAGCAGCCCAGTTTTTCCTTGTTCCCACAGACAAATATTTCTCGGCTAGAATTGGTCATCTCCTACCTGCGTGGGCTTTTACTTTGGCGCAGAATATCCAGTCATTCTGTTTTAGAAAGATCGGATTAGCCAGAATCATTTTCTTTACCTGCTCTGTATCTGGGACTTGGCTTGGGTGTGTACCCATGAGGCCATTATGATGTGAAATGGAGCCAGGGAAGGAAAGAAACATGAGTGGGCTCCCAGCCTGGGCTAAGGAGGAGTTAATCTATAATAGGTATTCAATAAATGTTTAATGAATGAGGCTCTCTACGTTTGTTATCTGCAGTGTTTTCCTGGTAGAAACTTGAGCTGTTTTACCACAGAATTCCCACTAGATGTCACTATTGTCATGTTTGCAAATCCTGTATCCCTCATTTCCTCCTACCCTTCCCCCACCTTGGTTTAATTTCATTAGATTTGGAACACAAATATGTACATTTTTAAGTTACAGGGCATATTTTCTTCTATAAACTATCAGAATCCTTGCTTTATTTCCAGGTTGTCACTGACTTTCCATTACTTTTGTTGTTATCCTTGCCTGTATTTGGTATTTGAAGGTCCCTATATGTACTAGGTGCTTAATAAAATTTGAAATGAATTGAAAAGGGGGGGCTTTATTGGGATTTGAGAAGAATAATGTCCTTTTACTGTAACTTATTGCAGTACTATTTATTTATTTTTTAAATAAGCAAATGCCTTGATTCTACTGAGTTCCTTACCAAATTCAGTGTGTTTGAAAAGGAAAAAAACCTATTAACCGCTAAGAGAAAAGGAGCATTTCCTTTGGTTCTAAGCGTAGGCAACAAACCACAGAGGCAGAATTACCTGGGCCTATGTTACCCATAGAAATCACAACTTTTATACCACATTATTGCAGGTAATTTTGAAATATCATAAACAATCATCTCCACTTTGAAATTAGATTACTAGATTCACTGTTAGAGCTTATGTGTTAAAAGAGAAGCACATATATTACTCTATCACAATGTGAAAAACATCTTATTCAGTGGAATTCATATAGTCACATGATGTTCTTGAATGCATTTAAAAACGTTACCCTGAGAGGGGTCCATAGGTTTCACCAGAATAACTGCGGTGGGCTCCTCAAAGCTGTCCATGTCCGGATCCCCAGAACATGTGCTATGTTATACTACATGCAAAGAAGAATTAAGGATGCAGATAGAATTAAGGTGGATAATCAGCTGACCTTGAAATGGGGACATGATTTTGGAGAATCCTGGTGGGCCCAATGTAATCATAGGGTCTTTATACATGAAAGAGGGGGTCAGGATCAGAATAAGGGGAGGTGTGTGATATCCGAAGGAGGTGGGACTGATGTGCTTGCTGGTTTGACCGTGGCTGGGGTCCACAAGCAGAGGAATGTGGTAGCCTCTAGGAACTCTAAGGAAACATTCTCTCCCTGAGCCTCCAGGAGGAAACAGCTCTACTGACAGGGCTGACACCTTGATCTTAGCCCCTTAAGATCCATTCGAACTTCTGATCTCCAGAACTGTAAGAGAATAAATTGGTGTTGTTTTAAGTCACTAAATTTATGGTAATTTGTTACAGCAGCAATAGCAAACTAGTACACTGACAAAGTTAGGAGCCCCTGTATCTAGACCAATTCTCAAATCCCAATAAAGCCCCCCCTTTTCAATTCATTTCAAATCTATCTTGGGACAGGTGGCTCAAACCATAGCAGCTTGAACAAATACACATTCATTATCTTACAGTTTCTTTGGGTCAGGAATTGGGAAGTGACTTAGCTGTGTGGTCTTTGGCTCTGGGTCACTCCTGAGTCTGTGATTGGATGAAGGCTATACTCAGAGATCTGCTTCTGAGGGTGGCATTCATGTCGCTGTAAGCAGGACATCTCAGCTCCTCACCACACGGACCTCTTCCCAGGACTGCTTGAAGGTCCTCACACTGGTGGCTGGCTTCCTCGAGAGTGGGTGATCTAAGAGAAAGAGCAAGGCAGAAGCCACATGCCTCTTATAATCCAGCCTGAAGTCACACATCACACCTGTCACATTCTATTCCTTAGAAGTAAAGAAGAGGAATTGGGCTTCCCTTCCAGTATCAAAGAATCTGTGGACATATTTAAAACTATGCCCAGCCAGAGTGGCTCAGTGGTTGAGTGCTGACACCATGAACCAGAAGGTCATGGTTCCATTCCCGGCCCAGGTTGCAGGCTTGATCCTCAATGTGGGGTGTGCAGGAGGTAGCCAGTCAATGATTCTCTTTTATCATTGATGTTTCTATCTCTCCCTCTCCTTTCCTCTCTGAAGTCAATACAAATGTATTAAAAATAAATAAATAAAATGACCATACTATTTTTCTCTTTGTTCCTTTTTAAAATTTCCATGAACAAATCTGTACCAAGAGCTGAAGCCAAGAAAATGTGGATAAAGAGTGTAAATGACTGACAAGACTATATATAGAAAATTTCATTTTAATTCAATTTATATAATTTATTACAGCCTTAATTTAATCAAATTAGTTGAAATCTTAAGCCAAAGAAATGAAATCCTTCCTTGTAGAAATTCTGTCATTACCAACTTGGCCTAGAATAGTATGCTTTTTTTTTTTTTTTAAATGAAGTTTTTATTTTGGAATACTTTTAGAATTACAGAAAAATTGCCAAGATAGTACAGAGATCTCATATGCTCTGTAACCAGTTTTCCCCATTGTTAATATCTTACATAGTTGCTAGGGTAAATTTGTCACAACTAATGAACCAATATTGATTCACTATTAGAAATAAAAGTCTATACTTTTTTTTAAAAGATTTTCTTAGTTTTTAACTAAATCCTTATTTCTCTGAGCAGTAAATATTTAGAGTACATTTCTTCTATGTGTCTCAGGCAACAAAAACAAGTAGGTATGAGGAGAGGACAAAAACTCCAAAGATGGATAGGGGTTTAAATCTCACCGGCATCACTTGTTAGTTGAGGGCCCCTAATCAGAATACTTCTTCACCTCAGTTTCCTCATCTGGAAAATGGGAATGATAATACATCATAGGAATGCTGTGAAGGTTAAACAAATGCATATATGCAAACGACTTTGGGTAATAGTGTATATTAGCCATTAGGGGGTAGCTATGACCACTGTTATTGAATTCAGGGTTTTGTGAGGTAGCCAGACCCAGAAAAATATCTTTTCCATACAACATGACAGGTGCAGGGCCCTCATCAGTATCTGGAGATGGTTCTGAGACCTCCTGCTGAAGTGGCATAAATGGAGTCTTGATAAATGGAGGGGGTTTGGTGGGGGAAGGACCCAAGAGATGGGAAGAAAGTGTCCAGTCTAATCAGCGGTGTGGGGTGTGAATCAGCCCAGAAGTTTGGGAAAAGGCAAGCAGCTTGGCATGTGAGGCGGTGTGGCCAGGAGCCGGGTCGAGGGAGCTGTGGTGGGGAACTTGCATTTCCCCTCTCCTGTGGCAATGGGGAGCCACTGAAGGGTTTTTAACAGGCAGATGACTCAGGTCAGATTAAGATTTTGTAGAAATGAATTTGATGGGGAAGCAAATCAGAGATGGGCCATTTAGTTTGGAGGCTTTTGCAACACAACATGTGAAAGGTGGTGAGGGACTGGTCAGGGGTAGTGAATGGAGACACATTAAAGATGTGGTTAGTGGGTAAAATTAGCCAGACTTGGTGAATGCAGGAAGTGATGCAGAGGGAGGCTCTCTTAGTTTCCTGGGGCAACCATAACAATGACCATGAACTTGGTGGTCTAAAACAACGAAGTCTCTTCTGTCTCAGTTCTGGAGGCTAGAGGTCTGAAGGCAAGAGGTCAGCAGGGCCACAGTTTCTAGGGAAGAATTCTTCCTTGCCTTTCCCAGCCTCTGGTGGTTGTTGGTGTCCCATAGTGGCAGCATAATGCCAGCCTCTGCCCCATCTTCTTTTCTGTCTCTCTTTGTCCTTTCCTCTTCTTATAAGGACCCTAGTCATTAGATTTAGGGCTCATCCTAAATCCAGATGATTTCACCTAAGACCTTTAGCTAATTACATCTGCAGTGACCCTGTTGCAAGTATGATCATCATATTTAGTTGAGGCTCTGGGTGAACACAAGTTCTTGAGGGACACTATTCAACCCACTACAGAGGCATTTAGGATGATCATTTATAAGAATCCTAAAAGGAAGGTTGTAACAGAACCATTCACAGATGAGTGAAGAGTGAATGACATAGAGACAGAGTCTAATGTGGCAACGACCGCGTAGCTGCTTCCTATACTCTAATTCTCCTCTCCTGAGCATGAAGCCAGGCTACAGTTCCCAACATCCCTTGCAGTTGAATGTGGATATGTGATTGATTTCCAGCCAATGCAAGGTAGGTAGAGCAATGTGTGCTACTATGAGGCCTGCATCACTTCCTAGGTATCACCATGTTCTTTTTCCCCTCCCAGAAAGCTGGCTGGAATGAAGACAATCCCTGGAGAACTTTTAGGGGCTAGAAGTTGAAAATTGCAGCAATGGAGGTGGCTGACCTCCTATCCCCTGCCCTTGAGTCATTACTTAGGGGAGAGACACTCAATGAAAGGCAACACTTGGTTTGCAAAATATATTGTGTTAGGGCACTGATATATATACATTTATTGTAAATCATTAAAACATTTTTAGATTACAGTTAACATACATTATTATATTTGTTTTTGGTTTACACTCCAGTGATTAGACACTACACAACTTACTAAGTGATTATTCTTATAAATTTTGCACCCATCTGACACCATACATAGTTATTAGAATATTATTGACTATATTCCCTATGCTCTACTTTATGTCCAACCAATTTGTACTATATATATATATATATATATATATATATATATATATTTTTTTTTTACAGAGAGGAAGGAAGAGGAATATAGAGTTAGAAACATCAATGAGAGAGAGTCATCGATCAGTTGCCTCTTGCACACCCCTTACTGGGGATGTGCCCACAACCAAGGTATATGCCCTTGACTGGAATCGAATCTGGGACCTTTCAGTCCGCAGGCTGACGCTCTATCCACTGAGCCAAACCGGTTTCAGCCAATTAGTACTTTTTTAAAAAGAATTTTTAAATTAATTTTTAGGGAGAGGCCGGGATAGGGCGAGGGAGAGAGAGAGAGAGAAACATCAATCTGAGAGTGAACATCTAATATCAATAAGCTGCCTCCTGCATGCCCCTTGCTGGGGTTTGAGCTCTCATCACTGGCAAACACCCTGACTGGGAATTTAACTGTCAGCCTTTCAGTGCAGGGGACAGTGCCCAACCAACTGAGCCACATTATACAGGGCCAGTTTTCACTTCTTAATTCCTTCACCTTTTCACCCATCCCATCAATCCCCCTTCCATCTGACAACCATCAACATGTTTACTGTATCTAGGAGTCTGTTTCTGTTCTGCTACTTTGGAAGGGTAACTTCACTGGATAGACAATATTGATTAGTAATACACCTCCTCTCCCCCAGCAAATGTAAAGATTTCACATTTTTCTTTCTCATCCTTTTGGTGAGAAGTACACTGTAATTCTTCTCCATATTTTTCTATAGGTTAGGTTTTTGTTTTACCCTTTGTCTTCCTTCAAGATTTTCTCATTGTCTTTGGTTTTTCTGTAGATGTTATAGAATAGAATAGATAATTTTTATTTTGTAGTTATCCTATGTGGTGTTTGCTGAGCTTCCTAGATCTATGGTTTAGTGTCTATTATTAATTTTGGAAAGTACTTGACATTACTTTAAATATTTCTCCTGTTTCATTCTCTCTATTTTCCCTCTTTCTGGCATTCCAATTATGTATATACCTTTTGAAATGGTCCCATAGTCATTGGATGTTTTGTGTGTTTTTTTCCATTTTTTTTTTTTCCTCTTTGCATGTCAGCTTGAGAAGTTTCTACTGACCTATCTTCAAGTTCACTGATTCCTTCCTTGGCCCGGTTAAATCTACTGATGATACTGTCAAAGACACTCTTTATTTTTGATACTGTGTATTTTCTTTCGACTTTTTCTTAAAGAGTTTCCATCTCCCTGCTTATAGTACCCATCTAGCATGTTGTCAGCATTTTCTATTACAGCCCTTAACATTTCAATCATAGTTACTTAAAATTCCCTGTCTGATAATTCCAACATCTGTGTTTTATCTGAGTCTGGTTCTCATGATTGCTTTGTTTCATCAGACTGTCTTTTTTTTTTTCTTTTCTTTTGCATGCATTGCAATTTTTTGTTTAAAGCTGGACCAATTGAGTTGGGTAATAGGAACTGAAATAAACAGGTCTACAACATGAGGTTTTGTGCTTATCAGGCTAGGATTTGGACTGTAATTAATGTTTCCTGCAGCTATAGGTACCAGAGGCTTCAAATTCTTCTATTGTCTTTGTTTTGTCTTTTCTCTTGTCTTTGGAGCTTCTTTATGTTAATTCAGAAAGAGTCTGTGTCTTGCAACTCTTTCAGCTATAACCCATTGTTTTTCTACCTTATAGTGGTAGGTTGTGGTCAGGGTAGTATCCTATAGTCTTGTGATAAAGTATTCAATTATTAGTGAGCCTGCGTCTCTGATGGTACAGCTCCCCCTCCTACTCTGTCTCCTGCTCCCTTCTATGGCTATGGTGTTCCCAAACTATTTCCTCATTGCCCCGCTGACTGTGTTTCTTCCCTCTAGATAAGACAGTAGTTGGAGGGACTGGAGTAGGAGGAAGGTTCTTCCCTCAGCTGGCGTAAGGTTCTAGCAATCTTTCCCCTTGTTATGGAGAAGGTCTTGAGTGTATTTCCCCATCATTACTTTCTCCCTACCCCTATCAAGGCCATGAGAAGATCCTTTTCAGATCTCAATATGGGTTCCTCTGGAGAAGCCTCATGAAATTGTGGGGGCACCACATGACTGAAGCCTCAGGAGTTTAGTACTCTCATGCTAGTCCATACTCAGTCTCCAGTAAATCATTAAAAATCCATTTAAATATTCATATCCGTTTCCCCCTCCAGTGGCTTCTGCATTAGATAAACAGATGCCAATTGCTATATTTCTCTGGATGTGTCTGTTTCTTCATATTTTGAGGTGGTGGTTTGCTCTGGGACCTCAGTTTTGAATGAGTATTGATTTTAAGTTTGTTTAGTTTCAGTTTGTTTTAAGAACAAGATGACGTCTTCCCAACCCTTCACATACCAGAACTAAAATCAGAGTCACATGAGGTTTGCGAAGGGCATCTGGTTAGCTGTGTAGGCCCTCAGATGAGGGTGGTCTAATGGATCGTGCTGGCACACTGTCAGAAGACTTGGGTCTGGCTGGAGGGCACAAGCGCTCATTGCCTCAAGGGCCCTCATTTCCTTATTTATTACATGGGAGCAGTTCCACCTGCCTCGGAGTGTTGTGAGAAAACAAATGTGACAGATGAGAAGTGTTACAAGGTCTTGCTGTCAGTGTTAACACAGCCACACTCTACTTCCTTGGAACCCGTGGCTCTACTGTGGCTGAAAGGACACTCAGCCTTCTGTGGAATTGGGTTTCTCTCATGTCCTTCTATGATTCTCCTGACTTGCCCCCTTGTCAAGTAATTAGCCCCACATTTATAAAGCATCAGCCTTGGACTTGGTTTCTCTTAGGCTCCTCTCTCTCTCTCTCTCTCTCTCTCTCTCTCTCTCTCTCTCTCTCTCTCTCTCTCACACACACACACACACACACACACACACACGCACACACACACACACACACACACACACACACACACACACACACGGCCCCAGCATTGGCTGGTCTCCAGTCATCTGAAACATGTATCCTGTCAGTTTAAAGGGGAGTTGACAGGAATCATTGGGAAAAACCACTCGTTCTGGGATCTGGGCTCATGGAATTTGTTCCTGCTGGACATTCCCTGGACCCGGAGCAATGCCAACACAACGCAGTGCCACCAGCCTCCCCTCTTTGCCTGACCTTTCCCTACTCCATGCCCGAGGGCCTTGGAGAGCGGCTGCAGAAGACTGATTGACCTCCAAAGTCAGCTCCTGAGGGCTGGCTGCCAGGGAATTCTCTCGAATGGGGCCTTCTAAGGGAGAAGGCCTCAAGTAGAGAAATTAGAAACAGAAAGAGACATTGAAAGATATTCTGCTCAAAATAAGCCTCCCTTCTCTCTCCAAGAGTCAAATAAAAGTCCTCTTTCATTTGGGTGTATTTTGTTTTTAAAAGTTCAATTTAACAGGTTTTAAAAACAAAGTGGGATAGGTCAGAAATTTGTAAAAAACAAAAACAAACAAACAAAAAACCCTACTGGAATTTTCTCTTTTTTACAGGCCCCTCCTAGTGAGGCTGCTTCTTACAGGGAGTTTCTTACCACTCTGCTTGGGTCACCTTCCCAAAGCAATGACCTTTTAGGCCAGCAGGTAACCCAATCACCCCATCTCCTTTATTCTCTGGATTTGTGTCATTTTCCCTCCTCTGCCCCTTCAAGGCAGGAAAAGGCTGTAGGATATTCCACCTGATGACCTTTAGGTGAACAGCAGACTCCCTTCAGGCCTAGGCAACAATATAAGGTAGCACCACCCTGTAGTTCGGGAATAGGTTTAGCTTCTACAAGGTATTCAAGTTTTGGGAAAGTCTTGACCAACTTCCTGGGAGGAGTTGGGATAAGAACAGATCCTATGACTGCTGATCTGATTCACCCACATTCTGGATCTCACCCAGATCCAGGGTGAGATCCAGAATGTGAGTGAATCATATCAGTCATCTGAAACATGTATCCTGTCAGTTTAAAGGGGAGTTGACAGGAATCATTGGGAAAAACCACTCTGGGATCTGGGCTCATGGAATTTGTTCCTGCTGGACATTCCCTGGACCCGGAGCAATGCCAACACAACGCAGTGCCACCAGCCTCCTCTCTTTGCCTGACCTTTCCCTACTCCATGCCCTATTATTCTGGGTCTATTATTGCTTCTCCCAGAGGAAGCACCATGTGTAAGGAAATATGAATCTCTTGTCCCTCTGCTTTACATACCTGTTCTGAAAATTCTCATTGGATCTTCCTCCTTTTCAGTCACTTTGCCATTCATGGAGATGAGGTGTCTTTACATATCTATGTGATTATTTGTTTAGGGCTTATTTCTCTCTTGTTCTAGGCTCTAATGAGGGCCTCAGTCACTCATCATTACTGAATTTGTTGGACTTAGCACAGTGCCTAAGTAAACTTAAATATTTGGTGAAATCAATTTAATCTTCACAATAGCTCTATAGGTAAGCTCTATTATTATTATTATTATTATTATTATTATTATTGTTATTTTAAATTCTCACCCTCTGGCATTTTTTCAAATTGATTTTAGAGAGAGAAGAAGGGAGAGTGAGCATGTGCAAGAGAGAAACATCTATTGGTTGTCTCCTGCAGTCACCCCAACTGGGAATTGAACCTGCATCTTTTGGTGCACAGGACATTGCTCTAACCAACTGAGCAACTTGGCCAGGGCTGTAAACTCTATTATTATGCCCATTTTGCAAATGAAGAAACTGAGACTTGAAAAAACTCATTCAAGTCTCCCAACTGAAAATCCAAATCTGAGTGACTGATTCTTAGGCCCATGCTTTCTTTTGACACAGTATAAATCCCCCTTCTAGGCGAGGGAATGAGAGAAAATGAACATACCACACAATCTTATGATAAATTCACAAGAAGAAAAGACGAAACATGTTTGAGAGACCTGTAAAAAGGGGGGGGGGGGGTAAAAATATGTTTCCGGCAAAATCTCTCTGGAAGGCAATTGCTAATGGCAAGCGCATTTGGTTGGACTAGTTTCATTCATATTTATCTTGGCAAATAAGAGTTAGAAACTTTCTCTCTTGGCAGTTATTGGAATTGAAAAAAATTCTATAAATGTATCTAAAGATTTGTTCATTTATTTCAACTAAATACATGTTCTGGGTAAAAATGCAAGTTACTCTATTTCAAATTTAGTTGACATTGAAATTTTTAACATATTAATTCACCAGCTAAAATTTAATATTTTACCCTGGGTGAGGGTAGGCATTTGTTGAGCATGCATTATATGCTAGGTCCTTTATATTGAACCGACAATAGCAGCTTTGAAGACAGGTCGTACCTCCTCCCTTGCTTTAGTATCTCTAAGAACACCTGAGAAATGGCTGGGGGTGGGAGGTGCAGGGTCTATTCTGGATTCTGCCTCTATGAATACCCGGGATATTTCCAGGGCACCATATTCTCCTGAGTTAAATGAAGGGGGGTAGGTTGGATGGCCATTAAGGATTCTTCAGGATTAAAAGTTCAATGGGTCCATGACTCCAGGTGGGTGTTCTGGTTCTGTTTTACAGTCCTCTCTCTTTAGGAATAATGGAAGGGCCAGAGAGGCAAAACCCCTGTTCAGCCAACACCTGCACAGCCTGTCTGACAGGTGGGCCTTGAGAATAAACAGTCTCTATGTGTGTTGGCCAAGTGCTGAGCCTGCAGCCTCAGCCTGCAGCTGGCCTCCTTGGCTCCCGTCGACCCCTTGGCTGCCACGTCAGTCTTTGGAATCTCCAAGTCTCCGGCAAAGGTTCAATCATTTGCTTTTTTCTCCTCCTAAGAGACAGTCCAGGGTGTTGGGGGGCTTGTTACTTTGGGAAGTCTGCCACATTTACGAATGCCTTGTAACCCCTATTGAGTGACAGATTTATTTGACAATTTTTGATAAGTGGGTTGTTTGTGACTCTCTGACGGAAGGAATTATTTGTAATTCCGACTTGAAAGCCCGACCATCTGAGAGCAATGACTAAGTGAGTGTATGTATTAAAAGGTCATTTATCGTTGCTTAACATCCTGTCATATATCATCTTATGATCCCTCTGTTTTTATTGTTTTGATCTTAAAAAAAAAATCTTTTTTAAATGTGAGAGCTGGAAATTGGGAAATGACAGAACTATTTATGGTCCCCGTAAGCAGCTGGCCCGTTTCAGTGACAAATGTTATAAACATGTTGTGTTAAAATCCCAGTCCTCTGCTCTTGATTTTAATGACTTGGAATTCATTGAACTGGAGGCACCCTGGATTCTGTTTCCTGCTGAGATTCGGTAATGGTGACATTCTGACTTGGCAGAGGGAGCGTCACTCTGCTGAGTCACGGTTCTCTTAACTTCGTCCAGGTCTCCACAAACCTAAGGACTAGAATTTGGTCACTTTGCAGGTGTCTGGAACAGTGCCCAGTGCCTATTGCTAACTAAAAAGAATGACCGTAAACTTGCTGCTTTAAAGAAATGCAAAGCCCTTGCTTCTTTCCCACCAGGGTCCCACCTCCGATGACTTAGTTGTTTAACACGCAGCACTATTAACAATTGGTTCTGTGGCTCGTAGACCAGTTGAACCTGAAGTAGAGCTCTAAGCCCTTGATACCCATTTTTTCTCATTTGATCCTCACTGTGCCCTTCAGGGGTAATTGCTGTTACTGTTCCTCATTTCAGGTGAGGACTGGTTAGCTAATTTGGCCGAAGCCATTCGGCTGGTAAGTGGGAGAGCCAAGATGTGAACCCAGGGAGGTCTGACGCCAGGGCCTGAGCTGTTATTATCCATGATTCATTGTCAGTTCAAATGACTCTAGTTCTTGGCCACTTACATCAGCAAGCCACCTGGGACGTGTGTAAAACTGGACATGGTGGGAGGAGAGGGGAAGGTGTGGCAGGGGCCAATCAGAGCAAATTCTTCCAAGTTATTGGAAAACCAACCAACAGGAAAAATCAGGGAGAAGAACTCACCATAATTTTTCCAAACAAAACACAATACTTTGGGGGTTCAAAGACCCTAAAATAAGATGAATATCTTATTCCCAGGGAAAAAGAAATGGACAAAGGGAAAAGATGAGATTTCAAAAGTGGAAGGCAGGATCTGGACAAAGATCAAAACTGTGAGAGACCATTGATGTCAATGGCTGTTCTTTTCATGAAAGATATACATTTCCATGGAAATATAGTTGCTGAAGCCTAAGGCAAACAGTGGCTGGGGAAGGAACAATGGAAAGTGCTGATGAAAGAGAAATTAGCACAACAATTCATGGGTTTACCAAAGGCAGCTGAGGGAATCGTGTCTTGTGTGTATACTTGCTTAACATGTGCAGTGTTTAAAATATACCCAGAGAACAGGGAAATGATGATGGAAAGTTTATCAGAATTTTTTATGTATAGTCAAAAGCAATAACGCTTTTCATAATTAAAGCAGGGTCTTTTGTGGTCACAGTAGAAAGAAAAGAGCCCTGCAGCTTATTTTTATTATTTTTTGGTAATAATTTTTGTTGTTGAAAGTATTACATGTACCCACCCTTCCCTCTCCCAATTGACCCCCCAAGCTTATTATTTTTTCACTCCTGTGATGTCTTTTAAAAAAAATATATATATATTTTGTTAAGTTTTTACAGAGAGGAAGGGAGAGAGATAGTGTTAGAAACATCAATGAGAGCGATACATCAATCAGCTGCTTCCTGCACACCCCCCCATGGGGGATGTGCCCACAACCAAGGTACATGCCCTTGACTGGAATCAAACTCGGGACCTTTTAGTCCACAGGCCAATGCTCTATCCACTGAGCCAAACTGGTTTTGACCTGTGATATGTCTTGAACATCTGTTCATGTCAGTACATAGAAATCTATCTGGTTCCTTTTAACAGTTTATAGTGTGGCTATTTAGTTATTTTGTTACCTCCCTCACAATGGCCATTGAGGGGGATTACATTTTTTTGTGGTGCAGACAAGGGTGCAAAGAATGTTCTTTGTGCTTGCCTCCTGTGGGAAGAGAAGCTGATTGGCATTTCCAAGGAACACACCTCTGAATCCATCACAGCCAGACCATGCTGCCGAGACAGTACGGCAGGGGTACTGTACCTGTCTACTGTGTGACTCCTGGGCAACTTTGACTAAGGTTCTCCCCAAAGATTTGGTTTAAATTCCCTCAAAACTGAGCTGTGGCCTGAGGATTTTCTTACTCAATCCTTCCTTCCTTTTCTCTCTTCTCAGATGTCAGATCTGCATCCCAAGAATAAGGGCCTGCTTGCCTTCTCCTGTCCTCTTCCCCCTTTATTGTCCGCAGGCCAAGTTGCCCTATTGAGGACTGTGAGAAAAGATCTGTTCTGTGCAAGACACACGTGATTCTCCAAGAAATTCTAAGTTTGAGAAGTAAATGAGAAAATTTGAGAATAAGTAGTGATATTCATTTGTCCAATATCTCAAATTCCATACAAGGACCACATGCAATGATGGCTGATACCTTGGTCTCAGACTTCCAGCCACCAAAACTGTAAGACTGTACATTTCACTTGTTTAAGTCACTTAGTTTGTGGTACTTTGTTATGGCAGCTCTAGCAAGTGAACACATCAAGCTACATAATACATATTGTATGTATGTGTTATTATATTATTATAATATAATCCTATCTAATAAAAGAGCAAATTGACCATCACTCCAACATATAAGATGGCTTCCCCCATGTGGTCAAAAATGGCCACCACAAGCTGGCCAGCAGGGGAGGGCAGCTGGGAGGGATCAAGCCTGCAAGGGAGGGCAGTTGTGAGTGATAGGCCAGCAGGGAAGGGCAGTTGGGGTGACCAAGCCTGCAGGGCAGGGCAGTTAGGGATGACCAGGCCAGCAGAGGAGGGAACTTGGGGGTGACTGGCCCTACAGGGAAGGGAAGTTGGCGGGGGGTGGGGGGGGGGGGGGGGTGGGGGAAGACCAGTCCTTCAGGGCAGGGCAGTTAGGGGTAAACAGGCAGGCAGGGAAGCAGTTAGGTATCAATCAGGCTGGCAGGGGAGTAGTTAGGGGGCAATCAGGCAGGCAGGCAAGCAGTTGGAAGCCAGCAATCCTGGATTGTGAGAGGGGTCCCAGATTGGAGAGGGTGCGGGCTGGGCTGAGGGAACCCCCCCCCCCCCATGCATGAATTTTGTACACCAAGCCTCTAGTATGATAAGATATGATATGATATGATGATATGATATGATATGATATATGATATAATAAATTTCCTTTCTTCAACTACTTTTTGGGTGCTAATCATTCTCTCTCTCTCTCTCTCTCTCTCTCTCTCTCTCTCTCTCTCTTCCCCCTTACTTTTCTATATATCTATGACAAATGTACCCCAGATTCTCTAAGAAAAATGTACATGTTTTAATTTATTTTAAAAAATCAGATAATCTTTTAATGCCATGTTTTTTTCTTGAAAACTTCCTTCATGGAGTCTTTTAAAAATATATATATATATATTTTTATTGATATTTTACAGAGAGGAAGGGAGAAGGATAGAGATTTAGAAACATCAATGTGAGAGAAACATTGATCAGCCACCTCTTGCACACCCCCCACTGGGGATGTGCCCGCAAGCAAGGTACATGCCCTTGACTGGAATCGAACCTGGTACCTTGGCCGACGCTCTACCACTGAGCCAAACCGGTTTCGGCCTTCGTGGAGCCTTTTATCTTTGGGCTCCTACCTGAGCCTGTTGCTTTCTCGAGCTGTCAGTCATCTGATGCCCTGGGGCCTCCCTTTTCATCATCCTGGAGATTCCCCTTTCTTCTCTTTTATTTTGGTTCCCTACGTTTTCCTGAGTCCATGTGTTTGTTTTCTTGTTTTAACAACAAGTGGAGGAAGTGAGGTCAATCCTTTGAGACCTTGAATATTGGAAAGTTGTCTTTAGTTTGGCCTTTCATTGGATTGTTAGTGTGGGTTTTGGGATGGTTATCTATTGGTACATAACAGTTACCCCAAAACTCCATGGCTATGTACCAAACATTTCTCATCTCACAGTTCCTGTGAATCAGGGATCTGGCTGGGTACTCTGGCTCACAGGCTGCAGTCCGGGTGTCAGCTAACTGCAGTCATCTCAATGCCATCTGCTTCCAAGCTCACACATGTGGTAATTTGCAGGATTCAGTCCTCAGGGGTTGCAGGATTGAGGGCCTCAGTTTCTCATTGGCCATTAGCTGGAGGTCTCTCTCAGTTCCTGGCCACATGGGCCTCTCCATAGGCAGCTCCCAGCATGGCAGTTGGCTTCCACCAGAGTGAGTAAGCAAGAGGGCAGGAGGCAGCCCATGTCCTTTTGTAACCTAACCTCAGAGGTGACATTCCAACAATTACTTTGTATTTGATTTATTGGAAGCCAGTCACTGGGTCCTGCCTACCTATATTCAAGGACAGAAGTTTCCTTAAGGGCATGAATCCAGGAAGCAGGGATAATGGGAACCATTTTAGAGAGTGCTTACCAAAAGTCAAACATAGAATTTTAAATAGAAAAATAGTTTTGTTTTTTTGTTTTTTAGGTTTCATGGTTGCTTTTGAAAGAAGTCTAATGCCATTCTTGTTCTATCTTCATTATGTAACCATTTTTTTCTTTTTCTGAGAACTTCTCTTTGCTTCAAAACTCTGAACATTTTTGGTGATGTGCCTTAATACGAGTTTATTTTTTTCTGTTGTGCTGGACACTCAGGGGCCTCTTTCCATTCAGAAACTCAAATGTCTATGTTCTGAGAAATTTCATGAATAATTTCTCTCCTTCACCCCCCGGATATTTATTTTGTATCCTGCTACTTTAGTGAATTCATTTATCAGTTTTAATATATATATTAAAACTGAAGATATATATCTTCCCCTTTACTTTTCTTTTAAAAAATGTTTTATTGATTTTTTACAGAGAGGAAGGGAGAGGGATAGATAGAAACATCCATCAGCTGCTTCCTGCACACCACTTACTGGGAAGAAAAGAGCCCTGCTGTTTATTATTATTATTATTATTATTATTATTATTATTATTTTGGTATGTAACCACCTCTACAGCTCCTGCCCTGCCCTGCATCTCACCCATAGTCCATCCTCTTCAACTCAAGCAGGAATTGAGAGAAGCTCTTTTGCAAACACAAGGGGAACCTGCTATAAGATGAAGCTGACTTCATGGAAATAAAACAGAGATGAAAGGAAATCAAGTCCTAAGTGAAATCTTTGGACATGTAGATCAAACTGCCTGAAGCTCACTGCACTACTTGACATTTCCATATACTAAGCCTATCAATCCTTTTCATTGCTTATATTGTATACTAGAGGCCCAGCACATGATTGAAATTGCGAAGGGAGGCGCCCTGCCTCCCACCATGTGAGGAGGCCCCCTGCAGGCCTGACTTCTGCCCCAGGTCCCCTTTGCCCCCGTCCATGTGTCTGCTCCGGACCACCAGAGCCACAATGCCAGCTAGGGCAGGCCCTCCTGTTGCTGTCTCCATCTCCGTCTCTGCTCTGGGCCTCACCTGCCCACACAACCTCTTCCTGTCCGGTTGTGACCATTACAGCATCCTGGCCTAATTTGCATGTTATCTCTTTGTGTGTATATATATATATATATATATATATATATATATATATATATATATAATCTTTAAAAAAATATATATATTTTATTTATTTTTTACAGAGAGGAAGGGAGAGGGATAGAGAGTTAGAAACATCGATGAGAGAGAATCATCGATAAGCTGCCTCTTGCACATCTCCTACTGGGGATGTACCCACACCAAGGTACATGCCTTTGACTGGAATCGAACCTGGGACCCTTGAGTCCATAGGCCAACGCTCTATCCACTGAGCCAAATTGGTTAGGGCTACATAGATAATCTTGTTACTTGTAGCTGAGACCATCACTGCTACATTATCTGCTCAGTCCAGACCCACAATCTAGCACAGGATCCTGCACAATCACTGGTTACTACTGCCATTTCCCGCTGGGCTCTGGTTTCCACTCTGAGCATGGCTCCTGTTATGCAGAGCTTCCCAGTGGGCATTGCCACAAATGTCCTGGAGCCCTCCAGACGCAAAGCCATCAGAGTACCCTGGACAAAGTGAGATAGAATATTTCTCTCCCCTCATGTTACATTCTGAGAGAAAATTCTCAAAACTCATTGCTCTGGCCACAATATTGTTCAGTTTCAATGAAATGGATATTTTGATTTTACTGGCATTGCAGTTCTCTCTCTTCCAAGGACAAGATATGAGTTCATGGGACACAGCCAAGGATATTTAAGTAATAGACACCACCCCTATATTAAACTCCATCAGTCCCTCCAAAGCCAGCCAGGATCATTCTAATTTTAGAATATTGTTTCCCAGAGGGCCCTTCAGTCCTTTTCAAATAGACTCTCATTTATTAGATAAATATTGGTTTATCAATTAGCTTGTACTAGCTTAGCCTGCAGCAATCCCAAAATCTCAGTGGGTTGGCAATAAGAGTTTTTACAGTTTTAACATTATATTAATTATGTAAACACTAGAGGCCTGGCACACTGGTGGGGGGCGTGGCCTGTAGGGATCAGCTGTGAGAGCACCACTCATCTTGGTCAGCAGGGTGGCACTCTCAGTATGGGAGCACACTGACTACCGGGGGGGGGGGGGGGGGGGGGGGCAGCTCTTGCATTCAACACCTGCCCCCTGGTGGTCAGTGCATGTCATAGCAACTGGTAGACAAGTCGATCTGCTATAAGGTCGCTGGGCTTATATATATATAAAAATAAAATGGTTCTATGTATAAATTTGTTCAAGATTCATCATCAGCCATTCAATATAATGGTTTCTCCATTCTTTTATTTAAATTCATCTCTTGATTAACTGAATTTCATCACCAGGTGGTTTTTCAAGAAGTACTTAGAGATGCAACAGTCCCTGCTTATTTTCATGTTTGTGAATGACTATTGCCTTTAAACTTGAGTGACAATTTGGCTACGTGAAACTTGTTGGCTCATACTGCTCTCTGAACGCTGTAGACAATAACCATACTCCACTACCTTATGCTACTGAATGACACTGGGGGTATGCCTCAGGCCAGTTGATCTGTATAACATCTAAATACATTAAAGCCTGTGGAAGCCAGTCATGAGATCCAAACTGCTTTCCTTCAGAACTTGCTCTGGAACAGCCCAGGAATAAAAGAAGTCCAAATTTCAGCCACTCTGCTACAGATTGCTGCCCTCCCTGTAAGTATCTTTCAAAATGTTTGCCAGATCATTATGGTGGCTAATCAAATACCACCTTCCCTATAATGTAATGATTTCTTATGTAGATTTTGTGTTTTTCTACATTAAAATTGCTTTATTTGTGTTGACTTTAGGAGTAATGCATGCTCCTTGGAAACACGAAAGCAATATATAAATTGAAGTTTCCTAGGGTCACACCTATCCCCTTGGAGATGATAACTATTGGCATTTTAGTGATGGCCTGCTCTGTGTCTTGGGTATGTATTGTTTAGTACAAAAGAGTCAAAATACATTTTGTAAGGCTGAGGAGCACAGTGTCAAGGATAATACATTTTGATGATTTGAACACAAAGGTTAGAGGAGCAAGGTAAATACACCAAGAGGTAGGAAGCTGAGAGGTAAAAATGGGCAGGTGTGTTGGTATCAGAGAAGTCTGGCAACAGGGGTCAGAAAATAAAAGAGGGAGTTTGGGAACTGAGGCTAACAGGTGGGCCCTATAACTATCATTATATCTCATCCGGACTCAACATCCCCATTATGTTTCGTTATTCAACAGTTGGCAATGATTTTAACATGTGTGTTTTGACACCTGAAACCACATGAGATTTACCGATTGTCTTCCAGTCGCAATAATCACAATCACTGTAGTTATACATTTTGGGGTAAATTTAATGTGGAATTACACAAAAAGCTTAGTATTTACTGCTCATAAATATTTTATTTATATATATATATATATATATATATATATATATATATATATATATATATTTTATCTTTCAAGCTTTTATTTAAGGGCACGGATTCGGGATGGATTTTAGATCTTGTTGAAAGCAGCCACGTCCATGGACTGCACATAGTCCTCAAAAGCAGTGATCTGCTCCTCCAGCATGTCTGTTCCAATTTTCTCATCTTCCACTACACACTGTATTTGAAGCTTTTTAATTCCATACCCCACCGGAACCAGTTTAGAAGGGCCCCAGACCAAGCCATCTGCTTGAATGCTCCTGACACATTCCTCTAATTTTACCATATCTGTCTCATCATCCCAAGGTTTCACATCTAACAAGATGGAAGACTTTGCAAGAAGTGCAGGTTTTTTGGCTTTCTTTGATTCATACTGTGCAAGGCGTTCTTCTCTTAGCCTCTTTGCTTCTTTGCTTTCCTCCTCATTGTTAGACCCGAAGAGGTCAATGTCGTCATCGTCGTCTTTACTGTTGGCAGCCCCGCTTCCGGTGGTGTCTTCCACATTAGCAGGGCCATACTTGCCCAAAGCTTTCTTCACTCTGGGCAGGCTGACCTTCTCCTTCTCGTAGGACTTGCTGTGATTGTACCAGCGAAGGGCATGGCATAGGTCGGCAGGTGGCGGGCCAGAGACTGCTTCGAACACCGCCACGTCTGCTTGGGATGGCACGTACCCCTCGATGTAGCTCCTGTCCGCCAGGTAGCTGTTGAGCACCTGCAGGCCGGACGCGCTCTTGAGGTCTCCGAAGCCCATGGCGCTGGCGGACAGGGGAGCTGGGCGGCGGCGGAGGTGGGAAGCAGGACGCGGGTGATCGCCAGCGAGCCCTAAGAGGGGGAAAAGGGAGCTCATAAACATTTTTAAAAAGCATGTTATATGTTTGTTTATGCTTTCAACAAGTATTTCTTGAGTACTTTCTCCATTCTAGCCACAAACAACCCCTGTGCACTCTTGGAGCTTAAAATCTAATGAGGAAACAGACATGAAGTATATAACCACCCAAATAATACAATTACAACCTGAAGGAATCATACAGGGCTTTGAGAAAGCAGAAATGGATTTTACTTTGGTTGGAAGTTCAGAGAAGGTTTTTTGTTTTTTTGTTTTGTTTTGTTTTAATTTTTGAAACTGAAGTATTAGAATTCATTACCTTGGAGGTGAATACATTTAGGAGCATTCCAGGCTGAAGAAACAGCAGTGCAAAAGTCTCAAGGAGAGAGACTATTGTTTTTAAGGATCTAAAAGAAAACCAGGTGGCTGGTCCGCAGTATGTGAGGATGGTGTGGGAGGCTGGGGCAGTAGATGAGGCCAGGTCTTACAAGGAATAAACCTGACCAGCATGGCTCCCAGGTCCGTTTTTTTAAGTAATGATCCATTGGGTGAATGAACCTGCCATTTATAGAGAAGAGGCATATTAGTTGGGAAGAGACCAATAATTCAGTTTTGGACAGTTTTAGTTTGATATCTAAGTGGAGATGTCAAATGGGCAGTGGACATGTGAATCTGGAATCGTGGAGAGGTCTGGAAGTGGGGTGTGTGAGTGCTCAGTATACAGAAGATCTTTAAGGACATGGGGAGTGATGAGATCACCTATATTGAGAACTTAGATTTCCAAGAGAATAGGGTCAAGAAAAGAACCTAAACTTGAACCCAGCAGATGAGATGGAGAAATGATAGAAAGACTGAAGAATAGGAGATAGGCCAGAAGTAGGAGGGTGAATAGGTTTCCAGGCAACCCTGAGGCTTCATTGATGCCTGGCCTGGCCACTGACTTCCTATGTCACCTTTTCCCTACTCTGACTATACTGCTGGTATCTTCAAGCTTTGCTTTCTGGTTTATTCCAGCTTGGCAAAAGGAGTAACAGCTGAGTACCAACTCTTGTTGTGACCACCAGGTTGTTGTCACCTCTTAAGAACTTGGAAATAAGGAAATTTAGATTTTCTTCTGAGAGTTAAAGTCTAAAACCAGAGCAGAGATGTGCAAAGGTATTAGAGAGAAATGGGGGTGCTTCCAGTAGGCATGACTGGGCAACTGGAATGCATTAATGACTAAAGGGGCATCAGTTATAAAGAGTAGAAGAAGGAGAATAACAGAGAAAAATGTTGACAGTGCTCACTTGAGAACTGCTTGCAGTGAGGGAGCGTTAGATGTTCAATGTTTCAATCTTAACAGCAAAAGCAAAGTCGTTGGTGAAGTGGGGGTAGAAGCCAATAACACTGGCCCAGTGGTTTTCAAAGTTTGGTTGTATTAGAATCACCTGGGAAACCTGTGAAACATACAAGGGCCAGTCCACTTCGATGTCAACCAGCCTGGCTTCCCCAGGTGATTGTGTTGCATATCGAAGAGTGAGAGCTCCTGCTCCACCCAACTGGTTGGAAGCATTCTGGTTCCGTTTGTAAGAATCCCCTCCCCCTCAGGAAGTGGACCCAGCAGGCCCTAAGTACAGTTGACTCCTCTAACCGTCTTGCTCTGATTCCACTCTCACCAAACAACCTTGGGATTGTGAATCGGCTTCCTGCATCTATCTGCAGACAGGTAAGGGATGGAATTATCCTAGGGACTCACGGCTTTCCATTCCCATGACAATGATTTCTCATTGTTAATTGAGAAGATGCTAATTGAGCTTGGTTCGAGTCTCTCTCTGGGACAGTGGTCCTCAACCTTGGTCACCCAGTACCCAGTGACTCTGCACTAATTGCTGGTTACTACTACGCAGGGCTGCTGCTTTTGATGCTTTCTATGCTGTGGGCCTCAATGGGAGGAGAGAATTTTTAGGCAGCCTTGCAGAGCAGAGGGAAATGTGAAAAGCTTTGCCAAAGGAGGCTTTCCGGGAACATTCTTTTATGAGGCAATAAAATAGATACTCAGCTGAAAGAAGGAGATGCGTAGAAAGGTGTGAGGAGAGAGAGAGAACATTGAATAAAAGGGCTATCACTTTAGAACCCAGTCAGTTTTCAGCATTACTAAGATCCCGTTAGGCCAGGAAGGGAGCAATCAGTGGAAGTATAACGAAAAGTATCAGAATATAATTTCTGTGGATAGAATTCAGCCCTGGGACTGGTCTTATCACTTCAGATCTTAAACAAATCTGTAGAAATCAGGCAGTCTAAGAAGACAGCATTAGAGAGATAAAAGTGGGTACACACCAAATGTTCTCTGAGTGCTGGGGCCTGAGCACCTTTCTCTCCAGTTTATCTTCCAAGATTTCTTTACTCCTGCGCTTTAGCTGGTTATGACTTTAAAATGAGAACAATGGCATTTAAACTCCTCAGAATTTGCAAGCCTTTTCACACAGTAAAGGATCTCAGGCTCTGGCCTAAGGCCTTTTTCCTTTTTGGTGAGAAATCTGAACCGTAGGCAAGTCAACCAAGAGTTTGTCCTTTGTGTTTCCCAGTAGAGGGCATCCTTACCAAATGGATTTCTCTTTACCCTCAGAATTATTTGCAGTTAAGTGATGTGTGTTAGGGAACAGAGTTTGCTTCTAAAGGCTCCCAGTTCAGCTTATTTTTGGCAAGTCATTTATACATAAGGTGTTAAAGTGTTAAGAAGATTTGTTCCAATATTTTTCTTAGTTGGGTAAGTGATAAGTTGTACTATTAATGATGGTGGTAGCAGATCATAAAATAGTTTAGCTAAAGTTCTGCTGATTTTATTTACTCATAAATTCGACAAATATTGATTGAGTGCTTTCTGTGTGCAAGGCATGGAGGTGGGGGTGGGTCTCTGAGGGTGAGCCTGAGTCCAGCCTTCCTGGAAGAGAATTTATGAAATGGAGAGGGGATGATACATACATGTAGGGAGTTAAAAATACACACACACACACACACACACACACACACACACGTGCACACACATATATTTCGCTATTTCAAATGCTTGCTTATTAGAAACACTGATTTCTATAATATTAATTATTGGTGGTTTTAGAAATCTTTCCATTTCCTGTTGTAGATGGCAGCCAGGATATTCAAGTTGTTTTCAATCTTTTAGCTTGTGCCAAAATTGATTTGTTCAGGCCCCTGTTCTTCCTACTTTTGAAATCCAGCTATATTTGAAGAGGAAATTAATCTGTACATTGCAATTCCACCCCCAAGTTCTAAAATACATTATCTGGAAAGACTTGTTCATTGTCTTGGTTTCCTCTAAAGTCTTTCCATTTCTAGTGAAAAGGAGGAATTGTTGTAACAGCTCTCCTCAGCCCAGAGGAAATCTGGAGTGAAATTCGGAAGTGGCAGAGTTGTTTAACCTTTTCCTATCAGAGTGTTGACAATGGGAGGTTTGTTGAAAGTGTGTGGGATGAATGATATGCTGTAGGCTTGAACTCGCCACATGCTCTGGGTGATTCATTTGATCATCGCACGCCAATAACACCGGACGAGAAACAAGACACTCTCCAAGTTCAGATACTTTCTCCACCTCCAGGATGGGACCATTCAGACCCACACAGAGACCCAGAACCAGCAGTTTGGGAAGCTTGCTCTCCTGATAGTATGGCTTGCAGTAGCTTCCAGGGTGGGAAGAGGATACAGCCAGGAAGATATATGAACATGGAAATGCTTTTAATTTTGGGTCCCGCATCCTGTAACACATGGAGCTAAGTGCTGAACCTTGGAATATACTTGTAGGTTTGGGCTCTTCCCAAGGAAACACAGGTGTATGCTCACTATACTGGATGATCACACTTTCTATAATTGTCCTGTTCTGTGGGATACCAGAATGGCCCAGTGTTCGAGGCATCTTGGGGAGAGAGCCATTCTGGAGGTTGATTAAATTTCTCAGTCCTCAGGTTTACTGCTAGTGAGAGTATCTACGGTAGGTATTGCTAGTGCTTCTTCATCTAGACCCTCTTTACTAGACTGGCACAAACCCTTTCACGTGTGGTGAGTGTTGACTGCTGACGAGTCATAGACACTCCTTCTCTAGAGAATTGTCCCCCATTGATGGGAGCCACTTCACCATGGAGATTATGTTCCTTTTGGAAATTCACAATGAATGGTTGAAAATCATGTACAAAATATTGGCTTCCTTTCCTCAAGATAGGAACCACTTTTGTGATGTAACTCATGCTCCAAAGCAGCTCATGGAATCAGGCTGAAGAAAAAGTCCAGCTAAGACTACCTTCTTGCTTAGTAATTTTCCTGTCTCATCCTGCTCTTTCTCAAGCGCCGCCCCCCCCCCCCCCCTTTCTCCTGAGAGCATTCTTGTAATAAATCATCTCAGGATCTGCTTCTAGAAACCCTACCTGAGATAGCATCTCTTTTGACTTGGTAGAACATATAGTCTACTTTACTTTTATATAATGTGTTGGTTGCATATTAGCAGTCAACTCTTCCTCTCCCTTTTAAGAGAACATTTTATTTTATTTTTTAAAATTTATTTTTATTGTTGAAAGTATTATAGATGTGCCTCCTCCCTTTTTTCCAGATGACCCCCCTCCACCCTGTACCCGCCCCTCCCAGGCCTTCACTACACTATCATCGGTGTCCATGGTTTATGCATATATTCACATAAGTTCCCCGGTTAAACATTTTGTTCATGTATAGGGTGACTATGCACTTCAGTTCATTCTGGTCAATGAATCTTGTTTAGTGCAAGCCAATCATAGTTTCATTCCTCTTTCCAGTGAGTGGTTTAAGAATGACATGTGCCCCAATTCTAGTCAGTGGCACCTAAGGGAAGTCTGCTACAGGGTATCTGGACATGTTTTCTTTGATCTTAAAAGGAGAGCAAAGGAAAATATATGTTTGTATTTTTATCTCTGGACATTGTTTGAGTGAGAATGTGGTAGTGGAGCGGTAGCAATTCTTTTGTGATCATGAGGAGATGCTAAAATAATCTCAGACCCTGAAGGTTATAAAGTCATTGAGCCATTGAATTACCCAACCCTAGAACCCCAACCAATCAGCTATCCCGAGTTTAGTTTGTAAAATAACAAAAGTTCATATTTGTTCAGACAATCTTTAGTTGAATCTGTTGCTATCTGTTAATGAAAATATTCTAGATATCTATAAACCAGGCTTGATAAAAGGTCAAGTCATATTGAGAACATAGAACAGAAAAAAGTAATTGATATTCTCCATTCTATTTTTCTATCATAGAGAATAATGGGCTGGCAATGATTTGTACAATATTTTGTTTTGGCTTGTATAGCTGGTTTATTGAATGGGCCTAATTTAATGGAAGCAAAACCAGAAAATGGGTTTATTTTTCTTCCATCACTGTCTTCAAACATTCTCACTTGCATTTCCTTTGCCTCTTGTCCCCTAGTGACAGCTTTTGTTCACTTTCAGCTGTAAGAACAGTCTCATTTTTGTGGTAGAAAATATAGTGCAAGTTAAGTTAATAGTTTCAGTCTTGCATTTAGTTACAAATATTGTTCTTTTCCAACACATCAGGCCTGAGACTCAAGCTTGGGGTCCCATTCTTGCATCTTATTTCTCAGGTCATTTTTACTTAGTTGGTGCTCAATGTAGTTCTCTTGGCTGATACTTGCTGGCCACCATTTACTCTGGGTAGCTGGGGTCTAAATTCTGGCTCTTTTGTAGGATGCTATTATCAATTCCTTGAAAACTTCACGGAGGAACTCTTATACTTTGCTTTCCTGGAGCTGCTGATTCATTTTTTGCCTGACCTTTGGGATGCTTCCGCAGCTCTTGTCCTCCCTCTTCAAGCTATATATCCTACACAGCCTCTCCCTCTATCTAAAAGGCTGTCTTTTGATTGGGGAAAGATGAATTGAGCCTTGTCTTCCATCCACATTATTTTCCTAATCAGTCTACTCATGTATTTTCACCCCAGTGAAGGGAGACATGAAAGTTGTCCAATGTTGACCTCTTTGTAAAATTATTATTTACTTATTATTATTTTAAAATTGTTTTCAGAGAGGAAAGGAGAGGGAGAGAGAGAGAGAGAGAGAAACACCAATGATGAGAGAGAATCATTGATTGGCTGCTTCCTGCATGCACCTATTGTGGATTGAGCCCACAACCCAGGTATGTGCTTTGCCTGGGAATCAAACCAGTGATCTCTGGGTTCCTGAGTTGAAGCTCAACCACTGAGCCATACTAGCCAGGCTATAATATTTTCATGACAGGGAGAAAGCACTACATTTTTAAAGCTTGCAGATGGAATTAAACTTTTGTGTCTGGACAGGAACCCTCAGGTAATGCCTCCGCTTCCTCCTCTTTGAGCTCTGGGTTTGATTTTTCTGGTTTATCTTTCTAAATGTTACTTTCCAAATCCTATCAGCTAATTCCTCCTTAGCTCATTCTAGATCTGGTGTTCTGAACATGAAGCTTTCCCTGGTTTCCTTTTCCAGGACTCAAGGCAGCATAGACATGAATCCTGCCCATCTGTGACTGACTGTCTCTACTTTCTCCTTGTGTTCCATCTACTTCTGGCTCCCAAATGATCTCTCCTTTCTTTTCCACTTCCTTTTTCCATTAGATAGTTCTTCCTTTATGCCTACTAAATTCTTGTTTAACAATTACAGTGTTTATATGATCTCAATTATTTGTGGAATCTAATGAACAAAAGGAATTGACCAACAAAATAAGACCTGAAGTAGAAAGGGATGGAACAGACTGATATACCTTGATGTGGGGTTGGGGGACAAAAAAAGATAAATCAAAGAACTTATATAGTTACTAGAAGCCTGGTGCATGAAATTCATGTACTCGGGGGGAAGCCTGTGCCCTCTCAGAGTCAGGGAGCCCTTGGGGGATGTCTGACTGACAGCTTAGACCTGCTTTCCAGGGGAGCAGGCCTAAGCCATCAGTAGGATAGCCTTAGTGCTGCCACAGAAACAGGCGAGGCTCCCGCTGCCGCCATTACCCTTGCCAGCCGTGAGCCGGTTCTGGCTGAGCGGCACTCTCCCTGTGGTAGCGTAGCACCAGGGGACAGCTCCTGCATTAACTGTGTGCCCCCTGGTGGTCATTGCATGTCATAGCAACCGGTAATTTCACTGTTTGGTTGATTTGCATATTAGCCTTTTATTACATAGGATATGCATAGCCCATGGACACAGTAAATAGGGTAGTGAAGTCCTGGGGAGGATGAGTAGGGGCTGGTATGAAAGGGGGAAGGGGAGAAAATGGGGGAGATATCTGTAATACTATCAACAATAAAAATATATTAAAATTATTTCAGTGTTCTTTAAAGAACTGCATAGCCTTCTGAATCTGTTGTAGCCATAGACTCATGAAAAAATCCACTAATACCTTCTGGAATTTGTTCTAAGTCACAGAAAATAGTATTATTCTCTCATTTGATGGGTCACTGTTTCAATGTAGTATTTGAGAACAAGACTGATAATTATATTTACAGCAAAATAAATAAACAAACAAATAAATAAAATAAATTATTATTTTTAGCTCAGTTAGTGAAGCAAACATTATGTTAAGTAAAGCGAGTGCATAAATAATTTGTCTGCAATATGGATTGACACTAATAGCTTTTACAATTTGCTAAGCACTGTTCTGTGCTTTTTATATGAATTAACATTTTTAATTTCTGTGTCAACCCAAGGAGATTTTCCTATTATTATCTTCAATTTACAAATAAAAGATGAAGGCAGAGAGAGGTTAAGTAACTTACCTGTGGTCACTCATTTTGGAAAAAGCAGAGTTGGGATTTAAACTATGACACTGACTCACAGTTCCAACTCCTTTGTATTAAGCTATAGTTACTCACCATGCTATACTGCAGGGGTTCTCAAAGTATGGTCCTGGGACCAGCAGCATTAGCACTGCGTGAGGACAGGTTATAAAGGTGAATTCTTGGGCCATGGCCCAACCCACTAAACTGGGAATTCTGGGGAGGGGACCTAGCCATCTGTGTTGAAATAAGCCCTCCAGATAATTCAATGTTTGCCATATTTGACAACTACTGCTAGACTGCCATCTGTCAAGTAATTTTTGATTTACCCTTTGAGTCCTGCCTCCTTTTGGATAAGTAGGAGAAACTTCTAACATCTAAGCATCCACATGGGGAGTGAATTTAGGGTTCTGTTTTGAGGTGGGAGGATGCTCCAATAGTCTCCTTAGCCCTTCATCCTCTCATCTTCCCACCTCCCTGAAAACTTTGTGGAAGATGAAGGAAATGCTGTATGTGATTGCTTATTCAATAACAGCTGGCACTGATAAAATTTAAAGTATGTGGGTAAGTCATAAAGCTAATCACTCATAACTGGGGATTAGCAGTAATTATACTGCTGCTAACCGAATAGGGAAAAAGTAAGACATTTTGTTCCCTTTCTTTTAAATTGTTAACTTTTTACTGCACGTTATTTATAGTAGGTAGATAAGGCTAGAAGAAAGTAGTTTTCACATTCTGTTCACAAAACCTGCAAATCTGTACAGTGAGGATAGAGTTACTCCTGGCCTCAGACCAAGGAGAGGCAATTTTGCTGTCTTATTTGATTTTTGTCTTTTAAGGCAGGTCCCTCTCTGACACCCTAATTTTTACTGATCACCCCCTAGAGTTCTTTATTTCTCTTTGACACCGAGAGAAGCCATTCATTCTCTCCTGCTTTTCCCACCTGCCTCTTCAAGTTTTCATTCCTCTTGTCTTTTTTGGTAATTCGAAGAACCACTTTATAAAATGCTAAGCTTAGTTTTTCTCTGTGCACCCAATTTCAGTTCCCATAGCAAAACCATATGTGCCAACCTGTTTGATGTTTAGCTGCTGCCTATCACCAGGTGTGGTCTGGGAAAAGGATTAGAGCAGTGCTCCCTACCTTGAGTGTCCAATAGGTACCTGAGCAATCTTGTTGAAACACAAATTTGGCTTCTTCTCACAAGATCCTGGGTGTAGAGGGCCATCTGGGAAGGCACATGAGCAATTTTCTTCATATCAGCCCATGTGTGGCAGGGGCGGGACTAGGTATGTAAATCCAGGCATGCTAGGGCCTATTTAAGAATGCAAATAGTTGGTGTTACTTCCTGGTATTGGGGGTATAAAATAAATGTGCTGGGAGGGGCCATCATTGTTGTCTTCTTCCTGCCTCTCCAGCAGACAGGATGGCAGCCCTCCCAGCTCCCAGCTTTAAATCTATCTCTGTGTCTTCTCTCTTTATTTCTATTATTTCTCAATCCCTGGCCACCTCCACTTAGAACCAGTTCGTTCATCTCTCTTTCCATGCGGGACGCAGAAAAGGGAGATCCCTGCCATGTCAGGCCCCGGCACCTGGGCCCACACTTGGAGTGATAATGGTCTATCAGTGCTTCTTGACCCTGGCTGCACACTGGGATCACCTGGAGGGCTTTACAAACTTCCAATGCTTGAGACACACTCCCTAGGTTGTGTCTCAGTTGAACTTGGGTGGGGCACAGGCATGGGTAAAAGTTTCCCAGCTGACCCTCATACATAGCCAGAATAAGAGGAAGGCATCTCCTCAGGGGCTCCCTGACATGGCACCTCATGATGTCCCCGAGGATGTGCTCTCACTGATCTGCGATGGAACAGAGTAGTGGTAGAGAACAAGACACTGGGTCCTGACCTCCTGGGTTGGAATCCCCATTTTCCTGGAAACTAATTGTGTGACTGGACAATTTAATGAGCTTCTCTGTGGTTTGGTTTCCCAATCTGTAGAGTGGGGGGTAAAATGACATGTTCTATTAAAGGATTACTGTGAGTTAAAATACGCAAAGTACTTAGAGCTGTAAATTAGTTTAGCTATTACTATGAACTAATTACCCCAAAATTTAGTGGTTTAAAGCAAGTGTTGGTATCTCACAGTACCTATGGGTCATGAATTTGGGAATACCTTAGCAGGGTAGTTTTGGCTCAGGTTCTCTCATGAGATTATAGTAAAGGTATCAGCTGAGGATGCAGCGATCTTGATAGGGGCTGGAAGATGATCTACCCCTCACTCAATTAGCTGAATCACATGGTTGTTGACTAGAGCCTCAGTTTCTCACCCCATGGGATCTCCACAGGGCTCCTTAAATGTTCTTATAGCATTTCAGGGTGAGTGATGAGGAAGAGAGAGAGAGAGAGACAGAGAGAGAGAGAGAGAGAGAGAGAGAGAGAGAGAGAGAGAGAGAGAGAGAGAGAGAGAGAGAGAGAGAGAGAGAGAGAGAGAGAGAGAGAGAGAGAGAGAACAGAGAGAGAGAGAGAGAACAGAGAGAGAGAAACAGAAACCACAATGATATTTTATGACTGAGCCTCAGAAGTCATACCATCGAATCTATCACATTTTATTAATTAGAAGTGAGATTGTACTCAAGCCCTTAAGAACGTGGGACTCCCTTTTCAAGTCTAGCTTCACCACCCTTTCCTTTCCCATACATCCCACTCAATTGGTGTCTCCTTTGCTGCAGGGTCTCAGCCTGGCAAACTACCCCTTCTCCTAGATCTGGCTCAGTACCACCTCTTCTGTGACTTTCCCCTTCACCTCACTCAGGAAGTAATTCCTCCCTCTTTTGTTTTCCCAGAGGACTTTTTATGTCTGTCCAACAAGATTTCCAAATATGTGGTATGGTTTGTGTTTATGTCAGTTACTTGAGGTCTGGGACCATATCCTGATTTATTTTTCTGTTGTTTGCACCTAGATAATGCCTTTCTTTTCCACTGATTTGTAGAAAGCTATGTGGTAAATATATTGCATGGTTTCTAACACTGAAGCAGCAATCTGTAAGCCATTACATGGCTATTTTTGTAGAGAAACATATGACTATGCACACTAAGTGATCCAAACGAAGACTATTAATAGTTCCTCATCAGCTGAGCTCAGAGTTTGCCATTGAATGGGTTATATCGATAACAAAACTTTTGTTTTCAGAAGTCATGGAATCCATGTAATTGATACACTCTAGAAACAGACTGGGATTTTCTAGCTCAGGGATGAGAGCATTTGTCATTCACCAGATCAATGGCAATCTGGTTCCTTTTTCTTGCTGATCCCAGATGTAGGAAAGCTCACACTGGGGATGTACCAAAGACAGAAGCTGGAGAACTGGGGAGGCCAGTCTAGGAAGTAAGACCTTATCCAAGGGCGACATTGCTTCTGTTAAGGAAGTTTCCTTTAGAATGAAATCCTGAATCTTCTCGTATTTAGGAAGCAGGTAGTTGGGGTTTTACCTCTGTTTCCAGTTGACCCTAAAAGGAGGAAAACTGACATAGGTGGTCCAAAGGGGAAGTTCATTTCCAAAGTTTGAAACCAGGAAAAAGGTAGAAGAGACATTCAATGATTTTGAACAGAATACCCTCTATGGATCCTAATGTCCATACGAATAAGATCAATTCTAATGTTATTATCTTTATTAGTCCTAAAACATTATCTTATTACATTTTGTTCTTTAAGCACTGTTGCTACAATTCTAGAATTTGCCAAAAAGTTCACATTTGCCTTTAAAATTTAATAATTACCTCCAAAAATCTTTCTGTTTTTATTTATTTTGTATGAACTTCTTGGAGATATATCTCCTGAAAATGGTTAAGTCTCATTCACTAAATCTTAATCTTGGATGCAAATCAAGTTGTCTTTCCTACCCTTTTCTTTGTTGTGTACCAAGTGGAGCCCAAAACTTCAGTAAGAATGACATCAAGTAAGAAGAAGATTTACTTTTGTATTCTGTCAATTACTGATTTAACCCTGTATTGGTCTTGTAATATGCAAACCTCATAACAGACTATTTGCAAAAGTTCATAACATTCACTTCAAAGAAAATGTGATACATGATTGAGTCAAATGCCTGACTTTTTGAAGAAGCACAGGAAAATAATTAATATATATTATAGTCTATTTTCATGGGTCATGGAGGTATTAGAAAATTAAATTTTCAAATCTGAGGACTTGGGGCCCCCTGCTGGTCCAAGCTCACTCAAGGCTCTTTATATCGCACAGATGAGAGCTTCCAAAGCAATCCCAGATAAAGAAGCCAGATTGTTTAGAGCAGGACTTGGGGAGAGGGGTGGGAGAAGGGCTATTGCATGAATAGTGACTTAGTTTAACACCTGCCTCACTGAAAATATTGCACATATGAAGCAAACACACTCTGAATATCCATAGCTCATGGGTCTCCATGGTACTCTCTCTTCAGCCTATGATCTATAGTAGACTTCCAAATCCATATCCGTGGTACAGACATCTTCCCTTAGTTCCAGACACGTGTTTATCTTCCCATTGGCATCTTCACCTGGATGTTCTACTACTACTCAAAAATCAACTTGTCTCACATTGACATCACGGTCCTTCCTCCACTCTTTCCCCAAGTTCCAGGAATGTGGGCATCCTCTGCATGCTTTCGTCTGTCTAAAACTCCTTGATTACGTGACCACAGAAATAGTGTCTGTTACACTAGGTTTTGCCAAATTGCTACCCAAAAATAGTTCTGTCAACCTATATTCCTAGCAACAGTATAGAAGAATTTGTTTTCCCACATCCTCTCCAATATTTGGAATGTTCAGTTTACATTTTACCAATTTGATGAATATGAAATGGTAACTCATTTTGATTTTATTTTGAATTTCTCTGATTTTCAGTGAGACTGAGGATACTTTTGTGCGTTTATTGTACATTCATTTTCTTTTTCTTTTGTGAACTGCCTGTTAATATATTTTGCTCATTTTTCCATTAGGTTGTTTTTATTTTTTGGTTGAAGCACTGCATATATTCTGGGTACTAGTCCTTTGTTGATGTTATGTCTAGAAAAATAACTTTTCCTAGATTGTAGTTCCTCATTTATCTTATTTATACTGACTTTCATCACAGATGAATTAAATAAGTTTAATGCAGTAAATGCGTTGATCTTATATTGTCTGTATTGTGCTTTTGCATGTCTTGTTTTAAAAGATGGTTCTCAAAAAGACATTTTCCTAACTTTTACTCTAATTTTTTAGAAGTTTTGGGTTTTGAGTTTGTTCTTAATTCAGCTGGACTTTGTTTTTATTTTTGCATGAGGTAGAAATCCAATTTGCTTAAGAAATATGGACAACTAATTACCTCAGAAATGATTGACTAGCTTATCCTTTTCCTATTAATCTGCAAATTTATTTCTACCAAGTATTAAGTTTTTGGACATGTGTGGGTATATTTCTGGGTTCTTCACTTTAAACCATCAGTCAACTTACCTATATCTGTAACAAACACACATTTGAGATTTCTATTGCTTTAAAATAAGCATTGATATTTGGTAAAGCATGTTTCTCTATTTGCCTTCAAATATTTCTTGCTTATTTTGGGGACTCTTCTATAAAAATTTTAGAGTTCGTATATCAAGTATAGTGAAGACATAAATATTAATTTGGAGACTATTTACATTTTAAAAATTAAGTTTTCCTATAAATTAACATATCTTATTAAAATCACATTTTCTTCTTTTTTTTTTTAGATTCACTGAGATATAATTGACATATAACATTATGTAAGTTTAGGGTGTACAATGTGTGTTTTAAAAACTATATTTTATTTATTTTTTACAGAGAGGAAGGGAGAGGGATAGAGAGTTAGAAACATCAATGAGAGATAAACATTGATCAGCTTCCTTCTGCACACCCTCTACTGGGGATGTGACTACAACCAAGGTACATGCCCTTGACCAGAATTGAACCTAGGACCCTTCAGTCCACAGGCTGATGCTTTATCCACTGAGCCAAACCAGGTAGGGCCAATGTGTTGATTTGATACATTTATGTACTAGTATTGGGAAATGATCACCACCATAGTGTTACCTAACATCTCTATTATGTCACATAATTACCTTTTTTTTTGGTGTGATGAGAACATTTAAGATCTACTCTCTTAGCAATTTTTAGGTATACTGTATGACATAGTATTAGTAATCATATTCATCATGCTGTACATTATATCCCCAGAATTTATTTATTTTAAAATTGGAAGTTTGTATAATAGCCAAGATAAGGGAACAACATGTTAATAGATGGATAAAAATGTCATATATGCAACGAACTATTATTCAGCCATAGAAAGAAGGAAATCAATTTTTGACAACGTGTATGGACCTGGAGAGCATTATGCTAAGTTTAAGATGTCAGAGCAAAAATTCTCTAACTCTATTACCATTTCATAAAAATGCAATTGGTTTTCTGTTTCTGGCAACCTTGCTAAACTTTCCAATTAATTATATGTATGTTCTTTTGGATCCTCTACTCCAATAATTGTACCAGTTTTAAAAATGTTCACAAATTTTTTGATACTTTTCATTTAAGAGATGGAATCTAATCTCGTTCCCTGGAGTGTGGGCTGTACATACTTCCTTGCTTCAAACAAGAAAAATGTGGAGGCGATGATATGTCACTCTGATATTTGATTATGGAAGATACTGAAGGTTCTCTTTTGCCTTCTGTATCCCTCGGTGTCTCTCTTTCTCTCTCTGTTGACTCACTCCAGGGGGTGGAGGGGCAGCTGCTGCATCCTGAGAACACACGGGCAGCCCTGCAAAGTCCATGTGGAGAGAAACTGAGAACAGCTGCCAACAGCTGTATGAGCAAGCCACCTTGGAAATGGGCCCTCCAGTCCCAGTCAAGATTTTTGCTTTTGCTTTTTAAAAATATACTAGAGGCCCTGTGTATGATTTGTGCACCAGTGGGGTCCCTCAGCCTGGCCAGCACCCTCTCACAATCCAGGACCCCTCTGGGGATGTAGGAGAGCCAGTTTTGGCCCAATCTTTGCAGGCCAAGCTCAGGGTGTACGAATTCACGCACTAGTTCTCTAGTATGCATATAAGATTTTTAGTTAATCTCTTCTTGCCCTCTCCTCTTCCCTCTCCCTGCTCCCCTCTGAAGTTCATCAGTTTGTTCCATGTTTCCATGCCTGCACAGTGAGTGTTTACCCCCTGGTGGTCAGTGCGCATCATAGCTGGCGGTTAGTTGCTTAGGCTTTTCTATATATACTAGAGGCCCGAGGCATGAAATTCGTGCACGGGGTGTGTATCCTTCAGCCCAGCCTGCACCCTCTCCAATTTGGGATCCCTCTCACAATCCAGGACTGCTGGCTCCCAACTGCTCAGCTGCCTGCCTTCCTGATTGTCCCTAACTGCTTCTGTCTGCCAGCCTGATTACCCCCTAACCACTCCCCTGCCAGTCTGATTGATGCCTAGCTGCTCCCCTGCCAGCCTGAGATAGAAACATCAATGATGAAAAAAAAAATCATTGATCAGCTGTCTCCTGCATGCCCCACACTGAGAATCAAGCCCACAACCCAAGCATGTGCCCTGACCTGGAATTGAACCATGACCTCCTGGTTCATAGGTCATTGCTCAACCACTGAGCCATGCCGGCAGGGCCCCAGTCAAGTTTTCAGGGCAGTGAAACCTCAGCAGATCTCTTAATTACAACTGTTCGAGAGACCCTTAGACTCTAAGCTGCTTCTGGATTCCTAACCCATAGAAACTGTTTGAAGTAATAAAGGTTTGTTGTTTTAAGCTATTGAGTTTTAGAGTAATTTGATACACAGCAGTAGAAAACTAGTACTATTGTTGTATAGGTTGCTAATAAGGACAGTTTTCTTTCTTTCCAGTCCTCTATGCAGTTTGTTCTAATCTTGTACTTTTAATTTAATTTCTTTTTCTTTACAAGATTGAACAAAAAGAGTGATGGTGGCTTACTTGTCTTGGTCCTGATTTTAGAGGAAATATTTCCCAACATTCCACCTCTAAGTGATGTTTGCTACAGATGTGAGGGGTGGGGGAGATTTCCATTATTGGATTGTCAATTCCATTGAATTTCTTTTTATTTAAGGTATTTTATTTATTTATTTTAAAAATCATGAATGGATATTATATTAAAAAAGGCAGTCAATAAGACATATTGTGGTAATCTTATGGGTTTTTCTCCTTATCCTATCAATGCAGTGAACTACAGCTTATACACACTCTCTCTTCTTTAATATAATTTTATTGATTTCAGTGAGGGAGAGGAAGAGAGAGAGAGAGAAACATCAATGATAAGAGAGAATAATTGACTGACTGCACACCCTACCCTGGGAATCAAGCCTTGAACCCAGGCATGTGTCCCAACTGGGAATCGGACCATGAGCTCTTGGTTCACAGGTTGATATTCACTCTTTAAAAGTGAAGCCATTCTTTCCTGTGCAGTTTGGCCCTGATGTGTTTGTTGTTAATGTATTATCAGGTTCAAGCTGAACTTTGTGTTTAAGGTTTTTGTATTGATATTCATAAGGGAGACTCCTGTAATCTTCTTTTCTTTTGCTATGCATTTGATTTTTATTTCAAGATGTGATAATCTTGCCTGGCCAATGCGGCTCAGTGGTTGAGCATTGACCTATGAACCAGGAGGTCACAGTTTGGTTTCTGGTCATGTCAGGTCTGGACATAAACCAGTGTTGCAGTCTGGATCCCCAGTAGGAGTCATGCCGGAGGCAGCTGATCAGTGATTCCCTCTCCTCACTGATGTTTCCCTGAGTTCTGTGAGCCACTCTAGCAAATTAATCAAATTGTGGGAAACTGATTTGTAGCCAAGTCAGACATAAGTTGTGGTTCATTTGGGGACCTATGATTTGTGATTTGCATCTGAAGTGGGGGCAATCTTGTGGGATTGAACCTGCAACTGTAGGGTCTGACATTGTCCCTAGTTAGATAGATAGTATTGGAATTGAGTTAAGTTGTAGGATGCTGAGCTGATGTCCTATTGCTAGCTATGGGGAAAACTGCCCTCACATTTGGTGACCAAAAGTATCAGAAGTGAAGTGTTCTGTGTGAGACATGGTAGGACTGGGTAGTTTTTCTAAGGCAGAGATTTTGCTAGGAATTATAGGTTAATTTGGCAGAGAACTTAAAAAATATATTGTCTTTCATCCAAGTGATTTCCATTAATTTAAGTAATATTCTCCAGGCTTTTCCTACATTTATTAATTTTTCTCATTAAGGACTTTCATATTTTGTTAGATTTTTTAAATTTTATTTGAAAACTTCTAATAGTTTGGGTATTTTCTTGTGTTTTCTATGTAGGCAATGTTACGTGACCTGATTTTACTTCTTAGACCTCTTAAAATCTTTTGGCATCTTGTTATACTGCTCAGAAACCTAGACCAATGTTGAACTGAAGCAATGATAGCTGGCATCCTTGCTTTTCCCCCGACAAAGGAAATGCATCTATTTTTTTGTCAATTAAGAACAATGTTTACTATGGATTATTGAATAGATGCCCAATTACCAAGGTCTTTAATCTGACACCCAAATCTAAGTGTCTGTAGGTGTTCTTTTGGGCTGTCCAGTTTCCCCAGGAGCATTTAATCTCCTGCCTGCAGGTTAGGTTGGCCTGACAGTCAGTGTTCTCAGTGCCAAGACAATAAGGGCACTTGTAATCTCGTCATTAAATTTGGTGTCAGTTTGGCATCTCACCTGCCATTCACTGTGCCTGTTCTCCCCGTTATAAATCTATCTGGTAGAGTCCTTGCAGGTGTAGGTAGATTTGTCTCTTGGTGGGGTTGAGAGGCCCTGTACGTTTGGAGAGGGGACCATCTTCTTTTGTAGAACGTCACCCAGACTTCTTCTTTTTAACGCTACCCTTCATTGGGTTTTCAGAGGGATGTGATGCCTCCATTCCTGGCTCTTCTGGGTTTCTGTGGTTTGAGACAGACACGCCATGTTGTCATCCCACCTCCTGCAGACTGGCTGCTGGGTTTCAGCTTTCCCTGCTCCGCTGAGTCAGTCACCACTTATCCTTCTGCTTTCCTTCTTCCAAAATGTTCTTGACACTTGTTGTCCCTTCTGATGCCTTTGTGGGTTGATACCTTTAATCCCTTTTGGAGGTTTTAGAGGAGAACAAGGATAAATAATTGGTTTACATTTGGAATGTTTAACTGGAAGTCCTGATTTATCTTTTTTTTTATCCCTTTCTTTTAGAATTTCTATGTTATCTATGTCATAATTTCACTTATGAACAGCATATAGCTGGATTAGAAATCTGGTTAAAATCCAATCGGAGAATATTTTTTTAACAGGCAAGTTTAACCCATTTATATTTATTATATTGCTGCCCTTAATTTTATTTATTTTTGTCTACCATGGTGTTTATTTGTATATCATGGTATTTATTTATTTATTTTTTAATCTTTTTCTTTTTTCTGGTATTTATTTTATTGAATTTTCCTCAATCTCTGCTTTTTCCTCTTTATTAGTTTGAAAATTATAGATTCTATCTCTGTGGTTTTAGGGATTACACATACATTTTAAAATGTGTATTTTATTTAATTAAGTTTGAGCATAAACGTCTATACCTGTATCCTGATCCATAAGAACTCCTTAGAATGATGAACTGTTATTATCAACTCCTGATTATCATCCTCTCTTACTATTCAGGATTCTTTTGTCTTAAGTTTAGCTATTCATTTTTCTAATTGCCCAAATTAGTTATCATCACTGTTATTATTATTGTTGCTGTTTACATTTTTGTTTTTTTTGGTGTGAATGTCTTTGAAAATAAATACATTCTGTTCCACTTTAGATTATGTGACAAAAATGTATATATTTTACTTTTATTTTAAATCTCAGTTGGTTATAGAGTTTTAAGGCCATTGTTAACTTTTTCTACACATGGAATATATTGTTTATTGTCTCCTGACACCAGTTGTTACCCTAGAGAACACTTGATTTTTTCTTATAGTTCATTTCTCCTCATTTTTTCCTTCTAAGAATCTCTCTGTCTTTTTGTTTTCCAGATTTATTTAAGTACACCTTGGGATGGATTTAAAAATATATATATTTTATTGATTTTTTTACAGACAGGAAGGGAGAGGGACAGGGAGTTAGAAACATCCATGAGAGAGAAACATTGATCAGCTGCCTCCTGCATGCCCCCTACTGGGGATGTGCCTGCAACCAAGGAATATGCCCTTGATTGTAATCAAACCTGGGGCCCTTCACTCTGCAGGTTGATGCTCTATCCATGGAGCCACTCCAGCCAGGGCATGTTTTTATTTTTTATGCTTGCAATTTTTAAACAATATACTATCTAAGTATACATTTATTTTTATTTTTTATGTTTACAAATTTTTGTGTTTCTTTATTCTGATGATTTATCTTTTTCATCAATTCTGGAAGATACTCAGCTATTTTCTTCTCAAATATCCTCCCTCCTCTTTCTTTCTGGAACTTCAGTTTTATATACATTAAATTTTCTCAGTCTCTCCTGTCTTTCCACACCTCCTTCCTCCCTCCTCCTTCGATTTTTCCTCCCCTTTTTTCTTTTATTTCTGGATAATTCTCTCTGTTCTCTCTTTTATGATACTATTTTTTTCTTTTTCAATTTAACTAATTTGTATTTCAACCCATCTATTGAGATTTAATTTCAATGTCACAGGTTCTTTCTCCAAAATTTTCAGCGCCCCCCCCCCTTCCTGAGTATTCTATTTTTATTATAATTCCCATTTCTTCTTTTAGCTCTTTATTAGAAACATACTTATATTTTAATTTCTCAGCTTATTCTATTATCTAAAATTCTTGGTATGGTACATATTCCAGTTCGCTGATTTGTGGTGAATAATTTTTGAATGTAAGTTTATTTTCATCAAGGATTAAAATTGTTTTGCATGTGTGTTTGTGGCTGTTGTGTGCAGCCTACAATTTTTATGACATAGATGTAATGGAAAAAATGTGAGCTTGGCAGCTGGGCAGACATGGATTTCAATGTCTTATTAATTGTGTGACCTTAGACTGGCTATGTCCTATCTCTGCCATGGTTTTCTCATTTTAAAATAGGGGAATATTTATAAAACAAAATTGTGTGGATATTCTGAGATAATATTGGCCAAACACTTAGCACAATGCCTGCTACACAGCAATTATATTTTTAGAATGTCAGCTACTACTATCAGTGTAATTATGAAAAGTTTTTAAAGAAGCTATTTAGTGCTACTTGCAATGCTGGTGTCTACTGTGTATGTTTCTTATAGATGGCCTTGCTGATTGGAATTCTGAGAGGTTGTAAGATGGGAGGACTAGAGAAAGAGAGGCAAACAGAGTGCATCTTCAGGGTGGGTTAGGGGGAAAAGCTCTTCTTTGGTGGTTCCTAGGCTGAATTTTTTTTTTTTTTAAGGTCACTTCATTTCTGAAAGTCAGTAGTTAATGTTTTCCCCTTAAGTTTCCTGGTTTATATTCTCCCCTGTTTGAAATAGTTCTTTCTTTGAAAATATCTTGCCTGTACTATACATGACCAACACCATTTTTATCAGTTTTCAGTTTTTTTTTTTGTTTTGTTGCTATTTTGGCAATCACCAGCGTGATGTGTAATCCCCCATGCCCAGTCCCCAGATGTGCTACATTTTCTGTAACCCACACTTACCAAAATATTACTAAGCCTCAAGACCTTTCTGAGTTACACTGCTCTCCTCCTTTCTGGTCCTTATAGTTCTTAGAGTTTGCAACACACCATTTAGCACTTACTATTTCCTGCTTGTATTGCTCAAGTTGGATGGTGAACAACTTGAAAGTTGGGACCATATTTTAGAGAAGCTTTATGAATCATAGTAGTCTAATTTATGCTATTGCTTGCCATAGATTCTCTTTTTCAGAGACACATTTCCCAGGTTCCTAAGCAGATACATTGCTAGTTCATATAATTGTCAAAGTAAAATATAGGTATTACAAAAGTAAAAGGTAGAGGACTATGAATATATCCTTCCCCCATTTATTAGGACTATAAGTATAATTTATGAATTCTCTTTCTTTTCTTGCCCTCTATTTGTTTTGTGCTAAGTAAAATACATTTTTTTGATAGTATGTAAATGATAAGTGCAAATGAAACAGCCCTTTTATGTCATAACCTACATTTGCCTCCAAGCCAGTGGAATGTAGAAACTTGCCTACACTAGTAGAAAATAGTCACTAGTTTTTATTTTTAAAATATTTTAAAAAAATTGATTTCAGAGAAAGGAAGGGAGAGGGAGAGAGAGATAGAAACATTAATGATGGGAGATAATCATTGATCATCTGCCTCCTGCATGCCCCCTCCTCCCTGGGGATGGAACCTGCAACCCAGGCATGTGCCCTGACCGGGAATGGCACCATGACCTCCTGGTTCATAGGTTGATGCTCAATCATTGAACCACACTGGCTGGCAGTAGTTTTTATTTTTAAAGTTTTTACTTTAAAATTTATTGAGATGATCTAAAGCAGCATTAAAGTCGATGATGGCTTTTCCTAATTTTATTGTGGTCTTGTCTATAATACCGTTAGATGACTGACACGTTTCTATTTCTTTTTACTAAGAAAAGACAATTGAACTATTTAAGTGCCAACAGGTATATATAGAGTTGAATATTTGTCTAGTTCACTTTCTCTATTTTTACCCTTAGACACAGTTGGGATTTGAAGAGTAACAAAGCAATAGACCTTACAGTCACACAATTAACATTAAGAGCAGAATGCATCAGTTTTTCTTTAAAAAACTCAGAATTTCTTTCACATTCCTCGAAGTGTGTTATTAATTCTCTTGGCATGTTACACAGCGAAATAAGAGTATTTATGAATGTGGCTACTTCTTTTAACAAGTTCCAATAACTGCTTCTTAAACTTGTGTTTTCATATCAATTACATACAGTAAGCACTGGAATCAACCAGAGAGAACGGCAGAGGCCAACTTGAGATATTCATGTTAAATGAGGACTGCCGCTTGCCAAAAGTGAAATGTGGATATAATTTTATAACACCATTTTATAATTAAAGTCATAAGTGAGGTTTCCTGCTATTGTTTAAAAATGTGTCACGATAAATTTAAATCAAAGATATGGGCAAAGAAAGGTCTGCGAAATAACAGATGAAGGCAACTAAGATGGTACGGGACCATGGCCTGGTGCAGAAAAGAAACACATGCAAACAATTTCAGTGAAATAATTACATTTGTTGTAGATGGAGTTCTGTTTTAGAAACTATAACCACTTAGAAACAGTTTTCATTTATGTCAGAATGAGGTCAACTTGTTGGTACTCTCTGTCTATAGAGAGACTTTTTTTTTTTTTTTTTTTTTTTTTTACCAGCAGGCAAATTTAACACTTTGATTTAGTGATAAGACCGTGTTATCTTCTGACCAAATATTCACCAAAGTCCCCTAAAACTGAAGAATGTGACTTCAGCATGTGGAATCCATGGTCGTTAGTGTTGCCAGATTTAGCAAATGAAAATACAAGACGCCTAATTACATTTGAATTTTAGGTAAACAACATGTATAAATTTTTAGTGTATATATATATATATATATATATATACACTAAAAATTTATATGTATATGAAATATTACATGAGACATACTTATACTAAAATTTATTTGTTGTTTATCTGACATGTTAGCTTGATTGGGTGGCCTGCATTTTATGACAAGTTTAACATAAGTAAAAAATACAAATTTTGGCAATTGACTTTTGTAGTTTCAAGCTAAATATTTGAAGGAAAGTAATTTTAAGTGCTCAGAGCAGAACCTAAGGTAAATTTATTTTTGCATTGTCAGCTCATTAAATTCCTAATGTTCATTCACAGTTACATGGATGAATGATGATTTCTGTTCGGCGATGGGAAGGATTTTTGCTCTCCTAGTGAACACAACTTGTTTCAAAGGGCCGCCCCCCGAAGGAGCTGCGCGGATTCACATACATGGATAGATTTAATCATTAGGACATTCCTGGCTTTAGTAAGTCATGTTCGTCTAATGCGAAGGCTGTTCCCAATGTATCAATTCACTCATCTTGTCTCTAATACAAGCCATGTGTTTCATAAGGGAGTTGAAAGGACATTAATCAGAATCTCCCCCTTCCACAAGTCCAAGGGGATGCAAAGTTCTTGGTTACATCTCAAATGTCAAGATATGGGGAAACGGATAATAACATTCAAAGCATATCACCTGTAACTCATACCGTTGTTACAATTGCTGTGAAATATGCTGGGGGTGGGGAGGCGACGTACCATAAAGCAATGTCTATTCAGTGGAAACTGCGGCTGGAAAGGGCTGCAGGGCTGTATCTGCTTTTCCTCAGCAGACAAAACTCCCATTGAGTCCATGTGAAAGCAGGAATTGGTATCCAAAGGTATGTATAGCCTGATTGTCCTTTAAGAGTAAGAGAAAGATGTAGTCATCTCTGACTTGATTTCCTTCTTATAGATCAATGGTTCTCAATGCCTATAGAAACTAGCTTTTGAAACTCCCAATGCCCAGGCTTCCCTTCAGACCAATTAAATCACAATCACTGGGTTTGGGACTCGGGCATCTGGCATGACCAAAACTGTTGGTGAGACTGCAAATTGGTGTAGCCACTGTGCAAAGGAGTATGGAGATCCCTCATAAAACTAAAATACTGGTAGATCTACCATATGACCCAGCAGTTCCATTTCTGGGTAATTATCCAAAGAAAATGAAAACACAAATTTAAAAAGCTGCATACACACCCCTGTGTTTATTGCAGCATTACTTACAACTAGAGGCCTGGTGCAGGAGATTTGTGCACTTGAGGGGGTCCCAGCCTGTGCCCTCTCGCAGTCTGAGACCCTTCGAGGAATGTCTACCTGACGGCAATTGAACATCCTTAGCTTTCCTGAGGAGGCAAGAAAGGCTCCCGCCACTGCGCAACAGCTGTCAGCCTGGCACGTGGCTGAGCAGAGCTCCCCCTGTGGGAGCATATTGACCACCAGGGGCCAGCTCCTGCATTGAACGTCTGCCCCCTGGTGGTCAGTGCGTGTCATAGTGATCTTTCATTCTGCTGTTAGCATCAGTTTACATATTACCCTTTTATTATAAGGATAGCCAAGATATGGAAGCAATCTAGGTGTCCATTGATAGATAAATGGATAAGGACGTTATATATATATAGGCATGCACACACATATAGTAGAATATTACACAGCAATAAAAAAGAATGAAATCTTGCCATTTGTGAGTGGATGAATTTAGAAGGTATTATGTTAAGTGAAATAAGTCAGACAAAAAAATAAAAATAGCATATGGCCGAGACCGGTTTGGCTCAGTGGATAGAGCGTCGGTCTGCGGACTGAAAGGTCCTGGGTTCGATTCCGGTCAAGGGCACGTGCCTTGGTTACGGGCACATCCCCAGTAGGGGGTGTGCAAGAGGCAGCTGGTCAATGTATCTCTCATTGACGTTTCTGACTCTCTATCCCTCTCAATTCCTCTCTGTGTAAAATCAATAAACTATATTAAAAAATAGCATATGGTTTCACTTTTATGTGGAATCTAAAACAAAACAAAACAAAACAAAACAAAACAAAACAAAAACCCCAGAGAACAGAGACCAAAGGGATGATTACTGGAGGGGAGGAATCAGGGGGATGGGTGAAAAAGGCGAAGGGGAATATAGTGAATGATATTGTGCTAAGCTTTCATGGTGACTCATGAGTACTGGAATTAGTGGGGCGATCACATTGTAAGGTACAAAATGTCAAATCACTATATTGTACACCTATAACTAATATAACTAGTATTCTACTGTATACCAACTACACTTAAATTAAAAAAATACTCTATAAAATAAACAAACAAACAAAACTCCTCAGGTCATGCAAATGTGAAGCCAAGTTTGAGAATCATTGGATCATCACAGGAAATTCTGGTTATGGACATGGAAACACCTATTGATTTGATGACATTCGTGGCTTTTTATTTTATACTAATTCATCATGCTGTATTTAGAAACTCCTCTACTTACTAAACTTTGCTGGTTCATCATTGCCACCTTCATAGCATTTTGGTGATCATTTCTTATGCTCTTCAGAGGAAAAAATAATGGTGAACAATTAAATAAAATAAACAAGTTGTAATAAGATGCTAAAATGTAAAATGGATTTAATGTACCAGGCACTGGGTTAGGGCAATCAGAGTAGGCCTCCTCGGCAGAGGACATTTAAAACTATAAAACAGCGGTTCTCAAAGTGTGGTCCCAGGACCAGCCGCATCAACATCGCCTGGAAACTCGTGCAACACAATAATTCTCAGGCCCCAGACCAGCACTTTGGAAGCAGAGACTCAGGGAGTGGGGTCCAGAAATCTGTGTTTTAACAAGCTCTCTCGGTGATTCTCATGCATGGTCAAGTTTGAGGCTATAAACATTTCTCCAAATATTGATTTACAGCATCCCATAGGAATTGCTGTGTTTTCACTCACTTAAAATAATATGTACTTTCAATTTTGATTTACCTTTTAATGTAAGGCTAATGCAGAGGAATGCTTTAGAAGTCCAAGTGAGGTGACTTTTTTGTTGCTAATTTCCAGTTTTATTGTATTGCATTTAGATAACATAGCATAACTGATTTATAGTTTTGGGATTTGACTGAAAATTTCCTGAGGCCATCAGAACAATTTTACAATGTTTCATGGGTTTTGGAAAAGAATATGTATTTTTTTTTTTTTTTAGTACATGTGTTTGTATCTCTTAGGCCAGGCTTTCTAATTTAGTTATTTATTGATTGTGTGCTTGATCTATAAATTTATGATCATAGAGGTGTGAAAGATTTCCACACAGCTGTGGTTTGTCAGTTGTTTTTTGACTTTCTAATTTTTTTTCATATATTTCAGAACTAGGTCCTTACATAAAAGTTCATGAGCATTATATCTTCTTGATATAATTTTTTAACATCTGTAGCTCACACTTTATTAACTTATATCTTTCCCAATTAACATTTTTTTGCCATTAATTCTATTTTGTCTGATATTTAATTTGCTTGAGGTATCTTTGTTTTATTTTCATATTTCCTTTCTTACATTGAGTGTGTCTCTGAAAACAGCTTACAGTAGATATTCTCTTATTTTAAAAGAGAATATCATTTAAAATCCAAATTGAAAGTCTTTCTTTTTAACAGCAGAAATTATCCACTCATATTCATTATAATTTTTGAAATATTAAAATTGCACCTTATTTTATGTTTACTGGTTTCTTATTGTTTTATTTCCTCCCTGACTTTTAATAGTACTATAAAAATTCTCTTTGGCTCCCCCTTTCTTTAAAACCACTCGTTATTTTTTGGAAATAATACATCTGAAATAATCTTAAAATCTTCAAGTTCTATGAAACTTTTCTACTGGAAATAATAGGTGGAGTCTAATGTGCCTTTTCTTGAAAATGGGATAGCCTAGTGACTCACTTTGAAAGAAAAGAATGTGGTGGAAGATACAAATGGTTTCTGGAAGTTAGTTCACAAAAGGCATTGCAGCTTTTGCCTGGCATGCTCTCTTCTCTCTCTTCTCTCTCTCTCTCTCTCTCTCTCTCTCTCTCTCTCTCTCTCTCTCTCTCTCTCTCTCTCTCTCTCTCCCTCACCTCAGGCCAAGTGGTAAGACCATGGGAAGGTGCTCTGGCTAACAGTGCCAGCTGGGGTCCCAGCAGAGAGTCACCATCAATTGATAGTTGTATGTGAATGAGGGGCCTTCACACCTAGTTGTACCCAGTCAGCCCCAAACCATGAGAGATAAAAAAGAAATAATTATTGTTGTTTTAAGTCCCAGCAATAGATACTGAAGCAACATATTATTTTTATTTTTCTATTTGTTAGTTAAAATACTTGTCTATTTATATAGATTACATCAAGCATTAATCAAGATTTATAACCCATAACATGAACAAGGAAAGATTTTTAGCAAATTTATACTTAACCCTTTTTGGTTTTCTGTAATAAATTAGAGATTATTATTATATCTTACATTATGTCCATGCTATGCAAGAATTCTTTTATTAATAATTGCTCTTAAGTGTCCTATGCATATAGCTATTTAGATTCAATCATAAGTTTTATGATTTTTGTTGTGTATCTTACTCCCTAATATTCTAGGTGTTCCATGCCTTTCTCTTTCTTGGATTTATTTTTTTCATTTCACTGTGATATATTCTTGAATATTATGCAGAGAGGACATATGAATATTGAACATTTTGATCCCTTGCCCATGTAAAGCCTTAATTTTGTCCTTTCACATGTGAAATAGTTTAGAATAGAATTCTCAGTTCTAAATAATTTTCTTTCAGAAATTTGCACATAAGCTCTACTGTATACTAATATATATATTGCTGGTGAGAAATTAGATGCCAATTCAATATTTGTTCTTTAGTTTATAAAGTAGTTTTTAAAGTTTAGGATTTTCAGTTTATTATTTAATGTAAATATATTACTAGTCTGTACCTCTACATATGACTTAAAATTATTTCTGTTTATTCTTTGATGACCTATTTCAGCCCAATGACTCAAGTTCTCCAATTTGGGATTTTTTTCTCCTATTGTCTTTGATTTTTCATTCTCTCCTTTCTCTTTTTCTTGCTTTCCTACCAGATAAATGTTGGTATCCTGGAACTCTCTTCCATATTTTCTCAATTGTATTTTTAAATTTTAAGTCTAATTTTCCTTCTTTCCTCCCTCTGTCCCTCCTTCCCTATCTCCCTCATGCCCTCCCTTCCTCCTTTCCTCTCTCTCTTCCTGCCTTCCCTCTCTCTGTCTTTTTCTCTTTGTGCTATATTCTGACAGATTTATCATCTAGTACACTATTTTGGTTGATTTTTTAACCTTATCCATTCTATTATTCAGTACTTTTGTTTAATATATTATCTTAGAAGTCATGTTTTTAACGTTAAAGAACTTTTTGTTTTCTGAATGCTTCTCAATTTATACTTATCCTATATAATAAAAGGTTAATATGGAAATCTACAGAACAGCAGAATGACCAGTTCCTATGACACACACTGACCACTAGGGGGAAGATGCTCAATGCAGGAGATGCCTCCTGGTGGTCAATACACTCCCACAGGGGGAGTGCCACTTAGCCAGAAGCCCTGAGCTGAGCTCATAGTTGGCGAGCACAGAGGTGGTGATGGCTGGCCTAAGCCATCAGTCAGACATCCCCTGAAAGCTCCTGGACTGTGAGAGGGTGCAGGCCAGGCTGAGGGATGCCTCCCCAACCCCGGCCCTAAGTGGATCTTGTGCACTGGGCCTCTAGTCTTCTCATAATAAGAATGAAAAATTTTTAATCCATTTCCTGTATTATTGCTATCTGATTATATAATTTGTACTTTAATATCTTCAAATATCTGGTGATACTGACCACTGGTTTATAAAAGGAGGACTAGATTGGTTACTAAAGATATCATGTACAGGTACTATCTGGAGATCTCTTTCCAAATGCAGGCACATTTCTTTTTAACTTGCATGAACAGAAAGCAGTGAGGAGAGACAGAGTTGGATAAACCTGGAGTTTCATTTCCTTGTGATAGTTTTGCAAAGAGCTGACTCAGCAGATCTGAGTTAGCTCAACAGCCTTATAGCAGGTACTCAGCTCTTGAGACAACCTTCCCCAATTTCTTCTAACCCAGACAGCCTTTTCTTCGGCCAGAAGAATCCATATAACAGTCTCATAGCTGTTCTGTTTCTATGACCCTATACAAATTTAGAACATTATGGAATCAGAGTCCTAATCTCTTGGGATGTTGGCTATATTCACACCCTTATCCATGCCTGGCCTAAGCTGTGAGATTATTTACACACTACTACCGTATTTCCCCGAAAATAAGACATCCTCCGAAAATAAGACCTACTTACAGGTTTCCTTCTGAGTGAAATATAAGGCATCCCTGAAAATAAGGCTCCCTAGGCTAAACATGAGAGATTTGGTTCACTGATTCTGAAAGAAATGGAATCACAAGAAATTCACCAGGAAATTCAGGAATTGGATTGTTATGATGATGTCCCAGAAGATGATGACATGATTGTCATTGAATAAATGAGTAAATTCTTGATACTGTAGGATTCACAGTTTGTCTGGTTTGTGTTGACAACTACCGTACTACTGTACCATATACAGGTAATAAATTTCCTTTATTTTCATTTAACAATAAATGTGTATCGTATTCTTCTTCATGGAAAAATAAGACATCTCCTGAAAATAAGACCCAGAGCATCTTTGGGAGCAAAAATTAATATAAGACACTGTCTTATTTTCGGGGAAACAGGGTACTACTACTACTACTACTACTACTACTACTTCTCTACTTATTCTTTTTGTTTTTACTTGATAAACTCTATTTGGTATCTGTACTACATGGTAGTATGTTGTAGATCTCTGAAGCTTTTTATGATAAGCATGTTTGGGGAATTTGAACATATCAAAAACTGAGATGGCATTACTCTAGGCATAGAATGATGTTTTTAGTTTCTTTATGTTTCTGGCCTTTGTTTTTCTCTTCTTGTCTATTGTGGAGTTACAGAGTTCTCTCTTTAGACCTAATTTCTGCCCCTCTTACACTTTGTTTAGAAGCCAGAACTCTGGCTGCTCTGGAGACAAGCACAATAGCTAGCAGCTCTTCACACAGGAGCCAGGACATGCTAGTATGTGCATTTCATGTTTTTTATATCAACTACAGTGGCTCCTCCAACAACACTGGGGTTCGGGCGCCGACCCCTGCACAGTTGGGAATCCCTGGGTAACTTTTGGCTCTATAATTGGCCACTTGCATTTTTCAGATTCAACAAACTGCACATGAAAAACAGTATTTTTGATTGTTGATTGGGAAACTGCAGTTGGGAATGAGAAAATAGTATTTTCTATCCTTGATTGGTTAGAATCTCTGGATGTGAAATCCCTAAATAAGAAAGGCCAACTGTAATTTGAAAAAACTTAGACTATACATAAACTTCGCAGTTCAAATCTGTTGGAGAGTGGGAATTATTAGAGCATGCTTCCTCCTAGTCAACTTGGCCTTGCTTCCTCCCAGTCCACTTAACCTTGAATCCTAGCTGCACCTCACAAAATAGCTTAGCAAGATAGAACATAGAACACTGGCAGCTTTCTGAAGAACAGGATGACCCTGACGTTGCTTGGGAAAAACTGTTTTGTCTTGTGTTGCTTGCTCTGCAAAAACAGGATGTGGTAAATGTGCTTAAAAGTGGTCCAACACAAAGGGTCGGGGCTGTTCTCAGGACTCTTTGCATGGAAAAAGGCAGAGCAGTCGCTGGGCAGCTAATAAAGGCTCCCTAAGTTTTAATTTGGTTTGGACTCCAGTGGTCGTTCATTCACGTTCACTCCACAACAAAATCCATGTTCAAGAGTTAGCTATATCTAGAGATGGTTGGGGTCAAGGGTGCCAGTGAGCACAGCCCTGAAGATATAATACCCAATAGTTATGAACTGTCCAGTCTACTCACTGGTGAAGAACAAGGCAGGAATTGTGATTCTGTTGTTCCTTCAATACACATCAGTTTCTATCTGCTACTGAGGTTGAGCGTCTCATCAGGTTGAGTGTGATGCTAACATTTAAAGATATAGATTATTTTCTGTTCAATGTACACTCTTAATGCAAGTCACAAACTTGATCTGGTGCTCAACTGAAAAATTATGATCTGTTCTAATGTGGGAGGAAAAACTGTCAGTCTTATCAAGAGACAGTCTATCTGTAATCTCCCTAGTGACTGAAAATATTTTCAAGGCCAATATTGACCACAGGGAATTTTTACTTTACACAACGACCTTGAAAGCAACCTCCTTGATGGCCCAACTAATCCACAGGGCTGGCCTTTATTTAAGCTTCTGCAGTATTGCTCAATTACCTGTTCCTATTCCCAACTTTGTTAACTTAGAACTTGGAGATTCTTTGGGGGAGAAATTATTTTAATTATATAAACTTCTCTGCAGGTTTTACTATTTTAAGTTGGATTTTTTCTATGCTCTGTCTTTTACATTGAACTAATCCTATCTGCTTACATTTAAAAAAATCTTGTTAAAATTGTCTACTAACCCATTCTCATTGTTATTTTAAGCTGCAGCAAAAATGCTAAGAAAGGCCACCTGGATCCTTGTATTTCCCATCTGATAAATGTGTACTGAAATGGATTTTTCAGAATTTGAACTTTCTTTCCCATACATGTATGTATGCATAATTTTGAAATATATTTTAGCTATCTAGTGGTCTGTTGGCTCTAATTACACACCTCCCCAAACTCAGTGGCTTCACACAACATGCATTTTATCATATCTTATGATTCTAAGAGTTGGCTGAGCCTTAGCTGTTCAGTTCTTCTATTGGTTTAGCTTGGGCTCTGTAGATAAAAATGTCTACAACAATATTTCCCATTCTATATGCATTCCAGAATCTTGCCACACTCTAATCAAATGGTGGAGTCTATGTACCCTTCCTCTTGAGCAGGGTATACCATTGTTAATTGCTCAACTAATAGAGCATAGCAGAAGAGATGTTGTAAGACCAAGGCTAGTCCATAAAAGTTAACCCAACTTTCGATGGCACTCTCCTCTGACACTGGCACTTGGAACCCAGCTACTATTCCTGAAAGTAGCCCAGGCCATGTGAAGCCTCAGTCCTGGCTGAGACTCCACTGATACATGGCACCAATTTGCCAGCCATATAACTGAGCCAGTTGGATGTGAATCCTCTCGCCCTTGGTCACATGGAGCATCATGTGAAGAGGCCATGCTCTGCACAAATTAAAGATGTTTGAGTAAAAGAATTGTTATTGTTTTGAGCCACTAAACGTTGGAGGGGTCTGTTTTGCAGTAGTAGGCTAATCAGAACAGGTGCTCTAATGCAGCTGTAATCAGGCAGCGGTGTGGAGTTGTATCTGTTCTGCCTTGGTACTCCTCACTGCTGCCTCTCTTTTCAGAAGGGGGGGCCTGCACTCCTTATGTGGCAGTTCAGGGCTACAAAAAGAACAAAGTAGAAGCTTTTAGACTTCATATATATATATATATATATATATATATATATATATATAATTTTAATTTTATTTTATTGATTTCTTACATAAAGGAAGGGAGAGGGATACTTTTAAACTTTTTAATGTCTGAGCTTGGATGTCCCAGAATCTCTTTATCCACATTGGTTGGTCAGAGCAGCCACGGACTCAGCCCAAATTTCAGGGGAGGGGACCTAAGCTCTATCTCTTGATGGGAGGAAGGAGAAAAGGATGTGCACATAGAGGGAAAGGAGCAATGCTGGCCATCTTTGGAAATCAGTTGCCCTGCTTCCTTCATTAGAATATTGGGACCATGAGAACCCCAATGTTGCCTCTTTTGTTCACCATTGGATCCCTTATTGCTGTATTTGTCATGTACTATCTGCGAAATATTTATTGCAAACATGAATGGATATATAGTGTGAAGTGTGCAACTTTTCTATGAGACCATTTCCTGAGACCAGAATATGTGTTCCTCTTTCCCTATGCTGACTAATTCCTCCTCAAAACCCCTCAAAATTCAATCTAATTGCCATTTTCTTCTTGTCTCCAGGCACAGTAGTCTACTCTCTCCTTTTGGGTCACTCAGTCTGTTGCTCACATCTCATTTTGTGTTGGGCATTTCTTTGTTTCTTTTTGGGAGGATCACAAAGGGAAAAAATCATATCTTAGTCATATCTTTGAATGATCTCCAGTGTCTGGCAGGTAGTATCTTAAAAATAGAGCCACAGCTGCTGAAACCGGTTTGGCTCAGTGGATAGAGCGTCAGCCTGTGCACTGAAAGGTCCCAGGTTCGATTCTGGTCAAGGGCATGTACCTTGGTTGCGGGCACATCCCCAGTAGGGGGTGTGCAAGAGGCAGCTGATCAATGATTCTCTCTCTTCGATATTTCTAACTCTCTATCCCTCTCTCTTCCTCTCTGTAAAAAAATCAATAATAATAAAAAAAATAGAGCCACAGCTTAGAACAAATGAACACTCAAAAAATGCAATTACATTGAATTTGGGTGCCATGTAATAGGGAAGTAAAATATTTGATATGCATTTAAGGAGAAGTTATGACTGAAGGCCTCAGGATGGGGAAAAGGGAGAGTGGGGAAGAGAGAGATCCTTCAGGCAAGAAAAGGGAAGTTATTTCCAAAATAAATAAATTGGGATTAATGAAAAGTTAAAGATCATTAGATGAGCATACAGCAATAGGAATCTCTTTTTCATGACTTCGTCTATAAAATGGGCATATAATAGTTCTTATAGTAATGTAAGGTTGATGTGAAGAGTAAATGGAATAAAAATATACATAAAGCTGGACCAATGCCTAGAACATAGGAAGTATTCAATAAGTGATAACTATAAAAATAAAACCTCCAACACTATTTGCGATTCATTGACTGATCCTTTTGTGCCAGGAACCGTACTCGGGGATAATGTAGATGCCAAGTAATGGGTGACTCTTTACTAAAGTAATTCAACATGAAGCAAGAAAGGAAGAGTGGCTATTCTGTAAACATCAACCAAGGTGGTGGCACTTCAAGGAGCCCTTTCCTGTCAGTTTTTGGTGGCACATTTGGTGGCTGAATCTTCCCCAATGCAGGAGGGAAGAACAGATGAGCTTGAGATTTCTTGATGCTGCAGTTTGATAAACAGGTGAAAAGCCAGCTGTTACTTAGAAGAGCAAAAAATTCCACATTTGAAAAAAAAAAAAAAATCTCCAGTCCTAAGATTTCTAGGTTTTGGAAATTTGAAGCTTATTTTATGTAGCACTTTCATTCCCTCCAGTTATAGAGCTAAAAATAAGGCTGTTTTATTAAAATTAGCCAGAGTTATTCTGAATAACTTGAAATGGCACGGACCCTACCTGACGAGCACAAGATGCTAATGAAAGATCCATCAGATGTGTCACCAGCAGCCTCACACATGCTCCACAGCCAAACCCTTAGGGTTTCTTGGAGAATCCATCATCAACTGAAATTGCTTTGTTTGATACCTTTCTTAGCCTGTTCAAAGGCAGAAGGCCCAGACAGACCTGTTTGCTAGCTGCCAGCTAATTAATTTACCTCTAAAATGCAAAATAAGGCTCACTGCTCTCATTGTTTTTCCCCCCTTCCTTCTTTCCCACCACTGTTTTTAAAAAAAATAAATCCTGTGTTCCTTTATTAACTGACAGCTGTTTAATGGCCATCTCCTTTATAAACAAGTGAATTATTTGGCATGCAAATAATTAACTACATGTTTCTGAGTCATTCTTTGACATATGACATCATGGAGATTTATCATCATCATACATGCAGTCCCTTACAATATTAGTAAATGTTTTGTTTAGATTTCCCCCCCCCCCCCCAATGTAAATGCTACTCGTGGAGCCTGAGTTTATAATATAGAAATGGAGACAGATGATTGTTGAAATAGTATGGTTCATTATTCAAGTAACCTGCGGGTACTGACGATCTGGATACCACACAATTAAAAATACCTAGAGATGTGATGGCTATAGATAAAATTATGTATTTTACTCAGAGGCGTCCAGTTAATATCAGCACAGAAGGAGAAGAAAGTTAGGTAATTATTTTCTGAGATCTCTAAGGTAGTGGTTGTTAACTGGGGATAGTTTTGTCTCCTGGGGCCCCTTGACAATGTCTGGAGAACAGCTTTGCTTGTCATGACTGGGGTGGGGTGGCAGGGAGAGCAGTGTGACTGGAATCTGGTGGGTAGAGATCAGGGATGCTGCTAAACACCCTACGGAGCACAGCTCCTCAAAACAAAGAATTATCTGGCTCAAAATGTTAATAATGCCAAGGTTGGAAAGCCCTGTCCTAGGGCTACAGATCCCATTGACAATCACTCTGGATCACACTCATTGGCTTAAATGTTATCTTTTATCTCCCTACTCTATATCTTTGCTGTATGATACTGTCTTGCATTTCTCTAAGCCAGTGTCAAACACAAGGCCTGAAATATATTAGACACTGCAATATTTCTTGATTTCGTGACTGAGAACATTTGCTAAATGAGTAAAGCGGCTATCCTTCCCAGCTAATTGTTTATGCTTCTTAAACCTGTGGCCTTTCTGTATTCTCAAATTAGCTTTGCTCTCCTCCTTCTTCACTGAATCATAGACTTGCCGTTATCTGAGAGAGAAATTTGGCAGAGATGTGGAAAGATAGCAATGAAGCTGTAGGCAGCAGGGAGGTAATTAAAATTTTTCTGCTTTGAGACTGAGATTACCAGGCCGCCTGGATAATGGTGAATTTATAAGGGTGTATATGTTTCATGATAATATCCTATATAATAAAAGCCTAATATGCAAATTGTCTCCTTGACCGGGAGTTTGGGAGTTCAACTAGGGGGTGGGGCCAGCCAGATAACCATGGTAAAGGAGGTCCCAGCAGCAGCTGGCAGCTGCTAGGGATCCTACTGGTGCATAAATTTTGTGCACTGGGCCTGTAATCCTATGTAATAAAAGAGTAATATGCAAATTGACCATACCTCCACTATACCCACCAGCCATGCCCACCAGCCACACCCACCAGCCAATCAGAGTGAGTATGCAAATAAACCCAACCAAGATGGTTATAGCCAACGAGAGCAGGAGGGAGGCTTGGGTTTCCTAGGCAATGGAAGAAGCCTCCACTAAAGGGTACAAAGTTTCAATTATAGAAGATAATCCCAGATACCAGGGCCTCTGCTTGGGTTGCCAGGGGGTGTGGCTGGCCTGCAATCCACTATAGCCCCCTTGCCAGGCCACCCCACACCTCAAGGGAACCCCCACCCTGATCCGGGACACCCTTCAAGCACAAACCAGTCAGCCCCCACCCATGCACTAGGCCTCTATCCTATCTAATAAAATAATAATATGCAGATTGACCATCACTCCAATATACAAGATGGCTGTCCCCATGTGGTTAAAGATCCTGCCCCCATGTAGACACAAGATGGCCACCACAAGATGACTAGCAGGGGAGGGCAATTGAGAGGGACCAGGCCTGCAAGGGAGAGTAGTTGTGGGCAATCAGGCAAGCAGGGGAGGGCAGTTAGGGGTGACCAGGATGGGAGAGGAGGGAAGTTGGGGGTGACTGGGCCTGCAGGGAAGGGCAGTTAGCGGGACCCAAGCCTACAGGGGAGAGCAGTTGGGTGGGGGGGGGACCAGGTCTGCAGGGGAGGGCAGTTGGGTGGGACCCAGGCCTGCAGGGAATAGCAGTTGAGGGGGACCAGTCTACAGGGGAGGGCAGTTAAGGGCAAACAGGCTGCAGGGGAGCAGTTAGGCATGAATCAGGCTGGCAGGCAGAAGGAGTTAAGGGAAATCAGGAAGGCAGGCAGGCGAGCAGTTGGGAGCCAGCAGTCCTGGATTGTGAGAAGGATGTTCGACTGCCCGTTTAGATCTGAGCCTGGGCAGTCAGACATCCCTTGAGGGGTCCCAGATTGGAGAGGGTGCAAGCTGGGCTGAGAGACACCCTCCTTCGTGCACAAATTTCATACACTGGGCCTCTAGTTTATATATAAAATATATTTGTTAAAAAACTCCCATGAGCTAACTAACCTTTACAGAGTTCCTGCAGTGGACCTTTTATTAATCTTTGTATCTAGAAGTGTATATTGAGTGCCTTTTGTAAACCAAGAATCAGTTATTTCTCCCAACTTTGGTGATACCAAGAGACTTTATGTCATTGGCTGGTGAGTCGTTCTAAAAGTGTGGGCTTATTCATGACCAGAGAGTTCCATCCCTTTTGTGGCCTTGGCCGGATTTTATAAAGTATAGCCTCTTGTTTATTTATAATGGACTTTGAGATCCTTGGACAAGATGTATTACATATGTGTGAAGGATTAGAGGGCAGTTTTTAATAACAGCAGGAATAATGCTGCTTTGTACTGCTAAACTGTAGATCTTTTCTTCTAAAGATTTAAAGCCCATTATAGACATAATTTGATTGTTGCTCTATTGCAACAGTGTTTTTCCTTCTCTCCCTGACCAGTCAGATTGCTTCTTTATTAAAGATGGCACGAATACTTTCTCATGTTATGACCTCTTTGATAAACAGCTCAGGATGTTATAAAAGCAAAGCAGGAGATGTCTCAAATAATTAGTGACAGAAGGCTTGCTGATGCTCGGGTGTTAAAGCTGCCAGAAAGCTCAGCTATTTGTGGGTTGCTCAGTACGTTTTTGTACAGATGTGTGCGAGGTTGAGTTTCAGCCATACGCCTGTAACAGCATCAGGAAACATTTTGTCATGCTACTTCCTTGGGTGATCTTTTATGACCAAAAGGGAAAAAAAAGTCATATTTCTGTCTTGTGAAATTGAGCTCAAATTCTGGGTAGTTTAGCAGTAATCAGTATATGCCCAAGTCACAGCTGCACGGGATGGTTTGTATTATATACCAATGGCAACTACTGCTCTAAATATGGAAATTAAATACTTTAGGCTCAGGCTGATTCAAATCTGTGGGTAGGAAATGTCTGATCTTTTCCAAGATAAGTTTAAAAGTGTGTGGAAGTTTCTGTAGGGCTGTGAATCCCGTTCACATTCATATGCATTTCTTTGGGGATGGTCCCTTGAGGTCTCTTGGCAGCTACCTTCGTTAATATGGGGAGAGACTGGGATCCATGGGAATGCCAAAGGGGGAAAAAAAAAATCAAAATGTCCTCAGAAGATTACCAGAGTATGGTTGATCTAGAGACCAAGATCAGACAGTTCCAAGCCTCAAGAAACGAGTATCAAACAATGCTTGGCGTTCCTCCCTCTAGGCATGAGGCATCCACATTTACTCAGAATCAGTTCATAATTTGGAAGCTTCTTAGGTTACTGACATTTTCAGATCCTGCACCAAATTTCTCATCCACTCTTCTAATCATAAGGAGTTATATACAGTATTGTGGTTGCAGTCTTGATGCTTCTTTTATCAGTCTGTCATTCTCAATGCATTTCCCGGAGCCTGTGTGGCCAAGGAACAATACTCTAATACCTACAAGACGACTAGATGGAACTCATCTAGTAACTACAGGGCTTCCGTAATGTGGCCCGATTAGTGTATATTACAGCTCACTTAAAAATTGGTTAAGGAGTGAAACTGACATGATAACTCAGAAGTTATTTACTATTGCCTTGCTAGGCAATACGAATCTATGACCTTCTAGATACCTCCCAGACTAGGCTGTGCTCTGTGCTTACCTTCTCCAACCACCTTGGAGGTCACATGCAACTTGGGTGGACACTTTCTGTCACATCGTTGGTTTCTCACCTCTAGCACTTCTGTCCCTCTGCCTGAGGGCTTTCTTTGGCTTCAGGGCTTGCTGATCCTAGCTGAGGGCAGGGCACAAGTTCTGGGGAATGAGCACCCTTAGGATTGACCCTCAACTATTGAGGGATGAGCGTTGGTGGATATGAACCCAGGCTTCCTCACCTTCTGTGTCCGTTCTGAGCTGTATTCTACATAGTGTCTGAGAGGGACCCCAGGAGGATTGAGCCTTAGTGCTTATATCAGTATACTTACTACTCAATATACACCCTTTCCTCACTCCTTCTCTCACCTGTTCCAGAGCCTCCTTTTGAGTCAAATAAATGACCTGTACTCAAATTCTTATCTCAGGATCTGTTATCGAGGTAACTCAAACCAAGGCAGCATCTAATACAGTAGCCTACAAGGGAGCCTTCCTCTTCTTACTCAAAATGCACTGGTTTCCTAAGTGTTTTGGCTTCATGTCCTAAATAACTCTTACATTGTCTCCTTCACCACTTCTAGAGTTTAGTTTGAATCCTCAGTATCTCACTTAGTTGATTGCAGTAGCATCCTAATGGGCCTCTCCATTTTCATTGATTCCCTTATCAGTCTTTCATGATACCTTTTCAATAGCAAACCTGATCCCGTCACATCCCAACTTCAATCCTTTCAGTGGTCCAGACCATTCCTTTTCTGTCCCTTTCTTACCCGTCCTGTGTCCTTCTTGAACCCGTTACTGTTGCACATGTTCTGTGGCTGCAGTGTGGGGGTTTACACTCCACTTTTGTCCACCCGTGAACGTCAGCAACATTTCAAAGACAAAATAACCTTCACCTTCTCTCAGGAACTCTCCTTCAGTGACCACACTCAATGGTGGCTTCTTCAGTCCCATTCCTTTACTTGTACACATCTCCATGGGAGCCTTTGGGTATTGGTGTGTGAGTATACAGGGTGGGGCAAAAGTAGGCTTGCAGCTTTCCTATGGAAAATAATACAATAATTATTAAATAATAATACAAGAATAAACTCTGTGTTTTGAGTATGCACGGCTGTAGACCTGCTATTGCCCCACCCTGTAGTGATTGTTATCACTCAGCTGAAAGTTCCCTGAGAGCAGGCACCACATACCATTCCCAGCCCTGGCTCAGCACCAGCCTGAAATCAATACTTGATCCCGACAAGGACAAGTTGGCCATTCAGTTTGTCCTTTGGGAGTTTGTTCTGGAAAATATGGTGGAGCTAAGGGTTGGGAGGAGGCTCTTTATTCTGCTAACACATATGAATTCCTTAATGAAGAGAGACAAACAGGTGATGATGGCTGCATGACCCAGAAGTTTGGTGGGAGAATGTGATGGAAATCATCACTAAATATTGTATATCTAGCCGGGACTGGTTTGGCTCAGTGGATAGAGCGTCGGCTTGGGGACTGAAGGGTCCCGGGTTCGATTCCGGTCAAGGGCATGTACCTTGGTTGTGGGCATATCCCCAGTGGGGGGTGTGCAAGAGGCAGCTGATCAGTGACTCTCTCTCATCGATGTTTCTGACTCTCTGTCTCTCTCCCTTCCTCTCTGTATAAAATCAATAAAATATATTTAAAAAAATATTGTATATCTAAAGTATTGCTTGGGTGCTGCATTGTTAGACCTATTTATTCTGCCAGGTTTAATGTTATTTGAATGGATGTACTCCTTAGCCCTTGTGAAAACATGTAGGAAAGAAGTGGAAGCAAATTTGCAGGAAACTCCAATACTCTGGGATTTATTTTGTCGTCTCCTTCAATGGCTTTATTAAGACCTAGAGCCACTGAATTCCAGTGATAGAAAACTCATGAAGTAAAATAAAGCAAAGTTCAGTTCTGCCCAACCTTGGCTTGGAAGGTCGCTAGATTTTGTTGGTTAGTTGCACCTCTATTGAGGGACGCTATATGGAGCAGCCCAAATGCTCAGCTCTGTTCCTTCTAAGGGAGGTCTGTGGGGAAGACCTGTTTACCTAGTGCTCTGGCTTGGCAATGGGCTTTGGCTCCCTTTCTGGTGGAAACGTCTCCATTCTGGAAACCAGATCTACTGTCCCAGGGAAGGGGCGGGGCAGGCTAATTTTACCATAGTTTCTATATGGTCTAGAATGGGAGTTGGTTCATGTTCTCTGAATTGGTTCTCCATAACTTTGGCATTATCCCCCAGAATTTCCTAGTGTCAGGACGATATGGTGAAATGAAGAAAATATGGCACTTCCTGGTGTCTCCCTGGGGGCTCCAGAGGAGTCTATAAGAGTTGAGAAGGAGCAGAATCACCAAGCAGGGTTGAGGTCAACCGTGGTCAGCACGGCCACCTCCTAGCTGCATTGGAACACACAGCCACATTCGTGCCAGTGGCTGGGACATGTCTCCTGGGTAAGAAGGGAAGCTGGGTGTGCCCAGCCTTGCAAGGGGCTGGGAACGTCTTTTTAATTGGGCAGAGCCCTGAGGCCTGTGTGATGGGATAGAGGCGTACCCTGTAATATAAATAAAGCCACAGGTGTGGGTCTACCCTGAGGAATGGAGACAGGAGGCACTGGCCAACACCAGGCAGAGAGGAGGCTGGGAAACCACTGCCCACAAGCAGGGCACAGGGGTCCGGTTCCCACACACAGCCAGTGGCCTGCCTGAGTTCCCAGCCCTCACCCACCCAGCCTGGGGTTTCACCTTCTGGTATTGGTTTCCTCACTCTTTCCATGGGGCGTCTGGTGTGCCTTGTCCTCTCATGTTTTCCTTTTTTTCCTCCCTGCCCAGGCCCATCTGAGCTTAAAAGGTGGTGAACCCTGAGTTCCAGGCTGAGGCCTTGCCCTTGCCCTTCACATTCCAACTCTGCTCTCAGATAAAGTCTATCTTTTAAAAACTAAAAGCAGGGGGTGGGGGGGTGTTCGTATATGTACAAAAATAATAATTTAATAAAAAAGATATTATAAAAACAAACAAACAAACAAACAAACAGAAAACCTAAAAGCAAAGATAAAGAAAATTTTTTTTCCATCAATGATAACAACACTCCTGGTTATTTTGCTCTGTTTTGAGAAATATCAAAGAAGCACATATTTCAATTTTACCAAAAATAATTATAATAGTTTATGTTTTTAAAAATGTGCCATTGCCAGTTTGGCTCAGTGGATAGAGCTTTGGTCCTCAGACTGAAGGTCCTGGGTTCAATTCAGATCAAGGGCACACTCCCTGGCCCTGGTTGGGGTGAGTGCAGGAGGCAACCTAATCAATGTGTCTCTCTTACATTGATGTTTCTCTCTGTTTCTCCCCCTCCCTTCCATGCTCTCTTTTTAAAAAAATATATTTTATTGATTTTTTTTTTTTTACAGAGAGGAAAAGAGGGATAGAGAGTTAGAAAAATCAATGAGAGAGAAACATTGATCAGTTGCCTCTGCACACCCCCTACTGGGGATGTGCCCGCAACCAAGGTACATGCCCTTGACTGGAATTGAACCTGGGACTTCTCATTCAGCAGGCCGATGCTCCATCCACTGAACCAAACCGGTTTCAACCCCTTCCACTCTCTTTAAAAAAAAACCACACAGGGTTTTTCATGCACCTCAGTTCTATGTACACATTTTGTTGTCATAGTTTTATTGGATCTTCATGACAATCCTCTAAGGTAGTACTGTGAACTCTATTTTATAGATGAGGAAACAGAGGAACAGAGAAATTAAGTAACTTTCCCAAGGTCACACAGTAAATGGAAAATCTAAGCTGGAAGCCATGAGTACTGGGAGCAGCTGTGTATACAGTAATGAGTGCTCAAAACAGAGTATGTTCTTGTATTATTATTTATTCATTGTATTCTTTTCCATATAAACAATTATTAACCTACTTTTGCCCCACCCTGTAAGTATATTCCACCATTTATTCCTTGCTGAATAAAGGTAAACACGGTAGACCCAGGCATTTTGTAGCATCAAGGAAATCCTCATGGTGGGTACAGCAGTGCTGCTGAGGGCACACTGCATGTTGGAAAGGACAATGAACTCAGGTGTCCACATTTTTATTGGTCTCTTACCTTTCTACCCATACCATACTCGGGTATTCTCATGCCTGTTTCTTCCCATCTTAAATTTCCAGGCAAATTGTTTTCTTGCCCCTCTGTTCACCCATGTTCACACACTCTCTCTTTTACCTCCACTGGTCCCTAATTTCCTCTCCCACTGCACAATAGTTATGGCAATGATACCACTAACGGTAACAAGTCTTTGGTTGTCTGTTCCATGGGAAAGGATGCATCTATTTTATTTACTCAGGAAGGTCCAAATAAGATCTTCTAAACCTACACTGCCCAGTATGGGAGTCAGCAACCCCACATGGCCACTGGGCACTTAAAATGATGGGGCAACTTGGAATTGGGATGTGCAGTGAGTATAAATTGCACACCAAATTTCAAAGCTTAGCTTGTTGGGGGGGGGGGGGAAATGTAAGACATCTCATTAGTAATTTGTTAAAAATTGACTACCATTGCCGGGACCGGTTTGGCTCAATGGATAGAGCGTCGGCTTGGGGACTGAAAGGTCCCGGGTTCGATTCCGGTCAAGGGCATGTACCTTGGTTGCGGGCATATCCCCAGTGGGGGGTGTGCAAGAGGCAGCTGATCGATGACTCTCTATCATCGATGTTTCTAGCTCTCTATCTCTCTCCCTTCCTCTCTGTACAAAATCAATAAAATATATTTAAAAAAAAATTGACTACCAGTTGAAATGATGTCTTACAGAACCTAATGATTAAAATTAGTTTTACTCATTTTAAAAAATTTTTCTAATGAGGCTACTAGAAAAATTTTAAATTGTATACGAGCAAACCTTGTTATGTTGTGCCACTTTATTGTGCTTCACAGATGTTGCATGTTTTACAAATTGAAGTTTAAGCAAAAAGATGACTTGTTTTATTATGATGGTCTGGAACCAAGCCTTCAATACCTCGGAAATATACCTATATGTGGCTCATGTTATAGTTCGATTGGACAGCGCTGATCAAAACCCTGTGTTCGCGGTTTGAGCTAAAGAAAAAAAAGGAGGCCCACCCTTGATCTGAGGGAATTCCCAAGCTTATGGGGTGTATGGCCTCTTTTGGACTCTGGTGCTGTTGAACAATATAGATACTATGCTGACCCTGGAGAAGCCATCTGCATTTTAATTAAGTTCAAATCTAGTGGTGGGAGTTGAGGCATCAACAACCTGCTAGAGAGGCTAATGTCAGCTGTCAGGCCCTGGGTAGAGACTGCACCTTCTCTGGGGTTCCAGGGCACAGCACGTGGAGCAGAGTCCTGAGCAATCAGCAGCTGTTCAGTGGTGGAACGCATTTGGGTCTGTGTCCCACAAACCTCATCACATGGGCAGCAGCCTCCTCTGCTTGTTCCTAATGGGATTCTTCCCTACCTATTGCCATGCATACCCTGTCAACAGCCCTGCCCATGTGATGAGGTTTGTTTTACCTGTTTATTTATTCTCCGAGCACCCCCTTCATGTCCCATGTCTTAACCAGAGCCTTCATCATCTCTCACTTGATGCTATCTGGTCTTCCTACCTCTAGGCTAGCCCAGGGATTCTCAAACTCTAGTATGAATCATAGTCACCTGGAGGACTCATTCATGCACTGATGGCTGGGCTCCACCCCCAGAGTGTCTGACTCACTAGGTCTGGGTTGGGGCCTGAGAACAAGTTTCGAGGTGATGTAGTTGTTGCTGGTCCAGGGGCCACACTTTGAGGATCGTTGGCCTAGTGAGCCTAATGATCTCCCTAAAACACAAATGCGATCATGACACTTTTCCTAAGACCTGCCAATAGTTGTTCAGAATCTTCTGGATAAAGTCCAAACTCCTTAGGGCCTATCCAAGGGTCTTCATGGTTGGTTCCTTGTATATCACCCCAGCTCCATCAATGAGGTCTTTGTTTCCTCCATGGTGCCTGTAGTTCTCCCAATGGGCTGGGCTCTGCCTCACCTCTGAGTGCCCTGCCTGCTGCACATGTTCCTCCTTTCCTTGCAGACGGCCTTTCCCAGGCTCTTGTGACTGCCAGCTTTCTGTTGAGTTGGGCCAGTGGGAGGTACTGGTAGGAGATGGGAAGACAGTGAGAGGGGGAAAAGCCAAGTCTAGTTCTCTCTCTTCTATGCGCTGAGCAGCATCTACAGCAGTCACTTATATTCTCCATGGCTTCAGCTTCTGCCAGATCATCATGCCCTAGGGCACTGGAAACACCACCTCTGCCCTGCTGCCCTAGGGGTAGAAGTGGCTTCCTATGTCCTCTGTCCATGGGTGCTTCTCTGGCCTTGACTTCTTAGCTTTTTTATGATCAATATCTTTCATCAGATTCCCTCTATGGCAAAAGCATAAGGTGATATCACTGACATCCAAGAGAACTTCCTTTTTAAAAAACAAACAAACAAACAATATTTAATTATCTTTTATATACCAAGACATGCATAAATAAACATTTGGCTAATCTCAAATCATAAGCCAAAGGTAGAACTTTCTATCATGATGGGTTGTTCTGTATCTGCCCTATCCAGTATGGTAGGCACTAGCCACCATATTGGCCATCAGCACTTAAAATATGGCTACTGCAATGGAGGAAGTGAAATTTAAACTTAATTTAAATTTAAGTAGGCACATGAAACCAGTGGCCACTATATTGGACAGTGCAGGGTTAGATTCTGCATGATATATAGCCATCAAAATTTAGGAATAAATATTGAAATTGGCATAGAAAAGAACAAATAAGGTTCCTGTGTTCTTTGTTGTATAATATAGTATTGCCTTCTGCATATAAGCTTCATTACTTTTAAAATCTTTAGGTCACTTTCTAAAATATAGATCAATAAGGCTTGAGATTATTAAAAAGAAGAGAGAATAACAAGAATTATTGGCAAGCCCTGATCAGTGTGGCTCAGTTGGTTGAGTGTTGTACTGTACGCCAAAGGGTCACTGGTTTGATTCCCAGTCAGGGCACATACCCAGGTTGCAGGTTCCATCCTAGGTCAGAGTGTGTACTCGAGGCAACCAATCAATGTTTCTCTTTTACATGAATTTCTCACTCTCCCTTCATCTCTTTTCCTCTCTCTTTAAAAAATAAATAAAAAAATAAAAAATTTAAAATAATTGTCATTAAGTAAATTAAAGCAAGTTACAGAACAATATGTATAGTATCATCTGATTTGGTAAAAAAAAAAAATTAAGAATACTTAAAAAACCTTTCATATACAGTGTCATGCTATATCAGCTAGGATTTATTTCAGAGGATGATTAGCTAAGAATCTTTCTCTTTCTTGTTTGACTGCTGGTCTCCCGGATTTCACTGCTTATGGGCACCTTAACCAGAGTATTGGAGGAGAAATCAATGAGATTAAAATTGGATGTTGGAAGGCCAATCCTGTAGCATGCAGAAAAGCACAGAGTTTTAGGTGGGCTTCCTACAAGCAGAGCTGAAATGGGGATTCTTGAACAAGTGACTTATTGAGGGAGACCTCTCAGTGCATCTGTGAGGGAGGGAAGCAGGACAGTGCACAGGAAGAAGCGGGGCAAAGGAGTGGGCTGGATAGAGTCTAGCCTCAGTGTGATCCTGGCGAGCTCTGGAGTGTGAATGGCACCACAGAGTTGTTTTACCTGGAGGCAAGAGGGTTAGGCTTAGGACTCCTGTTTCTGTCATTCACTGCGGTGACTGCTCTGCGTGCACATGTGCTTGCATGCACACACATGTGTGCAAACCTCTATTTTCTGGTGGGGCAGATCATGTCCAGTGAGGGTACGAGAGCAGCCGAGAGCTGTCAGCAGCCAACACTGAGAGCAGCTGGGAGATGCGAGCATCTTAGTTTGTAAAGGGGATCTGGGTGGGACATCCACAGTGCCTGCAGGCAGTCTCAGGACTGGTGTAGCAGGTGTTGAAGATAAATTGGTAGTACCATTTTGGGTGATGACAAGGCAAGGGAATGAGCAAGCCCACATGGGAGACCCACAGAGACTCAGAGCACTGTGAGAAGATGGCATGGGTCATGAACCTGCTTTGGAGAAGGTGGGTTATGCTGGCATCTGTTTGGAATTTGAAAGCAACCTCTAAGAGTCAGTCAAGTTCTTTATTCCAATTATAGGTGCTCAAAATACTCTGTACTTTTTATTCGTTGTACTTAATCAGAATAACAAATAAACTGTAATTATTTCTGTACTAATTTAATTTCATCTCCTCTACAATAATGTAAAAGCCACAAGGGGGCTCACAGTACTATAGAAGAATCTCTGTGTCTCCAATGCTTGGCACACAGTAGGTGCTCAATAAATATTGGTGTATGAATGAGTGAAGGAGTTTAGGAAAATGGAAGAAAAGTACTCATAGAGGTGACTTTTCTATTAATTGTTTTACTTTCCTGAAACACCTTTCCTGCTGCCCATACCAATCCATTCTTTAGTGTCCAGTTCTTGCCTACCATCGCCAGGTATCCTATCCCTAACACCCCATACATGATGATACATGATGTGATTCAACATTTATGACTATGTGAAGCTCTATCAACCTGGCTTTTCCAACTAGTTTTATGTATTTATCTGTAATCTAACTCATTATAAAAAGGGTTTGGCTGGATTTTTTTTTTTTTTTTTGATGGTCAAGTTCATATCTTGCCTTTGGTTTCAAAGATGCTTCGTTCTTATGCCATTTCTGTCACCTGCAAAGCACTTCTCCCAACAATCATACCTATTAAAATCCTTCCACGATCTGTTTATGGGCCATTGCATTACTGATAGGCCAAGTTGAAAATTGTCTTTTTCTCCTCTGAGTTCTACTCCTCTGAGGACACTTACTTTTGCCTCCTTATGCCACAGTCCCTCTGTAGGCCCGTCGGCTCCTTTACAACAAGATCACACATTGAACTCTTAGTGCTATGAGTACTGTGGGGGCACAATAAATGTCTTTTGTACTGTTAACATGCATATGTAGATATTAGAAAGTCAATCAAGATGATAGGTGATGGACAGTAATAAGGTTGGAAATTAAACATGGGGGAAGATGACTTATTTAATTTTTTTGAAGTAACTCAAGTTCAGTATTTGATACTAAAAGAAGAGGTAGAGGAAGATAAGTGACAATGAAAGAAGCATAACTGAGAATCTTCTTAATGCAGATTAATTGGCATCAGGGGAGCCCCAGCATGGGATGGAGTGTGACTTCTCCATGAATTTTCTTTTCTTTTCTCATATCTAGTTGGAATGATATTTGCTGAATTGGGTGACAGTGATGATCCCTTGTAAATTCACATTTTAGGACCTTCTTCCCAGAACTGAGCCGTGTGGTTTGTGGTCAGCATGGCCCAGCCTTTCCGACAGGGTTTGGCACAGATGTTGTCGATCACTCTTTCACCCTTGAAACAAGGACCCATAGAGCCAGAAATTCATATCAAATGAAGCCCGTTTCCTCCATAATGTGAGAGTACTTTCCTGATCACCCTTTAATCAAAACAGATGTCTTGAAGCGGCCTAGAATAGGATATGGAAAATTTGGCCAGCGATCAAATATGGGCTCAAAGGGAAATCCTTGATGGCTCCCTTTGAGCTGTGGGCACTGTCTAAAAATAGCACATAGATATGGTACTTGTGAAATAAAAGTAGCTGCTGGAGATCGCTGCTGAATTCTAGAAAGCAGCCATCTGACTGCACGGAGATGCTCCCCGTGTGAAACGTGAGGGGGAAGGTGGTGTGGGTTTCCTACCTGTGGAAGTGTCCAGTGTCCTTGCTGTGTTCTGCAAGACTGTTGCTCACCTCTCATGACCTTCCCCAAAGTTAAGAAGCAGAGTCACTCCTTTAACACAGAGTTCTAGAAACACAGAGAGCATGTGCCTTTCCCCAAACCTGGTTTATATTGGGGAAACTTAATTCAATGTTACAAATACTAACTGAGGCATACATCTGTACTAACTTGCTACTTTGCTAGTTCTGAAGACATACAAATAAGGCAAAGTGGTGAAGCAGGGAATTTATTAGTATAATTATAGAATTAGAAGGGATTTTAGGCATTAACTATTAATATTACAAAAACCCTCATTATAATGATAGTTGGGTGGGAAGGGAGTAAAAATAAAGCTAACATTTATTATGTGATGATCATGTGTCAGACATGTATTGTGTTATTGCCTCCTCCCCAAAATGCTATGTAGAAAAAGGTGGGAAGGAATATATAAATACTAGAGGCCAGGTGCATGAAAATTTATGCACCGGAGGTGGATATCTCAGCCTGGCCTGCCCCCTCTCACAGTCCAGGAGCCCTCAGAGGCAGGAGGCAACCGGTGATCAGGGGAAGGTGATGCTTCCATCACATCTCTGCTGTTGCCACTGCTGGCAGCACAAGCCTCAGTGGGCCCTGGTTACCTTAGTCTTGGGTGGCCCTGGGCGGCTGGGCAGCTGCCATTTGAGGCTTGCCTGTGCCTTGGGCTGGTCTTGGGAGACTGGGGAGCTGAGGGAACTGGGGGACTGCGGAGGTAGGCTTGCAGAGTGGCTGGACTGCTTGGGGGCAGGCCTGGCTATGCTGTGTGCCTTTTATTCCAGCAAAGCTGAGGGGACTGGGCACCGCCATTTTGTGGCTGTGGGTGTCGCCTTGAGGGCATGGCAGTCAATTAGCATATTCCTTCCTTATTGGTTGTGGGTGCCACCATCCTTGTGAGGGCATGATGATCAATTAGCATATTCACTCTTTATTAGGTAGGATATTCAAATGAGTACAATGGTGACATTGAACCTTGATGCAACTTAAATTTTTACAAAACTCCTGTGAGATAGATGACATATTTTTAAAAAAATATATTTTATTGATATTTTTACAGAGAGGAGGAAGGGAGAGAGATAGAGAGTTAGAAACGTAGACGAGAGAGAAACATCGACCAGCTGCCTCTTGCACACCCCCTAACGGGGATGTGCCCGCAACCAATGTACATGCCCTTGACCGAAATCGAACCTGGGACCTTTCAGTCCGCAGACCGACACTCTACCACTGAGCCAACCCGGTTTCAGCTAGATGACATATTTTTTAATTTTAGAGAGAGGAAAGTGAAACTCAGAGGAATTAAATGGCATTTTTAGCAAATGGTTGAGTTGGGATTTGAACTGCTCTTTCCAAAATTAAAGACCCAATCCTTCCTGATTCCCATATTTCAGATATAAATGGAAAAGTGCAGAGGTGTATATTCAGCCAAACCTTTGGCTCTACAACTTAGTCATCTTTCTCTTGTTTCATATTGAACATGCTCATATGAGGGACTAGAAGGAAGCAGGTATTATTGGCCAAGAGCACTAGCCCACCTAATCCTTCTTCTCAAATTACATGCCCCAAATCAGCAACTTAAATCCCAAATTTTCTGTGGGAACAAATTCTAGAGACCAACAAATATCATTTACTCTTAAGGTATTTCTGAAGTTGCTGATAACATTACTTAGGATATTCTTCTGCTTGTTTAACCTTTTGTTGACTTATAAAATTTTAATTCATCCTTTTCTAACAAATTTGTATTACCAGAAATCTGGTTCCAGCTTCTCATCTGTGTCTCTTATATCTCCTCTTTCTGATTTCTACTTTGGATCCCTGAGGCTAGAGTTGAAACAAATTTTTTGTTCTTTTTTCAGAGCTGCTGGAAAAGAGGCAATAATTATTTTTTGAACAACACCCATTGAATGTTTGGAGATAGTTAAGGAATCCCTTTCAGCTTTGATTAATATAAAAATTTCCCTTAGAGATTTTTTTTAAAAAAATAAAGAAATTAGATAAGTTTAGACAAGCTTTTATGGATCAGTGAGGGCATGTGGAGAGGGGAGGGGATATGGAGGCTTCTCTACCTTGTGTTTGAGCGAGGTGGAACCCAGTGTGCTTGGATGGAATCTATCACTTTGGTGGTGATGAAAGCTGAAAGACTTCATGGCTCTGTGTGAATCTCAGATGGTCTTCTGCTCAGCCCAAAGGAGAAGGAATCAGTCCAATGGCAGCTGTTAGGAAGCCAATACTCTTATTTGCGGTGATCAAGCATCTTAATCTGATTCTTTCCTTTAATGACAAGGCAATGTGGTCAGTGGAATAGCACTGGCCTGAGACTTAGTACATCTGGTAACCAATTGTGCAATCCAGGAAGAGCCCCCATCACCTCCCTAGTTTCTTCTTTCTCTTGGTAGAAATGAAGAATTGAAATAGCAGTTGGTGTAAACTCACCGGATCTTTTACAATCTGTATCCTGGATGAATTTCTAAGAGGAGCATAGCATTGATCTCCCCCACCACAGCTTGGATAAATACAAAAGTGGGTTAATTCATGGATTGCTGAGGGAAATGACTGATATCTTATTGGAAAACACACCAGAAAAAGACAATTTGGTGTATTGAACCAAGAATCAGATGGCCTGGCCTTGAGTTCTTGCTTTGCCATTAACTTTCTGGGTGACTTTGAAGGAATAACTAAAGTATTTGGGGCAAGTTTTCTTATTATTTAAGTGACAATTCAAATTAAACAATTGTTTAAATGCCTATTTTTGATGCTTTCTATATGCTCATCATTGAGCTAAGAATGGAAAGAACAGGATATGATTTCTGACTGGAAGCTCACTGTTTGGAAAGGAATAAATAAACCATTATGGTTTATGTCAAGTGCTACAATAGAAGTATGCTCAGTTGTTACCAAAGGAGGAGTTAAGAATGTATATAGAGTAGGAGAAAGGACAGGGAAGACTATAGAGGTCACATTTAGTCTAATACTCTTCAAAGTATGAGCATTGAGGGGGAAGGACATTCCAGGTAGAAAAATGAACAAAATTAGAAAAGAACAAGGAAATCTGAGGCAATAAATCTGGGAAATAACAGAGGATGAGTGAAGGACATAAGGTGAAAGAGTGGAGGGCCTAGAATTGAGCTCACACCATCCTGTAAAGGACTTTTATGCCTCGCTAAGGAATTTGAACTTTTCCCTTCACACAGTGAGGAGTTAGGGAAAGATTTTAAGGGTGTGGCATGATGTGATTTGTGTATTCTGGAGGAGAAAATGGAGGCTAGCTAGAAAAAAGGGAAGCAAACTACTTAGGAATTCTTGCAAATATCCAAGGAAGAGGAGGTAAGAGCCTGATCAAAGGCCTTAGCAGAGGAAATGAAGGAGCTGGCTTCAGGCTGGAAATTGTCTTGGAAGTCAAATCTGAATTGGCTACACAATTTGTGGGGCCTAGTGCAAAATAAAATAGAGGGGCCCTTTCTTAAAATAAATAATAATTGTAGGATGGCGACCACAGATCATTAAGCCAGGTACAGATCCCTTCCAAGCACAGGGCCCCTGTGTGACTGTACACATCTCACACCCCTGCAGCTGGCCCTGAGTAGAATGATCTTTGTTTCCTTCCAGGTTTGTTGTAATCATGGTTGGAAAGATTGTTTAACATTTATGAGATAATAAATTTGGGAGTGGGGGGGAGTGCATTTTGCAGGCAATTTCCTTGTCTAATTTGCCATTCATTTAGATTTTTATCTTATGTAATCTTTTATAGAGTTGTCTTGCCAGGCAATAAATCCAAACAAATACCTCTGAGTCAGACTGACTGGGATCTCCCACAGGTTCTTTGGAGGAAAGGTGTTTCTTATAAAGATAGCTAAGAAAAGAGAGAACAAGGTAATGAAATAATTTGCAAGTAGAGCCTTAGGATAGAGTGATATAAAACTGGGGTCATTTAATCTAGAAGTAGTAGTTGAGAATGACTTTATTATTGTATGTGTATTAGTCAGCTCACCATAGTAATGCTGTGTGACGAACCAAACCATCCCCAAGCTCAGTGATATGCAACAGCCATTTGTTCTCGTGCTCTTGGGTCTGCAAGGAGAGCTGTGGGTTAGTTGGTCTAAAGTGGGCTTAGGTGGGTGAGTTTACTATAGTCAGAGGATTGGTTAGAGGATTGGTTAGTACAGCGGTTGGCAAAATGCAGCTTTTGAGCCACATGTGGCTCTTTGGCCCCTTGAGTTTTTAGCAAAGGCCAGCTTAGGCGTACCCTCATTAAGTTAATAACAATTTACCTACCTATACAGTTTAAGTTTAAAAAATTTGGCTCTCAAAAGAAATGTCAATCGCTGTACTGTTGATATTTGGCTCTGTTGACTAATGGGTTTGCCGACCCCTGGGCTAGTAGATTCAGGCTGGGAGCTGGTTTATTTTCTGGAGGCTCAGGCTAAAGAAGCTGTACCTACCAGGGCATGCTCTCCTGATAGCAATGCCAGGAGTGTAGGAGGCTAAGCTGGAAGCATATCCAAGGCCTTTATTTGTATCCTGTTAGAGCCCTGTTGGCCAAAACAAGTTGTATGGCCAAACCCAACGTCAATGGGACCGTGAAGTAAAATTCACCTGCGGAGAAAGGAGAAAGGGAGTGAGCATTTGCTAAGTAAGCCAAACTCTCAGAGAATTCAAGAATGTGCACTTTCTTTTTCTTTTCTTTTTTAAAATATATTTTATTTATTTGATTACAGGGAGGAAGACAGAGGGATAGAGAGAAACATCGATGAGAGATAATCATCCATCAGCTGCCTCTTGCACACCCCCTACTGGGGATGTGCCCACAACTAATGTACATGCCCTTGACCAAAATCGAACTTGGGGCCTTTCAGTCCGCAGACCTATGCTTTATCTACTGAGCCAAACCGGTTTCGGCAAGAATGTGCACTTTCTTACACAAGCTATTAAGGCTATTGCTGGATAATTTCGCTGAGAAAACTACTGAAAGGAAGGGGAATTGAAAGGTTTTTGATTAGCTATACAGCCTTTTTTTTTTTTTTTTGACAAGAAGAATAGCTGTTTGGTAGAGGTTGGGAGTTTCTGAAAATCTTAGAGGTAGCTTAATTCTTCATCTGAAGGGACTGTTAGATGAGGGCGTACTGGGAAGAAAGGCCTTGTTAAATGATCTTTCTGGGTTCCTTCAAGTGGTAGGATGACAGCAGTCCCCCCCTTATATGTGGATTTACTTTCCAGGCTTTCAATCATCCTTGGTCAATGGCGGTCTGAAAATATTAAATGGAAAATTTCAGTAATAATTCATATGTTTTAAGTGGCAAGCTTTTCTGAGCAGCATGATGAAATCTCGCAAGTCCTACTCTGTCTGCCCGAGTCGTAAGTCATCCCATTGCCCAGAGTCTCCACGCTGTGTACGTTCTCCGCCTGTTAGTCACTTCCGGTTATCACATCAACTGTGTGGTATCACAGTGCTTGTGTTCCAGTAATCCTTGTTTTCCTTAATAATGCCCCAAAGTGCAAGCAAGAGTCATGACGCTGGCAAATAAAATATACCAGAGAGAAGCCGTAAAGTGTTTCCTTCAAGTTAAAAGGTAGACGTTCTAACTTAATAAGGGAAAGAAAAAAAAAGTATGCTGAGGTTGCTAAGGACCATGATAAGAATGAATTTTCTATCTGTGAAACTGTGAAGAAGAAAGGAAAAGAAATTTATGGTAGTATTTTTGTGTCACACCTCAAACTGCTTAAGTTATGGCCACAGTGCAAGGTAAGAGCTTAGTTAAGATGAAAAAGGCATTACATTTGTGGGTGGAAGAGATGAACAGAAAACATGTTCCAATTTATGTTGGGCCAAAAAGCACTGAGCCTATGTGTAGACTGCAGCAAGGGATCCCCTGGCCATTTACCCCAAGTAAGGGATGGCTACACAGATTCAGGAATGGGTTTGACATTTTATTGTCTCACATCTTCACAAGAAGAATAAGGGTGAGTACAGTACAGTAAGATATTTTCAGGTAGAGAGAGAGAGAGAGAGAGAGAGAGAGAGAGAGAGAGAGAGAGAGAGAGAGACCACATTCACATATAACTTTTATTGCAGTATATTGTTATAATTGTTTTAGTTTATTAATTCCTGTTCTTACTGTGCCTAATCTATAAATTAAACATTATTTTAGGAAAAAAGATAGTATATACAAGGATCAATACTCTGTGGTTTCAGGCATTCACTGAGGGCCTTGGAACATATTCCCCACAGATAAAGGGAAGACTATTGTCTATGAACTGAATAGTGGCCTCAAGTAGCAACATCACAGGATGAATGCTTCCCTCTATTCTCAGAAGGAGGAGACATCTTCCCCTGGCCTCTGTGAGATCATCTCTCAAGGACTTGAAGTTTTTTCACATGAATTGAAAGCAAAGACCCAGCATGGCCAGTGTTGCTCAGTGGTTGAGTGTCAACCTACAAATCAGGAGGTCACAGGTTCGATTCCTGGTCAAGGCCCATGTCCAGGATGAGGGCTTGATCTACAGTGGGGAACATGCAGAAGGCATGAATCGATCAATGATTCTCTCTCATCATTGATGTTTCTCTTTCTCTCTCCCTCTCTCTTCTTCTCTGAAATTAATAAAACTATATTAAACAAACAAACAAACAACCCCCCCCCCAAAAAAAAATGAAAGTGAAGATCCATATTGTACTCTGTTTTTAATTTGATGGGTTTCATTTTCCCAATCAAGTAATTCAATGTTATTTTTAGGTATAGTTTGTATTTTTTGTTTTCTTTTGATAGTTTTTAGTTTTCTTTTTTGAGGAAGATTTTTAAATTTGTTTTTAGAAAGAGAAGAAGGGAGAAAGAGAGAGAGAGATTTATGAGAGTGCAACATGGATGGGTTGCCCTCTTCATGCCTTCTACCAGGGATAGAGCCTGCAACAGGGGCATGTGTCCTGACCAGGAATGGAACTGGCAACCATTCGGTGCATGGGATGATGCCCAACCAACTAAGCCACACCAGCCAAGACAATACTTTCTATTTGTCTAATGGTTTGGAGGATTTGGGTGGAAGGTATTTACTATTTTCTCAAGATTTAATACCCACAATTTTTCAGAATCAAGAAGCCGCTTAGATCTTTGTGAATATGCTTCTGGGTTGCAACTGACATTTCAAAAGGATGCTATTGAAATAAAGTAGGCTAATGATGGTGTGCCAACTAGTACCTGTAGGCTGGATGATGGAGTTAGAAAACACTATTTTGCAACAGTGATTAGTAGTAATTAACTGAGAAAAAAATCATCAATGTATGCTAAAATTAGTGGTTGAAATTCGATGAGTAATAGGATATTTTCATAGTCTCAAAGTACCTTCCCACAGATTATTTATTGCTTATGGAAGGAAAAAGTTGGTAAGAAGAACTTCATACCAGGTGATTAAAATTACCATTGCCAGCATCATGTTTCTTGATGTGATACATGGAGAATACAACATATATTTTGTGATAGGAGAAGCCAAAAGAGGCATAACTCCAAATGGGGGATGATCTACAAAAAGGTAGCTTGGACTCATTAAAAATATTAAGGTCATGAATGATAAAGAAAGGTTAAAGAAATTCTTCAAAATAAAGGAGACCCATGATGCATGACAGTGAAGTGAAAGGCATAAATTTGAATTGGATCCTGGACAGGGATAAAAAAAAAAAGTTATAAAAACACTAGTGCCCCAGTGCACAAATTCATGCACATTGAAAGGAAATTAATTAGAAGGTGGCTTGTTGTGTGGGACTGGAGGAGATGAGCCAGACATGCCCTGGAGCCAACCTTCCACAGTCCCTCCCTGGAGTCTATAGTGAGCAGGGGTCCATCTAGCAGGTGGGGTCTGTGGGGATCAGGCCAAAACCAGCTCTCCATTATCCCCTGAGGGGTCCCAGAATGCGAAAGGGCACTCTGCAAAGTTGTTGTCTTACAGGGTGTGGAATGCAAATGCAAGTGTGCAGAAAACCAGATTTGCAGCAACAGTGCCCCAGCAACAACATGACCCGTGGCTGAAAGTGGAGTCACATGGCCCCGTGAAGAATCAGGCTTCCTCCTCTCTGGTTTTGGGGTGTGTCACCTGAGAACTGCTGCTGCCAAATCACTGCAGCTCAGCAGCTCCTGCATTGAGAGTCTGCCCACTGGTGGTCAGTGCGTGTCATAGCGACTAGTCAGATGGTCAGATACTTAGCCTATTAGCCTTTTATATATATAGGTTATTGGGACAGTTGGTGACATTGAATAATGGGCTGTAGATTAGATGGTAGAATCACACCAATATTAAATCTAGATTTTGATAATTGTACTGTGGTTATGTAAGAGTATGCCCTTCTTTTAAGAAATACACACTAATGTGTTTAGGAGTAAAGGAATCATGATGTTGGAAAAGGTTGTCTATAGAAAGGGTGATAAAAGTAATGGGGCAAAATGTCAACATTTGGAATCTGGGTAGGGTACATGGGAGGTATTGGTATTATTTTGGGAAATTTTTTTGAGAATTAAAATTATATCAGATTAAAAGTTGTCTAAGTCCCTCTCCCACAAATGTAAAGGTGCAAAATAGAAATGCTCTTGGTGGTATAATGACAAGATCTTGCATTATTATGAAGCCAAAGCTGTATATACTTATAAACAGCTAAGTCTGACTAACTAAAGCAGGGGGAAAAAAAACCCTCTAGACTTAGCAACAAAGAGGTTGTATGCCTGGATATAACTGACAAAGTAGTTCTTAGTGTTCTCAGTTTTTATGCCCTAGTTCAGTCATGCCTCATTGTTTAAAATAGAAAATAGGAAATATAGGGTGTCCCCAAAAATGTATAGACACTTTGAATAATTATAAAGGCAGTGTTTATTAAAATACATTTCATTTTCAAATTTGAGCTATCAACTGTTAAAGTGTATAATACATATTTTTGGGACACCCTATATGTATTTCTTTTTAGCTGTGGTAGACAGAAACTGGATTTTATAATACCTGAAAAGCATCTGAGTACTCACAAGAAGAATAAAATGGTAGAGAAGGGAAAAAAAATAAAGTTTTCTAATTGGCATTTCTTGATCCCATATTGAGAGAAGAATAGCATAACCTGTTGTGGTTGAGGTTCCAGAAGTCAGACAAGAAAGTCTGCTGTAATGTAGGAGTGTTGATTTGGAGCGTTTGGTAGCAGTGGAAAAAGTCAAAACAAAGGAATTAATTTCCATCGGAAATTGTTTCTTGGGCCAGATCCTGTGTGAGTGGGCCCTGAGGAAGAACAAGGAAATGGAGAGTTGGCCTATTTTAAAGGAAACATTCATTTAAATACTTGGATTCTCTCACTTCTCTCTTGCCTTCAGCTCCCATGTCACCATTTTCTTCAAATCCAGGCAAAACAAAATACAATGACACCTCTAGGCCTCACGCTTGTGATTATTTTGCGAATGTTTTAAAGTCAGTTCTGCCCAGCCTGTGTGGCTCAGTGGTTGAACATCAACCCATGAACCAGGAGGTTATGGGTTCGATTCCGGACGTCAGGGCACATGCTGGGGTTGGGTTGCAGGCTCGATCCCCGGTGGGATTCATGCAGGAGGCAGCCAATCAGTGATGCTTGTCTCTTATGGATGTTTCTATCTCTGTATCCCCCTCTTACCCTTTCTCTCTAAAACTCAATAAAAACGTATTTAAAAAAATAAAAATAAAGTCAGTTCTTTCCCCAAAGTTGTATATTCTCTGATCCCTCTGGCTTCTCAGCAGATGTTGGCAATGTAGTTGATAGATGTTTCAAAATAGTCAAACAGTTCATTCCTTGCTTGCTTTTATTTCCCAGTCTTTCACTTGTAATGCATAATGTATGGGCTATATGTATTTGTTTTGCCAGTGGTAGGAAGATGGTAGCTAACTTAAATATATGAGCTTCATGTAGAAAATAAAGCTGTTTCACTGGGTCTTTGTTGCTATTTTTTTAATGCTGAAACCCTGGTCGTCTTTGAGGAAGCAGTAGATGGAGCTACAGGCTTTTTGTCATGAAAGAATTTTTTCAGTAGCTGCCCATTGCCGAAATAACCTGAACAAGCACATATTTCCAAAAATAACAGAGGCATTTCCAAGTATTCCAGAAATATAGGCAAGACTGTTTAGTCATTCATAATCATCGCTTTGCAAGTACTAGAGAGATTCTGTAGAGAATATTTCAGAAGCAGAAAAAAAAAGATTCATAGAATTCCTTGTATTTTTAGAGAAGAGATTCTTTAAAAAATGGAACTGAAGAGGGAGGGAGAGGCACTTATTCAGCTCAGTCATGTACCACTACTTTTTTCCAGGTGGTGAAAGGGCCCAGAGGGGTAACTGGAGGCGGAAAAAAGTCTTTTCCATTTGCGTCAGAACTCTGAGAAGCTCTTCATTTCCCCACTCGATGAACTTTTTTGAGGCTCTAAACTGCGGTTTCAATTTGCTTTGAATTACGGAGGGGTGGCCGAGGTTAAGTGATTCTGAGGAGGTCAGAAGGCACTTATAACAGGTCCCTCTCAAGGGCCATTTCTCTCATTGGGTCCCCTGATATTCTTGACCATGACCTTGAGAGGGAAGAGAAAATCAGCTTTTCAGCACGATGGAAAAGGTAGATTCTCTTCATGTAAAAATTGCAAGTTCTGGGAAATGTTTTAATGGATACACACACACACACACACACACACACACACACACACACATACACACACACACACATATATATATATATATATATATATATATATATATATATATCTTATTATGTATACTATTGGTTCTCTATATAAATGTTATATATATATATATATATGTAATTTTTGGTGATATCACTCTCTGAATCTGATGAAAGCAGTGGACCCTAACCCCAGGGAAAAAAACCCACAGAAACAAAATATCCAACATAAGTTATATACAGTGTGGGGCAAAAGTAGGTTTACAGTTGTATGTGAAACACAGAGTTAATTCTTGTATTATTACTTACTAATCATTGTATTATTTTCCATAGAATTACTGTAAACCTACATTTGCCCCGTCCTGCCTATACACATACATATATATATGTGGAGACGAGAGAAATGCTTATTTTAAGAAATTGGCTCACTGATTGTGGGGTCTGGCAAGTCTAAGATTTATAGGGCTGGCCAGCTGGCTGAAAACTCTGGCATGATTTCTATGTTGCCGTCTTGGAGAAGAATTCCTTTTTCCCTGTCTTTTCTCTTAAAGCCTTCACCTGATTGGATGGGACCCACCCACATGCTGAAGACTGATGTGTCTTCCTTAAAGTTTACTGATTGTCAATATTCATCGCATCTATATAACATCTTCGGGGCGACATCTGGATCAGTGTTGGACTATTCAGCTGACACCATAGGCTGGCCTTGTTGAAATATGAAACGAAGTATCCCAGGTCCCATCACTAGTCTGCTTTCAGAGGAGCCCCACAAAGAAATGATGAAAAATACCTTCAAGCACACGTTGCCCTGGATGTTGTGTTGGGGGAAGGCCACAGGTAACAGTGGTGGAAGCAGGAAGCCTCTCCCGGGGAGAGTAAAATATGGCACAAACATAATGATGAGACAAAAAGAGGGACAATACTAGGATTTGCTGGATGAAAGGCTGCAAACACCAGGCTTTTCTTCCTTCAGCTCTTCCAGGTGCTACTAACTTGTAGCTGAGAGAAGAGCGGTTGTGACCCAGAGCAATCTGGGACAGATGTGGCCATCGTAGATGCCAGCCTCCTCCTTTACTTTGTACTTAAAAAAATTATATATATAAAATTGATTTTTTACAGAGAGAAAGGGAGAGGGATAGAGAGTTAGAAACATTGATCAGCTGTCTCCTGCACACCTCCTACTTGAGATGTGCCCACAACCAAGCTACATGCCCTTGACCGGAATCAAACCCGGGACCTTTCAGTCTGTAGGCCGACGTTCTATCCACTGAGCCAAACCAGTTAGGGCCACTTTGTACTCTTTACAACAAATACAGCAAACCTCTGATTTATAGATGAGGAAAAGGCTGTGGAAAATTCATTGATTCATCAAACATTGAGCAGCTGCCATATGCTGGACAGTGCTGTGGGGGCTGGAATATATATAAATATGATTAGGACACAGCTTTCTTTTTCTCATGGATCTAACATTCTAATAGGGGTGACAGAAAACAAAGCAACTAAACAGACATGTAAATAAAAAAAATTACAAGTTGTGGTAAGCGATGGGAAGGAAGCATACGTGGGCTGAGGCAGAATTTACTGGGGAGATGGTGAGAAACTTATTTTAGGTGTCTTATAAGAAAGCTTTCTATGGTGTGGTGATGTGTAATCTGAAATGCAAATTCACCTCACGGATTTAGCTAAGCCCTTCATTGATAAGTAAGGGTTGGAGCTGGGATGCATACCCAGGTTTTGTTTTGTTTACTCCAATCTACTAATATTTATCCTCGCCTGGAAGTTGTGTCAGGCAAAGAAGTTCTAGTATTTGTTCTCCAAACTGAGGGAGATTTGAGTATGCATAAGCAAGGGCAGGTGTGCACATGCAAATAAACACAGGTTTCTCAATCCCAAGAAAGGAAATGCTGGATGATGTTAAACAACCCCAGCTAGAGAGTTTCCATCCCTCTGCTAAGCAGTTCCTCCTCTCTGTAGCCTGAATTTTTTATGCTGTACCTGAGGTCGTCTTCCTTTTGCTTTGTCTCAGGTTCACGTGGATACACATACTAGTTGTTGCCTTTTGTATAAGAGATGCTTGTCATGCTTTTCCCTTGGATTAATATATCATGTTTCTTTAATTAGCCTGTACCCCCAGATCTTATTCTCTGGCTATTTAATTATCTCCCAGGCTCTATATGTTGCTTGAATTGTCCTTGGGACAACCCAGGAGGGTGCCATTCACACATAGATGTTATAGATTAATATAATCACAGTGGCAAGATATTGGCAGGCGGTACTAAAGAGTCTACAGAGGTGAAGGGGGCGTTTTCTCTACTTTGAGCAAAGCAACTTTACCAGGTAGAATTGGCCACTTGTCTGTCTGTTTTATCAACCTACTTTCTCTAATCCAAAGACACTTAGAAAGATTAAAAGTTAGTTTGATTTTTTTTCTCCTCTTGGCACTGTGAAGGTACAGGGTGCTATCTTACAGAAGGGCATTTTCCGTTTTTTGTTTGTTTGTTTTGTTTTGTTTTTTTTTGACTGCTAAGAATCCTGGTTTTGCCAAAACCAGTTTGGCTCAGTGGATAGAGCATCGGCCTGTGGACTGAAGGGTCCCAGGTTCGATTCCGGTCAAGGGCATGTACCTTGGTTGCGGGCACATCCTCCAGCGGGGGTTGTGCAGTAGGCAGCTGATCGATGTTTCTCTCTCATTGATGTTTCTGATTTTCTATCCTTCTCCCTTCCTCACTGTAAAAAATCAATAAAATATATTTAAAAAAAAATCCTGGTTTTGCTCTAACTACTGGTTTGGCTCAGTGGATAGAGCATTGGCCTGCAGTCTGAAAGGTCCCACGTTTGATTCTGGTCAAGGGCATGTAGCTTGGTTGTGGGCACATCCCCAGTAGGAGGTGTGCAGGAGGCAGCTCATCAATGTTTCTCTCTCATCGATGTTCTAACTCTCTATCCCTCTCCCTTCCTCTCTGTAAAAAAATCAATATATATATATGAATCCTTGTTTTTCATTTGTCCAGTAACCTCCTGAAATTATATGTGAAATATTGTTTATGGTGGCTTAGTAGTTATTTGTGCCATCCATTCCAGCATACTTTTATTTGAAATAATATAAACAAGTGACATATTGGAAATTGTTCAGAAGAGGTGTCAAGGCTAGTGATTCAGTTTGATATCTTCAGAGAGGTGATGTTTGAATAAAACAGATTTCCTGAGGGGTTTGAAAGAAGAAAAGTGTCAAAACTTTTGGAAAAAAAGGAAGGAAGGAGGTAGATAAAGAATCAGTGGTGACTGAGGAGAAGCTATGAGAGTAATAGGGAACAAGAGTAGGGAGAAGTCACAGATGACAAAGAGGAGAGCATTTTCATATTGAATGGGCAATCTGACAATGACCAGGTCATTAGTCATAGCCAAGAGCACAATTTCAGTGGAGAGGTAATGAAAAAGACAGTTGAAATAAGTAAAAATGTGAGTAGATGTGATGAAGGAAACAAGACATTTGTACAGGGAATAAGATAATTCAGCTCAACATAGGGCTGGATCAAAGAAATGTTGGTACCAGGAGAAAGGTTATTGAAAATAACAGGAAGAGAGGGTAATTAGTGGAACAATATTCCAGATTCTAAGGTGGCACCCTGTATTTCTCAAGCTTTTGAGACTTATTTCCTACTTCTCTTGCTATATTTTTCTGTTGCTCCATATCTAAAATGTACTCTCTTTTTCACTGTGATCTATTATCATGTTCTCAATAAAATTGCCTATACTTATTTTCAATCTGTATTTAACATCTCTTCTGAACTTCTCTTGCATAAATTTGTACTTCTTGGTTCTTTGTTTTCTCTACTTTGAGTGTTTTAGTTGTAATTTTTCAACTTACTTTCTAACTCCTTAAATATTAAAAATATGTTTCTGGTAACTTTAAATAACTTAAATTCCTGGGTACATGTTCATTGTATCTATTTGGAGTGACTAATTACTTAGAATCTTTACATCTTAACTGCTTCAAAATTTGGGAAGGGGAGGTCTGACATTCTATTGTAGTTTCATTATACTCATATTCCCAGGACTGACAATAAATTGGATACAAATTATTTTCCCAAAAACAGTATTTGACATTGCTTTTCACTTAAGTTGTTAATCATTAAACGCTTGTTGATTGGTTGAAATGATAATTTTGATTTAGATGTATAATTTGATTTTATAAAATGGGTTTTGTAATAGTTGACATTTACTACTGGATTTAGTTACTTAAACCAATTTCATTTACTAAAAACTTTTTGTGTTTATTACTAAGATTTTGTCCCAAGTAACAGCTTGAATTTTCTTTTTCTTTTTTTTAAAGGTACACATATGAAGTAGATCAAGCAGATCAAACTCAAAGGCAAGACAAATCAAATAAACAAATTTTAATTTTATGTGGGCCGCTAAAAAACAAAAGCTTCATTTTTTCATAGAAACGTAAGTTTATTTCAATAGAGACATGCTTAATGCAAAGGGCTGAAATAAATCATTAACATAAAATATTAAAACATTTTAATAAAAATCAATATTTTTTAACATTAACTTACCAGACACAAATAACTGCACAACTTAATAAGCATAATGCAAATAATACTATTTTTCTTGTTCTCTGAAAGTGAAATATTTCCTGTTGTCCACACCAAACAAGTTAGTACAAGACTAATGACATGATAATCGGTTGCTAAAATACTCGCTCCTAATATTAGTGGAGAGAAATGGTGCGCCTGCCCATAAGGTGCATAAGGGAAATGAATGCTACACAATTATAGTAATCAGCCATTAGTGAACGTTGTAGTTTGTTATTAATAATTATGAATAACAGAATATTATTAAAATTAAGTTACAAAATTTTCATTAAAACGTTTGTTACATACAGTTATGTTGGCTGGGCCACAAACATATTTATTATGGGCTGCATGCAGCCCGTGGGCTGTGAGTTTGACATGCTTGAAGTAGATGTTACTTGGGCTCATTGACATATGACTCTCCTTTCTTCCCTGGGCTTTGTTCCCAGCCCCCTTGTGATTAGGCAGAGACATGAGAATTATTCTGGTCAATGAAATATGAGTGTAAATGAAGTATATTGCTAATAGCCCTTCTATAATTCTGTTTCTTTTTTCCTTTGTCTTTCTGATCATGGATATAGGATTCAATGATTTTTCCTCATGAATTAAAGCAATTTGGATGGTTGAGTCACTTGGACTTCAAGTTTATTTTGTTTGTGTGGTAAATAGCTTTTTTGGTGTGAAAAGCCAATGAGTTTTTTTGTTTTATTTTGTTACTACAACATAACCTGTCTTATCCTGACTATTACTATTAAAAGATTGTGATGTGCATAATAGCTTTCTAGACAATGGGAAACTACTCAGGAATTAGGACTGTTAACTTAAAAGTAATGGATGTATAGGTACAAACTCCAATCTCAAGGTGCTTTACATCTCCCAGGACAAAAAAATAAAAATAAAAAGTAAAAAAAAAATACTGTAACTAAATGTAAATATGGAAGAATGAAATAAACTACATGCAACCAACCCTTCCAATCTACAGATCTAGTTATATGTTGGGGATATGTGCTTATAAGTGCTGATTTAACATGAGGGTGGAGAAGTTAAGGTAAGGAGTAGGTATATTTTTAGAGATATTTGAGTCAGGTTATCTGGAAGGGTTTCCTAGAAAAATCTGCTCATAGTGGAGGAGAAGGGATAAAACTTAAAGATAATTTCATGAGATAGCTTTAAGGCAGTGAAAGACAAAAAAAAAAAAAAATTAAGGACTATCTTTTTGTATAAAAATTAAGGCAAAATCATGCAATTAAAATATAAAATGAATGGCTGAAGATAATTGGAGTGAGAGAGAAAATACAGGTAGAAAAATTGTCTAAAAAAGACAGGACTTTTATACATGCATATAAGTACAACCAATGGACATAAAACTCTGGGGAGGGAGGGGATGTGTGGGAGGGAGAGAGGGGGGCAAAAAAAATCAATAAAATATATTAAAAATAAATAAATAAATAAATAAATAAATAAATAAATAAAAAGAACAGGAGAGATTAACAGGTTGTTTCGTGGCCAAGACAAAGAGAGGTCTACCACCCATCATTCAGAATGACATGTCAAAACTATCAACAAAATGAAAAGGGAGCCCTAACCAGTTTGGCTCCATGGATAGAGTGTCAGCCTGAGGACGGAAGAGTCCCAGGTTTGATTCAGGTCAAGTGCACATGCTCAGGTTGCAGGCTCAGTCCCCAGTAGGTGGTGTTCAGGAGGCAGTCCATCAATGATTCTCTCTCATCATTGATGTTTCTATCTCTCTCTCTTCCTTCCTCTCTGAAATCAATAAAGCAAACAAATAAACCAACAAAAACAAACACAAAAGGGAGCCCACTGTATGGGAGAACATATTTGAAAATGATACATCTGATAAAAGATTAATATCCAAAAATATAAGGAACTCATAGAATTTAACAAAAGGAAGACAAACAATATAATTAAAAAATGGGTAAGGGACTTAAATAAAAAACTTCTCCAAAGTGGACATACAGATGGCCAAGAGACATATGAACAAATGCTCAAAATCACTGACCATCAGAGAGAGATGCAAATTAAAATGACAATGAGATATCACCTCACACCTGTCAGAATGGCTACTATCAATAAATGCCAAGTGCTGGTAAGGATGTGGAGAAAAGGGAACTCTAGTGCACTGCTGGTGGGAATGCAGACTGGTGTAGTCTCTGTGGATAACAGTATGGACTTTCCTAAAAAAAAAATTAAATATAAAACTGCCATTTGAGCCAATGATCCCACTTCTAGGGATATGTGCTAAGAAACCCGAAATACCAGTCAGAAAGAATGTCTGCACCCCGATGTTCATAGCAGTGCAATTTACAATAGCCAAGAACTGGACAAAGCTCAAGTGCCCATGAGAAGATGAGTGGATAAAAAAGGTGTGCTACATTTATACCACTGAATGTTATACATCAGAAAAGAAAAAAAAAAAAAGTCCTCTTACCGTTTGAGTCAGCATGGAGGGACCTGGAGAGTATGTAAGCAAAAGAAGCCAGTCAGAGAAAGACAAGTATCACATGATGTCACTCTTATGTGGAAGCTAATAAACAAAATGAACTGATGAACAAAATAGATCCAGAGACAGAAGCATGGAACAGACTGCAGGGGAGGGTGGGTGGGTGGGAAGAGATCAATCAGATAGCTTCTATGCGTATGTACATGACCCATAGACACAGACAATAGCGCGGTAAAGGCCTAGGGTAGGGGGGTAGGGATGGGTTAGAAGAGGTCAATGGGGGAAAAAGAGGGGCATATGGAACACTTTCAACAACAAAGATTAAAAAAAATTTTTAAACAAAGAATGATAGTGTCCAAAATATAAGAAACAACAAGCCAATTGGAAAAAGCAGAGTCATTCCTGACCATGAAGTCTGATGGACATTTCTAATATGGATCTGCAAAATTAGAGAGATGTGATTTAAGAACTGTAAGAAGGAAGGAAAACAATCTTGGCAGTATAAACTAACTGGGAGAAGTTGAGGGCTACTTTTTTTTCTCCAAAGAGAATAAAACATAAAAACTGGGAAATAATCTATAATAATAAAAGGGTAATATGCTAATTAGACTGCACAGCTGAATGACTTCCAGAGGAAGCCTGGGCTGCGAGGGCCGAAGCAAGCCACTGTGGCTGCAAGGGCCGAGCCAGTGGCATGAATTTCATGCAGCAGGCCTCTAGTGCAGTGTTTCCCAAACTTTTGACATATGTGTACCCCTTCTATAACTTTCATAACGCTGAGTACCCCTCATACCCATGAGAATGTAGAATTAGGCGCAGCTAAGCATGGTGCAGTGCATATCCCCATCAGACTCCAGTGCAACGCGTACCTCCACCAAACTCTTCCCGTACCCCTGGGGATATGCGTACCACACTTTGGGAAACACTGCTCTAGTGGATATATATTTTTCTTTAACCTGAAAACCATCATGTGAGGGAACCCATAGTTTAATGTTTCTAGCATATCAATAAAAGTGTAAGAAAATCTGGGGAAGGAAGTTTCTAGATAATTGCATTGGCTATACAACACTTCATGGTGTTTTATTTGGGTAAAGCTATTTGTACTTTATTGCTTTTTCACTGTATTTACATGAATATATAGAGTAACTTTGAAAGAATTCCAGCGCAACACCTGATATATTTGCTTTAAAACTCCTCTCCAGTCTTAAGAAAGATATGCCAGCTGTAATCAAAGTATTTATTGTTAAGGACTAATGGACAGCCACATAGATATTCTCAAAGGATCGGCAGTTCACTGAGATGGTGAGATAATTTTATAGGTGAACCAAATGACCAGAGAGCTCTTTTACAGCTACTTAAATGAGTTAATATTGATTTTATGATGCTTTTTCTATTATTTTATAAGGGAAAGTAGTGAGAATATGAGGTGTTGGAGTCTGTTGCCCACTTTTATGAACTGGCCTGCTTGCTTTTTTTTTTTTATTAACTATTTCCTGCTTTCTAAGGCAATTGGGCAGACTGCTTATGGGCTGAACACTAGGTCAGAAAACAAGTTTTCTTTTTATTTCTTAAAAAAAATAAAAAAGGAACAGAAACAAATAATTTAATAGACTTGGGGCCTCAGCATCTATTTCTACATTATTTTGTCCTGAACTTGGATCATTTTATTTACCTGTCAACAGAGCCAGATCTCTTGTTAAAATGCCTAGTGAGATCTCTTAGACAAGTCTCAAAACATTTCAAAGCCTTTTTTCTTTGTCTGGGTATTGCATCCAGAATGTTCTTGGTTATTGCTCTGTGAATGTTGCCTAAACAGGTGACCCACCAGAGCCCATGACTGTGGTCAGGTTAATGCTGCTGCATAATTCTTCTTTACACATACCTTCCAGGGCCACTGGGACTGGATTTAGTCATTGGTTAAACTATCCTTAGTTCCATAATTTTCTTAAGCGACTCCTTTTAAAAAAATGCTTCTATTTTAGTTTTAACTCTCCTGAAACATGGTTCTAACCCCCTGAAAATATAAGCCAATTCATATATATATATATATATATATATATATATATATATATATATTTATATATCATAGCTATTTAGTTTTCTCCAAATTTTAGGATCTCAGGCCCTGGTATCAGTTAATATATGTTTGTGCTATATTCTCTAACTTAGTTTTCAGTCTTGCCTGGGAAGATATGGCACAGGCCTTTGAAGTGGAAGATAAGTGTTATTCACACAATTCTAAGGAATTGAACTTTATATCAAAGCTAGATGGACCCAGGGTGCTTTTCTGTCTAATAGTATGCCTTCCCAACGCCTTATTATTATTTTTTTTTGCAAGTTCTTAAAAAATAATCAGCTCTGGTGGAAAATTTTAGCTAAAGAATTTTTATTTTTAGGCTTTGCATGCAACATGTCTTTTTTGGCAAAGCAAATAATATCTCATCAGGCAGGAGGGCACAGGGCTTGCCCTTGACTACACAATGATTACATTCCCAAATGGTGGGGGGTTATTTTACACTGAGGGAGTGGACTGTGCCCGCCCCCCTTTAGTGAAACTGAGGCCTGGGAATAGAAGGAGGCCCATGCACTCCATGGAATATTTAAAAGTTAGAAATCAAGCTAACAAATCACTAAAAAATAAATAAATAAATAAAATCCCATAATTTATCTTCCTATTTTGACAAATGTATCTTCATCTTTCCCTGGAAGGCAAGGTTCAAGTTTAGTCCTGAAATCCCGGGGTTTAGTCCGTAGCAGAGCAGCTCCCTCGCTGCGATCTATTGAAAGTCAGCCCTTGACACAAGGGTTTGTTTAGATTAAAAAAAGAAATAGAATCCTGAAATCCTTGGGTTCTCTGTTGGGTTGTGCTGGTGGAGGAGGGTTGACCTTAGTCCCCAGGCCTGCAACCTTTTCCTTCCCATCTCTAGCTCCCGAGCCACCTGAGGCCTCTCATGTGTGAGCTGGCATATAGATGCCGTATGCACAGCTGCTCTGGGCCACCTGTCAGCTGACAAGGAATTTATTCTTGTCACATTCTGTCCTCAGGAGGATGGGCCTGCGGAAGTGGTCAATGCAGGCCCTGGCAGGAGGCTCAGGAGATGCTGAGGCCCTTGGTACTGGGGTGTAGTGTTGAAGGAGCATGTAGTAGTTTGCTAAGACTACTCTGACAACGTGCTGCAAACTGGTTGGCTAAAACAACAGAAATGCATTGTCTCACTGTTCCGGAGGCTGGAGGTCTGAGATCAAGGTGTCAGCAGGGTTGGTTGCTCCTGAGGGCTGTGTGAGAGAATCTGTCCCATCCTTCTCCCCTAGCTTCTGGTGGTTTCTTGGAAATAGTTGATATTTCTTAGCTTATAGATGCATCACTTTGATCTCTGCCTTCATCTTCACATGGCTTCCTTCCTGTGTTCATATCTGTGTCCAAATATCCCTTGTTATTATTTTATTTTTATTTTTTAAATATATTTTATTGATTTTTTACAGAGAGGAAGAGAGGGATAGAGAGTTAGAAACACCGATGAGAGAGAATCATCGATCAGCTGCCTCCTGCACACCCCCTACTGGGGAGGTGCCTGCAACCAAGGTACATGCCCCTGACCAGAATCGAATCTGAGACCTTTCAGTTCTCAGGCCAACGCTCCATCCACTGAGCCAAACCGGTTTTGGCCCCATGTTATTATTAAAAAAAAATCTTTCTATTGATTTTGGAGAGGAAGGGAGAGGGAGAGAGAGATAGAAACATTGAAGATAAGAGAGAACCACTGATCATGTCCCCTACTGGGGATTGAGCCCAAAATCCGGGCATGTGCCCTGACCGGGAATCAAACTGTGACCTTCTGGTTCACAGGGCATTGCTAACCACTGATAAACACTGTCTGGGCAAATACATCTTTTTTTTTTTTTTTTTTTTTTTTAAACAACCCACCAGTCATATTGCATTAGGGCCTATACTAATGAACCCATTTTAAGCTGATCACAATTGCAAATAAGATCACATTCTGAGGTACTGGGGATAAGAACTTCAGCTTTTGAATTTTTGGAAGACGCTTTTGAACCTATCACAGAGGAGGAGTGTGCGCACGTCCTCTAGGCTTCATGGAGCTCTCCTCCTATAGAGAAGGTTGCCGCTGAACAAGATTCACACCGGGGCTCTTGAAAGCTTGGTGACTGTGGCAGGGACCCCTCTAATGGAAGTGCTGGGCAGATTCTTTATCACCAATATCACTGCGATCTTTCCTATGGGAGATCCAGCTAGTTTAAAAAGCAATGGGAAAAGTACAGACTCTTTCTCTGGATTTCACTAGTTGGCCAAAGTAATAAAGGCTCTTTCCTATCCTGTGAATAGTCTTTCCAATCTAGTGCTCCTTATCAGTGTATTTCCTCCTCACCCCCAATTCCCATGACAACTTCCTACCCAGTCCATTTTATAGAGGATGTGTTTCTGCTTTTTACAGAAACACATAATCTTATGAAGGGTTGGTAGCATAGCACCAGAGTGTGTCACGCCTTCAATACAAATGTGCCAGCCCTCTAGGCCTGTGACTTTTACCAATCACATATTTAATGCATTAGCTTTGATTCTAGACAGTATATTTCTAATTTTGAGGGCAGTTAGGCCTTCGATGCTGTGTATGAGGGTTATTTCTGAGCCTGTGTTTTAAAAATAATCCATGGCGGGAAGGAGGGGTATTCAATTCTGTGACTAAAACCAATCTCCTGGGAGCCAAAGAAACACACAGATAATGTTTATTCTCCACACTAAAAATAGGTGGGCTGGTATTTTTAGTCATTCCCCAAAATATGGTGTCTGGACTCCAGTTCAGCTGTGGATGCCTGTCTTTATGGGATCGAATGAGACTGGTAGTGCGGGGAGGAGCCGTTGGGGTCAGATGTTAGGGGGAAAAAAATGTTTCTAGGAGAGAAGCTGGGCCTTGCTACCATTTTAAGGTTTCTAGCTAATGAGGGTGTAGTTCCATTTCAAACATTTTTAGAGTTACAAAAACAAAAACAAAAACAACAACAAAGCAACCTCAAGGAATTATCGAGAGCATAAAGACCCACAGTTATTACATTGCGGGCTGTAAAAGTGAGCTACTTCATCCCCTCAGATGAGGGTGAAAAGTGGTCTGGAATCACAACAAAATCAATTTGTTTGCTTGAGTGTAAATTTAAAACGACTTACCTGACTTTTTCTTCTTCTGTCGTTTGCCAGAGTTAATTCAGCCCCAGTGGATTTTCCTTTTACCACCTTACTATAAAATCCGATTCGGTTTCATACTGCCCCCTCCTTCCCCCGATTAATCACCCGGCTAACTGTATGCTTTAAGAAAAGCCCAGGGCTATATAGCTTGTCCTTTTGTGATGTTTCTTCCTTTAATTTAATTTAATTTAATTTAATTTAATTTATTTATTTATTTTTATTGTTTAAAGTACTACATATATCAACGCCCCTCCACCCCCCATGTGATGTTTCTTGCATAGACTTTCTGGGACCCTAGGTGTGGGAGAGGGATGCGGGTTCTTCATGGGCATTTAAATAGCTTAAGAAATCTTTCCAAATCAACCTGGTGATTTACAATCCAAGTTTGAGGGGTAATTTCTTTACCAGGTCTTACATCTACTGAGTTACTGCTTGGGTTGAGATCAGTTGTGAGGTTTTGAAAGGAGTGGAAAGAAACACACAGTGAAAAAATACCGAGGGCTGGATGTGTCAAACTTAAAAATAAAAACAGAGTTATTTCTGTGTTGTATGACAAAGCAATCTTCCTCGCCTCACCAGCCTAGGACCAGAAATAAAAGGGCCAGGGGGCTGCCTCCAAATGAGGCTGTGTGTGGGATTCAGGCTAACCCCATCCCACAGCAGATACATTTGGAAGGTGTTTGATGTGACTTTGAAAGCAGCAGGATGAGTGGTAGTGGTTTCACTCAGTGTCATCATTGTGCCAGGCCAGGGGCGGAGGCATTGGGGGGCAGCAGCAGATGTTCTGTTGCATGTGCTAGGATGGAGAGACACCACTGTGTCTTATTTCAAGCTTTACTATATTCCTTATATAGAAATTAGAAAATGAAACCCTTGCTTGCAATAATCATGCCATCTCTTCACATGCTTGGTAACACTGGGGTAAGATCTATAGCCAAAGGACCATGCGACTGGAAAAAAAAAAAAAAGCCATATATGATATAACATCTATGCCATGGCATCTGCCAAGCAGATGGGGTTTTTAAAGATGATGTCCCCTAACTCCATCCCAAATTCATCCCTCTGTCTACAGTGAACCATTTCAGATCTCTCAAGGTAGAAAGGAGGGGCATTTTAAGAGGGCAGTTGTGCTGTATTTTCCAGACTAATTTCTTTTTTTAAAAAAAAATCCTTATTGTTGAAACTATAACATATGTCTCCTTCCTATCCCCCCCCCCCCCTTGTAGACTAATTTCTTTTAAAGTGCTCTCTTCATATAATAACCATTGTAAGATTGATGACCATAATTCCAGAGCCATTATTTTTTCCTAAAACTCAACTTCTTCTCTTTTTGGCTCCATGAAACAAAGTGTCTCAAAATCACCCACTCTAGTGTAGAGATGGGGACACCAAAGGCAGGTCATACAGGAAGGTAGTGACAAAGTGGGAACTCCCATACTGTGGTCATTTTTTTCAAGTGCTCCCATGGACTCTGACAAGACACTAATGATTTTCTATCCGTTGTAATTAAAATATGAAGAATTGACACTTTTCTCTGCTTGATATTTTCCACATGATCTTTTGGGAGGAGCTTGAGGATTTTTCTGGATTCCTGGGGCTTGTCTGTCTACCTCTCCTGGCAGATCTGGACACAGCCCTGTGTGTGTCTGTCACACTCAGCAGGGCAGCAAATGGTAGGGCCCTGCTGTGATTTCACAGTCTTGCCTTTCTTCTCGGGCATCCAGGCTGGGATATATATATATATATATATACCATTACCACATCATTCACAGCTTGCTGTCACTAAGCCAAGAATCACATCACCTTATCCCACACTCACATTAGCACGAATAATTTAAATCAACATTTCTTTTGGGCTGCATTGGGGGATACCGTTGTTTGGGAAGTCGGGTGCATCTACAGGGCCGGCTGACAGTGGTAGGTTTTCCTTGCTCTTGGTGGGCTCAAGTGCCTGTCTAAATACAGCCCCTTAACACTGCCTTGTTGTCTCGACCCAGCAGGCAGTGATTTTGGCTCACTACATCATAGCTTCTCAAGTCAACAAAGCCCTGTTTCTGCAGTTTTCTTGGTGTTAGCCTGAGGGGTGTCTGTCTGTCTGTGAGTGTGTTTGCTAGGAAAGTTTTCCTCCCTAATGGAGGAAAGGGAGAATAGAAGAAAGCCACAGAGTTCTCCAGAAATGCACAGTACTCATTCAGATTTCACTGGGAGGTTACCTGCTCTTCTTCCTCCCCCAGTCTTTTGAGGTCTTCAGTTGGAGTATCCTGAGGTATCACAGACTCGAATGATCTCTAACTTGGACAGTCAGCTTGAAGACAGTCCAAATCTAAATACTCTTCCAGTCTCCTGGGCACCTTTCAATAAGAACAATAATGCATGTTTTTTTCTCATGGGCCATGGGGGCAGGGTGAGGAGGTGCACAAGACCCTCAAGATATCACCTTACCTGGTGCTTACATTTTTTTGGATTTGGGATGTGACTTTTAAAAAAGACAATGCCAAGTGCAATAATAGATATGGTATCGACAGTAATGTATGTGTGAGACAAAGAATGAACATTTTGGGGAAACTTATAGGAGAAAGAGGTATTTTATATTAGAATAGATTTTTGAAGATGAAGGTAGAATAAATGATCATTGAACATTTGATTAACTGGCATACTATTCCCCTTGCCCCTATGTACTCATGATTATTTAGGCCATCGCACAGGCTATTGGTCCCAATTCTTTATTGCCCTGTGGTAATACTTATATCACACTTCACCATGGTCTCATGGTAGACAGAGGGGATTACCTGACGCCTTCATTTTGCATTTGGCCATTTAACTTGTTTGGCCAATGAAACATTAACTGATGTGAGGCCTAAAATGTGGTTGGCTAATGGCCTTTCTTTTGCACTTCTTCCAAAGAACATCCCTTTCTCCCTACTTCATAGTCTCTTGGTCCCAGGAGAATGAGAAATATGGAGTAGACCTGAAACCAGCTCCAGCCTGAAGCCAAGCTTGGCTAAGACCAACCTAGATCAGCTAAACTCAAGCCAACTTGCAAATGCTTACTTTTATTTGCCTCTAAGTTTTGTATTCATTTGTTGTGCAGCAATAGCTGACTTTTATATTATATGACTGCCATTACTACTAGCTTTAACTCCACATTTATCTTGTGAGGCTTTGTGGTTGGTTGTTACATAGTTATAGCTGTCTGATATATGTCAGTACTATCGATATCATTAATACTAACTTCCATTTCATAACAATCTAATGAGATTGCTTTTTATAAAGAGAGAGGTTGCTGGTTCCTGGAACTCACCTAGTATTTCTGTTCTACTTCTGGGGAAACTGAGACTCATAGGTCATCACTTGGCAAAAGTAATATGATCTGGAAAGTTCCAACAGGAAACCTTTGTCTGAACCATAATATGGCCTATCAATTCTTAAGCTTCAAGTTAATAGTGTAGGACAGGGGCTGCTCTAACTACCTTCTGTTTGCATGACTTAAAGCCCACCCATATTTGAAACCAGGTGAGAAGATAAAGATCTACAAATGAGAGGTTGAAGTCATCTTGTTTCATTTACAAGTATCACATTTCTAGACTCTGGGAAGCATCCAGCACTAACCTTAATGACAAGTTCGAACATGGTAAAGTAACCACAACCAAAACATTTTAGGAAAAATTAGGAGAAAAAAGTGAAAGCAACCCAAGTGTCCATTAATGGGTGAATAGATAAATAAAATGTGTACACAATGGAATGCTGTTTAGCCTTAAAAAGGAAGAAAATTTTGACACATGCTATAACGTGAATGAACCTTGAGGACATTAGGCAAGTAAAATAAGTCAGTCATAAAAAGACAGATTAGTGTATGATTTCACTTACGTGAAGCATCTAGAGTAGCCAAATTTATAGAAACAGAAAGACTGGTGGATGCCAGGGAAACCTGGGAAGGGGACCAGGAAGAGCTGTTATTTAATTGGTCTGGAGTTTCAGTTTTGTAAGATGAAAAAGTTCTGGAGATATGCTGTATAGCAGTAAGAATTATGTAATACTACTGAGCTGTACACTTAGAAATGGTTAACATAGAGAATATTATTTTATATCTTTAAAAAAAAATTTTTTTTTTTTTTTACCACAATGGAAAAAGAAGTGAAAAAAAATATTTATACTGGTTGCTGGAATGAGATCCATTGTTCACTCCTCACTGCCGAACTGTATCTTTAATTCCTGTTTCAATTTGCTTCCTACCTCATCCTCTTCTTATGCTTAAACCGTCCTACAAGTAGTGTGATGACCAGTAACACCAATAAACACAAGACTTAATTTCCATGTTAAAAGCACATGAGAAATTGTTATCTTTTTTTTCTTTTTCTCCTAACTTCTCTATCTTGAGTTTTGTTTACTGGCAATGTGTGCATGCCTGTTGGGAGCCTCAAGAGAAGCTCAGTCATACTTTTTATACTTAAAATTTTTTTAAAATTGTGATGCAGAGGATCGTACAGCAGGCGAAAGGCATCAGGCCTCCTGTACAATAGCCTCCACCGAGTCAGCTAGGTGGAAGGAAGCATAAACCAAAAAAGAGTTTTATCAGATTCAGTAATAATGCAGGGCTAGGAGTGGCTGTACATTCTTATACTAAATTATCTAATCAATTAATCAATGATGTCCAAGCCCTCTCTAGTACTATTAATGACCTCCAAGACCAAATAGACTCCCTAGCAGAGGTAGTCTTGCAAAACCGAAGAGGCCTAGACTTACTCACAGCAGAACTCATAGCCCTACAGGAACATTGCTATTTCTACGCCAGCAAGTCCGGAATTGTCCGAGACAAAATCAAGAAACTACAGGAAGACCTGATAAAGCGGCAGAAAGAACTGTTCGAGAACCCTCTCTGGAGCGGACTAAACAGACTTCTCCCCTACCTTCTCCCCATCCTGGGCCCCCTCATAGGCTTCTTATTAGTCCTATTCTTTGGCCCCTGGGCTTTTCGAAGGTTAACAGATTTTGTAAAACAACAGATTGATAGCATCTTGGCCAAACCCATCCAGGTACATTACCACCGTTTAGCCGTAGCTGACCGTGAGCAAGATTTTGAACTTTACCATCCCTCCCTCCCTGCGGGGACAGCATGATGACCAGAGGAATGCTTACCTACTCCTCACTGGGAGAAAGGTATGGGAACCGATATGGGTGCAGAGCAAAGCATTGCAAGGAAAGGTCCAAAAAATTTTCTGACCCCCTCTGGATTTCCCTGTGAGTATACCTGGTTTGCATAGAGGTTGGTATCAATACAAATCTAATCGGCTCTGCCTCTCCTCCCCAAAAGATACCAAGAGCCACTACTAGTACTGGTGGGCCTGGGAAACACATGGGAGGAACCAGGTCACTACTCCCCCAATTGGTTAAGGCCCACCCTCAATAAGACAAAGAGGGAGGAGATGTTGGGAGCCATCAGAGTTGAGACAAGCAACTCTGTCTTAAGAAAATACAACTCCATCTTAGAATTAAGTTCCTTCTAGCAGAAGTTATGCAGTGCCCTGCCGGTTTGGCCAGAAGCTAAAGATTAACCTGCCGCTTAGCACATCTTGCTCCAGAGGATCTCTGCACTGTCGCCTTCCTGATCCTCCCCCTTAGCTAGCCCAGCCTTGGAATGTTACACCTTGGAATGTTACACCACCCTGGCAGTTAGCCAATCCTGTGTTGCCAGATACCTTACCACCTTGTCACTCAGTGCCTAACCCAATTATATACTATCAAAGACCCCGGTGCATAGGCAACCCTGCCCCCCTTTGTTCCTGCTGTATATATACTGCCATTCCAAAAATAAAGTTTGAGGCTTGATCAGAACTTTGTCTTGCCTCCATTTTTCTGTGCCCCTGTCCCTTCTTTTCATCTTCCACAGGTCCACCCTCTCCCCACGTTGCTGTGCCCCGCAGGTCGGGGCACATGCCATATATAAAATTAAATTTCTCTTTATTTGTTATTCTCTCTTCTAGTTCTGTTATTATATACCATTTTATGGTTTGGCTCATAGTGTGCTTAATTTCCTCCCCCACCACATATGGATTTTTTTGCATATAAGTTTTATTTCCATTTATTCAACAAACATATGTTGAAGGCCCATTCTATATATTGATAAAGAGTGATACTGCTGCCTGGCAAGTGTGACTCAGTTAGTTGAGTGTCATCCCATGCACCAAGAGGTCACTGGTTGCTTTCTGGTCAGGACTCATGTCTAGGTTGTAGACTCCATCTCCAGTAAGGCATGTGCAGGAAGCAGCTGATAGATGTTTCTCTCTCATCTATGTTTCTCTCTCATCTATGTTTCTTTCTCGTCTATGTTTCTCTCTCTCTCTCTCTCTCTCTTTTTCTAGAAAATTAATAAATTTTAAAAAAGATTGATACTATTGGTGATTATAGAATCACAAAATACCTATGGGATGAATAAAAAAATGCATTATGTTTAGTTTAGTCATGGTTTATATTACACATATTTAACCACAGTTTGCTTCTTAAAATAGATTAGCCAATTGTATAGTGATTTTATTGTACTCTAAATATTTGATTACAACACAATTCTTCATTCATGTCAGAGACATTTTACAAACCTAAGAGCAAAGGCAGCTATAGATAAAAGTGGGCAGTGTCAGTGTCAAATACTTTCCCCTTTAGGTTCAAGGTAAGTTATGAACCTTTATACACATCAAGCTTTAATATATTTTATTGATTTTTTTTTACAGAGAGGAAGAGAGAGGGATAGAGAGTTTAGAAACATCAATGAGAGAGAGACATCAATCAGCTGCCTCCTGCACCTCCACCACTGGGGATGTGCCCGCAACCAAGGTACATGCCCTTGACTGGAATTGAACCCAGGACCCTTCAGTCTGCAGGCTGATGCTCTATCCACTGAGCCAAACCGGTTTCGGCAAAGCCCTCTCTTTCTAATCCTTTCCCACCATAGACACCGTTGCTAAACAGTGCTGGGATGTCTCTCACCTCAAGGTCCCCATAACTTATCCCTATTCTTTGATCTTCCCAAGGGGATTATACCTGAGTTAAGATCTTCTCTCTGCCTTCCCACATCCATCCCCTCTCTCTGTTCATGCCTTAATCTTATTTCAGGCAGTTTTTCTCACATGAAGGCTATATCTCTTCAACCTCTTTTACTTTAAACTCTTTCTTTCAACATTTGTCTGGTAAGACTGGGGCATTTCACACAAGCCTGTGTCCATCTCACTCTTTCTTTCTGGATGTATTTAAAATAAGCATCCAGGTGATTTTGAGGACCATTCTTAGAGAAAAGACACTTTTTTTTTTTTTTTTGTATTAAATGCATCTAGATTTTAGTTCTGGTTCTGCCACTTCAAAGCTGAGTTATACGGAGGAAGGAGGCCCTAGAATTCATTTCCATAAAATAGGATTAATTAGAGTAACAGGCCAATTTATGCTTGTCTCTTGTCTGTGCCCTTAGCTTTTGTAAACCATCTCTGGAAGATGGGGTTTAATGAACAAAATGAGGCTGAAGATGGTTTATCAATACTCGCAGTCAGAAAGTAAAATTATGCCAAGAAGGAAGGTATGATGGCCATCTGGTGGCTTAATGGTGGTGGTCTGTAGAAGTTCTGATTACTGTTTTTCTCAGTGGTACTAGCCATATTGCAAGCCTTACTTGCCACATGTTGAGTTGGATAGTGCATTTCTAGGTAATGTGGGTCACAAGTCATGAGGTACATGGACAAAGATAGAGCTCTATGAGAGAATTGATTAGCCATTTTCTTCTTTGTTTAGTATTGCTATTGTGTTCAGAGAATCACATTAATTACATTTTCCTGTGAAACCTGCAGACATAACCCTGTTAAAAGGAAAATTTTTTTTAACCTTAGAAAAAGTGGGTCAAATTTTTTGATGTTCCTCATGGGGCTGACTTTAGTCACTTTGCCTGCTAGAAATGATGTACTTTTGCATTTTTTAAAAAGCTGTCCTGTGGGGACCTGGGTGTTTTTTCAGCTTGCAGCTGCACTATTGCTAGGTCAACAATTAGCCTAGTTTTTTTGAGTTGCATAATAAATACACCAGCTCCCAGGAAGCAAATGGTGCCAGGACAAACTTACGCCAACTTATGTGGAATCTCACTTGATGTGTCCTGCTCTGTGTTTGCAATAAATTAGGATCATAAAATAGTATGGCACCCATAATCTTATATTTTCAAGAAACTTTTTAAAGAGAATAAGGGTATTGGAATTCTTCTCTTTTATATCAGCATTTACTAAGAAAAGTTCCAAACCAGAAAATTAGAAAGGTTTTAGAATTGAATCCTATGAATGTAATGGAATTTAAGCATTAATCAAACTCTACCCACCCTTTATAATTCCAGATGTCCACAAGTAGGACAGAGCAAGGAAGTCATAGATACTTTAAGATAAAAAGGCCAGCATATGAAAAGTCCACTGCTGACATAATACTCAATGGTGAACACTGAAAACTTTTCCTCCTTGATCAGGAACAGAGAAGGATATGCACTTTTGCCACTTCTACTCAACATGGTACTAGCCAGAACAATCAGGAAAAAAAGAAATAAAATAAATCTGAATCAGAAAGGGATAAGTGAAGTTATCTCTGTTCATGGATGGCATGATCTCATATATAGAAAAGCATAAAGGTTCTTAAAAAATAAAAACTATTAGAATTAATAAACAAATTTAGCAAGATTGCAGGATACAGACTCAACATACAAAAATCAGTTGCATTTCTATAAAAATTAACAATGAATCATCTGAAAAGGAAATTAAGAAAATAATCTCATTTTTAAAAATATATTTTTATTGATTTTTTTACAGAGAGGAAGGGAGAGAGATAGAGAGCTAGAAACGTCAATGAGAGAAACATCGACCAGCTGCCTCTTGCACACCCCCTACCGGGGATGTGCCCAGTAACCAAGGTACATGCCCTTGACTGGAATCAAACCTGGAACCTTTCAGTCCTCTGACCGACGCTCTCCCACTGAGCCAAACCGGTATCGGCAAATAATCTCATTTCTAATAACATCAAAAAACAATAAAATATATAGGAATAAACTTAACTAAGAAGGTGAAAGATATGAACATTGAAAACTATAAAATTAGTGTTTAAGGAGACTAAAATACATACAAATCAATGGAAAGACATCTCATGCTGGTAAGTCAGAAGACTTAATATTGTTAAAATGTCCATACTACCCTCAGTTATATACAGATTTAATGGAAACCCTGTCAAAATTCCAATGGCATTTTTTTTTCTTACAGAAATAGAAGAGGAAAAAAAAATCCTAAAATTCATATGGAATCACAAAGGACTCTGAATAGCCAAAATGAACTTGAGAAAGAAGAAAAAACCTGGATACCTCACACTTTCTGATTTTCAAAACATATTACAAAACTTTAGTAATTAAAACAGTAAGGTACTGGCATAAAGATAGATAAAGATCCATCCTGATTCAAGAAAAAGAACAGAGCCTGTATCTTTTGATGGAAACAAAGACCTCTTTATTGTATAGGAAAAGGATGCCACAAGCTTTTAGGATACAAAGCTTGGTTTGCTCCTCCCACCACCACTCTTCTTTGGGGGTAGGTTGAACATAGGGTGGGAAGATTGTGAGAAAACACTACCAGTTTATTACTTTAATAAGCCTACAAGAAAAACACTAATTTCCCCATTGTTATTCTGTCACTTTCACTAAATGAAGTAAAGACACCTCTTGACGAAATGATTAGAGGTAAATGTTCTGGTTATCTACTGCAATGTAATAGCCCACACTAAAACTTAGTAAAATAACATCTATTTTATTATATCTTATGGTTTTTAAAAATATTTTATTTATTTTTTACAGAGAGGAAGGTAGAGAGATAGAGAGCTAGAAACATCAATGAGAGAGAAACATTGATCAGCTACCTCCTGCATACCCCCGACTGGGGATGTGCCCGGAATTGAACCTGGGACCTTTCAGTCTGCAGACCGACGCTCTATCCACTAAGCCAAACAAGTCAGGGCTATATCTTATGATTTTGTGGGTCAGGAATTTAAGCAGACTCAGTGGAGTGATTCTTTTGCGGTGTATGATGTTGAGTAGAATCAATTAGTGGAATTCAGTTAGTGGCTGTGTTTGGAGGGTTCAGTGTGGCTTTAGTCAGATGCTTGTGCCTTGGCAGGCATGAAGGGAAGGCTTGGCTAAGCTGGGTCTCTCTCTTTCCATGTGGTCTCAGGGCTTCTGTGTGGGTTCTTTTTAGCAGACAGACCATGTGAAGACATATCAGATCATCACTTCTGCATAAGCAGTCAGAGGGTGTTCGGAGGTTCCAGGGGATGGAGAAACAGACTCTACCTCTCGATGGGGGAAGGGAAATGTTAGATTTCAGAAGAGCTTGTGGACTGAGAAACATTGTTAAAGGCATTGTTGGACACTAAAATGTGACATCATAGGCAGCAGAAAGGTCATGAAGGAGAAAACTGTGACTTAACTACCAGGTATCAGGATTGTTGATTCCAGACTAAGTATAATCAATTGTTTGACTCAAAGTGTTCAGGTGATTCGCTAAATTAGTTCCTAATTTCTGTTTGATCTTTTTTGGCTTATATATTAATTGATATGGGTTATGTTTGAAAACTTCACTTTGTTTGGACTCAGTGGTTTACCCACAATTTTAGCTCACTTTATTTAGTTTTGACGAGAATGGATTCATCCAACCATCCAGCCACTTACCCATTGACCCATCCATTGATCACCCCTTAACCCATTAAGTATTAATTTAGTGTCTACTAGACACCAGACACTGTTTTAGGTGACAGAGTTACAGTATTGAGCAACACAGACAAAGTCTCTAGGCTTATGGAGTTATGTTCGGCCTACTTCTCAACTGGAAAGTAGTTCAGAACAAGGCAAAGGGAGAGTTATGACTAATGAGAATTGGGACTAGAAAAAGAATGTCTGTAAGACTCTAATGGTACGAGAAGAAATACTTCCCTCTTAACCAGCACATAAACACGTTGGGGAAGCCCGTTTCTTTTTGTACATGTGGGGAAAATAAAACCTATTGGTGAATGTGGAGGAAAACTCTTCTGGAAGCCTGGAGTGATTTTAAATTTACCAGGAGGCTGTAAATGAAATGAACTGTTGTGTTCATTGGGTCAGAAAAGAGAAAACTCAGAACAGGAAGTGCCAAGGAACTATTCTTACCAGTGTAGGTGACTGAAAGCCTTTCCACTTTTCTGACTGGTTGGAGGATAGAAACACGGCATGCTTCTGATTTTATGTTGTACTCCCTTTAGAAACTTCAGCAAAAATACAAAAAGAGGCAGGAAAAAGTGATTCTTCATTTGAATATACACATACTACCTTTATAAATATTTTGAGATTATTTTCTGTTTCTTTCTGAATAGCCATACTTGCAGCCAAAGCTAAATATCTAAGAAAATTTGGTTCATGCACTATCACCTGCTTTTTAAATTTAACAACATAAAATGTACTTTTCCTCATGTTATTAAGTATCTTGGGAATCAAGAGTTTCTAATGGCTATGTAAGATTATATTCTTGAGTATACTAACCCCTATTTTGGCTATTTACATAGTTTCTTTTGTTATTAATACAGCTGTAATAAACATCAGTGTTCATGGATGTTTGTGCATATCTCTGAACATTTTCCTTAGAATAAACTCCTGAAAGTGGAATTTCTCTGTCAATGACATAAACATTTTAAAGGCATGTAGCTCTATCTTCTCCGGGCAGATAAAGAGGAGGTTTGAATTTACATGAATTTTCCCCTGAAATGGCATCTGATGATTGGGTAGGTAAGAATGTTTTTTGGTTTGTTGCCAAGAATAGTGTTATAATAACTCTCTTACACAATTTCTTAATGGGAAAACCCGCAATGATCGCATTCTCGATTTGCTTTCCAGTTCCCAAGTCAAAGCAAGACAAGCAGACGATGTAAGCTGGAGGCTGAATCTGTCACTTACAGCTACTCCCGATAAAAGAAGAGCAGTTCCAAGTGCCTTCCTGCCAGCAGCTGCCTCCTGCTGGCTATCATTCCAGTCCCTGTATCACCTCGAGTTTCTCGTTTTGTCCAAAATGCAGAGCCCAGGGGGCATCTGGTCTCAAGCCTGGGACCTGCTCAACCTTATCACTCCACCACTGCAGCCCATGAAGAGGGGGGCTTTTCTGTTTCCTTCCCCCCCTCCTTTCCCACCCGCACCCTTTTAGCAGTTTATAACAAGTTGTTCTGTTGTATACAGAAAAAGCAGGCCCTCCACGGGATCTGACCGTGCTGTTTGTAACTGTTTACGACTTATTTTGGACTCTCCAGGCAGGGCCATAAATACACAGTTAATCTGCCTGATAGCAAGAACGGCCACCTTGGTCCTAAGAGATTAACTTGTGGAAACACAGAGACCCCATCGTTCCCGCACCAGCCAGCTGTCTGCAAGACTGGTCCTCTGTGGACTGGATGGGGGATGGGGATGATGCTCCAGCTGTCCCCTCTGGTCATTTCCTGTCCCTGCACAGGTTATCGAACACCGAGTACCATGAGCCTTCCTGGCTCTTGGACAAGGTCCATAACTTGCTTAAGCCATTGGTTGTTTTCTAACCTTAAATTGGGAATTTAATCTCTGTCTTTGGTCATTAGGCTGCACAGTTCAATAAGAGAGTCACTAGCCTCACAAGGCTATTAAAATTGAGATGAAATAAAATGTACTAAAATACAAAATTCAGTTTTTCAGCCGCACTAACCACATGTCAAATGCTTACAAGCCACATGTGACTAGTGCTCCTATCTTGGATAATGCAGGTATAGAACATTTCCATCATCACAGAAGGTTTGAGTTGAACAAGGTTGATTCATGACATTCGCATTGGGGAAGACAGAGGTAGGAAAAAAGGCCTCCCCACTTCCTACTTTGGACTTTTGCCAGCCTGAATGAACATGGAAGAAAATAATAGAGTAGCTGACATTTACTGAGCTTTTACTATATGCCAGGTAAGTGCTCAGGGACTTGTATGTTCTACCTCATTGAAACCTCAAAGTAAGCCTGGAGGGTAAGGGCCATTATTGCATCCATTGCACAGATGATACTAAGAAAGTCTGAGTAACTCTCCCAAGACCATACAACTGGATTTTGAGCCCGTTCTGCCTCCCTCCCAGCTAGCCTGTCCTCTGCCACTCTGAGAGTCTTGTGTCTGGACTGTGACTCACAAGCTTCAGGACAGACTGTGGGCTTCTGAAACCCTGTAGCCCTTTTGGAGTGAGGGCTTGAGGCCAGAAGGCTGCTCTGGCCAAGAGGCAGGTGCCTCGAGGTTGTGCACTCCCAAATCCAGCTATACCTGGAAGACATACCTTCTAGAAAGAATCCCTATAATTTTAGCTTGCTGGCCCTTTGAGTGAACAAAAGCTGGGCATTCACTGAGTATCATCTGAATGGGGGTTGCAGAAAGTTTCTGAGTTTTCCCAATTTAAGACAAGAAGTGACTCGGAAACTGAAGGTCCTCAGAAGGCATGATTTGGCCTCTGCCAGTTACCCCAAATACCTGCATGTCAGGAATGTGCTTTCACTGGGTGATCACACAGAGGGACCACTGGGGCAGTGAAAGGAAGGGAGGAAAAAAAGAGGCCCTAGGTCAGTCCTTTGGAGGATTCTGTATAAGTCCCAGAACTGTTCCTTGTAACCAGCTACTCTCACTCATGCTCATTGGCCATGCTGTCCCACCTCCTGCTTCCCCCCTTTTTGACATCTGGAGGCTTCACAATTTTCTCTTCAGACTGGACACGAGCCAGCACCCCAGCACTTTGTGAGTCGAGTGTCAGGACAAGGTGAGACTTGATTCTCCCAGAAATTTTCCTTGTTCTAGAGATAGCCTGGGGGCCCAGGGAGCTCTGAAGGACCAGAATTCAATTCCCTCCACTCCCATCACACTCGAATCTCAGAAGGTGCAAGCTCCACGTTTCCTGGTGGTGACAGATCAGAGGAGGCAGACCTGACAACACGGCAGCTGCTGCAGGGACTGAGAGGCAGGCTGATTAGGTAAAGCCTGCACAGCCTTTGGCCCGATCATGCCTCCTGAAGGAAGCACCTCACTCCTGCCTCCTTAAGCAATAAGCATGTAGAATACAGAGCTCCCTACATCACATGCCTAAAGCCTTGATGATTTGGTAGAAAACTCTTTGTAGACTTTTCTTTTATTGTTGTTTGTGTGCACAAGTAAATCCTTAATCAAATTGTGAGCTCCTGGAGAGTAGAGCATGTACCTTAATCTTTATATTCATGAAGTACTAGGTTTTACCTTTATTATATGGCCATGATTAAAAAATAGAAGACTTTAAGTTGGAGACCATGGCAAGATGGTCAGCATATTTTGTTTGATAAAAAAGGAATATTATCAATTAGTTTATATTGTTGCATTCACTTTGGGGAATGGGGATTATATAACCTGTCTTCTGGCCTTTTTTCCTTTTCACCAACTTGTGTCTTTCTTCTGATTCATACCAAGAAAAAAACTGAGATGTTATCCACAAAATATCAACCTCTGGTTATCTTTGGGTGTTGGGATTGCGTCTCAGTTAAGCAACAACTCCAGATAACTTAAATAAATATGGAGTGTTCTAGAAGCTCGGAGCAGGTCACAGACTTCAGGAAAGACCCAACACTTGGGCATTGGTAGGTCAGTATGAAAGGGAGTTTCCAGATAGGGTTATTAAAAAATAAAGGAGGTGCCCCTGGTTTTGGAGTTAGTAAGGTCCAAGTATTTTTCAATTTTTACATGTCTCCTTTCAAAATTCAAAATCCCAGGAGAGAAGTATCTGATTGGTCTCAATTGGGTCACATGATAGTTCCTGGCTAGAGGAGTGTGGGATGCTTTGATGAAAAACTGGTGTTCTTATCAAAGAATGGGGGAAAGGTGCTGGGAAGGAAAAAACAACAGATGATTTCTATGGATCATAGATACTTTTATTTTTGTTCATCTGTGGTTGCTAAATTGTTTTGCAACAAACATAAAAATTACATATATATATTACATTATATTTATATATGTTAAAATAATAAAATCTTATGAAATTTGGTATTTTGATAGTAAAAAAAATATGGCAGAGCAACAACAGTGTAAGAGGGACCTGATACACTAGAAAGGACTCAGAAGTGAACATTTGGGAAGGTAAGGGGATAGGAAATCATGCAAAATGGGGTTTTGGAAGTAGCCTGGGATGTTTTCACCAGGGACCAGGAGACTCAGGTGCATATGAGAGCTCCTTCCATCTCTTCAGGAAACAGCATGTGGATGTGAAGGGATGTTCTGGAAGGCTCCAGGGGTGAGGGTGATGAGCCCAGAAGTGCTTCTGAAGGTCGTCACTGCTGAAAGATAGCAGAGGCAGCCTCAAGAGCTCTCACATGACCTCACCAAGGGTATACTGTGGATCAGCTTGATGACTCATACTGCAGTTGGTTTAATTGGGTGAGAAGATTCTGAGATCCCTCCCAACCCTGATTCCTAAGGTTCCATGACTCACCATCAATGCTTGTGTGTGTGTGTGTGTGTGTGTGTGTGTGTGTGTAAGGGGGGAAGCAGGCAAACCAGTTTGTTGAAAGTCAGTTGAAGAAAACCCATGGACACCTGGGAAGAATTATAAAAATAATATGGTTGTATAATTCTATGTACTGAAAAATGTGTCCAAGCATATATTAAAAATTCTTATCTTTCAGAACAGATTCTTCCTCTTTATCTTTTAGCCCCCAGCTACAGAACTAGAGAGAAGGAGCAGAGACAAATGAAACAGCCTTCAAAATGACAATATAGATACAAAAGAAAAATTTGTCAAATATAACTATATTTATATAAAAGGTGAACTCAGAATTGGTCCTTTGGTGAATTGGCATGCAGGGTATTGGCTTGTGATGAACCAAACTTCAATTTTGGGGTTGTTTTCTATAGGTATGGGAATTCAAACAGAAGTTTCCCAATTCACTCAACTTCAGAGAGCTGATCTACACTGGCCCCTCTTGGACACATTAGCCATCAGTCACCTTTGAGTGTTTCATCCTGAGGTAGGTGAGGGACTTTTCTGGACAGGGCAGGCTTTATGGTGCCCAGCATGTGCTGGATGGTTCTTAGGGGACTCTCATTGCTAATCCAATTTGGAACTGCCTTAAAAGAATTTTGGAGGTTGGTTGGTTGTATCTCAGTCAGGAGAACTTTGGAATCATTCTGGGTGTTCTGAACCTTTTCTGGGGCTCATGTGTAGAACCATTCCTAGGCCTCTCAGATCCACCTGCATGGATGAAACATTTACTCTCATAGCTGCCTAATGACAGCCATCAGCATCCAAAATTCTCTGGAATTACCTCGGTTGAGTAGAGTTGCCTTGTTCACTTGCTCCTCAGGCACTCAGTTAAAAGACTGAAATGGGGGTAGAAAGGCCCTATAACCTTGCTCCAGCTTGACAACATCAAGTCTTATCTCAGGTGGCCTGTGGTCCCTATGGACCATCCTGGTGGCTCTAAAACTCTTTGTGATGTATCATCTGCGTTATGCAGAACATACTGTATAAATTACTATACTTTTACGCACACATGATATTCTTTGTAAGTATTCATATATTTCTTAAGGCAAGGAGCTATGTACAATATTCATATTTATGTGTCCAAGTAGCCTGCACCTCATATATGCTCAATAAATATGGATCAATCACCTTACTATTAATGAAAGATGACTGCTAACATTTTTTGATGACTTACTACTTAATGATCCGAAAGCTTTGTGTACAGTATTTCAGTCAATCCCATGTGTGTCCATGGTATATATGGTATATATGGTATTATTATCACAATTTTAGAGGTAAGAAAACCAAGGCTTATAGATGTTCAGTAATCTGACCAACATTATAGATGGTAATTGGTGACTTTGGAATAATCATATCTTATTTATTACAGTACACTTAGTTTTTTCAATATTTAATACTTTATTTTGTTTTTCTTCTATCCATGTGATTAAACTATTTTACAGTTGAGACAATAAATGTTTATATCATCTCAATCCCAGAAAAGTCACATAAAGTTTGGTGAAGGTCAGAGCAGGGTGGCTGAGGGAGGTGTGGGGTCAGTGATCCTGGTCTATCTCCAATCTGGTGGCCTTTCCAGTAACCATGCTTCCAACGACAGCTTGGTGTGAGCTCAGATCCAGCGTGTGCCCTGTTGGTAGCTGGGTGGACTTAAGATGTGCTGAGGAATCCACAAATGTGTTCAGGCTTCTAAAATCCTCCATTGTTTTGTAGTTGCTGGGAAAGCCCAAATGATGTCATAGCATGTTGGTGCATCATCCAATGCAGAGTGGTCATAGGAAAAAAGATGCATAGGAGGAATATTAAAGCATTTCTGAAAACACAACTAATTGGCTATGACTAAGAAAAGAAAAGGAAAGAAAAACTTCACCACTTTCCATTAAAATAACTGGAGATGTGGTTAGTCAAAATTAACAATAATCTTTGTATTTTTGCTCCACTAGTGTTGGAAAAGGCTCATAAATCTGTCACCAGAATCTCTCACACATTTTCACAAACTTGCAAAACTATGCCCCTCCTCTCAAAAGTATGCTCGAACTGTGTCTGGAATTTCACATCAATATCCCTTTGAAGATTTACAGAAATTGTGTCTGATTTCTTAGTAATTCTTCCAGAGGCTACATCACTACCCTCCGAGTATGTTTATAGCTTAAAAATAAACAGCGTAGACAGGAAACTGATGTGGGGTAAACACGATCCTCATGTTTTACTCCTGCATTTCAGAAGAGTCAATATCTTAATATGAGTACATGCTGCTCACTGTCATTAGTTTAGTTTGGCTATTCCTGCCTCTGCTTCTTATGGAAGAATGAAAATAAAATGAACAGATCATAGATATTAAACACTGGACTTTTGAACTTGATCAGTGACCATCTGACCTGACTTGATAAACAAGGTACATTTTTGTCATCAAGAGGGTGGATGATACAGATAAGCTTATCTTCACATTACGGAAATATACACAACATAAGGAAAAGGCCAGATTTTAGCAGCTGCTTGATTTTGCTAAGAGTATCTGGGAATTTCCTCCTAAAGAGCAAGAGGAGCCCATAGCACAGAAAGACCCATTGACCAGACACTGTCTGTCAAGGGCACATTGTCTTCCTATCACTATTTAGTCATTCCTCATCTTGTTGGACACATGTCCATTTTAAAATCACGATTAATTCACACAGGACACGAATGCCTATGATTGGTCAGGAAGCCACATAAATAAATGTAAGCTGTTAAGGACTCTAGTTCCCAAAGGAGGATGTCCTTAACTTGTTTCATTCCTTTCTTCCCTCTATTCCATCCTCCATCATCTTTTCCTTCTCTTAGTGTCAGATTCTTTAAGTGTGAAGGACAAAACAACTCAAAGGCCATTCTTGTCCACATGTAGCTGATTCTTCAGGGACATTCTTCAGTTCATCCCTCAGGGTCTCACCAGGAAAAGTCTTGAGTATTTAAGTCAGAAGACTGTGGTGACATGGAGAATAATGACAGGAGGGAATTGCAGGCACAGGTTATGAAAAAGTTAGAAAGGGTCAATGAAACCGACAGAGATTAACAACAGCAAGAAGCCTTTGCCAACGCTTGGCAGGAGGTAGAGGGGGAGGCAGAGGTGAAGGTAAAGTCTTGGAGGGATCAACATTTAGAAACTGGAATCAAAAGTGGGTCTGTTTCTTGGAAATAGGAATCATAGTGAGATTTGGCTGTGCCAGAGATACTATCCAAAGAGAGACCCCTCCCTCTCCCTCCCATCTGCCTTTCAATCTTCTGCCACTATCTCCCATTGAACAAAACCAATAAAAATTTTATAGTGGAGCCTTGGCTGGTTTGGCTCACTGGATAGAGCATTGGCCTGCAGACTCAAGGGTCTCAGGTTCAATTCCAGTCAAGGCACATGCCCAGGTTGTGGGTTCCATCTTCCGTGGGGGGCATGCAAGAGGCAGCTGATCAATGATTCCTTCTCATCATTGATGTTTCTATCTCTCTCTTCCTTTCTTTTCCTCTCTGAAATCAATAAAATATACTTAAACAAATTCTATATTAGATATTGATTGCTTAGCTGTTGTGATAGCTCTGAGCCCATTTTTCCTCCAATCCAGGGCCCAACCATTTTTTTTCTGTTCTGAATCTTACGAACTGAAAGAGACTGGGAAATATAGCCTGCAGGGGCCAGCCTCTGACAGTACAGAGAAAGAGAGAGATGAGGACTGGATGGGAAGCAAAGAGGGTCAGGGCCATTTAGCAGGTATTCAATATCCACAGTAGAATCTTACTGCAGTAATCTTTCTCTGATTCTTCCTCTGCTACTCTCTTGCAGGCCTTTAGAAACCATTCAGTGTCACTCCTGAAAGCTTTCGAGTGACCTTGCAAGCTTGAGGCCTGCCTCTCTGATCCCATAATATCCTGGGCATACTTTTATCAGGGCATGAATTATAATAAATTGTAATTGACAATTTATCACTTACTCTTTCTAGGAGAAGCGAAGCGGAAGGTAGGGATCCTTTTCCTAAGGGGGATGGGGGGAGAGGGATTCGTTCTGCGTCGTGGAGGGCGGGTGGTGGGGGGGGTGGGATGAGGGAGGGCGGGGGTGCGAGGAAGGTCTTGAGGGCTTTTCTTCGTGAACGGCGGCCTTCGACGAGGTCGGAGAGGGGCGGAAGGGGGAATGGACGGTGGGAAGGGGAAGGCACGGAAGGAAGGCAGGAAGACGTAAGGAGAAGGACGGGAAGATGATGGAATGGGAGAGGACGGGTAAGTGGGGGGCTGGTCGTGGGAGCGTGAGGATGCTGGCGGGCGGGAGTGTCGTTCGTGGATTGCGGCTTTAGTTGGGGGGACAGAGTGCGGGAAAGTGGGAGTAAGGATGGCTGAGGAGGGAGGCGGGATCGGAGTGAGGGCTTGCTTGCTGGGGTGGCGGGGGAGGGCGAGGGGGGACGTATACGGAAGGAAGGCATGGCTCTGCAGGCTGACCTTACTACCCCTTACTTCTCCGTCCTTCTGCGCTTCGCTTCCTCTCCCTCGGCTCTCTCTCTCTCTCTCTCTCTCTCTCTCTCTTTCCATCTTTCTTTCTTTCCATCTTTCTTTCTTTCCATCTTTCTTTCCTCCCTCCCTCCCTCCCTCCCTCCCTCCCTCCCTCCCTCCCTCCCTTCCTCCCTCCCTTCCTTCCTTCCTTCCTTCCAATTGTTTAAAGTATTACACTATGTCTCCCTTTCCTGGATTGCCCCCCCACCTCCCACCCCTGAGGGCAAGCCCCACCGCCCTAGAGCCTGTGTCCATTGGTTATGCTAATATGCATGCATACAAGTAATTTGGTTGATCTCTAACATCCTCCCACTCTCCTCCCCTCCACTCCTTCTGGGACCATTTCTTATCCATCCTTCAGTTCCCAGTCCCCAACATTTCTCTTTATGCAGAGGTTAATACACAAATGAAGAAATGCTTCAATCTTATGAACTGAGATGTGTAAGATAGCAACAAATAGCTTCACATGCCAGACACTTGCTTTGTAAAACACAAAAATTGCACATTTGAAAAATGGTCTGATTAGCGTTTGTTCTTTGAGAATATGCAAATAGTCTTATTTTTAGAACCTAACCTGAACGTCACAGGCGCTGAGCTGGATACCCTTTATCTTTCCTTCTGGATGCTAAATATGTGTCTTTGGCAGATAGAAACTGTTGACAGATTGCTGGAAATGCAACCAGAGATGACAGAAGTGTGAAATAAATGGTCTTGGGAGCTGAAAATTGGTCTTCTGAATGCTCCCTTCTCTTATACTGATGGTTAGCTGCCAGATATGTCAATTTGTCTTTCTTCTTTTTTCCCTTTATTCCACCATAAACGGAGCATTGCTACTATAGATAGGATAAAAGAAAATAGTTTCATTTAATCATTGGAATAAGACAGTGCATGGTCATCATGTTTGAAAGAATGAACTTGATCCCATTGGTCCTTTTCCTTTCCAGCTATCCCTTCCCATCTCTAATAAACCTGACTTGATGACTTCGGTTGTTGTTGTTGTTAAGTCAGATGACACCCTCTCTGGCCAAAATATCTTGGCTCCTGCCTTCCTCGTGGGTGTATGGGAAGTGGGTTGACATATTTATCATAAAAATTCTTTTCAAGCGTTGGTACAATTTGCCTATTCCAAAATAGTAGCAGTTTATGTCATAAAATTTATTGGCTTTTAAATTAAATTAAAAATTTTTTTTGGGGGGGGTATGTAAGGCATTTAAAAGTATAGAAATTTTAAAGCAAGCAATGTTTCACTTTATATACATATATACTGTATAATGAAATGTATACCTGTATTTCATTATGTTTCAGATCTCAAGTTTTTTTTGTTGTTGTTGTTGCTCATCCTCATCTACCAATCACCTAGTTTTCCTGTCTAAATCAACTACTATTCCTTATTTCTTGTATGTCTTTGTAGAGTTATTCCATGCTTGAGAAAAGTACACAGCCCATTACCTTTCCCCCCAACATTGGGTACAAATGAAGCATATTGTACCTGCTGTTTTGTACTTGCCTCTTGCATTTTTTGCTCAACTCTACACAACCCATAAATCCAATCATACCAGGGAAGCTTTTCTTTTACTCAAAATTTCCTAAATAAGCCAATTTATGATGCTTGGAATTTATGTTTCTATTGGATAATGATTTTTTTTCTTCACATATAAAATCTGCGGCACCAATGACACAACACATTGAACTTCCTCAGGCATTGAAAACTTAGTATGAACTAGTTAATCTCTTCCTAATCTGTGAAGGGAGGGATTGATGAGAGCAGAAGGATTGCTGTGCTCGGGAACAGAGGAAATTCTTCTTGCTTCTCTGATTTGTAGAGTGCCCTTCTGAAATGTAAACAACTCACAGAAGGTTAAGTCATGGCAGGCAGAAGGCCAAGGAGAGCAATACTTGAATTGGCATTGCAACACCAAAGTGCTTGTCAAAGACGAACGTAATAGGTCTGGAAGATAAGGATCCTTTTAAAAATGCTATTAAGAATAGCTGAAAAAATACATTAATTGAGATAATGTCAAAAATTTATTCAAAATATCACAGATGTGCTCGTAAGTCAGCTATGAGGGTGTTTGTTTACAGCATTCTGATGAAACAGTGAAAAGAATTTAAATGACAACAATGTTTAAAAACAGGAAATTGGTTGTACAAATGATATATCCATATAATGAATGATCTAGTCACACAATTTTTAATGATACAGAAAAGGTTTGCAATATAATTTTACGTGGAAAATATGAGCATATGGAACATATGGGATATTATTCAATTTTGGTGATCTATCTATCTATCTGTCTATCTATATCCAGTATCAATATATTTCTGAAGTTATATGTATATATAGAAAAAAGCATAGGTTTATGTAAAATAAATCTAGATAGTAGCATTATGGATGAATTTAATTTTTTTTTTTTTTTGCTTGCCTATATTTTCACTTCGTTTGGCTTTGTTAGCTTTCTGATGAAAATGGCTAACATGGCAAATAACCAAATCTAGAATTACAATAGAATTAGCCCAAATCAGAAGGCTATTGGACTCTGATTTAATAGTGCTTAGTGTTTTATGTGCTCTGTTGTCATTAGCTATGAAACTGGGCCTGACTACTAAAGAATTTCCTGCAATTATTATTAACTTTTAAATGTTTGATTCCAAGTTTTATTTTCAAAAATGCTATTATCTAAAAAATTATACATTTTATTTCTTATTGTGTAGTGGTTCTACTGAGCTACACAGAGTTTATGTACTGCTTTGAACCTTAAACCTTAAAATCTAATGAGATCACTATCACTGCTATTATAAATCTCTGTCCCTAAGAATTCTACCATTTTTTTTTGATAACCTGCCATGCCCCACATAAAAATGGAGCAATAAATAGATACTCCCATAACTTTTTGAGGGACACAAGATGTAGGAGGAGAACAGACTAAAAGATGAAAGTTATAATAACTAGAATGTCTATCACGGAGTAGACAAAAATTCCTATTTTTTACTTTATGAATTCTGTTCCTTCCTATGTATCTTTAAAAATTTTTAAACATGTTTATTTTAAAGGCATTTTCAGATTTAGCTCTATGATCTCTAGTTCTTCATGGGTAAATTCTCTATTTGTTCCATCTGCTGATTATCTTTAATGGTTGTGGATTTCTTTTCTGCATAGTAGTGTATTTCCTCTGTGGCTTCGTTATTTTCATGAGTAAGTTAGTTTTTGGTGGGGAATATTTTACTCAAGAATCCTTGCATGCCTGAAATTGTGTGGGTATCCCTCTGGTGGTTTCACTATATGTTCTGCTAGGGTTCTGTTAGAACATGCCAGAAGAAAAGAGAGGTCATAGTTGATAAAATGGTGCTTAAGATGGATCTTTGAATTTGACTAGATGGAAGTTAAGTGGCTTTCAACTGAATAAAAGCAATTTCAGTAAATTTTTGGAGAAAAAAATGACTTAAATGAATACAGAAGAAAATAGGAATTGAGGAAATAAATAAAATAAAGGTATTCTTTTTGGAGAATTTTGCTATAAGAGAGAGCAGAGAAATTGGAAGGGGGTGGAAGATACAAAAATTATTTTTAGAGATTGGTGGTATTACAACATACTGATGAAAATAATGAGGCAGGAGAGAGAATGGATAATGGAATAAGGGGTAGGGGAAGGAACAGTTCATCCATTAAGAAAGAAAATCAGTCAGTACCATGAGTTAGGTTTGTATATTTAGTGGTTTTTCTGATCATGTCTATCTTTTCAATGATATGAGAGATGGTCATCAAATGAGTGGGAGGAGTGTGGAGATGTTTGGGAAGTTTGAAGAAAGAAGGTACAGTTTTGGAGATTAAGAGAGATATAGTGGAACTGCTAAGCAGTGTCCAAGACCCACTGAAGATCTATAAATATAAATTTCAAGTGAGATAAGTATGTAGAGTTTGATTTTTCTTTAAAGGCAGCCATGGAATAGGCAAAGGTGAGTGTTGGGGTTTGATTTTTTCCCCCCAGGTGGCTATAGAGAGAAGTACCAATTAGGAAATTGTCTTAGTTTGGGCTGCTCTCACAAAGTGCCCTAGACTGGGTGGCTAATAAACAACAGACATTTATTTCCCACACTTCTGAAGGCTTGAAGTTGGAGATTATGGCCAGTTCTTGAGTAAGGTTTCTTTTCTGGCTTGCAAACTGCCGGTGTCTTGTTGTATCCTCACATGGCAGAAAGGGAGCTAGCAAGCACTCTGGGGTCTCCTTTACAAGGGCACTAATCCCATTCATGAAGGTTTCACCCTTATTACCCAATTTCCTTCCAACGGCCTCATTCCTAACACCATTACTTGAAGGGTTGAGATTTTAACATGTGATTTTTGGGGCAATATAAACATTCATCCCAACAGAGATTAAGGAAGTCTATAAGGGAGTTATTATAATGATGACATAGTGTCTAACTTGAATACTTGAAAACATGAATAGGGTTATAGACTGTGGAAAATGGTAGGGTCAGTGGGACTTGAAGAACTAATGGGATGGGACTATTATATGTAAGAAGATAGAAAGATAGGAAGTAGTTATCAGAGAAAGCTATTCTAAATATCTGTTCATTTTGAGGCAAAACAAATATTGGTAAAGATTATTATAAAGTGATGAAAGGTATGAATGACTGACTGACATAGAGAAAAACATTGAAGTGAGAAGGTCATAACACAGAGATGCTGAGCAGGGAATGGATCACCTACATGGATGGTGAAGCCACTGAGAACAAAGAAATGATAGATAGTAGTGGAGGGAAATATGTGCTAATTTCTAAAATCTGAAAGTAATAAGAAGGGATGACTGGGAGGATGATTGGTGCCTGAAAATGTGAAAGGATTGTGGATGGAAAACTCTGCTGGCAAAGTCACTGGGTGTTTTGAGAGAGGAGGGGGAAAATTGTTTGGAAGCAACAACCATAGAAGTAAGAAATATGAGAAGGTCAAACTGTAAAAAAAAAGAAAAAAAACGTAAAAGCAAGTTGATGAAGAGAAAAGGTTATATACTAAATAGAATGAAAACAAAAATAGAGTAGAAAGAATAAATATAATAAACACTAGATGCTTCTGTATGAATGTCCAAAATGAATCAACCACTGCCAAGCATAACTAAGAAAAAAGAGAAAAAAAGTACAAAAATAGAAATGAGAAACCAAATATAGTTGTGGATATAGAGCAGAGTGAAAGATTGATAAGAAAGCATTATGCATAGCTCTCTGGCAATAATTTTTAAAATCTAGTGGAAATGCATGATGTCTTCCCAAAATAACAGCTAAATTTGACCAGGAAGGAAGTAGAAAAACTGACTAGGTTAATTGCCATTTAAGTGTGTGTAAGATAAAGTTATACCATTAAAAGAGACAATAACCTCAAGTGGTTTTACAGAAGAATTTACATAACCTTTAAAGGAAGAGTCAGTTTCTAAATTGTTGAAGTCATTCCTATTGTAGCCAAATGAAGAAAATTCACAGATTCATTTTATGAAGCTAACAATAGCTTCATACCAAAACTTGATAAAATAGTTTGAGTAAAGAAAACTATGAGCAAGTCACACATAAAATATATGAGCAAATTCTATCTAAAGTATTAGTGGCAGTGGTACTTTGAAAGAGCAGGATTCATAAGGTACCTTCAGAAAATAGCTTTTTATTTCCCTACTGTGGTGCTAGAATTTTTCTTTTCTCTTGAGAAAGATACAGCAGATTCCATGATTTTATAGACATGTCTACATAATTAACAATTCTTATGGTACTTATGACTCTCAAGAATAGTCTAATTTCTATAGCTAAAATTTTTAGACTTGTAATAATTAAAATTCTAAACACTATTTAAAATTAAGATTATCTCCTCAAGCTTGGGCCTAATCCAAGCATATGCAGTGGAAGGAGGTGCGCATAGTTGATTCTAGCTGTTTTATTATCTCTGGTCTCAGCCACCTCTTCTCTGCTGTCAGAGGGCACTTTTGCCAGGTTCTTGCTCCCTGGTTTTGTCAGGTATGAATTAAGGTCCAGAGGACATATATAAAATAATATAGGAATGTATTTTTCTTACACTTATAAATGCTAATACATATGTGCAAGAACAATGGAAGTAATTGTTAGGGTTCTTTTATAGTATAACTAGAGGTTTGGTGCACAAAATTCATGCACTGGGAGTGGGGAGGAGTCCCTTCAGCCCAACTTTCACCCTCTCCAATCCAGGACCCCTCGAGGGATGTTTAGGATCGGGCCTACACCAGCAGTCGGACATTCCTCTCAAATCTGGGACTGCTGGCTCCTAACAGCTCAGCTGCATGCCAGCCTGATCACCCATAACCACCTCTGCCTGCCAGCCTGGTCACCCGCAACTGCTCCCCCCCACTGGCCTGGTTGCCCCCAACTGCTCTTCCTCTCCCCACTGGCTTGATTATCCCAACTGCTGAGCCCAACCCCCAACCCCGCTGGCTTATTCACCCTTTACTGTCCCCCCACTGGCCTGGTCACCCTCAACGCCCACCCCCCCCCCACCAACCTGGTTGCCCCTCATTGCCCCCTTCTGCTGGCCTGGTTGCCCCTAACTGTCCCTCCCTGCTGGCCTGATTGCTCCCAACTATACCCTCCCACCAGCCTGGTTGCCCCTCATGGCCCCCTGCTGGCCTGGTCCAGTTGGTCTGCTGTCCAGTTGCTTGGTGATCCCTCACTAACCCCCTTCCCGGCTTTGTCGCCCCATGTAGCCTGCTGTTCAGTCTTTACTGTGAGGGTGTCCTGACCAAATTGCACGTTACTCTTTTATTAGTATAGATCTTTATTAGGGCAAGAACTTTGGTTTCCTTATTTTGCACTGAGTGAAAGGTATAAAAGAATGTCACCACCCCTGGAAGATTAACCATGTGATACTATTGTAATTGCCAGAACATCTAGTGAATGTACACTACACTCAGCACACAAGATAATTTACTCTATGGTAAACTAGATGAATTTAATCCCTGAGAGAGTTCATGATATGCAATTAGCAAAAAGATTGGATGAAATACATATATAGTGGAAGCTCAGGTTCATGAATGATATGTTTGGATTATTTAAGAGGTAGCAAGTTGATAAAACACTGATGAAAGAAGTAGGTAAATGGAGAACTGTAGCAACTGGGGAAGCCATTAAACAAGCAAGATTTTTAGTTTTTAATGGTATGAGTGATTTTGATTGAGATACAGAAGAATTTTATATCTGTCATACCAAATGTACTCTAATGTTTGTATCTAAAGCACTTGTTTTTGTCTAGGCCTACAGATGAGCAATGAAACTCCTCTTTTAAAAGTTAGTATGCATAAAATCCATGCTGTTTGAAATGTAATGTAATACAAAGCAGTACTGGAGGTTGCCAGTAGATGGAACCATAGATTTTAGATATTCAGAAGGATTTTAGATATTACATTACATTGTATGATTTTAGAACTGTATGATTGACAATATCTTAATATTCTTGCCTCAACATTAATGACAACATAATTTTGATTTCCTATAATTACTAGAGGCCCAGTGCATGAATTTGTGCACAGATGGGGTCCCTTTGAGTGGTCTGCAGGGATAAGGCCAAAATCCGCAGTCCAACACAGTTCCTACCTGCTGCTCCTGCTTATCACGGCCCCACAGGCTCACACCCAATCAGTATCAATCAGGAGAGGCTCATGCTGCCACAGCAGCACTTGCTAGCCATGAATCCTGTGTCTGGTGCCCTCCCAAGGGGAGTGGCCTGTGTGATTGGGCTGAAATTGGCTCTCTGACATCCCCTGAGGGATCCTGGATTGCGAGAGGGCACAGGCCAGGCTGAAGGACCCCACCGGTGCATGATCAGGCTGGGGAGGGACCATGGGAGGGCTCCATGGCATGTCTGGCCCATCTCACTCAATCCTGATCAGCCGTAAGTTAAACTACCAGTTGGAGCATCTGCTCCTTGGTGGTCAGTGCACGTCATAGTGACTGGTTAACCAGTTGACTGTCTGACCCCTGGTAGTCAGTGCATGTCATAGCTAGCTGTTGAGCACCTTAGCATATTACAAGTTCTGCCACTTGGTCTATTTGCATATTACCCTTTTATTATATAGAATAATGTCAATCTCCTGTTCTTATTCACCTGTGTTTTTGTTTTTTCAACCAAACAAGACAAGTGGGACATTGATGGCTTGGTGATAGGTTTATATCTTGTCCAGAACAAAGCCAGGACTAGAACCTAAATCCCCAGATATATGGCCCAGTGATTTTTCAGTCAGGTCTTATGGCTTTCAAAACTTCCCAGCAAGTGGGAATTTCCTCTCTTCTCTGCCAGGAGCTTGTACTCAACCTGTTTTTCATAGCGTGGATATTCCAGTAGGGGAAAAGGAAACCAGTAATTTGTAGAACACCCAGAAAGCTCCTACTCACTTTCTGACTTCAGTTTGAGTCCCTTTGAATTAAAATATAGATTGCTCCCATTAAAAATTCAAAAGAACCCAGATGATGTGGCTCAGTGGTTGAGCACTGACCTATGAACCAGGAGGTCATGATTCCATTCCAGGTCTGGGCACCTGCCTGGGCACCTGTCTGGGTTCATCCCCAGTGTGGGGCATGCGAGGCAGCCAGTCAATGATTCTCTCTCATCATTGATGTTTCTATCTCTCTCTCTCCCTCTCCTTTCCTCTCTGAAATCAATAAAAAGTATATTAAAATATTCAAAAGAGTATGACATTAAACAAAATTAATCATACAAGGATTAATTAATATATCATATGAGTTAGCTCTCAGGTAACTCGATTGAGGCTGGAAAAATTGACGGAGAAGTGGCCCGTTTGTTAAATTGGGCAGGAGAAGGGAACTTCCAGGAGACTAACAGCCTGGGAGAGAGATTGCCCAACGTGCAAACTCCTACACACGAGGCCTCCCTGGCCCTTGATGCACTGAGACAAAAGGGGAAACCGCTGGAAAAATTGCCTGTCTTGCAGCTCAACATCTCTTTGAATAACGAACCCACGCTGGGATTTCCTTTCCAGTTTGGCAGCATTTGCTTGCATAATACTTGCTTGATTCTCATCCTTTTCTCTCTTTCTGGGGGATCTTCCCCTTTTGCCCTTGGCTAGTGCTTCTCAGTTTGGGATGTACACCTTGTCTCATCTTGTTTGGATATTAGTAACCTACTGCTTGGAATTTCTTTTCTGCTTTTTTTTTTGGCGGGTGGGTGGGTGGGGGGAGAGAAACTCACCTCATCTATGGAAGCAACTTTTTATAATTAGAATGTTACTTCCCTTAGTTTTCTCAAAAACTAGTCTCCTATTGAGATTCAAAAAGTGTATGCGTGGCATACATGGGAAAAAAAAAAAGCTACTAGATTTCTCTAAAAGGAAATATTAAACATTGCCGGTAAAGGTACAGTTCTGTGCCCCAAAAGCTATTGTTGATAGCTGGGTGACCATATGTTTGATTTGCCTGGGACAGTCCTGGTTTATGTCTGTTGTCCTAATGTAATTCTTGATAGCACTTCCTCTCACTTGTGGATGACAAGTTATATGGTTATGCTCTAGATCAGTGTTTCCCAAACTTTTGACATATGTGTGCCCTTTCTATAATTTTCGTAACGCTGAGTACCCCTCGTACTCATGAGAATGTAGAATTAGGTGCAGCTAAGCACGGTGAAGTGCATATCCCCACCAAACTTCGGTGCAACGCATACCCTATCAAACTCTTCCCGTACTTTGGGAAACACTGCTACTATAGATAATACCAATGTAAGAAAGAAAAAAAAAAGTAAGTATTGGTATTTCCAAACCTTCTTAGACCAGGTTTATAATAATTAGTGTATAATTTGTGGAGTTTTTATTATCCTAAAACATAAAAATACCTTTGCTACCTTTAGAACTTTGATTAAAAAAACCAACAGAGGCACCCCCTTCTAGAAATTGGTGACTATGCTTTAAATATGTTTTTTAACTTCCAAATTAACAAGTTTATTGCAGAAAGTTTAGAAAATGCAAAAAAGCTAAAAGGAGAAAATAAAAATCACATGTAACATATTCACTCAGAGATAATCACTATTATTATAGCATTTATTTTATATCTTCCATGTTCTTTTTTTTAATATACATTTCACACATCAGACACATTGTATCACATACATGCATTTTATAATTAGAAAAAACCAGAATTTTGGGGGTCTGCTGATTTTTTAAAATTATTATTTAAATTTTTTTTTATTGATTTCTTACAGAGAGGAAGGAAGAGGAGAGAGATAGAGAGCTAGAAATATCGATGAGAGAGATACATCAATCAACTGCCTCCTGCACACCCTACACCAGGGATGTGCCTGCAACCAATTACATGCCCTTGACCAGAATCAAACCTGGGACCTTTCAGTCCGCAGACCGACGCTCCATCCACTGAGCCAAACCGGTTATGGCGGGGGTCTGCTGATTTTTAACTTGGTTTTCCTCCTTTGAATTTTTTTTTTTTTTTTAGTATTTTTTTCTTTTTATTGAATTTATTGGGGTGACATTGGTTAATAAGATTATTAGGTTTCAGGTGTACAATTTTATAATACATCATCTGTGTATTGTACTGTGTGTTTACCACCCCCTGTACCCTCATCTGCCTCTCTTTCCCACCCTTCCCCTCTGGTAATCACTCTTCTATTGTCTGTGTCTATGAGCTTTGTTCTTGTTGTTTCTTGCTTAGCCCTTCACCTTTTCCACTCATGATTGCTTTTCCATGCTCTTAAATATTCTATGACAGTAAATTGAACATAGTATTGAATAGTATTAATTACTTGAATTTAGGGTAATTTATTTTTCTAAAAAAATTTTTAAGGCTCTTGAGTTCCTTCCCGGGAGAATGTAGAACAAGCAGGGGTTGAATTAAAGCTGGATGCAGACAAGGAGGCGCTGCATGTTGCGGTTGTGCTGGGGTGACAGTGTGAACAGCCCCTCCTGGAGGGTGGCACTGTTTGCCTGCCCGAACATTAAGGCTTAGTGAAATGATTTCTTCAGACTCGCTTCCCTCCCTCACTTGATATTTCTGTGAGGGTTTAATACTTATAGGAAGGCAACTGATGCCCAATTACTTTTATTTAAGATCAACTTTGTTATTGTGCTTCTTTCCCCACCCCCTCTCCCCCTTCTTTCTTTTCATTTTTCTGCAAAAAGCTTTATTGTTTCCATTTGGTCCAATGCCTGGGGGTGGGTTAAAAGAATGGGTGGGGTTCCGGGGAGAGGCTCAGGAAAAAGCCAGACACCAGGCGGATGCAGAGGGGCCCCTCAAAGGCCTCTGGGCTCCAAAGGCTCCTAGTCGGGCTTGAGCGTGAGCCTTCCGAAGAGATGCTCCTCCAGCCCAGCCTGGGGCCGGCAGCCTGCGGAGGTGAGGCAGGGGTGGCCATCTTCTTGATGAGTTTCACCTCCTCACCCCGGAAGTGGTTTCCCAAGAAGTCAGAGCTGAGGGTCTGTGGTAGAACCCAGGGCCTGCAGCTCCAAAGGGTCAGGTTCCTCTCCCAAAGCCAGGGCAGCTTGCATGGGCGGCTTACATGGCACCCTCACCTTGGAAAGGCTTCAGCCCCTCCTGGAAGAGAATGCAGCCACTGCGCTGGTTTTGCATCCTCAAGAGACGCTCAGAGCCCTTGCACTTCTGAGCCAACTCAAGGAATAAGTGGCTCCCGCCCTCCAGAGCCACATCGTCCAGAGAGAGGTAGGTGTGGGGGCCCGCAGAGGCGGGCTGGCCAGGGGTTGGATGCAACCTCCACTTTGGTGGAATAATTCTGACGGATTTGGGAGCTCATGGTTGTTAGGCAATCAGGAGTTAGGGTGTTGTTCGTCAATCAGAGTTAGTGTGCTGTTTGTCAATCAGGGATTAAGGTGTGTTGCTTGGCATTTAGGAGTTAAGGTGTATTGATTGGCAACAAGGAGTTAAGATGTGTTGCTTGGCATTTAGGAGTTAAGGTGTGTTGTAAAGCAGTCTATTATTGTGCTTCTTGACAGAAGTAGTACATGCTTTATGCATCCTCAAAGATACAGTGCAAAATTAATTAATGCTTCCTTTTTATATCAGGAAGCATTTTACATTGAAATGATAGAATACTTTGAAATGCTTTTAAGGCCCAAAACTTAGGATTTGGGGTCAGCAAATTGCTTTTGAACTTTCTGAATGAAATGCCCCCTTTGAGCATCTAAGTTGAGTTGTCCTTAAGAGAATTATCAAATAGTCAAGACATTAAACATGAATACTGTAAAAACAAACAAACAAACAAACACACACACACATAAAACCATAGCACTTTCAAACAAATTTCTTAGTTGTTTTTCTTCTCAGTTTTGTGAAACTTATGATTTTGAAAGTTTGAGGGAAATACATCAATCATGGGGGCAATGCGTGATCTTCTGAGGGTTTTTTTTTTTTTTTTTGAGGTTTTCCTTTTTGTCAGCCATGTGCTCTGGGGTTCATTTAGTAGACTAAAGAGCTACCATATCCACATTTTGTAAATGTTTGCATTAAAGATAAATGGATCTGTTTCAAGGGAGTGAGAAACAATTTAAGCAAAAATGGTTTAAGCTTTTGCTTTTGAAGTTTAAGAGAAATCATATACACTTCATCTTTTTCCTATTTCTAGACTTTGCTGGATGTGGGAACACAAGTCCACCACAGGAGGGTCAATAGTGACATTTCTAGTCATGCTTAAAATTACAGAGTAATTTTTAATCAATTAGTGGTTAAAGTGTTATTTTTTAAAAAAGCAGATTTCCAAAACTCATTAAAGGATGTGAAATTCTATCTAAGCACATAGTACATCTATTTGGGGATCACTATTCCAAGCACCAACAAAGTTTAGCATCAATTTTCATACAGAAATAAGTTTTTCTTAAAAAAAAGAAAAGAATTTATTGGAATGACATGCTTACCCCCCTCCCCCCATGACTTATGCGTTTAGCTTAGTCAACTTTCTAAAAAGGATAACTATCTATAAGTTTTAAAAATGGTCGTTTTATTTTTTATAAAGAAGCAACTTAGTTGGTCTTTAAAGATATGATATTATCTGATAGAAGACTTGAAATTTAAAGTTTCAGAATGCTTTATGATTATGCAGAGTTATCATCTTATGGTTACCTCTTGATTTGTTTGCAAGAATTCTGTGAATTTTACTTTTGTGCTTTAGATCTAAAATTCTGGCTTTGGATTTATTTGTGTCTTTGATTAGCAACTAAAGAAACAAATTCTTTCTGTTACCTTTTGTCTTTGCTGCTGATAGTAATAGTATTTGGTGTGCTTTTATGATATCCATGAATATGAGTGCCATTCATCCGTCGACACATGTAGTCTGTGTGTTTGTCCCAGAGTTAAACCACAATTTCAGGGGCCTACATAGTTGGGTCTCCTGGAATTTGATGGAATCCATTAGCAAAATTAAAAAAAAATAGCTTTTTTTAAAAAAGTGTTTCTTTGTGTACCAAAATTCTTCTAATAGCTATTAAAGATGTTAAAAGCTACCACCATAGCCTGGCAGTGGGAGAAAGACTATAACTCATGTTTTATAGAGGACAAAACTTTGCCCAAACATTTATAGTTACTAGTGAAAGTCAGACAGCAGTTGCTGAAGAAATTATTGATTGAGAAATAATTTCTTCATGACGTGGATTCAATGATAAATGCTGAGCCCTCAATTATGACATCACAGCATATCATGGGCATGCTTAGTTCCTTGCAAGAACCACAATGCCATTGGCATAATTAGTATTGTATTATATTGTTTTAAAAGGAATATGTCAGTAAAACATGGCAAGACCACAGATAACTTTGAGGATGCTATTTCATTGATACAGTGGTCACTGCTTCTGTTAAGACTATTTTAATGCTGTGACAATTTTTGGATAACTTCTGGTAAATTATTTTGAAGTATAAAATGTTGTGCATCTACAATTGGTGATCCTTAAAGAAGAATTTGCCTATATAGATTTAACTCTTTGTACAAGTCAGTTCGTGTAACTCTGAACTTGCCTTTAAATATAAATTTATACAATGCTTTGTAATGTATCCTCTATTATTTCTAAACCTGTGGGTGCTGGATAAGAAATCAACAGTGGCTTGATGATTTTTATAAACAGCTTACCCTTGAACAAGAGTATCATAAAAAGAGAAAATACATTTACAGTACTGTATTGTGTTCATGGACATGGTAAGTTTACATAGTCTGTTTTAGGCTATATAGTTCACCTGTGAGTTTTTTCAAATTGTCAATTGAAAAAAAAATTCAAATATAAGTGGACCAGCTCAATTCAAAGCTGTGTTGTTCTGGGGTCAGCTGTACTTCAAAATTTATTTTAATAAATTCTATCACTGCATGCTCAATTTAAAGGAAAAAATTAATTAGAAAATTGTCTCCCTGTTAAAAATCTGGGTCTGAAGCTTTATGTGACAATAGTGTTATTTTCCATCAAATGTGATCATCTTTACATGTAGTTTTCAGTTCTATGCCTGTGGATATTTGTTTTGCAACATTGCAGCTTTTCAAAATTAATATCTCTTGAAGATAACTTCCTGATGTACTTTATTGTGTAATGGCCATGTGTACTTTTTTTGGTAATTGTTTATTGACCAAGTTTACTGCCAGATGACCTGCTGTTACTGCCTGGCCTGCAAATTTGTGCCGAGGCTTACAATGGACAGCAAGCTGGCCTGCCATGCAGGATCCACAGCCTCAGCCACCACCGTTTCTGTGGCTGTTGCCAGTATGGCCACCATCAGTTGGGTTCGGGTCCCAGCCCGGGTGCCTCCTTGGGGCTCTGCAGGATCACAGACTGCCCTGCGCATGTGCCTGTGCACCAGGAGGCTGGGCCAACTACGCAGCATGCTGCTGCCTGCTCTACACATGGGCTTCATCCTGTGTGCGTGTATGTGCACAGCTGCCAGACCCATGTCCTCTGCTCACATGCATGCTCCATTGTTCCACTGGACTTCACTTCCAAAGCACAAGTTCAAAGACAAAATTATGAATTTCATGGTGGTGATAGCAGAGCATTAAACCAAGTGCAGGGCCCTCCTGCCAGGGTGACCCTGTGTGACTGCACATGCCACATGTCATCGAGCTGGCCATGAGAGAGGCTTCAGTGATACTCCATTTTACCATCTTGGATCTTTTGAGAAAAGCCATCCGTTGCTTTGCACTTGCATCTGAATTGGCTGACCCTACTCCAGTTTTTATACCTGGACATAGGCCAGGTTCAAGGGCTTGAGCAAGAGGGAATAATCTAGAACAGCGTTGCCTTGATTTTATAGCTAGGGCCAAAACCCATTTTTATATCTCTTCTTGGGAATCAGAAGTCTCTTTATGTAGCTGCCTTTTTAACTTGGAATTTAAAGTTTACATTATTCGGCAAATACTAATGGATGTGCATAAATAAAGCTTACCCTCTATTTCTAATCATCCGGTATTTAAATATATAAACCATCTAACTTCCCAATTGCACCTCATGGATCAGTTTCTGGTATGATCTATGTCACTTCTTGATGATTCTCCCTCTCTCCCCCGCCCCACCTCTTATTTTCCATATCTATATCTCTTGTTGTTTAGGTATCAGGAAACCATATCTTATTTGAGTATGTAAATGTGTCAACAGGCTTATAAAAATGGTTGAAATTATTACGTTCAGAGATTCAGACATAGTTTTTTATCTGGAAACTCATCTAAACCTACCTGGTACTGTTTGGTCCAATTTTAGAAGAGAAATTTAATAACATTCCTCTTTTCTAGAGAGGAAACAATAACACAGCTTGTTGAGCCATTTGTTTTCAGTGATGAAAAATATGTAAGGGTATGAAATCTGTATTATCTGTCTTCAAGACTCTTAGTATTACATGCTGTAGTGCAATCTTACATGCACTAGTTAGAAAACCAATACCACAGAAAGCTATATTATAACCGGAAGAATTAATATCAACTAATTAACAAATGACCCAGATGTCCTTTATACATTTTCATAAACCTTTATTTGCTTGTCTAATTATGCCTTTTCTTTGATTTGAAATGGTTCCATATAAAAAAATATTCTGTAAGCTTGACTTTCTGCCAAACCAAAGAGACTCAAACTTACTTCAGAAATATAAGCAACTTTCATTTACTAAGTGTCTGTGATTAAGGCAGACCCCCCCCCCCCTCCCCTGCTTTAAATCATAGCTTTGGGGAGGGAATATAAACAGAAACATAACTCATTCGTGTGCCCATTGTTTCTCCCAGTTCTGGACATTAGCCAACGTTCAGTGTAGCATCATCAAAAAATACAGAGCACGCTGTCGTTTAATACCCACTCAAAACAAAGATTGGATTGGGTTGAAATGTATCTTTTGAAAAATCTTTGATTTAGTTGCTGTTGTTGGTGAGCACTTGAGAAACTGGGGTAAAACTTAACTTGATCTGGGTTGAGGAAGGAGGCAAAATATAGGATGCTGAAAACTGATGGGGAAGATCCACGTTTCTATTGGATTGGTATTTTTTGTGCTTCTTGTTTACGATTCTTTTGGGCAAGAAAGCACACCTCCTTCTTTCTGTACATTTCTCACATTGCTAACCATTTAAAAGTATGTTCTTTTAAAGGCTGCTTTTACATTTCAAGAAATGACTAAACATCTTTGAAACCAAACAAGGCATGGAGGTATTAGCCTTTCATCTTTGGGGACTTTGGTTCAAACATGGCTCAGTGTAAGTGGAAACAAGTTTGATCTTGTCACCTGCACCTCTCCGAGCTTTTAGGGTGAGCGATAATTATGATGAACTGAAACCGCTCCAAAATATTCTAGCATTTCATTCTACTACATAAAGAACAGGAACAAAAGACTTCATTGTGCAATCAAGGAAGATTCGTAGGTATGTTGAAAATTGTTATAGCGTAGCCTTAATGAATCAGAAGAAAAATAAACTGCTGGAGCATCAGTGACAAGCTATTCCAGAAAAATGGAATCAGAGTGTTAAGTGTGTGAAGTGCTCATTTGCATTGTGAAGGAGAGATTGGTGTCTGGTGATCTGGTCACGCTACTCCATGGGAGAGCAATTTCCTATCCTCCAGGCCCTCAACCCACAGGTAGCCTTCTCTTCACCGCTTATCAAATCCCACTCTAGGAAGCTGCCGACCTGCATTCCCCATGGGGTCCACATTGAAGTTTAAGTTCAACTCCAGTCTTAGAACATTGACGTTTTAATAGGATTCATGCATGGTCTTACCCTGAATAAGAAAGCCCGAAAGTGGGAAGTGTGGTAGGCAAAAAAAAAAAAAAAAAAAAAAAAAAGAGTTCTACTGTCCTCAGGGAGCCTTTGAATCTTATGGAATTCAGTCAGAACTAGGATTTTTGGGCAGGTTCAGGATACTGAGGGCAGCAAAGTGTCATTTTTACCAGTTCTATTTATTCTGCTATTTTTCTCCTCAAAGGGCACAGAACATCCTGCATGGCCTGGGGCAGCTTTGTTGTTTCTTGGCTGTAATCGCTTTCTGGATGATTGCTGTCTTTGCCTTGGGCTCAGATCTCTGCACACTCATGAATGTCCTTGACCTATTCCTAACAAGGCCCCCCAGTAATGCCTCACCACTTGCATTGCACCGTTTGCCTCCATGTACTACAGCAAACTCCTCAGGTCTCCACTGCCAACAGGTAACTAATTTCTTGGGGAAATTTCAGCTTCTTAAATGGAGCCCTTCTTAAATTGTAGCCTTCCCCTATGTGGGTCAGGTACAAACATTATTTGAGAATATGGTTGTCAGTGCCATTGCATAGAGGTAGTTTATAAAATTCAAAATCTGTAATTTTTCATGAGTTCATTTTTATTCCTCCACGATGAAACTGTAAGGGAGAATACTTCATATGTGATAAAACTGCGCTAATTTTCATGCTGGAGGTTTCCTAAAATGCTCTAATTGTGATCCTGTTTGTGTCATCTCAAAAAACCAAAAAAAAACAAAACAAAACAAAAAACCCTCATCTCTTTGCTACCAGATGGTCCCCATGTGTACTTACATGTGTCAAACTAAAGTGAGGTCAGAGGCCTCCAAGGCTGCCCAGGCCTCTCAAGGACCTGAGATCCTATCTATTCAGCGAACATCATGTCTCAAGACATTGCTTCTTTATTACTAAGGATCATGGAATTAAGAATAATAATTTATTCATGCACAATGAGAAATAGAGCTGTCACATGGACCAGGCTAATGGAGATTTATGATCAGCTCACTCCACCCGCCCTCCCCCCCCCCACCCCGCATCATCAAGTTATGTGATTTCTCTCTTTGTTCATAGGAAATAACTGCTGTACAGATCAGAAATGCTTACATTCACAAGGTTAGTTCCCTCTCTTTCTCTGCACCTAACTGCCTGGGGAATTTGAAGTTTGTCTGAGGAATAGTTCACCAGAACAAGAGGAGCTGGCAGAGCAAATGACTAACTGCAGTGGGTCAGTGTAGTCTCATGCTTTTAGTATATAGTAAAAGTGGCCAGATAGAACCGAGTCTGTTTGACTACATGCTGCATCCATTACTGCCCCAGGAGCAATTTTGCCCTGGGATTAGAAACATACCGACTCCAATGGCTAGATCTTCCTCTCTCTTGAACTGTGTTTTGCTGGGGCACTGGCAATGAACTTCCCTGTCTAATCAGTCCCTACTTCGATTAACATATTCACTCACCTTTTGAATGTATTAATATGTCTGTTTAGTTATACTTAAGTCTATTGTCCAATAAAGTAACTTGGTTTAACTATGCACTGTCTCATGGCATACTGCTCTAATACTTATCTCCAAAGATGATTAGTTATTTCTAAGTTCTTGGAGATACCTTGCTTTAGCCCCCATGTATTAACAGAAAACACTTGGAAGCAAAAACAAGGCTGATTTTCAAGCTTCAATAAACATTTCTCTTAATTACGTGTTTGATGCAGTATATCAGAGATGGTTTTTTTGTGTAATTATTTTATACTGTACTTTTAGCTATTGCTATTCTAAATAAAACCCATTGCTATTAATTCCTTTGATGAATTAAACTAGAATATTTTCTGGTAAGTTTCCCAAGTTTGGATTTCTTGGTCACCAGAAGATACAGTAAAGCTCCATCTTAAATAGAAAAATAAATCTAAAATCTAAAACAGCTTGCTAACATGACTTGGCAAAGTCATTTGAATGAAGTCTTTTATGAGGCATTTACTGGGTGCAATTCTATTATATTTATAATAGTCAATTATGATTATGAAAATAATGTCAAAATACTTTTTCACATATATTTTTATAGCATTTTCATTTTGGTCTTTAGCTCTTTTGATAATCAAATTGTGAATCAAATAACTAATAATCAAAATTATCAGAGGATATCTGAGACCAGATTTTGGCTTCCATTAATGTTGGCTTGGTTTTTAAAGTCTTTTAAATATATTAAAATATTTATAATTCATTGTTATGAGAAAAAAGCAGCTTTTAAAACAAATTATAATATGTCTACAATTTTGTAATAGATCTGTGCATTAGTATGTGTATATATCTAGCTAAGAAAAGACAGAAAGGCTATTAAGCAAAATATTCATCAATAATTTTATCTATTTTCAAGGTGGTGGGGAATGTGAGTGAATATTTTAGTTCCTTCCCCAAGTTCTATGTCTAAAAATTTATTAAAATGTAACTAGAGTGTTCTGTTTATTCTAAGATGGCAATATGTTAAAAAATACTCTAAGAGACGTGGAAGCATGGAACAGAGTGCAAAATCTCAGAAGGAAGTTAGAGGATGAGGGGGTGGGGGGAGGTAATCAACCAAATACTTTGTATGCATATATGCATAACCCATGGACACAGACAATTGGGTGCTGAAGGCCTGAGGCAGGGGGTTGGGGGTTGGGGGGAGGGGTTATTAATGGGGAAAAAAGAGGGACGTATGTAATACTTTCAACAATAAAGACTTATTAAAAAAAAGAATATGCATCAATATTTCATGTAAAAAAATATTCTAAGAGAGTTGTTCTTTTTCTAAAATAGTAATATATTCAGCAATTATTTACCATAAAGCTGGTCTCATTTAAAAATTAATTTAAGGTACTTTCTTTTTTCCAGTGGCCTCTCATCTTTTGTGAATGATTAATTTAAAACTACTGACTCAAAACCCACTTTTCTCATTCGATTTTTGAGTGAGCTACTAAGATGTTTTGTTGTTGTTGTTAATATGAAAAATAAATTAAAGGGATTTCTGTATTTTCTTCATTTCACTTATATAGTGACATCATTGATTAAAATAGCCATCCTTTGTAGGAACAATTTTGAACTACTACTAACTAGAATAATTCATCTGCTGGAGAAATTGTTGAGGGGCAACCCCCGTTTTAGATGATAACTAGCTTGCTAGATAAAGTTGTCATTACATTTAACTTGGTCTTTAATTATAAGCAGATGGATGAATTATTTTAATCGCTGCTATATATCTTAACAGTAGTTCATACATTGACACAAAGTGAAGAACATCAAACAGAAATTAAATGCTAGGGCAGGAAAGCAGCCAGCCTTCAAGGGAAGCAATTGATCACAACCTGTCATCTTTAAAGGCCAGAAGAATGCAAAATAAACACTTGGGATTAGTGTACTAAATATGGTTCATCAGTCTTCAGCTCTGTCCTCTGATAATTCATCCATCTCATTTATTTTAATGCTTTATCATGTATCTATCCAGCTCTGTAATTAGCCTTTCAGGTATTCCCTTTTTCTTTGTGCCTTTGAAATTGTGTGTGGTGGGATTCTGCAGAGAGAGGATAGTATTACCATCCCATATAAAAGCAACGACTCTTGAATGATTCTCTATTATAGCTCACATGCTGGAATTCTTGCTAAACCTTAAGTGGTGTGTTACAATTGGTTTAAAGAGAAGGTCTTAGTAAATCTGCTATGCTCTTTTGAGTAAAGCGTTTACTTTGATTATAGGTACGCTGTTTGGTTTTATAGGACCAATCTGAATGTAGGTTCATCAAACCCAAAATGCTGATTATTAGTTTTTATTTATTATTATTATTTTAAAAATATATTTTATTGATTTTTTATAGAGAGGAAGGGAGAGAGATAGAGAGCTAGAAACGTCGATGAGAGAGAAACATCGACCAGCTGCCTCTTGCACACCCTCCACTGGGGATGTGCCCGCAACCAAGGTACATGCCCTTGACCGGAATCGAACCTGGGACCTTTCAGTCCGCAGACTGACTCTCTACCGCTGAACCAAACCGGTTTTGGCTGATTATTAGTTTTTAAATAAAGAGAACCAAATGTAGCCTCTGAATTAAAGTAATTAAATGTAGCATTTTATTGATTTGTTCCTGAGCAAATAGTTCATTTTCCCTTTACTATAAAGAATATTATTAATACATGTGTTTTCTCCTATAGCAATAAAAATACTTAGATTATTTAGTAAATTATGTTTGCAATTTCTACTCTGCCATAAATTTTGCTATAAAATAGGAGTGTTCCCATGAATTTATTATGGGTTATAGATTTATTAATTTAGTCGTTAGTCTCAGCATATTAACAATAATGGATTATTTTCATTATTTATTATCCAGCATCAAAAGTTAAAACAAATCATGCAATCCAAATAGCTGCACCATTTTGATTTTAGCAATGTAAATTTTGGCTGATTTGTAGTATTTTGAGTGTAGGTATATTGTCAAAATATCAAGTTACCATATGCTTCTTTACAAACAAAAGAGTATGGGGTTTTCTATTCTTATTTTCTCTTTAAACCACATGTGGTTCATTCATGTTATAGATGATCAATGGCAAAGTTTTAATACTTTCAGACCTTACGTTGTAATGTCTCTAGGCTTCTTCCCTTTGCTGGATGTTGGAGAGTGCCTTTGGGTTGCAACTTTCCTTGGAATTAACTGAAGACCAATATAATTTGAAATTCCCAGTGACAAATTCTTATTTCAAAGTTAGAATTGATTTTGTTGAATAGATTCTCTGATGTGTAAGTTTTTTATGCAATTGCTCCCCTTTATGGTGAGAACTGACTACTTTGGGAGAAAACATTCCAAATATGGTGCTCTCAGCAATGGTATGTGGGTTTCAGACCAATAGATTGGAGGGTTTTGCATAGAAATGTCTAGAAATACTCAGCAGAGCGGCAGATAAGCCCACATAGAGTTTATTTGTTTGTGATCTTAAAGCAAGAACCTCCTGGTTCAGAGACCACTAGACTCACCATTTTATTAGTGAATAAGCAGCAACAACTATCAAGTATTAAGAGATCATAAATGTGCTAGGTGAATCATCTTGAAATGCATATGCCTTCTTTTACTTAGATCTCACAGACTTCACAAGGTTCTTAGGAGTAGATATTAATTTTCCTATTTTACATATAAGAAAGCAATTTAATATTATTATTATTATTTAAAAATATATTTTATTGATTTTCTACAGAGAAGAAGGGAGAGAGATAGAGAGCTAGAAATGGCGATGAGCTGCCTCTTGCACAACCCTACAATGGGGATGTGCCCGCAATCAGTGTACATGCCCTTGACCGGAATTGAACCCTGGACCCCTCAGTCTGCAGACCGACGCTCTATCCACTGAGCCAAACCAGTTTTGGCCAATTTAATATTATTAATTAATATGCTTTAAACCATGAAGCTAGAGAGTAATGGGCATGTATGTTTAGTCTAAACCTTGTCCTTTGGTCATACCGCCACTTGCATGATCTTTATTTTCCTATGATCTTAAGCAATGCTTGTTCATACTACCACCATGGGAGTGGAGAATGGGCAATTGTACCAAATGTGTAAAGTGTGAGGTTTAAATATTTATTATTAAAAAAGATCCTGGGTTTCAGATTATAAGCCCTCATTTTTAGTAAGGGTCCTACTACTTATTATATGACACCAAGTCTCTCAGTTTTAGTTTTCTTATTTGCAAAATAAACCTTTGTTATAACAATGTCTGTTATGGGCTGAATGTCTATGTCCTCCAACATTTATATGTTGAGGCCCCAAACCCTACAGTGGCTGTATTTGGACATGGGTTACCTAAGGACATAAGTAAGGTTAAATGAAATCCTAAGGATGGGACCCTGTTTGGATAGGATTAGTGCCCTTGAAAGAACAGATGCTAGAGAGCTTGGTGTCTGTCTATCTATCTATCTATCTATCTATCTATCTATCATCATTATCTCTTACTCAAATGTATAAGGACACAGTGAAAAGGTGGCCATCTGTAAACTAGGAAGTGAGCTCTCACCAGAAACCAACCATGCTGGCATTTTTTTTTTTTTTTTTTTTTTTTTTTTTGCCTTCCTAGATTTGCAGAGCACTCTGATGTAGCTCTTCTAGTTGAGTGGTATTCCACATGAACCAGCAGTGGTGTGCTGGTCAATGTTTAACAGTTGGTTCCATCCACAAACAAAAAACAATGTCCAGATTTTTAGTATTTGCCAATTTCCATAGTGTAAATGTTTCCACCATGGCTGATTTCAAGCTACCAGTGGGAATGGGAAGAGAACTGGGAAGAGAAGCATAGTAGCACTCAATTATAGGGAATTTCCAAATATAGATACCATAGTTGTAAATAATTTCAAAATAGATGATGACAAAATATGGTAAAATAATTGGTTAGTGATAATTTATTTGAATATTTATTATTTTGAATATTTATTATTTTCATTTTTACTATAGTATATTTAATTATGTGCTTATACTAGAGGCCCAGTGCACGAAATTCATGCACAAGGGGTGTGTGTCTCTCAGCCCAGCCTGCACCTCTCCAATCTGGGACACCCCTCTCATAATCAAGGACTATTGGCTTCCAACTGTTCACCTGCCTGCCTTCCTGATTGCTCCTAACCACTTCTGCCTGCCAGCCTGATAACCCCCTAACCACTCCACTTCCAGTCTGATTGATGCCTAACTGCTTCTCTGCCAGCCTGATTGCCCCTAACTGCCCTCTCCTGCAGGCCTGGTCACCCCTAACTGCTCTGCCCTGCAGGCCTGGTCACCCCTAACTGCTCTGGCCTGAAGGACTGGTCACCTCCAACTGCCCTCCTTTACAGACCTGGTTGCCCCTATCTGCCCTCCCTTGTAGGCCTGGTCCCCTCCAACTGCTCTCCCCTGCAGTCTTGATCACCCCCAACTGTCCTCCCTTGCAGGCCTGGTCCCTCCAAACTGCCATCCCCTGCTGGTCATCTTGTGGTGGCTATCTTGTGTCCACATGAGGGCAACCATCTTTAACCACATGGGGCAGCCATTTTGTGTGTTGGAGTGATGGTCAATTTGCATATTATTCTTTTATTACATATGGTAGAAGCCTGGTGTAGGGGTGGGGGCTAGCTGGTTTGCCCTGAAGGGTGTCCTGGATCAGGGGGGGCATTCCCTTGGAGCAAGGGGTGGCCTAGGTGAGGGGCCTGTGGTGGTTTGCAGGCTGGCTATGCCCCCCAGCAATCAAAGTGAAGGCCCTGTTATCTGGGATTTATTTATCTTCTATAATTGAAACTTTGTAGCCTTGAGTGGAGACCAGAGCAGGCCAGAGCAGGCAGGCAACTTGGCTTTCTCCATCACTGGGGGCAACCCAAACCTCCAGCTGGCTCCAGCTACATGGCTGCCATCATTTTTGGTGGGATTTATTTATCTTCTATAATTAAAACTTGGTAGCCTTGAGCAGAGGCCAGGACCAGCCAGGGTGGACCAGAAGCTTGGCTTCCTCCATTGCAGGGGGTAACCCAAACCTCTGGCTGGCTCCAGTTCTGTGGCTGCCATCATATTTGTTAGCTTAATTTGCATACTCACTCCTGATTGGCTTGTGGGCATAGCGGAGGTATGGTCAATTTTCATGTTTCTCTTTTATTAGATAGGATAATTTAACTTTTAATGGTGGTTATATTTAATAATCAGATCACAAAAAAAATCCTGAAAATTTAAAAAATTGGCACTTATGATCCAGCACATAACTGCCAAGGTGATTTTTTGAGTGACATTATTTATTCAGGTCCTTGTCTAGATTCCTGTTTCTGATTCTTTTCTTTGCTTCTAGGAGACCATACATGACTGATTCTGAATATAGATTTTAGAATTATAATTGATTCCTGACTTAATAGCTATGTTAGTTTGGGCATATTACTCATCCACCTTGATATTATATTTATTTACCTGTAAATAGGGTTGTTATGGGTGCCTAATAGATTGTGTCTGTAACATACTTAGCACAATAATTATACAATATCATTAGCCACTACATATTCAAAATAATGGCCAATTCACCAATACCATCCTGGGATGATATGAGTTATGTTGTTCAGAAGTTTATATTTTTGAGCTCTTTGCATTATAAGTTGCCTCCTAAAATTCTTTCCCTGTTCTAAAAGTATGCTTCTAAAGTGCTCAATCGGAGAGCTGGTGGTGAAAGAGAGAGGGAGCAGGCAGATGGTGTTTTTAAGCAGAATAACATCACCGCGGCCCAATAAGCTTGCAAGCTCTGATCCGGGAGTGTACTAGGGAGGGAGTTTCTCTCTTGCAGGAACTGGGGTTGTTTTCATAATGGGAGAAGGGGTAAAGTCCTCTCTTCTAGGGAAACATGACAATGAAGAATCAGTGTCCCTTCACACTGTGTGCAGTGGTTACTTTCTCTGTGTCCTCCTCTTTGTGTTTCTCTTAAATACCGTTAAACCAAGATCCATCAAGCCAGGGACTGCAGGTTTTTGTCTTTGGTAGAGCTTCCTTTTATCCTGATTGGGGTAAGGGAGGAAGTATTTATTTTGGACTGTGATTGTCTTTTTTGTTTGGGTGATATACCCTTCACCAAAGTTCCCTTGATTTTCCAGTGCTAGTCATGGAAGCGTGCACCATGTGTCACCAATTATCCTAATTTCCCTCCCATTCTCTTCCCTGAGTATCTCTGAGTCAGATCAAACACGCAGTTGAATCTCAGCACTACTCCTTATCTCGGACAAATCACTTAGCTCCTCAAAGCTTGTGTTTTTTAATCTGTAAAATAATGATAAAAATGGTTTTATTTCTCGGGGTTGTCATGAAGATTAAATGACACAGAAAGCTGTAGCACATAAAGTACTTAACAACATAAGAAAACCTGGTATTTTTACAGATTAATCATACATATGCAGGAAACCACCCTTCAACATGAATTTTTCTATTTCAAGTATTCTCTATTCACTTCACTGGTCAATTCAAGTTTTAAGTTTCCTCCTGTTCCATCTAACTCCTTCCTTTTCTTGCAAATATAGGTTCCAAGTAACTTAACAGATTCTACTGTTGCCTGGGATATCCACTTCAGTTCTCTAGAGCCCAAAGCAGTGCCAAAAGCTAGCTGAATGTATTTTTCACACACGTGACCACAGGGGACAACAGTGTTGTACCTCATGTTAGGCCAAGAAAATGGAAAAGAAAAAAGAAAGGCACCATTCATGCTCCAGAAGGTGATGAAAGCCAGAGGAGCGTGGTGACACAAAGCTGACTGCAGTGGCACACGTCTCCTGACAATGCCAGAAGAACTGACAAGCCGACAGGACAAGAGAGACACTCACAGGCTACCCCGTCAGCTACTTGAATGTCTTGTTTCTTATCTGTCTCCTTGGAAGAGAAGCTGAGAGAAAGCCTTTGACAATCTGATTCTTGGCCTCAAACTATCTTTATCAACTTGGCCACATCATAGCATCCCCCCCTTTGCACCCCATTTCACCCTAAAAATACTATTTTTTCCACTTATTACTTCCATCCCCCTCTTTCCCCCACACATATGCCTTGTTGAATCAATCAGCTGATGGTTGTAGATACAAATCAGGCTTGCTAACTAATTGGAAACCTTCTAGGGACATATCAGCAATGAAGACTTGGAAAGCAATATGTTATGAAATGTTGTCATAAGGATTATTATTTTTTCATGTAGAAGCTTGGTTTCTCCTCTCTTGGATAATTAATTAAAATATATTTTTATTGATTTCAGAGAGGAAGGAAGAGGGAGAGAGAGATAAAAATATCAATGATGAGAAAGAACCATTGATCAGCTGCCTTCTGCATGCCCCCTACTGGGAATCAAGCCCAAAACTCAGGCATGTGCTTTTTTTTTTTTTTTTTTAAAGAAATAGGTAGCCTATTTCTTTCTTTCTTTTTTTTTTTTGTTTTCTAAAAATATATTTTATTGATATTTTACAGAGAGGAGAAAGGGAGAGAGATAGAGAGCTAGAAACATCCATGAGAGAGAAACATCGACCAGGTGCCTCTTGCACACCCCCTACCGTGGATGTGCCCGCAACCAATGTACATGCCCTTGACTGGAATCGAACCTGGGACCTTTCAGTCCACAGACCAATGCTCTACCACTGAGCCAAACTGGTTTCGGCAGGCATGTGCTCTTGACCTGAATTGAACCAGGGACCCTTCAGTCCTCAGGCTGACACTCTCTCCAGTGAGCCAAACCAGCTAGGGCTGGATAATTTTAAAAAAAATATTTTTATTGGTTTCATAGAGGAAGGGAGAAGGAGCAAGAGATAGAACATCAATGATGAGAGAGAATCATTGATTGGCTACCTCCTGCACTGCCTCCTGCATGTCCCACACTGGGGATCGAAACCACAACCTGGGCATATACCCTGATCAGAAAAATAACATCATGGTACATAGTTGATACTCCACCATTGAGAAACACTGGCTGAGCTACTTTAATTTTTAATAATGACCATGTTTAAAAATCAGTTTGCAAAATACATGAGGATTAACAATTGACTCTCATCAGTATAAGTCAGCTTCTGCAATATGCTGAGTTGAACCATCTAGGTGAAATTTTGTTTTATGGTGGGAACCTACCTGATACAGTTCTGTAGCAGTTAAGCAGGTAAGTTATAGGGAAGGCTGAGAAATTAGTGGTGAGAGGGATACGGGGGGATGCGGCTAAAGTGTGAGTGAGGGGAAGGGAGCTTAGTCAATATCCTATCCCTGTATTTGTACTATATCCATCAAGGTGTGGCCACTCACCAGATTCTAAGTATCCCAAACAGGGAACAAATGTCTCGTGCCTCATGCCCTTTCTGGCAGTTCTGTCCCTTCATGAGTTTTGACTACTTAGCTGCATTATGAACATCAGAGAGGAAAAGAAACCTGGAGGTAGAGTCTCAGAGAGAGGATTTGTTTTTTCAAAAAAGTTTTGCCAAATTTCCAGAGGTATGAAGCCAAGGACTCAAGTTTGAGTTCTATGTGTGTGGCTGTGTTGAAGGGGACAATGACTGAGTGGGAAGCAGAGGATGGAATCCTATCAGTTGGAAAAGGTCAAAAGATATTCAGAGAAATTGAGAAGACATTGAGCAGACAAGAGTGAATTTGCAAATAAGAAAGCTTTTATTTTTATTTTAAAGCATTTTTTCCTACACATACCCTGAAAATTTAGAAAAAAAAATCATTAGTGTTTTGCAAATCTATTTTCTTCTAATTTTTTCTCCACATACCCTGAAAGTTTAGAAAAAAAAAAAAAATTAGTGTTTTGCAAATCTATTTTCAACAGGACCAGCCCAAAGATTCCAGAAGAGGGGAGATAATTGATTTGAAAAGTTATTTCTGCCCACATATTCCAGTAGGGTTGAGATCACATTTTCAACACACTTAGATACTGGCTATGTGTTGTCCTGGGAGATGTATTAATAGAGCATCCATAACTGTGTTCTAGATAATGATGAAGTGCCTCTTGAGGCTGCATGTTCCAAGTCTGACGTCAACTGTGCTACTATTCGGGAGAAAACAAAACTTCTGCACACCTCCTGTGCTCAAAAAGTTCCATGGGATTTTTCTCAGTCCATGAAAAGTGTGCAATACAATTGTGAAGGGATTGTGGTTTTCCCCTATGTGATCAGGGAAGTCATTATTTCAGAACTTGTACATGGACAGAGCATTGGTCCTTGACCTGGACATACTTGGTGCCAGAATCCTAGGCCAAATAATTCAGTGGGGAATTCATTCTTAGGAACTAACTAGGAACTTTTAATTAACTAGTAGGTGGCATGCTCTAACCATTATGGGTAAGTGTTAGGTTCACATTTAACATTGTTAAAAGCAGAAACCCTGTTTCTAGGATTTCCTCTGAATAAAACCTGAATATTATTTTATTCCCTGGGGTCTACACAGTTTTTTGAAAGTTCTGCTCTTTGAATCAGTTTAAACAAAATTCTTTTTGGAAAAAGAAGTTGTCATATACATCTGTCTATGGAGCACCTTTGCATTTTGAAGTCCTTCCCACTGAGTGAAGGGAAAATGGAGTGACAGAGAGTGAAATTTCATTTGCTTTTTCTGCTACATTGCTTTTTAAATCAAGAACATTTGATTACATACGTTTTTGTATTGTGTGGCACTTTATGACATCTAGGATCTTCTTTTAACTTCACTCCTCAACTTCCAATCTAACTTTTTAAAAATATAAACAGCAGCAACTATTACTATTTGTGTAGAGCTGTACAATTTGTAAAACTTATTTGTAATCTTATAGTTATATTAATTACTCAGCTAATTCTCACCATGATCCTGAAAAGTATTTTGTCATCATATTGTATGTTGAGGGACATGTCTTAGAGAGTTTTAGCAACTTGCCCAAGGCAAACAGCTTGGAAGTGATAGATGTGGAATTCAAACCCCAGTCCTACTTATATATCCTACCAGACACAGATGTAGAGACTGTCCCCTCCTACTCTCTCAGTGGGATTGGCTGACCACATGTAGGGAACATTTTTGTGAAGATGGCCTGTTCCATTTTAATGAAAATTTGCCCCTATTTTCATGGCGAGGACTTTGATGCTTTGTCACCAATAAAGAGACTCTAGAGGATTATAGACAAGAAAGACCCCTTTACCTAGGCCAAATGGTATTTTAAGTCTATGACTCTCTGTCTTTTTCTTAATTATAGTAGGGGAAAAATGAAATCTGGTAAAAGTATCTCTATCAACCGTATCTGACAACCCATGTTTGTTATCCACTTTCCCTCCAAGTCCTTGCAAGTAGTTTTATAGGTAAGAGCTCATCTCATGTTTGACAATATCTCTGTGGTTGTTACATTGTGCCAGGTACTGGGAAGGCACTAGGTTTTCCAAAGAGCTGGAGAACAAAAACTTGAGCTGATAAATTACCCAATGAGAAAAGATAGGAAGCAGATGTACTGGAGCAAAGAGCAAGCAGGAGGAAGGAGACTTACATTTATTGAGCACTGACTGTAGAGCAGGCATTATGGTAGGTGCTTTACTTAATCATTTTATTTAATACTCTAAACTATGTTATAAAATATTTGCTATCATTGTCTTCAATTTGCAGGTGAGAAAACTGAGAATGGAGAAATTATAATAATAAACTTGGCTAAAGACATATATCTAATAGCTAGGGAGTGGTGGGCAAGGATTTGACATAATCTTTTCATGGCATTAATACACTGTTTTATCCTTTAGGTTATAATCCAATTCTGAATAACAACAACATAGAGGCTCTTTATGTAGGACTAATCTCACACCTGTCTAACCTTTCCATATTTCCCACTGTTTCCATTGCTTTGCTCCAGCCATAGCAAATGGCATATAATTAACAGAATCCTTTGTGGTCTCTCTTCTTCTGAGCCAGCTTCTTCCAACTGTCCTTCTTGTACTCCATCCTTTTGGATAATCTTCTGATAACCTCAGTGTCAGGAGATTGTATTGGCTGTCACATCTTCCCAAGTTTAGATGAGGCGCTCTGGGTATCTCAGGACATCCATATGTTCCCCAGTAGAGTGCACACTATAATTTTTATTTGCCTTTTTCCTCCACTACAAGATTTTATGAAAAATACATTTCATAAAAGCAAGGGCTATCTGCTTTGTTTTCTGCTCTATCTGCAACATCATGAGTCAAAGCATGTTCAGTAAAATTTGCTGCAAAGTGAATGGATATATTTTTGCCTCCTGGCCTTTGTACTCTGTCTCACATTCATTTTTTTCTGATTATTATTTTTTTTAAAAATTAAATTTATTTTGGTGACATTGATAAACATGATGCTATATATTCCAGGTGTGGGTTACTATGTTATAAGATCTGTCTATTGTACCATGTGTCCATCACCCAAAGTCAAATCTTCTCCTGTCACCATATATTAGGATCCTCTTCTCCTTCACCCCTTTTTCCTCTGGCATCCACCACACTGTTATTTGTGTTCATGAGTTTCATTTTTATATCCAACATATATCTGAAAACATATGGTTCTTAACTTTCTCTGACTGACTTATTTCACTTAGCATAATATTCTCAAGGTTCATCCATATTGTTGCAAATACCACTATTTCATCATTTCTTATGGCTGTGTAGTATTCCATTGTGTGTATGTACCACATCTTCTTTATTCAATCCTCTATTGCAGAACACTTTGGTTGTTTCCATGTCTTGGTCACTATGAATAATGCTGCAGTGAATATAGGGGTGCATATATCTTTGCAGATACATACATGATTTTGAATTTTTCTTGTATATACCCAGGAAAGGAATTGGTTGGTCTTATAGTAGCTCTATTTTTAATTTTTCCGAGGAATTGCCAGACTGCTTTCCATAGTGGTTGTATAATCTACATTCCCATCAGCAGTGACTGAGGGCTCTCTTTTTCCAACAGTTGTTATTGATTGTCTTGTTGATAATGGCCACTCCAACAGGTGTGAAGTGGCATCTCATTGTAGTTTTGATTTGCATGTCCCTAATTGCTAGTGAGATTGAACATCTTTCCATATATCTATTGGCTGTTAATATGTCTTTTTGGGAGAGGTGTATTTTCAGGTCCTATGCCCACTTTAGGACTGGGTTGTTTGATGTTGAGTTTTATGAGTTTTGTAAAATACTAGAGGCCCAGTGCATGAAATTTGTGCACTGGGGGGTGTCCCTCAACCCAGCCTGCACCCTCTCCAATATGGGACATCCCTCTCACAATCCAGGACTGTTGTCTCTCCTAGCCACTTGCCTGCCTGGCTGCCGGATTGCCCCTAACCATTCTGCCTGCCTGCCTGATAGCTCCTTTACTGCTCCCCTGCTGGCCTGATTAACATCTAACTGCTCCCATGCTGATCTCATTGCCCCCAACTGCCCTCCCTTGCAGGCCTGGTTGCCCCCAACTGTCCTCTGCAGGCCTGGTCACCTCCTACTGCCCTCCTCTGCAGGCCTGATCACCCCCAACTACCCTCCCCTGCAGGCCATTTTGTGACAATGTGGGGGTGATCATCTTGTGGTGGCCGTCTTGTGATGACATGGGAGGTGGCCATCTTGTCATGTGAGGGTGTGAGGGTCAATTTGCATATTACCTCTTTATTATATAGCATATTTTTAAAATTAAACCTTTGTTAGAACTACTGTTTGTAAATATAATCTCCCATCTGGTTGGCTGCCTCTTTGTTTTGTTAGTTTCTTATGCTATGCAGAAGATTTTTAGTTTGATATAGTCCCATTCATTTATTTTTGCCTTTACTTCTCTTGACTTTGGGGTTAAGTTCATAAAATGTTCTCTATGACCAAGGTCCATAAGTTTGGTACCTATATTTTCTTCTATGTAACTTATTGTTTTGTGTCTTATATTTTGGTCTTTGTTCCATTTTGAGTTAATTTTTTACATGGGGACAAACTATAATCCAGTTTCATTTGCTTGCATTTGGCTTTCTATTTTTCCCAGCACCCTTTTTTGAAGATGATATTTACTCCATTATGTGTTGTTGAGAATTATCTGTCCATATACATGTATTTTTATATCGGGGCTCTCTATTCCGTTCCATTGATCTGTGTGTCTGTTTTGCTGTCAACACTATGCTGTTTTGATTATCATAACTCTAGTATAATTTGAAGTCAGGTAGCATGATACCTAAGCTTTGTTCTTTTTTCTCAGGATTGCTTTGGCTATTCTTTATGGTTAATTCTTATTTGAGCTTTGTGTCTCTACTAGACATTCCTTCCTTCAGAAGTCCAAAGTGGGTTAGGCACTCCTCTTAGGTGTTTTATAGTATCCAGTTTTTCTCTCATGATCATTATTCATCACACACTGTCGTCACTGCTTCTCACTAACTCTGGACTAAAAACCTCTTGAGGACAAAGTTTACATCCTAATTATCACAGTGTTCCAATTAAGCAATATAGTGCCTATCATAGTGTAATTACAATGTATGGAATGAATAGATACATTATTTTGGACACAACTAATTAAGGTACTATGATACTAGCAATACTTATTCATCTAACAAATATTAATTGCATGCTGATTCTGTGCTAGGCATATGTCAGGTGATGAGAATACAATAATGAAAAAAACAGACATATTCCCCACTCTCAAAGTTCTTAGAGTTCAATGCTGGGGCTAGGGACTGGTGGGAGGAAGGAGGTTCAGTTGAACCTAACCGCTGAGTAATCTAGTTGTCCTGATAAGCAGTCTTTATAGAAGTTCTACAGAGTATCATTCCTTTTCCTTTTGGGATTAGTGTTGAGGATAATGGAGGTGCACACATTTTTGTATCTTACAACTTCTGTGGATTTCCTAGTTTTAATGCATCTTTTACTATTGTAGTATATCCTCCCTAAATAGCGGATAATCATTATTACCCAAGCTGAAATGCATCATTCTGTTCATTCTGTTCATCTGTATTCTGTATTCCTTACTTTCAAAGCAGGTGCCTTCTGGTATGGTTTGGGTATCATCCTGCCAGAAGCAGGAAGATGGATGCCATGACCTCCTGCAGTTCCTATTCACTCAATGCCCTCCTCTAATTATGCCAATTAAGTGTGACATTTGCCCTGTTTAAAGAACTAAGCAGGCTGTGATGATGAAAAACATGAGCAGACCTATTTTGATTGATATTCTCACTAGAAAAGATGGGATTTGTACAGGTTTATAAGGTAGGGAAGACACCCATAGCCAGGTAATTAGCACTGTTCACAGAGCAGAGAGAAACTTGTTTTCTAGATATTTGACAGTCTTTGTATACCATCATTTCTACATTTACATGGTAATCATATATGTAAAGTAATGAAGTAATGAATTCAGTTCAGGCCATCTTATCCTTTGAGATAAATTCTAAAGGACCAGATGGTCTCAGGAAAATTGGCTTGAACTTCAATCCCTAAGAGACAATTAAAACTTCCACAACTTACTCTCACCATACCTATCTCCTTACCTACCAGCTTTTGCATTCTTTTTTTTTTCTGTACATTTCTACATGTATTATCCACACTCCTGTATGAAACCAAACTCTCCATGTGAAACACAAAATCCCACTCCTTTGCTCTAGAACATTTCCCAACTCTTTCCTGACTCATCGGTTTACGGAATCATTTTCATCAGCATATAATTATGCTACTATATTTTTCCATCCTAAGAAAAACCATTCTCTTGTTTCCACTTCCCCCACTGAATACTTTCTTTGTTCCTCTTTGCAGAAAAAAAGAAAAACAAGAAGTAAACTGAGACTCCATAAAATTGGCAAATTTTTAAAGCTTAGAACATACCAAGGGCTGAAAAGCATAAGGAGAAAAAAAATCTCATGTATCATTTGTTGAGTGTAAACTAATAGAATCTCTTTGAAAAACAATTTATTATTGCTTAGTAAAATTCAACATTTTATTCTCTATAACCCAGTGTATTGGTCAGGCTGAATTAACTTTGTAATAAATGACCCCAAATTTTAGAAATTAATTATAATAAAAGTTATGTTTTTTGCTTACAGGATAGGTGTGTGAACCACATGGACGTGATGAGAGAGGACTGGTACTCATCCACAGTCATACAGGAAAGAGAACAGGATTGCTGAATGGGGGTTTTTCTGGGTCAGGCCTAGAAGTAGCAAATATCTACTTGTTTACATCCATTAGCCTCTTTGAAGAAAATTATTTTAAGAGTTGTCTACATTTAAACTCTCCAATTCCTCTCCTGCTGTTTTTTCCTAAATGTACTCCAACCAGGTTTTCACCTTCACTATTAGATCTGTCAGCATGATTTTCATAGTTGTTAATAAGATTGGTCAACTTTCTATATGTTTATGGATTATTCATTGTTCCCATTCTCTGAAAGGCCTGTTTGAGTCATTTTCTTATTTTTTCCTATTATCTTTTCTCATTTTTACTTGTAGAAATTCTTTATATATTGTGAAAACCAATCCTTTGTCAATTGTATATGATGCAAATGTTGTTTTCCAGTTTGTGGCTTATCTTTTTCCTCTCTTGATGGTATATTTTGCTGAATAGAAGCTCTTGATGTAAATGGAGTTGAATATGTCATTTAAAATTTTTTGAGTTGCAGTCTTGTATGTCTCATTTAAGAAATACTTTTCTATCATGAGGTTATAAACATGTTCTCTTGTATTTTGTTTTGAATATTTTTATTTTGCCTTTTGCATTTAGTTTATAATCTATCTGAGATTTATTTTTGTGTACAGGATTAGTTTGTGGTGCAATTTTATCTTTTTCCTAATGGATAGTCAATTTTCTAAGTATTAGGATCTTCAGTGAAATTGGCTTATTACATGTGTTATTCTTGCCTGGTTTTCTAATTGATGTCAGGGTTGGGTTAATCATCTAAAATAAATTAGTATACCATATTTTCCGGCGTATAAGACGACCCCCTAATTTTACAGTTAAAACATAGGTTTAGGCCTATATTCACTGTATAAGACTACCCCTCACTTCCGAGGCAACACCAGTTCTTTTTTTAATAGACTGCCTCTCTGACTCTGGCCAATCTGAGCAGGCTTTTTACTAGAACACAGTGTACATGTTCTGTACCCGAAGCTACACAGTTCTAGTAAAAAGCCTGCTCAATTGGCCAGAGTCAGAGAGGCGGTCTATTAAAAAAAGAACTGGTGTTGCCTCAGAAGTGGGGGGTAGTCTTATACAGCGAACATAGGCCTAAACCTATGTTTTAACTGTAAAATTATGGGTAGTCTTATACGGTATGTGCCATATAATATGGAAAATACGGTATGTGCCATCTTTTTTTCTTTTTTATAACAAAATCTATGCCACCCAGTTTTGTAAATAAAGTTTTATTGGAATACAGACATACTTATTCCTTTACATGTTGTCTATTGCTTCTTTCACTACAGTGCTGAGAGTTGTCATAGACATTGGATGAACTGCAAGAACTAAAACATATACTATTTGGCCCTTTTAAGAAAGGTATAGCACATACTTAGTTTTTACAATTGTTCCTGTGTGCTTGGGAAAAATGTATATTCTCCCATATTTGATAAAAATTATTTTTTTCTATATACATTAGATGAAATATTAATTATACTGTTCAAATATATATTTTTTAACTTTTTTTGGTAGCTCTATAATTTACTGAAGGAGGTATAGTAATATATTACAATAGTGGGTTTGCCATTTTCTCCTTGAGGTCTGCCTGTCTGCTGGCCCATATTGCATACTTTGGACTTTCCAGCCTCAATAATTGCATAAACCAATTTCATATCACATACACACACACACACACACTCACACACAACACCCTGCTGATTCTGTTTTCCTGGATAACCCTGAATAATACACTCCTCAATCTTTTAAATGTTTATTTATTGTTGCTTCTAATGCTGTTTTTGATTTACATTCTTTAAAATCTCCTTCTTGTTAATGTGAGAGGGAAAATAGACATGTATTCTTACTTCCACATGGATCCAGTCCTCCATATTGCTTTTGTTACTTTTATGAACAATATAAATTAGGTTTTATGTCCATATTGCTGGGGTAATTTTATTAAGACTAGTTTGTATATGTCTTACTTCATTAATTTTGCTTCTTGATTATACAGTCAAACATGATCTTGTATAAGGAACTTAGAATTGGAAAGCAGCTGGACACAGAGAAAGTTCCAGGATCAACTGTAATTTAACTTGTTTTAAAACTTGCATAAGCCACTCAAATTCTTCAAGATATAACTATTAAATAGAGTTTTTCTTGTTTTGTTTTTGTTAATCCTCCCTTGAGGATATATTTCCATTGATTTTTTTAGGGAGAGTGGAAGGGAGAAGGAAAGTCAGAGAGAAACAAGTGTGAGAGAAACACATTGACTGGTTGCCTCCTGCACAAACCCTGACCAGGGCCTGGCCAGGGAGGAACCTGCAACCAAGGTATTAGCCCTTGACTGGAATCGAACCCGGGACCCTTTGGTCCTTAGGCTGACATTCTATCCACTGAGCCAAACTGGCTAGGGCAACTATTAAATAGTTTTTTTTGTTTTTGTTTTTTTTTAAATCAATCTTTATTGTTCATATTACAAAGGTTTCTCATTTCTTCCCCCCTCCACCAGGTTCTCACCCCACCCTCTGCCCCCTCCCCATCCCCCATTGTCCTCATCGATAGGTGCAGTTTATGTTCAGTCTCTTCCTCCCTCCCTTTTCCTGATAGTAAATCCCTTTTCAGATAGTAAATCAGTTACTTAGCATTTTCTCATATCAATAATACCACAACATGCCCAATGATACATTTCACACAAAAGACATTTCCAAATAGGTCAACCAGCCTCATCCAGGCCCCACCCAAGGCACTCACAGATCAACACCCCAGCCCTATACTAACTCAACACATCCAGATCTAAGCCTTCATCACTTGATTCAGCAGACCCTCAAGTTCCCACAAAAGTTTCCAGCAATGTCTGAGAGGCAGCCGTGGGGCAGAGGCAGGCGAGGAGCGAGCTGTTCTCGGCCTGGCTGCTCTGGGCCTAGGCTCTGTTGCTCTGGTTCATTCCACAACCAGCTGCTCCGGGTCTGGTCACCGCTGCTCCCGACCTAGCTGCCCTGGACCTGGCTGCCGCTGCTCAGGGCCCTGCCGCTCCGGGCCTGGCCGCTCCCAGCCTGGCAGCCGCTGCTCTGGGCCTGGCCGCTCCCAGCCTGGCAGCTGCTGCTCCGGGCCTGGCCGCACCAGACCCGGCTGCTCCGGGCCTGGCCGCTCCCAGCCTGGCAGCCGCTGCTCTGGGCCTGGCTGCACCCGATCCGGCTGCTCCGGGCCTGGCCGCACCAGACCCGGCTGCTTCAGGCCTGGCCGCTCCCAGCCTGGCAGCTGCTGCTCCAGGCCTGGCCACACAAGACCCGGCTGCTCTGGGCCTGGCCGCTCCCAGCCTGGCAGCTGCTGCTCCGGGCCTGGCCGTACCAGACCCAGCTGCTCTGGGCCTGGCTGCTCCCAGCCTGGCAGCCACTGCTCCGGGCCTGGCCACTCCCAGCCTGGCAACTGCTGCTTTGGGCCTGGCCGCACCAGACCCAGCTGCTCTGGGCCTGGCCACTCCCAGCCTGGCAGCCGCTGCTCCGGGCCTGGCCATACCAGACCCGGCTGCTCCGGGCCTGGCCGCTCCCAGCCTGGCAGCTGCTGCTCCGGGCCTGGCCGCACCAGACCCGGCTGCTCCGGGCCTGGCTGCTCCCAGCCTGGCAGCCGCTGCTCTGGGCCTGGCCGCACCTGACCCAGCTGCTCCGGTCCTGGCCGCTCCCAGCCTGGCAGCTGCTGCTCCGGGCCTGGTCGCACCAGACCTGGCTGCTCTGGGCCCAGCTGCCCCGGGCCCGGCCGCTCCGAGTCTGGCCGCTCCCAGCCTGGATGCTCCGGGCTTGGCTACTGCTGTTCTGGACCTGGCTGCTCCCAACCCGGCTGCTCTGGGCCCGGCTTCTCCAGGCCCGGCCACTCCGGTTCTGGGTGTTCCTGGACTGGCCACCCTGGGCTTGGCTGCCTCCGCCTCAGGCCTGGCTGCCACTGCCCCAGGTCTGGCTGCTCCAGTGCTGGCTGTTGTTGCTCTGGTTCTGGCTGCTGCTGCTCTGGGGCCTGGCCGTTGCTGTTCTGGGCCCGGTTGCCACTGCTTTGTGCCTGGGTACTCTAGGCCTGGCTGCCGCTGTTCCAACATTCTGTCTTTTTCTTTTTTCTTTTTTTTTTTTTTTAAACGCATTTATGTTGCAATGTTGGTTGGTGAGTTGAATTCTGACTTAGTCTTTGATTTTTCAAGATCTTTGTATTCTTTCTTAGTAATTTTACTATCTTTTGCTCTCACTTGATTTCTTCACATTGAGAACTTTGGTTTCTTCCTCCTTGTCCTGGGAGCTCAGCAGGTTGGCCTGTGGCACCCCTTTGTTCTCCGCAGGCTCCCGCGCTGCTCTAGCCTGTTGCCTGGGTCGGCGCCGCCCAGGAAGCAGCCCCCGGCCTTGGCTCCGTTGCCCACGCTCAGAGGTTGATGGCTCAGGGGCACACCCCCCCCCTGGGGGCCCCGTCGCCCGGCTCCCTGCAGGCGCCCGGCTGGCCGGCTCCTGCTCCCCTTCGGATTCCTCCAGTCTGGAGCTTTTTTTTCTCCTTCCCGCTAGGGGGTCTAGGATCAGAATCAACAGACTGTCCTCTGCCCTCAGTGCGCGCGACTCCGGGGGCTCCGCCCTTCGCCACTCCCCTGGGATTCCGCCTCACAGCCCTGTCTCCCCCTGCCCGAGCCTGGGTCCCCAGGGTCTGGTCCAGGACTGGGGTTCAGAGCAGTCCGGACTGAGGCTCAGCGCCGCCAGAGGCTTTGTTTCTTCCCGCTAGGGTAATCCAGCATCAGAGTCAACATTCAGGGTCTGGCTCATAACTGGGGCTCAGCGCTGCCGGTTTCGGGGGTTTAGCCCAGGCTGGGTGTTTTATTTCCTTCCTGCTAGGGAACGCCAGGCAGCACCCAGCCCTCTCCTCCTCTCCGGCTGCGACCTCTCAGCGTGCGCGTGCGTGCGAGCGTGCAGCATGTCTCCGTACCTTAGGATTTTTCAGCTCCTCTGATTTTCCTTCTGGTTTTCTCTTTCCTTCTTGTTGTAGAATTTTCAGTCAGTCGACTACCTGTAGCTCTGGGCAATGTCCATTCTACATTTTAGTTGTATTCCATTGAAATTGTTGTGTGCTGCTGCGGTTAGGTGTCTAACGGAGCAGCCATCTTGGATCCTCTCCAATGGTTCTAGCTTCTATTAAATAGTTTTAATAATTTAATACCCAGCCTGTATTTTCTATAAATAACATGCATTTTGAATGTAAACAGTTTTAAATTTAAGTCATGCATGACCACTTTGAAATGTATGATCTTGAATAAGTTGCTCAGTTGCTCTGAACCTCAATTCTCTCATCTTTGAAGTGGGGTAAATAATAGTTATTTTATAGGGCTGGCAAAAGGATCAAACAAAGCAGTTGATTAAGTACCTAGTGGAGTGCTTAGAACATAATGCTTATTGAGAAGCTATTATTGCTATTATTATTACCATTATAATTGTATTCACTTATTTATTCATCAATTCAATAAATGCTTATTGAGAACCTATTATGTATCAGGCACTGTCCTAGGTACTTAGGAAATGACCCAAACAGACAAGATCTCAGCTCTTGTGGAATTGATGTTCAAGTGTATTTATTTCTGTGGAAGGGGATTATGCATAAGGTACTTTGCAAACTATGATGTAGATAACAAATCATCTAAAACCTATGACCGCAAATGAGATGCATTCAGTCTATGAATTCGCTGGGTGGTTCTTCTGGTCTTGGATAGACTTGTCACATGTTGGGGGAGTTGTGGGTTGTGTCTGATCTAGATTGGCATCAGCAGTGGTGAAAACCCAGTTCCTCATTTTTCCAGCTTAGCTCAGAAATGTTCTAGTAGCAAGGGCAGAGGAGTAAGAGTGAGAGTGGACATGTGCAAGTGCCTTCTCAAGTCTCTGCAACATGTCTGCCAATGTTGCTTTGGCCACATGAGGACACTTGGTCAGCCCAGAGTCAGAGAGGGAGGGCACTGAAAGATTACAAAGGGGCATTAGTACAGGGGAGGGTGAAGAATTGGGACAATTGATGCAACAAATCATTTACCCTATCTGTAAAACTTAATTTGATGTGCTATTGGCTGGTATGGCTATGTAAGAAGTTATTGTACTACTCACTGAGACTATTATGTGAAGTCAGAAAGTAGTATGAGATTCATTTCTACATGCATGGATATTCTGCATTAACCCTAACTTTGAAAACAAAATTTAAAAGAAATGTAGTAATGCAGTGTTATTCCATCCCATGAAACACAGCTAAGGTGTAAGAACTATTGGTTTAAAGAAAACTGCTTAATTCAAAGGGCCTAGAAAATTCGACCATAGGTAGAGCTTATGGGGCATACAGATATTTTATACCCAACCCGTGGAGTCGCAGGCACATAGTGTGGAAGATCAAAGGGCACAGGTTAGCTTAGGCAGCAGTAGGTTGGGCAGGCAAGTGGGAGTAAGGTGTCACTGTTTCCAGAAGTCAGGGCCAAGTGATAGATCAGGAAGTTTAAGACAGGCAGGAGAAGCTAATAGGGGATCTGATTGCCAGGATCTCATGGCAGCATCTTGACAATGAAGCAAGTCTCTGACTCAGCAGTGTGGGATGTTCAGAACCTAAGTTTGGGGTCAAGCTAACACTTGGCTGAAGAGAGGGACAATGTGAAGGCTGCTGAGAGTGGACACATACATATTTTATTATGGGGAGGGTCACTTCATCTTTTCACTCATACATGTAACTCTCATCTCACTCCTTTAATGCATGATCTGATACACAAATCTTTAAACGTTTTGTTGATATTGCGCCCTCCTAGCATTTATCTCCAGAATGGAAGTTTTAATGCTGCACCTCTGCACAGGTGTGTCTCCAGTGACTTCATTTGACCTTTTGATTCATAGCCAGGAACAATTATGATTCATGTCTATACTCCCTTTCTCTTGATATCCAACATATTGGAATAAAGACCCACCCTACGCTTCTGTGTTCTCTCAAAATTTAGATGTTTAAAAAATAAATAACAACTGTATATACCTCACAGTGAATGTTAAAATAAACATGTTGCTCAGAAAATGTATATATAGCTCATTCACTCTTCTCCCTTGCCTCCAAGAATGAAAAAGTTTTTTTTTAATGTTTTATCCCCATGTAGCTGGCATCCTTATCTTTGGTTTGACTAGACAGTGGTCAAACCAAGACAGAAGTTACAAATAAGAGGAATTGTTGCCTTGTGTGCATGTTAGGGGTAGGCCTGCCATCACACTGAAGAGAGACTGGTTTGGGCCCTCCTTTGGAATTCTTATGGCTAAGTTATTATAATTATAACTTAGGTTAAATAAGGAGTTATAATCAAACAATGGGTCACACAAGGCTGGGTTGTAGTTAACAGATTTGAGGTAGAAGTATGGTATAGTTGGCAACCCCAAACTGGAAGCAAAAACTCTGAGGTTCAAAATGCTAATGTGAATGCATACTTAACTGTTATGGATTGAATTGTTTCCCTCCTCCAATCCCCAGATTCCTATGTTTAAGTCCTAACCTCCAAGACTTCAGAATGTGATCTTACTTAGAAATGGAGTGTTACAGGTATTACTAAAGATGAGGTCCTATTGGAGTAGGGTGGGTCCCAACTCCAATATGACTGGTGTCCTTATTAAAAAAGGGAATTTGGAGCTAGACATACTCAAAAGAATCATGCCATTGAAGGAACATCTGGAGCTACCAGAAGCTAGAAGAGGCAAGAAAGGATTCTTTCCTCCAGGTTTCAGAGGGAGCATGACCTACTGACACTTTGATCTAGGATTCTAAGCCTCCAGAGCTGTGAGACAATACATTTTTCTTGTTTAAGCCCCTCAGTTTGTGGTGCTTTGTTGTGGCAGTCCTAGTTAACGGCTATGTTACCCAAAGGCTGCTGAGATTTGGATAGTGCGTGCTATGCATTAGTCACACAGAATGTTTGTTACTTGATGAGTGAAGACTGTGTGGATGGTGGATCTGTGACTTCCCCTTGGAAACTCATTGTAGTCAGGGCAGCAGCCCTCTGCTCTTCAGAGTTCACCAATTATGCAAAAGGTGGTACTATTAGTGACTTGACCTTCTTTACCAGGCTGGGGAACTTGTTTCCCAGCGACTGAATCTGTTGTTTGCAATGGATTTGCCCCAGACAAATAGGAACCCCTTTATTAGGGAAGCTATGGCAGCCCACTCCCCTTTTTTAGTATATAGACGCAAAGGAGTCTAACTCTATGTTGTCACTTGTGCATCAAAGCTCCCATTGGATCTAGATGAGCCTGGAGTCAATTGGAACCTCATCCTTGTCCTGCAATTTCCCATGCCTGTCCTTCCTCTCTTCTCTTCTGAGAGCACACCCGCACTATCTCCTTGTCACAGGCTCTGCTCCTGGATAAAGTGGAAAGAACAGGGCCAGCCCATGTAGTACACAAGATTAAGGAGAAGGAAGACATGGTTCAGGTGGTTGAGGCCAAGGCTGAATGAGGCCAGGTGCTAAGGTGTGGCAACCTGAAACTTTGAGGTGGTAGAGTTGACATGTACACTAATTTCTCTTTCATCTGCTACCTTTATCGTATTGTCAGCTAACAAACATGTCTGTATCTGTGGTCATCATGGGTGTATTGACCTCGTTCCCATAGTCACCTTATTGATTCCATCCTGAACTTTCCATCTAGGGCCAGGTGTTTGTGAAGACTTGTGAAAGATGCCCTTTCCCAATCAGGTGAGTGATGGGAGCTGGTCTGGTCAGGGTTTGCTCCTCACAAGTGTCCTTGTATGCCCTATTCATTTGGCATTGGCACTCACCAAGACCCACTCACCCTGACAAATGAACCCTTGATGACCACTTTACCTCAGGTGAACCCTCAGCAGAGAAAGAGCAGAGGAGGCAGGACGGGTGAATCAGGCACACTCTGTGCATAGGTTGAAAGAGAGACAGAACATTTGTGATTTAATTAAGGCAGTAATATGTCTTAAAGGTAGAAGACAAAAGAACAAAATCTAAAGAAAATAAGTGTGGGCAAGAATAATCTGGAATACAAATTTCTTGGGCACATTTATTTTCAGAGATTCCTTTCCACCACATGTCTCTCTAATGTTAAATGGTTCTGATTGAGTAAATCTCATTTATACTTTCTTTTCATATAAGTTATATAAAAACATAGCTCAAAATTCTGAGTTCAGAAGGGTTAACGTTGTGAAAAGTCATTTCTCACTTTTACCCTGTCTTCTGTCACTCAATTCTTCTTCCATTGATAAGATATTTCATGTAGTAATAAGTGTGTGTGTGTGTGTGTATGTGCATGTGTGCATTCCAACCCAAATGATAGCATCATTTATGTTCTGTTTTGCATCTTTCTTTTTTCACTTAACATTATAACTTATTATAGAAGTTAATTTTATATTTATAAACGAGGTATCTTTATTCTTTTTTTTTTTAGCAGTTAACTATTATTCTATAATCTAGATAACTTTAAATTAATTCTATTTTTGGATGCAATGAATATCTTTATTGTTATACCATTTCTCATACATATGAGCATACCTATGAACCCAGGATTAGAATTTCTAGATCAGAAAATATACTTCAGAGTGTCTTCATAAATACATATACACACTTAACAGCTGATAGTTAAATTGATACTTATTTCTTTTCAGATTTAACCCATTGGAATTAATGATTATTCAAAATGTGTATACATTTTTGGGACACCACATATAATGCCTGACTATCCTCAGCTTACAGTCTGATTGGCACGTTAGGTGAATGCTTGTTTATCTACAACAGGGGTAGGCAAATTGGCTGCTTGTTTTTATAAATAAAATTTTGTCGACACTCAACCAAGCCAATATCTATGGCTGTTTTAAAAAAGTAGTTAAATAGCTGTTACAGGGGCTGAAAATATTTACTACTGGTCCATTATGGAAAAACATTTGGCAACCCCTGTCTATACCCTGTCAACACAGAAGATAAAGCTTAAAAACAAGTTTTTAAATTTTGAGATATAATTGGTATATAACATTGTATACATTGAAATCAAACTTTTTTGCAAATGAAAAAAGAATAAAAAACGTAAGTTGGAAAAAAAGAAAAAGTTACCTTGCTGCAGGACTTTTCAGAGCCTTTAATGTACAACTGTGAATTGTGACTTCTAGAGGGCGAATATAATAGAGAGCATCTACCAAACTTCTTGGTTCATGATACTGTTCTAGAGAATTAAACTGAAAAATTAAACTTAAAAATTCATGTACTGTGGGACACATTTTGGGAAATAAGGTAGTAGGAATTTAGAGAGAGGTAACATCACTATGGCTGAGCAGTCAGTGAAGGCTTCATGTTGAGTGTGGAACCTCACTGGGCATTGACAGAGGCGAGAATCCAGCAGCAAAGAACAAAGTGGACATGCCAGATGGTGAAACAATATTGGCCCAGAGTTCCTGGAAGAAAAGTAAAAATACATAAATCACTTAAAAACAGAGGGAATGCATATTACCATCAGATTGGTGTTTTTAAAAATACTGTTTTTTTTTTTATTATACAAGTAATATGTAGAACTTTGAAAAATGTAGAAAAGGAGAAAGTGAAAGTACATTTAATTTATCGTCTCAGCACCTAAACAAAGTAGCTTTTTGATTTTTTTTTTTTTTGTAATGTAAGGTTTTTAACATTTTGGCAGTTTAAAACAGAGAGGAAGGGAACAGGCAGAGTAAAAGTCCATGCAGAGAAGTAGACTTTGATGAGCCAAGTAGCGAAGTGTTTGCTGGCTCCTACACAGTCATGCCAGCCTCTGGCCTCTGAGGAATGATGTTTGCATTCTCTAAATGTGCACCAAACAGTAGTTGCCGCTTGTGTGTTTCTGCCCAGACAATTCCATGTGGCTCACTGTCCTGCTTTTGGCCCTACTTCTCTTGCATTTTGTTGTGTGTTTGCATGTCTTCTGGTCACCACGTCAATATGACTTTGGATGCTTAGAGAGAAATGCTCAGTTTTGTTGGCATTCCAGCAAATATCTTTGGGAAAAAAGAAAAGGAAGTCCCTGCTGAAGCCACAGTTTGCAGACTCCTGTCTGCAGAATGGAGTTTTCTTATCTGCTTTGGATTTTAATAATGTAGGGGTGGTGCATGCATTCAGATTACCTACTCCCATGAGCTCATCCTGGCAGTACCAGGCAAGCCATCCCAGGGAGCCTATCGCAGATAATTGCCACAGGAACCTGAAGGCAACAAACACGTTCCTATGGGACTGAGCTTTGTATTGACTTGGCACTGGACCCACCCAGCTCAGGTCACCACTGCTCTGCTGTTGATATTGCTATTCTTTTGGTTTTGGCTGAAAATGCCCATAAAATAAGTGATAATTTATTTAGAGTGTGGATCAGGCTCCCCAAATGCTTTTCACTATTGGTTGAGTGATAGAAGCCTGGCCTGTGTGGCTGAGTGGTTGAGCATTGATCTATTAACCAGGAGGTCATGGTTAAATTTCCTGTCAGGGCATATGCCTAGGTTTTGGGCTTGAACCCTGGCAGGGGAAGTGGGGGGGGGGGGGGGGTAGCCAATCTGATTCTTTCCCATCATTGATGTTTCTATTGTTCTCCCTCTCTGCAATCAATACAGATATATATTTTGTTTTTAAAAAAGAGTGATATCATATTCATGCTATAATGTGGGTTTAGGAAATGGATGCTGATCTTTTTTTTCGCCCTTTCTTCAGAAATTCGAGGCTTGATATATGTAATACTTTGGTTCCAGAATTTTCATATTTAGATTCAAATGACATTTCTTGAGCCCTCAATACATATCAAGCTTTGTACTAGATATCTTATGTTTGTTTTCTCCCTTAATCTTCACAAACACTTTGTGAGAAGACATTATTGTTTCCGTTTAATTGGTGAAGAAACATACTAAAAGAAGTCCAGTAACATCCCCAAGGCCAAACAGCCTGAGGTGGAGAAGGGACTGAAACCCCCCCCACCCCTTCTCCTCTCTCCTTTTCTGTATGTTTTTAAAATTATTATTATTGTTTTTTATGTGAAGAAAGGTAGACAAGAAGAGAACAAACAGGAGGAAACTTTTTTTATCTTTCTTCCTCTTCCCCTTCATATGCCAGTTAATTCATGGCCCCAAACCATCGGAATGGGACTCTCAGATAGTGTTTTCAGGTTAGGAAACTTGACAGCCTTGGGAAAAAATGAAACTCTTAATGTTTATGGAATTCCATTTTGTGGAATAGTTAAGGACAGTGATATTTCTTACCTGGCCTTGGTCCTCTTTTCTCTTTCTAGACTCATGCTCCTGGCTCTTTTTGAAGAAGCAACCTGGAAAAGAAAATTTTATTTTTAAAGACAGTCTCCTCTCCCTCACCCTCTCTCAAATTTCACCTTTCTTGAGAAAAGCATTTTTTGAACCATGATTTAGGATTAAATTATGTTTTTAACTCATCTTCCATAATTCAGAGAAGACCAAAAAGGTTACCAAATTCTTTTGTTATAAGAGCAGAGTTACAGAGCTTACTTTGAAACTTAAGTCATATGACAAGCCCTGAAAATCATTGAAAATGATGTGAAGCAACAAAGTTAAAACTTATGGTTGTATCCCCCTGCTCTATTGCCTTATTCCTTTATTCCTTTATTCAGAACTATCATGAACAAAATCAGTTAAAAGATATGATGTTTCTGAGTTTCTCTGCTTCTGGACCCTACTTCACACAAGGGACACTGCTGCTTCAGCTTCTTATCACACCTTTGTTTTTTGTTTTTGTTTTTTTACATGATTCAGTTAATTCTTAATTCATACTAAAGTAAAAGAGAGTAACTGTTGGCATGGAGGTGAAGTGATGGATGGGGTTTGAATTTAAGAGTTTGAGCTTTAAGAAGAGTTCTTCAGGTTTTATCTGAACATTGGGAGAAATAACTTAGAGATTCTGGTCCTTCTACCACTTAAATCACTCCCATCCCGTAATTAACAATGCCACTTCTAACAATATCTCTTCTGCCTTCTTTCCTTAATTTTTTCAGCTGCACAAAGAGTCTCAATGGTAGAAGTAGGAGAATCACCAACACTGAATTTGTGATAATTTTAGAGTTGGGAACAAAGACATAGGATAGTGTACATGAATGAGAACAATTTTGGAAACTGAAGAAAAACCCATTTATTTCATTTTATTTTTTGCTATCAAAAAAAGGAAAGCACTTTGGAATTACTAGAGTAGGAAGGAATTGATTGGACAGTATGGTGACAGTGGGTTTGGACTGGTTCTAATTTGAATTTGGGAAAAGAAGGCCAGAAGCCATGCCATATTTAAGCTTCAACAAAAACAGTTCAGTTTTATCTAATTTATTGAAACTAATGTCAGTGTTCCATTTGTTGCTGCCTTTAAAGACAAAACCATCAACTAAATCACCTTCACAAAGTCATCTTTTTATTATAAAATTGGAGAGATAATGGTTGGTTCTGCTCTGTTTCTCTGAACCTCAAGAGCAGAACCTTAATCAAGTATGTGCTATGTTAGGAAAAGGAAGGTGAGTTACATACAGCTTTAACTCAGGGAAGTACAAGTTCTCTGGGTGTGTGGCCCTACCCTACTATCTCTTGTGCCATGAGAAGATTCTCATCCAAGTGTCTGTTGCTATGGAAAAGAGTTTGAGAACCCTCATGACTCTACACTGCACGTTTTTTGTCTTACTGATTACTGTCTTAGTATTCACTCCAGATGTTTTGCATGGACTGAAATAGACTGAAAGGGTAACCTAACTTTTGACTTCCCTCATAATAGATCAGTTTTGCCTACTTTTGAACTTACTATATATAGAATCATTTAGTATGTGCTTTTCTGCTCGACATAATATCTCTGAGATTCATTTATGGTGTTGTGCATTTCAGTGGTCTGTTATTCAGTATGCAACTCAATTTCAAACTGAAAATGAGTTCTGAAATTGAACATGAGCTCCTTGAAAGCAAGGATCTTGCATTATGTTTTGTGGTTTAGCCTCAGAGTTTAAAATAAGTATTTGTGGAATGAATCAACATAGTATCTCTCTTCTAGTATTTCTTCTTAACTTATATCCATGTCAATAACATAAAATAGAGGACATTTCTGCCTTCTTTCACCACCCAAGATAGTGGCTGTTTGCTATAAGACAACATAAATAGATTCTAGCTGCCAGGGAATATTTTAGTGACAGGTAGGAAGCATGCTGCTTTTAGACCTGTCAAATGTTATTTTAGCAATAGTAAAATTATCTGAATCATGGTTATAAATATGGCAAGGTACTATGCTTCAATCTAAGTGAAAGATATGTTAAAAGTAAAATAATACTTCAAATCTAATTTTGAAAAACATTTGGTCTACCCTTACTTCCAGACCTAAATCACAAAATTACTAAATAACAATTTTATTTCTACTCTTTTATACTATTTGCCTATTATTTAATTCTGTGTATATATGTATGCATTCATGTTTTTCCATTTTTATTGAGATATAGTTGATATATAACATTAGCTTAAGGTATACAACATAATGATTTGACATATCTTTATGTTGGGAAATAATTATAATAATACGTTTAGTTACCATCTATTGCCTCACAGTTATAAATTATTTTCTTGTGATGAGTACTTTTAAGATTTACTCTCCAAGCAACTTTCAATACAGCAGCAATTTCAACGGGTATGCACAAGAATTTTTAAGACATACAATATCTGACTATTTAATCAGGGGCACTGACCTGTTTTCCCTTTGATTGTCAAATTAAAAATAAAAAAAAGACAAAATCAACACAATAATAGCTGTCCAGTGTGAATGAATCAAAATTATACCCTTTTTATTTATCAGCTCAGCAAAAAAATGTAATAAATAAATAAATAAATATATATATATATATTGTGTGTGTGTGTGTGCGTGCACGTATGCCACAAAATTTTACTTATTACTTTACATGTGCCAGAGATGAAACAGGTTAAAAATCATTGCAATATAGTATTGTTAACTATAGTCACCATGCTATATGTTAGATCCTCAGAACTTAATTGCTTTATAAGGGTAAATTTGTATCTTTTACTACATTCACCCATGTCCCCCAACTCCCACCCCTTACTTCAGGCAACTATCAATCTGCCCTCCACTTCTATGAGTTCTTTTTTTAAGATTTCACATATAAGTGAGGCCATACAGTAATTGTTTTTCTATGTCTGATTTATTTTACTTAGCATAATGTGTCCATGGTCCAGCCATGTCATTGCAAATGGCAGGATTTTTTATGGATATATATCGCAACAATTTTATCTATTCATCTCTTGATAGACACTTCCCCCCCCCCCCATGTCTTGGCTATTGTAATAATGCTTTAGTAAACATAGGGTCCAGATAGCTCAAGATAGTGATATTTTTTCCTTTGGATATATACCCAGGAGTGGAATTGCTGGATTATATAGTATTTCTATTTGTAAGTTTTTAAGAAACCTCCATACAGTTTTCCATACAATTTATATTCTTATCAACAATGCATTAGGGTTCCCTTTCCTCCACATCCTTGCCAACATTTATTATCATTTGCTTGGGTTTATATAAATACCTGTAGCTAGTCTCCCAAATGCCTCAACAATTATTGCCTAGAAAATTATTTACTAATAAATCTCTTTACTTATTATTCCATTTAAAAAATATATATTTTATTGATTTCTTACAGAAAGGAAAGGAGATAGAGAGCTAGAAACATCGATGAGAGAAAAACATCGACCAGCTGCCTCTTGCACACCCCCTACCAGGGATGTGCTCTCAACCGATGTACATGCCCTTGACCGGAATCAAACCTGGGACCCTTCAGTCTGCAGACCGACGCTCTACCACTGAGCCAAATCGGTTCCGGCTTATTATCCCATTTTTGTAAAGAATACCTTTTGCTACCTGTCTTAAAAAGAAAGGTGTTTTGGGGAGAAAATACCATGAAATCCTGAATGTTTGAAAAATGTCTTTACTCTGTTCACACTCTTTTTACCTCCTTTGTACAATTGTTTTCTATTAAAAATTTTTAAAATTGAATTTTTTGGGTTGATGTTAATTAATAAAATTACATAGGTTTCAGGTGTGCATTCTATAATACATCATCTGTATATTGCATCGTGTGTTCACCACCTCAAGACATCTCCTTCAATCAACATTTACCCTCTATCTTTCCCCACCTCCCTATCTGTCTGGTAATCTCTATACTATTAACTGTATCTATACTTCAATCTAAGTGAAATATTTGTTAAAAGTAAAATAATACTTGAAATCTAATTTTGAAAAACATTAGGTCTACCCTTACTCCCAGACCTAAATCACAACGTTGTGTTTTTATTTTTGCTTAATCCCTCACCTTTTCCACTCAGCTTCCCCAAACCCCTCCCCACTGACTGCTGACAGATTGTTCTCTGTATCTATGTCTGTTTCTATTTTGTTTGTCAGTTTATTTTGTTCATTACATTCCATATATAAGTGGAATCATTAATGCTTACATTCTTTTTGTTGTTGTTAATCCTCCCCTGAGGATATTTTTCCATTAATTTTTAGAGAGTGGAAAGAAGGGGGAGAGACAGAAACATTGATGTGAGAGAGAGATGTGAATTGGTTGTTTCCCAGCCAGGGCTGGGATCGAGTTTGGTACTCTGGGGTACATGCCTTTGACTGGAATTGAACCTGGGACCCTTTAGTCTATGGGCTGACTCTATCCACTGAGCAAAACTGGCTAGGGCTTTAGCAATGTCTACACTCTTGATTGATAGTTTGGCTAGATATAGAATAATAGAATAACAGTTTCCCATGTGATTAAACCCAGGGAATATTCTCTCAATTGTGTTAATACTCTCATTTAAGTAAATCATTGTTATTTAACTATGATTTTTCCTTTGAATTTTGAAGACATTTGCTCCACTATTTTCTATTATATATTGAACTGTTGAGAAATCCAGTGCTGTCTGACTCCTATTTTTTTTGAGTGAGCTCTGTATTTTTCCCTCTGAAGCTTTAGGATGCTCTTATTATTGATGGTATTCTGAAACTTCATGAGAGTTCTTTGAATGCTTTTTTCATTATTTACTTTTGCTGGCTACTCTGTGGTATCCTTTTGCCTATAGGTATACATTCTCAAGTTCTAGCAATATCTCATTTTTCTTGCATTATCCTTTATATAAAGAGCCAATGTGCTAATTAGACTCAACAGCAGAATGATCATCCAGATAACCTTCTGGACGACCATCCGGGTGACCTTCTGGATGAAGCTGAGGCTGAGGGCTGAGGCAGCTGGGGCTGTGAGGGCCTAGCTCCTTCCATGAATTTCATGCATTGGGCTTCTAATGCATTTGATAAAATCTCTTCTCTGCCATTTTCTTTGTTCTCTTTTTCTTTTTTTAGAACTTCCAACAGCAGACAAGAAAATCATTTTCTCAGGGGTTTGATGACACAGAAATCTTGTCTCATTGCTACCCCTAAGGCTGAAACTTATAATGGAATCTTTCTAATGAAGTCGTTTTGATACCCTATTTAATTAAGACTCTTTCTGTTTGATGCATTCTGTTTTAAAGTAACTAGGAATAGAAGGGCTTCAATTGTTTCTGTATTTTTAATCAAGGATAAGCCAAGATGCTTTACAATGTCTTCTTCAACTGCAGACATTGGTCACCTTCCAACTGTCCCCTCCTTTCCCTGGTTCTGTGCCTTAACCTAAGAATTAATAACAACAACAATGGCTAATGTCCATCTGGCTTTACTGTGTTACAGAAAATAATGACCATTCAAGATCCCCTCATCCCTCTGTCATTCCTTCCATAATAAGTACTGTTTACAGATTGGGAGTCTTAGGTTGAACTACATGAAACATTTTATAGGTCAAAAATAGTTGAATATTCATAATTTCCTGAGGTTTGAGGTATATTTATTTAAAAAAATACATTTTTTTATTAAAAAAAGAATATTGTAAACATACACAGTACTAGGAAGAAGACATTCTGTAGCATGCAGAAGTCAACCCTGGATAATAGATTCTCAGACAGCTGGTCATCCACATCACTCAGAGGAGTGACTGGTATACAGAAGTTATAAAATTGGACTCATTTATATTTGAAAGCAAGCATCCTGCCAATGAAGCAATGACAGAAAAATAGAAAACAGATTGTATATAAGCACATGGTCTTTGAGTAATAAAGCAGTTGTTATCTCTTTCTATGAGAGCAATTCTGTGAATTACAGTAGCACTTTTCAACCGGTGTGCCACGGTGTGCTGCAAGAATCTTTCTCCTTAGATTGTCAAATTAAAAAATGACAATAAGCCAATAATACAACAATAGCCATCTGATGTGAACGAGTCAAAATTATACCTATTTTTTTGGCCATGTTGGTTAAAAAATGTATTTTTTTATGTGTTGCAGAATTTTAGTAATTTGTTTATGTGTGCCATGTGATGAAAAACAGTTGAAAATCACTGAATAAGAAGATATTTAGTAGATTTTAAAACTTCATTTCACAAAACCAGGATTAATAAAGATGCATGGCATATATATATATATATATATATATATATATATATATATGATAAAATTATATATATATAATTTTAGAGAGGAAGGCAGAGAGAGATAAAAACATCAATGATGAAAGAGAATCATTGGTCAGCTGCCTCCTGCATGCCCCCCACTGGGACTGAACCCACAACCTGGGCATATGCTCTGACGGGGAATGGAACCATTACCTTTGGCCCATAGGTTGACCCTCAACCACTGAGCCTAATGGCTGGGATGAAATATATTTTTTTGCAAATATATCATTTAGGAGTTGGAGAAGAGAGGAAGAGAAATAGCTTGTGGGTTTACAGAATTTAGGTAAAGGTTTAAAATTAAAAAATTAAAAAAATTAGTTCGAGAGCATCATGTGAAAGGCAGTGATGAGAGTTGGTCGCTGAGGTTGGAAATGCAAGTTGTCTTCTGTCTGTTGACCTAACGGGCGTTTTTCTCGATCCATGCTGGGCAACTGAAGGCTGGTGGATGGGGACTGCATGGTGGCAACTCCGCAGAAACAGGCCCAACTTCTTGGCTGTGGGTGTAGGGACCCAGTGAGCTTTCCCATTCTGGGCCTTGCCCTGTATTTGAACCCAAACAGCTTGCACATAGGACATGCTGAGGTTCTTACCGGGGAAGGGATTACAGCTCCTGCCATTCTCGAGGCTGTTATGTAAACAGGCTGTTTGAAATGAGTTGAGCCTCAACCTCAAGGTAGGAAGCAAGATTCATTAGTTTATTTTTGGAGAGGCCTGATCTGCAGTGAGTTGGCTCCGCCATCTGGAATACCTACCATTGGAGCACAGACCGGCCAGAGGGGAGTCTGCTTCCAGATGTCCGTCTCTAGGGGACCAACCAGCTTCAGACACAAGCTCGGCCACTGTAGACTCCTTGCAGCACGAAGTCAAGAGGCAAAAGGACACACAGAAGAGATACAGCTCTTGTTTTATTTTTTTAAATAGATACTAGGAAGACAATAGGTGCTTAATGAGCCTCCAGTATGGTGAAAAATATCAGTCTAAGCTGGTTAGAAAGACGATGTCCTCTGCACGAATGAGAAATAAAGCACATTTGAACCCAAAACAACTACTATGAAAGAAAACCAAAATCTCTCCAGAGAAAGCCCCTACTCCCTCTGCCTATAATACACAACTCTTCAGTCACAGACGTCATTCTCTCTCTTCTGAAGTTGGAAGCTGTCAAGCAGCTGCGCTTCAGCTGTGCTCTGGATCCACAGAGCTGGACCAGCAGCATCAGCTCTCACTGCAGACAAGAAGGAAATCATCCCAGGGATTTGATGTAATGAGCATCTTCCCATTATTAACCCTGGGGCTGCATCTTAGAATGAGATATTTTTGGTACCCTACTTGATACCCTTTTCATACATTCTATTTCCCATAGCCCTTAGGCAGGCAATTCCGATAATAGCCTGTCAGCAAAGATTTACATAAAACTAAAAGGTGGAAGTTGCTTCAGCTCCCTTTGTCTCATCTACAATAGATAGGGGGTGCTTGGCTCTGACCTTTCAGAGCCTTCAAGGTTAACCAGTCTTCTGGGTTCCTTGCCCATGCCTCTCTGCTAGTGAAGGCACCGAGTGGCTTCCAAGATATGTACACTCACAAGGATATGTAGGTGAGATGTGTATGTTCAGTAACTTGGTGGAAAGGGGCTCATGTACTTGATGTTGTTATGACGATAGCAAGGAACCCTGGATAAGAAGTAGTGAAGAGAAAACTAGTTCAGTGTCTATGAGAACACCTCCTTTGCAAAGGAACCCCCAGGAGTTGCAGAGTAATTTATGCAGCCCAGGGGTAAAGGAGAAGGTGTGGTGCGAAGACAGTACGCTTGAGTTTTAGGTCTGGCAGCTGCATGCCACTACTACAGCTGGTAAAGTGGAACTTATATTCAGGCCCATTCGTAGTCGTGGAATCTCTGGGAAGAAGTTATGACATGTGACAATCCAGAAGTAGCTGTTAGGACTCAGCAGATACACCAATCTGCAGAGCTCATGTTTTAGCTGTTGTAAGCTTTAGACTTGGGTTTTTTAAGGTGCTGAAATGCAACTTTGCATTCTCCATTTAAGTAGATTGTATCACTAATGACATATTTATAAAGAACTCTTTTACTTTGTGTTTTTTTTTTAAATCCACCCAAGGTGTGTGGCAGGTACTTAATAAACATTTGCTGGGTTAAGAGTCCCTCACATCAGAGATTGTTGATAGATGAGCCTTATCTGTTTTAGGTTGATTGTCTAATTGAGTTGATTCCTCCAATACATAAAGTATTCTAAGATCTTGCTAAACAAATTTTGTCTTGGCTTTCTCAGCTCCTTGTTTCTCTTTATGACTGGCCCAATAAAATCTATATGTATATATATTTTTCTTAGTTGAAACACTTCAAGAAGTGTCAGGCAATGATGTTGTGTTATGTGTCTTAGCTCACCTACCACAAGTTGTGTGTGTGTGTGTGTGTGTGTGTGTGTGTATGTGTGAATGAGTTTATAATTATATAGTTCTGATAAATTCAGGCATAAGCTATGGTTTTTCTTTTACAAAAGTCAAAAGGAGGTAAAAGTATTGTACAGTTGGAAGGAATTGAAAACTTTAGAAATTAGGAAGCTTTCATGTTCCTTTGGTTTTGGAATGCACTGTATTTTAAGCATTGCCTTTTGATTGGTGGATTTATCTGCTCATCAAAATATTCTGGGATGAATTCTTGCCTGCAGGATGACTGAATGGAGAAAGTGACCAATACTGTGAGACTTCTGCTATCTCAAAACAACAACCATTTAGCCTTTTTAATAGTGTTATGTGCTGGCAAGTATAGAATCCCATCAAAGGAAAACCATAGGTAATTTAAATCATGAACACAAATGTTTCAATTCCCGGTATTTATGTAATCTCCAAGAAATAGAGGAGAGCAGAGAGGAAGGACAGCTGACTATGAAGATCCTGAATTATAGAAGAGGCGGCTCTCTGTCACGTGCACTTTCCTCCTAGAAGTGAATTGCAGTAACCTGGGCAGGGAGGATTGTGTAGAAAGAACCAGCAACAAGTTTGAAAAGCTGTGTAGCAGGTCTCAGACACTACCAGTAAGTCATCATTCTACTGGAGAAGATTTCCTCAATAAAATAAGCATCCCTCAAAGTTTTGACCCCTTTGTGAAATAATACTGTGTGAAGGAGTACTATTTAAGTCCCTCAGCATGCGAGCAGACACTGTTTTGGAGGTTCCCACCTACCAATGTTTATATAAGGAAAAGGATTTACTTTATCAAAAGTGTTTCTTTGAAAAGTATCACATTTAAACCCTAATTACATTCTTTTAGGAAAGTAGTTTTGCCAATGGTCATTCTTCTTAGTACTTTAGTTTATCCTCCAGAGACTTATTGTATTTTCTTTTCTTTTTTTTAAAAAAATATATATTTTATTGATTTGATACAGAGAGGAAGGGAGAGAGATAGAGAGTTAGAAACATCGATGAGAGTCATCGATCAGCTGCCTCTTGCACACCCCCTACTGGGGATATGCCCGCAACCAAGGTACATGCCCTTGACCGGAATCGAACCCGGGACCCTTCAGTCCCCAAGCCGACGCTCTATCCATTGAGCCAAACCGGTCTCCGCTATAGTATTTTCTTTACTGGTAAACTTATTATTGAAATATTGGATACATACAGAAACTAGTACAAATCCTAATTGTATATCTTTATAAATTTACACAAAGTGGGCACTCTCAGGAAAACAATACCCATTATCAAGAGAAGAGCACTGTTATGTTCCTGTTAGCTTTCCTTTTGTCCCACCCAGTCATTATCTTGAGGAAAGGGGACCACTTTCTGGCATCTAATCACATAGACTTGTTTTGAGCCATTTTGAACTTCATATAAATGGAACCGTTATAGTACATAGTATTTTGTGTTTGACTTTGCATCATATTTATGAGATCATCCATGATGTTGGATGTATCCATAGTTCATGGTTTTTCATTGTTGTGTAGTATTCATTATACCAATATATGATATTACAATTTATCCATTCTACTTCAAATGAATGTCAGAGTTGTTTCTGATTTTGGGCTAATTGGCATTCTTGTACATGTCTTTTGTTATACATAGTACTTATTTATGATGGGTATATACCTAGGAATAGAATTCTTATATCATTGAGTAAGCATATGTTCTCCTTTACCAAATAAGCAAAATAGTTTTTACAATTTAAATTTACAATTCTTCCTGTTGCTCCATCCTTACCATTGTTGGGTGACTTTAGTTAGGCTGGTGGGTGTGCAATGATATCCCATTGTGGCTTTATTTTGCACTTCTCTGATCAGTGATGCCTAGCACATCTTTATATAAATATTGATCATTTGGATATTCTCTCCTATGAAATGTATTTTCAAGTACATGTGTGACAGTACATTTTAAAAATTGAACTGTCTCTCTTGTTGAGGAGTCCTTTCATGGATATATATTGAAAATACCTTCTTTTCAATATGCCTCCTTTCCTTATCTTAATGTTATTTTTAGGTGACTTAATTTTAATGAATTCCAATTTATCACTCCTTGTCTTTATTGTCTGAACTTTTCACCACTGCAAGGGAATAAAGATAATTCCTACTAGGTTCCAGAAACATTACTGTTTTACCTTTCACGTTTATGTCTGTGTCTTCATGATATCTGACTGGGTAAGTTCTCCAACCTGTTCTTCTTAGGGATCTCTTTAACTGTTCTTGATATTTTGCATTTCCATCTCCATCTTAGAATCACCATGCCAATTTCCACAGAAAGTTTAATGAAAATTCTAATTGGAATTGTTCCAATTATAGATCATTTAAATATAATTTATATTTTACGATGTTCAGTTTTCCAGTCCATGAACAGTGTTTATTCCTTCCTTTATTTGGGCATTTAATTTATTTCAGTAATGTTTTGTAGATATCTGAGAATTTGCACTGTAGATTCATGATTTTTATGTTTAATATAATTAATATATTTGTATAAATTATATATAAGTTAATATTTTTATCATTTCCAACATTTGTCACACCCAGATTTTTATATCATGCTTTTTAAATGTCAGGTTTATTGAACTATACTTTACATGCAGCAAAATTCACCCTTTTTAGGTATATAGTTCTATGAATTTGATAAACAAATACAGTTATTTAACCACTGAGAGTCAAGATGTAGAACATTGCCATCACCACAAATACCCTAAATATTTATTTGTACTTTCTTATAATCAATGTTCTTACCCCAGATCCTGGCAGCTACTGATGATCTTTGTTCTTGATAGTTTCACATTTTCCAGAATGTCACCTAGACAGAATCGTGCAGTTATACCATTTATAGAGTAGTTTGTGTAAGGCTTCTTTCATATGGCATAATATTTCTGATACTCATGCATGTTATTGCTTGTATCAATAGTTAATTCTTTTTATGACTGAGAAATATTCCATTGTGGATCCACCATAATTTGTTTATCCTCTCATTGGTTGATGGACATTGTTTAAAGACTTTGGCTATTATGAATAAAGCTGCTATAAATATTTTGTAGAGGCCTTTGTATAGTCATATATTTTTCACTTCTCTTATAAAACAAATATCTGATAAAGATCTGTGTCCTGAATAAATAAATAAAGCACTTTCATCATGCAGTAATAAGAAAGGAAACAGCTCACTTTAAAAATGGAAACATGTTTTGAACAGACATTTCAAAGACAATACATTCGTGGAAATAAATGTATGAATGATACTCAAGATTATTAGTCATTAGAAAAATGTGAATTGAAACCACAATGAGATACTGCCACATACAATTTGTGTGGCTAATGTTAAAAAAGGAAAACAAAAAACACCAAGTAAGCTAAGTTTTTAAACAGTAGAGAATAAAGTTAAAGACATGATCCTTTAAAAGCATTCTTATAAAAAAAATGATATATTTTGGAATCAGAGAAACCTGCATTGGATGTCACCTTCCACTTGTAATGTGCATGATTGTAGACACATTTTTTTCATTTGTATGAGTGACAAAGCCTTTGTTTCCATATCAGAAAACTGTTTATCATAATAGCTACATGAGGAAGATAAGGTAAGAAAAATGATGGAGAAAATGAAGCACAGTAAATACAGAGAAAAAGGAGAAGAAGAAAGAGGTAAGAGAGAGAAAAATTGCAAGATAGAAGAGATGAGATAGACAAAAGGCTGTGACAGTTAGTAATTACTATATGAAAAGCTCTATACCTGACATGGAGCAGATACTTAATAAATTGGCCTTTCTGCTACTGTTATTATAATTATGTTTCCCTATGTGTAGTTGGAGGTTGGAATATGTAATTTGACCTGATATGTGACTGCAACTATGAGATATTTTGGCACTAAAGTATTTATCTATTCCAAATTACTCATGTGAGATCAGGATTATTAAGTTGTTGCCATTTAAAGAGAGGTTGCTTAGACTTGTTCCTACATTAAAAATAATTCCAAATGAACACCATCCTATATAATAAAAGCCTAATATGCTAAGTGTCTGGCTGTCCAGTGACTGGTCAACTGTTCAACCAATCAAAGCATAGTCTGCTAATGATATGCTAAGGTAGCTCAACTGCTTGCTATGAAATGCATTGACCACCAGGGGGCAGACAGTTGACCAGTCACTATGATATTCACTGACCACCAGGGAGGCAGATGCTCCTACTGTTAGATAAGCTTGGTGCTGGGGTCTGGCCCATTGGGATTGAGTGAGATAAGCCAGATATGCCCTGGAGCTCTTTGCTGGTCCTTCCCCTCCCCAGCTGGCCAACCTCCAGCATCCCTCCCTGGCTGGCCCCAATCGGCCCAGTCATATGAGCCAGACACACCTTGGAGCCCTCCCATGTTCCCTACCTGGCCCGATTGTGGACCAGTGGGGGTCTCTCAGCCTGGCCTGTGCCCTCTCACAATCCAGGACTCCTCAGGGGATGTTGGAGAGCCAGTTTCAGACTCATCCCACAGGCCATTCCCCTCGCTAGGGTGCTTGACGCAGGGCTCATGGCTGGCGAGCTTATCTCAATCAGGACTGATTGGGCATGAGCCCTTGGCAGGCACATTGGGGCTGGGATGAGCAGGAGCGGCAGGTAAAAGCTGCAGGTGGCATTGGACTGCAGGTTTCCACCAGATTTCCTCAGGCCACCCAGAGGGACCCCACTTGTGCATGAATTCATGTACCTGGCCTTTAATAAATAAATAAAAAAAGAAAACAATATTTATCTATAAGAATAAGAGGATTATCATTGAACATCAAGGTCAAGGTCCTCATACTTTTACTTTTTGTATGCTTTAAAAAATATTTTTCTGACTTCTTTGACATAATGAAATCTAGAAGTAGTTTCATCCTCTGATTTTATTTGTTTGTTTGTTTTGACGTAAGATTGGCATCCTATGATGTTAAAACAATTTTCCTTAGAAGATCCTCTTCTTGTTAAGATTTCTATAAATCTAAGCTGTGAGGGCATTGTATAATTAAGTTTTACAAAAACAAGCAAACAATTAGAAGAGACTTTAGCTTGTGTTTAAGAAAAAAAAAAATGCCCCAGTTTATTATTGAATAAGAGACATTCATGATGAAGAAAACAATTAATAAAGTGACTGAGGTGCCCTAGGGAAAAATTAGTTTACAATAACTTCTTGTGCAGCCAGTCAAAATAGATGATTGGCCAGTGACAGGCTTTACAGGAAACATTAAAATACCCAGGTGGCTCAAGTTTAGGTGTTTATAGAGAACCTAGGAAAGGTAGTTAAATCCTGCAAGTGCCACTCAGTTAACAAGAAGATTTTAGTTCTGAAGACGAGAAAAATGTTTTTGAAAGGCTTGGGACAGGACAGGTAGGAAAGAAAAGGAGAAGAGAGAAAATAAGAGAAAAGATGATGAGGTTGAAAATGGGAGACTCTGAAGTAGTAAAATGAATAGAGGAAAGAGAAAGGGGGAAGAAGAAAGATGAAAATGGAATGTAGAAATAATGAAAAAATACTTCTAAGTATGCTCAGGTTTTTTAGAAACTAGTGTCTCAGTTTAATTTCTTTGTGTTATATTAAGTGTAGATGGTTGGGTGAGGGGAGAAAAAGGAAATACTTTAAGCAAGTTCAAATCTGCACTATTCCATCCTCTAAGGCAGAACCTGGTTTTGATGGCATATTGGCCTCTGTTTACTATATAGCACCAGCTTTTATAATCCAGTTTGAATAACTTTGGAATTCATCTACATTGTGTTTTGCAATGGTCCTGTGACAAAAACATAAACAATGTCACGAAAAAAGGTGTTTATGAAGAAATGCCATTAAATCGTTTATATAATGGCTTCTCTAGCCAATGGTTGGAGTAAAACTAATTCTCAAACAATGAACTGAGCAACCATAAACTTTGAGGAGATAGAAAAATAATTCTAGTGTTTACAAACTTAATAACAACATAGATCAATTTAATCTTCTGACTTACGAGCAGGGTTTTCCAATAGTTACACTACTGATGTTTAAACGGGCTGATTCTTCCTCAGATGGTTCCTCTGAGTTATAGGATGTGCAGCATCCCTGGCCTCTTCCCACTAGATGCCAATAGCAAGACCCTCCTCCCTCTTCAGTTGTGACAATCAAAGTGTCTTCAGATATTGCCAATGTTGCCAGTGGGCAAAATTGACCCCAGGGGAGAACCATTGCTTCCTATGCACCGACTAATGTTTACCGATTCACTTTATCAAGAAAACAATGTTGGCTAGGCTTAAATCAAGATGCCATACATCTGTGCCCCTTTATTCAACATTTTTTCTAAAGCACTTTCATAAGTGTTATTCTTTTCTTATTCATTAGCAGTCCTTGGAAGGAAGTTAGGGGAGATGGACAAAAAGAAGAATGTTAAGCAAAGAGGAGCTACGACTTGATGATTTGGGAACTTCCCAGCCTATCAAGATTGCAAAAAAAATGCTTCCTTTAGGAGATTCATGGCTAAGAAAGCATGCTCCGGATAGAAAGCCAATCATGTGGCACACCAACCTTATAATAGTATTTTAGAAGGATGAAAAATTCAGTGAATGTAAACACACTGAGGGCTTTTTGAAGAGAGTAGGCATATTGCTCATGGAACACCTCAGTAGCCTTAGTAGAAGCTGGGAATTGAGGTGGTATATATATATTTGCATATTAGCCTTTTATTATATAGGATATACACAGAGTGGCCAGATTATTATGCATCCAGAGATCATAATAATCTGGCCACTCAGTGTATATAGTAGAGCTGCTTGTCCAATGAAGTGAATTTTAGTGACATAAACAGCAGATGCACGAGATTCTTGAGAATATTGTACCAGCAGAAACACTTCCAGCTTGGAATAAAAGGTGCAGGAAGAGGACAAAAATGAAAGACGGCTGTTGAGCCACCACAATTCTATAAGCAAGAAAAAGGTAATAAATGACTCAGCTGAAAACTTTTGTGACCTTTCATGAGAAAGGAAGAATGATTCAAAGGGCAGAGCCACAGAGGATTATTACTAGGCCTTCAAATAGAAAACCTGGTTGGCTTTTGAAATAACTTGCCATCAGTGACTCATTTTTTTCTTTCCATTTTCTCACTTTTTTGAACAGGAATGTATAGAGTGGTTACCATGTCTGTTTTATCATTGTATGTTGGGAACAGATAATTTGTTTCCTACTTACACAGGTCTATAGATGGAGAAGAATTTTGTTTCAGGATAGATTATATTCAGATCAACTATATCTCATTTAGATGATGAGACTTAGAACGTAATTTTTTTAAAAATTGAATTTATTGAGGTGACATTAGTTAATAAAATTATATAGGTCTCAGGTATACAATTCTGCAATACATCATCTGTATATTGTATTGTATGTTAGCCAACTAAGTCAAGTCTCCTTCAATCACCCCTTACCCTCTCCTATATCCCTCCAACCCCTTCCCTCTGGCAATTACTATACTGTTGTCTGCGTCCCATGAGTCTTTTTTTCTTTTTCAACTTTTGAACTGATGAAATTTAGATGAGATTTTGGACTTAAAGTTGATGCTAGAATGGGTTGAAACTTTGATGATGTTGTGATGAGGTAAATTCATTCTTCATGTGGGACAGATGTGAATATTTTTAGGGCAGAGTGTGCTGTGGTAGGCAGAAAAATGGTCCCTGGAAGATGTTTATCCCTAGTCCCCGGAACCCAAAAATATACCTTACATGGTAAAAGGGACTTTGGAGATAAAATTATGTGTATTTTGTAAAGACATTGAGATAGGGATATTATCTTGGATTACGTGGGTGGTCCCAATTTAATCACAAGGGTCCTTATGAGTGAAAGAGGGAGGCGGAAGAGTCAGAGCCACAGGAGATGTCACAATGGTGTCAGAGTCAGACAGGTGCAATATGAGACTCAACTGTCTATTGCTGGCTTTGGAGACAAAAGGGGTTGATGCGCCAAAGAATGTGGGAAATCTCTAAAAGGTGTAAAAAGCAAGACAATGAATCCTTTCTGAGGTCCTCTAGAAAGGAATGGAGCCATGCCAATACCTCAACGTTAGTCCAGTGAGACTAATTTCAGACTTCTGATCCCAGAATTGTAAGACAACATATACGTATTGTTTAGTCACTAAATTTGAGGTAATTTATCATAGAAGCAATGGAAATCTAACACGGAGGTAATTATTTCTCCAGTACTTCTGCCCTCTTCTATGTGCAGGTGTGCAGAGGTATGCTAATTCTTGCTTTGCCAGATGGGCTGGCACACAGCAATGGAAAGAACAAAAAAGATAGGGAGATAGACTAACTCTGTCTGTCTGCAACACAACTGGTTGCAGCAGAAATGTCAAATTTTAGTTTTTAACTTCAAATCAGTGTCCATTCTATTATACCATCAATGTTAAATAGATCCACAGAAACACAAAGTGTAGTTTTTAAAATTATGTTTCAGTTAGTGTCCAATGATAAAAACTTCTATACCTGCTTGTTCAATAGAGAAATCTAATATGTAAACTAATTACACAGGTGTTGGAGAATTTAAAAGGTAAACAGAAGAACCTGAGACAGCTTATAGATTATCAAGACCAGGAGGCTGCTGCTATCCATGGGTCAGGCAGGAGCTGGAGTTACACAACGAGAACTAGGATAATGCATATACAACTCTATACATTTTGAAATTGCTGTAATTAAATAATTTGCAATTGATTACCCATTCTGATGGAAACCAGCAATTGCATGGTTCATCTAAACATTCAAATAATAGGTTAATATGTGATCAATATTTTTAATAGTCATTTTACCTTCTTAATTAGGTTGAAGAGCAATGCAAATATGAAAAGGATCATCCATTGTGGTTAAAAAAATTTTTTTTGTCCTAATCAGTTTGGCTCAGTGGATAGAGCCTACTGTCTGAAGGGCCCCAACTTCGATTCTGGTCAAGAGCATGTGACTTGGTTGCGGGCACATACCCAGTAGGGGGTGTGCAGGAGGCAGCTGATTGATGTTTCTCTCTCATTAATGTTTCTAACTCTCTATTCTATCCCTTCCTCTCTGTAAAAACATCAATAAAATATGTTAAAAAATTTGTTAATCCATCAAACACATGATTCTATTCATTCACTTCATTTATTAATAAATCAGCTAATGGAGCACCTCCTTGTGTTAGTTTTTGGAGATAAGACAGTGACAAAAATGCATGAGGTCCTTAGCTTTTATAAGGAAAGAAAAAAAGCCTCAAGATAGTAATGAGCCTGAAGGGTTTGAGGAAAAGCAAAAGATCTGTTGCTGGGATGTGTGGAAGGAGAATATATTAGAGATGCCATAGAAACCCGTCACTCCTTTTCTCAAAACCACCAGAATGACTTCTTAGAAGAACGTCTCTAGAGATGCATGGGAAATGGAAAAGGTCGTAAAGTCACTGATGCCTGGTTTCTCTCAGATTCTTCTTGACTGTCTTCAGGGTAAAACAATGAGCATCTTTCCATTCTTGCAAATCTTTGTTCAATACCCCATGTAGTTACTGTCTATTTCTATGGAGCTTATGGGCTTTTTCAAAGAGTTTAAGATGGTACCTGAGGTTAGTTCTCTTTTTATTCAAGACTGGATGCTCACTTTAGCTACATTCCCTTAGGAGCAGATAGAGCTGGAAAAACTCTTTTTTTAAAAATTAAATATATTTTATTGATTTTTTACAGAGAGGAAGAGAGAGTGATAGAGAGTTAGAAACATCAATGAGAGAGAATCATCAATCAGCTGCCTCTTGCACACCCCCTACTGGGGATGTGCCCGCAACCAAGGTACATGCCCTTAACTGGAATCGAACCCCGGACCTTTCAGTTCGCAGGCCAACGCTCTCTATCCACTGAGTCAAACCGGTTTTGGCAAAAGTCTTGTTTTCATTAGCAACTCAACAGGAAATAGATGGCACCCTCAAATGGGGAGTTAAACAGAGTGTAAGGTAGACTATTTACAAACTTACAAGGGGCTGAGAAAAACCAGAGGGGGATGGTGAAGCACCTGGAGCTTTTAACATCAGGGAGTTGTCGCCTTCCATACACCTAAAGCAACAGGGAGGGAGAAGTTAGTCACCTCCTCCCTCTCTTCTCCCTTTCCCTATTCTTCCCTCCAGACAGCTCATGCTTGTTTACTGCCTCCCTTTGGCCAAACCCAACTGGAAGCAAGAGGGCAAAGGGGCCTGTTGTTTCAGTTTATAGAGGTCAGCCTCCGGGGAACAGAGCAGAGTGAGAAGGCTGAGCAATGGTGTGGAGGGGCAAAAGAAGAATATCTAGTCACACTGACCTTTAGCAACACTAACTTGACAGTAATAATAATTCCTCCAACAATAAAATAGTTATGCACTTGTGGCCCTTCAGAAACAAGCCAGAATTAGGTTGAACTTCATTCTATTAGAACAGAGAACGGTTTCCTCTGTAATCAAATAAATAAAATTGCTTTGAGGTAGCATGGTCTCACTGAACCTTCTTGATATAAAATTATGAAAGCCCTTTGAGGGTATGAACATGCAAATAATTGACTTGGGATTTTAAATAACTATTATCAATTTTTTTTTTGCAAAGCAAACATACTTACAAAAGTCTGTTAATCTTACTTTGGCTGACAAGAAAGCAATGGAATTCGTCTTGCTTTTAGAATATTTTTTGAGCGCACTTTTTACTACCAATTTGGCTTCCATGAACCCAAACTGACTGGCAGGGCTTACTGCAGTCACATGTTTGTCTCTGGTGTGTCCTTTATGGACATGACAACAGCCATTACATAAGCAAACCATAGAGGGTCTGATTTCTCACTTGATCTTGTATATTATTTCTTTTCCTTTGTATTAGCTCTCCTGCACCTGTGTTTGAGTTAACTCTTGGCTCTGAGGACAGTTGGGGGATGATTAGAATATTTAAAAAGCAGTGAGTAAACAGATCTCATAATTAGTTGATTTCCCGTGTAAGCCAGACAGGAGAGATTGCTATATTGTTACAGGAGCTCCAAGGAAGCACCCTTTTGAAAACCTAATAAAACTTCCATCTCTTTCAGGTCTGACCTGGTCATTTGGCATCAGGACAAAGTGCTTCCTCTCTAGAACCTTTGTTGGAAGTATTTTGTTTTGAATGAGCAAGCATTAAGCTGGTGGATTTAGTCACTGAGAGAAGATTGGGCAGGATTGATGAGGTGGTGTTTTATTTTTGTCTATTGGGGTTGAACCTCATGCTCTCACTAGTCAGAATAACAAGGAGGAGAAAGAAATGATGAGAAGAGTGTCAGAGCAAGTTCCTCTTTGAACCCTGCCACAAAGAGGCAGGGTAAAGAGAGAAGGCCAGAGAGATAGCCAGAAATTTAAAACAGATGGAGGAAATGAAATAAACCGTTTTGTTTATTCCTTGATATTTTCCCATTACCATCTTTAACTCTCTTCTGGTGCTCTATTGCTTCCTGAACTTCCCCTGGCACAGTACTAACAACATATACCGTGGTTGCTTAATCTCCCATAGTCTCCTTCTATACCAGTACTTCCAATAGTACTTTCTGCAAGGATGGAAATGTTCTACTTTGACATGTGGCTTGAGTACTGGGAATGCAACTAGTGTGACTAAGGAACTGAAATTGTCATTTTAGTTAACTTACACAGTCACATGTGGCTAATTGTGACTGTATTGGACTTCAGAGTTCTAGGCTATAAACTTTGTAAAGGTAGGGACCACATAGGTAATCATTCTGTGCCTGAATAATAGTAGGCATTCAAAAAATATTTGTTGAAGGAAGGATTGAAGGAAGGAAGGAAGAGAAGAAAGGAAGGAGGAAAAGAGGAAGGAGGGAGGAGAGGGGAGGGATAAAGAGTGAGAGGGAGTAAAGATGGAGCAATCTCACAAATAGCCAAATGTGTGGCTGGGAATTAGTGTTCCAGAACACAAAGAGTTTGTCCACCAGGCTAGCAGAGCCAAATAGCAGGAACCAAGAATTGCAGTAGTGAAACATTGGCTATTTTATTGATAAACTAGAGACCTGGTGCATGAATTGTGCACTGAGAAGGGGTCCCTCAACCCAGCCTGTGCCATCTCCCAGTCTGGGACCCCTTGTTCCTTACCACCCACCTGCAGTGGAGGTGGGAGAGACTCCTGCCACCACTGCTGCACTCACCAGCCATGAGCCCAGCTTCTGGCTGAACAGTGCTCCCCCGGTGGAAGTTCATTGATCACAGTGGGCAGCTCCTGTGCTGAGTGTCTGCCCCCTGGTGATCAGTGTGAGTCAGCCACTGGTCATTCTGCTGTTTGGTCTATTTGCATACTAGGGTTTTATTATATAGGATGTCAATACCCAGGAGAACAGGAAACTAATGCTCCAAAGCCCAAATTCTCAGATAATGTGTAGATTACAGATTATATAGGGAAAACTCAGAAAACATTGTGGGTTAAGGGTTTGAGGTTGTTTTGGGGCTTATTGCTCAGAGATGAGGTGAGGATAATGAATAATTTCTTCAGGTCTTAAGGACAGCTCTGAGGTCTTTTCCTACATACCTCTGTCCAGTCTTTGGGAAAGTAGCTAGGGGCCATTCCACCTTAGGGCTCAAGATCTGAAACGTAACTTAGGTCAAGATGTTGTCTTTAGCATGTCAGAGTTCTGGCCTGTGACACCATTAGTCAGGTCCTGGCTACTGTCTTCTGCTGCCTCGAGGGTTGCTGATTATCTGGCGGAAGACTAGGCCTCTAGGGATATATATGCAGAGAGAGAAATATATTATTTCTAGAGTTAGGATTTTAAAACTAAATGTAATCAAAGTTATAAGGACCCTTGGTTTTATTAAAAGCCCTGGGACCATGTACTTCTTGATGAGAGAAGTTATTTTCTGCTTTATAACAATGATTTAGGCACACTAACTCAGATTGGAGATTTTGGAGGCCTGAACTTCAGAGGGACAGGCAGCTTGTCCCTCTCCCAGGCCACAGGCACAGGCGCTGGTGTCCGGGATCGTGGGGCGGGCAGGTTGTCCCTCTCCTGGGCCGGAGCCTGGCTGGTTCCTATTCCTCTCTTTCCAGTGTTGAGTTTCTGAGTTGTTACTGTGTGACTGCATGAGGGCGTGATGACCATTTGCAAATTAGCTCTTTATTATATAAGATCTATAGGACTAACAAACAGTTTTAAAGGAAAATATGACATATTGAAGGAAGAGGAAATATAAAAAAACAAATGAAACTTTGATTATTAAAAAATGTCAATATCTGAAATGAAATTTTTGCTGGATTAACAGGAGATTAGATACTGCAGGAGAAAGGATGAGTGGCTTTGAATACACAGATGTGGGAGCTATCAAAGTGAATCACAGAGAGAAAAAGACTACAAATAACACAGTGACCTATGGAACAATACCAACCTAACAATCTAACATGAAGTCACAAGAGAAAAATAGAAAATATTTGAAAAAATGAGAGTAGAATTTTTCACATTATTTGATTTACAACAAAATTTTTAGTTATTTCAACAATACAGTGATAAACACTGTAAAGCACATATCCAAGTTCCACAAAACCTGAGCAACATTAGCGCACCCACAGAAATCCACACTGACATCCTATTTTCTCCATGTTTTCAGACTATGATACAGATGAGTGCTTTTAAGAAGCATTATAGCCCAGATGGTATGGTTAAATGGATTGAGCATCAACCCATGTACCAAGAGGTCACCGGTTCATTCCTGGTCAGGGTATATGCCAGGTTGTGGGCTCAATCCCCAGTAAGGGGTGTACAGGAGGCAGCCAATCAATGTTTTCCTCTCTAAAAATCAATAAAAATGTGTTTAAAAAAAAAAGAAGCATTATAGCCTAGCTGTTAGGGGATGTTAAAAGTCATTCTCAGCAGTTTGGTAGCTTGGACAGAATTTCCCATGAGAAGATCAAACTCCTGCGATATGGTGGTGGCAGTGCCCCTCATAAGCTGTGTAACATTAACCTCTTAACCTCCCGCATGTCAGTGGGACCCGTGTCAGAGTGTAGGGTTAAATGAGCTCATTTCTCAGCTTCTTTCTAGAGTTGGTATTATGAATATGTATCAGAGCACATGTTGGTCTTTTAAAAAGCAGCCATTTAATATGACTGTTCTTATAAAATGCATTTGTTTAAGTTGTCCGCTCATCAGTATGAAGGATTTTCCCATCTGATATGGCTTCAGGTTGGTATTGCAAACTCACAAACTGAGGAAGGTGCAATTACTTGAAAAAAAGAATTTGTGATGGCCCCATCTTGAAGTAGCATTTCTTTTCTAAATGGTAGCCAAAACTATTTTAGAAGCAATGGCTTGTCTGGGTAAATAAACACTGACTCATGTAGGTTATTGTGACTGCTGAACTCAATATTTACAATGCTAAATTTACAAGCATTCATTACTAACGTGTAGCCTCAAAAGAAGTATGTATCACTTGTTTTTATCTCTTTAAAAGGCAAAATTTCTCTTATTAAAAGATAAGAAAATATACTGGTTAAATTTTATGATCAAATCAATACATTTTTAAACCTTAGAAGTAATATATACATAGTGAAAATTTGAGAGAATAGAGGAGAAAATTTCACCTCATTCTTACCACTATAGTTAATATTTTGGTATATTTTTTCAGTGCATGTTCCTTTTCTATATCATGATGTTAACTATGTAATATAGATGATAGATATATGTCACATACATTTTTAATGATAAATTATAGAATGTTGTATCTCCAGAAAAATATAGAATATAACATAGCATGCATCAGATACTTACCACCCATACTTCAGAGACATATTTGTTTCAGATCTCTTGTTTCAGATTAAAAATACATATGTATTTTTATTGATTTGTATTGATTTCAGAGAGGAAGGGGAAGGGAAATAGAAACATCAATTATGAGAGAGAATCATTGATCGCCTACCTCCTGCATGCCCCAACTGGGGATCGAGCCTAAAACCTGGGCATGTGCCCATGATCAGAATCAAACCCAGGACCCTTCAGTTCACAGGCCAGTACTCTATCCACTGAGCAAAACTGACTGGGGTAGATCTTTTTGTTTTTAAATAATGAGATATTCTCTCCTGAAATTGTTCTCTGTTTTCGTTCATGATTTCCTACCAATCTATGATTCTACAAACAATGCATAGCATTGTTTTATGGGGTTAACCATGTGCAGGTTATCATTATAAAGTTTTTGAAATGTGTCCATGTCGGTACAAATACAGCTAGTTTGTCCATTCGCTGTTTTTATGGTATTTCATTTTTTAATAGTCCCAATTATATGACTAATTTGCCTGTGATATGTTAGGTGCTTCCATAATTTTTACTATTATGACAATTTAGTAATGAACATTTTTTACACATTTCTTTGTAAATGCATCTGATAATTTTTTAGGGTTGATATCTAGATGTTTAGACCATATGGCAAGAACATCTTCAAATGTATTAGGCACTTCCAAATTACTTTCCCAAGTAATTGGAATTAATTTATACACCAGTTTTATTTTACCTTATTTTCACCACCAATTGTTACTTTCACACTTTTAAAGTTGGTTAATTAGGTAGGTATAAAGTAGTATCTAATCATTGTTTTAATTTGTATTTCACTATTTAACTGATTGCTAGTGAGACTGAAGACTCTTTATATTTATAACGATTGTTGGGATTTTTTCTGTGAATTGCCTCCAACCAAACCCTTTGTGTGTGGTTATTTTCTCCCTCCCCTCCCTATTGATTTGAAGAGGTCTTCAGGCCAATTTGTTGTAATTTTATGAATAATATATATTTATTATAATAATTTTTATCTACTATCTATTTAGGTGAGTTTTGTTCACATTTAAAGATAATTTATTAACATAAACATGATAGAAATGTCCCAAAAACCTTAATCCATGATGACTGGAAGATCATATTCCTTAGGTATGAGATTTACACTGTGAAAAGTACATTAAAAAATGAATTCAACAAAGAACCTGCACAGCTATTAAAGCTTTAGTCCTATGTGTGACTGTAAAAGGCCCACTGATGTCATAGGTTTACCTCCCTAGAACTATTTTCCCACCTAGAAACAGAACTGATAATTAAAAAAAAATTCCACTAATATATTGTTTCTTTGGCTTGAGATTCTTTTTGGGTCCACAGATGATAAAAATCTAACTTTGAGAGAAGTATAGGAAGTGGTGTATTCTTACATGGAAAATAAAATCATCTTATTGATTAGGCAGTTTATAAAGGTATGTTTGTAATTAAAGACCTTTTATATATTGCAGATACTTGAAAACCAAAGTTCATGTCTCTCTGGTTACATCTATCGCCCTTCTTGCGATCTCTTCTCCCACTCTGTTCACAAGTACTTTTCCTCTCAGCAGCACATAACAAACACTCTCCTGCTTAGTTCCAGGGAGGCAGGGCAGAGAGATGGATAGAAGCCATGTTATATTGACACACAGAGTTCTTGAAATCATTCAGACCTGGAGTATATTCTCACTCTGTCACTTCCTGTCTAAAGCATCTTGTTACTAACCTCCTAGGTTCTGTTTCTGTATCCATGAAATGATGGTATGAGAATTAGTGTAATCATCCTCTAGCTCAAGTTCAGGGTCTGTCATGAGCCAGCTACCACATTAGCAATGTTGAGCAGGGTGTCTTATTTAATTAGAGCAATCAATAAGGAGCAGGAAAGGATTTTAGTGGTGATAGCCAAGGAGGCAAGAGGCTGGCAGAAGACTTGGAAACTGAAAGGGATGCTGAGGTGGGCAAGCAACCCCAAAGAAATTCCGTGATGAAAAGTGAAGCCAAACACTTTTGCAGAGGCCAAAAAGCTCCCACTACTTCTGTAATCCTTAAGGCACGGTCACGGTTCTGAGAAAGGTATGGGGCTCCAAAAAGTTACTTATAGTTTAAATACCACCAAGGGTAGCATTGTGGTTTGCTTGAAGGAGTTAAACACTTCTTAATGGGAAGAAAATGCTTTTCTGGAACTGGTCATCCCGTAATGATGGTGGGTAACTAAGGCTTCATTATGCAGAAGGATTTCAACTGTTTTCAGCTTTCAAGGAGCGCATTGTTCACAGCAGCTGAGTGGTCCAAAGAGTTTAAGGTTTAATACCTTCAAGCATAAACACCTCTTTAAAAAATTTACCCATTGTATATGGAATCATTCTAAAATATACATTTTGTTACTCTGTCTTTGTAAGCAAAACATACTTATGTAACTTGATCTTTCCCCCCCCCCTGAACCAGAGAGTCGTTATACATTTTCGTTTTTATATCATGTCATAACAGAGTGCGCTCTTGGGATCTATTAACGCGTAGCTGTCTGTTTACACCCGTCTGTTTGGATCTCGTGTCTGCCTTTAACGTTTTATTGTTTTCTCTCTTGCTTTTATTTGTCTTCTGATGTGCTGTCAAACATATTACAAATATTTATAAAGTAAAAGTAATTAGGCTCTGGGGAATGGCCCAAGGAGCTCGCCTTATAGTTCAAACAATTTCCCTCAAAATGCGTTGACTGCCTAATCTGTGACAGGTATGTGCTAAGTGCTTAGGATACAAAGATGAATAAAGTTTATTCTCCCAAGGATCCACATGCTGGCAAATTATAAACCTGCCTGTGGCTCATAGGACTAGGATTTCTTCTGTACATGCTGAGACACCTGCTTTCATTGCTTGTCAAGCATTCTTTCTAAATTTTCCATTCTCAACTGCATTTCTGCTACTTGAAGTCGGTGAATTTATAAACTTCTAAGACTGGACAAGTGACTTTTATATATGGATGGCCATTGCCTAATAGGATGAACAGAGAAAATACTGAGAGGAGTTGGTGGCAACATTGGGTTTGCAAGACTCCACAAAGCTTTCTACTGGCAAGGTGCTTCAATAGTCCACTTCCATGATAGAGATTTTTGAACGAAATGGTTTTGTGAAATTGAACTTCAAAGTCTACCTTCTGTTCCAGAGAAAGATATAGTGGGCAATGTTATTTGGGAATTGAATAGATGCAGGCACACAGTGAAACAGAGGAAGAGCAGGGAAACTGGTAAGGTGAGACAGAGGGGATGGGCTCTGGAAACAAGCATGGGGCCAGGAGATGGACACTTAAGAGCGGATGGTTGTAGGACCAACCTATGTCTGAGGACTGAGTTCATTTCCGTATATGAAACTGGAGGTGGCATCAGTGTTCTTTTGATATAAAAACAGCTCCCGAGCCAGGATCAGTGCTTATTACATCTCAGGTTCATGTAAAGCTGCTGGAAAGAGACATCCCTGCAGCTATGACGAGGCCAAGACTTTTGCTGGTTCCCAAAATGCATCCTTTTGTAGATGAATCCTCAGCTGCCAATAGAAGACTTCATTTTAGATCTACCAGTTCTGGGAGACTGGAGGTGGCAAAGTCAAAACCATGTGCCAGAGAGAGGGGAAGCAAATCTCCTCTAAAATCACCAGCTCCTCTTGGTTTTACTGTTTTGTTTCTTTTTGTTTTTATCAGTTTTAGCGCTGAAATTCCTATGCTCCAGAAACATCATCAGTCCTGGGCATATTAGGAGAATCAGTAACACTATCTATCTTCACCTTGAAATAAACCTGAAAACTATAATCCTAAAGCACCTGAGAATAACTAGTACCAAAATGATAGCCAACAAAATCAATAATCTGCATACAAAATAACTACTGATAAAATGCAAAATGACTCTATAATAAGTGAGTGAGAGAGAAAACCCCCCGCAAAATTACTAGTATAAAACAAAAATAGTCAGCTAAGTAATGAGGCAGGTAGATATGGAGAAAAATGTTAAAAATACTAGATATGAAAGAAATATATAGTCACTGAAATTTTAAAAAACATCTAGCTGATTATTCACAGAAAAGTAGAATTTGTAATTGGATGATGTTACTGAGGAATTTACTCATAATGTTTCATCGACTAGTCCAGACAGTAAACTCTAGAAAGAAAGATTAGGGCCACAGAATACTATATCTAAATTTATATCTCTATCTCTATCTCTATCTCTATCTCTATCATATCTATTATCTATCTATCTATCATCTATCTATTTATGGGGGGGGGAGAGAGAGAGAGAGAGAGAGAGAGAGAGAGAGAGAGAGAGAGAGAGAGAGAGAGAGAAGAAGAAGAAGAAGAAGAAGAAGAAGAAGAAGAAGAAGAAGGAGAAGAGGAAGAAAGGAATGGTTGAAATGATATATTAAAATGGATTATTATGGCTGATTTACTGCCAACAAGGTTTGAGTATTCAGATTAAAAGCATATACCAAGTGCTGGTCAGATTAAAGGAAATAAATCTAAAAAAACAATTGAAGTGAAATTGTAGAACATCAAGGATAAATGGAAAAAACTGAAGTTACCAGAGAGAAAAAAAGGCAGACCATGCACTATGGAATGACAATTGAAGTGATGGCAGACCTCTCAGCTTCCAACATAGATGCTTAAAAACAATGGAGCAGTATTATCCAATGCAAATGGAAAGAACCAAGATATTCCTATCAAGCTAAACTGTCATTTAAAAGTAAGTGTGAAACCAGCATATTTCCAGATTGAAAAACCTAAGAGAGTTTCACTGAATTTTTCATGGAAAATACTATCTTGGAAGAATATTTTTTTTAAAGCAATTCTGAATAAGGAAATTTTAGAACTGTATTGGCAAGTATTATGAACAGTAAGAAAAATACTAATCACTAATTTTTTAAAAGGTGGAACTAAAATTCTGGATAAAAAATGACAAGGAAAAGGGAAGAGAGAATTACAGAGGAGAGCTATTTAAGTGATTGAACATAATATGATCAAATACAATAAATACTCTTCTATTCTTAACATCTCAAATATCTACTTGTTTGTGCTTTTATTCAGCAGAGTTCCTTGACCATTTTCAGTTTCTCTTACGGAAGGGAAATTTAGAAGAAGACAGACTTATGCATTTTAAATTGTTATTAAAGTTATTGAGGTAACATCTCTATACATAAAAGGCTAAGTGACCATCTATCCATCAGACCATCTGACTGACTGGCCGGCCGGTATATATAATGCACACTGGTAAGTTAAAAGTAAACGTTGACTCACGCATGCACGGTACATATGAAGCTCTGGCGCCACGAGCACGTGATGTCAGAATGTACCTGAAGACCAATTATTGGCACAGTGTACCTCTGAAGCTGAAAGAAAGCAATGTCATCGACAAAATATTGTTTATTTAGTAATCAATTTATATGTTATTTTCATATATTGTACATTTGACTAAAGTTTTTTTTTTTTAAAGTATATTTTTTCAGTGATTTCAGAGAGGAAGAGAGAGGGAGAGAAAGAGAGAAACATCAATGATGAGAGAGAATCATTGATCGGCTGCCTCCCGCATGCCCCTCACTGGGATGGAACCCACAATCTGGGCATGTGCACTGATTGGAATCAAACTGTGAACCAGGGAACCATGACTTCCTGGTTCATAGGTTGACACTCAACTACTGAGCTATGCTGCCCAGGGCATTACTAATTTTCTTTCATCTCTGATACTGCTATTTTAGAGAAAGTGTGACTAGTGACATTAAAATATTTTGTATTTTCATTTTATAATACTATATTATATTATTTATTAGATGCCCAGTGCACAAATTCATGAATGGATGGGGTCCAGCTGGCCCAGTACCAATCAGGGTGGATGCGGGCTGGGCTTGTTCTGAGGAGGAGATGGAGGGAGGTTGGCTTGCCAGCCGCCCTGATCAGGGTCCAATCAGGATTGAGTCGGCTGGGGGAAAGGGCTGAGGGTGATTGGGGGGGGAACCAATTGGGAGCAGAGATGGCTAGTGGAAGGGGCTGTGGGCTGATCAGGGTAGTGGGGGCTCATTGGGGATGGGGCTGGCCATGAGGGAGGGGCTACAGGTGGTTGGCTGGCCAGCCCTGATGAAAGTGGGGGGGACTGATCTGGGGTGGGGCCTGGTGGGGTAAGGGGCTGTGGGAGGTTGGCCGACCAGGTGCCCCCCCAATTGGGTCTGTTTGCTGGCCACGGTGGGCGTCATAGCGACTGGTCATCCTAGTTGTAATGGCATTCTGGTCGCTGGCTTTTTATAGTTCTAAATGTAATTTTTTGCAATAAATGTAATCATTGCACAAATCTTTCTTCTAATTAAGTTTCTTTTAATGTGCACAAATTTGTGCACTGGTGCACTAGTTGGTTTATAAATTTCACATGCAATATGACACACTTTATAATATGACATCTGTATACTCTATAGTGTGTTCACCACTCAGGAAAGAAGGCAGATCTTTTGTCAGTCTATTCCCAGTCAGATTGGGGTGCTGGGAGGAATGGTGGAGAGTGGAGAGTTGGGGAGAAGGTTGGGAAATGGGGAAGTGTGAAAGATTCTGGGAAACTTTTCAACTCACTGAGGTCTTCATAATCTAGTGTCAGGGTTTTATTTGATATATAATTTATAGAAAGCTTGGTGTGCACACATTAAAATGTTAGGGCATATTTTAGTATCAAATTTATATAATATTAACTTTGCTATGTGGAATTATCCAAATGTAATGTTCACCCCTCACCCCCAATTTGAATACTTCAGATTTGGCTATAATGCTTTTCTCCAAAGAATTTAAGAATGGAAAACTTAGAAAGGGTTGTCAGCACAGTGACAGAAGGGCTTCATTCATGCTCAAAGGTGGCCCCGGCATGACTTCATGTATCTCTATGTCATCTCCCTTTAAGCTTCCTAAAAGCTTGTGTTTGAACTGAGTGAATACAGGGATTACATTTCTCTCTCTCTCTCTCTCTCTCTCTCTCTCTCTCTCTCTCTCTCTCTCTCTCTCTCTCTCTCTCTCTCTCTCTCTCTCTCTCTCTCTCTCTCTCTCTCTCTCTCTCTCTCTCTCTCTCTCTCTCTCTCTCTCTCTTTTTGCATTATGCACAGTTGAATCCTGGTGATGTAGTTTTGTATTTTTTCTCCCCTGTTCCTTAATCTCCGATTGCCAAAAGAAATATCTTTCTTACAAAATAGGTTTCAGACCACAGAACTTGGGTTTTAAGATTTTTTTTTCTTAATGAGGGGAGAGCAGTAGGTCTGTGAAGAACTACTAAGGAAAAAGGAAGGGAGCAAATAAGACAGTTTAAAGGAAGTAATTGCCTTTGCATGGCAGTTTTGAACCCACATGAAGTGGTTTCTGGCATGATACACAATTTTCCTCTATGGTATCCTGAATATTTACCAGAAAAATTAAAGACACATGCTCAAGGCAAACCTATGAAAATGCAGAAAGGCTTATTCATTTATCCATCATGGGTTTGTATGAGAAATGCATGGATGAATGAATAAGTGAATAAGCCTTCTGCATATATATATATATATATATATATATTTTACACACACACACACACACACACATTTAAATATATATATTCTTTTCTCTCTGCTTCTCTCTGTCTCTCTCTCCTGATAGCCTTATGTTGTCCTAATTTCTGTGGGAGATAAAAGAAGTAATTCAAAATTCATATCAAGATCTTATTTTACAGGAGAGAAAAAGATATCTCAACATACTGTTATTTAAGCCAAATAATAATTTGTGATAATAATGTACTGCAAGTGGTGACACAGGTAGAATATGATTCAGAATCAAAGTAGCAAATATAAATAAGAACATTTCTAAAAGTTATTCAAAAGTGGAGTTAGAGATATTTGGGGACATTATGAAGGAAGAAAAGGAACTATCAATGGAAGAACGGGTGGCAGTAAATGTGCTGAGGCAGAAAGGGCTTTGTTGTGCTTGGGAGATGAGTAGATGAATCTGGCTGCAGCAGCTGGGAGAGATGGGGCATATTGTAAGAAAGGTAAGTTGAACATAGACTGTTAAAAGTCTTAAGTGCTTGCTAATAAGTATCTTTGAAAGTTTCTTGAGCAGGAAAGTGATACAATTAAGGCTATACTTAATTGGCAACTGATTATAGAATGAAGTAGGGGGGTATCTAGGAGCAAGATCAATTGCAAATCATCCAAACAAGAGCTTACAAGAGTCTGATCTCTATGTGGCACAGCATATATGGAAGAAAAGAGACACATAGAGAGAATTCAAAAGAGACAAGTTGGCACATTTGAGTTGTTACTAGAATACAATTGTGTGTGAGGGAGGGAGGGAGGGAGAGAGAGAGAGAGAGAGAGAGAGAGAGAGAGAGAGAGAGAGAGAGAGAGAGAGAGAGAGAGAGAGAGAGGGAGAGAGGTCATTATATATGAGACATTTTGGGAGGCTTCACACTGCTTTTGAGTATCTTAACAGAGAAGAGTTTAGTTAATTCACTTGAATGTTTTCTCTGAAACATTGCTGTCCAATAGAACTTTCTGCAATGATTGAAGTGCTCTTTATCTGTGTTATTCAATATAGTCTCCCCTAATTCCATATAGCTTTAAAAAATTTGTAGTTTTATTTCATGAAAGAACACTTAACATGAGATCTGCCCTCTTGAAATTTTAAGTGTACAATATAATATTATTAGCTATAGGGACAGTGCTGTACAGTGGACCTCTAGGACTTACTCCTCTCACATAACTCTAAGTTTAAGCCTGTTGATTAGAAACAGCCACTTCCCCCTTTTCTAGCCCCTGGCAACCACCATTCCAGTCTCTCATTCTGAGTTGGACTATGGAAGTGAAATCATGCAGTATTTGTCCTTCTGTGACTGGCTTATTTCACTTAGCTAGATATCCTCAAGGTTCATTCATATTGTTACATATTGCAGGATTTCCTTTTTCTCTTAAGGCTGAATAATATTCCATTGTGATGTATTTATTTCCTTTATCTATTCATATGTGGATGAATGTTAAGGTTGTTTCCATATTTTGGCTATTGTGAAAAATGCTGCAGTGAACATGAGAACGCTAATATTGTAATGATTTCATGGATACACATATATAAAAAACACAGGCAACAAAATAAACAATAAACAAGTGGAACTACATCAAGCTAAAAGTCTTCTGCACAGCTAAAGACATAATTTATGCAGTGACAATGAAACCTATGAATATTTGCAAACCATATATCAGACATTATAGTATTTCTCCCTTGAGCAGGTAGATTATATTTCTCTACTCAGTTGTTACAGGACTTGGATATGTAACTGGTTTTTATTAAAGGAATGGAGCCACTATAATGTGAGCAGAGTGTATAAATTGAGATAGTGTTTTCATTATTTCACTTTCTCTCTTATATTTCTGGCATCCTCCTTGAAGAGAATAAATCCTAGCCCCTGCTTAACCATGATGTGGAGACTTAACCTCAACTGACAACATAAACCAAATACTGCCAATCAAAGATGGAATAAGATCAGCATCAGCCATCCTAAAGACATTAGAATGAAACAAAAGAGATATTTTTTTATAAACCACTGAGTTTTTTGAATTATTGTTACACAGCATAATTGTAAGGGAAATCTAAATAACACAAAGGGATGTTCTTTATTCTCACTGGTTGATTGGCTAATTATACGCTAAAATATTCTCAACCAGTCCTTGAATTTTTCATTTTTAATTTCTTTTTCTTTGTGAAAGGAATTTCAAGCATGTTGAGCAGATACAGAACTTGGAACTGAGTGTGTTTGTGAAGGTTGGTTGAAGCAATGAGGATCTCAAAGCAGTTTTGCTTAGATGACTTTAATAGTTATTCTGACTCAACTATTTTAGAATAACTTGAGTATAATATTGTTAAATAGTGGTATGTCTTCCTTACCCTACGAGTGCTCTCATGTCTTTAACAATGCCAGGGAACACATTGGGGGCATATGAGAGATATGAGCTTTTTTCATATCCATCTCACAGCCTAATAGGTAATATGGGAAATTAAAAACAAATCATTAAGATAAAGAATGATGGATATTTTAATGGTATAAGAAGTGGTGTGGATAACAGTAGTCATTTCTTTCAGACATTTTCTTCCCTTAAATAAGTCCCTATTAACTGAGTAACAAGCATCCTAAGTGTTTGTTATTCTTTTTTTTTCTGATTATTTCTTTCCGTAGACAATTTGGTCCCTCTTTCAGCCCAAAGCTTCTCTGTCTCAGCCCCTCTTATATTTCTGGCATCCTCCTTGAAGAGAATAAATCCTAGCCCCTGCTTAACCATGATGTGGAGACTTTTACTTTTTGACACACATGTGCATTTTTAAGTTGGATGAAATGTTTGATGTTATTTTGTTTGAGCTTAATAATTTTTATACCATAATTGCCCTTAACTCCCATACTGAGGTTTAGAGTTTTTCCTCCTGTAGTTATTGTATCTGACAAAGAAATGTGGAACCCATCTTCTTCACTTAAAAAGGCATTACTGTTATTATATTCTACTGAATGGATAATTTTTTAATTCTCTGTGACATAATTGGTCAAGAGTTATCTCTTCCTCTTTCACATGAAGTTCGTGAGTCTGTTAATCTCCTTCTCTTGTGTCAGCTATTTATAAACTATTCCTTAAGATTTAGGGGTTTAAGCAAAGAGTTTGTTAAAGTCTTGTGTAAATTCTTTATAGATCTTGACCTAAATTTAAAGTATTTTCTTAACTTTTTTAGTTTTTCTTTTTTTTTTTTTTTTTTTTTTTTTTTTTTTTAATATATTTTATTGATTTTTGTACAGAGAGGAAGGGAGAGAGACAGAGAGTTAGAAACATCGATGAGAGAGAGTCATCGATCAGTTGCCTCTTGCACACCCCCTACCGGGGATATGCCAGCAACCAAGGTACATACCCTTGACCGGAATCGAACCCGGGTCCCTTCAGTCCCCAAGCCGACGCTCTATCCATTGAGCTAAACCGGTCCCGGCTAGTTTTTCATAAGATTTCTTAAAGAATCTCTGTTGTGTTGTTATCACCAGAATTGAGCAGACATAGAGAAGTATAAAAGTTAGGAAGTAATACCAAAGCTTGAGTCAACTTCTTATACAAAACCATCTGATTTTTGTCTTTAATCATTAAAGGGATAGATCTTAGAAAGAAGTGGCCTAGAGAGGCTAGAATGGGACCATTTATTCTTATAAGTAGTATGTTGTTGGATCTTGCTTTTCCTGCTCTCCCATTCTGACAATTTCTATCTTTATCTAGGAGTTTAGATCATCCATGTTTTAAGTGATTATCAATCTGATTTTATTAAAATCTATTATCTTGCTATTTTTAATTTTTTTTCTCTTGGGTTAATTCATTATTTCTTATGATTCCATTTTATCTCCTCTATTGAGTTATTATGTGTAACTCCTTTTATATGTGACCACCATGAAATTTGCAACATACATTTTAAGTTAACTTGAGTCTATTTTCAAATACTATTATATCACTTCACATGTAGTATGAGGACCTAAAAACAGTATATTCCAGATTTCTTCTTCCCATTCTTCATACTGTTATTGTCATGTATTTTACTTTGACATATGTGATAAATGAAAACTACAATGTTACTATTTTTGCATTAAGGATTTTTCTTCTACAGTAATTACAAATAAGAAAAAAATGATTTTACCTTCATTTATTCCTTTCTTACTTCATATTCAGACTTTTGACTGATATCATATTCCTTCAGCCTAAAGAACTTCTTGCAATAATTCTTTTAGAGTAAGTTTGATATCAATGAATTTCCTTAGTTTTGTTTTTCTGAGAAAGTTTTTTGAAAGATATTTTTGTTGGGTAAAGAATTCTGGCTTGACATGTTTTTTCTTTTAGCCCTTTAAAGATGCCATTTCACTCTCTTTTTATTTGCATTATTTCTGATGATAAATCTTATTCTTATCCTCTGTAGATAATATATTATTTTTCTCTGGATGTCCTTAAGATTTTCAATTTATATTTGGTTTTTAGAAATTTGAATATGATTTTCCTAGCTCTGTGTGTGTCTCTGTATGTGTTTGTGTGTTGCTATTTACCTTACCTGATATTCTTTGGGCTTCTTGGATCTATTGTTTGGTGACTCATGTTAGTGTTGGAAAAATTTTCAGGCATTACTTAAATACAAAAACAAAACAAAACATCAAATTCTTAAAATTTACAGTGCACTAGATAAAATATTTTCTGTTAGAAAGCCATTTTACCAGGTTCACCAAGTAATTATTTCCTAATATGAAGTTTCAAAGGAATCTGAATTTTGCATAAAAATCATGAAACACATGAGGGGGAAAAAGCCACTATCAGGGAAGTCAAAGGAGCAACTATAAAATCAGATGTTTAAACACTGGAAATAGCAATAATTAAATATAGAATAATGTAAGTACTTAATATGTTTGCTATGTCCTGAATGTTAGTGTCTCTCCTAAATTCATATGTTGAAACCTAATCCCAAAGTAAGTGGATGTGGGGCTGTTGGGAAGTGATTAGGTCATAAGGGGAGAACGCTCATGATGGGATTGGTACCCTTGTAAAAGAGACCCCAGATAGTTTGTACCTTGTGCTTTGTGAGGTTATAGTGAAAAGATCACCATCTAAGAAGTGGGTCCTTATCCGACACTGAATCTTCCAGTGTCTTGAATACCAGAATTCTGGAAAAATAAATGTTTGTTGTTTTTATTTACCCAGTTTGACATTTTTGTTAGAGTAGTCTGAATAGACCAAGATAATGTTTAAATAAATAAGAGAGTGTCTCATAAATATAATTAAACAATAAGAGCAAGAGACAATTAAAATGACCAGGCACATTTTTTAACTAAACTCAACTGAAAAATATGGTAATTAAAAATGAAAACTCAATTAATGTAGGTAACAAATTCTGTATTGTTGTTGAAAAATGAATAAACTAGTATATAAAAAAATGAATGAATTACACACATACACAAGATTTACATGTATCCCATATAAAATTGAAAAAATGTATAATTTTTATATATGCATAAAAAAATAGAAAGAAAAGGAACAAAGGAAGAGAATACCTAACATTCTTATGAATGGAGCTCTGGAAGAGAACAACACAAAGAATGTAGAAAGGGCAACATTTAAAGAGATAATCACTAAGTATTTTCCAGAATTTATATAAAGCATGAATCCTCAGTTTCAGGAAGTCTAATGAATCTCAATCTGGATAAATAAAAAGTCGAGTATACTTAGACAAGTCATTATAAAACTAGAGAACTGAAGACACAACCATTATTTTAAAAGCAAACAGAGGGAAAAGTGAAATTTAAAAAAAATGTCAAAAATAAGATTAAAACTGACTTTTGACAGCAACAATATAAAATAGAAGTCAATTGAACAATATCTTCAATTTTCTGAGAGAAAATTCCTGTCAATTTAAAATTGTTATTCTATAAAACTACCTCTCAAGGACAATGAAAGAGTAAACATAAAAAATGTTAATTTACAGATTCTCATTTAAGAAACTTCTAAGGTATATGTATTCCAGAAAAAAGAAAAAATTATCTCAAATGGAAGCTTCTGAGATGTAAGGAACTGTAAGCTGAAAATATGGTATGTAGGTTTATCTAAATAAATATTTACTATAAAAGCAAAAAATAATATAAAATTTATAGGTTAAAAATAAGACAAATATAAAATAGTGAATAAGAAACATACAAGAAAGTTTTAAGGCTTTTTTTAGTACTGATATAACTTGACATCATGCTGAGTTAAATTTCCTTATTCAAGATTTTTAAGCTTTTCAGGGCAACCAGTAAAAAAGGGAAAAAGAAAGAGAAGAAAAAATAGAATGGGGAAGAATTAATAGGTGAGAAGACAGAGAGAAAAGAAGAAAACATAACGCACAAAATAAGATAGTAATGAAACCATATAGATCAGCAATGATTTAAAAAATAGACTGTATAAGAAAATAAATCCAGCAATACATTGTTCACATATGACATAAAATGTTAGGGCATTTGGAAGGAAAAAGAACTATTAGGCAAATACTAAGCAAAATGAACTGGGCAAGTATATTAACAGAAGAAAATTAAATAGATGGTATAAATATTGAAAAGTAAGAGCCAAATATATTATTATCCATAAATGATATTGTCTATAAGAAAATCCAAAAGAAACAGTAGGAAAATGAGTAGAATTAATAAGACCTTAACAAAGATATTGAATATCAAATTAATATATAAAGGGAATTTGCATTTCTATATATTTGGAGGAAATAGAAAATTAAGTTCAAAAGGTAACTTGTGTCATAGTAATTTTATATCTATTTATTATCTATCCATTACCTACCTATCATCTAATAATAATATCTAGATTAAATATAAATTTAATGTGGGGCTTTTTATAGAAAATTATAAAATTTTACTGAAAGATGTTAAAGAAGAATGAAATAAGTAGAGAAATACCACGTTCTTTGAAGGTGATATTTAATATTTGTAAGAATTCAAGTGTCTCCCAAGTTACCTGCAGATTCTGTATAATTCCAGTGAAAACACAAAAAGGCATTCTGTGGAACTTTACAAGCTGTTTCTAAACTTTATATGGAGGAGAAAAATATAGCCAAGAATAGCCAAGAGTCTCCCAAAGAATATAAATAAGGTGTGTGTGGGTGGAGTGAGAAATGGTCCTTCAATATATCAAGATTTAATATAGAACTACATAATTTAGACTATGTGGTATGGTATAAGGATGAGCAAGGAAAGAAATGTGAAGAGAATGGACAAAATTTGTTTACGTTCCTATATATAACAGAGATGGCATGCAGATAAATGGGAAAGGATCAATTGTTCACTGAATGATACTGAAGCAATTGGTTCTCTCTAAAGGAAAAGAAATGTGTATTTATCTCAAATGTACATAAGTTGCTCGTCTTATTCTCCCTAAGGCTTCTGAAGGTCTTTCTCCTGTCACAGTGACCATTGGGACAATGGCAAATAGCATAACTTTTATTCCACAGGACAAGGGCTTGCTCTAGAGATTCATGGAAGAAAAGCCCTAAACAGAGAAACTTAGCTTTCAGCGACCAGAAGGTAGCTTCTGACTCAGCTGTTCAGGAATTCAATAGTAGGTTGTAATATAAAGAGCATATACAAATTAATGCTGGATTCAATTCCCTGGTGATTCCAAGTAACATTTTTAAATCCTAGTCACTTCTAAGTACATTTCCTTTTTTATAAGAAAAGGTTAAGTGCTAATGTTGTTGTTGGTTTGCCAAGTGAAATCTGGCAAGTCTTACAAGTACATATGTAAATGGTAATTAAATTCTTAACGTAAAGCTATACAATTCACTGCTTTGAAAATAATACTTAGCTAAAAAGCCATTCTACATTCTTCAACTAATAAGTATTGACTGGATTTAGAGGAGGAATTTTTTCTAGCCTGCTTTATGGATTCAAGTGACAAGTTTTATGTTTTGTTGGAGGCTGACATTTTCCTAGAAGAGGTAAGACATTTTAATCTGTTTAACCAATGAGGCAGAACTCAAAAGCTCCTCTTGATTATAGAGAAAACCATTTATGGTGTGGGGAGGAGACATTTTCACAGAAACAGAGGAAACACTCAAAAAGAGGAAAGGCCACAACCCTTACCTTGGCAAATGTTGGACAAGCCTTGACCTATCTATACTATTGTATAATAATAAAAGTATAGATATGGTCTATCTATGCTAATAATTAGACCGGGTCAACCGGACATCTTACAGACATCTGATTTCCTTCCAGACAAAGCCATGGTGGCAGGGGCCAAGACAGAGGTAGTTAGGGGCCATCAGGCTGGCAGGGGAGCAAGCAATTAGGGACGAAATCAGGCTGGTGAGAGGGAGCAAGCAGTTAGGGGGTGATCATGCTGGCCGGGGAGAGCAGTTAGGGGGTGACCGGGCCCACAGGAGAAGAAAGTTAGGGGGCAATCAGGCAAGCAGAGAAGGGCAGTTAGGAGCAATCAGGCTAGCAGGGGAGCAAGCCGTTAAGGGTGATCAGGCCTTCAGGGGTGGGCAGTGGGATGATCAGGCCTGCAGGAGAGGGCAGTTTGGGGCTCAGTCAGGTTGGCAAAGGGAGCAAGCAGCCAGGGGACAATCAGGCTGGCAGGGGAGTGGTTAAGGGGTGATCATGCTGGCAGGCAGAGGTGGTTAAGGGTGATTAGGCAGGCAGACAGAGGCAGTTAGGAGCAATCAGGCAGCAGGCAGGCAGGCAAGCAAGTGATTAGGAGCCAGTGGTTCCAGAATGCAAGAGGGATGTCTGCCAGTTTAGGCCTGATTGGTCCAGGATTGGAGATGGTACTGGCTGGCCTGAGGACACTCCCATGCCCCTTGCATGAATTTCGTGTTCTGGGCCTCTAGTTATCTAGAATAATAAAGCATAATATGCTAATTAGACTGAACGTCCTTCCAGATGACCTTCTTGATGAAGCCAGGGCTGCAAGGGAAACCCGGGTTCTGGGTAACAGAGGGAAGCTGGTGCCAGCAGCTGGGGGAAAGAAGACCTATTCTTGCATAAATTTTGTGCATCAGACCTCTACTAATAAATTATATAATACATACTATGAAAAGTTGGTGAATTTTTCATATAAGCCTAATAGACAGGATACACAAATATATTTTCTCAGCCACATGTATCTTTGATGTCTTTCCACATCACATCTGAGGATGACTTGCGATAGAATCTTGTGTTTTTATTGCATCTGGATTTTGTCATAATCAGAAAACTTTTCTCTATAAACAGGTGATAGAATTCATCCATGTTTATTTCTAGAACTTGTATGATTTTACTTTTTATATTAGATCCTCCATTTCATAGCAGTTTATTTTTATGTATGGTGTGAGGTAGAGATTTAATTTTATCTTTTTTCAAATGTCAAACCAGTTATCCCATCACCATTTATCAAAAGTTTATGAAACCTATACAATTTTATTAACCAATGTTACATCAATGAATTTAATTAAAAAAAATTCATCTTTGCCCTAATGATTTTAGATGGCATCTTCATTTCATATTAAAATTCAATAGTTACTTTGAGCTAGTTATGGACTCTCTATTTCATCTTTTCCACTGTTCTCTTTCATTATTTAGTTTGTTCCTTTCAAACATAGCACCAAAAAATGTCCCATTCAAGAATCTTTGTGAGTAGGCCTAGAAATCTGCATTTTAGATATTTTCCAGGTGATTTTCATGTCCATATATTTGCTCCATTCCAACTCCTTTAGAGATTTTTTTTTTTTTTTTTTTTACAATACTTTCTTATTATGTCAAGAAAGGAGATTGTTAGCAAGTACAAAAGGACGGACTGTGGCCATCAACTCTGGTATGAGGCTCATGAGGATTCCCATCCCTCCTAGCAGTTTATTTTCAGGTCTCATTTTTAAAAAAATGTTCATCATTTTGGACAGCAGCAAAACGGAACTTACCCCTTTCCTCCCAAACATGCTCCTTCCGCCGTGTTTCCTAACCAGAGAGAGCCCCGTCCCCAACCCCTGGAGCCACCCCCTCCTCCCTCTCTTCTTCATCGCCCATGTCCACTTCTCAACTGGCACCATTGATTCTAACGCCACGCGTCTTCTCACTTTGTTTCCTCTCCGTGTCTCACTGGCCTCAGTTTACCTGTCAGGCCCCCAAAGGGCCGGCCTCTCCAACCACAATGAGCCCCTCGGAGCCCCTGGCACCAGCTAAACTGCTTTGGTACCCGCTACGCCTTCCCTCTCTGGTCCCCTCCACCCAGCTCTTTGCTGCCTAAACCATAATCCTTCAAGGTTTAGCGCGAAGGCTTCCTCCAGAAGGTCTTTGCCAGCTCCCCCCGCCGCTCCAGCCTCCCTCTCCTGAAGCTCCCACGGCCTCTACCACAGCCTCCTCACCCCATCGCTGTCTCCCCTCTACCCAGGGAGCTCCCTGAGGACACCTCTGGCGTGTCCATTCTCACAGCAGTGAACGAGCATTCGATAAACACTTGTTACACGAGTAAGTTTGGGAAGTACCAAACTAGACTGTCTACTGAGCAGCACTTCCTGGATCCCACCCCTTTGGTTGGTAAGAATAATAAAAACGCTGCTGTATCAGGAAAAAAAAAATAATAAAATAAAAAAATGTTCATCATTTTGAACAAAATATCAATAGTCTGAGTTTTGGTACAAGATGGTGGACTGCATGAAAATATTCCTGTATCTTTCCCCAAAACTAATAAAATTACAGTGAAAACACCAGCAACGTTATGAATTTATTCCTTTAGTGAAAGATTAGAGGAATAAATTCATAACGCTGCTTGTAGTAGATGAGGAGGGATTTAGGAAGACATAAGCAAGCCAGTTTTGAATAATGTCTAGAAGACTAAAGACCATCTGGTGTTGACATTTGTTATCTAATGCTGCATAACAACTCATCCCAAACTTAAATGACTTAAAACAACAACATACATTTATTAGCTCACTTGTGGGTCAGTAATTCGAGTGCAGTTTAGCTGGGTGGCTGTGGCCCAAGGCTTCTCATGAAGCTGCTGGGAATTAACTGGGCTGAAAGACCTTCTCTAAGATGACTTTCCTTTGCCTGGCTGGCACGCTGGTTCTAGCTACAATATTAGCAGGCCTCAGAGCCACACAATGGAATATTACTCACCAATGAAAAAGATGAGCTGTTGACACATGCTACATTTAAGATGAATCTCAAAAACATTATGTGAAATGAAAGAAGCCAGGCACAATCATCACACTATAGGATTCCACTTATATGAAATGTCCAGAATAGGCAAAATTACAGGAACAAGTAAATTAGTGGTTAAAGGAGGCTGTTGTGGGAACAGGTAGTAACTGTAAATGGGCAAGAGGGATCTTATTGGGAAAATGAAATGTTCTATAACTGGCTTAAGGTGAAGTTTGCACCAAAAACTTCAGTACTAAAAGTACTAAAAGTCATTGAACTGTACACTTGAAATGGATGGATTTTATAAAATATATCTTAATAAAGTTAAAATAAATATATTGAATGTAAAAATGTAACTTCACATAATATTTTTATGATACTATTAATAGTAATGATAGTATAAAGTAAATACAAAATACCAAGTGGTCTAAGGAGAATTTGAGTGATAATGTGATTTGTGACACTGTTTAAGACAGACTTTTAAAAAATTCTGCTTATTTTTTTATTACAAATGTTATATATACAATATGTTCATGGTGAAAATTTTAGAAAATTTAAATATATATAACTTAAGATTACCTGTACTCTCTCATTTTAAAGCACTTTAAATATGTAGAAACTTTTTTAGCTTTCATGAAGTTATATAAAAGCTTCATTTTACTTGGTGTCTTAAGGAAACCATTATGAATTACACGATTTTATGTATCAGAGTGTATGAAATAAAAATGATGGTTGAATCTGAACTTTGAAAGACATACAACAGAGTATCACAGCAAATTGAATTAGCAGCCATGAGTTGGGTAATTGGATTTACCCCCTAAATTGTAACACTAGAATGAACTTTAGAATCTTTGATCCTATGCGATTATTTTACAGATGGGGAAAGGAAAGCTTAAAGGCTTGTGAGTTTTCAAAGCTCAGGCAAGGATGGGATCAGAGTGAGAGTGCACACCTCAGTCTTTGCCCAGGCCCTTAACTTTGAAGTTGTGGTAGATCCAAAGTTGTAGGAAAAACATGAAGGCCACTCACTGGATGGGATTTCCTGCTGTTTTGTGCAAGGTGCCCCGCTGTGAGGATGTCCAATGTTTGTAGATGTTGCTCATTGGTTAGGGTGCGTTCTCTTCTTGTAGGTTGTGCCTCTGGGTAATCCAAGCTATCCTCCTCGCCTTTCCACGTTGGTCTTGATTTACAAACAATGTCAGTACAATCTGATCCGGGAGAGTGTTAATAAGCCTTTAGAAGTCATGAAAATGACATAATAACTTTTCTTCATGGGTGAGATATCCTGAGATTGCTATTTGAGAAAATAATGATACTTGTCATATATTTCCTCTCAATAAATCTGGCTTTAATACCAAAGTCCCTGTTTTCTTCACTTCTATTTATTTTCAGTCACTCAAACTGACGCTCGCTGTCAATATCTCCTCACTGTAAGTGTAAGCAGAAGTATTTAAAGAAAGCGGTATTGTTTTATTTTGGGGTTAGCAATTTTCCAGGGCCCACTGGCAGAAGTGCTTAGCTCTAAAGAATCACATGTGTTTGCTTTGTTCTAAATATAGGCTAAACAGAATGCAGCAGAGCCTGAAGGCTTCAGACCGAAGCATTTAGAATATTAAAAAAAAAAAAAAAATCCAGGGAAGTAATATCGCCTACCCACAACTAAACAAATAAGCAGGTTTCCGCTAAATGCAGGAAACAAACTGATGGATATCAGATTTTCTTCTAAAATCTTTTAGTGGTTTTTAAAACCTATTTTTTTCTCTCTTTTAGACTAAAACCTAAGCTGGCCTCCAATGGTACAGTAACTCATTGCTGTATTGGCAAATGGCAACCAGTGTGTGGTCTTGCTGGACCACGGGGAAGGACTGAAGTGTAATGGATGTGACCACTTTGAAAAAGCACATCATTAGCTTTTTTCCTTCTCTGACCTTTGCCCTTTAGAATAGTTTGTGCATGGATCTGGCATAAAGCCAAAGAGCTTCTAACACAAGTCTCTTTTGCCTTTGGATTATGTTGCCAGTGAGATGGGGAGGTGCATATGTCACATGTGGTATCAATAGTATTAAGTTCTGTTTTACATTGCTTCTCAAACTGGAAACGGTAGATCCTTGTGGCCTATGGACATAGTGTCAGAGATATGCAGGTTATTATAGATTTTACAATGTTGAGGATGGTGTAAGAAACATTAACATGAACATATTAGAAAAACCTGACAGGTGGTCACTTTTTGCACCAACTTGCCAACACTGCTACAACAAGGTCCCACAAAGTGGGTGGCTCAAAAGGTAGAACTTTATTGTCTCATAGTCGTGGAAGCAAGGAGTGTGAGGTCAAGGTGCTGTCAGGCTTGGCGTCTTCTTAGGGCTGTGACAGAGCAGCTGTTTCATGCCTGCTGCCTAGCTCCTGGTGGTTTGCTGACCATCTTAGGCATTTCTTGCTTGTAGATGCCAAAGATCTCTGCAATCATCTTCACATGCATTTTCCTTGTGTGCCTGTCTGTTTCTGTGCCCAAATTTCTCCTTTTTTTGAAGGCATCAGTCATATCAAATTAGAGTTCACCCTAGTGATCTCATCTTAACTTGATCTTAACTTGTTCATTTCCAAATAAGGTCACAGTCATGATTACTGGGGGTTAGGACTACATCTTTTTTTTTTTTGGGGGGGGGAAGGGGATAAAATTCAACCCATAACATCTTCTGAATAACTATTAAGTTTATAATTGGGGAAAAAAAGCAAGAATCTATAATAATAAAAGCATAATATTCTAATTAGACCAGATGTCCGGGTGTCCTTCCTTCTACGAGGGAAGCCTGAGTCCCAGGTGCCAGAGGGAAGCCGGTGCCAGAGGGAAGCTGGTGCCAGCAGCCAGGGAAAGGAAGGCCTACTCTTGCATGAATTTTGTGTGTTGCGTCTCTAGTTATAATTGTCCCATCTTCAAGAGAAAAAAAATGCAGAGATGATTTAATTTGTATATAATTATATTGGTGCCAAAGGAAGGGCAGACAATATTGTGTCAAGAAACCCTACTGGAAAGTTTTCACAGAAGTTGTAATAAAGAACAGTGATAGGATATGGTAGAATAGACATAATGAATCCCTAGCAATCTGTGTCATGATAATAATATTTGTGAAATCCATTATTAGCAGAAAGATCTAAATAGATGACTTAAGACTCAGTTTCAAAGCTATGTAACTCATTATGCTAATTTTGGCATAACTTGATAAAAGCAAAGAGCCTGTATTTTTCTTAAAGAAAAAGTTAGATATAGAAGTTAGAAAAGTAGAAAATATTCAACTTCTACATTTTAATGGTCATAGTAACAGTAATAATCATTGTCATTTATTAAAAAAAACTTCTTTATTACATAGACATTACATAAAAAATTAACTTCTTTATTACATAGTCAGACATTACATAAAAAGTTAACCCTTCCCAGCATCTATTCAAGTTATGATAACCCCTGCTTGGTAAATGAAATATCTAATGGTATTGGTATTTTACTCATTTCCACCTAAGCTCAAATTTTGTATTTTTTCTGCTATATTTTTCTGACTTTACTTAAAATTCATGTAAGTAAGATGAATATTCCTCAGTGTACATATCCTAAGTTTTCTATAGTGGAAGCTTTTTCCCTTCAAATTAAGTATCACCTCTCCTATACACACAAAGTCAAGGGACAGTGCATCATATAAGGTGACACCTAAGGTCCTAAGTCTATATATCTGGTTGGAAATATCAATCTGATATCTGGCCCTCCAGGCCAACTAAACCTGCTGGCCTAGGCCCGAGAGTTGGTCCTACTGATAAGTTTGAGGAAACAATGGCTCAACCTAATGTGATTAAATTTATAAGAATTTATGAATTTAACAACAACAAAAACAACCCCAAACTCTCTGTATTGGCACCCCCACACTAGAAAAAAAGAGATCAGGGGCAGTCTCTAGTGTCTAACCATGAAATCATTAGTTGGATGTTCATTTCAGATCTTTAATGGAAAGTTGTCTTTCCTTCCAAAGTTTTCAAGGTTCTCCACTCTGAAAGCATTGTTCTTGGGCACATGGGTGAGATTTTATGATTAACCACGGTCTTGAGATTTATTTATCTAGAATTGTCTCCTGAGAGACTTAAGAAAATGTCATCTGACAGAAAAACTGGTCATTTTTAAAGAAGATAATTTTTTGAGGATTAGACACTTACTATTGTTTATTGAACCATCCACTTCCTCCACCTTCTTTCCAAACTTGTGCCATAAAATTTGTGCCAAATTGTAAGGGAGGCTCGATGTAAATCAGGAATAAAATTGTAGTTAAGTGGTACAGCCAGCTTGTTTCCATTTGGGGATAGTCCCTGATTGAAAAATGGGCTTTGCAGTGCCATTTCAGATTTTGTTTCATTTTTTGGCTTTGATGAGTAAGTGCAAAGATCAGAAATTGCATATGCAATACAACATTTCAATTGCACCACCTGGCAAGTGTACCAAAGCTGTTTCACATTTCTTTTTTTTAATTTTTTATTAAATATATTTTATTGATTTTTTACAGAGAGGAAGGGAGAGAGATAGAGAGCTAGAAATGTCTATGAGAGAGAAACATCAACCAGAATCGAACCCTGGACCTTTCAGTCCGCAGACCGATGCTTTACCACTGAGCTAAACCGATTTCGGCCTATTTCACATTTCTATTGGTGGTGTCGAGGAAGAAGCATATTAAAGGAAATAATTTATTGCAACTAAATAATTGCCTTATCCTATCAATGTTCAGAGGATAGAAAATATAGGAAAAAGGATTTGATCATGTCAAAAATATGCTTGCCTCAAATAAAAGTATCATGCAGTATAGCAAAAGAATGTTGAATTATAATTCTTTCCTCTCTCTCCATTTACTCTCTTCTAGTTTGCTTGCTATTTATTTTAGGAGTGAATACAAGTGCTTATTCTATATAATAAAAGGCTAATATGCAAACTGACCAAACCATGGAATGGCTGGTTGCTATGATGTGCACTGACCACCAGGGGGCAGACATCAACTCAGGAGCTGTCCCCTGGTGGTCAGTGTGCTCAGCCAGAAGCCGGGCTCATGGCTGGTGAGCACAGTGGCAATGGTGGGAGCATCTCCCGCCTCCACTGCAGGTGGGGGGTAGGCAGTGAGGGGTCCCAGATTGCAAGAGCCCTGGACTGCGAGAAGGATGGCTTAGGCGGATATCGCCTGTAGGGTCCCAGCCTGCGCACCATGCATCGGGCCTCTAATGTTATAATAATTGGGTACTATCTTGTCTTTTTTTTTTTCTTTTTTTTTTTTTTTTTATAAGCTATCCTGTTTAATTTGATGTTTTTAAAGCCAGGGAAACAAATATTTCTTGATTGTGTCTTCAAAAATTTCCTCTTGCTGGCTGTATATGTGAGATAAAATACATATTTGACCCACATGGTAGTCAATGCATTTCAACCCTTTAAAACCCCATGATGTGAGACTTGGCCTCTGTGTTTCAGTTTCTCTCCTACATAAAATGGTAACAGTAGTACCTCCCTTGTAGTTGATGTCAGGCACAATGCTTATAGCTTATAGGCACTTATAACCTTAATCAAGATGGACTACTTCAATTATAAAATTTGGTAATGATGTTCCTTTACTATAATCATTATTCATAGTTTGGGTGACTTGACAAATACCTGGGGCGGGCACTGGGATTAAATTTCATATTAGCAAGTATGAAGAAACTTTTTAGGGACATAAGCGTATCTTATTAAAACAAATGGAATAGTCCAAGTTGCTTGGAGTGAAAATTGTTAAACGTTTGTAGTAATAATGCTTCTGTGAATAGTGTTTTCAGGGTAAATATCATTCTTACTGAACGTAGACTAGGCCCATTCTAAGTATGAAATGTATGATTTGATGGACATGGAACCCCCGAAGCTCTGCTTTGCTTCTGTGAGAAGCTGGGTCAGAAGAAATGAATTTTATTTCTGTCTTAGTCTGTTAGGGCTGCTATGACAAATAATCATAGACTGGGCAGCTCATCAACAACAAATGTATTACTCACAGTTCTGGAGTCTGGGGAGTCCATGATCAAAGTGGCAGGAGGTCATGTTTTGGTGAAGGCTCTCTGCCTGGTGTATGGCCAGCACCTTCTTGCTGTGACCTAACATGGCAGGAGGGGATAGACATCCCTACCCCATTCATGAGGGTTCCACCCACATGGCCTGAGAATCTCCCAAGCATCCCACCTCCTAATACCAACAATTTTGAGGGCTGAAATTTCAACATGATTTTTGGCAGGGAGAACATTCAGACATAGTGATTTCTTACATAGTCTTCCCCCCATCCTTATTCATGAAGGAGAATTTCAAGGTTTGATGAAATCTTTAATTTGAATCTCTCTCTAATATTCCCACGTTATAGCCAGATGCCTCTGTCTTGACTACCTGCAACAATTATGCTCCTTATATAACTCAATTTGGGGACAATTTAATAGTTACAAAAGTTTTTATTTTGAATCTAGATCTGTCTTATCATGTCTTCTGCAATTTATTTATAGTTCTCTCCTGTGAAGCCAGTTGAAACAAGACTAATCTTTCACTCCTATGGCAACCCTGTATTTAAAGATAGTTTTATCCTAAGGCCTCTTTTCATTAGACTGAACTGTCAAAGATCCCCACACTGTTCTTCATTACTATTATGGTGACCTTACAATGAACATGCTTCATACATTGAGTACGAAGTTTCCAAAAAACCAAACTTCGTACTCAATGTATGAGCAGTACAGAATGGGATAGGGCCCAAGAGGATGTGGCAGTCTCCTCTGTTTTGGGCATACTCCTTTTAAGGTAATCCAGGATTCAAATATGTTGGCAGCCATACCTTACTTGACTCATAATGAGTTTATAGTAATCTATGATCTCTACATTTTTTTTTCACACCTGCTACTGTTAACAGATGTATCCTGCACTTTTTTTTTTGACTAGTGGCAGGACTAAACATTGCTCATGTGAAATTTTATCTTTTTAGGTTTTACCCAACATTCTAGCTTTTTGGTGGCACATTTTTTTTTCCTTGCAACCAATCTATGTTATTACTAGTACTAGAGGTCCTATGCACAAAATTCATGCAAGAGTAGGCACTCGCAGCCCCGACTTTGTCTGGAAGGACATCAGGATGGTCATCCCATTGTTCAGCCATTTGCTTGATTTGCATATTATGCATTTATTATTATACATTAGTTGGTATGGCAAAATCATACCAGGGATCAGTGGATTAATAGTCTTGGCTATGGAATATTGAAAAATAATAGTTACACTGCCAATTCATTGGTAAACATTTACTGGTTTGGTAACCATGCCACACTGTGGCTATCATCCACGGTATCCATGTAATGTGTTTGGTTTCATTGTCTCCATTTGAATTTCCCAACAATCTTTCAAAAGTATGTATAAGAAAAAAGATATAATATCCTAAGGATGTGCTTTAAATTCCACGGGGAGAGTTCAAACAGTATGTGACCTACAAGCCCAGAAGTGGGTGGTTGTTGAAATCTCCTCAGAAGTGGTGGAATTTGAGCCAGGCAGGCTTAGAAGGTTGCCTGGATTTGGGTGAGATGGAGAGAGGGAGAGCATGCATTTAGAGGGTAATGAAGTCTAGGTTGATGAGGTAGGAACTGCAGTGTCTCATTAGGTGATGGTATATAGAAGAACTTCCAGGACCAAAGCTTGTATATAGGAGAGTGTTGATGAGATCAGCAATGTGGATGGGTGTACCTTGTGTGATGCTAATATTAGTCACTATTCTTAATAGGAGGAACCATTCTCTGGACAAAGTAATTCCCCCATGCTTATAAGTGAAGAGGCTGAAGGTTCCAGCATATTAGCTTTCTCCAGATTTTTCTCCACCAGTTTCCATTACACTCCATCACAAACATGAATTTTGCAAGCAGTTGTACCTCCCAGAATACTGTTTACAAAATATCCGGTTTTCTCTTTATAGTAAGATGACCTTGGATTTCTTTTGGGAGGCTTGCTCATTTCTCATTGCATACGGTTTCTCCTGTGCTTCTTTTTAACATGGCCCACCTGTTTATTGGCCTTTCTATGGGAACATTTTGAAGTTCATATGTTTAAATAGCCTTTAAACATATATTTGAGCATATGGTTCATTTTGAGGCAATAAGCTGACGCTCACTTTTCTTGTCCTGTCTTTTGTGGCCTGTGTGGCAAAAACATCTGTTCTGACAATGGAAGAAACCATAAAGTAATAACTCCTCATTAAGTTACCAGCACAATAATGTAATGCTCTCAACATCCGTCTCCATGGGTGATGGCTGTCTGCAGTGATCCTTCAGCTTCTCTCTGCATTGGTTCTTTCTGCCTCTTAGTAGAGTCTCGTGAAAAGCAATTTCTCGTGGACTTGTATTTTACCTATGACCTATTTCATAAGCGAAAGGGCGGAAGACGAAGGGCATCAATGATCACAAATATCTACATCTGGCAGAGGATTGAAAGAAAAACCGATCACCGCTGCCATTGACAGTTAATGTTATTAAAACATTCAATGTGGAATTTAAATATAAACACTTGAAAGCAATGGTCAGAATGAGCAGAAGCTTAAATTGAAACCATGTTGGTTTGTAGGTAATAGAATGCTAGGGACAAACAAAGCCCTTAATATAAAAGCATTCTTTACCCCCAAATTACCCATCTGGACTTGTTTGTGCCACTGGAACTGGATTAGGTTTTTTTTTTTTTTTCTTTCTTTCTCTTTTTTTCAGGAAACCAGGAAGTAAGAAGAACCCATTTTATCTCCTACTGAGTGGTTCATTTTCTGCCCATGCCTTTGAGTAACTCAGTTTATTAAAATGTTAACTCAGTGCTACTCCATCCATATACCTGTCTTTTGGCGTGTGCTACAGTCTAACATCTGATTGACGCAGATGGGGAATGATAGAGTCAATATGCAATGGGAAATCTTAAGAAACAAATATGGTGGGTATCAAGTCATTGTTTGGCTCTCGGATTGTTAGCTGAAGCTCAGAATGTTCCCCCCTGGCAGTCCCTCAGTCTGCATTTGTTGTGTCAGCATACTATAATTTACCTGCTGAAACAGTAGCTGGTTCTAATTCTCTTAATGTGCCCAGAAGCCTCTTCGCTACTCACTAATAAAAATGCCATGTATCATTATAGGAGATATGACACTCACTCACAGCTCTTCTGTTCGCTCCTCCACATGGGTCTCTGTTATTGAACTCAGCAGAAAGATAAAAAATAAAATAAAATGGATTGTCTGGCAGCCATATCTTCCCATTCTGCCCAGAGCTCTTTGCCAGGGAAATCCTCTTGTTCTTCAAGAGCTATCTGTAGCCCAACATTCTCCATGGACCTCTTCTGCTAGAAGTAGTTAGAATAGATAAGGAACGTCTCTGGCCAGGTTCTAACAGAAGCCACAAGTGAGAAAATCTTGTGTCAGGCCAATCCCCTTTTTCTCACCTCTTGGTACCTTCTTAGACTCAAATCTTTGAGTTGGAAAGTTACCTTCTTTCCCCTCTGATATTTCTCTGAATCCATTTTAATACTCTCAGGTTATACAGTGAACCTGTTCTGCTGACCTGTGTACCCTGTATTTTTTCTCTCTGCACTCTTTTGTAAAGGCAGTCATGACATTATTCCCTCAAACCTTCCCCACTTTGCACATAATAGAAGAATGTAAAGTATCTCCCTTCCCTCTTCACTGATCAGGAAGATCCTTGTGTCAGGAATTGGCATTGACAGGCGAGGATTAAAACCAAGCCCTGAGTAGCAAGACATACTGCTCTTGCCTACCCGAGCAGTTAATGTTTATTTTGCTTCAGTCTGATGGGGTTCCTTGTTAACTGACATCTGACATCAGTGTGTCTCAAAGTGTGTCCCAGAATATTGATTAAAGAAGTAAATAATGAGAAATACAATGCAATTTAGAGAATAAAGCCTAAAACATCTTCAAAGAAAAGAAGTTTCACTTGGGTTATTTTATACCTATTTGTATTCATTCTGCATATGTAAAAAAAATGGAAACTATGTTTTTTTTTTTAATTCAAGGACTTATAATTTCCTTCATCATTAGAAAGAACCCTGGCCATCAAAAAATTTAGAATGTACCTCTCCACTATATACAGGATTGTGGGTAGCATCACTTATCACACCAAATACCTTGTTCTTCCTTCTTTAAATTTGAGTTTCCTGAATGTGGAGCGAAAAAAAGTAGTAGTTCATGCCCTATTGATAATTTTCAGAGTTCAACACCTTTTGTCAAAAAATTTAAGGTGCTTCTAATTGAGAATGATGCAATAGTATAATGGCAGGTCCTTCAGAACATAAATGAGAAATAACAGTCTTCAGATTTTCTGGTTGTTGATGCTTGATTTCTCAATTTTGCTAGTGATAGTTTTTTTTTTTTTTTTTTTTTTTTTTTTTTTTTTTTTTTTTTTTTTTTTTTTTTTTTTTTTTTTTTTTTTTTTTACAGATGTCCTTCAAAAATACTGGTAATTCTAGTAATTAACGGCTAGAGAAGTCTTCTAGGACATTAAATGTCCAAACATTTGGTTCCTGACATACAAGAATTCCCATTTAAAGTTGAGAATGGCATAACCACTAAGTTCCTTGATCCCCTATTGTCTCAAAAAACCCTCATGTTGGTCCTCATTTCTGGGCATGTGCTTCCCCCCCCACCCCCACCCCCCCCGAAGGGATCAGACTATGCCTAGGTGTTTGTTATTCTTGGAGGCACATGACATATAGGTACAGAGAACAGGAACAAAAATGCATTAGTCTACTCTAGGGGACTTAAGAAGTGATGGACCAGGGAGGTCAGTGTGAGCTAAATTTAGTATTCTAAAAATGGCAAGGTTCCACCCAAGGAAACTAAGCTCAGTCAACACGTCCAAGAGGCATGAGAAAATCTGGAATTAGGAGGTGAAATTAGGAGCCAAGTGGAATTGAAAAAGCCAGGAACAAAGCTGGCAGTAAAGTGAAGGGCCCGAGTGATGCTGTAAATAGAGTTCGTGCCTTATTGAAGAGCAGCCACATGGAATTATGACCTTTAATAATGTCATAAAGGTATAAAGATCAGAAGAGTCTTCCAGGAAAGTGATCTTGGTGGGATATAATTATTCTGGTGGAAATGGCAGAAAGCTATTGCAAAAATCTAGGCTAACAATGATGGGGTGTCTTGGACTGGAGAATGGAAGGCCTGGGTGGGGAGTAGTTTGACATTAGCTATAGTCTGAGATGACAGGATTTACTGATGTACATGAAGGGGGATGGATAGTAATGGGGTCTCCATTAACTGAGACTCGAAAGACTCAGGGAGAATATTTAAAGTATGGGATAGGAATTGGGAGTTTGGTTTTGGATATAAGTTTAAAATGTTTGAAAAACATCCAAGGGGAGATATTTCTTTCAGCAGGAGGCACAACAAACAACGGCTGTGGTAGTTGTTATTTTTCATCATTTCAGCATTTGACACAAATCCCTGGAAGTTGGAACTTGCTAACATCTGTCTCAGATGACAGAATCCTTGCCCACCAAAAGCCGCTCACACTTAGGTTTCTCATTCCACATAAACACTCAAATATGCATTCTACTTGGTTCTCACTCCCATCTATTGGTTTTGTCATCCTGTGACATCTTAACTTAAGCAAAGGACAAGTTTAGGAAGCTCAAAGACCTATTTCTATTGCCAATTTTCTGGGCCCATTCATTTACTAAATATGTTTATTAAGCGCCTACTCTGGGGGGGTCAAAATCAAGCCCCCATTGCCCATAGTGGTGACCTCAATAATGACCCTTGTATTGGTGTGTCCTCCTTTCCTGTTCTACTCTCCTTATTCCTCACTCTCATTTAAGGGAATCTTTATCTCAGGCTCTGCTTTTGGACAAATAAATGATGCCGTTCAAATAACAGGCAGCAATGAAATAGAATAAACTGTCGAAGCCATGATGGACATCCTTATTGTCTGGATGTGTCAGGAAGCGTGTTATTTGGAGGCCCCCACTCAGATCTGAGGGAAGAGGAGAAAGGAGAATGTTGTGGACAGGGGTGGGCAGCACTGGGTATTATCAGGCAGGCTCCCATTCACATCTTCTGTCAGCCTCACACTTTATTTTCTGATTTCAGAATGGGAAGGCGCATTCTGGTGGCCATGGCCTTGGACCCTGGCAGGCATGGGATTGGAGCCCTAGAGTTCTGCTCCAGAAACTCGCAACCACCACCAGAGTCTTAAGTTCTCCTGGGAGGCTCTACATTTGCTGCCTGCTGTTCTGGCCTCCACAGTTCTGTTTCTGCAGAGGTTATTGCATCTGGCTGTGCCTCCAGGACAGGTGCTATTGCACTAAGACTCTGAAGATGGGGGGCAGTGAGGCGGCAAGAAGTATTGATTGAGGTTTGGTTGATAGGTGGTGTAAGCCTGACTGCTTAAGAAGGAGTCCTGGAGGAAGGGCCTCAGGACCCAGGGTATCCAAGTGTTTCTCATTTCCCCAGCCAGCCCTTCAGATCTTCAGAGATCCCGCAAAAAGGAGCTTGGAGCGTCCTTAGTGAAGAGTGGTCAGAGCACCCTCAGCCTTAAAATCACTGTACTTTGGGCCTCCTCTGACATTCAGCACATCTCAGCCCATCCTCTCCATGCCCCTTCATCAGGACTGGTGATTACTACCCTCCCTATCCCTCTACTTTAAGCCACATAGAGCATCAGGGCTCCTGTTTGCCTTTCTGGCAAGCCCACTCTCCATACTCCTTCTTCCCCGCCACACCAGGCCTTAGCCCAGCTAGCTCAGCAGTCACTCCTGTTGTTCCAAGAGAAGAACATTTCCTCAAGGAGGGGCTGGGTGAGCCCTGGGTCAACTTTCCCATGGCCAGATGCTGGGTGGAAAGACAGAGCAGCTCCTTCTGGACAGCTGTGCTCAGCATGGTAGCCCTAGTACCTTACCACCAGCCAGAGCCTGTGTGCTCATGAGGGTACCTTGTGTTCTGGGAGGAAGGGCCGGATTTCTTTTGATCCAAGTTTTGCAGAGAAAGGCATTTCTTTGAATGGGAAAGGCACCCAGGTCTAGTTGTGAGAATTTCTACTGAGTCATAGTTCCATAGTCTGGGGTCAGGGGACCTCAAGTCTTTGTTTTGGAATCAGGGTGTATACCTTGGAAATGTAGGTGCCCTGTGGGCTATGGAGACTGAGTTTCAGTGAGTCTGTGTCTTGGGTGTGGGTGTGTGTGGGGGTGGGGGTGGGCGCCTAGATTTCCGCTTTTGCATGTGGGCCCAGACGATGGCAGCACTGGGTGCCCTGCTGCTTTAGCTATCCAAGGCAGAAGGCAGGGGATTTATATTGGAATCTTTATTTTCTTCCTTCCTTTTCTTACCTCACTTCTCTACATCCTAGTAGTATTGGCATTACCTCCCAATTAATTCTTTTCGAATCCTTTTCTCAGATCCCCTTGTTTTGGGAAATCCAATCTCAGACAGTCCTTAATGAATGAATGAATAAATGCCCAAGTATTTATACCCAAATAGTACTTACTGTCTGGAAGGCACCAGGAGTTAACTACCTTGATTTATAGTGTCATAGTGTTTCTCCCTACATTACATAGCCCATCAGGATGCCTTTTATTTTATTCTATTCATCACAAGGAAAAGAGAGAATAACATATTGTATGTGGTGTTTATATGATGACCACAGTAAGACTCATTGCATACTCATTAATTCCAGCATTTGAGTAAGATGTTGGAGGGTGTTTTAGATATAGTCCTAAGCTCTGTTGAACAGGATGCTGATGGAGGTATCTCTGGGTGAAGGTCAAAAGGAAATAGAAAGTATCATTCGATTCAGAATAGTTCAGAATCTTCCATAAACAAAGAACACGATCCCAAGTAAAGGGAAACCAGGAAGTGATATGAGGAGAAGGAATTTGTTTACCCTCATTCCAACCACACAGGAATTTATTTTAATCAAAGCGAAACCATGGGTCAACATGGCTGGGCAAGGCCCTCAGAGTGTGAGGAATTAGATCCTAACTAAGAGACTATAAATCAGAGGAATTTAAGTCCATTTTTTATCTTTGTAGAAGTTGTTTAATGTTTCTCAGAAGAGTCTGGGTTTCCCTTTAACTCTTCTTTTTGAAATTCAAAAGAACATTTTTTGGGGGGATGTAACATATCAAATGGAGTTTCACAAAACTTAGATTTAAACTTCAGCACCAAATTTCTGTTAGGTCACCCAGTGTATTAGCATGATCAACACCTAGGATATGAATGATCCCCATCATTTTGTTTCCTCTTGGTAACCTTGTGGTACAGAGAGAGCAGTGGGCTTCAAGCCAGTCTCTTAATTTTCTTCCTGTTTAGAAAGGGGACTAAACACCTAACATCCGCAGTAGCTAGTGGTTCACAGGGGGACTGTGGACCACAAGGGTGTATATGTTCTTGCTGTCTTGTGGGAGCAGTGAAGTAGGGTTTCTGGCTTTTTATGAGAAACCAGGAATCTGTATTTTCATTGCGGTTATCCAATTGCAATATTTAAAAATCGCTGTGTGTGTGTGTGTGTGTGTGTGTGTGTGTGTGCGGGGGGTGGGGATGCATGTTAAAGTTTGAGAAGCATTACTTGAGTTTGCCTATTGAGGGGGGAAAATCAGATTCTTCACACCTGTAGCATCTGTGATTTAAAATCTACTTATATGGAGAAGAAAGGGAATAGTCCAAATGTCATAGACCTCCAATAGTAAGAGCCAGCAAAAAACTTTAAAGTGGCCTACTAGGTGTACCAGTTAATAATGCAGATTTTTTCCAATAGGTGGAGTTACACCTATGTTGATATATATGTGATTTGATATATATGCTATTTTGTTGTATTGAAAGCAAGCTTCAAAACTTCATGTGTTAAATTTGCTGAAGGTGTTAACATCATAGATCTTTTTACACTTAAAAATGTCTAATTTCATGCCCAAAAAAGAGCATTTGTGGAAAGTTTTAATTCACTGCTTTGTTTTGAAGAAAAGTGCTGCTGAAAGTTAGCATATACTTCGAGAAGGGTTTGGTAAATATGCTCCATCTCAAGACACTTGTGAACACTAGTTGAAATGCTTTAAAAGTGATGATTTTGATGTGAAAAACAATTTTGATGTGAAAGATGATTTTGATGTGGACGTCCAGGTCAACTGAAAAAGTTTGAAGACCAACAATTACAAGCATTATTGGATGAAAATACTTGTCAAACTCAAAAACAACTTGCAGAAATATTAAATGTTGCTTATCATACAATTTCTGATTATTTACAAGCAATGGGAAAGATTTTAAAGGAAGGAAAATAGGTGCCTCATCAACTGAATGAAAGACAAATGGAAAACAGAAAATTCATCAGTAAAATGTTGCTTCAATAACACAAAAGTCTTTTTTGCATTGAATTGTGACTAGCAATGAAAAGTGGATTTATTTGAGAATCTCAAATGCACAAAATCATGGGTTGATCCAGGTCAACCATTAACATCCACTAGAAGGCCAAATCGCTTTGGAAAGAAGGCAATACTCTGTGTTTGGTGGGATCAGGAAGGTGTGGTGTATTATGAGCTTCTAAAACCAGGTGAAACTGTAAATACTGATTACTACCTACAACAAATAATCAATTTGAACCATGCTTTGATCGTGAAAAGACCAGAATGGGCCAGAAGACATGGCAATGTAATTTTGCTTCATGTTGACGCACCATCACACACTTCAAAACCAGTTAAAGATACATTAAAAGATCTTGCCTGGGAAGTATTAACCCACCGCCATATTCACCAGACCTTGCTCCTTCAGAACACCACTTGTTCCATCGATGGCACACACACTTTCTGAGCAGTACTTCAAAATGTATGAAGAAGTGGAAAATTTGGTCTCTGAATGGTTTGCCTCAAAACAAGAAAAGTTTTATTGAGACAGTATCCACAAATTACCTGAAAGATGGGGGAAATGTGTAGCTACTAGCTATGGACATTACTTTGAATAAAGCACTTTTGATGTTTCTCTTGAAATTACTAATAGCATGTTTTCTGTAATTACAAAATCTGCCATTATTAACTAGTACACCTAGTAAAGTACTATTCTGTGTTTTGGTGTGCATAGTCAACTAGATAAGGAATGAGGTTAATGAAGGTAGATCATTTCACTATTTTCAGCCAGAGTTGTGTATTTCTGATAATGATAGATATTTTTTAATTGGGTTAACTAAAAATGTGTAATAAGAATTTATTATGTGTATATTTATTATGTGTATACTGCTGTTCTGAGCACTGTACCCAGGATTGGATAAAGTACAGTTTCTACCCTCAAAGCACTTGGAGTCTTAATGACAAAATATGACAAAGGTAGTCAACAGAGGCATAAATAGAGTGAAAATTCATTATAAAAGGAAGACTTGGCCGAATGCCCAATAATTCATCTGTGTAATCATTCAACACAATATTGTACTTACATTTTTAATTTGTATTTATTTGCTTAACATCTGTCTACACTCCTGCATTGAAAGCACTAGGCTTGCAAGGACTTATATTTATTGAATGATATGCCCATTGCTTACTTCCACATTTACATAAGCTCTGTTCCCAGGGAATGAAAATGTAAAAGAAATATTATAGGAAACAGCATGCTTGAGTCATTTCCTGTAATTTTGAGTCTCTCTTTCTCTAGAGAGAATATACATGAAGTAAAGTTGAATGTTTTAAATAACTGTGTTGAGATTTAACACATATATCATACAATTCATTCATTTAAAGTGTATAATTCAATGACTTTTAGCATATTCAGAGTTGTGCATCTGTCACTACAATTAATTTTAAAATCCTTTCATTACCTCCAAAAGAAACCCTGCACTTCTTAGCTTTCACATACTACTTCAACCCCCAACTCTTCTATCTCTTAACCTCAGCCTTCGACAGCCGCTAATCTACTTTCTTACTACAGATGTGTCTATCATGGACAATTAATTAAATGGAGTCATACAATATATGGCAATCTGTGATGTGCTTTTTAAATTTTAGCATAATGTTTGAAAACTTCAATAAAATTTATCTTCATTCTAGATTTCCTCAATTAGGAAAAAGAAACATAGGCAAGGGAAGATGTCAGAATATTATATATAAGTACTAATGACCACCATATTTTGAGCTGTATCAAGCTTTTGTTTATAAACTTGGAAACACACACATTTGTTCTGTTTATCTCTCATTTGTTTTGAACTAAGTTTTTATTAGTGGGGCTTATGTGAGAACTAACTGGTTCTAGGAAAAATTGTAAAATGAATAAAGTTTATGCACTTTTTGAGCAGCACTTCAAAATGTATTTAATGTTGGCTGTTGTTATATATCAATTTCCTAGGTTGTAAATTTGGTTTAGAATATTATAAAAACCTCACATGAAAGTTTGTTAAAGTAAAATGAGTTATCCCATGTAAATCACTTAAAACAGTATCTGACACTATTAGCCATTTTTACTTTCTCTAGTATAGATGACCAGTATCATATATAAGGTGTGGCCAAGTGTTACAATAGGATCATTATCAGAGGAGTCCCACTCTCAAATTTTATTCTTCTTGAACTTAATTCTCTTTCTTTCTAGCACACTCATAGTTATCTTTATACAGTAGGTTTGAATTCACTACAATCCTTTAGAAAATTAGCTAATGCTCTAGGCTAGGGGTGTCGAACTCAATCAGAGAAGGGGCCAAAATCTAAAATCCAGCCTAAATCGCGGGCCGAATGGTTTACTGAACAGTCATAAACTGTCATTGTGATGGAAACGCAGCGGAGTGCAGTGATGACAGCGCGATGCGGGCCACATTGCAAGGTCTGGCGGGACGGATTTGGCCCGCGGGCCTTGTGTTTGACACATGTGCTCTAGGCCATTACAGTTGACCTAAATTTCTTAGTGTACTTGAGCCAATATTGATGACCTCCTTCTCTTTGGACAAATAGCTATAGTACTGCATATAACCCATACTTTATATTTACCTTGATCACATCCAAGCCACAGTTGAACTTCTTTTTGATAGAAATGGGAGTTTCTGATTCATGTTTTCATTCATTCATTTATTCAACAAACTCTTATTAAGAATCTATGATGTAAAAAAACTACTTTTAAAACATTGTGTAACATTTGGCTCCCTTCTTCAAGGTTGTTAAAAAAAAGAATAGCCTTATAAAAAACTCACTTGGGTACAAGGCAGAATGGAGTATTGTAGCTCTCTCAGGAAGATGGAAACTATGCGTTGTTGAAAATAAAAGGAGTGATGTGGGAGAATTTGGAACCAGGAACTAAGGAGAACTTCAGGAGCAGACTCAGAGAATAGAGAATCATCAGAAAGGGACAGCAGAATGCTCTGAGGATGACCAATAGCTGTTTTTATTATGGTTAAACTCTGTGAAATCGCAAGAAATACAAGTGTATCTCATCAAATGAGCAGGGCACAGAGATGGGTTGATGAGGAGAAGGTCTTCATTTGGGGTTCCAAGCAGGCTAAGTATCTGCTCACATCAAAGAGATATAGCAGTACTTCTTTAAGAGATCTACCCAAAGAACTGAATTTGGTTTCAGGTCTGTATGTTATGAGCAAAAACAGGAAAATCAAGCATGGACCTCAAGACACAGACCCAAGATTATGCCTTGATTGTAGGGACAAAACAGAAGATTTAGTTATTAAACTTGAAGCAGCAAATTTTATCTGATATTTAATTCCAAGCATTTGTATAGAATATCATATTCCCACGAAGGTCCCAGAATCTGGAGTGGGACTAGCCTGTGGTTTGGGACCTGGTCAGCCTCAGCTAGGAGGGGAAAGGAGTGCTGGAGGGGTGAGACTTGGTAATTATAATGAGTCTCTTTACTTGTTTCCAGTTCCCCGTCTGTTAGCTCTTATATTCACTGTCTGGCAAGAAGGTTGTACTTTTGGATTAAGTTCTTTTGAATCTTATCTGAATTCTCTTTGCTCAGGTTTCCAAATTGCTCTGGGTGACATCTGCCTGTCACCAGTAAAACCAAAAGGACAGCAAGGTAGATTGCCTTGCACGGGGCAGACAGGTAATTGCAGCTTTAATTTTATTTTGTTTTTAGAAGGATCCAGGTGTCCAACTTCTTTATCTCACAAAAGAACCTTAATAAATGTGGGAGTGTTGGCAGACAAGATGGCCCAGTGGGCAGTCGGCCCATCAGATGTGTTAGCCTTCTGCTATTCAAATAGGACTTCCCATGGAAGCATCACACATCAGGAATTCTCTGCTGGTCCAAGCAGTTCAACAGCTTCCAAGCTAGGAGCACAATTAGAGACACGGAGACCTCTAAGCAGCCAAGAGATACATTTCACCTTGGAAATTCAGATCTCAACAGAGTGCTCATTCCATGTGAACATAAATCATTCGCTTGAAAGGCCTTTCTTGTGAAACCAAATTCCCTGGAACTGGAATCTCTTGGCTAGTTGGTGGGTATGTCTCTGACTTTGAAAAATTGATCGCTTAAGAAATTGTGCATATATAAACTATAAGCTGTATTTTCTAGAATCTGGGTTTAATTGTCTTCCTTTTCAAAACTACCTGCTTTGCTGCCCGTATGCACAGAATGGAGTCAGATGTGGGAAAAGTAGGGCTTACTCATAACTCTAATAGGTCAAGGCTTGGGTCCAGGATGAGCAGCGGCCTCAGGAGCCTGGTGAGGATCGACAGCACCTTGAAGTACTAGTGGGTCTAAGGAAATCAACGATGAGTGAGAATGAGGGGCATTTTGCAGAAGGAAAAGCCCGAGGCCTCAGAAGTGGGAATTCAGAATAAGGAAATGGTATATGTATGTTTTCTATGGGGACTGGATGGAGCATGTGGGCAGAACTATAGTTCCTAGAAACATGGGGATGGGGGTGGGTGTAAAAGACAGGAGACACCAATCAACTCTGGAACTCAGATATGGGGCTAGAATTGTGGGTCGCAATGGAAGGGGATAGTCTAGAAAGGAATAAAGACCAGCGACCAGAAGTGATTACAGTTAGGGACCCAAGGATCTCAATATAACCGTTCTTCCATTCTTTAGGTCCCAGGGCAGTGTCACTTCAGCTGTCTTCTGAGTCACCAGAAGGTACTATCTTTTACAGGCAAAAAGAAATTGTGAAAAAAAGGACCTCTTGAACTTAGAGGAAGCAGCTAGATCCAATTATGGATTCTAGCAAGTGTGTTTATTTCCTGGACGTTGGAAACAAGTTGGCTCAGACCTACTGTCCTGAGATGTGGCAGAGTCAGGGGGAGAAGGGGCTCAAGGAAAATGACCTTAGAGAAAAACTTTCTTGGATTAGGAAGATTTCCCCTTTCCCTGGCCTCCTGCCTACTAGAATAATCAAGTGGAAGTTCCTTTGACAGAGTGGAAATGGTTGGCGGTGGGCCTGTTCTGGAAGGGACAACTGGATCTAGTCCTGGACAAGTCAGAGGACTCTCAGAAATTAGATACAACTGGTGAAGGAAACGTTTCTAGGATGTGAGCTTCACCAAGGGCCTCCTAGTGCAGCCCCAGTGAGAACAAAAGAGGAGGAATCCAAGAATGAAAACAACCAACTGGGGATCAGTCAGCAAGGGCTCCAAAAAGCCAGTATTTGCTGGTTTGGAGGATGTGGTTAGGCTCCAGAAAGGACTGGCACAGGATTTCAACACTCAGAGGAGGGAAACCTGCAAAAACTGGGGACAAAGCATAGCTGATTTTCCATGTTTTTATGGGGACAGGTCTCTGAAGGCTTCCTTGAGGCACGCCACTCCACTTCATTCAACTTGATTCAACTCCACTCCATGTTATGCCATTCCAATTTATTTAGCTTCTATTCAGGCTGCAGCTGTGCTAATGGAGTGGTGCAGAAAGAGTTCCATAAAGTCTGTTTCATGGGGGACCAATCTTGTGAACTCCCCTTCAAAAAAAGTTCCATTTTATTTTCTTATGCAGAGTCATCATCTTCAAGTGTGTTGAAAATTTGCAAAAATTTTTTAACCTGTGTTTCTGCAATATATTTAGCTATAGGAAAGTTTTTTGCCTTTTACTTACTTAGTGAGAGCCCATAGAATTATTTGAGGGGAACCATAGGATTAACACAATTTTGGTGGCTGGTTGAGATCTAGGGATGGCACCAAAATGTAAGTGTCCAGATAGACCAAAAAGGAAAAGCACTTTTAGTATAAGCCGGTGCCTCTGGAGCTTTATGGATAGTGAAATGCTGGGATAGGCCTTAACATATAAGTGGGCTTAGCTCCAGGACTTACTCAAGGAATGTCATTAAGGTTTTGGTCAGAAAACCTTCGAGGGAAAAGATGCATTTTTAATTTTTGGCTGTTGTTCAGCTTTAAATGTTAAGAATTACCAGTTGGCTAGTTTAATGGCTCTCTCTCTTTTATTTATTTATTTATTTTTAAATAAGAGACTCTATGTCAGAAGACATTCTCATGAGAACTCATGTTCATGGTTATACTCAAAAAAATTTTATATGAATCCTACCTCGGCATTCTAACTGTCTCTTATGCACTGGACCAAATTATTTGGCACTGAATGTTTTATAGTGTGATATGATGCGATATTGTTTGCAATATTTTTCATGTTTCTAAATGCACTACAACATTATGACCATTATTCTATTTCTCTTTCACTGACTTTCCCAAAATTTCAAAAAATGTAAACTTTCTATTCTATTCTTTATGACTTTCTTATAAACAAAATACACTCATGTTATCACTCTTAGTCTATCTTGTGTTTCTATTTCTCTCTCCTTTCTTCCATCCTTCCTTTCTCTCTTATCTTATTTTCTTCTTCTTAAATGTTTATTCTTCCAAAAGGGCCTCAAAAATTGTTTTATTTAAGCTACTTAGTGTTTCTGCACCCCAAACAATGATTTCTTTTTTTTCTATTTTAAAGACAATTATGTAAGATTTTTTCCTGCTCTCCTTTGAGGCACATAGGGTGAGTGGTATTATATCTATTTTACAGATAAAAAATTTAAGGGATAGAGATAAATATTTATCTAAAAGCATTGCTATGGCATTGAAGATTGCAGTGCAGTTAAATGGTCTATTTTTCAGAGTTTTCTGCAGTATATAGAAGTTGCGATGCCTGGAGAATTTTCCATGGAGAATTTTCGAAATCTCAAAATCACAGGGTCAACCTGTCACCCAGAGATTCTTCAGTGTTGACCCTTGAGTGCAAACTTGGACAACTGGGATTTTCTCCGTATGCTGAGGGTTGAGAACCTTCTTCCCAAAGCATATCCCATTGAGCTAACTTTATTTATCACAGCGAGGCAGCACATTGTCAAATTCACCTTCTTAAGAGCACGGCACCGGTTTGGCCACACAGATAAGAATGATCCCGGAAGATAGAGCTTAAAATCGGTCTTGTGAGAAGCAGATGTTAACTGTCACCTGCCAAGGAAACAGGAGGACCCGGCACTCTTTGATATATTTGGAGGTGACAAAAAAAAAAAAGACACTTTAAGTCAGTAGCCTTTCTAGGAAATATATCTAAATACCAGCCAGGAGATAGAGGCCATTGGCCTATTACACACTGAGATTATGAGTACCTACTGCCATCCATATACCATTGTTGCAAAGTATAGTAAACATATCCACACTGTCTGAAGTTAACTATTATTTTATTCCACAATTTGGAGATAAAGAAGATAGGTTAAAGTATGGTTAACACTTACAGTTACTTAAATGATGTGAATATGCTAAAAACAATTTGTGTGTGTGCATGCGTGTGTATGTGTGCACACATGCGTGCATGTGTTTTCATTTTATGAGAAAGAGGGCATTAAGTGTCCATTTGTCATGTGGATATTTTCCTTGGGCTGGAGCTGCAGCTTGTATACTTGATTCTCAGGACAGCAGGGAAGCAAATGTCCTTGTTCTGGTTACCATCACCTATTTCCTTTTATTTTGGTCACAGATAAGTATGTATGTTTTTTTAATTTTAATTTTTTCCAGTTTTATTGAGATATGCTTTGTATATGACCTTATATAAATTTAAAGTATACAACATAATAACTTGATATATGTATAAACTCCAAAGTGATTACCACAATACAATTAGTTAACAACCATCAGCTCAAATAATAACAGTTTGGGGCGGGGGGTGTGATGAGAATTTTTACAATCTACTCCCTTAGCATTTTTTCAAATAAACAATACAGTATTGTTAACTATAGTTACCATGTTGTACATTATATTCCCAGAACTTCCAGAAGAGGGACCACACTAGGAACCTCATCTTCTTCACATAAAAGATGATGTGATTGTGAGGGAGTCAAGAAACTGTCCTCTCAGGAAAGAGGATTTTGCTGTGTCCCAACCCTCGGAGAATCAGCAATGAACATGTGATGCTGAGCATTTGGGCCAGGGACAGGCTCAGGTGTTAAGTGCCTATCTCAGTTTTCATTTTCCAAAATGTACTCTGAGGTAAAAATTTGGGTTCAAATAACGAGTTGGGAGTGGATGCCAGGAAGGATGTATGGAAGAGGAAGATAGGAGAGCCAATAAACGGTGTGTTCCTGAGTGCACTATGAGACTGGGCAATTGGGTGTGCTCTTGCTAGGGACCCTCAACCAAGGGGCAAAGAAATTGGGTTATTTAAATCCCAAGTCTCATTTCTTATTTAACTCGAATGCAGAGATGCATGTGTGAACTTTAGGTGTCTTCTAGGGTAGGTAGAAGGCAGCTGCTAAGGATGTCATTGGGAAGTCCGCAGGGCACAGAATCTAATTCTATAATATAGGGGTGTCGAACTCAATCAGAGAAGGGGCCAAAATCTAAAATCCAGCCTAAATCGCGGGCCGAATGGTTTACTGAACAGTCATAAACTGTCATTGTGATGGAAATGCAGCGGAGTGCAGTGATGACAGCGCAGTGCGGGCCACATTGCAAGGCCTGGCGGGACGGATTTGGCCCGAGGGCCTTGTGTTTGACACATGTGCTATAATAAGATGTGCCTCTGATATGCTGGGCAGTCTGCTCAACTGGTTTGCTCATGCAGAGTTGAGGATGGTGGGAAAACCAGCTTGCAAATATTTGTACACTGCTGATAACTCCCATTATTATGATTTTGGCATAGGAGATTTTTATATGTTAATTTTAAACCCCCTTGAGCTTATTTAATTTTTTAAAATTAGTTTGGGAGGCTATGGCATGCGTTGAGTGACTGCTTGCATACTTGTATGTATAAGTCTAGTTACTGAAGGAGGACCAGTTGTACATATCAGTGCATCTATGTTATAACACACCATGCCTATCATGAGCATGCAAACTTACAAGAAAATGGTACAACATCTTGATTAGAAAATAGCTCTCTAGGCTGGCTGGCATGGCTCAGTGGTTGAGTGTCAACCTATGAACCAGAAGATCATGTTTGACTCCCAGTCAGGCCATATGACTTTGTTGCAGGCTGAATCCGCAGTGTGGAGCATGCAGGAGGCAGCCGATCAATGATTCTCTCTCATCATTGATGTTTCTATCTCTCTCTCCCTCTTCCTTCCTCTGTGAAATCAATAAAAATATATTTAAAAAAGAGAAAATAGCCTTCTGTGCAATGTAATATGTTTAATATAATTTTTTTTGAAATAGATCTGAGATCAGTAGTTGCTGGATAGAAACCAATTACTTTTCTTGGGCCTTTTAAAAAACTATTTCTTACTGAGTGGTCCATGTATTAACATTAGGAATAGCAAAGTTGACCACACCAAATACTGAAATTTGAGGCCATTGGTAATGGTCATGAGGCATGAGAGCCGATGTAGACAATGATGTTGAAGTCAGTCTCTCTTCCTCATGACCAAGGAGAGGGTAGACAACCCAGCAATGTATAATGTTGAAAGAAACAGTCCCATTAATCAGAGTGAGCATCTTAGAAATATTTTTGTGTCAAAACTGGGCAGAATTTTAAAAAATATGAGTGGAAAAGCAGAATGAATTAGCTATCAAAACCACTTTTTTCAAATGACCCATAGACAAAAAATGAACTCATCATTTTTCACTATTTGTCATCAAAGTCTTTCTGGTTTGGCAGGTTGATGACCTAATGATTTTTAAATGGGGTTGGTATAAAGGCTACACATGTTTTCTTGCCACTTGGATGAATTTTCTGTGGGCTTGGAGGGAAGCTAGCCTTGAAGAAATACATAATTCCAATAGCCAGTAGTGTTTGAATATATTAAAATATATGTGGCATCATTGTTATTTTAGGCTTTTATATTTCTCTTTATCTCTGTTTCTCTCTATTTATATAAAAAATAAGAATATATATAGAGAGTAGACATTTAAAATGCATATACATACTGTGTCAGTAAAAATCTAGTAAGGAAAGCAAAAACCATTCCAGTTATTTTAACAGAGAAAATTTAATATATGGAATTTATTAAACAGATATTAGAATACTAAAATTTGCTAAATAAATAACAGATGTGTAAGCAGTTACTATTTCTTAGGTTAAGAAGGAGTTGGGATTATCAGAAGCTTGGAGGGGGGAACCTGATCTGAGGGGATGCAGTGAGACTATTTCTTGGAATATGGGGCAAAAAGATGTATGTAAAACTATAGGATTGGAGACTGTACTCAAAAGCCAGTGCTAGGGGGATGCTCACCAAAACAATAAGCCAATAGGAAGAGGCATGACTTTCTAGTCTCTTCTCACCTTTCAGTCTTCCTCTAGAGTAGGGGTGTCGAACTCAATCAGAGAAGGGGCCAAAATCTAAAATCCAGCCTAAATCGCGGGCCGAATGGTTTACTGAACAGTCATAAACTGTCATTGTGATGGAAACGCAGCAGAGTGCAGTGATGACAGCGCAGTGTGGGCCACATTGCAAGGCCTGGCGGGACGGATTTGGCCCGCGGGCCTTGTGTTTGACACATGTGCTCTAGAGCCTCTTACTTTACAGCCTAGCAGAGAGCAGATGGCAACACAGAAATAAGGTCTGTAGAGTTCCAGTCCCAGCATCCAAATCAGTGTTTAGGGTGGACTTGGAGATGAAACAATAGTAGCTTAATGGCCACCATGCATGTGTATTGGATTGAATCATGTGATGTTGCTAATGTTCAATAAAAATATTTTTAATCTTCAAAAAGGGCAGTTTCATATGGTTCATACTAATACAGGCATAGTCTACAGCCATACCACCCTGAACGCGCACGATCTTGTCTGATCTCGGAAACTAATACAGGCATATACATACTATATTATATATAATTAAAATATATTTCATGTGTTCATAAACTTCCACCCTACCTTATAAATGTATACATACATACATACATACATACATAATCAAATAGTTTTTTAAGGTGCAAGTTTTCGTTTCTACACTTAAGTATGTCAAAGGAAGCTGGTACCATTCTCTAAATGAGATAGAACATACACACACACACACACACACACACACACATACACACACACACACTAGAGGCCTGATTCATGCACCAGTGGGGTCCCTTGGACTGGCCTGCAGGATTGGGCCAAAACCAGCTCTTTGTTATCCCCAAGGGGTCCCGGATTGTGAGAAAGTGCAGGCCAGGTCGAGGAACCCCACTGGTGCATGATCAAGGCTGGGGAGGGATTTGGAAGGTTGGCCAGCTAGGGAGGGACCACGGGAGATCTCCAGGGCATGTCTAGCCCCTCTTGCTTAGTCCCGATTAGCCAGACCCCTGCAGCAAGTTAATCTACCAGTTGGAGTATCTGCCTCCTAGTGGTCAGTGCACACCATAGAGAGCAGTTGAGTGGCCTTAGAATATCATTAGCATATTACACTTTGATTGGTTGAATGGCCGACCAGTTGACCAGACAGTTAGCATATATATATATATATATATATATATATATATATATATATATATATATATATATATAATGTGGTTGACTCTTTTTCCCCCCCTGAGACTCACTAGAGTGTTTAAATCAAACCTATATTTATAGTTTCTAAAATGTTGATCCATAGACCACTTTCTTGTTACACATGTTACCAACAAAAGCAGAAGGCAGAGAATCACTGCCATCCCTACAAAAGAAATGGCTCCTTTTATAAAATTCTTTAAAAATATACAGTATACAGTTTTTGAGCCTCACCAAAGGTGGCAATGTAATAAATACACTGGCTTAGTTCTACCTGTTCAGCAAGGCCCACCAACTACCTGTTATAAGCCCTCTCCTTTTTGGATTTTTCCAGGGCTTTGCCCATTGTTTTCTCGTTCTCCCCTTGACATTTGGTTTATGACTGTTCTCTTGCCCTTTGGTTTATGATTCAGTCCTACAGAGGAGAAGTGGAACCATTCGATGGGGCACTCATCATTATCACAGCCGATCATTTCAGTACATGGGCTCATTCTGAATGGGAACGTCTAGGATGGGAAGGTCTGCAGGGGATGCTTCCCTCTACTTTGGCCTTGGAGTGTTTCTTCTTCTTGGAGTCCTTTGCTATCTTCTCAGGCATTCCTGAGATGATCTCATTGTTGTAGTGATTATTGCCTGCATTCTCCAGATTTTCAGACCTCTTGTTATTGGGCTTTTCTAACTGTGTGATTGTCTTGTTCTTGGATTTATCCTGGCCAACTTTGCCACTGTGGCCAGTGGTGTCATTGACCTTTTGCTGTGCCTCAAAGAGTTCCATGTGGTTGTCCACCTGCCTGGTCCTGTTTTCCACCAGCTCCACCAGATGACTCACAATCAGGATCTTCTCCTCGCCCAGCTCCTGGCTCCAGATCAGGGCTCTCTGAATGCAATGCAGCATTCTCCTCTTCTGGTTGCTGTCTGTCTCCCATTTAAACTTTTCATAATACTCATCTAGTTCCTTCAGGATTTGTTTTCCCCGTTACTCATGGCTGCTAGCCTGTCCCACAGGACCCTGGGGCCTGGGTGGGAGGCATAAGCTTCATCCTCGGTGGAGGCAGGAACGCAGCTAACCAGCCTTCCCCCCCGGCCCTGGAGCACCACCATTACTCTACATGGTTGACTCTTGAACAACATGGGTTTGAACGGCACAGGTTCGCTTACATGCAGATTTTCCCCCAATAAATATACAGTTTGCCCTCCATATCTCCAGGTTTTGCATCCATGGGTTTAACTAACAGCACATCAAAAACAGTATTTTCAATCTGTTATTGATAGAAGGTTAACTCTACGTGGAGGGTTAACTATATGTGTTGATGTATGCCATTTTATCAAAAGGACTTGAGCATTTGTGGATTTTGTTATCTGTGGGATGTTCTAGAACCATTCCCTGAAGATATTGAAGGATGACTGTAGTTAACGTTTTTGAGGGTCAAACGCTATACAGTGATTTTTTTTTTTTTTTTTAATTTTTACTGTCCAGAGGCCGGCATCTCTAACCTCCACATTGTTCAGAGGTCAACTGTATATAAATTCTCCATCTATCAATAGGTGCATTTTTCCTGGGCCTCTATGACAATTGCACCGACATGATTTTGTATGATGGCTTTTGCCACTGCAGTGTTTTCTCATCATGGATACTTCATTGATTTATCATCCTGCTGCCTTGATCGTGACTCAAATCAAGAGTCCACAGTGAGCACGTTCCAGACACTAAGAGGCTTGACTGGAGACGCCTCGTATCTAGATGAGGAAACAGGCGTTACAAATAATTCCTTTAAGGACTGGAATCCCCTTGCAATATTTGTCATGGTTTAGTGTTGAGGTTCTGTCTCTTAGAAAGGCGGCTGTGTGTTTTGTGAGCTGTACACTTTCGGGCTGGGCTCTCCTAGTCTAAAAGGAGTTTTCTTTATGCGGAGTGATTCAGAGGCTGTTGAGTAAGTCGTTAGTAAAGGCACATGGTGTGCTCATAACATGTGAACCTTTCTTGAGCACTTGTCAATGGCTATTGTGCTTTTCCTGAGGGCCCTGGTGCAAACTCCTGTCTTGTTTATTTGATTTCCATCACTTTAAATAGAATGAGAGGAGAGAGGGAAGCCTGGCAGAGCTAGACAAGGGTATGGGGCCGTGAATCTAAAAGATCTCTGAAGTCTTTGTGCAGCTCCCATGTGCAATTCATTTCAGGGAATTCCGCAGACAGCTTTCCCAAAGTAGGCATTTCCTTTAGCACAACCCACGATCCTTTTCTAGCCCCTGGGCCCCAAAGTCCCCTCTTTCCTCTGACAAACCAATGCCACAGTTTCAAAGTGATTCAGCCGGCGTCCCAGCAATGCCTTCTAACTCTGCCTCTTTCACAATAGCAGGGCATAGAGGAAACTGACAAATGGGCTATTTTTGAACCAGAAGCTGGCCCAACTGTCAGGCGAAATAGCAGCCGACTAATGTTTGTGGGATAGCCCGCTATGAAAGATGACTTTATAATTGCCCTCCAGATCCCAGGGATAACAGTGGATGTTGAAATCGGCATAACCCTCTTAGGCTTTTCAAATCCGACCTCCAGAGGCCCAACAGACTGCTGGCAGAGCTTTCACCTGGCTATTCAGATGGCCGCTATCTCCCCTGTTTGCCCACATGTTTCCTAGGCATTTTGTTTACCCCTCACATGGTTTGTGTCCTATTAATATGTGGTGGCCTCTTAACAGAGGGACATGCTATCACCTTGACTGCTTATAAGATCCTTTTGTATCTAATCCTCTCAGCATTTTTTTTTTCTTTCCATCTGTCAGTGGGCTTTTCTGCCCAGGGGTCAGCACATCAACACTTCACTCTTCCTCCCCTGAAGACAGCTCCTGTTTCTGAAGTCCCTTTCTGGGGAAGCCTGTTGGAGCGATTTGCACAGGACCAGTAGAAGAGCTGAAGGAAAATAACCCCACAAAGCCACTGCATTCATTTAATTGATACCTTAATGAGGATTCAATTGAAACGGGGATCTTCCCGGGACCATAGTTTCACATTCTTATTTCAAGAGCACTTGCTATGGACTTGGACTTTAGTACAAAGTTAAGGTGAATTTTGGAAACCCGTTTTTTGTAGGGAAGATGGAATGTTCTAAATAAAATAATGGTGTCTTCTCACATTTGCTTCTTCTGTTAAACATGTGGGTATTGTGCGATGTTTGTAATCTGGAGGCAAAGTGCATGGGGAAAAAATAGGTTTCTAGCTTTTTTTTTTTTTAATAATTCTCAAACCCTTTCACTATTACCATGTAGTTGAATTTCTTGCATTTTCTCAATCAGGTGGTTACTAAGGGGGAGTTGGGGTAATGCTGTCATTGACTCCAATCAGCAGGCAGGGTGGGAGGTGATTTATGGGAGTGACCTTCAATGATAAGATGAGCAAGTCCCTATTTGTGCTCTTGAACATTCCTTAGCTTATTGTCACAAGTAATGGAACAAGGTTGATGTGGCTTGCAGTTTCCAAACTTTCATGCTAACTAGGAATTGTTCAAGTCAATGACACTGGGACTAAGACTTAGCAGTTCAGCACCAGTGGAATGTGGAATGGAGTTATGGAGTCTCAGAGTGCAGTATCTGAGCTTCAGAATGACCTGGAATGTTTCACAGAAATGCATTTCCAAGGCCCACCCCAGACCTGCTTACTCACAGAATTGGGATGAGAACATTGGAGTCCATAAGTTTAATAGGGCACCTCCAATTCTAACTTCTACCAAAGTTTCAAAATCACTTTCATAGCGGGGTGGGGTGGGCTAGAAGGGGTCAATGGGGCGGGGGAGGGACATATGTAATACTTTCAACAATAAAGCTCTAAAAATGATTTAAAAAAAGAAAGAGGGGGGGGGAGTATATAGGAGGAATAAATGGTGATAGGGGAAATTAAAATAAAATAAAATCACTTTCCTAAAGGAAATGGTAATTCTAATTGGTATCAGCAGAGGTAAACCATACTCCTTTGTCATGATTAAAAGAATGCATTGCTTTAAATATGCCAGGAAGGATATTCATGCTGATTTGTGAGAATTGTTTATCTGAAGGAATATAATGAAAAGACTTAGTTTTGGGAGGCTTTCCTTTCCTAAACTACTTTGAAAAGACCACTTCACCATATTCTCATTTCATGTGTTGTTCACTTTTGTCTCCAACAGTTTTGCTCACTTTATATTTTAGACACAACAGAGTAAAAATAATCATCTTGTTATTGCCCAGGATGTTGTGTCAATGACGATATATAATAAGAATTAACTAAACACGAGTCAGCAAGCCCTTCTTATTTAATCCCTACTTATGAAGTATTTACCCAAAGCATTAATCTAGAAAACCTCAGTGAGGATGTTATGGGTCCTCTAGGCAATCTTTCGGATAATAAATTTTCATAAAATGCTAGGACTCAAGTTATAATGGAAGAAAATGTATATGTTACCCCCCCCCCCCCAACCTCTCTATTAAATGAAAGGTACAGCATAAAAACCAATTTGAAAAAGACAATTATTAAGCCTGGTGACTTGAGGCTTTAAGGTGTATTATTCTGTCACTCTGGCTGTTCTTGCATTTCATGTTGGCGAAAAACCACAGAAAGTAAAACAGGCTCCCAGGACACAGTTATTTCCATACCCTCCCACATAGTATTCTCTTTGGAGCAAGCAATTTGTCTACACTCAACTTTTCCTTGTTGGTTCTCCGAAGCAGACAGGCTTTCCCCAAACCCCTGCAGCTATTCGTGCTGTTAATGTTTGCCCTTCACAAATGAATCTTTTGTGCTGCTTGTTACTGGACTTGGACTGCTGTCTTTCCTTCTCTGCCATTTTTTTTTAAATGAACAATAAGAGCAAACAGCTTGGGATGAAAGGGTGGGGGGTGAGGAAGGATGACTTCTGGTTGGTCAATCATGATGACGCAGTTTATGGGTTTGGAGGAATCTCTTGTCAAGAGACATAGGGCAGAATCACCTCGTAAGTCAATAATGTGTTCACATGACGAAGAACTAAGGATAAGAGAAACCCCGAGGTTTCTGCTGCTGAACAATGACCAAGTTCACTGGTGTTCTCAGGTGCATGGGAGAAAATAGGCTCTCATTGTTAAAGCGGCATCACCACCTGCCTTTGTTTCTGTTTCCCTTGCTGCAGCATTAACACTATCTTGTCAATCTGGAGACAGGTGGATATTTAGCCAGTCAGTGTGCTAAATAGCTTGCTCTTGTTGATATGTATCTTTGTGCACTCTTGGACTAGGTATATAAGTAACTGAAACATTTATTAGACACCAATTATCACAAGATTCAGTTAACCCTTCATTGAGTAGTTCTGTCTTAATATCATGCTATGCTGAAACCTAAAGGCTTGGCAAACTAAACTTGGTGGGTTATGAATATTGACATTTAAAATATTTATTTTTTCCTAATTCAAGTAAGACTTTCTTTTTTTTTTTTCCTTTATAAAAATCTCTCTATATAAAAGGCTAATATGCTAAGTGTTCATCCAGGTAATAACATCATATACCGTATTTTTCGGACCATAAGATGCACTTTTTCCCCCCCAGAAGTGGGGGGAAAAAGTCCCTGCGTCTTATGGTCCAAATATAGCCTACACATATATTTAAAAAAAAAAGGTTTTTTACTTGCCCGGCTCTGTGTGGTCTCTGTGTGCTTGCCCGGCTCTAAAATGGTTCTAAATGCTGCTGTTTACTTTACAGGGTTGATTACATGTGTTTATGACTGTGATGTTGGGTTTTAATGCACATAAAATATTTTAGGACACTATTTGTTTCAGAATCTTTTTTTCTTCATTTCCCTTCTCTAAAAACTGGTGCGTCTTATGGTCCGGAGCGTCTTATGGTCCGAAAAATATGGTAGCAATACCCGGCTTCCTAGCTTCCTTGCAATTTCTTCAGCCCAGGGACACTATTTACTTTATAGCCAGGTGGAAACATTTCACACTTTAATAAAAATGTCTGTGAAGCATTTTCCTGTGCCTCATCTCATTTGATCCTCCTGGAGTAGGTACCTAGTATATAGGAGATTTGGTGGAATTCTATTTTCTTTTCATTAGTCAGAAAACAGAGATTTACAAAGTTTAGAAACTTGACCTGATTGAAAAGAAGTAAGAAATAGTGGACCTTGAAAATGACTCCAAGTTTTCTCATTGCACAGAATATAGTTAAACACACCTGTAGTTAAATATTTTACCCTTTGTTCTCCTTGATAATAATAATAACGTGGTTCATGTTGATATTTACTGCTGTATTGCTGACAATTACCTGAAAGAGAAGTTGGGGTGATTCACTGGGCTGGAAAAAGTTTAGCTATATCAGAAAGCAGGTCTAATTAAGCAAGTTTATTCTATATACTAGTATATAAAAGGCTAAGTTGACTCATGCATACACAATACATATAAAGCTCTTGCTGGCTCCAATCACACACGTGTGTTTTGATCTGTCATTGTCGATTGTGAATTTGATTAACATTTCAATTATAGAGAAAGGATGAATAGCAATATTAAAATATTTCTTCTAATTAATTTCCTTTCAATGTGCACAATTTTATGCACCAGGCCACTAATTTATATATGTAAAATAGATATACTACATCTATTTATAGTCTATAGCTTGATGAATTTTTGTAATATATAAGGCTATGTAACCACCATCCAGGTTAAGATGCAGAATTTTCTAGCAGCCCAAAAGGCTTCGTTCTACCACTGCCCAGTCAATATATATCTCCACCCCAAGAAAGATTATTCTAACTTCTACTCTCATATGTATATTTTACCTTTTCTTGAGCTTCACATAAATGGAATACTACAGAATTTATTCTTTTGTGTTTGGTCTTTTTGAGACAAACCATAATTATGTCCATGAGATTCACCCTTGCTGTTGCACACTTTTTCATGGCTGTATAATACTTTAACTATACTATAATTTATTTACCCATTGTATTATTGATAGACATTGGATTGTTTACAGTTTGGAGTTTCAGTGAGAATTCTTTTGCAAGTCTTTTGGTGAATATATACAATTATTTCTGTTGGATATATCCAGAAGTTTTAGAAGTGCTGAGTTGTAGGGTGGGTATATATGTTTAGCTTTAAGAGATACTGTCTAATAGTTCAATGTTCTTTTAAGAAGTTTTTAATGTAAATTCAATCTAAATATAAGATAGATAAATTTAAAACATTTATATTAGTCCCAATATTAGGAGGAAAATTCCACTCTGGGTGAATATTTATTCCAAAACAATTTCAAAAATCATGATTAGCAAATTAGATAATGACTGAATGCCATTTTCCATAAGTAGTTGTTCATCTGATTCAAAGCTTTATAGATAAAAGTTGTTTACAAATTAGAATTAGCTGGAACTCTTTCAGCTTCGTTATTTCCATGCATTTTAAGCTGTGGGACAAGCCATGATTTATCACTATTTCCTAAAACTGCAGGTCGAAACCCTATTAAGGATTATGCAACTCTATATCTTTGAAGGAACAACAACAACAACAACAAAAATTTTAAAAAAATGAGGGTGGGATAGACTGGAACAGAAGCCTTTTTCCAGTTGGATATAATTATCATATTTCTGTGAAACTCACAGACCATGACCCCAAATAAGAACACAAAACTAGATGTTAGAACACCATAACAAAAAAGGGGGAAAGGTGATATTCTGCAGTTTTGAGATTCAATTTTATGTCTGTTGTCCAAAGGAATAAATTTTAACTTCTCTTATAAATGAAACATTCAGTCTTTTTCAGAGCTAGCTTTTAAAAATCCACACAATAATAGAGTAATATATATTGACTTGATGTGAAAGCCTTGACTGTATATATTAAATATATTTTTTGATTTTTTTACAGAGAGTAAAGGAGAGGGATAGAGAGCTAGAAACATTGATGATGAGAGAAACATTGACCAGCTGCCTCCTGCACAGCCACCATTAGGGATGTGCCCGCAACCAATGTACATGCCCTTGACTGGAATCGAACCTGGGACCTTTCAGTCTGTAGACTGATGCTCTATCCACTGAGCCAAACCAGTTTTGGCATGGACTGTATATCTTTCTTTATGTTAGATATCATGGGAGATACAGGGGTAAAGACAGCTCTTACCTGGAGGAACTGTCAGTTTAGCCAGGAGGAGGAAAGAAATTCAATAAATCGCTATGGTGTTAGCCTTAACTACATATGGCTGATGACAAGAGCAGCAGATGTGTGGAGAAAGGGGAAGTCTGTGTGGGCTGGAGTAATAAAGTCAGGTGTATAAAGAAGTCACATGTAAGGCCAGGATTAAAGAATACAGGGGAATCTAGGTGATGGGAAATAAGTGAAATCTATTTAGAAATCTGTGGAGAAAGAGGGGGTAAAATAATCTTGGAGTTAAAAAATAGGAAAGAAAATTAAAAAAACTTTTGAAGAAAATACTAGAGGCCCAGTGCATGAAATTTGTGCACTTGGAGGGGGTCCCTCAGCCTGGCCTGCACCCTCTCACAGCCTGGGAGCCCTTGAGGGATGTCCAACTGATGGCTTAGGTCCGCTCCCAGTGCTGAGGATATCCCATGTCAGTCAGACTTCCTCAGCTCTGCTGCAGAAGTGGGAGAGACTCCTGCTACCATCACTGTGCTTGCCAGCTGAGAGCTTGGCTACTGGCTGAGCTGTGCTCCCCCTGTGGGAGTACACTGACCACCAGGGGGAAGCTCCTGCATTGAGCATCTGCCCCCTGGTAGTCAGTGAATGTCATATTGACTGGTCGTTCTGCTGTTTGGTCAACTTACCTATTAGCCTTTTATTATATAGGATAATTTTACCACAAAGTCATCTAGCAGTCAATGGGCACCATCCAAAGTTAAAATTCAGGTGGTGCTTTAAAAGTGGTATGGCTCCTTCCATCACCATTTATCCCCCTTTACCTTCTTTTTCTTCCCCCCATTACCCATTTCTTCTGGCAATCACCAAACTGTTTTCTGTGTCTATGAGTCTTTCTCTTTTTTTTCCTTTGCTTACTCCCTTCATCCTTTTCACCCGGCCCCTAACACCCTTCCCTCTGACAGCCATCAGTTTGTTCTCTATCCATGAGTCTGTCTTCACTTTATTTGTTAGTTTATTTTGTTAACTGACTTAATATATAAGTGAAATCATATGGTGCTTGTCTTTCTCTAACTGGCTTATTTCACTTAGCATAAAATAAATTCAGTAAAAAAGTGATATGGCTTTAGAACAGTAAGGGCATTGCAATGGATCACAAATTCTATTATTGAGCATAACCTGGGAAATTTGGATTCCCAAGCCATACCTCAAAACTGGGCTGTGTCAGTCACCTATTGTTGGTCAACAAGCTAGTCCCAAACTCAGTGGCGTACAATAAGCATTTACTCACACATCCATAGTTATGCAGATTTGACACAGGTATGTTCATTATGAGACACCCCCAACTCCATCCCCACCCCAGATCAAAGAGGCAGCAGTCACTGTGGGCATATTCTTTTCAGGGCAGAAATTAGAAGTTCCCATGGGGGTTCCTTTGAAGGCTTATGTGGAAATTTCTACCCACATTCCATTGGCCAAATAAACCACATGACCAAGCCTGCACCAATGGGAAGGAGAAATAAACTCTGTCTTTGGTGTGAGGAGTTGCCAAGTCATATGGGAAAAGATGTGGATATTGAAAAGGGTGGAGAATTAGGAATAATTAAAAGAACTGTGGATGCTAAACTTTTATTATCACACATAATCATCAGAAATGCCCTATGGAGTTGGCTCTATTATTGCTTCAATAAACAGATAATGAAATGGGGACTCCAGAAGACTAGAAGACTTACCCAAGGAAACCTTGTTAAGTGGTCAAGATAGAGTTCAAATGTGTTAAAAGTTTAACTCAACCCCAATGATAAAATATTTACCTGTGTTCCTGGAACAGGTTCTGAACAGTATTATAATGGATGTCACCTGAGCTGTATTCTCAAAATCCCCACTTGCATCCTGAAACCTCTATTCCTGGTTGTTCCCAATCTCTTGTTTGGATCCCCATATCTACACACAAAACAAAGACCTCTCTAGACCTTGTTTTCTATTCTCTCTATCCTTCCCTATTATGGATATCATTGCCTTACTAGGAGGTGCTAAGCTAATTATTAAGAAGGTATATATTTCATTGTTCCTACAGTCTCTTGTTTCTTACCATGAACATCAGCTCTTTATTTCTCATACTCTATAGGATAATGAAGAAAAGTTTTTTTAAAAAAAAACTTAAAAAAAATTTTTTTATTAAAAAAACAATTTTAAATATATTGTAATAATGTTACATGCAGTGAACTTTAATATTTCAAGAAAAACAATCTTAAATATAATATAATAATGTTACATGCAATAAACATTAATATCTCAATGTTTTTAATTATGATAATGTTACATACAATAAGCAGCAATTATTCAAGAAAAATGATCTTACATATAATATTATATGCAATGAACATTAATATTTCAAGAATAAAAGGATTTTAAGTATAATAATATTACCAGAACTGCACTAACATAGTATAATATCATAAAAGTTGTAGGAAATATTAAAAATCTGCAAATAACAGGATTACTTCTATTCTAGAATAATTTTCCCCTCTGGCTCTATTTTTGTTCATCAGTTTATGTTGCTAATTATATTCCCACAAATGAGTGAGATCATATGATATTCATCTTTCTCTGAATTGTTTGTTTCACTTATCGTGATGCTTTTAAAGCCTATTTTTTGGATATAAGTATTGCTATTCCAGCTTTTTTTTCTTTTCTACTTGCATGGAAGATTTTTTTCCATCTCTTTACTTTGATCCTATGTGTGTCTTTTGTTTTGAGGTGTGTCTCTTGTAGATAGCATATAATTGGGTCATGTTTTTGTATCCATTCAGCTACCCTACACCTTTTGATTGGAGCATTTAATCCATTTACATTTATTATTGAGAAGTACTTATGTATAGCCATTTAAATTCTGTATGGCTACATTTCTCTCTCTGTTTCTTCTTCTCAGCAATCCCATTAGCATTTCTTATAATGCGGCTTGGTGGTGATGAACAACTTTAGCCTTTTTTTGTTTTTTTTTGTTTGGGAAACTCTTTATTTGACCATCTATTTTGAAAGATAATCTTGCTGGATATAGTAACCTTGGTCTCAGATCCTTGCTTTCTATTACCTTGAGTACTTCATGCCATTCCCTTCTGGCCTGTAGAGTTTCTGATGAGAAATCAGGTGTCAGCCTTATGGAAAGTTCTTTGTAGGTACCAGTTTTCTTTTCTCTTGCTGCCTTTAAGAGTCTTTCTTTGCCTTTAATTTTTTGGCATTTTAATTATGAAGTGTCTGGGCATGGGTTTGTTTGGGTTCTTCTTGTTTGGAGTTCTCTGTGCCTCCTAAACTTGTGTGACTTTTTCCTTTACCAGGTTAGGGAAGTTTTCTATCATTATTTCTTCAAACACCTTCTCTATTCCTTTTTCCCTTTCTGCCTCTTCTGGCACACATATTCTAATATTATTACATTTCAAATTGTCCCACAGCTCTCTTAAGCTGTCCTCTTATTTTTTTTTTTTTTCCTTTTTGGTTCTCTAATTGAGTGATATTTTCTACTCTGTCTGCTAATTCACTGACTAGTTCCTCAGCTTCCCCAAATCTGCTGTTTCCTTCCAATGTGTTCTTTATTTGTGTTATGTCATTCTTTATTTCAGACAGTTCTTTTTTCATAGTTACTATGTCTTTTTTTGTACTGTTGAGTATTTTTAACATTATTATTCTACTCTGTTTCAGATAAATTTCTTATCTCTGCTTCATTTATCTCTTTTTTTCTGGAGAATTTGCTGGTTCTTTCATTTGGGGGTTGTTTTCTCATTTTGGTTGTCTGATTGGGTTTGTGACTATGTTTTAGGTATATCTTCTATACCTCTCAATCTCTAGTGCAGGATGGTGTTAAAGTTTGTTTCTGACTAATTGGTTCAGGCAAAGACTCAAAACCTCCAGAGATTGCCTGTGTCTACAGACTAATAGGATTCTGACTTGAATTGCCTCCAGGCAATCATTCTCAGGTGTGGTGAGTTTTTTCAGGGGCAGTTGCTTCTGTCTGGAGTCTAATTGTTACTTTTAATCTCTTAAGTGGCCTCAGGGCAAGGTGTTTTCCAATAGGGTGTGTCTACTGTCTTCTTCCCCAGGCCAGGCAGATGTCTATATGGGAAAGATGTCCTCTGCTATGTGAGAAAATGACCCAGCCCCAGAAACTTGGGATGTCTGCCTTCTGAGCTCTATCCCCTGAGTCCCCAGTTCTGTGTTCTGTTCTCATAGCTCCAGTTCACTTCACTTTCACTCTACCAGAGCACAAGGTGGATGGCTCCACAGGGAATTTTTGTGTGTTGGCCCTTTAAGAGGATGCCCAAACTTTCAGCTGCTACTCCCTGGCAGACAGCACCCCACTGCTTTTCACAGCTAAATGGTATGTGGGTACCCTCCTCAGTTTGGTGCTCTGTGCTGGGGAGCCCAGCTTTGGTATTAGATCCCAGAGTTTGCAGTGGCACCCTCTGCCCCCCACAGCTGTGATATCTTTTCAGGTCTTCAGTTGCTGTCTATGGATGGCCAGGCAGCTCTTTCATGCCTCTGCCTCTCCTACCAGTCTCTATGTGGTCTCTACCCTCAATCCTCGGGTATCAGGATTCTCTTTTGTGAGTTTTCCATTGATTATTCAGGAAGCCTTTCTGTATTTCACTTATAATTACATCTTGTTCCTGGGAGCATGTCCATGCAGCATCCTCCTACTCTGCCACCATATTTAATATCTGGAAAAAAGTTTGACTCACTCATTCTGCTAAATGCTAATAGCTTGACTCTCACCCTAAATATTTCATCCTGTTTCTCTTCTCTGCCTTTGACTCTGCTCTATCTCACTTTTACTTCTAAAGATATTCAGTTCTACAATCTGAATGTATGGATCCTAAATATTCCCAAATATTAAAAGAACTTTTGGGCAGCACATCAGGGTCAAAACCAAGAGAATTCACCAACACTCCTTTCCTATACATTCTCATTTGCAGAGGCCATTAACTCACCGACCCAACATGAATTGGGATGTCTCAGAAGACATTGTTTTGTTTGTTCAGTATCTTATGGTGATGCTTAACATTGTTCAATGATGTAGATTGCTTGGGTCTCAGAGTTCAAGGGAATGGTGATTAAGGACTAGTTTAGAAACTGCCTGATGTTTTCTGACACACAGCTCATTGAGGAGGGCATCTCAGCAGATAATGCTCAGCAGTGCCTTGCCCTCTGGGTCAACCTAGAAAGTGGCACTTTAAAGAGTATTTGAAGGACCACTTGGCCTTTCTTTGCCCTCTGGGAGGTAATCCTGGATCTGGGCAGAGGCACCTGACCTTCTCAAGGGTCCATTTTCCTCTTCTACCCTCTGCTTTTCTCTCACACCACTATTGCCCATTTTAATTTTGGTTGACTTGACCTTAATATTTGTGAACCATGAAATAATGGGACATTTGGTCCACCAACCATTCTTTGTATAGTAAGCAACATTGGAAAATGTGAAACAAATAATGTTTTTTTAGAACTTAGAGAAAACAATGGATAAGAGTCATGAAAACTAAATTCTAGTTTTTATGTAGAAATTAATTTTTATAGCATTCAAATTTTTGTTGATGTTAAAGGCCTTTTAACTGAAATAAAGTCGCATTTAGTAGTTCTCATACATTAAATATATAGTTATTGACATTTTTAATTTCATAAATTTAAAGCAATTTTGTAAATCAATACATAGATTTCTCACTGGATATTTCTTTTTTGTTTTAACGAAGCAGCAATATATATGTTGCCATAGGCATAATATGTCTATATTTGCAAAAGATTACTTTAAAAAATAAAAAATACTTGCTCATTTATTAGCCCATAATACAAACTAATTTTCTTTGAATAATTAATTTTATAGGTAAGTCGGCTAGATCTGTCTTAGAGTATTCTTTATATGTCTTGGCTTTTGGAAATACTCAATTCTTGTAGCAACTTATTGTAGGCTAAAAAAGTCACACCAAAAAAGTTCCCCAAAACTGGAACTCAGGAGAATGACAACTTTTCATTTGTTAAAAAAAAAAAAAAAAAAAAAAAAAAAAAAAGCAGTAACTTTTCCCTATATTAAGCTTATAGAAATGTGGCATTTTTTTTATGTTAACCTTGTCACTCAAAATTACAAAAGAAGAACTTCTTTGGGGATCTTAGAATTTGTATAACAAGGAATTTTTTTCTTCAAATTACTCAAATTCTATAAATTTTGAGAGTCATTTATAATGGAAGTAAACAGGCAATCATTAGAACATCTATAAAATGATATCTACATTTTGCAATATATACGCTTTATAATAAAAGACTAATATGCTAAGTGACTGGTCATCCGGTGACCTGTTCACTGTTCAACCAATCAAAGCGTAATATGCTAATGATAAGCTAAGGCTGCTCAACTGCTTTCTATGATGTGCACTGGCCACTAGGGGGCAGGCCCTCCAACTGGTAGGTTAGCTTGCTGCTGGGGTCCCACCAATTGAGACTAAGCAAGATGTGCCAGACATGCCCTGGAGCTCTCCCTCAAACCTTCCCCAGCTGGCCAACCTCTTGTGTTCCTCCCTGGCCAGCCCTGATTGGGACTGATCAAGACAGGGCTGGACACACCCTGGACTACTCCTATGGAGCCTCCTCTGACCCTTCCCCAGGTTGTATAAAGTTTTATTTAAGATTTGTGATTGTTCCTCTTTGTTAAAGCAACATTGTCAGTTTCATTGCCCTTAAGCTGTTTCCAGGTGAAAAAAAGAAGCTATTTTTCAACCTGGTTTCATGATCATGCACCAGTGGGGTCCCTTGGCCTGGCCTGCACCCTCTCACAATCTGGGACCCCTCAGGGGATGTCAGAGAGCTGGTTTCAGCCGGATCTTGCAGGCCACTCTCCTTGGGAGGGAGCCAGATGCAGGACTCATGGTTGGTGAGCACTGCTGTGGCAGTGTGAGTCTCTCCCAATTGGGACTTGATTGGGCGCGAGCTCACAGTAGGTACAGTGGGGCTAGGATGAGCAGGAGTGAAAATAGCAGGTAGAAGCTGCAGGTGGTGTTGAACTGCAGGATTCGGCCCGATCCCCACAAGCCATCCAGAGGGACCCCACCTGTGCACAAATTTGTGCACCGGGCCTTTCGTGTGTGTGTGTGTGTGTGTGTGTGTGTGTGTGTGTGTATCACCCTATTATACACCAGAAATTAACATAATGCTATATTTCAATTGTATCTCAATAGAATTTTTTAATTTAAAAAAATGATATCCATTCTTAATGTGCTGTGCCCCAAATGTGTATGATAATAAAATATTCACACTCATTTCAATCACTGTTTTAAAATTCCATACCTATCAATCATAGAAATATCAAATATCAATTTTGTTAGTGTACTTCCCAATGCCAACTCTAATTTTCCCAGAGGAATCACTACTCTGAAAACAGAAGATTCTGTGATACTGTTTTATGAAAGCACTTTTCACTTCAATATTCTGGTAACATTTTAATATCATGATCTTTTTACAGCCTAGGCTTCTTACTAGTAAATAAGTTCTGGTCCTATCTGGCTTCCTATGTGACTTGTGGAGAGGAAGACCATGGACAAGAGAGGCAAAAACGAAGATGCTGGTACCATCGGTTCTTGTTTTGGCCGTTGACATTGTCTTTACCTCTTACCAAACTTTTTATGTTTTCATGATGGTGGCAGAATCAGGCTATTCTGCACAAATACCAGAAAGAATTGCCCTGCTCAAATGAAATGCAACGTGAAGACAACTCAGTCTCAAATTCAAAATGTCACCCCTCCCTTTGAGAATACTTTGTTGGCCTCTTCATCCATCAGTAATCTTCTGCTCTATTATTGTTTAGTTCATTAAACAAAAGATTACTCAACATTTTTAGCCAGGAAAATGTAAAACTAATTGACCAAAATGTAAAATAACAACATCAAGTGATGCCCATCATGTGAAAAACTAGAACTGTCATTCAGTCCTGCTACTAATGCCTTATTTTGTTAATTGAGTTTGATTTGTATATGTATTTACTTCTAAATTTGCCTTGATTCAGAATAAAATAATTCCAATTATTTTTGTCTTATTTACTTATATTACAATCCTTTCTACCTTCTTTCAACTATATTTATAGTTTAGTAAATAAAATCCTAAATGTGCACACTGCTAAATAATAAAACCAGTTAGTGTCTGGTGTATTTTTATTTAAGTGAAAGCCTTCATCTTTGAGCATAGCCTTCTAGGAACTTGATTTGAAGGCTGTATAAAATTTTGTTTAAGATTTGTGATTATTCCTCTTTGTTAAAGCAACATTGTCAGCTTCATTGCCCTTAAGTGGTTTCCAGGTGAAAAAAAGAGGCTATTTTATTTTTTAATTTTTTAATTTTATTTTATTTTTACAGCATGAAGACAGTACTGAACATAGCCCCCAGCTGACCTACGATGCCAAGCAGCCTGAATACTAAATTAAACCTTTGATGTTTTAGCTCAAAGAGTTTTTTTTGTTTTGTTACTGCAGCATAACCTAGTTTTATTCTAAACTTTTCGGATGAGTCCAATAACTGGACACATTTTATTGACATGCTCCAAACAACAGGGCTTCGTACACCATAGAGCACAGTCATTTTCAGGAGACAGATGGGCCTGGAAAGACACCTGATGATTCAGAGTCCTGGGGCACAGAGGAAAAACATCCTTCCATGCTCTGCCATTCTTTGCCAAACTCCAGAGCACAAGTGAAGCATGGTTCAGTGATTCACAGTGTGAGTAAGATCACAGAAAATCAATAAACAATTGCACTTCATATTAGCAGTTCAACAGTCTTCTCAGCTGTCCATGAGTGAGGGTTTAGTGGAATTTTCTGGTAAATCATAGTTGTTTATTCTAATTTAGCCTTGAAACTATCCAGATCCTTCCTAATGCCATGAAAAACAATGGGACTTACTGTGAAGGTATTTGTTTAAGTGACATATATAGATGCTCCTATTATGTATTCTGTAGCCCTGGTGAGTCCTTTTTAGGACTGCCATTTTTATTGTAAAAAGGCTTTTATTGATTCAGAGAGAGAGATAGAAACATCAGTGATGAGAATCATCGGTTTGCTGCCTCCTGCATTTCCCCTTATGGGGATTGAGCCCACAACCTGGGCATGTGCCTTCCTGGTTCATAGGTTGATGCTCAAACACCTTGCCACACCAGTTGGGCTGATCTGTCATTTTTAAGATTGAGAATCTAAGATATAGACAAGTTAAGTGGACTGGTCTCAGCTGCATGACAAATGAATGGCAGACTGTGGCCTGGGACCCAAGCCCCCTGTCACCATTAGAAGATTCTACACACAGTAGGTTGTGTTTGCTCAAAATAAGAACAGAAAGAGATGGTGGCTCTTGCTCTTGTTTTTTATAACACCTAGGGAATAGGGCATGAGGGCTATTTACATGGGTGCTCGGTTAGGACCTGTAACCAATAGAGAGAAGATATATATTTTGGGGGATTGGGGAGAGAAGGCAGATAAGAGAAGGAAAGCAAAGGACCTTACAACTTAGACTTTACCAGCTATAGAAGAAAGAAGTTATCTCAGTTACTGCTAGTTATCACTGGGAAATGGTTGGAATGGAGAGCAAGATGAGGTCAGGACCCTCCTGACAGATTACAAGCATGAGGTCAGCTCTCAGGTCTCAAGAGAACTGCTGTAAATAATGAGTGGCTCAGAGGCACTAGCTTGGATAAAAGGAAAATTGGCTGGCTTCCCCTCTGCTTATCAGGGAGCTTGTGTGTCAGAAACTGGCTAAAGGGAGAGTTACAGAGAGCATCTCTGAGGGTGATGCCCCAGGTAATCCAATGCCTCGTAGGGTCTCTTCCTTTCCACCCCTCCAAAAGGTTTGGCCGATCACCAGAAATCTGATTTCTTTTCCACCCTATTCTTTTTCAGAGAGTAACATGACAAAGTTAGTCATCAAAAGGAGAATGGATGAAAGGGTACAGTACACATGATCATTTATCCCAACCAAACAGTTCTTGGCTGAAACGTAGGATCTCCTGGTTCGAACACAGATTGCATTTGTGTGTGTGTGTGTGTGTGTGTGTGTGTGTGTGTGTGTGTGTGTTGTGTTGTATCTACTTTGTACTTCACGTTAGTTCATAATAAAATAATTGCAATGATTTTTTATTTATCTATCTACTTATGTTAATTTGCTTTTTATATATTCAGTTATATTTATGATTCAGTAAGTATAACCCAAAAAGTACACTCTCTGCTAAATGATGAAAGTGGTATAAGTTAATGTTTTATATAGGCCTTGTATATTCCTATTATTGGATTGCTTTTACTTGTTAAACTCAAGTCCCTTCCAAATGAGTCTAATGATGGGGGATGCTTTAAGGCATTTGAACACCAAGGAAGTGCTGAAAGCATTGCATGAAAACAGGGAACTTCCCAAGCAGTGACAGTAGGCCTGCTTTTTCACATAGCCCCTCTGTCACACTTATCTCTGAAAGGCTTTGTAATAACATCTGTCACTTTAACCACTAACATCTTCCAGTTAAGAAGTTCAACTTTTCCCAGGGAAGGTGATTTGCTGGGACGTGCCAACCTGGTCTGTGACCTATTTTATAACTAGACCCTTCAAAACAGAGTTCACAACCTCAGGCTTGCTCAAGATAGATTAGATTGAGACTGTTGGAACAAAATTGCACCATATAGTAAAAGGAATTTTTATAGTTTTTACAGGCAACCCAAGAGGGAAGGGGGGCAGTGTTCATGAAAATGAGGGAAAGGTGGGGTGGTTAGAGGCCACTGGGGCCCCAAGGACAAACCAGATCCAATTATAAGATGTGATTATAGCTTATGCATTTTTAAAAACTCCACTGGCTTACACTAAAGTTAAGATGTTCTCTGCTCTGAGTTCTGTTTCCCCCTCTCTTACCATTGATTTTACTCTTTAATATAATTCTGCATAAATCCTACCTTATATGAGTGACATTTTAAGGAAATTGCTCATGTAGATTTTAACATTTGGGTTAACACAAAATGGAAAGAGGTGAATGCCAGCCAGGGGCTATGATATGAGAAAGTTTTCAGAATACATAAAAGAAGAATATTGGAACAAAATATGAGTAGGAGAAAGATAATTCATCTCATCTCTTCCCCAATCCCATGTCTCCATGGAGAAATTTCCAAGTATATAGAAGATGTGGGTAAAGAAAATTGAATTTGAGACATATTTTTAAAATTTGTGGACTTGGACATCTTTTTTAAATATTGTGATACAAGGTGACTTCTGCTATCTGGAAAAGTTGATATTTAAGAGGTAACACCTATTTTATTTTTGTGCTGAGCTACCATTTTATTTATTTTTAAAGAAACAAAATGCACACATATAGCACAATCTACACTAATAAAAGAGTAACATGTTAATTGACTGTACCTTTGTGATACCCACCAGCCAATCAGGAGTGAGTATGTAAATCAACCCAACAAAGATGGCAGGTTAATTTGCATATACAGGCGCTGAATAGCCGAGGGCTGGCAGCTTGGGAGGGGGAAAGGTGGCTCTGGCCAGAGTGAAGGCAGTGCCATCAGCCAAGGGAAGGAAGGCCCATCTTGCAAGAGTCTTTGTGCATCAGGCCTCTAGTAGGAAATAAGCCCTATTGGCAATTCATGCAAATTGCCATAAACGATTTTTAGTAATTTAGATATTCTTTGTATTTCCAGCTCACCTTGATATTTTGCAAAATTTTAATTTAAGTTTTGATCCTGTGACCTTCTGGCTTCTAAATATTTTATTTGCATTTTGTTTTTCTAGAGATAATGAGAACTGGACAAATTAAGGTTTACAAACAACTTGTTTCACCCTTGGAGTTTGTGGATGAGTAATAAAAAAGTTTGAGTTGGTTAATCCGAGCCAAAGGACTCAGTCTTATCCTTCCAACTGAATGAGATACAAATCACTCACAGAAATTTAAACCATTTGGGGAGGTATCCTAAAATGAGGGGATGGAGAATTGGGGGAGGGTGGCACAAGTATAATCATTAAAGATATTGGGTTTGTAATCAAGTACATCTTGGTTCAAATTCTGGTTATTAATCGTGTTTATCATGTATGTTGCTTAACCTCTGAGTCCCAGTTTCTTCATCTGTAAAGGGGGATAATAATGCCCAGATTGGCCTTGAGAATGTAATGACATTCATCTGGCACAGTTTCTGGCTTATAGAAAGCAGGAAACAATAGTAGCTGTTGTTTTATTATTATCCATAATGTAATTACCACTATTTAATTCACGTCCCTCATTTCAAGGTGAAAACTTAGGCTCATGGTGGCTTAACCAAGGACACAGAGTTAAGAGTTAGATCTGGCACGAGATAATTCCAATATGAAATCCAGCTTTCATTCAATTACTTCTTGAAATTCCTCACAGTTCCTGCCAAACTGTTCACTTCTACCTTGCCTACCAATATTCTTACCTGGGAAACAAGATGATGCAGATAGATGTGGTCCAATGGGTCTGTGGAGCAGTGGTTGAATGAGGACATGCTGTGTTGGTGAGCTCACTGTGGAAGCTTTCTTTCTACCTTTCCTATTCTGCCCTTCCCATCTAAGCCAAACACTCTCACCTGGAAACTATGCATCATCCTCGAACACGATGTTCCACCACCCTTCCGACCCTACCTATGGTTTGAGCAGCTGTTTACTTTCTTCAGACCTCTACCTAGCTTTTTTATTTTTTATAAATGAAGGAGAACAGTGTGATGTAGTGGAAAGAACAGTGAGATGAAGTGAGATGAGAACTGAGAAATGTAGCTTCTAGTTCTGGTATAGACACATGCAGTGTTTTTGTTTTGTTTTTTTAAATAAGTGGGTATTGGATTAAGAAATCTCTCTTGAACAAGAACTATTGAATCTATGAAAAGAAGTGAGGACACGCTAAGTATACAATATGGATGTATTTAAACTGCTGTTTTATGAAAATGGAGAAAAAGCAGTGTAGTGAAATTTTAAGACATAAAAACTTGCTATATTGGGAAAAATTTTAAAAACCTCTTAAATATATGATTTTTGGTTAGCCTTTAAAACATAATAGTCATAAGTATATCTTTTTTTTGTGGTTTTTGTGTGTGTACCAAGTAAATAATTTCCTGCATAAAATGAAAATGATAGCCCTATTCTTTAGGCCAAGATTTCTCAACCTCGGCACATTGACATTTTGGGACATCTAATTCTTTGTTGTGGATGCTGACCTGCACATTGTAGGATAGTTGGCAGTATTCCTCACCTCTACCCACTAAACACAAGTAGAACAGCTCCCTTATGCCTAGTTGTGACAACTAAAAATGTCTACAGAAATTGCCAAATATCCCTTGGAGAATGGGGTAAGGAGACAAATACCTCCCCTGGTTGAGAACCATTTCTTTAGGGACATGTATATGATAACTTAAGTGGAATCTTCTCTCTTGTCCAAGTCAATCTGTTTTTCTGCTGTATTAGTCAGTGTAGGATAGATAGGGTTGCATTAACAAACTCCACATGTCAGTGGCTTTAATGGGATACATTCATTTCTTGTTCTGAGGCAGATGTCCTCCATGTAGTGATTGAATGGCCCAGTCTGCTTCCATTTGAATTCCACCATCACAATACCAGGCCTCAGAATTGTGGAGACATATTAAGAAAACACAGAGAACTCACACCAGCTCTTACTGCATTTGCCCATAAGTGATATAATTCTCTTAGCTCTGTAGACCATGATGTGACCTAGTCAGTTGGCTCTTCTCAATTGTAAGGGGGCTAGATCTGGAGAACATCAGGAAGCATGTGGACAATTTGGTGAACATTACTATATTAACCACACCAAACATTTACAACTTGGAGATTTGGATGCATATGGTGAAAGCCTAGTGGGAATATTCATCTTCCAACTTGGAAGAGGCCAAGGTGGAAGGTGTATTTTTGTTGTTGTTAATCCTCACTGAGGATATTTATTATTATTATTATTATTATTATTATTATTATTTTAGAGAGAGAGAGGAGAAGGGAGGGGAGGAGGGAGAGAAAGAAAAACATTGATATGAGAGAGACACATGGATTGGTTGTCTCCAGACTGCACCCCTACCAGAGCCACGGATTGAACCTGCAACCTAGCAACTGGCCCTTGACCAGTAATTGAACCGGTGACCCTTCGGTGTGCAGGCTGATGCTCTAACCACTGTGAAATACCTTCCAAGACTGTGATTTACTTTTATTGTGTGCTTTGTGCTTTACTTTCTATTAAAATTATACTAATACAAATCACCATGATGATATCTTAGCTGCTTCACACTATTTTTTTTAGAAGTCCCACTCCACCTCCTTTTCTTCAAAAGTCTCTATAAATTGATGACCAAAACGATAGATACAGAGACAGTAAAGCAGCAAACAGACTCAAATTACGCGGGTAGGGTAGGAAGATATGGGGGAGATAAGAGATCAACCGAAGGACTTGTATGCATGAATATAAGCATAACCAATGAACACAAAACTCTGGGGAGAGAGGGCATGTATAGGAATGGGGGAGGGGGGGATGGTAAGATATGTACACATATAATACCTTAATAAAAAAATGAAGAAAAAAAAAGTCTCCAGCGAAGTCCAGAGTAAAAGCAATTGAAAGGTGAGCTGGGGTCCTTGAAGTGGGAATGGTCCCTGGCTCTTCTAAGCCTCCAAAATCACAGTGCCTAGAGGAAAGGTGGATGGGTGGGATTAACCAAAGAACTTGTATGCATATATGAGTAACCCATGGACACAGACAATAGGATGGTGAAGGCTTGGGGGTGGGCTGGGGGTGGGCTGGGGGTGGTAAAAGAGGTCAATGGAGAAAAAAAGGGGACTTATGTAATATTTTCAACAATAAAGATTTAAAATAAATGAGCTCAAAAAACAAAATAACAGTGCCTAATGGGAGCATAGAACACACTTTGCAAACCTGTGACTGACAGTATTTTAAACCACTTGCTCAGAATGAATACACCATGTCTGATTTTGTGGTAATAGCTGCTACACTGCCTAGAAAAAAGCAATGGGAGGATGTGCCTAGTATACCTGCTCATAGGCTAGGAAAGGTCTAATTTCTCCTTGAGTCCCTATTAGCAAAATTGTTGAAATCTCAACTGCCCTGGCAGTCAGTCACTTGTAGCTGACAAGGCTGAGGAGCAGTTTACTGGTGATCCAGTCAGCACACTGGTGCTCTTGCCAACATTCTTACCTCAATGCCCCAAACCTCACCCTGGCCATTGTCACCTTCCCTGCCTATACATTATCACTGTCCTTGTGGACATCTCTGTCTCTGAAAACGAGCAGCACAGATTGGCATAGTCTCTTCCCCAGGCCTTGGCACACAAACAGACTCCCTCACTAACTCAGTCTCCCTCTACTTCTGGTTGCTCTGAGGCCATACTGAAATGTATCTCTCCCTGAATCTCCAGGGCAAATTTGCTTTTACCTTCCAGACCCCAATCCATTGTCAATCTTTATCTCCACCCCCTGATTGGGTTTTCTGGGTTACCTCTGTCTTTATGATCTTTCCCTTATGGGGGAACGTTATCAACACATCATTTGATTTTATTTAGTTTAAAAAATGCCAAGCCACATCTTTGCTGTTGAAACAGGTAGTTTCTTTATACTGGTATGAAGTTAAAGCATCCTAGAATTGAAGAAGAAAGAATTGGTGCACTGGGAGGAGGTAGCATTTTATAATGGTTTAATAGTGAACATTTCTGGAGCCAGACTGCTTTGGTCCAATGCATTGATCTTATAAGCTGCTTGAACTGGAACACATTACTCAAGTCCATTGCCTCCATTTTCTTATCTGTAAAATGGGAATAACAATAGTACCTTCTTCATTGGATCATAATAATCTCTTAAAAGGGTTCATATTCGTAAAGCAATTAAATGTCTGTCACACTTAGCTGCTTAAGTGTTGTTAAATTAAAACAAATAGGTAGGGATGTAAATATATTGGTATTCCCACTGTAACTCAACCCTGCTGTACAAAAGAAATCTGATATATTCTGGGGAATTCTCAATAAAAGGTCTAATTATGATTCTAGAAAAATCTCAGAGGCCAGCCAGAAAATCCTGACACAATACCTCCTAAAGCAGATGCCAGGTTGTTTGGCAACCCTAACATTGAAAAGTGCATTTGCTAGTAGGCATGCTATTGTAAGGAAGGAGTTTCCCTTCTTTTGAAGGAGATTGGCAATCATAATTTTGTAAGACTTATCAATGAGTGCTTTAAAAAAAAGGTGGAAGTTTAATGAGAAAGAACTTTTATAAGCCTCAAATTATCTCCTAGATTTTACATATTAATTACAAAAATAACAGATATTTACAGTGGAGAAACTTGGTAGACACCATGGTAGCTAAATTATTAAAGTTGACATCACTAGCAATGAACAAGCTAACATTAGTATGTCCTGATGGGATCTAATAATAACACATCATTTGTGAACATGGAGCAACTCGAACTCAGAGATAAGCTATAAAATGATAGTCCTCTACTCATCCAAAATGAAGGCAAAGAAAGACTGAGGAACTCTTCCCCTTTAGTCTCTTAAAGGAGAATACAGTGACATAACAACTCATTGCCATAGGTGATTCTGGACTGGATTCTGTATGGAGTCAAGGAAGAGATTGCTATAAAGAGCATTACTAGGTTAATTAAAAAAATTTGAATATGGATTATGGATTATATGATGATATATCAATGATATACATCCTAATTATGCAAGAACATGTCCCTGTTTTTAGGAAATACACACCAATGTATTTAGGGGTAAAGGTGCATGTTGTCTGCAACTTACTGTTAAATGGTTCAGAAAAATATTTGTGTGTGTGGGTGTGTGTAGGTGTGTGTGTGTGTGTGTGTTGAGAGAATTATAAAGCCAATGTAACAAAATATTGATAATTCTGTTTTAGGGTAAAAGGTATATAGACATATTTTTCCATAAATTTGAAATTATTTAACATTTTAAAAAATTGAAAAATTATAGAAAAATATAATGCTCCCCCATTTAGTGTGCCCCCTCCCCAGCAAAACCATAACAAAACAGAGACAGGGCGTTTATTTATTGCCAAGCTCTTATGGCCAGCATGAAGCTGGAAATTTAGTAGTTGCTCAGGAACTACCCTAGATAATCAAAAAACCTGTGATGAATTATTAAAGAAGATAAACGGCTCTCTGCTTTGGGTTTAAATTATGAAAAAGGAAAGCTTTTTAAGTAATCTCTTGGACACCTTGTGGAATTTGTTGAAAACTTTTCTGATGCCGTTTTTTTTCCTTGTTGAATTAATAAAACCTTGTGGGGTTTTTGTTCCATGTATGAGGCTGGCATGGTGGCTGTGGATGTGTGTCACATGAAGTCACTCAGGAGGGGAGAAGTGGTTGGCAGGAATAAAGCTAAGGTATTATAATGATATACCCAAGAACTTATTCTAACTCAGCGGCCTCATACTAAGGCTTGTGACTTGTGGACTGCTTGCATGCCTCCTGCACTGGCCTCATCCCTGACACTAGGGCAATCTCACAGACTGTATGCTGACTCAGAAGATGTCTGCAGTAGGTACTCAGGTTAAATCCTTGTGCAAAGAAGAGGCTTAAAAATCTTTTTTAAAATAATTTCTTCTGCCTTTTAAGGGTATGAGAGAGGAGGGAGGGTCTCTGTAGCTGAAAAAGCATTTGTTTCCTAGGCCAGGGGTTGGGGATTTTATCCAATTTTAAAGATATTAGAGGCCTGGAGCACAAAATTTGTGCATGGGTGGGATTTCTAGGCCTAGCTGGCGATCAGGGCCTATCTGGGCCATCTCGCCTAGTGCCAATTGGCAGCCAGCTGCCAGGACTCCTGGCTGTCAGGGCTGCTGGCTACCAGATGGGGCCTGCCAGACAGGGCTGGAGAGATGGGGAAGGGACCTTGGGAGGTTTGCTGGCCAGGGGGTGGGGGAGATTGGGGGAGATTGGCTGGCCATAGGAGGTTGGCTGTGGGAGTGCACTGAGCAGGTAGCTCCTGTGTTGAGCGTTTGCCCCCTGGTGGTCAGTGCATGTCATAGTGACTGGCTGACCAGTTGTTCTGGTCATTCGATCATAACAGTTGCTTAGGCTTTTATATATACAAATAGGCAATTTCTGTGCTTAAAAAAGGAAAGCCAACAGAATTGAGGGATAAGGAAGCTCCTGGGGTAAAGAACTATCAGCTAGGAAGTTTGGGGAGGTGTATGTACAAAAGGGCTCTTTAAGGAGACATTTCCCCCCCCCCCCCCCCCCCATACAGTGCTGACTGGTTCTTCTCCAGAGCTCTCAGGTGACTATTCAATATTTCTTTAGGGAAACGCAAATCCCTGGCCACTATCAGAGAAATAAACCAAAAGGTTTTATCTGTGGATAAAAGGCACTATCCTCCTAAAATAAATTATTTCTCCCAGCACATCCTTTTAAGAGTTTTGTTATGAAAGCAATTTCATAAAAAAAACTTTTAAAGCAAATCCTCCTAAGCTTCCAGGCATTTGCTGGATTTGGCTGGATTTAGGGGCCACTCTTTTGGACTTCATCCATAAATTCACTTCTAAGAAACAATATGTAATTATCTTCACATACAATTATCCTCCCTGCCTGTGTTTGGTCCACTCTCTACTTTATGACTGTCTTGACTTGTTCAACATTGCAATCAATGCTCATACATTCCTTTCAGCTCTCCTGAGCTGCTGATGGCATCCATTTAGAAATGATTGGACAATACTCCATGTCACTCCTAGACAACAGGTTAGAGGTACCAGGACTTACTAAGTCTTTGTCTGGCCTGGCTGGTATAGCTCAGTGGTTGAGCATCAGCTTATGAAATAGGAGGTCATAGTTTGATTCCCGGTCAGGGCACATGCCCGAGTTGCAGGTTCTATTCCTAGTGAGGGACGTGAAAGGGGCAGCCAATCAATGATTCTTCCTCATTGATATTTCCATCTCTCCTTTTCCCTTCCTCTCTGAAAACAATAAAAACATATTGTAAAAGAAAAGAGTCTTTGTCTCGCCTCCAGTCTGTATAAGTGTCCTCACCGAATTAACCAGGTGTGCTTCCCCCAATATGTACTTAATCAAATCTCTAAGGGGCCCTGTCTGTCCCATCCCCACTTTAGCTAGCACAACATGAAGATTTCTCAAACCATCAGTATTTGAGCTGAAGAATTCTAACCCCATATCCTGTTAGAAAGAAGGTGATTATTTTGGTCTCCCAGTGTAAGATAAAACTAATCATTTAATAACAAACTTTATCAACTTCTCAGTGTAGCTCAGCACCCAAGAATGTCTGGTCAGCATACTTTATTTTATTTATTTATTTAAAAAAATATATATTTTATTGATTTTTTTTACAGAGAGGAAGAGAGAGGGGCAGATAGCCAGAAACATCGATGAGAGAGAATCATCGATCAGCTGCCTCTTGCACACCCCCTACTGGGGATGTGCCCGCAACCAAGGTACATGCCCTTGACCGGAATCGAACCCGGGACCTTTCAGTCCGCAGACCGATGCTCTACCACTGAGCCAAACTAGTTTTGGCATCAGCATACTTTAATGCTAAGTATCTACTACTGGATGTATTTGTGTCCAGTATAGAGGAGGAGCTATAGTACTAGCTCTGCGGCCTTGGCAGGGCACTTCCAAATGGTTAATTTTGAAATATTTCATAGGCTCGGGCCTTCTACTGAGGGGACATAGCCTTAGATTAGCTTAGATATTCAGCCAGGCAGCAATTTGGTTTAGGTCTAAGAAAAGCAATATTGTCTGTGCAGGAAATGACCCTAGCTTAGAAGCACTTTATCACAAAGTGTGTATGGATGTTTGAAAAATCCCTCATTAACGCACATTCTTAAAATCCTTCCTCTTTCTTTTCTCTTAAACACCTTTTCCCTACCTCAAGTTGGAAAGGGCTTTTTAGCTGGTGAATGAATGCCCTCCACAATCTGAAGCAATTTACTATTATAGACAATGTCAGTGGACTGATAAGTAAGCTGTTGTTAGGACTCTGCTGATAGCAGGCTCTAGCTATGCTTTTTTGGGACTGTTGATAACTTAACTTTGGATATGAGCAGTGAGTGAGTAAAGTCCTTTATGTTTGTATTTTTTTTTTTTTTAATCCCAAGGGCACTATTTTCTTATCTTTCCTGGTGTTATTCAATATGTACTTCTAATCACAGCTTCCTTTTCTTCCTTTTTTCCTTCCTTCCTTCCTTCCTTCTTCCCTTCCTTCCTTCCTTCCTTCCTTCCTTCCTTCCTTCCTTCCTTCCTTCCTTCCTCTTTTCTTCCTTCCTCCTTCCCTCCCTCCTTTTCTCCCTCCCCCCTTCTTCCTCCCTTACTTTCCATCCATCCATCCATCCATCCATCCATCCATCCATCCATCCATCATCTGAGATACTGTAGAATTCCTAATATGTACCAGGTACGTTAATACTTTAGAGTTTATGGGAAGATGGAGCCTATAGAAATATAAAGCAATCACAGTAATAACATCCTATTATCAAGTATAGGAGATTCATAGTAGCCCTACTTTGATCCCCACTATATCTTAGTCTTCTTGCTGCTACACTTTTACTTATACAATTCTCACCAGGTAAGTACAATAATTAGCCACTAATGATTTTCCAAATGGCCAATGCTGGAAGCTAGGAACAGCAGTTAGCATAATAAATGCAAGAGGTCCATCAAATGTTGATGGACAGCTTCAGCAGGGCTGAAAATTTATTACTATTGCCTGCTGCCAGATAGCTGAGGGTAGCTCCCCCAATCTGATGGTCCTTTATTGTTTACCAGGCCTTCCTTTGATATGTATATCTGCTTTGCTAGAGGGGAAAAATGTGTGAATAAAGAGCCCTGGGTGCAGAGATTCGAAGAACTCAATCACTGGGAAGCTTAATCACTTAAGCTTTCTCTGGCTCCCCCTAAATGCCTTCCAAATTCATATTTCTTCTCTAGTCTTTTTAATCCATTTATGCATAGTCCCTTTTCCAGATTCCAAGTTTATCTTTTCAAGGATGACTTTCCAGCTCACCTTAAATTCTTGCTCCTGAATTGCAACTCTTATTTAATCATAATATATTCGTGGGGCAACTTGTCCTGATATCTTTGTTGGAATTTAAATTTCATGCCATTATTTATCACTTCATGTTTGTATTTTATCTTTCTAAGTAGACTGCAAGTTCCTTTAGAATAGGGGTGTCGAACTCAATCAGAGAAGGGGCCAAAATCTAAAATCCAGCCTAAATCACGGGCCGAATGGTTTACTGAACAGTCATAAACTGTCATTGTGATGGAAACGCAGCGGAGTGCAGTGATGACAGCGAGGTGCGGGCCACATTGCAAGGCCTGGCGGGAAGGATTTGGCCCGCGGGCCTTGTGTTTGACACATGTGCTTTAGAACAAAGACTTGTCATACCTCTCAGAATTGTATCATAGAGGAAGCACTGTTCTAGATTTCAGGAGTCTTAGTTATAGTCTCAGTTCTACAACTAATCGGCTTTGTGGCTATGAGCCAGCAATTTAATGTCTTGAGTTCTGAATATTCTAAATTAAAAACTCAATGTTCGGCCTGACCAGCATGGCTCAGTGGTTGAGTGTCAACTTATGAATCAGGTGGTATCGGTTTGATTTCTAGTTAGGAAACATGCCTGGGTTGTGAACTCAATTCCAAGTGTGGGGAGTGCAGGAGACAGCCAATAAATGATTCTCTCTCATCATTGATGTTTCTATCTCTCTCTCCCTCTCCTTTCCTCTCTGAAATAAAAAAAAATATATTTTTTAAAAAATGTGATGTTCAGGCTTGATAATTTCCATAGTCCCTCTAAGTTCTAAAGTCTAGAGAGAATTCTACACAGCACTCAGTTCAGTGCCTAGAACAGTGCCTTCGCTGTAGCAGGCACCCATACACATTTGGGAAATTTTTGAAATAATTGTTTACTGTCAAGGACACTCAAATGCGGTAGACTTTGAATGAACCATCATTTTTCTAAAGGAACTAAAATGCTGGGAATATTCTTTATACCAAGGTCTTTATTGAGAAGGACCAATGGTTCTCCTTCCAATGATGACCATAACTATGGAACTGAATTCTAGATCTGCTTCTAATTAGCTTTGTGACCCTGAACAAGCTACTTAATGTTCTAACCTTAGTTGCTTTGTATATATTCATAAAATTATGAATAATTCTTAGCTGCTACCTTGAACTGAAGGAGATATGAAAGTTAGAAATATAAATTACTTGCATTTTAAATTTCTTACCTTTTTTCTTTTTTAAAATATTTTTTTTTTTTTTTTTTTTCCCGAGAGGAAGGGAAAGGGAGAGTGAGTGATAGAAACATCAGTAATGAGAGAGAATCATTGATCAGCTGTCTTCTGCAGGCCCCACACTGGGGATCGAGCCTGTAACCTGGGCATGTGCCCCTGACCAGAATTGAACCTGGGACCCTTCAGTTTTCAGGCCGGCACTCTAATCACTCTGCCAAACTGGCCAGGGCAAAACTTTTTTAAAAAAAATATATCTGATTGATTTTTTACAGAGAGGAAGAGAGAGGGATAGAGAATTAGAAATATCGATGAGAGAGAATCATTGATCAGCTGCCTCTTGCATACCCTCTACTGGGGATGTGCCCACAACCCAGGTACATGCCCTTGACCAGAATCGAACCAGGGACCTTTCAGTCCGCAGGCCGACGCTCTATCCACTGAGCCAAACCGGTTTCAGCAGGGTGAAAGTTTTTATCTTTTAACTTGAAGCTTGGCATAATTTACCCAAAAGTCTTAAAGAAACTGTGCCAAAAGTCTTAAATTCTGAATTTTCCAGGTGAGATTATTTCAAGATTCCAGAGCTTCATTAAGTCAAATGGCTATCTTGACTTTCTTTGGGTGGGTCTATCCCTCCAGTAGCATCATTTCTTTGAAGGGTAGGTTGACAAATGGAAAGGCAGTAAAGTCTAATTGGGCAGTATTATTCTTTAGCAGAAACCTTTTATGATATGTTGATGGACAAAAACACTGGAAATAATGGCTGTACAAAAATTGAAATATCTGGGAATGGATGGACTGCTATTGCATTTGTGTTTTCTTCCCTAAACAGCATAATTAGTGGATTGGAATCTGTTTTCATTGCCTGGAATCCTCCTGAGATCTTTTACTTTCTATTTCTCCAAGGCCCAATTCTCAAGCAATCATAATCAGAGAGGCCAATTTACCTGAAATAAATATATAACTTGTTTCAAAATTAAATGTATTTGGCTATTGGATTGTCAGTCTCTTCCATTTGTGTGGCTGCAATTTTGACTATTAAGAGTCTACTGTTAAAATAGCTTTTGTCCACTTATATTACAATGTAAGGTTCACATTTAATAGCCTCAAGGGAGAATGCCTGGCACTTACTGAATTACCCAGTAGAACCATTCTGGGTACTTGGTGTCTTGCAGTCATCAAACTGCCTTCTTGGGAAACAGCCAACCATCCCCCCAAATAACAGAGAAGCTGGATTCCAGAGCTTGTAGTAGTAAATGTTTAAAGAATGAAACACATTATATTTTAGAGGAAAGCTACCCTTCAGGCTTTTTCCCTGGAAACTTTAGACGTAATGACCGAATTAAAGCAATAATCTTACAAACAAACAAGTCCACCTCTGGAGATGTCATTTCAATCACAGCATATTGAAGAGAACATGTAGACATTAGCCAAACACATGGTTTTTCCTTTTAGCAGGCTTGTTTCTTCAATTTAATAGCAGTAGCTAACACTTAGCCCTGAAACCTGGAGTTTGTTTTATTGAGGAATGTATGGAACTAAGCTATTAGTTCCATAAGCATTATTGTTTTCTTAAATTGCCAGCAGGTGGTCTTCAGAAGACTCTGCAACTCAATTAGAGTAGGGTGCAAAGCTAAGTAACTCATGCTTGTATATAAGTCCATTCTGATCCTCCTTCTATCTGTGTTTGTTCCTTTATTGCAACTTCTATGTGATTATTTCCCTTTCATACCTTCATGGTAGTTTTACTCCTGACCTTTCTTAGTCAATTCATCAGATGTCCATTAGCACAATAACATTTCAGGTAACAGGAAGAAACTTTAAATTGATCATTGGATCTGCCTTCAAGATTTCCCCTGCTATTTCTGTCTGAGCTGTGAACAGTAGCATTAGCCCAAAAGCCCAAGACATAATGACACTTGGATAACTGGCCCATCAAAAATGTGATGTACTTGGCCTCTTTTATGAGTTTTCTTTTGGGATAACTTTTATAATATTACTAGAGGCCCATTGCAGGAAGAAATTCATGCAATAGGCCTTCTTTCCCTTGGCTTCCAGCACCGATTTTCCTCCATCACCCGTGACTCAGGCCTTTGCTCCAGCTGGAATTTGCCTTCTTCGTCTTTGCTGTAGAGTCCCACCAGAGTCTGCCATTTTCACTGCAGACTCTGGAGTCTGCAATCTTGTCTTCGCTGCAGCACTCTGCTCCTGTTGATCCCTTTGCCCCCCACCCTCCCTCTCATAGCAGGCATCCTGCCCTGCCTGGAGCAGCTGTATGGCCACCATTTTTTTACTTCTAATTTGCATATTCACTCTGATTGGCTGTGGGCATAGTGGAGGTACGGTCAATTTACATGTTTGTCTATTATTAGGTAAGATAGAAGGGCTCTGAATAGACTTGTTACTGTTCTCATACTTCCAACAAAATGTGACGTGGAATGAGGAGAACATACACTGAAATGAGAAAATGTACACAAATGAGGAAACCACAGTGGGAATCACAGGTCATTTTAACATAATCAATGAGTCAGAGGGCCTTTCAGTATGCCTTCTGTACTACAAGGAGATCTGGGCTCCATTGATATAATTCTGACAACAGTTGAAAGGAGAGCATCCAGAGATGAGTTTAGAGAGTTTACTACCGTATTTTTCGGACCATAAGACGCTCCGGACCATAAGACGCACCAGTTTTTAGAGAAGGGAAATGAAGAAAAAAAAGATTCTGAAACAAATATTTTATGTGCATTAAATATTTTATGTGCATTAAAACCCAACATCACAGTCATAAACACATGTAATCAACCCTGTAAAGTAAACAGCAGCATTTAGAACCATTTTAGAGCCGGGCAAGCACACAGAGACCACACAGAGCCGGGCAAGTAAAAAAACTTTTTTTTTAAAGTATATGTGTAGGCTATATTTGGACCATAAGACGCAGGGACTTCCCCCCCCCCCCCCCCCCTCTGGGGGAAAAAAAGTGTGTCTTATGGTCCGAAAAATACGGTAATATGGGAAGGGGACTGAAGTTCTTAGAGGAATCCCATTGATAGTCTTGGGTTTGCCAATTTTACTTAACTTAGTTTTCTAATCTAAGAGTATCGTTTTCTACTTTTATCAATAGTAAGAGAGATTGCTTGTAGAAGTAATTTCATGTTACATTTTTATTTATCTTTATTGTTTGAAAGTATTACAGGTGTCCCCTTTGTTTTTTTTATTTGTTTGTTTGTTTTCCCATTGACCCCCTTCTCCCCACACAGGTGCCTGCCAAGCCTTGCTCACACTATTGTCTGTGTCCATGGGCTATGTGTATATGCATATAAATTTCCTGGTTAATTTCTCCCCTCTACCCCCCACCCTTAATTTTCATGTCAATATTAGAGCTAAAAACATAGACTAATGATCTCTGATCTGTAGTAACCTATCATAAATTGACTATCCATAAATTAATTGCTTCTTGGCCTTCTGACTAAAATCATGGCATTATCAATGTCATAATCTTTTGAAACAACTCTTTTTTTAATTTATGACATCTATTGGAAAAAAAACTTGATATGCTTATTAACCACAAAGAAATTTTCTCTATTCTTTTTAAAAACTAATTTTTTTATTGATTTCAGAAAAGAAGGGAGATGGAAAAATATAGAAACATCAATGATGAGAGAGAACCATTGATTATGATTGGCTGCCTCCTGCATGCCCCCTATTGGGGATTGAGCCCACCAAGCATGTAACTTTGACTGGAATCAAACTTGGGACCCTTCAGTCTGCAGCCGAAGCTCTGTCCACTGAGCCAAACCAGCTAGGGCTCTATTTATTCTTAAATTTAACTTTTTAAAACATTGAGGGAAAACTCTGTATTCTTTCTAGCCAAATGCATTATGTTTTTAGACTTTTTGATATGTTCTTTTACAGTCTTTGTCTTTCCAGACTGAAGAATATTATTTTTCAGTCTGTTCTCATAAAGAAGTTCCTTGTCCAATTTAATAGCTCTTCTTTGGTTTTCTCCATGCCAGTTCTCAGTTTTCTTGAGCCATAATGACCAAATGATACTCATGACTCCAGGTGTGGGTAAACCATGTTTCCATAGATGGGATGGATTACGTTTTATGCTGCTTCCAATACTTGTTCTGATGATGCTCACTGCAGCCTTCTCGGCCACAAGAGCATATTGTGTTGATTTCTTCAAGTCTGCAGTATGACTCTTTTCTGAGTCATGATTGTTCAGATTATTTTGAGAGTAAGGTACACTTCTATCCTTTGTTTACCTAACTTCTGTTGCTACTGAAACATCTGATAATTACCAGGGATCTTTTAAATACTGCAGAAAAACCTCAACTATTGGTCCCACATTTATTTTCTCCTGTACAAAGTTCTTATTTTAATTGAATCATTTTTTCCATTACTAGCATTTGTCTTCTAAAGCAGTGAAGTTTCACAGTGGGAAACACTTTTTAGATAGCCTGGTAGTAAAAACTTTTTCAATGTTAGTATATTAAATACATGTTTGCCTCATTAGTGTTTTGCTCTTCATAAGATTATATGTATAATGTCTCCATTAAACATAAGGACATATAAACATTGTATGATGCAGAAAAATGGGATTCCATGTAGATGAATTCTGTCAAGACAATATTAAGTTCTTTCTACTTGAAAGAACTTAATATTGCCATTCACAAGTTAAAGAATCCAATTTAAAAATATATATATATATATATTTTATTGATTTTTTTATAGAGAGGAAGGGAGAGAGATAGAGAGCTAGAAACGTCGATGAGAGAGAAACATTGACCAGCTGCCTCTTGCACACCCCCTACTGGGGATGTGCCTGCAACCCAGGTACACATGCCCTTGACCTCGGGAATAGAACCTGGGACCTTTCAGTCCGAAGACCCACACTCTACCACTGAACCAAACCGGTTTCGGCTAAAGAACCCAACTCTTGATAGACATTGTGAAATTAGTAGTAGGATGCCTGTTGGGTATTTGGAGATCTTTGAGAACAATGAACTGTTTAAATTTAACTGACGGTGGTAACAGGGAATGAGTCAAAGGAAGTGTACATGTTAGTTAACAAAATGGCTCCCTGGACTCAAACTTAAGTTAGAATCTGACCCTATCGCATACTGATGCAATCACCTTGGGTGAGTATGTGGACGTTTTAAAGTTTATTATCCTATTTGTATTCTGGGAGTAATAGTAATACTCATCTCATAGGTTGTTATAAAGATTAAAAAGGGGAATATGTGAAAAACACTTAGCATTATATGTGGCATATAATAAATAGTACATATACTAGGTGCAATAATATTTATAATTATTATTATAGAATACATTAAATTAAAATCTGAATGTTAATAAACTGACCCGAGGAAAAATCTTTTCCAATTACTATTTTGTATAGCAAAGTAAAATTATCATTAAAGCTGATGGAGGAGAGATAAACATGTAAAACTACAATATAATAAGACAAGGATTATCTTAGAGGTATGAACAAGTGGCAGAAGTACTCTATGATTACTTTTGAAACTTTTTTGGGGAGTAGTGTCCTTGTTTTCATCTAAGGAACCACTCTTGTGTGATCTTGACTTCACTCTTGATTCCAAAGTTGGATATTTAACTCTGACCTGGCCAAGCAGAGCACAATATTTGTTTCAGAGAAAGGCACTTGACTGAAAATCATGTTTAAGACTTGGTTAAATTTCTGGAAGAGATTCTTTTTATGCTCTCCTGGACTTGGGATTGTGAGGCTGGAAGCCTGGCATTATTGACATCCATGTTACCATGATGAGGAAATGTTCTGTTTGTCAATAGAAATAACACAGAAGACGACAGACAGATGGAAAAAGTAGGTAGGTAGGTCATTATGACCCTGACATTGGTGCCTTCCTGTTTGAGCTGGCATGAATCAGGTTTTCTATTGCTTTCAATCAAGAAAATCTTGATATATATTAATTAATTTTATTTGGAAAATTAAGAAAGGTTCTATAGGGGTTGATTCTAATGTCACGGGAGGGGGTGGAATAGAGGAGATTCAGAAATAAGCAGAAGGACTGGCAAGACCAAGACACTAGTAAAGTGTAAAAAGTCATGTACGGAGAATGTAATATCAGCAGGGCCAAAGCTTAGACCTTTCTCATGATAATGCTTGGACCAGCATTTCCTTCTATCTGTGGTTATCATGGTATAGTTTAAAGAAAATGGGCTTGAGAGAATATAATTAAGTGGGAGACTTTACTAGGGGTGTCGAACTCAATCAGAGAAGGGGCCAAAATCTAAAATCCAGCCTAAATCGCGGGCCGAATGGTTTACTGAACAGTCATAAACTGTCAGTGTGATGGAAACGCAGCGGAGTGCAGTGATGACAGCGCGGTGCGGGCCACATTGCAAGGCCTGGTGGGACGGATTTGGCCCGCGGGCCTTGTGTTTGACACGTGCTTTAAGCAGTCACCTAACATAATTGAAACTCACTTTCCCATTCTTTGCTATGAGAATAAAAATCCTACTATATATATAAATCCTCCTCCTCCTCCTCCTCCTTTTCCTCCTCCTCCCTCCCACATACTTTTTTTAATCCTCACCTAAGAATAATTTTTCCATTGATTTTTAGAGAGTAGAGGCAGGCAGGAGAGGGAGAGAGTAATAGTAATGTGAGAGATACACATCGACTGGTTGCCTCCCTGACCAGAGTTGGGGAACAAACCTGCAACCCAGGTATGCGCCCTTGACTAGGAAATGAACTTGTGACTCTGGTGCACAGGCCAACACTCTAACCACTGGGAAACACTGACCAGGGCCTTTTTTAAAAGATGGTTTAAAAGGCTAGAATTAAATATGAAATGCTCCTAAATAGTGTTTGCCTGCTCCAAGGGTAGCTGCTCCATAAACATATGATCTATACTGACTTCTAATCCTTGCCACCGGTGAGATGACATCTGATGAACTTAAATGGAAAATCCTTGGTGTTTTGACATTTGTTTGCTAGAAACCTTTGTAGGTCCACTTTTTTTTGTCTTATAATTGAGTATGCTAAACACAAATACTTCTCTGATGAGTAAGAATCTCCTGCTGTGCCCAGCATGGCTCCTTAGGGCAGCAGATGATAATCCTATAATGTTGTAGATGTCCATTGTTGGGCAAAATATATCTAATGACTCCTCAATTCCAAAACCATGAAAAATTTCCAAACTAAAATCTCAATAGGAGCTTGTATCCTTATGTCTTGCCTGCTTCTGATGAAACAAATAATAAACTAAAATTCTGGTAGAGGGCCCAGAACCAGTTAATTACTCGTTAATACATGTTTTGCTATTATTAGTGTATTTTCTTTTTATCCAAAGCTAAGAACAGCCAGGAAATGTTTCATGTCAGTAAAATACTAACCTTTGAAAATCAAGAATTTCCCCCAAGTCTTTGCCTGGCCAGATTTACAACCACCACCCAATTGTGAATTCCTTTAACAGATATTTTCTGAGAACATAGTATACTCCAGACCATGTTCTGGACACTGACAATGTCTGTCAGAAATGAGGTGCTTGTTCATTGGATGAAGTTGTGGTCAGTTAAAAATGTGAGGAAATGTATCAGATGCCATAGTATTTATTGTAATATAGCACAGGAGAACATTTAAAAAGTGATTGAGGTGAAACATTTCTGTGATTATTGCCCAGAATAAAAATGCATTTTTATAGATATATACATTTTATATAGTTATATGCATACATATGTATAACTGAAACATGTTTCTTGAGTTAATGTTTGTCTTACTTCTTGAATACAATCTGATGTTTTCTATTCTGTACTATTTTATTTTATTTTTTAAAATGATGCAAATACTGGTTAGCAATTCTTTAAATTTATTTTAAAACCAATGACTGAGTGTTGATCACTATAGACAAGCTAAGAATCATCACTCAGGTAACAATCATGTGAAAAAGAACTGTTTTTTTTTTTTTCTTGATCAACTTTTATTGTATTCAGTCAGGAAGATCCTTCATTGGAGGAGAAATTGACCTAACAGATATATATCACTTCTGGTTGACTAAGAGGAATATATGGATCTGCAGTTGGCAAGCTGTATGTTAAGTGCATGCAAGGATAAATTAACATAGCTCGATTAGTTAGAAACCACAGGAACCAAGGTTTTTATTTATTTATTTTATTTATTTTATTTATTTATTTTTTAAAATATATTTTATTGATTTTGTACAGAGAGGAAGGGAGAAAGATAGAGAGTCAGAAACATCCATGAGAGAGAGAATCATCGATCAGCTGCCTCTTGCACACCCCCTACTGGGGATATGCCTGCAACCAAGGTACATGCCCTTGACCGGAATTGAACCCAGGACTTTCAGTCCCCAAGCCGACGCTCTATCCATTGAGCCAAACCGGTTTTGGCAGGAACCAAGGTTTTTAATGTAACCTCTGGCCACTCAATCACTAATTAGGTAAATATCGGCAGTGAAATCATAAGAGATCATCAACATTGAAGATAGCGCTAATCAAAACAGGTGAAAAGTAGATGAAATTATGTGATTATTGTGACAATGTTGGGACACTAGTCTAGCAATAAAGAGAAGTAATCTACTGGGTTTTAGTGCTAATATTTGAAGGTTGATGCTTTGGTTGCAGAATGTTAACAATCCAGACATTTTATGTTTAGCTAAATTATCAAATGTCCACAGATGGGTTCTTCCTTTCTTATAATATTGACCTTCTTAGCCTCCTCTTGGCAACTATTATTATTTTCAAAATGCAAAGATTAATAAAAAAGACAACACATGTGGGAAATACCTTCATTAAGAGAAAAATGAGAATTAATGACATGTTCATGTTTTCCTATGAAGGCCCTGCTTGCAGTCCCTTTGTTGTTGCTTTGATTAACTAACCCTAAAGATAGAGTATGCTGTATTTGGACTCTTTGTTCTTGCAAGTGAAAAGCCAACCGAATTACCAAAGCGTATTGCAATTCTAATAGTGTGAGGATGCTATACCCTACCATTCAGAATGGCTCCTTGCTTCAGGTCTGCTAGCATTAGTGTCCTCGCCTTAGAAAGGAATACTGAACTAGCAGGAGAAAAATTGTAGCTGACAAAATATTTACTTGGTTAACATTTTTTCATTTAAAAAAATATATATTTTATTGATTTTTCACAGAGAGGAAGGGAAAGGGATAGAGAGCCAGAAACATCGATGAGAGAGAATCATCGATCAGCTGCCTCCTGCCCCCACCTCGCACCGGGGATGTGTCTGTAACCAATGTACATGCCCTTGACTGGAATCAAACCTGGGACCTTTCAGTCCGCGGACCGACGCTCTACCACTGAGCCAAATAGGTTTCAGCTACATTTTTTTTCATTTTTAATAGCCACACGCCACAGGATACACATATCTCTCAATACAACATTTCTCAGGTGCCTGTTTATAGGAGGGGAAGGGAGCCTTTGATGTGATGTTTAAAGATCAGTCTCTTGGGGCCCCCAGGAAGATGGAGAAGAGTGAAGAGTACATCTGGGATGAGAAAGGGAATATTCAATACATTTCAATATGAAATACTATGTTGATTATTGCCTCTGCTCCAAACTATTACCATTAGTCATAGTTTTATAATTCATTGTGATATGTTACAGACAAATTCCATCATCACTGGTGTTCCTCCTCCTCTTGTTTCTCTTCCTTCTTTAACTGTTGTCTCCTATTTACTAAAGAATTATTATATTGCTCTTTCTAGTTTTTATTTTTTATTTTTTTTGTAATCTTTTCTTTTAGTTTCATCTTCTGTCCTCCACAGAAGATATGTTGGTAGTCAGTGCTGTACATATCAGTTAAGATGGGTTATACCACAGTAAGAAAATACTTGCACATCTAGCCGAAACCGGTTTGGCTCAGTGGATAGAGCCTGCGGATTGAAAGGTCCCAGGTTTGATTCCGGTCAAGGGCATGTACCATGGTTGTGGGCACATCCCCAGTAAGGGTGTGCAAGAGGTAGCTGATAAATGATTCTCTCTCATGGATGTTTCTAACTCTCTATCTCTCTCTCTTCCTCTCTGTAAAAAATCAATAAACTATATTTAAAAAAAGAAAAAAAAAAGAAAGAAAATACTTTCACATCTCAATTGCTTAACACACAGGAAGTGTATTCTTTGCCTTGCACAGACCAGTGTGGGTCAGGCACCTCTCCATGGCTGCTGCTTCACGTGGAGGGATTTTTGTAAAATGGCTATTTGAAAACAGTTCAAGGTTGGCAGATATTTTGTCTCAGCAGTTTGAAGATAAGTCTTCAGCTTTGTGTTTCTGTTGTTGCTGCAGAGAAACCAGGTAGGAGTATAATTGATTTTTGTAGATCATCTCTCTTACCCACAGCATACCCACTCCACCTCCAGTTGCCCTTAAGGTCTTTTTTAATTTTTAATTTTAGTGGCCTGCAATTTAATTATACTAGATCTGGGTGTGTATTTCATTTAACTATCCTTGTTGGGATACCCCCAGCATCATGAATCTAAGCACATATGTCTTTCATTTATTTTGGAAATGTTTTATTTTTGAATATTACCTCTTGTCTTTCTATTATGTCTCTCTGGAGTTTGGATCAAATGGAGGTTAGAGTTTCTCATTCTAGACTCCCTGTGTCGTAGAAGATCTTTCTATTTTCTAACCATTATCTCTGAAATGTATTTTTAGTGAATTTGGGGGGTTACTTATAATTTATTTTTAACATAAAATATTATTTTGTATTAACTTCAGGTGTATAGCACAGTGGTTACACAATCATATACTTTCCTAAGTGTTCCCTTTAATAATAACTATGTATGGTACCTAACATCATATCTAGTTACAATACTATTGATTATATCCCCCTGACTATTTTGTAACTACTTAGCTGTATTTCTTAATCCCTTCATCTTTTTCACTCAGTCTCCAACCTTCCTCCCCACTGGCAATCATCAGTCTGTTTTCTATCTCTATGAGTCTGTTTCTATTTTCTTTGCTCATTAATATTGTTCTTTAGATTCCACATCATAAGTGAAATCATATGCTATTTGTCTTTGTCTGACTGACTCATTTCACTTTCCATAATATTTTAGTGATTTTTTTTAGATCTATCTTTTAGTTAAATTAATTCTACTCAGTCAATGTTTCATTGGTTTGAATAATAATATCTTTTTATTTTTACAATTTTGTTACTTTTCATCTTTAACTGGTCACTCATGTCCATCAAATCAAACATAGTACTATCCTTGATGTTATTTAATTTATCTATTAACACATAATTTTGATACATGCTTACCTTTGGCTAAGCATTTTATGTATATATTCTGATAATTCCAACATCCTTCAGATTATGTGTGGTGTTCCTTGCTAACCAAGAAATAATATGGTTTATTTCTTCATATGTTTTGTGATTTTTGATCATGACTTTAAGGTGCCTAAAGCTCTATCTATGGGAATTCTAGATGCCACTTGGAGCCCAGCTCTACTCAGAGTTCTCCATTTGACTTACAACACTGTGGAGGCCATTTACTTTACCTTCTATGGCAAAGCTCACAAAACTAGAGAACTAGAGACCACCTGGAATTGGTTGGTGAAATGTGATAGCGCATTGTCTTGATTTGAATTTGATTCTAGGACTGGTGAATTTTAATGCTTTTCTTACGTTTATTGCTTGTCAGTATTTCCTTTTATGTTTGCACCTACCTTTTATATAATTTCTTTTGGGGCATTCATTTCTTTCTAGTAAGCTTACATGGTGATTTTTATATAAAGGATGTTAACTCTTAGTCATTAGTTGCAAATTTATTTTTAAAAAATTAGAATTTTTTTGTTTATAATATATAGAATATTTACAGTTTTATATATATATAATAAATAAATATATTTATTTATTTATTTATTTTACTTTAAAAATATAAATTTTAAATGCTTCCATCATTTTCCTTTCCTGCTTGGACAAATATTCCTTAATTTGTGATGAGATAAATATCAAAATTTTAATCATTTTGAAATAAGTCTTAGTATATAAGGTATACTAATCACTTACTATGAGGTAATGATCCAAATTTATGTATTCAAACAGTTAGCCAATGTCCCTAACTATTTACTGATATCGATTTCCTCCACTTATTTAAATTGCCACTTTTATCATATTATAAACTATACTTTTTATTTTCTTCTTTGCCCAGTAATTATTTATTATGGTATCTTTAAATTGCCAATCTTTAATAAAAAACTTGTTGCATGCAGAAACTATTGCTTCTTGCAATTTCTATACTTTTTTTATTTATTGAGTTTTCCATTATATCTCAATATGAACTTAAATTTAGTCAGTGTCCAGTATATTCTGACAATGAAGATATTTAGTATGTTGTTTAACTTATCTATTATATTAATTCTAGTCTTCCCTTATTAAAAATGGTTAAATTTAGTAAACTTAAAAATTACTTGGTAACATTTTTATTCGGGGATAATATTCTAGGTTCTTTAATGTGTAAAGTACCTTATTAGCACTTGCTGGTGTTAATGATATCCATTAATTAAATTGTAGTGAAATGTGTACAGTTCTTGCCTATGGCTTTTCTAGATATAAACTTCATACCTTATACTGGCACATGATTTGCAGACAATAAACATTTTTAAAATACAGTTGAAGTTTAACCAAGTAAACTCAGTGAATACCTGCAAGAAAAAATTCCTAAAGAGGACAAATCCTAGAAGTAAGTAAAGAAAATATTGTCTTCGATGCTAGACTTATGCTCATTGAGTAGAAGGTGACATGACTTCAGATATGGTTCTGATGACTATTTCTTTTCCCAAACATACACAGATATTTTGTCTATCCCCATAAAGTTGTCCTCTGAAGAACTCAGTATCAATAGTAGGTTGAATTTGGTTGGCCTAGAATATGAGTTTTCTATTCCTAGAAAAACAGATATCCATTAAACCAATCATAGTACTATTGAAATAACCTTCTTCCAGGGTATAGTAAATTAATCCAAAAGTAGAGCCAAGAGCTTCTCAACTCCTGCTTAAAGATCACTGCTGTGTCCTCATCTGGCTAAGCCCTTATGAGACTTTTAAAGACACACGCCTGCCCTTTCTGGGATAAATTTAAGCATAGATTCTATACTCACTTTAGTAAACCCAGTATCCAGCTCCAGCCTTCCTTGCTCGAAGCCATTCTCCTCTCAGGTCCTCCAGTGATGCTCTAAGTGTGTGGATGGTATGAGATGCTCTGGGACCCACTGACCAGCCCCATTTACCCAGTCTAAAGAAGTCTCACCCCATCCTCTCCTTTGGTCTCATCTTTATTTAGGAACTCTTCCCTGTGTACTGACCACCTGGCATTATTACCTTAAAAGTTTAGGGTCATTAGAAGGATAATTAAAGAGATATAAGAAAATTAGAAAGGTGATCTGGAAGAACTTCCTTTTCAGCTGCTACATAAACCCAAACATCCCTGAAGACAAGAGAGCAGAAAGAGCCTGGCCATCCTGAGGGGAGTGTGTGTGAGAGTGTGTGTGTGTGTGTGTGTGTGTGTGTGTGTGTGTGTGTGAGTGATGGGCAAAGGAGGAGAGAAAAGGAAGGTGTGAGGATTGGAAACACAAATTAATATCTTAATTATTCTGTGAAAGATGGTAGATCCTCTCAATTCTCCCTAGAGACAATCTAAATTAGTTCTTTCAGGGCCTATGAGTGTGATAGACAAAGTGAGCTCACTCTCTGACATCCCAGATGTCTTGCTCCCAGGACAAAGCCGGAGAGAGAAGGCTGCGCTGAGGCTGTGGAAGGTTGAGGAGTCTGTTGAGCTTTTCCTGGGATGCTAAGCAGATTCAGATTCATTCTCTATGTGAGGTCTCTGATTTCTTCTCTCTAGACCTTCCTGTCTTCATTCCTTGCCTATATGACTTTGACACTTTCTTGTTTTCTTTAATATTGCCTCACTCTTTATCACCCCCAGCATCACCCCTGCCCATGAACCACAGAAGAAACAAAATGCTGGCCCATGTGTGAATCTGACCTGCTCATTTGGCCTGCATCATGGGGAAGCCTTACATTAGTGTGTGATTTTATTTTATTTTATATTTATTTATTTATTTATTAAATATATTTTATTGATTTTTTTTTTTTTTAACAGAGAGAAAGAGAGAGGAATCGAGAGTTAGAAACATCAATGAGAGAGAATCATCGATCAGCTGCCTCTTGCACACTCCCTACTGGGGATGTGCCCACAACCAAGGTACATGCCCTTGACCGGAATCGAACCTGGGACCTTTCAGTCCGCAGGCCGAAGCTCTATCCACTGAGCCAAACCAATCAGCTGGCATGTAATTTTAATTAGTGACTAATATTTCAACATTGAAAATTTTGTGTAAGACTCCAGATTTCCAGCTTCTCTTAAAGTTTGGAAGATCTGCTACACCGGGCCCACATTTGTGGCAAAAATGTGTTGGTGTCCTTAAGAACATTATGCTAATAGTGCTATGAAAGAAATCAGTCACCAAAGACCACATATTGTATTAATCCATTTATATGAAATGTCCAGAATAGGCAAATCTGTGGGGCTAGAAGGCGGATTAGTGGTTGTCCAGGGGTAGAAGGGGTTGGAGGGAAATAGGGAGTAAATCTAACGTGTACAGGGTCTCTTTTGGGAGAGAAGAATGTTCTAAAAGTCAATATGGTAACAGTTGCATATATCTGTGAATATACTAAAAGTATTGAATTGTATGCTTTAGTTAAAAAAATTGATTTGAGAGACAGAAACATAGATTTCTTATTCCAATCATTTAAGCATTCATTGGTTGCTTCTTGTATTATGGCATATCAGGACATCACTCTAATCAACTGAGCAATCCACCCAGGGTAAATGTGTGTATACTGTAAATGTGTGAACTACATAGTAAGTGAAGTATATCTCAATACTGGTGTTTTTTTTTTTATTTAAAAAAAACGTGTTGAAGCTATGTAGCATATACCACATATACCATCTTTAGGTGAACTCTAGTTTGCCACAGTCCCTGTCACTCTACTGATTCTACCACACAGGGGCCCGCTGGCTTCTCTATTTATGTTATCGGTTCTAGTAATAATTAATGTCGTTTTTAAACATTCGTTTAAAATCTTGCTTGGCGTTGACTTGTATTGACAACCTTCAAACACGTGGTATCTACAGAACGTGTGAAGTGCAATTAACAAGTTTTGCTTGAAAAAGTTTGTGTTTGGTTTGGTTTTTGTTGCAAAATTAGGGCTAAGAAGATGGCGGATGAAGAGCATATTCGGCACTGCATGCTTTACGAGTTCCAATTAGGAAGAAAAGCAAGTGAGGCTGCAAAAAACATCTGTAGTGCTCTTGGTCAAGATGCAGTTAGCGCCAGAAAATGCCAGCGTTGGTTTGAGAAATTTCGTGAGGGAAATTTTTCGTTAGATGGCAAGAGTGGTCGAGGCCGTGTGTCCAATTTTGATCAAGAAGCTCTTCAAGCTCTTTTGGTGCAAAATCCTCAAATTACCCAACAAGAGCTTGCGACAACTTTAAATTGTTCACAGAAAACAATTTCCAATCAATTGCGTGCACTTGGCAAAGTCCAAAAGTTTGGAAAATGGGTTCCTCATGAGTTGATCGACCACAACCGTAATCAAAGAGTCACAATTTGCAGTTCGCTCCTCTCTCGTCAAAACCGTTTGCCGTTTTTAGAGCAAATTGTTACCGGAGATGAACAATGGGTGCTGTATGTTAATTTGAAAAGGCGGCCTCAATGGTTGGACAAAAATGAGGCTCCGCAGCCCATGCCAAAACCTGACTTGCATGCGAAAAAAGTGATGTTGTGTGTTTGGTGGAATTTTAAAGGAATTCTTTTTTTTTTTTTTTTTTTTTTAAATATATTTTACTAATTTTAACACAGAGAGGAATTAAGAGAGATAGAGAGTTAGAAACATCGATGAGAGAGAAAGACCGACCAGCTGCCTCCTGCACACCCCCCACTGGGGGATGTGCCCGCAACCAAGGTACATGCCCTTGACCAGAATTGAACCCGGGACCTTTCAGTCCGCAGGCCGACGCTCTATCCACTGAGCCAAACCGGTCTCGGCAAAGGAATTCTTCATTATGAACTTTTACCATTTAACCAAACCATTACAAGTGCAGTGTATAGTGCCCAATTGGAAAGGTTAGCCCAAGCTTTAAGAGAAAAAGAACCCGCGCTGATTAATCGGAAGGGCTTAATTCTTCACCATGATAACGCATGACCACATACTGCAAGAATCACTGCTGAAAAACTGCGCCAGTTGGAATGGGAAGTTCTCCCTCAACCTGCATATTCTCCTGATATTGCCCCTTCCGATTACCATTTGTTTCGTTTTTTGCAAAACTTTCTTCTTGGAAAAAAATTTAATAATGAAGAATGCCTCAAAAATGCATTGACAGAATTTTTTGCATCAAAATCACAAGAATTTTACAACAGAGGGATTAAAATGCTTCCTGAGCGCTGGGCACAAGTAGTAGCAAACAATGGCAACTATATTGTTGATTAAATTTTGTTGTATTGTTTAAATAAATTTGATTTAAAAAAGTATTAGAAAACGACATTAATTATTACTAGACCTAATATATGACTGGCCTCTGCTGGCATTTAGTCTCAATTTAATGTTCATGAGCATGGTTTTCTATCATCTTTCCAATGATAAGTTCTCTTGTCTCATATTTTTTCCTCATGGGGAAAATTACCTTCATCAGTCTATCTCAGAGCATGTCTACTATGGAAAAATTAAGAATTTTTCTTCCTGTCTTATTAGTATCAATACTGCTATAATACTAAATCCTATCAAACCCAAACTTAAAAAGTACAATCTGCACTTATTAAACAAATACTGTGCACTATGTCAACAGAAGAATAACAGGAAATGATCTATCATCCCAGTCATCCAAAGATTCTGCCCTGAGTAGCCCTGCAGCCTGACGAGGCAGGAGATGCTGCCGGACTAGAGAGAGAGCTGGAGTAGCTGGCATTTTTAACTAGCTTGTTGATGGGCTGGCTGGTGAGAAAAGCAACATTACATTGAGACTCTTTGGGATTCTTTAAATTGGTGGATTATATGGTCGCTTGATTAAGTTTGGGTTATGTAAACAGTGGAGTGTTTAGATTTAGGCTTGGCTGTTGGAGTCCAGGCAGCTGTTTGTACTTAACTCCAGCAAGAAGCCTTGTTAATCAAAGAACTGACTGAATTTCTTTCTTTCTCCCACCCCTGCCCGCTGCTTTTTTTGTACCTGCGCTGTTTTTCCTCCTGTCCAAACCCTTTGGGCTCAGGACTGTTGGGAGGCAAGGCAGAGCATTTTGAACTCTCTGAAAACCGTGAACATTTTTTCTTTCTTTCTTTCTTTCTTTTTTTTTTTGATTACATGGATGTGCCCCACAGATTTCCCTCACTGTGAGGTAATCACTTCATTTTTTTCAAGTTTTACAAAGCCTTTATTATCCCGGTTAGTTCATATTTTTGAAGCGAAGTCATCAGTTTGATGCGTTTTGTTGTAAAATGTGGTTTAACAGCTTGTTAGCACATTTTTTTTTTTTTTTTAATGGAACCCAAAGATATTTTATGCTTGAGCAGCAGTGGATTTAAGAGCCAATGAAAAGGTCTGGGAGTTGTGTGCCTTCAGCACAAAACAATGGCAGGAGAGGGTTGTGGAGCAATGTGCTGGCTGGGGCCGCGGAGCACAGGCTTTCTTCCTCAGCTCCAGGTTGTTTTTTCCTGACAGCGCCTTATAAACACTCAGTGTTGCATGCTGCTTGTTGGTTTTCAGGTCATCTGGGATGCGCTGGATCATTTGAGCAGCCTGAGTTCATGTGGTTTTCCTACCCTCCGAGATGATTCTATTTTATTTCGTGTAGTCCGCAAAGCAGAGGGGGGACTTGGACTGTTGTTTTCTGTCTTCCGAGTGCAGCTTTGCAAAGGTCTCAGGACTAAGGGGTTGGAACTGAGAGCTGTTGTGGAGCGCCGTGAGTGTCAGTGAGCCTTCGCACAGTAAAAGCAGGGAAGCCGCAAGCTCTTTCCACAGTTTCATCACAAACACAAACAGGGTCATTTTCCCCAGAGGCTGCAAAAGTGAACATTCTATGTTTGACCCAAACCAACATGTTGGTTGAGATTTTGACAATTTGGGGATGAAATGTTTTAATTTGCCTCAATCCAGATCTATCTTTGTATCAGGTTAGGTACTTGTTGGGTTCAACAAGTTGGGTTAGGTATTCCTTGGGGAGAAACCTCATGAAAGTGGGATTGGTGAAAATGGACTTATTTTCCGATTTAGTTAAAATGTGTTACCTTGTTAGTTTTGTTCTGTAGTTCTATGTTGTTAATGCATAAACCAGAAAACTGTGTTTTTTTTTCTATTCAAGTCAGAAGTCAGAACTCATATTCCCTTTTTTATTCAAATAATTATAGAGTAAGGAAAAGCATTAAGAGAAAGAAGACAGGTTTCTTATAGACTAAGTTTCTTAAAGTAGGTATTACTAGTTCTGATACATTGCTTAGGGTTTAGATGTTTTTGTTTTTTTTTAAATTAGGGAAGAGTATAAAACCATATGAAAAAAATTACCAATTACTGGGCCTAGTGATTACGTAGCAATGGATGAGATTCATATGTCTAGTCTGCCCACAATGTTTCTTTGAGGTTGAGAACATAAAATGGAACTCCCATAGGATTGCTGAATCATATGATAATTCTGCGTTTAACTTGTTGAGGAACCATCAAACTTTTTTTTACAGTGGATGCATCATTTCACATTTTCACTAACAAATACCCTACATCCTTACCAACACTTGTTATTGTTTGTCTTTTCTATTCAGCCATCTTAATGTATAAGAAGTGGTATCTCACTTTGGGTTTGAGTTCCATTTTCTTCATTGTTAATGATGTTGAACATTTTTCCATTTGCATATTTTTTTGGAGAAATGTCTACTTAAATCCTTTGCTCATTTTAAAATTAGATTCTTTGACTATATTTGTTATTGTTTAGTTTTAAGAATTCTTTATATTCTCTGGATACTAGACCCTTATATGATATATTGTTTTAAAATATTTTCTCTCATTCTGTCTTTTTACTTTCTTGATAATGCCTTAATGCACAAAAGTTTGTCATTTTGATGAAGTCTAATTTACTTACTTTTTTTTTTTTTTTTTTTGCCTGTGCTTTTGGTGTCATGTGTAAGAAATCATTGCAAATCCAAATTCTTGAACATTGATCCTTTGTTTTCTTCTAAGATTTTCATAATTTTAGCTCTTACGTATGTCTTTAACACATTTTTAGTTAATTATTGTTTGTAGTGTAAAGACTTCATTATTTCTCATTTGAGTATCCAGTTCCCCTAGGACTATTATTGAAGAGAATATTCTTTGCCCCAAGTGTGTGTGTGTGTATCTGTGTGTATGGATTGCTTTCTGGAATCTCAATTTCATTCCATTGATCATTGCCTATCCTTATGCCAGAACCTAAAAATTCGATTATGAGTTCCTCTTTATCCTAAGTTATTTATAAATTATTTTAAAAAATTTTAATGGAAAGGTTTTATGACTAATACTTTTATTGTTAAACTACATTTTCTTTTTCTAGATTTAGAGAATATGATGTCCACATAATCATTTCATTCTCATTGAAGTTTAGTTATTGAACCAGGTAATACCAATATGTTGCTTGTATCAGTTTTTCTTGGAACATAACATGTCTTTTTTAAGCAGAAGATTCAGGTTTACTTTATTTCAGACAAGTTTTCTTCTATTATATTTCTACTTATTTTTTTGTTTTATTTTTTCCTATTTTCTTATAATTCAGTTATATGTGGTTGATATACCTTTTGTCTGTCTTCTACTTCTGTTATTTTTAATCTTTGTTATTTTTCTTTTATGATTTTTGTTTGCCCATAGTTATTTTTAATTATATATTTTTTTGGCATCAAATATAATTTTCATCATTGTAATGTGTTATATTTTTTTAAACAAATACGTTTATAGTGACTGTTTTAAAGTATTTATAATGTCAGATATCTGTGGCCTTTTACATGCAGTTTCTGTTGTCTGCTCTCCCCACTCCCCATGTATGAGACACATACAGATAAACTTTCTTGTTTCTTTGCATGTTTTTTGTTGTTGTTAAAATCTTGGCACTTAAGATCATATATTTTAGCAGCTCTGGATAGTGACCTCCCCTCCAGTATTTGCTGTTTTCTTATTTATTTGTTTAGTGACTGTTTAGGGAAGTCTCTGCCCTCACTCCCAATGTGAAGCTTTGGTGTTGTGCATCAGAGGGCACATCCGTGGGCATTGCCACAGTCATCTTTGATGACAGGTTGTCTTAACAAGGATGTTTTCAACTGTGTCTCTCACTGATCTCTGCTAATCTATCTGCCTCTTTTGCTATCATGCACAGTGCTAGGCTCCGCTAATCGCTTAGGGATTGCAATATTGCTTTTGACAGTACCCTGGGGCATAAATTGCACTACCGTCTCATCCAATTAATTTCCATCCCCAGTTCAGGGTTAGGTTTTAGGCCAGTCTTTGTGGTTTGTTCTTACCACAGGAGGGCTCTTAGCTGTCCCCTCCCCTGATTCTCTCTGGTAATCTAGCTGACCTACAGTTTAGCTTGTTGCTTTTACCTGAATTGCTTACTGCCAATATCTCCACTGATTTTGAGAGTGGCCTTAGGCTTGAACTTCCCCACACTCTGTTTCAAATAGTTAGATTCTTTGGGAGGGGCTTAGAACCTCTCGATTCTTATGGCCCGTCTCTCTCCTGGGCAAAATCTCTGTTCCACAGAGACAGTGTCTATTTTTGGAATAATGTTCCTGATTTATCAGCAGGGCACTAGGTAGAAGCAGTAGCTTCTTATTTTCTCAGCTTGATCCTCCTTGTCTGGAACCTCCACATTATGAGTGAACAAAAATGAGAGTGATTGGGGCCCCAGGGTTCTCAGCCTGGTATAAAGCCCCTGTCCTGCTGGATGGAGAAGGCTACACTCACCTGCAGTTGATGGTCTCTTCAATGTGATATTGGAGGAGATAAAATGATGATGGGCTGACCCTAGTGGAGAGGTACTATAGCCCTTGACTGTGAGCTGGCATGGAGCTTCAATCACATTGAACTGAGGGTGGGAAGTAGCAGATCATGGCTCAAAGTGACACTGTTCTTAACCAAGGTTTAGTAGGTTTTTCTCGAATGAATTTTTTGTTTTGTTTGTTTGCTGTATGCCCTTAGGCCAATTTACAAATATTTTAATTTAAAAATATTTTTCAGTGATAGTCACATAGAACTAGAGAGCACTTCTGTTTTCTTTTATTTCTTTTCTTTTTAGTCTTCTTTTTGGAAGCTTTGCCTCTTACTTTCTCCTATTATTTGAAAACCCGGATCTATATATTTTGTGCCCTTAAAATTTTTAAAAATCATGTTTATAATCTATCTGATTTCTTAAATAGTTTTTCTTAGGCTGTGTGCTTCATGTTTTTTTTTTTTGTTTGTTTGTTTTTTTTTTTTTACTTATGCTGTTTGCTTTGCAGGTTCTAACCATAAGTCCATAGATGGTTCTTTTCTGATTATTACCTTCTTTTGGAAGAGTGAGACTTTTTACAAGTGTGTTTTGAGGCTGGACAGGGAGGTAGAACAACCTTATATGTCTTTTAAAAAATACTTTTTTATTGATTTCATAGATGAAGGGAGAGGGAAAGAGAGATAAAAACATCAATGATGAGAGAGAATAATTGATTGGCTGCCTCCTGCACAACCCACCCTGGGGATCGAGCCTGCAACCAAGGCATGTGACCTGACTGTGAATCAAACCATGACATTTTGGTTCATAAATGATGCTCAACCACTGAGCCATGCTGGCCAGGCCAGCCTTATATTTCTATTTGGATTTATTTTATTAAACATTTCCTCACCAAATCTTTTCTATGTTTTTAACCTTTTGCTAGGGAGCAAGCATCGTTTCCGTGTAGCTCATAGCAATGCCCTTCTAGTCGCACTTCTGGTGCTGTAACCTGGAGATGACTTTCTCTTCTCCTTTTTGGCTGTGTCTCACTTCCAGAGGACTCCCAGGCTCCTATGGTTGGGTCGTACACAATTAGAAATGGCATGCATATTTCTCCAACCACACCTCTCCTGCTGTTCTTTGGTTTCAGGTTGGGTCTCTTAAGGGACATTATCTGCCCAGTCCACAGACTTTGATTTCATTTCTAACAAAGAATCATTAGACAGGCCTTTCAATATTGTACTTTACGAAGCAAGAAACCTGTTTTCTGATCAGTGCCTCAGGGATTCCGCATCCCTCTCACCAATGTTCTGCCTTAGGACCCAAATATCACTGTTTGGGCGTATGTCTGCTTTTTAGTTTTTATTGCTAGTAGTGTTCTTTTCCTTATTATGTTAGAGATGAATTTGGTTTTTAAAACTTTTTTATTGTTCCCTGTTTTTAGCCTATCTCAAGAAGTAAAAGTATCTATGTTCCAATCTAGTTTACATCTATTTTAATAATTGATATATTTGATCATTTTTCTAAATCTTGTTTTTGGTTTTTATATTTGCTCTTTTACTATTTCCTTGTTTCTTTTTATATACTCTATTTAACAGGACTGATGTTGTTATTTTGTGTAATGTTGGGATTTACATATGTGTTTGTTTGTTTTTGTCTTAGATTTTACTCTTAAAGTGTCTAACATTTCTCCTATGATCTGAATATTAATCAATGTTAATTTTTCTAGAAACAAGACTATTAGCAAACTTCTAATCTACTAATCTTATTCTTCTTTAATTAATGATTCCCACTAGTTGTACCAGGCTAAATACTCATGACTTTTTTCTTTTTTGAGTTAAAAATGAAAATGCTTCAAAGACAATTGTGTTAATGAAGTTTGAGTACTCAGAGGTTTCTGGGTACTTAAGAGCAAGGAGCTCAATCTCTATTCATTCAGGGTGCCTCTTCACAAAGGCTCACCTTATTGGCAGTATGTGTTGAATAAATGAATACAAGTGAATTGTACAGGACATTTATTTAAGTCAAGAAAAATGAAATACTGCCCTACCCAGTGTGGCTCAGTGACAGAGCGTCGGTCTGCAGACTGAAGAGTCCTGGGTTTGATTTCAGTCAAAGGAACATGCCTAGGTTACAGGCTTGATCTCCAGTGTGGGACGTGTAGGAGGCAGCCAACCACTGATTCCCTTTCGTCATTGATGTTTCTATCTCTGTCTCCCTCTCTGAAATTAATAAAAGTATAATAAAAAAGAAAAGAAATGCTTACATCCTACATTTTTCTGTGCCATTCTGTTCTTATAGATAAGTGATGTACCTATCAATATCAATTCAAATGCTGATAAATCCTTCTTTGTTCATGAAGTAATAGCTGAAGCTCCAGAGTTGGATTTTCTCTGTTTTGTCTTGGTCTTTGTTATTCCCGCTATTTCCTTTTATGTTAAAAACTGAAAATCAGGATTTATGATTCTAGGTTGTGGATATAAGTCTTCTTTTCTAAAATATAGGTAGATGTGTTTCTAATATGCCTCTTCCTTTTATGGTGATACTTAATAGGAGAATTATATAATTACTAGAGGCCTGGTGCATGAAATTTGGGCATGGGGGAGGAGATTATCCCTCAGCCCAGCCTGCAACATCTCCAATCTGAGACCTTTTGAGAAATATCCAACTGCCTGTTTAGGCTCAATTCTACCAGGACTGCTGGCTCCCAGCTACTCGCCTGCCTGCCTTTCTGATTGCCCCTAACTGCTTCAGCCTGCCAGCCTGATCACCCTCTAACCACTCTGCTGCCAGCCTGATTGATGCCTATCTGTTCCCCTGCCAGCCTGTTTGTCCCCAACTTCCCTCCTCTGCTGGCCTGGTCACCCCTGATTGCCTCCCTGCAGGTCTTGTTCTACCACAACTGCTCTCCCCTGAAGGCCTGGGTCCTCCCCACTCCCAATTGCCCTCACCTTTAGGCCTGGTCACCCCCAACTTCCCCCCTCTGCCAGCTTGGTCCCTCCTAACTGTCCACCCCTGCTGGCCTGATTGCCCACAACTGCCCTCCCTTGCATGCCTGGTCCCTCTCAACTGCTGTCCCTTGCTGGCCATCTTGTGGTGGCCATCTTGTGTCCACATGGGACAGCCATCTTTAACCACGTGGGGATGGCCATCTTGTGTGGTATAGTGATGGTCAATTTGCATATTATTCTTTTATTAAAACAGAGGCCTGGTGCATGGGTGGGGTCTGGCTGGTTTGCCCTGAAGGGTGTCCTGGATTAGGGTGGGGGTACCCTTGGGGCATGGGGCAGCCTAAGTCTCCATCAATATATGAATGAGTATATAAAATGTAATATATACATATTATGGAATATTATTCAGCTTTAAAAATAAGGAAATTCTGACACATACTACAATATGAATGAACTTTAAGGGTATTATGTAATGATATAATTCTCCTAAAAAACTCACTGTGTCTTTTGCATAGTGCTTAGTAGATGAGCACAAGATAGCTCTTGGCGCCTAAGTTCTTAGCCAACATTTATCCATTTTTGAGTTTTTTCTTACTAAAACAAACTGCATTTATATATTCTCTGAAGCTGTTTTTCAGAGGTAATATTCATACAAAATAGTAGATCTGCATTTGCTCAAGATGGAGTAACAGGAAATACATGTATCTCATTAATTGAACCATCCTTCTCTTTCTCCTCCCCCAAGAGTGCAACCCACCCTCAAGTAAAATATTTGAAGTAACAATTTTTAGAGACACGGGACATCCAGCATCAAAGGACAGTAACCTTTGAAATGGAAAACAAATGAGGAAAACCCTGTTACCCACCCAGCTGATTGCCTTGAGAGTGTTTCCAGACACAGAAAAAAGCACCTGGGCAAAGCCTGGTGGCCTCTCTGAGATGAGGAAACATAGCTGAGAGACCAAAGAGATGAAAAGCAGCTACAGTGTGTAGGGCAGGGCACCAGAGAGAGCACTGCATGAAAGAACTCCAGAGATCTGCATAGGGTTCACCTTCAGTATGCAGCTATGCTCATCAGTATTACTCAACTCAGTACAGATCAGTATATGTATGCGAGGTGTGTGAGCAATGCACTTATATGAAAGAATTAGAGGCCCGGTGCACAGATTCATGCACCGGTGGGGTCCCTCAGCCTGGCCTGTGAAGATTAGGCCGAAACTGGCTTTCAACATCCCCTGAGGGCTCCCAAATTGTGAGAGGGAAGTTTTTGGGTGATGCACCCCAGAATTGGGCTCCCTCTTCTCTGGTTCTGGGTGTGTCGCCTGAGAACTGCAGCTGCCAAGTCACTGTGGCTCAGCAGCTCCTGCATTGAGCATCTTTCCTCTGGTGGTCAGTGCACATCATAGCTACGGGTCAGATGGTTGAACAGTTGGACGGTTGCTTAGGCTTTTATATATATAGATTAGAGGGACTAGCACCTGACACTTGTATAGGACAAGAAGAAGCATCAGTGTCTACCAGCCACACAAAGGTTTGGGTAAATCATTCAGAAAGATCTTGCCTCAATAGTGGAAGTATAAATAGCAATAGAATAAACATGGATATTGACCCAGCTAATGAAACTTGAACAAGACCTGATAGGATCAAACTTATTCCAAGATATTTAACTGAATTCCAGTGCAAAGCCAAAAAGCATTCAGAGAAACACAACAATATCTAGCATCCAACAAGATAGCACTCACAATGTCTGGCATCCACATCAATGATTCTAGGCACTCAAAAACAGAGAAATATGGCCCATAATGAGAAAAATGTGTGAGGTGAAAAATACACTGCATTGGGTTAATTACAAATTAGACATCTAAGAAGAGAAGAGTAGTAAGTAAACTTGAAGACATAGCAGTTTCTATCTGAAAGGAAACAGAAAAAAAATTGATTTGAAAAAGAAAAAAAATAAAGGAACTGTATGACAACTTCAAATGACCTAATATATTCAATATGTATAATTAAAGTCTGCAAAGGAAAAGTACAGAAAAAAATCTTTGAATAAATAATGGCCTAGATTTTATACATTTTATGAAAATTATGAACCCATAGATCCAAGAAGGTGAGTAAAATCCAAGTACAAGTAAAATAAAACTACATCAAATCATATCATAATTGAATTGCTCAAATCTGATGAGAAATAATATCTTAAAAATGACTAGATCATTGTATCAAGCAACAAAGATATTATGTACTGAGGAACAAAGAGACAAGTCTGACATTAGTTTTCTCTGCAGAAGCAAGAAGGCAGTGGTGAAATACTATTAAAGAACTTAAAAAAAACACACCATATTAACCTCTAATAATAAACTCAGTGAAGACTTTTTCAGACATATAAAAGATGAAATAATGCATCAGAGCAGACCTATTACTAAAAGAAATAGTATCCTGACTGGTGTTGCTCAGTGGTTTGGTGTCAACCAATGAACTAGAAGGTCATGGTTAGATTCCTGGTCAAGGCACATCCTGAGTTGCATGCTTGATCCCCAGTTGTGGGGGTAGGGTAGGGGGAGGTGTGCAGGAGGTAACTGATCAGTTATTCTTTTTCTCCATCTCCCTTACTCTCTCTGAAATCATTTTTTTAAAAACAGAAAAGAAATGGCAAAGTCCTTCAATGAGAAGGAAAATGATACCAGATGGAAATCTTAATCTATACCAGGGAATGAAGAACACCAGAAGTGGTGATGATTAAATGGTAACTGCATACATTTTTTCTTATTACTACTAGCCCTCTATATGCTTTACTCTTGTTACCATAATACCTCCTGTTTATGAATTCAATATTTATGTGAAACTCAAATGAGGAATAACTTAGGTTCACTGCAATTAAGTATTTCATTTATTTCAGTAGCAGTTCATGTTGAAGTAATCCCTTCTATTGAAGTGTTAAAGGAAAGTGCACAAGTAATAAAAGATACAGCTCACTGCATTTTCACAAAATGAGCACACCTTTATAACCAGCACCCAGATAGAGAAACTGAATATAATGAACATTCTAGAAACCCCTTTTATATTTTCTTTGAGGAACTACCTTCTCCAAAAGGGCACCATGACTTCTAACAATATAAGTTATTTTAACTTTGTTTTGAGTTTTATATAATTGGAATCTATAGTATATACTTTAAAAATCTGGCTTTTCTCATTCAATCTTAAGCTTATAAGATTCAATCATACTGTCTTGGGTAGCAATTGTTTGTTCATTTTTCATTATTGTATAGCATTACACCTTATTATTATATAATTTATCCATTTTACTATGATGGATATTGGGTTGTTTTCATGTTTGGGCTATTATTAATGGTGCTCTTATAAATATTCTTCTATGTATCTTCTGATGAATATATATATATATATATATATATATATATACACACACACACACACATACATTTCTTGCATACATGTCTTGCAGTGGAGTTGCTAGATAATAAGACATATGTAAGTTCAGCTTTCCAAAATTATTGTACCTAGAACCATATCAGCAATATATGAACATTCCAGGTGCTCAACATTATAAAAAACACATGTTATTTTCTGTCTCTATTTCATTGTAGCTATTCTAGTGGGTGTATAGTACTATCTCACTGTGAAGTTTTAATTTTCATTTCCTGATGACTAATGAAGTTGAGCTACTTTTCATGCTTATTGATGATTTTGATATAATCTCTTGTGAAATATTTGCTCAAGTCCTTTGCCCTTATTTCTAATGAAGAATCTATATTTTTCTTATTAATTTGTAGGATATACAGGATGGGAGGAAAAGTGGGTTTATAATTGTTTATATGGAAAATAATACAATAATTAATAAATAATGATATAAGAATAGGTTCTGTGTTTTGTGTACTCACAACTGTAAACCTACTTTTGCCATACCCTATATACATACATACATAGACAAATGCACATGTACACATATATAAAATTTATGTATATCCATAAGATATATATGTATATATATAATTTATGTTTTGCCCCATTTTATCCCATTCTGTTGTTTGCTTTTTTATTTTCTTAAGAGTCTTTTGACAAACATATGTTTTCAGTTTCAATATAGTCTCAAGTATTAATTTTTCCTTTACTTTTAAAATTTAATGAGCTCAATGTGTAATACTTTAATGTAGTTGCTAAATGCCATTTAGATCATTCATACTAAAAGTATTGTTACAAAGTGAGTTATTGTTCTTCTCTACATGCTAGTCATACCTTACAGAGAGATATTAATTTCTTTTTGAGCAGCACCTCATATGAAAGACTTGGTGTTCATATGATGTTTTTCAGGAAAGAGCATCTAGGATGTTGAAAGATTTGTATAATCTGACCTCTGAAGAAAAGTTAAACAGGAAAATGTTTAGATTGAAAAATCCTATACAACAGATGTGAGGAAATATGTTTTGAAGGCAAAATTCAACTTTAAGAGGAAAAATAGATCATAAAGGCTGTAAGTGATAGGAATACTAATTTCAACTTGTCAGAGAACATTCAGTCTTTGTCCAAAGGTGAGATAGTAAATTGAGATGGTTCCACTTAAGAGTAATTTAAAAAGGGCTAGAAATAGGCAATGTATGAAAGCAGCCTAGATGTCCATTGACAAGTCAATGAATAAAGAAGATGTGGTATTATATGCAATAAAATATCACGTCACAATAAAAAAGAATGAAATCTTGCCATTTGCAACAATATGGATGGACCTAGAGGATGTTATGCTAAGTGAAATAAGTCATAGAACAACAAATACCATATGTTTTCACAAATATTGTATTTGAAATAAAAAATAAACCAATAAGAACAAACAAAACAAAGATGGACTCAGAAATTGAGAACAAAGGGATGGTTGCCAGAAGGGAGGGGGGGGGGTGAAAAAGGTAAAGAGGCATATAGTCAATAATGTGATGTTTGCACGGTGACAGGTGATTACTAGGATTGGTCAGGTAATCCCATTGTAAGATATAAAAATTTCAAGTCACTATATTTTGCACCTGAATCTAATGTAACTAATATTATATTGTATAGTAACTGTAGTTAAATTTTATTTAAAAAGTTCTGGACATTGGCTGGAAAATGACCAAAAGGAAATGATCCTTTCCTGAGTGCTTATCATCTTTGCTCCTATTACAAGTTGGTTTCCCCGGGAAGCAGACACTGATTGGGAGGAAGCAGGAGTGAGCAAAGCGAGAAGTTAAGAGCAATGCAGACCCAATGCTAGCGTTGGCAAACCCATAGGGACGGTGGAGCTAGAGTGGCCTTTTGGAGTTGTACCAAATTGGGCCAAGATGGCCAGGCCTTTATTTTCCCATATTGATCATTCACTGGGTGTGAATTGCTCTGGGAAGGACCGTGGTCTTGGACATTGGACAGGGAAATTCTCTGTGGTTGAGGCAATCCCAGAAGATGCTAAAAGCTGAAGGCCTTCTGCCACTCTCATTCCTAGGAGCTGGACAGCTAGTCCTTGAAAGAGGGTCATGGTGTCTACTGCAGCAGGCTATACATTTTAAAAACAAATCTTTGTATTTATAGTTTGCTTTGTCATATGTATCCGATTTAACTTTATCTTCCCCAAATAGCAACCTGACCATAATTCCAAGAATAGCAGCAGTGACTCCAGAAGTCACCCCCATTGTACCTCTCATTGTGGTCAGACACTCCTTGGTCAGTGGACTGTTCAGCTGCACTGCAATCACCCCTGCTCCCTATGCCTTTAAATCCTGGCTGTTACTCATTACTATAGAAGCTCACCTGTGCTGGGGCTCATGTGTAAGGAATTGGCATCTGTGTGCTTTTGAGCCAAAAGCAATGTGCAGCCTATAATCCAATTTCATTTAACAATAAACAAGGTTCATGCCCACTGGGATACTGTCCTCCAAGACCCCCAAGGCGGCTTTTCCCAAAAGTGAAATGTCTTTTCACAAAGTTCTGATGTTAGTTGGAATTCTTACTCCCAATAGTAACAAGAGCCAGATGTTGAAAATAAGAAAAATAAATATTTAAGTAAAATTTCATATTATATTTAAACTGCTATTTTAGATTCTAGGAGAATTCGATTGGATATTATTACTTCCTATTTACAGACGGTAGTGGGAGGGAGGCGGCTTGGGACATGTATCCTGAGGCTGAACCTCCAGTGCATACACTGGGTCGTTTATAGCTCATTGGTAAGACTAATTGAGAGTTGATGATGAAGAAAAAAAATAGGGTGTATATATTTTTACTTTTACTGTTCACCTGACTATTTTGGTTTAATTTAGGGAGAGGCTAGATTACTAACAGTTAACGAGTTGGACTGTGCTTTGGTAGCAGGTGTTTCACGGGGGTGGGAAGGGTGAAGGGTGCATTATCAGCCTGTGCGCATGCTCTGTCTTGCTATGAGTTCTGTTTACCTGGCTTGGTCATGTTGAGCCTGGTCAGTAAGTAGTCTTGGGGGTGGGGGGTGGGGCTGGGGGCAGGCACTGAAATGTGGCACCTTAGAACAACCTTGGAATGAATGCTCTGAGGTTCCCTAAAGATCGCCCTTCAGGAATGGAGGAGACCTTATTCCCAAGCCAGCAGGATGTTTCAGAAAAGGGCCCTTGGCATCTTTCCCAAGGTCAGATCCCCCTGCTTCCAATGACTGGGAGTATAAGGGCCCAGCTCCCTCACCCCAGCTAAAGAGCCACCTCAGTTCCTTCGAGTCTCCAAATGCTGAAACCTTTGGTAGAGCCTCACTGGAGCTCAATTTATCATCCGCTCAATCCAGTTTCTTTCCCATCCTTTCTACAGGTGTGGAACCCAAGAACTTTCCAAAGGTCTCTTCCAGTGCTTGCTTTTAAAGTATCTGAAAGCATCCCATTTGACAGCTTTGGTTTGATAGCAATGCTCTGTGTCTATAGGCTCTTGGGTTTAAATTCTGGTTCTTTCACCTACTCACTTAAGGTAGCTTGATCTAAGTATCAGTTTAACTAATCTGTAAAATGGGTGTAGTATTTGCACCAACCTCATGGGTGTATATCAGATGGGATTTGCAGAAAGTGTACTCTGAGATGAAGTTTCGTGTGTAGGATATTATTGGGGATGAAATTGACATTCAGGATAGTAAACTCTAATGGGTGTTGGGAAAGATAAAGAGAAGAAAGACCCAGACTTAGAAATAAGACTAGGGACCTTCTCCCAAAATATTCCAGAGATTTCCTGATTACTTTTGAGCATGATGAGAAAATGTTGACCAAGACTTAGGGACCTTCTCCCAAAATATTCCAGAGATTTCCTGATTACTTTTGAGCATGATGAGAAAATGTAACAAATGTAAACGTAGCAAACGGGTTAATCTTCCTTCACTAGTAAAGATCAGGGGGAAAAGTGTATAAAATTAGATGGTTCTATTTAATGAAAAACAAAACAAAACATGGATTGCCATTCTTTATTTTATTCCATCCACTTTCAAAAATAATTCTTATGAATTTGAGCACAACACATGACAGCTTTTTTTGAAGGAAATTTTTTAAAAGAAGAAATAACAAGGAGAAAAACTATAAGTATTTCAGTTACCTGAAGTGAAAAGGTTCTTTTTTAAAATATATTTTATTGAATTTTTACAGAGAGGAAGGAAGAGGGATAGAGAGCTAGAAACATCGATGAGAGAGAAACATCGACCAGCTGCCTCCTGCACACCTCCTATTGGGGATGTGCCCGCAACCAATGTACATGCCCTTGACTGGAATCGAACCTGGGACTTTTCAGTCCGTGGACCGAGGCTCTATCCATTGAGCCAAACCGGTTTCAGCTGAAAAGGTTCTTTTATCTCATCTGATTAGTAAAATATAACATTTTCTGGGTGGAGAAAACTCATTTTTTTCTGAGATTTTTTTTTTTTCCTAAGGAAGAATTTATCGCAAGTATTATATTACAAAATACCCACAGCAAAATTATTGTCTCCCTAGATGTTTTCATTTACTCCCTATTAAAACTGCAGGCATAGCATTGCCTATTTATTGTCCAAAGGCATTTTTATGTGAATCTTAGGAAATATGGTCCATTTACTTTGCATGCTTACACTGCTAGCATAACTAAGGGGTAATGTTTAGAGAATATAGAGCAGTGATTCTCAATACTGGCTGTACATTAGAATCATTGGGGGAGCTTTAAAATTCCTGTGCCCACAGCACATCCTGGACCAATTAAATCAGAATCTCTTCTGGAGGGAGGCCTGGCATTATTTTTTTTTAAGTTCCTTGGGCTATTCCAATGTGAAATCAAGGTTGAGAACTGCTAATATAAAGGACCAGGTCCTTACTGTGTCCATTTGCCTGCCCTTTTACAATACCATTTTCTTCTAGTGGAATTTCTGTTAAGTAACAATCCAATATAATGCCAATAAATACCTAAAGTGCTAGTATTATGGTAATTGATTAAATAATAAATCAGCAGAGTAAGTCCAGAAGTCACTGAAACTAATAGGCCATGGGGTATGACTGGTTTAGCAGGGGATTTAGTTATTATCTCTATCCGATCTAATCCTATCTAATAAAGAGGGAATATGCTAAATGACCCTCACAACGTCACAAAGATGGCAGTGCCCACTGACAATAAGGAGGGAATATGCTAATTGAATGACACACCCTCAAAGATGGCAATACCCATAGCCAATAAGGAGGGACTATGCTAATTGAGTATCAGGCCAGGCCTGCCTGGAGGGCCTGGTCTTGCTGTGCACTTGCCTCTGGAATCCTCCATTTCCTCCTTAGCCCCCCAGCTGCCCAGACCTGAGGTGCAGACAAGCCTCAGATGGTGGCTGTTCAGTTGATGCCCAAGGCCCAGGCAAGACTTGGATGTTGGCTGCCCAGCCACCCAGGGCCACCCAAGGCTCAGGTAACCAGGGCTGGTTGAGGCTTGTGCTGCCAGCAATGGCAGCAGCAGAGGTATGATGGGGGTGTCATCTTCCCCTGATGCTCAGGTCGCCTCCCCACCCTGAGGGCTCCTGGACTGTGAGAGGAGGCAGGCCAGGCTGAGGGAACCTCCCTCCAGTGCATGTGTTTTCATGCACCGGGCCCCTTGTCTTTACAAAGAAGCCAACCCATTGCTTGTACTTTTCAGGGTTTAAAGACTGTGACCAAGTTACTCCCTGAAATAGTTTACCTCAGAATTCCAGGCTGGTAAAGGATGAGAAAAATTCCATGGGGTTGATGACCTGACATATCTGAAAACACTAGGCTGATTCAAGAGATGCTCTTGGTTCCAACACTGTAATTCCCTCAAATGACTGGAGACTTGGTTTGAAGTTCCCAGGAATTAACCTGAAATGTGACTTTGTGGATGGAAATGAATTGGGGTAAATGACTTGAAAATAATAGTTCCATTCTTCACCAGTGTAAGGTGCTGGCCTTATTTTTATCCTAAGATCTAAGGTCCAACTAGATTTTCAAATCTTTCCCAGTGCTCTCATTCTTTTCCTTTTGGAGGAAAGAGCTCTGCAAGGCTTATCACTCCACCTCTTTATTTTCAGGCCTTTCTGAGTCACTTTAGGTCCCACCTTTCACCTCAACTACAAGCCATTACTCTTTTCACCCCATACTATTTGGGGTTGTGCACAGGAAAGTTCAGCTGAGAAATAGACTAAAATGTTGACCTTTATGCCTGTTCCTAGCGCTGAGACCATGAGCTGGTTGCTAAATTTCTGTGAGCCCATTTCCTAATGTTTAATATGTATAATCTATTTTAGTAATCTATCCCTAAAATGTTTACTAAGATGCTATGTATTCAAGAAGTTATATAAAATTGATAAAATATTCAGCAACACAATTAAGGGAAAGAGAATGATGGTACCAAGTAAGGTAACTAGAGATTTCTAAGTCTGTGTTCCACTAAACATTTGAGTATTTAGTGAAATATGCAGACTAGAGACCCACGGACTATAGGGGAAAAAGTATGCTCTGTGCAATATGACTTGTAGAATGCTCTATACAATATGAAAAGTTACTCTCCACTTGAAATGTTAGCTAATCTGAATTATGATGTACTGTAGGATTTCAAAGAGTGTGAAAATAAGACTAAACTATTCCAGTGATTTTTACATTGATTAGATGTTTTATTTGGGACATGTTAAAGGATATATATCATTAAAATTAATTTTACCTGTCTCTTTTACTTCTTTGAGATATAATTGACATATGATACTATGTTAATTTCAGATGTATAACATAATGATTCAATATTTGTATATGTTGCAAAATGATCTCCACAATAAGACTAGTTCACATCCATCATCATACAGTTACAATTTTTCTTTTTGTGATGAGAACTTTTAACATCTACATGTTAAAAGCAGTTTTCAAATGTACAATGCAGTATTATAAATAATTAATCACCATGCTGTATATTACATTCCCTGGTTTTATTTTTAAACTAAAAGCTTATACCATTTGACCACCTTCACCCATTTTCACCCCCTCCCCCTCCTCTGGCAGACACCAATTCATTTTCAGTAGCTATAAGTTTGGTGCTGTTTTTGTTTGCTTGCTTTGCTTTTTAGATTTCTTATGTAAGTGGAATCATATGGTATTTGCCTTTTTCTGTCCAACTTATTTCACTTAGCATAATGTACTTAAGGGTCACCCTTATTGCCACAAATGGCAAGATTTTCTTCTTTTTTTTATGGTTGAATAATCAATTGTGTATGTGTATGTGCTGTCGTTTATCTATTGATAGACACTTAGGTTGCTTCCATGTCTTGGCTATTGTATGTAATGCTGCAATGAACGTGGGGAGCGCATATACTTTTTGAGTTAGTGTTTTAATTTCCTTCACATTAATATCCAGAAGTAGAATTGTTGCATCACATGATAGTTCTAGCTTTAATTTTACTGTTTTGTAAGTGTCTTTACAAAATTACATTTCCACCAACAGGGCACAAGGAATTCCCTTTCTCCACATCCTCACCAACACTTGTGAACTTTTTGATAATAGCCATCCTAATTGGTATGAGGTGATAGCTCATTGTGGTCTTGATTTGCATTTGGTGATGATTAGTGATGTTGAGCACCTTTTCATGTACCTGTTGGTCATCTGTGTGTCTTCTTTGGAAAACTGTCATTTCAGTTCCTCTGCTCATTTCTTTAATTGTATTGTTTGTTTGTTTTGCTAGTGAGTTGTATGAATTCTTTATATATTTTGGATAGTTATGGGGTGGGGCAAAGTAGGTTTACAGTTTTGAGTATACAAAACATGGTTTTATCCTTGTATTATTATTTATTTTTAATTTTATTATTTTCCATATGAACAATAGTAAACCTACTTTTGCTAACCATGTATTTATACATATACATATAAATATGTATTTTAAAATATTAATCTCATTAGATATATAATTTGCGAATATTTTCTCTCATTCTGTACATTGCCTACTGTGCAGAAGCTTTATAGTTTGATATAGTCTTTTTACTCTTTTTAAATGAAATATGACTAATAGAAAATGAATAACATGTATATTTCATATTTGTGGCTTACTTAGTATTTCTGTTCAACAGTGCTGTTCTAGAACTTCATCTTGGACCAGTATAACTTAATAGAAAAATTACTAACCCTCATAATGATTATTTTTTTTCTGGAAAAAACCTTGACTCTTGCCTTTTTATATATTTCCTCTGGTGACATCATGTTGTTAAGATCCTGCTATTTGAGTCTTCCATCTAATCATGTTGGTTAGGTTTTTAGAAATTAAATGTTCTTCAATAAATGCCATCATGGGTCCTTTATAAAATAAAATATCACTATTGTGAACAATATGATTGCCAATTTTTAATAAGGCATATTCTTTTTTTAAAAAAAATATTTTTTATTGATTTTTTACAGAGAGGAAAGGAGAGAGATAGAGAGCCAGAAATGTCAATGAGAGAGAAACACCACCAACTGCCTCTTGCACACCCCCTGCCGGGGATGTGCCCGCAACCAATGTATTGTACATGCCCCTGACCGGAATCAAACCCGGGACCCCTCAGTCCGCAGACCGACGCTCTACCACTGAGCCAAACCGGTTTCTGCAAATAATAAGGCATATTCTTAATTATCTCTTTTTTTCTTCTTTCATTGAAGACACATTTTAAAGACCCTTAGTTGCTCTCTGGATCATTTAAGATATCACCTATAATTTCTGCCTTACTCCTCTTGCTGTACCTTGGATATCGGAGGGAGAGCCAACAGTTTCACGTCTGTGTGGGATTCAGATGACTGCAGCCAGGATGGAGGAATGGCAACATGTGAAACACATAACTTTTTGGAAGAGGAAGTCTGGCTGGATCTGGCTAAGCTTCTTTTTTTCTGGTGATAGCTCCATACTTAATAGCTCTTCAAGATTATCTTATGTAATAAAGAGGGGATATGCAAATTGACTGTAACACTGTAATAAGATGGCTGTGCCCACAGCAGAGGTGACGATTCTATAACACAAGATGAGTGCACCACAGAGAAGGCCGAGTTCCCTTAATGAGTCCTAATGAGCAATCAGCAGGGATCTGAGGCTGTGTGGTGCTGGGCCAGGGCAGGGGACCTGAGGCTTGCCTTCCACCTGCTGGGGCTTGAAGGAGGACCTCAGGACACGCCCCCTGGCTCAGGCCAGGGGATTTCAATGCTTACCCCCATCCCCCCTCCCCCCTGGCTCGGGCTAGGGGTCCTCAGACCACTCCCCCCATCCCGGTGCCAGGCCAGGTGACCTGAGGCTGCATACCCTACCCTGTGGGATTTGCTGGAGTTGGGGCCAGCCAGGTATGGATCTAGCCAATGGTGGTGGGGCAGGACAGGTCTGGGTCTCGTGCTATTTGGAGGTGCATGTGGGTGAGTGGGGACTTAACTCTGGTTCTAGTGGCATGTCCCAGACTCTGACAAGAGGAAGATTGTCATATACATTTTACTAATTTTCTTTCATCTCTGACACTTCCATTATAAAGAGCAAATAGCAATATTAAAATACTTCCTCTAATTCCCTTTTAATGTGCATGAATTTCGTGCACTGGGTCACTAGTAGAATAATAAAGGCAGATATTACCGTGAGGGCAGGGGCATCATGCACAACTCCTTATAAACACCTGGTGGTGATTACTGTGAAATCATAAGAGCATACTAGTTGGGCCAAAGATTTGAAGTATGCTAAACTGATATGTGTGCCTAAAAAATCCACCTGTCAACTATGCTCACATTTATAACATAGCTGCTATTTTGTGATGGCAACTTTGAGGGTCATTAATTGTAAACTATTTGTCTTCATCTTTGATTTCACATGATATAACTGATCTCTCTCTCTGATAACTTGGGTATGTTCAACTTGTACATGAGGAGGTAAGGCCCCCACAGTGGCCCTTGAACAATGAGGGAAAGTTATTGAGGATAAATATCTGATTTTCCTTGCTCATCATTGGAGGCATATTCCACATGATCCCCAGTTGCTCACTGCTGTGTCCCACTCCATAGCAAACTTTCATTGGCATTTTTTCTTTCCTATCTCATGTCACCACTTCTTCACCGTGAAACCTGTGATCCCCTCCCAAACAAACTACAATACTTGAATTGAAACCCTGAATAGAGAATCTGTTTTTGGTGAGGACCCAGACTAAGAAAAGCAATAGGATCACCTCTGAATGGGTATATACAAAGCAGAAAGCCAAAGGCTTTGAAGGATAGTGGCATTGGAGTTCCACCCTGTATTCTGTATTTTTAAGTGTTACTTTCATAGCATACATAGCCCTTTGTCCCATATTTGAATTAAGTTGAATCACTGTATTCAATTATGTATATGCTGCAAGTTGCCATGCGTGGTTCTATATTAAATATGTTCTTTGTACTTTACTTTACCTGGCTAATTCTTGTTTTCCACCCTTAATACCATTAAAGAATGTGCCTAAATGAGCCATCATTTGTAAAGCTGAAAACCGATATTTACTTAATCAAAATTAGACTTCCTAATACCTGTTAAAGGGAAAACCCATTGGAGGAAAAAACTTAGAGGATAATGCTCATATTATTTTTCAGACAATAAACAACCTTGTATAATCCTATTATGAACATTAGCATACATTTCACAGCCCATCTGGCAAACAATAAAGGTCATGACTCTTTGTGTTTGAAATGCTATCTAGGCCATTGTAGTAAGGAAAATGGTAAAACCTACAGCTGTGTCAGTGGGTCAAAAAGCGGTCATAGGACATTTCTCAGACACTGGATTATCCAGGTAGACTTTAATGAAACAAACTGTGTTAGGAAACATATTTTTCAAAGCTAAGCAGCTCTGAAGGAATAGTATGTGACAATCAGGGTTGGAGGCTGGGGAAAGCTTATAACTTTTAGTGAATCATGGTTAGGTTAAACTGTGACTAAAATCCAGGGTCTTATGGATCACGAATTATTATTATAAAAACACCCTTTTTGAGATAGAAAATTCAGAGTTTGCTTCTAGTTAAATAATTCTTTTTAAGAATTTCAAAAGCAGTCACTCTAATCAGTTTTCCTAAGAATTCTAATCCAGAAGACAAAAAGATTTAGGAATTACTTCCTAACCCATATTTGGTAATAGTAACTTATTTTATTAATAAGTTTTAGAGCCCAATAGAAATATTTAAAGTAATGTAGTTATTAGAGAGCCACTTGTTAATAAGAAAAATAAATCATTCAATAGACTGTATAATGGCCTGAGGTTTCACATGTGTATTTCATCCTCTTGGTATAATGATCAGCCTGATTTCTTTATTTCCTTTCTCTATGCCTACTTTTTTTTCTGTGTGAGATATTAAATTCACATGAGCATGACTATAAAATATGAAATCATATTATGTTACATAATATGTTCTGACTTCATTTCTATCTGTGCTAAACCTGGAAAATAGATGCCACCTCTATTAAATATTTTATTAGAGTGAACATGTGTCTGAATGCTCATAATTATTATTCCATATGTATTCTAAAGTTTAAAGTTAATATTTATGAATAAGTTGACATAGTTTAACTACTCACAATTGTAAACGTAAAAGATTTGTCATCCTAAGTTATTTCTAATGATTGCATGCTGCATGCTGTTTGCTTAGTTTATACTCAAGATAGAAGGCAACCTTGCTTGTCACATATTTTTTTTCTGACAGTAGTAATAAAATCACTGTTAATTTAAAAGGAACTTTAGAACTCTACCCAGGCTGAGTGAATGATTGCATTCATTGTGGGTCAACATAGTCAAAGGAACTTTGAGTGTGAAGTTGATAAACAGTTGAATCCCCAACCTACTTATTTTTCCAGAAATATCAAGGGCTTAATGCATATCTGTGAATGGGCATTCACAGATGGGAAGTAACATTTAGGATCCACAAATGGGAAGTAACATTTCTTGCCAAAATGCCAAAGGATCACCCCTGCTCTCCTCATGCAAATCCTCCAATGTCCTCTCCTTATACAACATAATGTAGAATCAGAATATCGAAGCCACTATCTTGATATCACAGAGCCCTACAAGACTTCACAAGTAGATGCACACCTGGCTGAACCCAATGCTGGCAATGGGAATCTGTAGAGTAACAGAAAGTGAAGTCCCCCTTAAAATGTCGTAAATAAAGTCACTCTCTTTAGTGCTAATTTCAAACATTTGTTTATTTTTTTTTTTTACAATTTAAAATGTCCTGATACAAGGAAATGACTGGCCAGTCCATGGCAAAACCGTTAAATACACAGAAGAAAGTGAGCAAAATCTAAAATGTACTAGAAGAAAAATACTTATTGGTATCAGAAGAGAGTGTTTTCTAGTCTTTACTGGAAAAATGATTTATTTTTCTTATTAACAAGGACTATTAGTTAAGATGCGATGAATAGTAGCTTTAATTCAATAGACTGTATAATGGCTCATGTCTAAGGTCCATCACGGCTGGCAGATGGTCCTTCTCAACAGGTTCCGTCTACTTTATGGCAGCTGATGGAAATGGCAGAAAGCGTGTGGAAGAGGCACATTTGCTTCCCGTCACTTATTTCTCATTGGTGAGAATTCATCACAGAGCCTGACCCCACTGCAAGGAGAGTGAGGAACATGGCCTGTGGCTGGGCAGCCACCTCTTGGTTACGACTGTGCTCTATGGACAAGGAGAAAAGATGGAAGTGGGCAAACTAGCCGGTGCCAAGGAAGGAATTGGAAATACATGTGTAATATCTATTGTGTTTACCATCTGATATTAAAAAAAAGGAAGGAACTTTTGCAGCGGAACCTATTGCAGTTGTATTTTCATCCTTCAGTTTTCAGTGCTACTATTTCCATGGAGCCTTCTCCAGCCCCCACTGAGTACTTCCCACCCTGCTGATAGGAAATAGTGTGTGTGCAGATGCTGTAGATTCTTCACTCAGGTCACCTTCAGTGGGCTGATGTATCCACCCCCCAGCTGCTATCAATGCCCACTTCTGAAGGCTCCCTGCTGCTCCCATCTCTGGAAAATTGTCCTTTGGAAGCATTGAAGATACCTTGCCTTGGAGGACAATTGACCTTTTCCTAACTCTGGGAACAGCTGACAGCTAATGACTGATAGACAAATTAGAAAAAGAGACCAATCCCAAGGTGGAATCAATTCCATTATTCCGTTTCCACTCAGAGTTCCCAGGGGTTAGGCTGAGTCTACTAGTAATTCCTTGCTCAACTCCTTCCTTGCTTCAATCCTGCTTTTCTCATTTCTCCTCTTAGGAGCATCCACCCCTTCTTTGCGATAAGTCATGGGCACTGGAATCCCCGGTGTAGGTACTGCTTCTAGAAAAACCAGTCCTAAAGCTACGAGCCACCTTACTTCCTAAAGTTGAGAGACCGTATGTGATCTTCATGCATTCCCTTCTACTTCCTTTGTTTTTAGGGAAGATGAACTTTAGATACGAGGGCCACACAGCTATTGGATTAAAAAATTTTTTTTTTTCAAAATCCTGAGTTTTTCCTACAGCAGTGAATGTTCTTAATTTCTCAATTTTTTCACATTTCAGGACTTTACCCTGAGGGGCCCTTTGTGATTTTCCATGGTCGGAGGAAGGCTTATTTGTTTGTTTGTTTGTTTGTTTGTTTATTATTTTCCATTACAATGTATTTCCAATATTATTTTGTATTAGTTTTAGGTTTACAGTATAGTGTTTAGATAACCATATACTCTACAAAATGGTCCTCCTAATATCTCCAGTACTCACCTGGCACCCTACATAGTTATCGCAATATTATGGACTATAATTCCTATGCTGTACTTTATATCCCCATGAGGAGGTTTTTTTTTCTTCTTTTTTTCTTCCATATACTAAACAGGTGGATGGGTTCAACATTTTATGTGTTTAACCACCAGGGAAGCCTCCTTTAAACAAAAAAATACAACAAACCATAATATCCCATCCTTTGAGCAGGTAGTACAAGATGAATTGAAGTGCAGATAAAATACTAATTGGTGTAGCAGCTTAGCATAGTGTCTGGGATATAGTAAAATAGTCATAACTTCTTATTTTTCTTACTTTCACTTTAATAATTCCCATTATGATTTTGTCATTTCCTTATCTTAGAGATAAGGGGTAGAGAGAGCCACAACTGGCTCCATTTTTCAGAAGTAAGATTTAAAACATCAGAGTTACCTTCAAATCAGCACTTCTCAAGGCAGCCATTTGGGGGGCTATTGATTTGGTTTGAATGTCCTCCAAGTTTGCTACAGGAATCCCTCAGGTGCAGTCAGCCAAGCAGCCACTTTTTTGTTTTTATGATGTTCATGACTAGCTGAGAACAATTTTGATTTTAGAATGAATTGATAATTCATCCATGTATTTACTAAGAACCAGATATGACTTCATTGGTGTGTTTCAACTAATTCTTTTGGATATCATCTACATGGAAATATTTCTAGAGGTAAAACATATAGAAACACATTTTAGAACTTCCCTGGTGGTAAAGATAATGAGTCTTTGCCTCTATTGGGGACCAATTTCTCATAATTTTCTAGATTAATGCATAAATATGTGAGCTCAGCTTCTTATGCAGCATTCAAACATTTCTATAATCTCTCCATTAGCAGGCAAATGGATTTTTGTCTTCTAATAAAGTTATACTAATATTTACCTAAACTATTTCTTCTCTTGAAATAACTTGATTCATCCACTTTGCAAAACCATGTATTTTTCTGCCTTTCAAGCCAAACCTTCACCGCAAAAACTTTTCCAAAAACTCTAGGCTGAAATTACGTTATTATTTTCCAACTACCTAAAGTGTGCAGTTTGCTATTGGCTTATATTCAAGTAATCACTTAAATTCTGTGTAAGTTGACAAACTTGTCCAATATACACTTTCTCTGTCAGCATGCTTCGTGAGGACACACTGATCACATTTCATTTACTGCAGTGTAATCCTCACTGTACCTCACACATAGCTGAGCACACAGTAGGTGCTCAATGTATGCCCGAATGTGTGAATGAATGCATATCTCGTATTCCTTGACACCATCATTACTGGGTCTCTGAGATGAAAGGGGGTCAGGAATGTTATATGCTTCCTCATCTCACTTCCTTGACCCAACGTGACCCAAGGGTGTTGTATAGCCAAGTGTGGAAAGGAATTCACTCCCTTGCCCCCCTCTCCCAACACATCCTGCCCGGAGATAGCTCTAGACATTGTTGGCAAAGAATGTCTATAGTTAGGTCAGACAATAAGGTCATTCCTACCTTAGAAAATGTCTGTGCTATCTTTTCCTCAACAGGGAGCAAGACCCCATTAAGTGTCCATTGAAACACGGATTGTGTATGTATATGGAAGACTATCACACGAATGGGGCTCTCTGTGACTACAGATGGAAAAATGTATATATTTGATATATTTCTGTTGTGGTTATTCAAAAGAAGAAACTGTAAAGTAAATGTATAACATCCTATATAGAGGTATACTTCAAAGGTGATTTATATATACTTGTGTCACTGTAGATCTTTGACAGGTATTCAGAGTTTTTATGCAGCTGTGAGAACTAAGAGGGAGACATCTCTTCCCTTGATGCTGAGCTGTGGAGTGCTGTGGTTCATGTTTCATGGGCTCACATGCTGCTCTAGACTTGTGCTTCATTTGACCATGCTTCATGCATTACCCTGTTTGTGAGGACATCCTTGACCTTCACCCTCTCAGTGCAAGGGAGAGTGAAGAGGCTTGAGGAACATGGGCCATGGTATTAGCCTCCAGCTTTTGATAGCTAAGTGAATTTGGGGATGCTATTTGTTTCCCCTATTTACAATGAAGATAATAGTGTCCATATGTCAGAATTGTTTTGAACATTAAATAAAATGTAAAATGTGTATAAACCACCTGGCACAGTGATTGTGAAAAACACCTGGTAATTTATTCATTCATTTAACAAATATTTATTGTGTACCTACTACTATGTGTCAGCTTACATTCTCATAGAAAGAAACAATTTAAGTAAAGTATATTATATGTTCTGCATGTTCTGTGTAGAATACTAGTTAGGGAAGGATTAGAGAATTTTGAAAGAGATTTTTTGTACAGACCCTATGAATAATATAAATTTGATACAGACCTTAAGTGGGCAAGGGAATTAACCATGTGCAAAGATGAGGGAAAAGAGTAGAGGAATTGCAAAGGCCTTGGGATTGGGGTGTGTTTAGAGTTTGAAGAACATTCCTTGTTGGAAAAGGAGACACCAAGAAGAAGAGAAAATTAGATGAGGAAGACAATGGATGACAGGACAATGTAGAGTTCTGTGGACCATTAAAGTCATTGCTACTCTGATAAAATGGGAAACCATTGGAACATTTTGAGCTGTTGGCTGATGTATGTTCTAACAGCACACTGGCTGTTGGTTGAGAATAGATTGAAAGGAGGCAGTAAGCCAATTTGCAGACTACTGCAATAATACAGGAGAGACAGAATGATGGCTAACCTAGGTTGATGCCCCTGAAGTTAGTGACAAGTCATTAGATTTTGGATAATTATAAGTAAATAGAGTTTGACAAAATTTAAGATATGTAAATATAATTTTATTTTTTATAACAAATAACATCTGTTTGATATAACAATAGTTTCATATTATAGCAATACTTTGATAATTGTAATGTTCACACTGCCTCTTTCATACCAAAAATCCCACAGGAAAGCCATAGATCTGAATATTCTGCATACACAACACCAAATATGCATTAAATGTTTGGCAGAATATTTTTATTTTTCCTAATGTAGGTCAAAGACTGAAATGAATCCCTGGGCTTATTTATCTTTTAATGTAAAGACTTATTTTAGGTTCACAGCAAAATTGAACAGAAGATACAGATATTCCCAATATATCCTCCTTACATATGCAAAGCCTTGAGCTTTTTCATTTTCTATCTCGTTATGTTGGTGGCTTGTTGACAAAGTCTCAAGTGTAAAGGAGGTGGAGATGACAGAATTTCTGGTTACTGAAAACCCAGTTCCAGGTCTGTGCCAGACCACCTGCATTGGATTAAATCGTGGTGGTGTCTAGTGGCATTAGCAGTGAAGATTTACAGATTGGGAAAACACAAGTTTAATTAAAAAGACAAACACTCTGGCTTATTATAATTTTTTGTTGTTTTAATGGATTATTATAATTAGGAAAATAGATATAAAGTATCCACTCTGAATACAACTGCAGAAACAGGGAGACAGAAAGACTAAAGGAATGTGCTAATTCAAAAGAGCCAAGTGTCTATTGGTAGTGGGAGGAGGGTCTCCTGCAGCATTTTTTTCTTCTCAATCTTATGGAGCATTGTGGGCTTTTGGAAAAAACATACATAATTGGAAGCCAAGAGACTGGGTTGTAATGCCAGCCCTATCATCAACTAAAGTCATTGCTGAATTCTATAAAATAGCTGCATAAGTCCTTACATTTCTTCCTTTTTGTGACTCATTGATGCTCTTCCCCTAGCTCTATCAAAATCTGGAAAATGATAGAAAACTTACTCTATAATGGAGAACACTATATCATGTGCTGCCAAATTGAAAAGGTGTCAGCAAAGTTATTATAAGGGGGAAAGCTCCAGGTCCATATTCCAACACCTTCCCAGTCTCCATGCCAAGTCTTATGAATGGCCTGGAGGGACATCTCAGATAATCATGGGCTGTCCCTCAGCAGGTGGACGGAACATAGCCATAAGTTTGAAACTCAATCTTACTGTTTTCTTACTTAGAGAAGATATAGTTGTCCAGTTTGGTAGCCTTCAAAAACATTTCATTATATGCTTTTGGTTCTAAGTTTTGAAAAAATAAGGGGCATTTCTCATCAGCAACAAATGATGCTAGAGGATAATAGGTTAATATATTCAAAATTCTAAATAAAGTCAACTGTTGAGTTGGGATTCTACTTGGATCACCACACTCAGTCAAGATGAGGGTGAAGCAGACACTAACACTCATAATAGTCCACAGCCCTTGCTCAACAAAGCGAAAGGAAGCATTTTGACTTTAATCAGAAATTTGAAGACACCAAAATGGCTTTTCCATTTGTGTGGGAGATTATTGCTCTGCTGATGAATTGTCTGTATTTCACACACACTTTAACAGCTTCAGGGTGTCTTCAAATTAGAGCTCCTTATCGCTCATTAGCACCATTACAGGAAAGCAGATAAACCTCACCTCATACTTAGCCTCTAACACAACTGGGGAAACCTTCATTTTCTTTTTATCATCTGAATCCTGACCTTAAGATTTCCCTCTAACCCCAGGGCTTAATTTATCTTCCATGAAAAGCAGTAGTTTTCCCTTACATGGAAACTGTCATGCCCTGAGTATGCGGAGTGAGACGGAGAAAGAGCCCTGCCTGTTTTGTCTCAGACCCAAGGGGAAAGTAGCCTCCACCCTCCTCTTCCATTGTGGTAGGCGAGGCTTTGATTACAAGGCAGCGTATTAAAACTTCAGGCTGCTATTGTACACTCTACACTGTCAAGGTTTAAAAGTTGACAAAATGCCATGAATGCCATTGTGTGAAGTCAACCTCATGTTTGTTTTACCTACTGTATATTACAGTATGCTTCCTGGTAGCTGAGACTTTGTGTTGTTTTGACTAAATCTGGACAAATATGCATAAAATATGTATTCAGCAGATATTTCACTTAAAAACAAAGAAAGGTTTGTGTCTTTGGATTGCTCCAGAACCTGAGGGCTACTGAGAATTATAAATAAATTTGGCTTCACAGGCCTGCAGTCATAAATGACATTTTTTGAAATGACGGAAAGGGGGGAGATTTGAGTCCTACAGGAACCTTCCATTTAACTCCCCTCCTCCCAAATATGTCCAGCATTTAAAGAAAGCTCCTCTAAATATAACTCTCAGTTGAAAAGGAGCTTTTGATTCCTAGTTATTGGGGAAAGACCTGTTTATTTATACCATTGCTTTGTTTTCTTAAAATTGATGCAGATGGAACCTGGGTCCAACCCCTTTAAAATCCTATGTTTTATCACTCTTTGGTTGACGGGCACAATCCAGCCTGAGGAAATTAGAAACAGCTGTTGTAGACACAATAACTTCTTTTGAAAAGACAGCTCACAATTACTAGAGAAAAGGAGAGATGGCACTAGAACAGCATATCTCAAAATGTGGTTCCTGGACCATCAGCATCACCTGGGAACTTGTTTGAAAAGCAAATTCTTGGGTCTCACTTGACCTACTGAGTTAGGAATTCGGGGACCGGGCCCAGCAATCTGTGTTGTGTCAGCCTCACCACCCCCTACCAGGGATTCCAATACACAAGAAGGGGTTAAACATGAAGTGTAGTCCATAGGAAAGAGTAGAAAGAGGCAGCAAGAAACAGGGAAACTTGAAAGACCAGAGAGGAGTGATTGGAGGGACAGTTCATGAACAAAAGTGACTACAACAAGTGCTAATCAGGTGTTTGACAACTATACTCAAATGTACATCTATTTCTAAGTCTGAAATTAAACGGCAGGCTCTAAACAGCTGCTAAGGAGACTGGAAAGTAGAAAGCAAAGAAGCCAGAGTTAGGAAAAATGTTAGTCACAGAGTAACAACAATAATGATGATGATGATAATAATAATATCACTCGTTCTGAGATTTGTTTTCTTTTAAGACTTACTCTATATAGTTACTTTTACGTTAATAACCCAGATATAAAACTAAATAAATGCATGTAAGTAAATTATTAAAATGTAAGGAGTACATTTTGCCTCCTGTATAAGCAGACAAAGGCTCCTGCTGAGAAAAACTAGAAAAGCTGTATAAAGTACAAAAATCATGCATTTGAAGGCCCCCATATCTAAACAGTTAGATCCTAGAAAGAAGGGAAATCATTGAAAGAAGACTAACTTTTGCATCCAGGTGAATGTATCATGATCTAGCAATTCCACTCTTACATACATGCCCTTCAGAAATGCAGACATAGGTGCACCAAGCTGCATGGATGAGATATTTCATAAATATACTATTTGCAATAGACCCAAACTGAAAAATAACCAAATTTCCATGAACCACAAAGCAGATGATTAAATTGTGGTATATTCCCACATAAGATGATAAGAAGAACTAATAACAGCAGTATGCAACAACATGGATGAATCTCACAAATATAGCATAATACATCTTACTTACATAAAGTTCAAAATTATGCAAACATAATCTATGATGTTAGAATTCAAGATAGTAGTTACCTGTGAGGGTGGTGGAAAATGAGAGTGAGGTGAGTGGATTCTGAGCATGCTTGCATTGCTGAATCTGCATTGTGTTTGTTTTATGGCAATTTAGCTAGTGGGACACTTGTGATTTGGGCAGTTTTTCTTAAGTATTTTATTAACAGTTTTATATAAAAATATCCTATTTGAAAATATTTATTGAGAATAACAATTTCTTTGTTTGTTATATTTGTTTGGAATAACTTCATTAACTGTGTCATCCCGCGGAGGCACCAAGAATTAGCTGCCAGTTACCAGAGGCAGGAGAATGTGGTCATTAGGAATCTCGGATCAGGGAGGAGACAGGCCTGAGGGTGAATTGCTCTTGTGGTTTTGAGAAGCTCTTTAACCCAAGTTGCATTTTCCTCATCTCTGAAGGGTGGGTGATCATTATAGTAGCAGCTAACTTGTAGAGCTGAGTGAGGATGAAATGAAGGACTAAGCCCATAACTAGAAGTTGGGGGAGGATCTTATGGCCATGAGGAAAGATTATGTATTTAAGACAAATTGAAAATAACTTTTCTAAGATACCTATTTCTGCCACTGCACCTTTTTTGAGTATTGGAAATGTCATGCTTATTCACTTGGCAGAGTAGATATCCCTAAGAAACCAAACAAGATATGTTTTATGAGAGAGGGAGGAGAAGAGATGAAAGAGAGAGAGAGGAAGAAGAAAAAGGAGGAGGAGGATGGACAGTAAAAAGGAGGAGAAGGAGGAGGAGGAGGAGGAGGAGGGGAAAGAAGAAGAGTTACCACCATGACTGGGAACTTGTTAAAAATAGCACCTGTGTGGAACAGGCCAAAAGTGTTGAGAAATTAAAGTTTTTTTTAGGGGAATCCTTCAATCAATGACTGATGGGACTTGGTAGATACCCACTTTTCCCTTGAGCAAGATAACACAGGCAGTGGCCCCATCACGTTCCTCCTTTTCTTTGTACCATAAAAATTCAGTGGAGCCAAAAAAGAAAGAATCTTGCTATCTTTCAGAGACTAAGGCCTTCTGCTATCTCTCCCTGTATTTCCCTGCTTGGCCAAAAACCCTCCCATCCACTGGGTAGCAGTGGAAGGCTTCTGTCACTACTCACCTCTTCTGAAAAGTTAGTCTTCATTCCTTCTCGCCCCTGAAGTTGGACTTCCCATACTGGTTCTGCATATTTTTATTGCGCCCTCTTCACCAGAGTCTCTATCTTGGTCCAGAGTTAGGTCTTCTGCTTCTGGATTTTGGGCCTCATGTGGAATCAAAGAGTTCTAAAGGAATTCTCTCATGAAGATGTTGGAATGCTTCAATATATGGTTTTATGCCAAATCTCTCCAAAACAAAGAATCCTCGGTGTTCTGAATCTTTCAGGATTTAACTTCTTTTCTCCTTGTGCAGTGTGTTAACACCATTGTACATAATTATAGGAATGTAGATGGCTTATACTTTTGTACAATAAAAAACAAAATGAATGCTCTAAATATACTAATTAGCCTAATTGGAACCCACAGAAATGCCCCAAATCTTTATCAATGCCCACCTCTGATCACAGAATTTTTCAGGGCACCTTTTCAGTAGCAGCAGAGTGACTCACTAGAGTTTCACTTCCTCTCTCGAGGTATGCTAACCCAGCACAGAAGCACTGATGAAGACGTTGGACAGTTGGGTGGGGAAGCTCAGGGGAGCAATATCCGGGCATCTCAGCTTCGGAAGGGACCTCAAGGACATGCAGTCCAACCTGCATTCCCTTAATGTAAAACATTTCATCTTCCAAAAGGCAGGGGAAACTTTGCCTGTGGTGGTGTGGGTTGTAATCCTCTGAGGATGCTTCTAAGAATCACATTATTAATATAGCTACTGAGCAAAAGGCTGTGATTCTCAAAGCCACTTAGAACACATGTAACAGGAGGCAGAAATGAGGTCATCTCCCTAAAAGTCAGCTGCATCCCCAGATGTGTTCTTACCTCAGCCCTCACCCACAGAGAGCCAAAGAGTGGCTCATCATGGGCAAAGTGCGGGAACTCTTGCCCACATGTCTGCAGCAGACCTAGCACCTGGCCAGGCCTGGCAGCCGGGAGGGGCCCCACCCCTTGTTCTTTGCCAAACATTGTTCCTTGTACCTGGCCAGTGCCTGGGTTTTGCAGCCTCAGACACTTAACCACCTTTTCCAAAAGGACCTCACCCACTTTACCTCAGCCCCACCCCATCCCATCCCTTGGCTAGACCTGTAATTACTGGACCTGAAAAGCAGCCTCAGAGATACCACACAGCGGCAGGGCAGCCCCCAGCAAGCAACCGAGTGTAAGAGTTCTCTTTCTCCAATGTCCCGTCACTGCACCCATCCTGCGACAGCTCCCACCAGCGGTGTGTGTTCCAGCCAGACCTGGCCCTCATACTTTCGGACCCACAAGAGTAAAACAGAGCCCCCCAGCCTGTGGCCTGGGCCCTTGTCTTTCCACTCTGTGGTTCAGTCCTTATGAGAGGGGCCACACATATATATTTACAACCCAGCCCACTCTTGCACTCCCCATCCCAAACAGCATCCCTTGCCACCTCTGGGGCCTGTGTCTGTGCATAGTAGTCACCACTAAGACGGACAGAACTGGGAAGGTCCTGAATGCATGATCAGGTCTGTTTGGTCCCAGAATTCTCAGTCTCACAATGCTCAAGGTGAGGCCTGGAAGGAGGGATGTGAACCCCTGGAGGGTACATCCACTTGGCCCCTGCAGTTTCTTTGCCCTGTGGGGAGGAGTGTAGCTAGGGAAAGATCAGAGTTGAGCTCTTCAAGAGCAGAGGCACCTACAACCTGATCTATCTAGGCTTGTTCCTCCTACCAACTTCCTAAGGGGTTCCCTTGGCTTCTCATGTCTTCCTCCTTCTCCCTGGTGTTGTTTGTGTTGGATCCAATCAAAGCTGTTTATGGCTCCCACTCTCCTCTGAAACAAACAGAACTTCTCCACTGGATCTTCTAGAATCTGCACTCAGCCTGACCTCCAAAATCCTTTCCCTTCCTGAACATTCTGTGACCAGCAAATGGGATCTTCAAAGAGAAGAGCCAGGGAGCAAAGGGACATGAATGGAGGAGTGGCTGCTGTGTCTTGTGAGAATGAGGAGGTCACCTGCCACAACTCAGGGTGTTCAGCTTTCCTGATTTTGCTCCCCTTTGTGAGTAGAATTTGGACAGGAGTTTCTATGGCAAATCAAAGCCAACTGCCTTCCCTGTCTTGCTGGAGATGACATTTTCTTGTCTTTCTTGACAGTCCTGGTATTTATCCAATTTCTGCCTTCCTCCCACAGACACATTAGCCATCTAGAAGTACAATTCTCCATGCCTGTAGGGGCTTGCCCTCTCCTTGCTGCTACTTAGGCTTCAAGAGCTGTGGTCCCCTGGCTGGAAAAGCATTGGCCAGGGTGGAGATGAGTTCTCCAAGACAATGGGCCCATACTTATTACATCTCTACAGTCAAAGCAGTTGCCCTGCCTCACTCTTATAGAAATTTCAGTGGTTCTGAGGAAGGCCTTGTTGTGGCCCATAGTTTTCTTGCCAGGTTAATCACTGTTCTTTGATCACTCTCAGGCCACCCAGGCAATCAGTAGTCAACCCCTCCTCCTTACACATGCTCTGTTCATCACAGAACTTTATACATCCACAAACACAGCTCTGGATGGGGAAACCCCTACCTCTTTTCCTTTCCCTCACCCATATACTAGTATTTCTCAACCAGGTTCCATGCTCAGTGAGAAGAGGCCCGAGACAGACTCAATCTCTTTAATTTTCACCACGTGAATACCTCTTGAGTTGGTAAAGACCTGCATTTTCCCTCTGGTCTTTACAGACCTCAATCATAATCATCAAGTTTAGGGTGCTTTAGGGTAGGAACTACATTTTCTGGGCCATATTCACTTATTATTATGCTTCCAGCAAGGACCAGAAAGTTCTGTTGTCCCCTACTTCCCCGGGAAACCTTGCAGAGCCTGGCTTTATGGAAGTTCCCTTAATTCTCACCCAAGTTTCAGCAACACTGGCCTCAGATTTTTTCTACAATAAAGATCTCTTTAAAATTGTCATTGACTGTGGGGGCACTAGCTGAATTCCAATTCCAAGGAATCCTCTTGATCATCAATTGTAGCATGCATGGAAATGCTAACTTTCATTCTAATTAGAAAATGAAATCTCCTTTGTGTGACCTCAGGAGAAGGGATAAGCACTGTATGTCTTAATCTTCCTTCCATGGAATGGGGATACTAAAAGTTTCATAGCACAGGTTGTGGGGGCATAATGAGATATGTTATCCTCAGCCACGGGCTTGGTACATAGTAAGTGTTCAATGCATGCTAAATTCTTTCCTTTCCTTATTTTATTCAAATTATAATTGCTGGAAGAGCAAACTGCCCTTCCTCAGGGAGAATCACCAGTCCTTATATGGACTCACTTCTCATTATAGAGAATAATGAGGGGAAGCCTTCTCTTAGAATATCATTATGATTATGATGCAGAAAACCAGCAATTTAGGAGTTTCTGATGAATCAACCAAAGGATATGGAAATGGGTGCTGAAATAGATTGCCATTTCTTAGTGATATAATGGCTACATTTATCAAGAATTTAGCAATGACCAGGTGCTCTCATTGGAACTTGATATCCTATATAATAAAAGCCTAATATGCTAAGTGTGTAGTTGTCTGGTTGGCCATTCAACCAATCAAAGTGTAATATGCTAATGATATGCTAAGGTCGCTCAACCGCTTGCAAAGATGTGCACTGACCACCAGGGGGCAGATAGTTGATCTGTCATTATGATGTGCACTGGCCCTCAGGGGGTAGTCACTCTGACCAGTAGGTTAACTTGCTGTTGGGGTCCAGCCAATTAGGACTGAGTGAGATGGGCTGGACAATACCCTGGAGCCCTCCTATAGTCCCTCCCTGGCTGGCCAATCTCCTGCGTCCATCCCCAGCCCCAGTCATGCAATGGTAAGGTCCCTTGGCCTGGACTGAGTCCTCTCAGGATCTGGGACCCCTTTGGGGATGTTGAAGAGCTGGTTTCGGCCTGACAGCAGAACGACCAATCACTATGATGTGCACTGACCACCAGGGGGAAGATGCTCAATGCAGGAGCTGCCCCCTTGTGGTCAGTGTGCTCCCCCTCATCCAGAAGCCTGGCTCTCAAATTTCCTGCACTGGGCCTCTAGTGCATTATATAACTTATGAAGTGATCACCCTGATAAATCTAGTATCTATTTACACTATACATAGTTATTACAACATTATTGACTATATTCCTTATGCTACACTTTACATCTCATGACTACTCTGTAACTACCAATTTGTACCTTTTAATTCCTTCATCCATTCCCTCAACCCCATCTCATCTGGCAACCATCCAAATGTCTATATTTATGAGCCTGTTACTGTTCTGCTAGTTCATTTATTTTTAAAAAAAATATATTTTATTGATTTTTTACAGAGAGGAAGGGAGAGAGATAGAGAGCTAGAAACATCGATGAGAGAGAAACATCAACCAGCTGCCTTTTGTACACCCCCTACTGGGGATGTGCCTACAGCCAATGTACATGCCCCTGACCGGAATTGAACCTGGGACCTTTCAGTCCGCAGACCGATGCTCTACCACTGAGCCAAACCGGTTTCAGCTGCTAGTTCGTTTGTTTATTTATTTATTTATTTATTTAGCTTTAAATTCCACATGTAAGTGAAATTATCTGGGCATTTGTCTTCCTCTCTCTGACTTATTTAACTCAGCACAACACCCTCTAGGTTCATCCATGGCATTGGATATAGCAATATTTGTTCTTTTTATTTGGCTGCCTCATATTCCATTCTGTATATGCACCACTTCTTTATTCATTCATCTATTGATAGACACTTAGGTTGCTTCTATATCTTGGCTATTGTAAATAATGCTGCAGTGAACATATAACTGCATATGTCTTTCTGATGAAGTGGTTTGTGGTTGTTGTTGGTTAATTATTTTAAGGATAAATACCAAGAAAGTGGAATTGCTAGGTCTTTTTTGTCTCTTGGTATAGCCTTTGTTTTAAACTCTGTTTTGTCTGGTATAAGAATTGGTACTCAAGTTTTTGGTTTTCATTTTTATTTTTAGGAAATATATTTTCCATCCCTTTATTTTCAGTCTGTCTTTTGATCTAAAGTGAGTCTCTTTCTGTGGAATATGTGTGTCCGCACTGGTCAGGGCCCACAGCTGCTCAGTGGTCTCCACAGTTGTGGCTTTTTCAGGTCTCAGATAAGATCCCCAGTTACAGCTTTGATATGGTTGTGAGAGGCAGCAGGTACAAGTGTTTGCCTTGCCTCCATCTTCCCTGGAATCTAAAGTGAGTCTCTTATAGACAGCATCTGTAAGGTCTTGTTTTATTATTCATTTTGCCAATGTATGTCTTTTGATTGAAGCATTTAATCCACTTGCATTTAAAGTGATTGTGGATATTTATGTATTTATTGCCATTTAATTTTATTATTCATATTTTTAGTCTTTTTTTCTTTCTTAAAAAAACACTTTATCATTTCTTATAATACTGGTTTGGTAGTAATGAACTCTTTTAGCATTTTTTTAGAAGCTCTTTATCTGTCCTTCGATTATTAATGATAGCTTTACTGCTCTGATTGGGTATTTTCTGCTACCTTGTCTTTCAAATTGCTAATTTGATCCTCTCCCTCTTCTAACATGTTGATTCCTTCTAGTGTGTTCTTCATTTCAGTTTTTGTATTCTTCATTTCTGACTGGTTCTTTTTTATAGTTTCTGTGTCTTTTTTTTTTTTTTTTTTTTTAATTCTCACTAAGTTCCTTGAGTGACAATTGTTTTGCCGAAACCGGTTTGGCTCAGTGGATAGAGCATCAGCCTGCGGACTGAAAGGTCCCAGGTTTGATTCTGGTCAAGGGCATGTACCTTGGTTGCAGGCACATCCCCAGTAGGGGGTGTGCAAGAGGCAGCTGATCAATGATTCTCTCTCATCAATGTTTCTAACTTTCTATCCCTCTCTCTTCCTCTCTGTAAAAAATCAATAAAGTATATTTAAAAAAATTGTTTTGAACTCTATCTAATAGTTTCATTGCCTACATTTTATTTACTTATTTTTCTGGAGATTTTTCCTTTTCTGTCATTTGGAATGTGTTTCTTTGTCTCCCTATTTTGATTGCCTCTTTGTGTTTATTTATGATTTAGATATATTTGCTATGTCTCCTAGTTTTGGTAGATTCACCTTATGTAGTAGATGTCCTTTAGAGCCCAGTGGCTCAACCACCCCAGTTACTGGAGCTGGGCACCCCAGGTGCTGTTTAGGTGGTACTCTGGTGTGGTCTGAAGCTGGTTACTGGATTTTCTTGTTCTGGGGCCTCCTGGGAAGTATAGGCCAAGGTCAGCCACTGCTTATGCCCTGCCAGGGGCCACCTGGCATGAGCTACAGAGAAATCTGCAGATGGCTGCTACATGTACTGGGCTAGTAGGTTCCCTGGAGAGGCCAGCTGTGAACACTTAGCAGGAAGTGTGGGGCACATTGAGGCCAGATACTGATTATTTTGGATTTGTGAGCCTTTTAAAAAAATTTGGAAAGTCTGCAGCATGAGCAAAGATAGGCTATTTGTATGGAAAAGCCACTGGAAGTGGCTTGGGTGAGCCCACAAGTTGTGTGGGGAAGAGGTCTGAAGGATCACCAGGGCAAGGTTAACAGTATTAGCCAGGTTGATAGAGACTCAAATTTGGCAGCACCAGCCTGCCATCTCTGTGGGGAGAGGGCTCAGCAATGGAACAATGCTTCTACCAGCATTCTGCCTGGGAGAAAGCTGCCACACCTGCCCTCACCACAAAGCCAGGCAATTCAGTTTCTCAATAAACAGAATAGTAACTAATTATACAATGTGTATGTAAGTACCATAAAGATAACTCTCAGGAAGGATGCTCTCTCTATGCCCAATTTCTCTCCATATGTGTCATTCATAAGTGACTTGGGAGCAGTCACTGCCTTCTCATTTAGGCAGTGAGAATACCTTCTTCAACAAATTGGAATGTGAGTAATTATGTGCATAGATAGATAGATAAATAAATAGATAGATAGATGCTCTTCAAGTACCAAAAATGTAGATACACTGCTCCCTGCATTTGTTTATATGTTTTCTTAATTGGAAATATAATATAAAACAATGCACTAGGACTTAAGCTAGGGGTCTCTAATAGATGAGTAACTGTAAGCAAGTTACTCAAACCTCGTGGGCTTTATTTTCTCCCCTGCAAAATGAAATAAGTGGGAAAGATGCCTCCTAAGAACTATTTAAGCTTATCCGTTACACTTACTGCTTCTACTATGCTATCTACACCTTGTTATTTCCTTTCATCTCTGTAGTCCTTAGCACTTCAGCTTAAGCAATATCTTCTGTCTCTTCTGAATTTTTTCCTTCCTAATCTTCACCTGCTTCATGAGCTTTCTTCTATAGTGCTTTTTTCTCCCAGTAGATGGCAGTATTCAGTTTTGTTTCCCAGTTATGCTTCTTTCCCTGGCTTAGAGGAACTTGACCAACTGCCCTTTTAAAGCCTGTGTCCTTTTTTTCCTTAAAGGTGATCATGGAAGAGGAAATCCAGGGAGGAATTGATGAGTGATTAGACGGACCCCCCTGGGACATTTGGGAAGGCCACACTTGCTTCTCAAGCAGGTTTATTGTATTTTATCTAAACTTTGGGTTAGAGATCAAACAACTGTCTTTGATATTTCAAAGAGTTATTTCAACTTATTTGATCCTTCCATCTTGTGAGGCAGATAATGTAGATCTCATTTATCTCAGGTCTTGAGCCCAGAAGTTGTAATAGGATGACTCTGGCTGCTATTGTTGACAATAGTCAGGATTAGAAACAGGAAGCAATTGCAGTGGTCTAGGCAAGAGATGGGGATGACTACAGGCCAGGAAGAGTGGAAGTGGGGAGAAGCAATGTGCAGACAGAGAGAGGTGGAATGAACTCTAGCTTGTTACATGAAAAACCAGAGTCTCCTCCAGCACTGCTGTGTACTAACCGCTCAGTTTCTCTGCACCTCTGAAGTCTTTCCATGCTCTAGAATTCTGTGGAACTATGAGAAAAAATTGATCTATGTATAGCTTCCAAACCACTTGATAAAGGACACAGTGTTAGTTGGTGGTAGAGAACTAGAAGCTGGTTCTCTAGTGGGTGTTTTACCTCATTACTGACTGAGGATGGTATGAGAATGTCTATTTCAGTACCCAAGTTTCTTTTCTTTCTGGGAGAAACCTCATAGAGGAAAACCAACATGTGTAGCACATTAAAGCAAGTTGCTCTGGTTCCATGGTCGGCAAACTGCAGCTCGCGAGCCACATGTGACACTTTGGCCCCTTGAGTGCGGCTCTTCCACAAAATACCACGGCCTGGCCAAGTCTATTTTGAAGAAGTGGCATTAGAAGAAGTTTAAGTTTAAAAAATTTGGTTCTCAAAAGAAATTTTAATCGTTGTACTGTTGATATTTGGCTCTGTTGACTAATGAGTTTGCCGACCACTGCTCTGGTTGAAGGAGAGTAGAGCCTTGAGCCCTCTCACCCTGGCAACAGACCTGTCAATGGACCTTTCACCTTCAAATGTTATGCTTTGAGCTATGTTACTTGAGGAATTCTAGGACCACTGACATCAGTTTTTCTTCAGCTGCCTTGGGAAGATTTTCCAGGGAGGAGAATATAATGGAGGTGTGGAGGAATTTTATGTGGGGTAGCACATGTTGTCTGGGTGTGGGTTATATTCGGGTGGGTGGTGTCAACTCCAATTTAAAAACTTTTTATGGTTCTTAATCCCCTATAGGCTCAAGTTCTGACTTGTTAGCAGAGATAAAGGAACTTCATAATCTGTGCCCCTTTGACTCCTCTAACCCTGGAGCGCACACTGTGCTCCTGGCATATACTTGAACATGCCATGCTCCTCAACACTCCTACTCATTCTGGAAAATGCAACTTCAAAACTTTCCTTAAGCAATACTCCTGGCAAGCATTCACAGCAGTTTGAACAAAATTCTGTTGTAGGCCATATCACACTGTTTGTCTTCTCACCAGCTTCCTCTCTTGTTTGAGGTTTGCTTGCACATAAAAACCATGTCTTACCCATTCTCAGAATCAAGCATAATGTCTGATCCAAGAGAAGGTCTTACTGAATGCTGAATCAATGAATAATAGGGTGTGTTTAGGATAGTAGAGTTATACTGTGAGAAGGTGAAAGAATGTTATAAACAAAGAAGCTAAGGGATTAGAAATTTATTAAGAGAATTTAGCCAACTACAGCCACTGCTGCCTAACAAAGATCTGTATACATATATAGTTACAAAAATGTTGAATGTGAACTGGCTTAGTAACAAAGAACTTACATGGTTTGTAGTTGTTTGTAAATGTTGTTGTCAGAGTTCCCTTACTACCCATCCAGTGGGCTTCAGTATAAACAAGAATATTAGAACTCATGAATTCAGCCTACATGATAATTCAACCATGACAGTTTGAGGTTACCATCTTTTTTTGGGGGAAAAAATTATGACTAAATTAATTGTGAAAACAGGATTGTGGTATAAACTGTGACCTATTTTTTAAAAGTGAACTACTTTATTACACACCAACAGCACCAGTTTATATGCAAATAAATAATTAAGCTTTATTCGCATTTAATCACTCATTTGTCTATTTTAAGGTAATACAGTATTTTATACCGGAGCTTTTTATTACTTCTCCAACTACTCCAAATAATTTCCTCTTACAGTTTACTCTTATGATGAACGATGATTTTGAGGAAATGAATTTTTGGCTAATGTTACTACAAGTGCTGTATTTTCTGTCACCATCTTGGAAAGAGAAACAGAAAGAAATAAAAAAGGAGGAAGAGAGGGAGGGAGAAAAGAAAGGAAGATGGAAAGGAAGGAAAGAAGAGGATGAAAGAGAAATAAAGAAAAGGAAGGGAGCAAGGAAAGAAGCAAGGAAGAAGAGAGAAAAGGAACCCTGTTTACAAGTAAGAGCAAACTTCACAACCATCATCAACAATTTACAGCTTTATTCTAAAATATATGTAGACATAATCTTCTTCCTACTAAGTTTAGAATACTACAAAGGATATTAAACATTTTTTAAAAGTTCTCAAAATGTATGCACACACATGCACAGTCTCCAAGTACACACACACCTATAACTACTGCTACTATTAAATAATAGTCATTCAAAACTACCTTAGAGGACAGGTGAATTTTTCTCCATTCCCTTTAGGTAATTTTCTTTTATTCATTCTTCCTAGTGCCTGTGTATAACTTTGGTTCATGATTTATGTGTAAAATAAAATTGACCTTTTTGGGGGGCCAAGAAATATAAAAGAACCTTTCTGGTTCCTAATAAATAAAAGTCTAAAATACATATCAAAGCATCTCAAACTACCTGCAAATAATTTTTAGTAATGATTTTAATAATATTGATTAGCTGGCAACATTTATAACCAGCTCATTGACATTTTCTAATTATCACCTTTTTTTGCCTGTATAAGTCATGCTCACATGAAGTTGGCACCAACAATCTGAAATTAGTGCTAGACAGGCCTGCTTAGGAAAAGGATTCTTTAGAATAACTCACTTCTTAAGCCCCATTGGTTACATCAGCAAAGGAAAGCATTATTTACAAGGATGAAGGAAAATATTGTGTATAAATCAACACAGATGTTAAAAACATAATTTTAGATTCATATTCCAGCTCTGGGGAAGGTCATAAACTCTTTTTTTAATTTTAGATTTTTTTAATGAATTTTGATAGGGAGAGAGAGAGGGAAACATCCATGTGAGAGTGAGACATGGATTGGCTGCCTCTTGCATGCATCATACTGGGGATTGTGCTATAACCTAGGCATGTGCCCTGACCTGGAATTGAACTGGCAACCTTTTGGTGCATGGGACAATGCCCAATTGAGCCACACCAGTTGGGCCATAGACTCTTTTTTGAGCCCAATTTTACCTTGTGCAAAATTGGAGAAATAATAGCTTCTCCTAAAGAACTAATGAACATTAAAGGAGCTGATGTACCTGTGATCAGTTTTCAGCACAGGATATAATCTCCACTGCTGAGAACACCAATCACCAGTAGCAATGGCATTCAGTGCATGAATCAGAATTGCTGCTGGACAGTGCTGTATTCTTCATCTGTGAAAAGACAGATAATTCAGATGGGGGAGGGGGAAATATTGCTATCTGTACAGATAAAACAACTTTCTGCATAGACATAGGTGTGAAATGGAGTAAAGATATTCCTCAGGAAGCCATTGCCAACTAACAGTTATATAGTGTCCTTTGACTCTCATATTTATGATATAGTTGATAGATAGATAGATAGATGATAGATAGATAGATAGATAGATAGATAGATAGATAGATAGATAGATAGATATCACCACAAAGCACATCATTGAAAGTTTCCATGGTCTTAAAAGTAGTCAGAATGAAGAGGCTGACTATTACACATGAGCTGTCTGTTCATTCAGGTCACCAACTCACACCTTCAGCCTAATCAGGCAGGTCTGTTTCAAGAACATTCCTGTGTTCACTTCTGAGACTGTGCATTCACTTGAACTGCTTTCCATTTTAGTATGCCCTGTTTTCCCCCCCCTCCACTTACCAAATTCCTTCTTACTGCTCATGAGTCCACCTCCCACTTCCAGCTCTCAGAGAGAAGCTCCCATTATTGCCCCACATGTTGATAGTCCTTTTCTCTGAACTATTGCCAAGTCTGGCATTTGATCAGAGTTTGAATGATGTAGATATGAACCTTTCAGAGACACACTGAACTGGAAGGGGCATTACAGAGCATCTAGTCCACCCCCTTTGTTTTATGGATAAACTGTGCTCCAGAGAATGAGGGCATCTCGCCAAAGATCACTCAGAGTGAGTAGCCAAGCTAGGGTGAGGATCCTGGCTTCTTGACTCCTAGTCTGTCTCTCTTACCACGTCTCCACTCAGATAGCATGCTGTTGTCAGTGTTGCATAGTTCTTGCCAGTCCCTCCCCTTGATTGTAAAATTCTGCTTCTAATATTTTGATCCTGTCCTTTTCATTAGAGAGTACAGTAAAATATAACTACTTTTTGACTATTTGCGTGTAAATGTGTCTTAAACTCCTTTTAAGACAGGACTTCAGTGCTTCCTAGTATTCCTGAATTTGTTGGTCTTTAGGGGGGGAATGTAGGGACTAAGTTGTCAAACTGCATTGTGTTGCTTTCTCTCTTCTTCACCTAATATTTTGCAAATATATGCTTATCTTTAAAGACTATATAGTCTGCTGTTAATCAAAGTATGCATGAACAATTTACTATATCTGTAACTTTTATGCAATGTACACAGATGTACTGAGTTCCATTAAACATATGCATGTTTTAGCATAATTCTTACTTCAAACCTTGATTGAGGGGCATTCTAATAAAAAGTGACCTAGACACTTAGAAAATGTCAATAGTATTCAAGACAAATACACACCAAAAAGAAACTGTTTCAGAGGACAGCTATGTAAAAGCAGATGGCAATAAAATACAGTGACTGTGAATTGGGTCCTGGAGCAGGAAAAATAAAATGTATATAAAGGGCTTTCTTGAATAATTGGCAAAAATTGGTAATGAACTGTGAACTCAGATAACATATTGTATTAATGTTAAAAACCCAGATAAGGAAATAAGAGAATATCCTTTTCTTCTTAGGGGATAATATATCAATAATTAAATACTTTAAGTAAAAAGGCATCATGTCTATATCCTGCTCTTAAATAGTCTAGATAGATAGATAGCATGAGAAAGAGAAAAAACAGAGGCAGAATAAATATGATGATGAAAATGGACTAAAGTAAAGACTTTTTAGATGTTACATTTCTACCAATCTATATTCAAATGTGTTCTGCTTCTCCTAAGGTAGGTTCCAGAAGCTTGGAAGCTCAACATGTGTCCTCTTTCATGTTCAGCACAAAAGAGAAAGCATTTTGCTCCAGAACTCCATATTCTCCTCACCCTGCAAAAAAGACCTGTGATTCACTCAGATTCGCCTGCTCTAGTCCAAGGACTACCTCTGAACCGATCACTGTGGCCAGGGAAGGAAAGGGAATGAATGGGTTGAAGTAGTTTTAAGTCATGTGCTTAAAACTACTCCGGGAGCTCTGTGTGAATAGTTGAAGTCAGCAGAATCCCCTTGGTCTTCAAGCCAGAAAAGAAAAAAACCCCCACAAAAACAAATAAGGTAGGCTGGGTTTTAACTCCTGGCTAGATGCTAGTAAACAGTGGTAAGTCAAAATGGACAAAAAGGAAGGATAGGAAAGAAATAGGTATGGAATATCCATCGATAACTCAAAGCTGTTGTCTTAAAGTGCTGCTGTCTTCCAATCTGTTGTCCTATCACTGACTTCTAAGTGTTAATGAGTTTCTGATTCTTTCTTGAAAGGATTTTTGAAGTCCAAGGAGATGGAGCCAAGCAAGTTGCCTGTACAGAAATGGGAATCTAAGGCCCCACAGAGATGGGTGGGTCTCTGCCTATAAGCCCCAGTTTTTCCTAAGATAGTCTTCTATTGCGAACACCATTGAATTAATTATGAAGTCTTCTGTTTTAAGACTCCAACTTTGCTTGGTTTATCGTGCAAAATGGATGTATACATAAAACACTAAAAAATCTTACATTTATTTAAAACACCCACAAGTACTGTCTTTGGACTTTGGAAACTGAATGAAATTTGGGCAATGAGTGCTAGTGGTCCACCTAAATTGGCCAATGGTCACCTTTATAAGGGCAGTGTTATTATTTCCCAATATAGACATAAAATTAGTAAGGATGGCCTCTGTAGTCCTCATCATCCTATAAGGGAAGGGAAGAGTAAAGAGGAAGGGGCAATCAGAGGAAAAACACGTGAGCTGGGGAGTGTTCATTCCCTGGGGCTCTCAGAGATTTCTCTCATCAGTTTCATGTTTGCATCATAATCACCAGGACCACTCCTATAAATTGGCTTAGGGAAGGAAAAAAGTACAGGAAACGTTTTGAGTCAAGTCTAGGTTTATCGCTGGTTAACTCTGGGATTTTAAGTCATCTTTTACTTTTCTGAGTTTATGAAGCACAGAAATTGCCCTATTTTGATTATATGGATGTTCTGATAAAAAGAAAAAAAGTCACTTTTGGGAAAGTCAACATTTAGGAAGTTTTACTTGGAAACCCAATCAAAAAAGCTGATAACTGAAAGATCTAAGAATATTACATGGTTTTTGTTGATATAGTTAGGAAAATTCTGATCCTGAAATTTGTTTTGCACAGTCCATCACCCATTCATAAGTGTGCACCAAAATATTCAGGAAACTCCTTAAAATGCAGATTCCTGGGCCCCGTCCTAGATTTCTACTAAATCAACAAATCTGAAATTGTGGCCAGGAGATCTGTATCTTTAAAGATGATTCGGAACAGCCAGATTTGGTCTAACCCAGTGGTGGAACTGGTACTTGGCATGGAAATCAGAAACCCCAGATGCTACCCTTGGCTCTGTCATTTATTACATAATATTGGAAAATTGTCAAGTAATTTGCACTTCAATTGCTTCATCTGTAAAACAGAAGACTTAGACAAGACTGTATCTAAGTTTCTTTCAGTAGTAATGTTTATGGATTTATGAATCCTTTTGGCTCTTGCAAAGAAAGTTGTGATATGAATTAGAGACACTGATAAAAATATGTTCTTAATTAAGAATGTGCTCCCAGGGCCACAAACTCTGACATGAAATATCTCAAGACTTACTTCATCCGTATACATCAGCCGAGCCTCTGGGATGACATCCCCACAGTTCTCCTGTCAGAGGCTGCCTGTCAACTTCAGTGTTTCTGACCCAGCACGAAGAAAGACCATATTATATGGTGGTCCGTGAGGTCCAAAAGGTTGGCGACTGCTGAATGGTCAGGACTGCCATCTGTGACCTGTGCTCGGAGAGTTTGCACGGAAGACTCCCATGCCTACAAATTGGATTAATGTGTGAAAACCCCACTGTATTCGTGGCAGACTATCAGTAGAATGGAATGCTAGGAGAGATGAGCCAAACTGATTGACTGGCATATGTGGGGCATAAATTCTGCTCCAAATATAAGCAGAAAGTTGCCTTCTCCTCCCTTCTCTGCCTTATCTTCATATGCAAAAACTGTATAGATGATACGTATTTCCCAGAGGGTTTTAACCAGTTGCAGTTAGTGGCTCCAGGCCAATGGGTTACTTTTATCTTTAAGAAATCCTGGTTCTTTAGGAAATGATTTTCAGCACTCTGCCATCATGCCAAACATCTTGTCTCTGTCCATTTACACCAGGTGACTGAATACAGAGTGGGAGCGGGGATGGAGGGATACATAAGCTGGAGCTCTTGCCCTTGTCTGCACTGTTGAGTCATCCCCGTAACGTGCCAGATTACTCAAATAAGTCTGGTCATGTTCGCATTCGGCAGTAAGGAGGATACTCTGTATGACTCGCAGGAGGACGTGAAATGCCAGCGGGATCCATATATAATCAACATGTTGACTTGTGCCAAGAAGGGTGGGTGGAGTCGTGTGCCACATGCAAGGGATTCCTAAATGTTTACTCTAATTTGCTGCCTGGTTATATTTGACTTCTGTGGGTTGGCACAGCAACCATTCTGTTTAATTCTGGCTCTTCTAATTGTAGGAGGAACAGTCAGGGGCTTTTAAAATAATGTGAAGAAAAAAAAAAACACTCACAGTTGTTTGGGGTCCTTGTCTCTTCTCCTTTAGAGTAATTGTTGAACATTGTGTTGTGGTTAATAAGCCAGGCTTCAGAGAAGGATGGGTTGGGATTTCAGTTCTGGGTCATGCTCCTAAGCTGTGCCTGACTTCTTCATGCCTCTGCTTCCTTCATTTCCATAATGGGGATAATTAACAGCACCTGCTTCATCAGGTGTGGGAAGATTAAATAAGTTAATGTGTGTTGAGTGCTTACCTGATGCCTGGCACATAGTAAGCACTCAATAAATGTGATTGGGCTAGAAGCACTTGTTCATTATTTTGAGTTGTGTATGCATGGATCTTTCTGGATAGCTCAGTTTTTCAATCTTATATGCATACGACCTTGTCTACTCTACAGTCAAAAGACTTAGAGACTCAAGAAGTCCATTCTACTCTATTAATGAATGAAACCATTTGGTCTTGACATTTTCAGTTCTGATAATAATTTTTGTTGAAAGACTATGGCAGAATACTTTTGACTATATGCTGCTGTATACCGGAGCTATAAATATCTGCAAAAAAGGAGTTTACTTCTGTGCTCTGTAAAACCATACTCAGTGTTTCCTCTTCTAGGCCAGTGCCTCTTAAACTTTAAGGTGGACATGAATCATGGGGGAATGTGAAAATGCAGATTGTGAAACAGTGGGTCTGCATGGAGCTTAAGATTCTGCATTTCTTTTATTTTAATTTCCCTGTGTGTGTTTTTGTTGTTGTTGTTGTTGGTTTTTTTTGTTTTTTTTTAGAGAAAGAGAGAAAGAAAGAGAGAGAGAGAGAGAGAGAGAGAGAGAGAGAGAGAGAGAGAAACATCAATGTGAGAAACATTGATCAGCTGTCTCTTGCATGCCCCCTACTAGGTATTGAACCCACAACCTCAGCGCACACCTCCAGGAATAGAATGGGTGACTTTTGGGTGCATGGGACTCAACCAACTGAGCCACATGGACAAGAGCAGAGCATGTCTGCATTTCTAACAAGATGCTGGGGCTACAGACTTTGTTTCTAGCATTACACTTGGAATAGTGAGATTTTGGTTGCTAGGTTATATCTGATGCAGAACTGTACCACATTGTCCTGGGGGAGGCCAGGGGCTGGTGGAATGGGACTAGGTCAATGCCCATTTTATAGATAATCTTATGTGTATGTGAGGGGTGGGAAGAAAAAAAAAACGGAAAATCTAGGACAGATGCATATCTGTATCTTTTGGAGAGCTTTAAAAAAGTACTCAATAATACACACTAATCTAACTGAATAAGATATTTTGGGAAGGGGGAGTGCAAGCATATTTTTAAAAGCTGCCCAGATAATTGGACTGTGCTGCCAGAGATGAGTACCACTGCTCTAAGAGCAATTTCCAACTTTAACATGCTTCAGAATCACCTATTTCTCAAATAGAGATTGCTGCGCCCCACCCCAAGTTCTAGTTCACTAGAATCTGTAAGGAGGCTTGAGAATTTGCATTGCTAAATACCAGGTGAAACTGATGCTGCTGATCTGCGCACCATACTTTGAGAACCTCTATTCATTTAAGGGTGGGCAAAAGTAGATTTAGAGCTGTTCATATAGAAAAAGACATGCAGGTCGTGATTATAATAATATAAGAATAAACTCTGTTTTGAGCACTCACAACTATAAACCTACTTTTGCCCACCCCAGTAGAAAGTGCTTTGCTCATTCATTCATTCATTCATTCAACAAATATTTGCAGAGCCTTTACTCTGGGTTATAAAACATTCCAGTGTATTTGGTCCTTAGTAGTTCAGAAGGAGAATGTGAAGCTGGTAAGCAGGTAGCATTGGACACGTTCAGAAATACATAGGAGAGGCACTGATCCCAGGAGATGATGCCCAATGGATATCTTAATGATGAGTTACAAGGTAAGTCCATGATGGGGGAGGGGGAGGACAGGAAAGACTGCCAGGCAGCAGACCCTGTGTGTTGAAGGCAGGCCAGAGTGCATCTGGGCTTATCAATGGAGAATCTGATGCTGAGAAGGGAAGGGAGAAGGTTGGGGAGTGTTTGACAGACAAGACTGGGAGATAAGCAAAAGCCAGGTCATGAACAACTTTGTGTGCCATTCAAATTTTATTCCAGGGTCAGCAGGGTGCCAATGAAGAGTTTTAAGTAGGAGGGTGACACAATCAGCATTGCTTCTTGAAAATATTATTCTGGCCACAGGGTGGAGGATGGAATGGAGTAGAGGTAAGGAGATTGTTTAGGTGGAAGGAAGGCAATGCTATTGTCTCTTTAAGATGTTTTCTGATAAATTATCTTCATAGCCTTTTCAGAGACAACTAGATATCACCGTGGTCATCTCAGTGTATGGAGTCTGGAATGGGCATAGGAGAGTAGCATGAGAAGAATCAAACCTCTATAAGTAGGGGTACAAAAGGGTGGGGTTGGAGCATATACATGAGGGTTTGTGTTTAGGTCAGAAGTAAACAGAAAAAGAGAAATTTTATTTTCAATTCAGTACTTACCTGGAACTTATTTTGAGGAATTATTAGTCACTTCAATAATATTTAGCAGTAAACTCTTATTCCAGCTCTGTAACCCCAAGGTCATCTGAGCTTGAAAACAATTGGTTGAGGTAGATGCGCATTGCAGTAGCTATTATACTTAGGAATGCAGCCAAGTGAACATGGAAGGTGTTTTCTGGGTAATTGGGCAGTTGTCCATCCTAACACCAGTCTCATCCATGGTCATAACTAATGTTCTTTCTGATATTTCCAAATTTGATCCAAGGAACACAGAACTGAGGGGTACTAAAGATCAACTTGTCTTGCTTCCCCATTTCCCAAAGAAATGAGTGTAGTGTACACTTCTCCCTAAGTGTGGAAAACTACGACGGCACCTGGTCTTTCTGACGTTGGTGTGGATTCACGAACTCCCAAAGCTCCACATTATTTTGAAATTAGAAATTTCTGAACAGACAGAGGATTCAGAGCTATTACAGCTAAATGCTAAGGAAATATTTATTGATGTCAGGATACTTTAAATTATGGTTTTCTCTCTCCTAAAATATGTTCCAACCATCAAATTAGCCACTGAAGGGAAATCCTTCAGCATTTCTAATGCTTGCTCTATTCCTAGTAGCAGTGGGCTACAAATAGAACTTTAAGCTGCTCAGGAGACAAAGATGTTCTACGTATTTCAACAGTTGGAAGGACAGGTGCACTTAAGGTTTCTGAGTTTATACTGCACATACTTGATAAGTACATTAGCTTCATAGGATACACAGCAAATGCTATGGGATAGGTTTCTATCGTTTCAATTTTACAGAAGGGAAAATGGCAACTGTAGAAAGTTAAGTACCATGTCTAGGATGCTATAGCTGGTATGCCAGAGTACTGGGGTAAGGTCTGTCTGACATCAAGTCTTCATATGAGTTGAGTTCATGGTAGGGCAGTTACTCTATTTGGAGAAAACAAAAACTAAATTCAACAGTTGCCCCAGGTTCTTCAATTGAGAGAGAAACGAAACCTGGACTATCGTGAGAAGCAATAACTTGCCACAAGTTTGGATCTGTTAAGACAGGACTTTCCTGTGCTTCGAATCTCACCCTTGATCTTCATTTTAGTCACATAGAAGGATGCCTTAAAAGGCTACACCCCAATTGGGGGTGTCCCCTTAAATGGACGGGTAGTGCCTCCTGAGCTTTAAAGTCACCCTGAAGCAGAGCTTAGCAAAGAGAAAATAATCATTATTCCTTTTTAGGCTTTGAATTTGAGTACAGCTAGTATGAAAGTTATCTTCCCCTATCTTCTCACCTTGGGGACGCTCACCTTTCTTGCCTGGATTTCTCCTCCTCATTTGGCCTATGGGGCTTAAAGCTACCATGTGTTGTTCATCAAAACATTGAGTTGTAGGTGTTCGAGTAACCACCCACTTTGTGGTTTCTTATGCATTTATTCCCACTGGGATGCCATTGGGCAAGCACATAAGATGTATTGGCTTTCTTTCCTCCATTGTATGTTTTTTGGCTCCTCTGGAAAAAAAAATTATTTGCCTACATACATGTGGTTTTATTTCTGGGCTCTCAATTATGTTCCATTGGTCTGTGTGTCTGTTGTTCTGCCAATATCGTGCTGTTTTGATTATCATTGCTATATAGTATAGTTTGAATTTGGATAGTGTGATACCTCCATTTTCATTCTTTCTTTTTTTTTCCTGAGAATTGCTTTGGCTAGTTAGGGTCCTTTTTAGTTCCATACAAATCTGATGATTTTTGTTCTATTTCTTTAAAAAGTATCATTGCTATTTTGACGGTGATTGCATTAAATTTGTACATTGTTTTGGGTAATATAGACATTTTAAATATATTGATTCTTCCAATCCATGAACATAGAATATCTTTCCATTTCATATGCTTTTTCAAATTTCTTTTAATAATGCTTTGTAGCTTTCAGTATATAGATTCTTTACATCCTTTGCTAAGTTTATTTCTGAGCATTATATTCTTTTTGTTGCAATTGCAAAAGGAATTGTCTTTTCATTTTTTTTCCCTAAAATTTCATTGTTAGTATATAGAAATGCCTTAGATTTTTGTACATTTATTTTGTATCCTGCAATTTTACCATATTTATTTGTTTTAATAGTTTTTGTGTTGTTGTTTTTTTGGTGGAATCTTAGGATTTTCATATAAAAAATCATGTCATCTATAAAAAGTGAAACTTTTACTTCTTCATTTTTTCAATTTGGATGCCTTTTATTTCCTTCTCTTGCCTGATTGCTCTATCTAGGTCAGGACTTCCTGTATGATGCTGAATAAGAATGGTAAGACTGGATTTTTTTTTTTATTCGTGATTTTAGATGAAAAACTTAGTTTTTTATCATTGACTCTGATATTACCGGTAGCTGAAGGTTTGTCATATAAGGCCTTTATTCTGTTTAGGTAGTTTCTTTCTATACCTACTTTATTGAGTAGTCGAATAATAGACGGATGTTGTATATTTTTTTTAAATGTATTTTATTGATTTTTTACAGAGAGGAAGGGAGAGAGATGAGAGTTAGAAACTGATGAGAGAGAAACATCGATCAGCTGTCTCCTGCACACCCCCTACTGGGGATGTGTCTGCAACCAAGGTACACACCCTTGATTGGAATCAAACCTGGGACCCTTCAGTCCACAGGTCGACACTCTAACCACTGAGCCAAACCAGTTAGGGCTGGATATTGTATCTTAATAAGCTTTTTCTGCATCTATTGATAAGAGCATATCATTTTATCTTTTTTGTTAATGTGATGTATTACATTAATCTATTCAATAAATGGTGCTTGGAAAATTGGAAAGCCACATGCAAAATAATGAAACTAGACTAGAGTTTGCCTTCATGTACAAAAATTAACTCAAAAGACCCAAAGATTAGATCTGAAGCAATAAATTACATAGAAGAAATCTTAGACACTAAACTAATGGACCTTAGGCTTGAAGACTTTATGAATTTAATCCCAAAGGCAAGGGAAGTATAAATAAATGAGTGGGACACTATCAAATTTTAACTCATATATGGGATATAAAACTGAAACCCATAGGTGCAGACAACAATATGGTGGTTACCAGAAGAGAGGGGTGGTGGGATTTGTAAAGGATAAAGGTAGCCAAATATATGGCAACAGGATAAATAAGTAAATACAAATAAATAAATAAATAAATAAATAAATGTGTTGTTGGATAAATTCTGGAGCCAAAATTCAAGTGAAAATGCAGCTATCTGGCGTTCTGTCAGGTTCCCAGGGTGAGTTTAGTTTCTTGCTACTTAAAATATGTTCCAAGGACCAGAATCATTAGTATCACCTTGAGTGTATCAGAAGCACATAGATCCAGATTCTCAGGCTTCCCTATATGATGAGACTATGCATTTTGACAAGGTCCCCACGTAGTAACCGGGCACACAACATTTGAGAAGTCTAGAGAAGTTTTAGAGGCAGGTCTCTCATGCAGTCCACAACATACAGGCTACCAGAAGGAGCCCTGGCGAGAGGGAGCCTCCAAAGGAGCAGCTCCTTTCAGAGCTCGTTTCCTGTTTGATAACTCACCAAATCTGTGTAACTGGAATGCGAAACGAGGGTTCAGCCAAGGAACTGGGTGAGAGTTAATGGATCAATCTGCTCTCCCCGGCCAGTGCTTTTACCGCTGACTTCTGGAATGTGTTTGATGAAAAGAGAGCAACTTCTTCAGACAGAAGATACTGGTGTAGCCTGCTGAGGTTGGGACCTGCGGAACAATACACCAATGTTATCAGGTCTCCGCTTGCCTCCAACTCCATTTCAAAACTGACAACAGGAGGGAAAGCATTCTTCAAGCCCTGGCTGTCGGTTGTCATTATTATAAATAGTCGTATGACCTGCTTCTCCCTGGGAGCTATGGGCATCATTGCTCAGTTCTTGTTTGGATTAAGAGTTGTGTGTTGTTGGTTTCTTTTTTTTTTTTTTTAATAGCTTTTTAAAGGGGGACCTGAAAAATGGAACTAGTGGCAAAGTAACATTCATCTTTCCAAAGCACCAATATGTTGAAAGTCAAAATCGGAGAAGGAAGTTCCTGCTTCTTCCTATTACTAGGTTTGATTGCTCTTTATCAATGGATATTTAACAAAATGTCAGTTCTATATAAATCTCAATGTTCACCTCAGAATTTTAGAAAAATGAAAGTAAGGAAGCTCAAAAGAATCCTAAATCCCTGATGCCGCCATCAACTCAACCATTGGTGACTTCTAACACCAGCTGATTTTACCAGTAAACATTTTTCTCTTTTCCCACAATAGCTAAGCAAGATTACTAATACAAACTAATTAACCTTAGCCTGGGTTTCAGAATGTGGCTGTAAGGTGCAGAACTGACTGATGGTTTTAAGTACATGAGGGTACAATGAGATCTGCTGGCTCCATCCGAAAGAGTTAATTTTCAAAGGTAAGAAAGTGTGGCATCCGTAGTATCAGATACAGAGAAGAATTTTAATAAAGATGCACCCATGCCCCATTCTTAAAATGGGATTTACCTTTCCAGGTGTATTTCTGGGAATGGAAGAGTATTTGGGTCAATTGACCTGTCTACCAGATTTCCCTCCTTTGTGGGATTCATAAGCATCACACAGTTACTGAAGTCAGCCAGTTAGCAAACCCACGTGGGGAATCTAAAGGTACATTTTTACTTCATTAGCACGAAGAAGCCGAGCCAGTCAACAGCAAGTTCAGTGAGTTTGAACACCTGCTTTGAAAGAGTGAGCTGATCAGAATTAACCAACCTTGAAGTGTACAGTGACTATCCTGAAATGATGGGAGATGTAGTGTGAAATTGGCATGCAGGAGCCCAAAGCAAAAACCACCTGAAAGACTCTCACTCACCAAGGGACCCTGTGGGTCTGAGAAGGAATTTCAAACTTTCCCACTAGCTAAGCCCATTAATGTCAAGAGTTTTATTAGATTAACTGGCCTCTGGTAGAATTTTCAAGGCTCAGGTTTCATGTTAAGGCCCTCACTGTCAACAGACGTTTCTGTTGTGAAAATGGTCTGTTTTTGTGTTTGCTTAGCCCGAAAGGTAAAATGTGGTTCTACAAAGGGCGAGGCTGTTGCAGAGGAATTGACGGACAGCAGCCTGGTGTCAGGTCTTCCATACCAAGACTCTTCCTGAGGGTGCTGGGGAGCACAGACCTGCCTTTATGCAAAGAAAGGGTTCCCTGAGAAGCACACCTGATCACACTCAACCTGGATTCAAAGAGCCCTGTGCCATGTCAAAGGAAAAAGTTCTATCATAAATCTCCAGAAATGGAAAAGGTCAAAGTCACTCTTGGTAATAAGCCTGCTGAAATACAGTGGCTCTGCTTTTTGTTTAACCTTTTAAGAAAAGGGCTGCACACCCACAAGTCCCAACAAGCAGCCTTTTATTAGGCACATCCTGAACACTCCTACCCCTCTTCTTAACCCCTTCCCCCCACCTGCAGCCCTGGTAGAACATGTGTTTGGTTTGTTGCTTGAATTCTTTACCTTGGGTGGGTTAAGGTTTCCTTCCCAGAACACTCTATGTGATCTTAACCACTTTAAGTTCATGGAACTCTACTGCTTAACAGAATAAAAGTAAGGGACAGACAGGTCATAAAAAAGCATCATTTTAAACATCAAAAAAAAAAAAAACTTCAGGCACGTACCAGCAGTTTAAAAAAAAATTGTGGCTAAGCAGGTTAGCAATAACTAGGCTAATTTTGGTTATTGCAGAGACCTGCTCTGTCTAATACAATAGCCATTAGTTATGTGAGCATTTGATGGCTAGTCTGAACTGAGATTGGCTGTAAGTGTAAATACACACTGGATTTTGAATATTTAATATGAAAAGTAATATAAAGTATCTCATTAGTAATCTTTGTTTATTATATGTGGAAATAATGATATGTTAGATATATTGGGTTAAGGAAAAGGTATAATTAAGGCCCTAGCCGATTTGGCTCAGAGCTCAGGGCATCAGCATGTGGACTGAAGGATTCTGGGTTCAATTCCGGCAAGGGCACATGCTTGAGTTGCGGGTTGAAATCCCCAGGAGGGGGCGTGCAAGAGGCAGCACATCAATGATTCTCGCTCATCATTGATATTTCTATCTCTCTCCCTTTCTGAAATCAATAAAAATGTATTTTTTTAAAAGGTCCAGATAAGTTTGATTTTGCTTATTCTTTTTGCTTTTCCTAAAGTGGGTATTTGAGAATTTAGAATTACAAATATGGCTCGCATTTTATTTCTGTAGGTTCAGTGGAGATGCAGCAGTCAAGTTTTCCATGTATAGGTAGAGAAAAAGGAGCAATATGATGAGTTTGATTTGTGTTTCACATGATTTGGTATATAATTTACTCAACTTCAGATTGGTATAAATATTTTTATTGTTTCTTGATCCATCTTTCAGTTATATTGGGACCTTTGACAAGGCAAATAGAATGTTTTAAATGTATTCTGTGACTTATATTATACTTAGCACAATGCTTGCTAGAAGAATATATCTTAATGGTAGGAAAATTTCTAAATGATTAGTTTTCTTTTAGGATTAGTCTGACGGTCAAAATCCAGGCTTTGTACAGCTACTAAATCTCTCCTGACTGAATATGTCCAGCTATCTTTGAGACTAGTTCTGGCCAATTATTTGTAAGTAATTAATTTCTGCAGGATCTTTTATGCTCTGCTGTGGTGTTTATTATCTTCCATGTAGATATTGCTCCGGTTAGTTTGAGTTTCCAACTGACATGCAATAGGCATGTAGCCTGAGCAACAAATAATCCTTTGCTTTTTCAGCCACTGAAGTTTAGAAATTCTTTGTCATGACAGCACAGCATACTTCTGACTTGCCCCTAACTTGCCACCTTGCCACCTTACCTACCCCTGTGACTGAAAGAGCATGGCTATTTGAGTATAGGTTGGTTTTCAGGATGTTGCTCTAGTTTTATAGACCTTACTAGAGGCCAGGAGCACAAAATTCATGCATGGGGGTGGGGGGATGGGAAGGTCCCTTAGCCTGGCCTGCACCCCCTCCAATATGGGACCCCTCAGGGGATGTTTGACTGCTGGCTTAGGCCTGAAACCAGCAGTCCAACATCCCTCTCACAATCAGTACTGCTGGCTTCTAACTGCTCACCTGCCTGCTTGATCACCCCTAACCACCTCTTCCTCAGCCCCTGCCATTATGGCTTTGTGCGGAAGACGTCTGATATAATTAGCATGTTACACTTTTATTAGTGTAGATTATACAACATAAGTTTTAAGGTAGAATTGCATTAGTAAAAATGAGGAGACATTTCATTTAAAAAATGTATATTGGTTTGATATATTTCAAATCCACTTGTTTACGACAAAAATCATAAACAAGAATAGGATTGCTTGCCCTAGCTGGTTTGGCTCAGTGGATAGAGCATCAGCCTGAGGACTGAAGGGTCCCGGGTTCAATTCTGGTCAAGGGCACATGTCTGGGTTATAGGCTCAATCGCCAGTAGGGCATGATCAATGATTCTCTCTCATCGTTGATGTTTCTATCTTTCTCCTCCCTTCCTCTCTGAAATCAGTAAAAATCTATTTAAAAAAATAAAAGAATAAGATTGCTTTGCTATCAAAGCCAAGTAAGGTGTGTCATTTGCCATAGTCTGAGCAGCTCAGTTGCTAAATGACTTCTTTGGGTTCTTATGAAATAAAATTCATGGTTCTTATCAAATAAAATTCATGGAGAAGCAACTATGACCACCATGCATTTAGGGTATAAAGACCGAAAGTTGGGGAGGACAGAGTGCTTCTGGGTTAGGAGACAGTGGGGGTCAGCAGCTTGGAGGCAGGGAAGTTACAGGAATGCCCAGTGCCTGGAGGCACCAGAGGGTCTTGGATATGCAAATCTGCTGGGGGCGGGGTAAGGCCCTGCTCTCTGGAAGGTCAGGTCTGGAAGGAGGCCAAGGGTTTGGTTCTGGGGATCCCCTTCCTGTGAGGCTCCTCCTCCTCCCTTTAACTCCCTAACTTGTCCATTTGGATGAAGAGGGTGGGAAGCAGGTATACAATGCCTGGGTGGGACCCCCCTCAGTCTCAGACCTCTTCCAGGGTGGGGGAGGGGTGTTTGTATTGGTTTATGTGATTCTTCTTACATGTTGAAGGAGGTGTCAGGGGAATGTCTACCAGACATGGTTTCCTTCTGCTTGCTTGCCAGAGCTGCCGCACATGATGCCTTTTTCCTTCCTTCCCTGCTGTCCTGAGCTAATGTGCAGGAGATCGACATGGATGAAACTGGGGCTCCCATTGTATTGCACTCCATAGGAACCTGCCTGATCCAAGGAGTCATTCATTGCAGGAAAGGCTCGATTTAAACAAAGCTATTTCTTAGCTAGGTTCCAGCTGTGCTGTTTGCAGAGGGTTTATCCCTTCTGACTGTTTCCTTGGAAACCAAAAACTCAAGATAGTAGAGTCAGGGGCCACCTGAGGCTGGCCCTCTTGGTGATGACAGTCCCCGCCCACTCGCTTCTGCTGTGCATGTCTCCTGCTGAGTGGTTGTGATGTTATGGCATCCTGGCTAATTTGCATATTCTTCTATTATTATGTAGGATATTTTACTAGAGGCCCAGCACATGAAATTCATGCACTTGGGGGGGAAGGGCTCAGCCTGGCCTGTGCCCTCTTGCAGTCTGGGAGCCCTTAGGGGATGTCTGACTGGCATCTTAGGCCTGCTCCCCCAAGCACATGAATTTCAGGGAGCAGACCTAAGCTGTCAGTTGGATATCCTTAGTGATGCCATAGAGGTGGAAGAGGCTCCTGCCACCACTGCTTGCCAGCTGTGAGCCCGACTTCTGCCTGAGGGGAGCTCCCCCTGTGGGAGCACATTGACCACCAGGGGGCAGCTCCTGTGTTGAGTGTCTGTCCCCTGGTGGTCAGTGAGCATCATAACAGCTGGTCATTCCACCAGTCAGCTGATTTGCATATTAGCCTTTTATTATATAGGACTAATGTTTGTTCTTGGTAACCAAAAATTAAAGAGGATCACTATTATATGTATTTTTTAAAATTAAATTTATTGGGGTGCCTCTGGTCAATAAGATCATATAGGTTTGAAGTGTACGGTTCTATGATGCATTATCTGTATATTGCATTGTGTGCCAACCACCCCAAATCATTCTCCATGACCATATATTTGGCCCCCTTTACCTTTACAATCCTCTATCCTTTCCCATCTGGTAACCACCATATTGTTGTCTATGAGTTTCAGTTTTATATCCCACACATGAGTGACATTATGTGGTTTTTAGCTTTTCCTGATTTATTTATTTTGCTTAGCATAATATTTTTAAGGTCCATTCATGTTGTCAATAATAACAGTATTTAATCTTTTCTTATAGCTGTATAACCATTTCTTGAATCACTGATGATCTTTGGTTAAGTCTGAAGTCAGAGTGTCTGCTATTAGAAAATTAATTAAATTTTTAATAATAGTAATGTGTTAAGAATGTCAAACTACTCCAAAGGAGACAACTGAAATAAAGCAACCCATTTTAAAAGACACTGTAATTCTCTTTGACTAGCACCGATTGATATTTGTTGGATCACTCAATTCCCTTCAGCACTGTTTTTGAGGATTGATTGTCCTTCATGCCTTACCTGATTTAACAGGGATGCAGCACTACCATAGGGGTAACCTGGGTAAAGAAATATGCCTGAGGAATTTCTGGGGAGGCCTGAAGTGCAGGAAGAAAGTGGTAATCCCAGGGAAGTTTCCCAAGGCAAAAGTGAAAAGCATTAAGCTAATCTAATCACTTGGCAGGACAAGACAAGTCCTGAGCTTTGAGATGACAACTCTCACTTAGCGAGAGAAACTCTAGTCTGCAGTTCCCAAACATGGCTCTGTTGTTTTACTTCTAAATAAAATACTTATTGTCTCTTAAGTATTTCAATTCCTGTGTCTCATCTCAACTTGTAGAAGAGTTCCCAGCCAAGGTGCTAATTAACAACATGGAGATGAAAGAATCATTTTACTGTAAACTGGATGGGGCAGTGCGACTAATGGGCTGTCTGTTTATCTCTAGAAGGTCCTGGGATACCTCACACCAGAAGTATCACCTAAATCATTTTGTCTGGAGGCTGAGTGAATGGTCACGGTGACAGCGAACAGAAGAACAAACCCTTCTCTGGGCCTAAGCACTCACCTAGTGTGATTGTATGCTATGAGTTTCAGACTCAAGAGCTTTTCCTGGCTGAAATATTGGACAGAGGAAAGAGAGAGTGGGGGATCCTTGGTTATATTAGGAACAGATTCCTTTAGGCCAGTTGTTAATTAGGCCAAGAATTTAGTTGCTCCCCTCCCAATCAGTGTTCTCTTTGTCTTAAGCTGGCTTCCCTTGAAGCAGAGTTCAACACAGAAATTCAGCCGCATATGATTTATTGAGGGAGTGCTCTGGAGAGAGAGAAAGTAAGGGCAGCAGGATGGGGCAGTTGTAGGAGATAAGCATAGATATGATCCAGCTGTGAGCCAGCTTCAGCCTGACCCATGGGGAGCACAGGGTTATGAATTATATAAAGAATGGTCCCACCTTGCTGTAAGGGAGCTGTTCTATATTCCTGCTCTGGTCATTAGCTGCAGCTGCCCTGAGTAGGGACTTTACTATTCTAGGAAAGTTGGCTTCCTATGGTTCATGGCAATTCTTTGGAGAAGGTGGGGTGAGGGGCAGAGGGTGACCATTAACAGTGAACACTCACAGCAGCTGGGAGATGTGTGCACCTGACCAGCGAAAGGGATCTGGGCAGTGTATCCACTATCCTGCTCCAGTTATTCCTTTCTTCATGCTCATATTTTTTAGGCCCCTGTGTCTAATGCCCCTGTGTGCCTGGCTTTCTAGTATCACAGTTCACTAATCTAAAAAGATCAAGCACTAAAATGGAAAGCATTATGCTAAGTGAGATAAGCCAGTCAGTGAAAGGAAAATACCACAGGATCTCACTCATTTATGGATAATAAAGAACATTATAAACTGATGAACAAAAATAGATACAGAGGCAGAGAAGCATCGAACAGACTGTCAAATTAGAGAACCAAGGCAAGGGAGGGTTGTTGGTGGTGGTGGGGAGGGCAGTAAGAGATCAACCAAAAGACTTGTATGCAAGCGTATAAGCATAACCAATGGTAATGCAAGCGTATAAGCATAAGACTTGTATGCAAGCGTATAAGCATAACCAAAGATGCTATGGGTGAGGGAGGGGTGAGGGCATGTGCTGGTGGGTAGGGGAGGCTGGGGAAGGTCAATGGGGGCGGGGGAAAAGGAGACATGCGCTACTATTTGTAATACATTAAACAATAAAATAAAATAAATAATTAAAATGAGGGGGTAGACTCGCTGTTCTCTAAAGTCCCTTTCTACTTTGCGGATCTTCTATGTTCCCCTAAAAGGCCAAAGACTGGTAAAAGTTTACCCTTCTCTGATAACAGACGGCCTTTTGTAGAGAGAATGTTAACCTAAAAGTGGTTCTCAAGGTAGAGTTTTCAAGGCATCCTACCAGTTAGGTCAGGAGAGAGCTGCGTTGTGGAACGTGGTCAGTGCTACTCAGTCATACTTTGTGAATCACCACCTAGGCTGATTTTCTAAAGAACTGACCTTGTCAGCCACCTGCACACCATCTACTCTGCTCTTAGTGGGGCCTTACTGAGCCCAGGAATTAAGGATACCTGGTCCGTTAGGGAAAGTTATGATCAGGGGCGGGGACATCTAGGGATGAAGCCAGTTCTGTTCTGCTGCCCTTGGCATGTGTAGCAGCAGAAGTCAGATCTGTTTCCATTAGTCTGCATCAGCCCCCTCTGCTTATTTTTCCTGCTTATTTTTGATATGTTGCTCTGTCTTTCTATCTGTCCCTTTACCTCCTTTCTCTAATGCCAAAGGAATGCAGTACCACAATGATTGAAACCTACTATATCATCCTTTTTCTAGACAGTGACTTCTAAACAGTCGGGGGCTGTCTAAATAGCCCAGCACCTGCTAACTGCAGACGTCCTTGGAAAAAATTGTATTTAATCAGCTGACTGACTTTGAGAAGAGGTATCCAGCCCACTTCCTCATCAGGACAAACTGTACTGTAGTAACTGGGGGGTGAGGGATGTCTGGAATCAGACAGCCGGATTTCAATCCAGACCTTGCCATTTATTAGATATGTGATCTTTGAGCAAGTTACTTAACCTCTGTGTGTCTAGTCTATGTTTCTTGAGTGTTTCCCATGGGACTTGAATCTTCAGATATAATGGGTACATGTTGTCCAATATAAAAATGATATAATAATAATCAACACTAAGATAAATCCTAGTGAAGCTATTAAAACCCAAATATGAGGAAGACTTTTATGGGTGTCTAGACAAACAACAACCATTAATTGGGAAGATGTCAGATTGTTCTCAATAATTGAGAAAATACTCAGAAGACAGTAGAGCAAAGTCCACAGGGTTCTGAGAAAAAAATGTGAGCTAAGAATTATAGGCCTAGCCAAGTTATTTTTCAAGTATCAATACATGGGACATTTTCAAATTTGCAATAATTTATATAATAGAACAGACGAGTGCCCTTCTTGACAGAAAAAGGCGAAATCAACAATTGGATTATTTAATCCAATTGATAAATCAAATAAGCATTATTTAAAAAATCATATATAGAGCAGCCTTGGTAAAAGGTTGATAGTGATTAGCATTGTGTTATTAAAATATAGAAGTGAAATGAAATGACTATTAAAATTACTGCTACAGAACAGAATGTATGGTTCATAAAATTAAATATAAAAAAGAATATACATAATAAAATTAGGGATGCTAATTTCCACATTTTTCACAAAAGGGAGTCAATAGATACTATGGAATACAATGTGCTTCACTTTAGGAACTGCTTACGAAGTGATCCATTTTGTGAATAAACATTTTTTTTCTAAAGTTAAATAGCTCCTTAGCTTTCTTTTTTTCATTTTTAAGTTCAAGAAAAATTATAATAAAAGCCTTCATATCAAAATATCATATGATCCCATTTCCCTATCATTGATTTATCAATTTATTGTCCTTACTTTTTTCCTTCTTTCCTTTCTTCTTTTCTTCCTATCTGTCTATTCATCCAACCATCCATCCATTCATCCAGGCATCCTTCTATTCATCTCTGTGATAAAGATATTCAATGCTAGTTATGATTGTTTTGGGGTAAAATGATTGTAAGTAATTAATTTTTATAAGCATTTTATTGATATTTTTACAAAGACTAAGGGAGAGGGATAGAGAGTTAGAAATATCGATGAGAGAGAAACATTGATCAGCTGCCAAGGTACATGCCCTTGACCAGAATTGAACCTGGGACCTTTCAGGCTGCAGGTTGATGCTCTATCCACTGAGCCAAACTGGTTAGGGCTTAAGTAATTAATTTTAAATGTCATACATTTTTATTACTTGAATAATTTAATATGACTATATATCATTTTTACAAAAACAATAAAGATAACTTTCAAAGAAAATGATGAAGGAATATGTGTGCTAAAATTGTTAAGTGTTAGCACAGTATAACCCCATTTGGGTAAAACAATGGCTCTAAATGTAGATAGATGATTAAACATTTTCTGGAAGGATTCACAATGAATAGATAACAACAATGGTTGCTTAAGAAGAGGGGTAGGACAGTGGAACTGTAATAATAGGGAGACTCTCTTTTTCCCAACTTTCTATAATATACTTTTAATAATGATGGGAAAGAAATAGTAAAATAAAAAGACCAAATTACTAAAGTCCATTGTTGGACTTCATTAGAAAAATGATTGGTAAATCTATTAGTTTATATCCTTGCATAGTTCTCAGACCTTCATAATCAGGAATTTCTACCAATTGCTATTCAAGAGAATAAATGACAAGAAAGCCACAGCTATCAATAGCACAGTTTCCAGGGCATTTCCTTTCTTTGTCTGCCTTATAAAGTCTCTTCTGCTTCAAAATCAAGTTCATGATTGTATTAATTCTTTATGCACGCTATGGCTTTGCCTCTCATTTAAAAAATGTATTTCAGGCCAGTAGTATGTAGGAAAGACATAAGGCTAGAGAAAGTCTAGAAACAGGGACCTAGTAGAGCAAGTACTGTGGTAAATAGCAATGAATGCTTTGAACCTTGGGAGCAGTGTGGACTGTGATGGAACAAAGACACGTACTGTCTAGAGGAGACCATCTAACTCAGCTGTGACAACTTATTGCCATGTTGGCACAATGGCATAATGTGCCAAAACCCTCAGAGAAACTAGAAAGGTAGATTTATACGTGGAATTACCTGGTTTTAAAATGTTGTTCAACTAATTCAAATTAAAAAAAAAAAAAAAAAAAGACCACTCCACACATCTAGGCAGGCTCAATTTGGATCATGGGCTGCCATTCCTATTACTTATGCTGTAGCTTATGCACTTGAGCTTCAGTGGGAATTATTGCAGGGCACACCAGCTCATCATGGGTAAAGGTGGCTTGTGGTGGGTAGATTAAATCATCATATGGCCCTACAGAAGGATGTTTCTACTCTTTTCCTCCTCCTAGCACTCTGGAAACCTTCCCTTTAGAAGTGGAAGGCACAAATCCGTGTCCACAAAGGAGGTGACATCCATTGTCACCTGTGGGCCTGGATCATAGAATTTCTCAATAAATTTTGGGCAGAAGCAGGGCTGAGCTTCAACTGCAGTAAATAACACCCGATAATGTCTAGTTTGGGGACCCAATCAAAAGAAACTGAGTGTATTCTTTATTATTTTTTCTGGGGATTTGATATAGTCCACTGAATTTGGTTTTGAAATCTGGGCTTTCAGACTCCTGGCAGAAAAGGAACAATGAGGTATGGTGAGAGGTGGAGAAATGGAAAAGAAATGAATGCTTTGAGGTCTACAAAGTAGAGGTGCATGCCTGCTTGAGAAAATGCAAGTAAATCAGGCACTGATATCATAATTACAGCCTTCAATTGCAGATAGTGCAAAGGTGGCCATCGGAGAGATGGTCTCATTTGTTGTATCTCCTGAACATCCTTGGTTTTGCAACTTCACAGTTCTGTTTTCCCCCTGATGCTATGCCACTCTCACGCATCAATAAGAATGTGGGCTATTGTTTCTCTCTTTTCTTTTCCAAATGCTCTCCTTTGCTTTCTTCCAGGCCAGCCCTTCACTGTGAAATCAATTCTTCACCTTATGCTTTTTAATTTTTCCAGAGATAAGAGCCCTAGCATTAAAATGTGGGTGGCACAGTTTTGACTATCAATTGGCATTTTTACCTTCTACTGGCCTACTTGTACCACCTAAGATGTAGCTTCTGCAGCTACTCTGATTTATTGCATCTCTTTCCTAAAAAAATGTCTTGGATGTAGCAGGAAAGGCATCAGCATACAAGGCAGCACTCATCCTGCCAAGATCTTACAATCTTATTACAAGATAAAGCTCAGGACGCCTCCTGCTTAGGGATGTTCTGTAAGATGGCCCGAAAGACTAACAGCAACTTGATTAATAATCCCATCTGTTTCATTCCTTGAATTTGTTTCCAGGGAAAATGCATCTTTGATCACTAGGTGCTGACGAGGGTATAACCTGGCCCGAGGTGTTTCCCTGGAGTGAAATATGCAGCACTTCTTAACTCGCAATTCCATTTAATTTATTGTTTGTTTTTGCTCAAGAAGAGGCTGTTTTTACAGCTGAACAGATTTGGAAGCTGGTTTGGGGTGTTTCATTTCCTTACATGAAGAGTCATAATGCAGGGGATGGTAACCAGCTGTTTCCACCTTCACTGAGGAGGGAGCAAACAGAAATGAGCCTCTGCTGGAGCAGGAAAGCTTTAAGTTAGTTGTAAGAAGGAACTTCCCGAGTCAGTTACCAAGGGAAGCTGGGACTCTTCCCTGGAGGGCTCCTTCACAGTGTTCTGCTGTTTCTTTCTGTGATGTATTATATGAGACCAAGATTAACAGCATTAGACTCGGCAAAACTACTTGCCCTTGTTCCTTCTAGAGACTTTATCTCTATAAATGATAACCATTAACCAGGACTGTGGCTTTGTGGATAATTGAGTGATTGGGAGTAAGATTTTTTTTTTTTTTTTTTTTTTTTTTTTTTAGACTTAGAAGTCTTGTTCCTTTATATCTGATTCTTAAGTAAATGTCATAACAGTTGTGGGGTGGAGTCAGCTGGTAGTGGCTCCCGAGAGAGTCAATTATTGAATGTTTGGGACTTTTTCAACAAGTTAATTGTTAAACACAGCTCTTATTACATTTTTTTCATTTTTAAATGTATTTTTTAATTGTTAATAGTATTACAGATATTTCCCTTTCTTCGCCCTTCTCTTCCTCCTCACAGCTCCTATATGCTTCCCTCCCTCTCCAGGTCTTCACTACCTTATTGCCCGTGTCTATGGGCTATGTTTATAAGTTCTTTGGTTTAATCTCTTCTCGTCCCCACAACCTGCATCGAGGTATGTCATTCTGTTCTATACCTCCCTGCTTTTTAATTATGCAAACTTGCAATTAAATAACTTTTATTAAAAACAAAGATATGAAATCCATTTAACTACCACATCCTCATTATTTTACAGCATTTTACTTTTATACATACTCGTAAGGTTTTTTACTCTATTGTATTATAATGTTGTAGTACCACACATCTCTTTCCACTCCACATGCAATGACATTGCATTGGTGGCTTGCAGTCGCTCATGGGGAGAGTATTTAAAATTGGCTGGCTCTCCAAATCAGGTCTTTCCCAGAATCAAGTGCTAAACATTTATCAGCACACTTATATGGGAGAAAGAAGGGGGTGGGGAGAGTGAAGGAGGAAGAGAGGAGAGAAAAAAAAAGATGACAGAATAATATTGCTCTGGTAAGTTTTATATATATATTTCAATATTTTATACCTTTTTAACACTGTCTCAAATCTTTAAAAAGACAAGTGTATTACATATAAAGCCAATTTTAAAAAGGAAATGCTTAGAGTTGCTTAGGTTCAGAAACACCCTTTATTTTTCCATGAACTAAATTAGCAAAAGTAAAATCTGAACTTGGTGAGAATACACATTAGACTCTTCTCTACTTCACCACTCACTATCTAAGCCAGTATTATATAGGATTAGAGGCCTAGTACACTAAATTTGTACACTCGGAGTGGAGAGTCCCTCAGCCTGACCTGTGCCCTCTTGCAGTCCAGGAACTCTTGGGGAATGTCCAACTGATGGCTTAGGCCAGCTCCAGAGCAGTCAGACATCCTTATTGCTGCCACGAAGGTGGGAGAGGTTCACACCACTGCCACTGCGTCACCAGCCTGTGAGCCCAACTTCTGGCTGAGCTGTGCTCCTCCTGTGGGAGCACACTGACCACCAGGGGGAAGCTCCTGTGTTGAGTGTCTTCCCCCAGGTGGTCAGTGCACATCATAGCAACCAGTCGTTCTGCCATTTGGTCAATTTTCTGGCTACATGACTGCAGTGGGCACAGGGTCTCAGCCCATCCTCTGCATCTGGTCCTCCCACCATGGCCTTCTGGTCCCTTGACTGCTGGCAGTCCTGCTCCCACTGCCACCATTCCCACATGCTGAAGGCACTGGCCCCGCCCTCACCTGCTGACGGTGCGGAGCAATTGTGGCTGGCACTAGCAGAGGGTACAAGTGGATCCAGATGCTGCCCTGCTCACCCCTCAGGAGCAGGGGGAGGTGGAGAAGCCCTCAGGGGTGATAGGGGCTGGTAGCCGCCACTCACACCCACTGACAGGGATGAGGGATCAGGGCCAATGCCGGGTGCCAGTAGTGGGTGTGAGTGGGGCTGGTGCTGGCAGCAGGTGTGAGTGCCTGGCAGGATTGCAGTGTGTAGGAGCAAAGAATTTTTAGTAACCACTAGAGGCTCACTCCGATGACAGCGACCAGAACCCTGCCTTGGTCTGGTGCCCCCACTCACCTGCTCCATCATCCTGCCATGCGCTCTGCTGTCTACTACTGATGCCCGCCATGTCTGATGCATGCTCCCTGGTGGTCAGTGCACATAATAGTGACCGGTTGTTTGGTTGTTCCGCTGTTTGGTCTATTAGGGTTTTAGATATATAGAAAATAGTTTTGGTATTGTTGGTTTTCAGGGATTACAGAGGGGCACATATACTTGTCTTCATGATACCTACGGCATGTATCTTTACCTAACCATCTGTCTCCAACAAATGCAGTAGTCCTTTTTACACTTCTGTTCTTCTTAGTAAAGGGAAGAAAAAATCTGGAGCTCTAGGAATTTCCGAGTTTCTTGTTTAGTTTTTCCCAGAAGCAAAGTTTGAAGTCCCAATAATGTATTTGTAAAATGATCCCAGGAAACACTGATAGAAGGGGGAAGGGCAATAAAGGAAACATTACCAAGCAAGTTATACTGTGGGCATCTGGAGATGAAAACCTTGGGGAATTCCAGGTAACAGTGTAGAATATGCATCTCAGAGTTATCCCATGAGTGAGATGGGATATTTACCTGTTGAAACTCATTTGTCATTTATAGGGGGGCCCTTCTGGGGGCACTGATCACCCAGTAGTTCTCCTATTCCCTGTAAATGGGCAGAACAGGTTTGGGAGGCAAGAGAGAGCTTAAGCCAAAGAGTTGCAAGTTAGGTGGAATTAGGCTGGTATGCAGAAAAATAATAAATTCCAAGGAAATATAAGGGTGGGGGTTGACTGACAGAAACTTCTATACACTGTAGAGAAAGAGACAATATTCATGCAAATACTTGCATATATACACACTCAATAAATAATAAATACTTATAGAGGAATTTTATATGCCTAGAACTATACATTAAATAAGTGTCCAGTCCTTTTCTTCATAGGCATATCATTCTAGTTGACATGCCTTTATTGAATGTTACCATATTTCAGAAGACCCAAGATCTCTTAGGAGTCACCTAAGGATAAATATATCCAACATTTCTCACAGGCACATTTCTGTCTCCGCATTAGCTTTTCTGTCCTCACTTTTTGCTACCTAATAAATAATTCCAAAACACAGAAACTTCAAACAACAACTATTTTCCCCCCCTCATGATTCTGCAGGTCACCAATTTGCAATGGGCTCAGCTGGTTGGTACTATTGATTGGATGAGGTTTGGCTTATCCTGGCACGGCTCATTTATGAACCAACTGCCTTGTTGATTGTTGGCTGGGGTGCTTCAGTTCTTCTCCAGGTGGCCAGTCATTCTCTAGCATGCTTGCCAAACCTTATTCCCATAATGGATGGGTTCCCAAGACAATCTAGAGAGCAACCTTCAATGCATAAGTGCTTTTCAGGCCCCTGTCTGCATCATGCTTGCCAGTGCTGCATTGGCCAAGCAAGCCATGAGGCCAGTCCAGTTTTAGGGTTGAAGAAAGGTTCTAGCTCTTGATGGCAGGAGCTGCAGAGTCACACTGCAAAAGATGTGGACAAAGAGCACGAAGGAATTTGTGGCTATTGTTGCAATCTACCACAAAGTGGAAGAAGACTTTTGCAATCTACCGCAAACATGACACTCATAGCACTTCATGAAGATAAAAACCACACATTATATCAGAAAACCCTTTAAACAGAGAGCATGTGGTGCCACGAGCAGTTGCCCCAGGGAATTCACCCTTTTTTTTAGCCAGCAGGGCCTATGAGTCTGGCAACATTTCAAAGTTCTCAATTAGAAAATTGTGCTACTTAAGTTTCAGCGATTTATAAGTCCCAAGCACATGTGGGAATCAAATGTGCATCAGCTCTTTACTAACAATGGCAAGGAATTTCCAGTGCCTTCCCAGGAGTCATCAAAACTACTACAACAGCATGAGCCTGTAAGATGGCAAATTACATTTGTCTTGCTTCACAGTAAGGGAAGTGGTGTTAACTGATTAGCCATTCCCTCATGAATAGGGCTGGGAATAATGCCAACTTACATCTATTTTTTGATCGCTCTGATAACCACCACTCCATCCTGTCACCTTCACGACCAGGAATTCTCCACTCACTGATTTCCTTGTCTTGGACATGTAGAAGGAATTTATATTTATGAGAAATAGTTTACTGATCTTGAAAATGTTTTAATCATAATAAAATGCTGTTCTAATGGGGGAAAGATTGAATAGTCACTGCTTTCCTAGATTCTAAAGATCTAATTTAAATAACCTAGATATACAAAACTGTTGTATATATTTCTGATTTTAAAAAGTGGCCAGAAATCTTAAGTATCTGGACTTCTGGTTTTTGACTACATCACCTAAAATAAACTCTCCCAATTGTTTACTAAATTATTACCAAGTCACAAAAAATTCCCAAAACATGACTCACCAAATTTAAAAGAATCACACAAAGCTGACATAATCTTGATTGACTTAAAATGAGCTAAAGTGAGATATGGCCAATATCTGGCTCAATGAGACCTATAGACCCTGAGCATTCTCTGCCCCTGCCTACCCTACCAATCCCACCTTTCCACACACATGGGTGACAGGTGTTTATAAGGACCTTGGAAAAGAGAACATGCATCCTGATGGCAGGATCACCTGATGGTGAGGTGGCAAACAGACTGGTTATCCCAGAGCTTCAGGGCCTTTTCTAAGATGCATTCCCCCAATTCATTCTCTAATACCATAGGAGAAGCACAAACTCTGGCCTGCCATTTTCCTTTATACTAGGTATACATTGTTGATACTCTCTGTGGAAATAGATCACAGGTGAGGAGGTTTGTATATGTATATTTATACATATATATTCATATTGAAATATAAGTATTTGAATATATGTGTTTGTACATAGGAAAAAAGAAAAGCAAAATTCCTGAATAGCTTATAGCAAGAAAAATAGAATGAATGTATTAGAACAATAATTTAAAGTAAAATGAATATGTTCAAAGCAGTATATTTAGAAGCAATATAATATAGAAAAGAAATAAGCAGTTATGAAGAAAACAAAAATGTTAAATAGGAAGTAGAAAGATAGAAGAGTAATAGTAAACTGGTTCCTACAGTGTGATCTCCAGACCAACAGCATCAACATCACCTGAACACTCATTAGAAATACAAATTCTTTTTTTTTAAAAATATATTTTATTGATTTTTCACAGAGAGGAAGAGAGAGGGATAGAGCATTAGAAACATCGATGAGAAAGAATCATCGATCAGCTGCCTCTTACACACCCCCTACTGGGGATGCGTCCGCAACCAAGGTACATGCCCTTGACCGGAATCGAACCCAGGACCTTTCAGTCCCCAGGCCGACGCTCTATCCACTGAGCTAAACCGGTCCTGGCTAGAAATACAAATTCTTGTATTGACCTATGGTTTACTGAATCAGAAATTCTGGGAGTGGGATCAGATATCTGACCCCTAGGTGATTCTGAGGTGATCGGGTTTAAGAATCAATACTGTAGAGAAGCAAATTGGTTGATTGATACATTACAGAATAGTTAGGGTAAAAAAAAAAAATTATGAACTAAGCCAAAAGATAAAGTCTCAAAAACTATCAGAAGGTACCAGGAATGGATAAGGAGATGGAAATATGTATATAAATATTAACAGTCATCATGGCTAGAAATAGAAAGGTCAGTATCCAAATAGCAGAATACCCCAAAGAAAGGAAGAAATAATGGAAGGAAAGAAATAGTCAAATACCTGTCAACCAAGAATTTTCCAGAATTAAGTAAAGATCAGCCTGTTTCACATGAAAGTCCAGATTTTCATCCTGTTCTTAATAAATTGGAAAGTCTGGCAACACTGGCCTACATCTTTATAATACACCCAAGCTGACAAGCAGCTGCTCCCTTTAAATGAGGCGTGCATCGAGGATGAGAATGTGGGCTCCTCAGGTCCCAGACTGCTGGATTCTCTATCACTTACTCACTGTGTGACTTCAGCAACCTTCTGAATCTCAATTTCCCTCAGTAGGGATAATAAGATACCCACCTTATAGTTGTTTTGAAGTTTAAATGAGCTAATCTCTGCAAAGACTCAGCATAATGCATGGCACTTAGTAAGTATTAGCAAAATTTCCAGCTGTTAGTTTTGCTTGTCATAACTGCCCATTTGCAGATGTTCAGGCTCAAATGCTTCTTTCAAACAACCTGGTTCACTTCTGTTTGTTAAGTTACCTACTTGCTTCCCTTTAGAAACTCAGTTTGTGATTGTTGCTCTACCCCTGAATACCCCTGATTCTGGTTGGTTTGTTATCTCTGGGCCTCAGTTTTCTCTTCAGTAAAACGGGATAATGACCTGCCTCAACCTCACATGTATATACAAGTGAAATAATGTTTGTGGCCATGACTTCTATAGAAGGGGTACTCGGTAAGTGCTTGAATATTTCTTCATTTATCTTCATATTCTACACAATAATTAGCACCAGATGGTGTGCTGCAGCCAGTTCATAGTGGTTCAAGACTGCCAATTGCTAAAATTTCAGGAATTTTAAGAGCTGATTGTTAAATGCAGCCATTATTAAAAACTAAATCATACAAACTTATAATTAAATGTTATATTAAAAACAAAGGTAACAAATTCTTTTTAAAAATATATATTTTATTGATTTTTTACAGAGAGGAAGGGAGAGGGATGGAAAGCTAGAAATGTCGATGAGGGAGAAACATCGACCAGCTGTCTCTTGCACACCCCCTACTGGGGATGTGCCCGCAACCAATGTACATGCCCTTGACCGGAATCGAACCTGGGACCTTTCAGTCTGCAGACCGATGCTCTATCCACTGAGCCAAACCAGCTTTGGCGGTAACAAATTCTTAAAAACCTTCTATGTTTTTTTTGTTTTGTTTTATCATAATCTATACCATTGAGGTAAACTAAGTCTATTTTATCTGTATGATAGAATACTATATAATAATGTTTTACTGCTAATTTCTTTCCAACTCTCAGTTTAGTGACATCATGTTGGTAGGTTGAAATTGGCCATGGTCAGAATATTTATCCCATGGAATTTGGCAAACACTTCAAATGAGGGTTTTATTTCCCCTTGAAGAACCAGTTGTAAAATACTTAACAGAACATCAATAAGATCTTTCAAATATGTTTGGATAACCAAAAAGAATCATAAAATTATGTTTATCACCCAGGGACCTCAAAACATTGTGAAATACAGTGGCCATAAAAAGGAAAACACTATTATATTATTAACTTGCTCTGAAATTCATAGATTAGGTATGGCATTAAATAATTAATATCCTTAAAATATTGAAGTTGAATATGTCTTAGAATTATATGAAATATATTCCTCAAAGATAGTTCTTTTTTTTTTTTCTTGTAATTTGGAACCACTGCAAACAGCATTTTATGATGTTTGCATGAAGACTTGTTTTATAGTATCAGAAATTACACTAAGTTCTTTACAGACATTGACAATTTTTACACAGTTTTTGTGACAAACACTATTTTTGCTCCCACTTAACAGATGAGAAAACTGAGCCTCATGGAAGATAAAGTGTCTTTTTTAAAAAATGTTTCATTGATTTTTTACAGAGAGGAAGAGAGAGGGATAGAGAGTTAGAAACATCGATGAGAGAGAAACATCCATCAGCCACCTTCTGCACAACCCCGCAGGAATGTGCCCGCAACCAAGGTACATGCCCTTGACCGGAATTGAATCTGGGACCCTTGAGTCTGCAGGCTGACACTCTATTCACTGAGCCAAACCGGTTTCGGCAAGATAAAGTGTCTTGAACATAAAAGTTTGAAAGTAGCAGAGCTGGGAGTAAACAGGCTACCAGACCTCAAAGACTACATTCTTCATTGACCCTCACTACCCTCCTGGGCTCTGGTATTGATGCCAAAGGTCATGATTAAGGTGACTTTATCCAAAGGGAATAATAAAAATCAAACAGAGTCATTTAAATTCTTTTTCTGTCTGTATTTTCTTCTCAGGTAATTCAAGCAGAGCTAGGAATAAAAACCCCATTATTTAAAAAAATTCTGTGAAGTTTCTTTTTTCTTTTCTTTCTTTTTCTCTGTTTCTTGGCTTGTGGGTGTTTAGCCTCTCTTTTGACAAGAATCCAACAACTCTATCCATTACTGCAAAATTATCAGAATAATCATTGCTCTTCTGTCATAAACCTGGTTTGATCTATCTAGAAAGAGAGGCTTTTGGAATTGTGAAAAATGGCCTCACTTAAATTTTTTGAAAATAGAATAAAGTTAGAACAAAATGAAAAAATAAAGATTGACACATACATAAGCACATGTGCACACCATACTCTCATCCACATTATTACATTTAGCTGAATTTTCTTCCAGTTTTATTCCTAATGTACAGGGTGAAGCAAAAGTAGGTTTACAGTTGTGAGTATTCAAAACAGTTTAAACTAGTATTATTATCTATTAATTGTTGTATTTTCCATATGAAAAACTATAATCCTACTTTTGCCCCACTCTGTTTCTATAGCTTAGAAAGTATTTGTTTCCAGGAATTTATTTTTCGCGTAAACCATGACGTTATTATAATTACTTCTTGCTATTTGAATTTCTTTAGCAATGTCACGTTTAGCTACATGATTAAATATGAGAGATTAATGAAGAAATTAATATTCATTCTATAATTCCAGATGAATGGAACAGTGAGAATTGAAGTCATGAAGTATGGCCAACCTATAAGTGATTTGACTAAAGATTTTTGCTTTTTGATAAAATATGCGGTGTTTTCTAGGGATAGCATATTTCAATGGAAGCTTGTTAGCAAGAATCTTCCAAGGCCCTATCCCAAACTACTTGTCAAAGTTTGTGTTTGAACCAGAACCACAGGAGATTTGTATGCACATTAAAGATTGAGAAGCATGACTTTAGCTCATATTACTTGGACATATTCATCAGATCGGTTTATCTTTTATACCTGGTAGTTGTAGAGAGCCGTCAGGTTCTGGGGTCACATGCCTATGATCCTAGGGGCACATGCTCTTCTTCAGCGTTTCCTGCTCATGCCTGAATCAAGATTAATGAAATTGTCTTCCTGAATTATAGAGATTCACTTAACCAAAAGTACATAAGCCCTTGACAATCATAATTCAATGTTATAATTTAGATGGTCTGGTCTCAGCCCACCCAGAAACAGTAAAAAGTGATTTCATAACCAAATTAGTATTTTAATGGAATATATTAATTCTTATTACCCAAAGAGACCCCCTTGCTAGGATTATAGGTGCAATGAATTTTATAAAAAATTTTTGTTTATTCTTATGGTTTTTATCTTTGTGACTTGGGGCCCAGATGGCTCAAGAAGTAAATCATTGTAGAATTTCTCTTACTTTCCACTTATCATTCTGTTTCTTGTACATTTTTAGCTTTAAGGCACTCACTGCTAAAATCATTTCCTTATAGAAGAAGAGTCTCATAGAGGTTATAAGCCACATAATAACTCAATGACTTAGAGAAGAGCTGAATTTGTGGGTAATGTTTTGCATTTTGCATTTTTTACTTTACAGCAAATTTTATGACAAGTTCCCACTGTTATTACTGTTAGACTGCAACCATTTTCACTGCAATAGAACTCTGTTGTCTCTGATCTCTTTACAGGTAGTGCAAGAGAGTAATGAGGATTGCTCTTTTATTTAAATAAATAAAAAAGGAATAAATTGAAATTTTGACATTAAAGATTTGGGTTAAATTGTCTGTGCCTATGCATTTATATTCATTTATGTGTGCTTTGGTTTGCTCTAGGAGTTTGGAAAAATGGGGATGGGGTGAAATAGGGTCTCCTTTAACAAATCTCTTTGTTACATAAAGAAATTATGGTATATCTTCTCTGGAATTCTCCAGTGCTATTTGTCTAAATGCTTTAGATTTTGATCTGCCTAGTTATACAGAGAATAATATACCCAGGGTTATTTTAGTCCTCTAAATTCAGAAACTAGGTCTATCTGGTCATCTTTTATTCTGCAACTTTATATAAAGTGAGGCAGAAAACTAAATAGCTTCTAAATTTACATACATTTATCTTTCTTAGCAAGGTTTGTCTTAAATGTACAAGCCATTGTTGTTTATCATCAGGAATCTATCCCAAACACCAAAATGCTCTTTTACATATCCATCACACTGCCCAAGAAAAACATAAAGATATCTATCACATAACACTCACCATAGGTTAAATAGGGGCATGGACAGGGAGGTGGCAGTGCTTCATGGTGAATTCAACTCAGCTGGCATTTTTGGCATGAGTGTGTAGTGTGTCTCTGGTGTGCAGACATTTTGCTGGTTGCTTTTGTCCAGGCCTGTGGTTAACTCATATTTCTTTCCAAAGAACAAAACCGAGCTCTTCTCAAATGCAGACTCCCCAGAGATGAGTATCCATTCAAAAGACATAGTTCCGCTCCCTTCTCTGAGGCTGAAAATATGCACAAATCTAGAAGAACATGGCTGCGAGAAATAAAAGACCAAAAGAAAATTTAAATGTATGGCTAAATGTTCTCAGTAATATTACCTTAAAAAAAGACAGAAGACCTACTTATGTTAGAAAGTGATAGCATAGAAAAGTCCCCTATGAATACAGGGATATGAGAGACATTTATTAGGTCACTGCTGTGATCTGAATGCATCTCTCCCAAATTCCTGTTGAAACCTACTTCCAAGAAAGACAATGATTTTAGGAGGTGGAACTTTTGGGAGGTGTTAGGTCATGAGGGCAGAGTCCTCGTGAATGGGATTAAGGCTCTTATAAAGAAAGCTCCTTCCTTGTCCCTTTCTCCATTTGTGAATAAAATGAAAAGTCTGTAATTCAGAAGTCCCTCAACTGACTATGATGACACTCTGATCTTGGACTTAGCCTGTTTGAAATACATTTCTGTTATCTATAAGCCACCAAGACTAGTATTTGTTATAGAAGTTAGAACAGGCTAAGAGAGCTACCTATCACTGAGTAAAAAAGCCACTTCAATACTTCAATAGTTTAAAAGTCAACATTTATTATTTCTCACAATTCTGGGCATTGACTAGACTCATTTCTTTGAAGTTCTTGTGCTCCACATGGCATCACCTAGGTTCACACATACAAATAAATTCAAGTATGAGCTTGGCTTGAACAAGAACATTTAAGATGGCTTCACTCACCTGTTTAAAGTGGCTTCACACAGTTTGGCCAGAATACATGGGGGGTCTGGATGGACATTCCTCTCCACAAGTTCTCTTCAAGCTTACTTACATGACAGCTGTAAAGTCCCCAAAAGAGTAGAAAAGGAAGCTTCCAAAATCAAATCACAGACTGTTATTACTTTTAGAAACCTCAAATCCTTATGGAAAGCTGAATTGGAATTCACCTATACCCATTTTTCCCCTCTTACTAAAACTAAACTAAATCTCGATTCCCTTTTTAAAGACCCCCTGTAGTCAGATAAAGGCTACATGATTGAACTCATATCAATGGAATATGGTCTGAAACTGTTCACTGAGTGCTCTGGCTCTAGGAAATCCTGGGAAGTGAAGGGCAAGATCATCCGCTGCCTGTGCCCTGCCCAGGGCCACCTGGTATGAGCTACAAGGCTATCTGTAGATGGCTGCTACTTGTTCTGGGTTTAGAGGTGCCCAGGAGAGGCCAAGCTGTGAACCATGGCCGGCTGCAACTAGTGCTGTGTCTGGGGTTACTTAGCAAAAGGTATGAGGCATTCCAAGAATTAATGCTGCTTGTTTGAGATTCTAGGAAAGTATTCAACATGACTCAAGATAGGCTGTTTGTATAAAAAAGCCACTCAATATGGCTTGGTTGAGCCAGAAAATTGGGTAGGTGGAGTCACAGGGTATTATCACGGCAGGGATAACAGTGTTAACAAGGTTGATGGAGACTCAGATTTGAGGCCCATCTGCTGCGTGCTTGCTCTGGGTGGGGAAACACTCAGCAATAGAACAATAACCTACCTGGGAGAAATCTGCCCCTTCAACCCTTGCCTTGATGCCAGGCAATTCAGTTCCTTCCCATCTATCCATTTCTTTCAAGCTGCTGTCATAGCACTAGAGCTCATAGTGAGTGAGTCCAAGTAAGTTCTACACACTCCCTTTAAGAGAAACTGCCTAGGTCTCAGCAGCCCTCTATCTCACGCAGCCACAATTTCCACTGAGATATAATAACTTCTCTTGTTGGCACTGGAACCTTTGGCTGGGGGGCCTGGTTTGGGCTGGCACCTCTTTATCCTCAAGGGGTGAGGCTCCACAGCCAAGATATCCCTCATGATTTTGAACTGCACACATGGGTGTAGGGAGGACCAACTCATTCTAGGTTTCTGCCCCTCCTACTGGTCTCCATGTGGCTTTTTCTTAATAAGGGCTGTTTTTCAGTTTAGTTGTAATTTTGATGTGGTTGTGGAGGATGTGAGTACCTCATTTACCTATGCAACCATCTTGACCAGAAGACCCAAGTGGTCTTATTCTTAATGCAAATTTAGGCATAGATAAAAATGATAACATTCTGACTAGTAAAATTTGAGAAGAAGCATGCTGGGAAGTTTCTGAAAAAGGTTTTATAGTTCTTAGGAAGACATTAGGAGGACTTACCTTTTCTGACTCGGTATATTGCCAGGTGTTTGATCTCCAATCCTGTTGCCTCCATCTTTGCACCATGAGGATAAAGCCAACTGTAAGGAAAGAACAGAGCCAGAGACCTATAGGGATTGTCTGTAACTATCGCCATCTAGTTATGGAGTTCTTTAAAATTTAAAGTTGTGTTGTCTATTACCCTCAGATGAACATCTTTAATGATGAAGACTGCCTTATTTCCCGGTGTATAAGACGACTTTTGAAACGAAAAAAAGTCAACCGAAAATTTGGGGTCGTCTTTTACACCGAGTATATCCCAAAAAACGTCTCGATATGCCGCTAAACAAATTTTCCAACTTCATCCCGAAAATCGTTTGGATATGCCGCTAAACGAATTTTCCAACTCGATCCCGCACCAATCACTGCAAGGCTGCTCGGACAGCCTCTCTAATTCAGCCAATCCAAGCAGGCTTTTTAAGCATGCAAATTATAGTATTCGATACATGTTCTGTACCTGAAACTACACTGGGTTCTAGTAAAAAGCCTGCTCAGATTGGCCAGAGTCAGAGAGGCAGTCTATTAAAAAAAAGAACTGGTGTTGCCTCGGAAGTGGGGGGTAGTCTTATACAGCGAATATAGGCCTAAACCTATGTTTTAACTGTAAAATTAGGGGGTCGTCTTATATGCTGGAAAATACGGTATGTGAAAAGATAGGACAGTAGACATGCAAGTAAGAAGAGGGCTTATATCAGCTATCATATATACTTTACATAAGAAATAAGAGAAAAAACTATTTGCTAAAAATCTTCATTAGTTAGCATTTGCTTCCTTGAGTCTAGAGTCTAGTATTCAACTTTGTAAACTAAGAAACCCAAACTTGCTAATTCACCAAGAACAATTCCATAGTTTAGAACCAAATTTATGCTATTCAACCTCATAAGGTGAATGCATAAAACTTTTATGACACCACGAGTTATTCAAATTCATAAGATGACATAAAACTAAAATGTCAATTGCAACTTGTAATGAATTCTGTAAATATCAATGAATGAGAACTTTAAGGTCATCATGACCTGCACATTCTGAAATTAGAACAAGAGGAACTGGATGAATTATCTATTTAATGGTAGCTAGGATATCCTGATTCATCTACTTTATAGTGAGAATGCTCTTGTCGATAGGCTCTGACTGAACATCAAAAGTTCATTGACTAGCCATTCCCTGGTTTCATTTTCATGTTAAGGATATTCTTGGTAGTGGAATGGAGTATAGCCAAAAATGATTAATTATGGTCCTCTTTTCCTGGATAATGCTGGCATAGATATAGAGAATGATGACCTCATTCTTTTTTTAGTCCATGTACCCTTTTAAGAAGCCCATTCATTTATCCTGGGGTGATGGTTTTCAAATGGTTTTCTGAACAGAAATTGATTATTGATAAAATTTTTAAGGGTCTGTGAAAAAAAAAATAAGAAAAATAAGGATATATACACAAACTCTAACACAGATATGCTACTCTGATTATTTATATATATGCATGTCATATATCCCCTTCTTCCCTTCAAAAGTAACCTTTCTTATGTTTCTGTCCTGAGTTATCCACCTGTTAGTGGCTCTTTAGTGCCTTGTCCAGTTCCAATATCCATGTGGGTAATGATGGTGGTGGATCATGGATAGAGTCCTTGTTGGGCTGCCTCTCTCTCTTGTAAAGACCATAGTTCACTGTTTCCTCTTCTTCTTGATCTGTTTCCCTATAGTTCATCCCAACAAAATACTAGGTTGTTGCTTCATATACAAATATAATATTAGTCCAGGTAAGTTAGCTACCAACAACCCAACTCAAATATCAGCAGCTTAACACAGTAAAAATTAACTTATTACACATGTACAGTCTTAGCAACTCTAATGGTTGTGTTTCTTTCATGAAGTACCTCAGAGATCCAGCTTCTTCCATCTTGTATTCTGCCATCTTCACCTTGTGGCTTCTGTGGTTACTACAAAATGGGAGAATAAGGGAGGAACAGATGTTTTATTAGTCTGTTCTGGAAAGGGCCTATCTTACCTCACCCACATTCCAGTGATATGAGTTATCATATGACCTTCACTTGACTACAAGGGGGTATTAACAATAAGGGGATTAGAATTTAGTTTTGTGCCAAAAAGAAAAGTGGATATAGATGAACTCCAATTGATTTCCATAAAGATTTGAGATTTCTAAAAGTAATAATATAGCGAAACCGGTTTGGCTCAGTGGATAGAGTGTCGGCCTGTGGACTAAGGGGTCCCGGGTTCAATTCTGGTCAACGACATGTAGCTTGGTTGTGGGCACATCCCCAGTAGGGGGTGTGCAAGAGGCAGCTGATCGATGAATGTTTCTCTCTCATCGATGTTTCTGACTCTATCCCTCTCTCTTTCTCTCTGTAAAAAAAAAAAAAAAATCAATAAAAAAATATAAAAGTAATAATATAATTATCTGTAGGGCTCAAAAGAAAAGCTTATTGATAAATTAAATTCTTTGTGAGGTGTCTTCTTATGGACATAGGCATTATCTAACATTACTCTCCTGATTTCAAATTGCTGCCTTTCATCAAAATACTACTTTTTCTAAATTCTAGGTTTGCTTTCTAGGTTTTTAAAAATATGTTATTAATATTTTAACATATTTAACACATTACATGGTCCTTTACAGACATAGTTTATTGATTCTTGGTGTAATAAGAGTAAGAGTCAAATAACTAGGAGGTCAAAAAAATAATGCGGATGAGTAAAATGAAACAGCTATAATATACAAATCAATATACATTTTGTTGGGCTATAAAGTATTCTCATATGTGTCTTAAAGCAATTAATTTTTTAAATAATATGTAGGCAAGAAAATACATTTTCACATTAGATTAGACCTATTCTCATCCAGTTTACAACTTATAAACTAAGTCCATAAAGACAAAGAAAAGCATTCTTTTACCACCCCATAATGATCAAGACTGCCTCTCTACAAACAAAGTTGGTCACTAGCTCTTCCCTCTATTATGTGAAACAGGGTCACTTCCTTTATGTCACTAACATAAAGTCACTTCCTTTATGTCACTAGCATAAGTCTTCTGCCTGCACCCATCTTTAAATTGTGACTGTTTGGACTTCCTTAAGTAAAAAACTGGCCATGTTCAATTTCAATCATATCTCACTATTGTTCTTCCAGAAACACAAAGACAGAACTCTGACATAACAGCTTGTTAAGATTTGATTAAAAGCCTCTGATCACTGGAAGAAGGGATTTCATCCTTTATATTTTTTGTTGTTCTAATGGCCTTCCTTGGAAAATTTATAATCTGGCAACCCTGGGTATTATTTCATCTTTAAATAGTACTTATCTGTGAAATCCCAACATATGGGATCCACTGACCCAGGTTACAGAACAGCAAGTAAGATGACTTTGCTGATCTCTGCATGATCCAGCATTAGTAAATTTATATAGTGTAAACTCTCAATGGAAACTTTTCTCCTCATATGTCCATGTTTTAAGGGAATTTCTCACTAAAATCAGAGTTCATAACTAAGAACAAATATGAAGGAGATAATGCCAGTTTCTGACTCAGGCTTAACAAGGGAAACTTGAATCCTGGAATTTCCCAATGTCTTGAAAGATATGCCAAATACAAGAAAAAGACCTTTAGAACTATGTGTATAGCAAGGATAAGAAGGCAGAAATTACAAATATCATTTGCAGAACAGCAGGATAGAAACTTATCTTTAGTGAATATCTTCTTTATGCAGTTCCTTTAGCAAACCATGAGGAGTGGAATTCACTATCTCCAATTCATGAATTAGTAACTTGAATTTTGCCATAATTAAACCAAGGTGCTCAAGACTAAGCAAAAGTTTAAGTGGTAAACTCAGTGTGACTGAGAAAAAGCTTTTATTTCAGATAGGAGCAACAACTAACATTTCTATGCTTCTCTCTCCTTCTCTTTTGCTTGATAAAATAATAACTTATAAAGTGTAAAAGATTTAGAAAACTATGTTAAGTTAGTTGAAGCCAAGTTAGAGAAAAACCTAGGAAGAAATTTTCAAATTTTTTTACACAAACTCAATTCTTCCAGTGTGAAATCCATCCAGGGGTATTAAGATAGCATGTGGTATATAGAATCTCTTTCACCTGCCTTAGGGAAATCATAGATAATAAAAGAGGTTGTAATTAATTCTCTAAAAGGAAATCAGTATGCTTTATTGAAAACAAACAAATAAACAAACAAAACCCAGGATGGATTCTAAACTACAAATGTAGGCAGTTGTTCTCTTTAGTTGAAAAGTAGATTGGATTCATATGTTTGCTTCTATAATTTTTTAACAGTGTTTTTGGACAAGTAGGTATGTAGGTAATTTATTCATCAAGGTCCTTGTGAAAATCTTATGATATCCTTGGAATAAGATTTAAAAAAAGTGGAAGCTGGGAGATAACATGTTCATAGCTGGTAGAATAATATGAAAATCAACATTGAATTGAACCTCAACAAAGATTGAACTTTTGTTCAGCCAGCACGGCTGAGTGATTGAGTGGTGGCCAATGAACCATGAGATCAGGGTTCAATTCTCAGTCAAGGCACATGCCCAGGTTGTGGGCTCAATCCCCAGTAGGGAGCTACAGGAAACAGTCAATCAATGATTCTCTCTCTTCATTGATATTTCAGTCTCTCTATCTCCTCCCTTCCTCTCTAAAATCAATTATATATATATATTATATATATATATAATAAACAATTATATATATATATATTATTTAAAAAGATTGAATTCTCAATGGAGGGAGTGCATATTCTTTTCTACTTAACATGATAATGAAGCATTTGAGTGAGGGGGGAAAAAAAGAGTTAGAGGCTCTTTTCGTTGTAAGTGACAGAAAGTCAGAAAATTTCAGAAATGAGTTTATAAGCACAGCTTGGATTATGAAACTTGACTGATATGATACAAATATTATCTATTTCTCACCTTTTCTTGGCTCTGCTTCCTCTCTGTTGCTTCACATCATGAAAGCTTCTCCATATTATGGTAAAGATGACCCCATGACTCCATTCTTACATTGTATCAGGTTGGCAACTTCAAAGGAGAGTAATCCCAGCAGAAGCACCATGTATCTAGTCCTGAATCAATAACAGTGGCCAGGAGGAGGGAGTATTCTTATTAGCCAGGCCAAAATCACATACCCACCCATGGAACCAGGGCATTAGGTCAGCTCTACCTAAACTACCTGGATAGATAATTTTTTGAGATTTTACTATCTTTATAAAGAAGGGTGATTCTAAGTAGACACAAATAATGAATATCTTTTAAAACTCAATATTAATGCCTTTTAAGCACAAAATAGAGAGAAACAGCAAACATTGATAGGCTGGAGCTTTAAACGATTTTAATAGGCTAGTAGAGTAGGCTTAAAGTAATAAAATTTAATTTGAACATATAGAAAATATAATGTTAGTATAAAAATCTCAGTTATATGAGTAATAATGGGTCCTTGCTTCGGTGGCCCACCATGGAAGTTTTAGTTGTCTACACAGTCAATTATTTCTTAATTCAGTTACAAACAGCTATAGCCAATCTAAGCTGCTTTGTAAAAACTAAACTGCCACAGTCATTTTGGTCTCACTGTATCATGTCCTGCTTGGGTCATTTCTGGGTTTCTATGTTCCATTTTGGGTAATTGACAATGACAAGCTACATAACCAGGGGAAATTGTCCATATGAAGAAGAGGCAATTATTTATTGCCTAGGAAATTACTAACATAATATATCCCAAAGTCAAATAGAAACAATATTTTTCTCCGTAATTCACATACTAGTAAGTTGACTATATCACATTTAGAGAGTTATACACATTATTTAGTGTTTTATCTAGTTTCTTTTAGACAGTTGGTATAAGAATAAGTAAAGCACGCCTTGGCTAAGTCTTTATTGCCTAGGGGCAAAGCAGTTCTTTAAATATGTAATCTATTAAGCACACATTAAAAAGAGAATGCTTTTGGCCTTGATGCAAAAGAAACTAGTCATTAGAATATTTTTAAACAGAGACTCATATAAGTATATGGACTAGTGAGGCTGTGGATACATATACAAATATGTACAAATACAAACACAAATGTACACTCATCCATATATTTGTACATTTGTTTAACAAGACTAGGAAACTATTTCTGTATAAGAATAAGTAGCACAAAAGCGCTAGGACTGTTCTAACCCATGGGGAAGGACTGTGTTATCTCAGATGTTCTCTTTCTGAACCTTCCTTTAGTGACACATTAACCCTTGTACTGTTGACCATAGCACAAACCAGTTTCCCTCACTTCCTGTTATCTTGGTCCCTCTTTAGAGTGAGGCACAGAGGGTGACTGATGGGAGGGAACATTTTGGTACAAAGGCAATTGGCAAACAGGAAAAACAACCAGCTTACTGGTTACAGGTTAATAAGCATAGGAGAGGAGTTCCTTAGACTCCCCTTGGGCTGATCAGCTTCCCTTGAGGTCAGAAAGTCCCAGAGCAGCTTTAATTGATTTTTAAAGACAATGAAAAGTGGTTCTAGTTTGTCATAGAAACAAAAAGAGCTCCTGGCTGGATCAGTTGCAGTAAGGGTTATGGTCAACAGAGACCTTCTAGTTGTGGAGACCTGATGAGGCCGGTGTGTTAGAACACACTTTGGGAGCCATAAAGCTCTATAGAAATAACTTGTGATTGTTAGCCAAGGGAATTTCTAGTCAGCTCAAGACTGACCACAAACAAAAGAGTTATTTGGGCCTGATTTTTAGACTCCTCATTCCTACAATGGAGGATTTGAAATCAGGTTGGGAAGTCCCCTGACTGTCATCTGCAATGACTACAATAGCAGCTGTAAGGGGGACCCATGTAGTTTGGGAGAGCTGTGCATTTTTTGTTAATCCTCTACAAATCAATGGAAAAAAAAAGAATATTTTTTTTCATTGATTTGTAGAGAGAGTAGAAGGGAGGGAGAGAGACAGAGAGAAACATCGAGATGAGAGAGAAACATTGATCAGTTGCCTTCAACAAACACCCCAACCTGCACCAGCAATCAAACCACAGACCTTTCGATTCATGGGCTGATGCTCTAATCACTGAGCCAAACCAGCTAGGGCCCACAACCTTATTATTGAGACCTGCCAGAATCATCACCTTGTTTTCATCTCTGTTGCTCCTACTCTTTTCCAAGTCATCAGTGGCCTCCCCATAGTTATCACATGGTAGATTAGTTTTGCATTTTTATAGAAATGCAGTCTACAGTATGAACAATTTTGTCTGTGTAGTCTTTTGCTTAACAATATGCTTATGGAATTCACCGTGTAGTGTGTACAGCCACAGTTCAATTCATTCATTCTCTTTGTTGAGTATTACTCCATTGCTTTGGTTTGTTTAATGGATATCTATTTCTTGTAATGAAGCAAGCCATGACTAAGAAAGAGAATGAAGCATGAAACTGTCCTTCCCAGAGAAACCACAGGCATGGAGTAAGAATTCCCTGAGGAGGCCTTTCTGTCCTTCCCCTCATCAAACTGGGACATTCCTTTCATACACAGGGAACTTTGGAGCAACACTGAATTTTGCTGAGTGGGTTCAGAACTCCATATGGCAACTGTCTTGGATCCTGGCTACAGGCCAAAGAATGACAGTTCTTTTCTCCTTTCATATTTCTTTACCCTGTGATGGCTCATATCTGAAAATCTTACACTTACAATCTTCCATCAGCTCAATCCCATGTGTTGTTAATGCTTTGCATGCTGTAGTATTGAGCTGAAAAATACCATGTATTTTCATGTAATATAAACAAATCACTCATTTAATCTTCACTAGTGTTTCCAGACTTATGGCCACTTTGTGGAATCAGGATGCATTTTCTCACTCACTCTTTCTCTCTTTTTTTTTTTTTTCATAATTAGTTGAGAAATTTTAGTTGAGATAAGGGACCAGGGGAAGCCATATGATTTGGGCAAGATTCCTCTCATTGTGCAGGTACTTTCAGATACATAATTCTGTTTGGTGCGAGTAGCATTGTGTGGATGGTGCACACTTTTATTATGTAACTATCCTGCTTTCCCCATCAATAATAACATATTAAAGAACACAAGGGAATTCAGGAGGTAAAGTTTCATAATATTTTTTTAAATGACACTAGCTAAATTATTCTTCAGAATAAATATGAGCAATAGGTTGACATTTCCAAAGCCAGTAGGAATTGAGGCATAACACCACTGTATTCTTGTTACTATTCCTATAAAACTATAGTTTGGGAGGCCTGCAGGCTAATTTTCCAGCTTACTCTCTGTGCTGCTACTCTCTCCTCATGGGATGCCCGTAATCCCACTGACTCTTGTCTGGCAATGGGGACATTCCTTAACTTTAAGAGTTTTTACCTGAGAAATTTAATCAAAGAAAATGCCTGAAGTAGTGTAACTAGTGGACTATCCGGCCTATGGGCCAAACAAAATGGAGGTTATTAAATGTCTTCAAGTATCTAGGCACAGATTGGCAAAATGAATTCACAGCCAGAATGCCCTGTCTTTCCTTTTAGGGAAAATGAGATATAAAAGAAATAAGTAAATGGCCATTTGTCTGCTGGGGGTGGAGAGACTTACACAGAGGTGAATGCACATTCAAATTATTTGATCTCATCCAGACTGACTCTGTTTTTGTGGCACTTGTCTTCTTTCCTCCATTTCTCTTTCTCTTTATCTCTCCATCTTTTCTCTCATACCCTTCTCTTTCTCTTTGTCCCCACACAGAGTACAGTTACAGGTTTTATGGGATTGAAATTTATATAATATTTTCTTCATGGGCCAGGGTAGAAGTGGAAATGATGAAAATATAGTTTGGAAATAAACATCTATTTATACTAAAAAAAAACTCTAAATCACCAGAAATCACAAATTGTAAAATGTTGAAAATATCTCAGATATCATCTAATCACAAAAAGAAAAACAGTGTTTTATAATGAACTGCTTTATACTTTTTTTTCCTGCACATTTGGCTGCATTCCATTTCTTACCTCTTCATATGGCAATGGATTCAGTAATTTTTTCCTTATGAGGAACAGAAGAATAATTTAGTTCGTAGGCTAGCATGGCTAATCAAAATTTATTTTTTATTGTTCATAAAATGCATAGATCATGCCACCTCACACATAAGTACACCCATTCTTTTTAGTACTGTAACAAGTTTGTACCCTGTAAATATGGAGAATCTGATAAATTATATTTCACATTAAAAATAATTATATAGGTACATTTATCATTATGCATACTGGAAAATTGAGAGTATTCTCATAGGAGAGAACTTGTGTTCTTGGACTTTTAACAGGTTCTCAATAAGAATAGAATCCTCTACTTACAACTTCAGAAGTTCACAGACTAGCTTCTGGCTCCTTACATGTAAACCTTGTTTCTCCTCCACTGCCCATATAGCTCCTGTGTTTGACTATAGGACCATAGGATGCTCTGACATGGCCTGGATCCTACACCTACTTGTTAGGGCACTGGCTGAGTTTATGCAGTGGGCGGTGAGAGTACTTCAGGGGTTCTGAACCCACTCAGCAACTCCTATGCTGGAGTCGACAACAATGCATGTTGTACATTACACAAGTGATTCTGAACTGCTTAAGTATTTTCCACTAAATGGAAACTAAATATAGCTCCATTCAACTTTCCTTTATGCAGATTCCCCAAACACTCACACTCATTCAACATCACCTAATACCAAGGAAAGTATGCTGGAGCAGAAGTCGGAGTAGAAAGAGACAGCACACTTAACTGATTGTGGTTAATATATTTTTCTTTTGGAAAAATTTGCAAAATTAAAAGACAACATTGAACCATTTCTGTGATCTGCCCCAAGATGTAGAGGGGCGTATAGGAATGAAAGCCCCAGCACTTAAACATCCTCTGTTCATTCTGCCATTGTCAGACTTGTTTCCCTGTCTGCTGCTCTTCTAATCCAAGGAGTGTGGAGCTTTCAGGCGTGAGGAGGCCCCAGCACCCAGCTGGGATAGTGCCATGTGTCCTAGAGCCTGGAGGCTGCCAGGGAGAAGATAGGTCTGACCACACACAAAGATGAGGAGTGGTCCTGGACTTTCTAGATAGGAGAGGTGTGATTGATGGCCCCTGAGGTTGGGGTTTGGAATTTAGTCCTTTTAGCCTATGCATAAAGCCTGAAACATCATGCCCAGTGTTCAAAATCGAGAGACCTATTTAAATGGACTAATGAGACTTATGCTGTACATTTAACTACTTTCACTTTTCTTTTCTTTCTTTCTTTCTTTCTTTCTTTCTTTCTTTCTTTCTTTCTTTCTTTCTTTCTTTCTTTCTTTCTTTCTTTCTTCCTTTCTTCCTTTCTTCCTTTCTTCCTTTTTTCCTTTCTTTCTTCCTTTCCTTCTTTCCTTTCTTCTTCCTTCCTCTTTCTCTCTCTCTCTTTCTTCTTTATTCACATTCTGAATGTATTTATTTTTTTCCATTTACAGTTTACTTTCAATATTATTTTATATTTATTTCAGGTGTACAGCATAGTGATTAGACAATAATATACTTTACATAGGTTTCCCTTGCTATTTCCAGTACCCACATGATATCATATGTAGTTATTACAATAATATTGACTGTATACCCTATTCTGTACTTTACATTACCTGGACTATTTTGTGACTACCAATCTATATTTCTTAATCTCTATACTTCTATGACCTAGTTCCAAATTTTCCTCTTCTCTGGCAACCACCAGTCTGCTGTCTGTGCCTATAAGTTTGTTTCAGTTTGTTTTGTTGTTGTTGTTACTTTTCTCTTTTGATTCCATATGTAAGTAAAAATCAAATGGTATTTGTCTTTCTCTGACTGATTTATTTCACTTAGCATAGTAACCCCTTGGTCCATTAATGCTGTCAAAAATGGTAATATTTTATTCTTCTTTATGGTTGAGTAATGTTCCATTGTAAACCACAGGTTTTTGTTTTGTTTGTTTGTTTGTTTTCCATTTGTCTATTGGTGGATATTTGGGTTGCTTTCATTGTTTTAAATAATGCTGCAATGAACATAGGGGTGCATATAGTTTCCGAATTAGTGCTTGGCTTTCTTTGGATAAATACCCACAAGTGGAATTGCTGGGTCATAAGGCAGTGCCATTTTTAATTTTTTGAGAACCCTCCATATTCTTTTCTCCATGGTAGCACCAGTCTTCATTCCCACCATCGATGCACAAGGATTCCCTTTCCTCCACATCTTCACCAGCACTTGTTTGTTGACCTGTCTTTCTTTCCTTTTTTATTTATTTTTTATTTTTTTCATTTGATTGTCTTGCTAGGAGGCAGAATTGAAAGCTTGATTTCTGAATTTTTGTTTGAACTATTTGTCATAGTTGTGTGTCCTTGAGTGATCCTTTAATATTGTACTTCTGAGCCTCAGTTTCACCATCTATAAAGAAAGTGAATGAATTTGATGGTCTCTCAATTCCCTTCTCTCACTAACATCTGATTTTTCTTGATCTTAATATTATGCAATTTAATATGTTATATTGCAATCTGCACGGTTATGCTCTAACCACTAAGTTATTTCCACTAACTCTTAATAAACAAAAGTTATTAAGCATATATTGTGAACCTAGTACTACACTGAGTGCTTGACATGTGTAATCCCCTACATTCCCCAAAACCATTGTCTTTCGGAAATGAATGTATTGATCACTTTGCTGTCTTGGTTACTGTGATAAGCTTTTCCCATAAAGCCCTTATGATGCCATTGGACATAAAATGTCATAAAACTGAACAAAGCATGCGATTAAATCTTCACAACAACCTTAAGAGATGAGTGATGCTATTATTGTCTTTCCTATTTTAGAGAAGAGCAAACTGAGGCACAGGAAATGTAAGTGGTGGTGCGTCAAAGTCATACAGCCAGGAAGTGCCATTGTTATTGCCTTGGATTATCTCTGTGTCACAAATGAGAGTAATTAAGTTATTTACCCAAGATTATGTAGCCCCTAGATGACAGAGATAGAAACGCAATCCCTATTGCTTCTAGATGAAGGGACAATGTAAGAAAAAATCACTAACTTGCAATCATTTCTATTTTCCAAATGGTATTTGCAGTTATCACTCCCTTGCTTTTGGATTTACGTATTACCGTATTTTTCAGACCATAAGACGCACTTTTTCCCCCCCAGAAGTGGGGGGGAAAAGTCCCTGAGTCTTATGGTCCAAATATAGCCTACACATATACTTTTAAAAAAAAGTTTTTTTACTTGCCCAGCTCTGTGTGGTCTCTGTGTGCTCGCCCAGCTCTAAAATGGTTCCAAATGCTGCTGTTTACTTTACAGGGTTGATTACATGTGTTTATGACTGTGATGTTGGGTTTTAATGCACATAAAATATTTTAGGACACTATTTGTTTCAGAATCTTTTTTTCTTCATTTCCCTTCTCTAAAAACTGGTGCGTCTTATGGTCCGGTGCGTCTTATGGTCCGAAAAATACGGTATTAAAGATTATCAACTTTACATAGAGGCTAGGAAATAAAAATTTGATTTTGAAAGTAATCACTTAATCTTTTTATCTGTTTCATTTGGCGACATTTAAAGAAACTCTTATGCAAAAATTGTGGATAAAACTACTCTTTTGGTATCAAATATAGAAGAAGTGGTAAATGATACTTCCTGTTTCATAGGCATCCCCTCTCCCTTGTCTAGCTAAGATTTATTACAATGATCCACCAGGTGGTGCTCTAGTGAAGACATGACCCTAAAGCTCTCCAACCCCAAGGTTTTATGCTTGGAAGTGTTTTGAGTAGGTTAGGTGGTTACTTTTGAGAAAAAGGTGACCCAGTCAGAGGGATACAATTGACCATCCTGCCAAGAGAATATAGCCTGCAGACCGAGGAAAGTCCACAAACAGGAATGCTCAGACCAAGGGCAGTTGTCTCAGAAAAAGTCAGTGCTGAACATCTCTTCTAGGAAGGTATTAGAATAGTGGTTCATGGGTAAGTTTGGTCCTAGAATCAGGTGTTGGAGCTTGTGTCTCTGTGACTGAATTGTGACTTTTTTTTGCGGGGGGGGGGGGGGAGGTTTAGACTTATATGTGGGTACTTCACTTGAGAGTCATGAGCCCAATCCATAGAGTTTGTAATCCAACTTCCTGAAGTTGTGTGAAGAACTGTGTATAACTGGGGATAAAGTCCATTCCTTTCAACAGATTCCAATCAGAGGTAGTCAGTCCCAAAATGTAAACAACACTTGGGTAATATAATTTCTAAGATCTTCTCTAGCTTTAATATTCTACAATTTTTCTAAGAAGTCGTCCATGGCTGATAATTTAATTGGATTAATCCCCTGGCTAAATTCCACCAACATCCTTTCTTATGCACTCTCTAATGGTTTTGTTGGGGCAACCACACCCAAGTCCAAGGAGTCCTGCAACACCCTCTCTGGCAGATTAGGTGGCTCATCATGTGACTAAATGGTTCATTAGGGAACGGTGACCAGGACGGACCAGAGGAACTATGAGAGCAACATGCCAGATCCCACAGGAGTTCAGCGGTGGAAGCAGGTGCTAATTATCATCCATTGGACGAACAGGATATGCATTTTTTGGGAGTGGGTAAGAATTTCTGGTTAGACAAGCTCCAAATTCTTTGGCCTACTTAGAAGGCACTACCAGTTCCATCAGCAAGGGTGAGATTTTGTTTCCTGATGAGTACTTATTCAGCTAAGAAGGAAAACCCAGTCAGGAGGCAGGAATATTATTTTCACATGCATTGTCATATAAATAAAGGCTCCTTCCAAAACCGGGCTATAACTAGGAGGGAGTGTCACTGGCCCACCTTTCTGGTTCAGAAAAAAAAAACATCTCTTAAGTTCTTTTTACAGGACTAAGTTTGGTAGCTGAGTAATGTAATTATGTAGATTACCAACAGAAACTGAGACTTCAACCTGTCCTATATCTCCATTATTTCTGAAAGAAGAGACTTGAAGAAGGGCAAGAATATTGATTATATACAGCCATTGGAGAGCCCTATTATTAAACAGAGAATACTGTCTATACTTCCCATCCATCGAAAAGCTTAGAGTAGCTGATGGAAATGATAGGAGCCAATATTAGTTCTTGAGGAAAGGACCTGGGAGTCAGGGTAATTCCTCCAAATTATCAAAATCAGAGTGTTTTTTTTTGTTTTGTTTTGTTTGTTTGTTTGTTTGTTTGTTTTTGTCCAGAATGTGGTTTGAATATAGGAAAGGAGTTCTTTTCTTGGACTTTGGAAGATCTAGACTGGTTGAATGGTCTAACCTATTGTATAAGCTAATGGCTCTGAATCCTGGCTACATATTAAAATCACCTTTTAAAAAATTACTGATGCCTTGGGCCCATCCAAGACCAATAAGTCAGAATATCTGAGGATGAGACCTGGGCATTTTTATGTTTAAAACATCTCTCCTGTTGACTTTAATATGCTGCCAAGTTTGAGAACCACTGGCCTAGACAGATAATGACACATATGAGCCATCTATGCCAATAACCCCTTTCTAAGTTCACAGAATGTGTTTATCAATTATAGAATTCTTTGTACAATAAAAGGATATGTACACAATGACTCGTACATAGCTCAATAGCTCAACTTGATTTATTCAACCAAGTAATAGTTGGTGGTAAGATGGGCTAGTAAATACCTTCCATCTCAGTGTCAAAGTTTGAATTTATTCTTTTCCATGAGGAAATCAATGAAAACTCCTTTCTACTATTTGAATTTTTTATTCTCTTTCTTCTCCTTTCTTTTCTTAGGTATGCTATTTATATGCTAACTGCAGAAGGTTGGGATAAAAGTAAAATGCATGAAAGAAAAGAGAACAAGAATATTGTCATAGTTTTATTAACTGTTTGGCCCAGGGAATGACGAGGGGAGCATACATGGTTCTCCTCCATTGCCATGCTAACCTCAAAGAGCAGGAGCTCTGCTAGAGCTCTCAAGACAGCCACACTGACTCAGTGGGGCCACTTGGCCTGAGGAAGGGGTAACATTTTCAGAGTGGTGAGTAAAGGGAATGGGAGTAAAATTGGGCCATGCAAAAGGCTTTTTATAAAAGGAGACCTCTTTTGTTCCCTCACCATGTTGAGTGGTAGGTGGGCTTGATCATGGAAGGCCACATTGGAATCAGGTAAAAGAAATACAGCTTGAGAAGAAGGGAAGGTAGACTCCAAACCAGGGAGGGAACATTTCTCATACCAGGAGAGTGCTATCTGGGATGTGTTTGGAGAGAAGAGAGAGAATAAACTTCTTAGATACTTTTAGTTTGAGCTGACTTCAGTTAAGAGGATGAAAGAAAATTTTAACACTCACACAAGAGCCAGTTCAATAATCCAAGAGACTCAGAGACCTAGAACTAGAATGTGCATATTTCCTCTGTCTGATATATCCTTCAAATTTTTTTCTATTATGCAATTATTATAGGGTTGTATTTATTTATTGTCTACCTCTCCCATTACACTCTTGGTGCCATGAAGATGAACTATGAGTATTTGGGTAACATTGAATCCCCAATACCTTGCATACTGGCATGTGGTAGGCACTCAAAATTGTGTGTTGAATAAATGAAAAGGTAAATGAGAGGGATGAATCTGGTGTGGCAGTTGGCAGCTGGTAGGGGATTCTGGGCTTTTTTATTTGGCCATGTCTAAATGGGAGACACGATTAATTAACCAACTCCGTCTCTTGATCATTTCCTTTATCATCTTATATCATTGCATAATTATTCCTCATAGCATTTATTGCCCAAAGAGGAAGAGAATGGGTGGCAATAATTTATGGTTATCCTAGTTTGTTTGTTTTAGCTCATTGGTGGGGCAATTTTGAGAGCTTTGCTGGGGATTCAGGGTACTCTGGGGACACAATGAGAGCCAGCTCACCTAGATAGCAGTGGCCTCCAAGAGGATATTTGTGAAGAAAATGAGGGCAAACAGTGCTATAAAGACCAAAGGAAGGGTCAACTTCAAGGAGAAATGCCTTCTCCTTGAGAGTGGTTAGAGAATGGTTTGGAGGCTGAAGACAAGGAGATGAGTCAGGCAGCCTCTGCAATAAGTGAGGGGTGAAGATGGAGGCCCACAGTAAGGTAGCATGGGGGGATGGTGAGGAGAGATAAAGTCCAAAGGGAAGGATTGAGAACAGAGACTGGTCACAAGATGCCTTTTAGGTCTAATGGAGAACTAGGAGCCCCCCATGGAAGGGACACTGAAAAGAAGCATCTGGAGTAGTGAGAACCCCAGGAAAAGCGGAGCTAGGCAGTTGAATTGGTAAACTGTAAACAGAGGGAGTGTCGGATGTCAGTGACTTTGGCAAAAACAACAGTCATGGTGAAATGGGGACAGAAGACAGATTGTAGGCGAGAGAAGCGTGAAGTGCAGACGAGTTATTCTAGTTCTTCACTGAGAAAAAAAGGAGAGAAGTACCATGGTACCCAGACAAAAATGTAGGGCCAAGGTGTGACTTTTAAAATGGATGAGAATAGACTGAGAGGAAGTATCAACTGTAAAGGGAAAGATGGAAGATAGAGAAGAAGGGGTATTGGTTCTACCCTTTTGCAATGGCTTTCATGTTTAAACACTTTTATTCTTGTCTTCAGTGACTCTTCTTTCTGAAGCATTTCCTGCTGAAACTAATCCAAAATTAGTCTGCAAGCATCAGCTAGCATTTAACCAAATCTAATCTTGTCATTCCCACTTAGCAGGTTCTGATAGTTGGGTTATTTTGTCCCTTGGCTCAAGGATTCCTAATCTGCTGTTCACAGATTCCCAAGAAATTCATAGATAGAATTATACTTTAATGTAATTCATTTTCTTTATAACCAGATATATTTTATTTTATGCTGTTAAAAATGTTACTCTGGGAAATGATGTATTATTGACTTTCCCTGTCTGCCAAAGAAGTCCATGGCACAAAGATGCTATAAACTTTAGTCTTGTATCTAGAAACTAATGCATCTGTTTCAGGTTGACGAATTGATGAAATTGATAAAACTGAAATGCCTTAGCTAGCAGTTCTTAATGATATGTAAAAATCACCTTGAGAAGGAGACACAAATATTTCAAAAGCCCATATTTTGAAATCCCATCCAATGTGAGCCCAATTTAGTAAATTTAATACGAAGACCAATCTGCATTTTAAAAACAAGTTCCTCATTTAATTTTGTTGCAGATAGTCTTTGGAAAATGTGAGCAAATATTGCATACCTTTCTCTCTTTCTCTCTTTTTTTTTTAATGACCCCTAAGTATATTTTAGTTTTATCAGATGTTTTCAGTGATTTTAAAAAATGTTAAGTCTTCAAAATTAAATCCATTCCAAACTTCCCCAAAGGAATTCTGCCATCTCTAATATTTACACATGTGCACAAACCAGCCTACATTGATATTCACTTAAGTGTTCTGAGAGGCTATCACATCACAATCATAGGACAACGTGCACATCCCTGCAAATGGGGAAGGAGCCGTGTATACGGAGCCTTGCAGGATGGCGGGGAAGGAAACAGTGTTCCTTGAGAGGTACGGTTTTAAACTTTTGAATATAGCAGGGTTGGAAATGACTTTAAAAGAAGACAAAGTATAGCAAGTAATGACGCAGCCAGGAAAAAACCTAAATAATACAAAAAGTCAACAATTTTTTCCTGAGAAACAGCCATAAAAGAGACCAGGAATTTCCTGTAGTACCAAACCATTGGGCAGATTTCCCAGCGGGTTGTTTCTTATATCTGCTCAACATTTCAGAGGCTCCCAAGGGACACAATGTGACAAGATGCCCCATGCTGAGGAGAGCTCAGGACCACAGCATTCTGTCAATGCTAATTTGAGCTTCAATCAATGAATGGTTTTTGCCAGATCTGATTAATGGTTCCAAGGAACAGTGAAATCACTAATCTTCCAGATCTGGGAAAACCTTGAGTAGAGCCTTCATGTTTCTATCTTGTTGAGTTGAAGAAGGAACTCATCCTTCATCTCTAAGTCAATGGTACAAGCTGGCTTCTATTCCTAGGTATGTCAACAAATCCCTGCCAACAAAGTTGAAACAATATTTCAGCACTTTGAGGCTAATTGAGGGGTTTTTAAACTAAGTTTTGAATCAGAGCTATCCAGGACAGAGGAAGTAAAAAACATAAGATCTGTCTCTGGTGTCTTCACTTAAGCCAAAGCCCATATTCCAATCATAAAATGAGTTGAATCTCTGCATCTTTTGACTTCTGAATAATTTTAGGTCTCTGTACACTTGCAAAGGCACATATGTTCTATTCAACACAGAGCAGTCTGTGATCCCTTTGGTTCACCAAACAATGTCTGTTTAACAGTGCTCACTGAGTGTTTTGCTTGATCTGGTAGGTACTTGAAATCAGCTTTTGTCTTTATTAGAAATAAAAGAATTAATAAGAGCATGGTGTACTAGTACTTCTCCAGATCCAGCAAAACCATTTTGCTATAATGGCAGTCAGTAATGTACAGCTTCCATCAGTTAAAAAACACCAGCCAATGTATGACAAGATGAAACAGGATATAATTCTGGTACTTTTCTCTGATCTAATAGGAGATCCAAATAATCTTCAAGGTCATCATGTTGACAGCGTTCTTTCTTATCAGACGTGGGTGTAATTATTCATGAAGCACTTTTGGATTCACCTGTTTATCTGCCTGTCTGGGCCAAGGAAAGCTATGTGCTAGACATCTTCCTCCCATGCTCTTATGGCACAATGGGGCTCATATTTTAATTAAATATTTTTAAAAATATTGGTGAATAAAGAATACAGTGATTGATTCTTCTGGAAGATTCTTGATGCTTTCCAATAAGTGTTTGCTCACCTACCCTTTTTTCTTTTTCTTTTCTCTCACAGAGCCTTCCCATTGTTATAGATATGAAAAATGTCCCAGACTTCCTTTTAGGTAGGCTAAGGGCATGTGACCTTTCCTGGCCAATGGAAATTGAGGAAGAAGTCTGTGCAGAAGATCTCTAAGGATTTTTTTTTTTAAATAAAAGACTGTATTTGAGAAGTGATCTCTTTCCTCTATCTTTACTGTCTTTAAACCAAGTTGTGTGAAGATGTGTGCTCATAATTATGGCAGCCACCTGGTGATGATGAGGGGAAACCAAAGACTGATACTACATCAGACTCAGTAGCATGTCATGTTTGAGCAGCTCAGTTAATCCTCTCCAGACACATTTGCCTCTGGCCATTTTACTAAGTTCAGCTGGGCATTCTGTTACTTGTAATCAAAGTCTTTCTAACAATGAAATTATGTTATCTAAAATTTGGAAGTTTTCTTTCCTTCATTTATTCATTCAACAAATGTTTGATCAGAATCCATTAAGTGTTAGACACAGGGGCGATCATGGTGAGTGTAGTAGAAATTGCTTTTGCACTTATGGGGATTCCAGTCTAAGGGAGAGACAGAAACAGGTTATGAGCTGAATTACATATGTTTTATAGCCCCAATCAGCTTGGCAATATGGGGGTTTATGGTCAAAGAAGGCTCCTCTGAGAGAGTGATGTTCGAGCTGCTATTGAAAAATGAGTGGGAACTAATAAGGTGGAAAAGATTGCTCTCATTGTGCTTTTGCAAATTAATGAATTTTAAAAATAATCTCATAGGAGCCAAAAAAGTCAATGAACAGGGTCATAGGAGAAAAAAAAAGTCACCCACAGATGTCACACGGTGCAGCCGATCCTCACAGAATCAGGGTGATACATGGTGTTGACCAGCAGGATTCTTGTAGCCCCTCTGCCTGATCCTCCTACCAGGGGAACCTCAACAAACCTTATTGTGATCCTTTTTATAAATAGAAAACATCGTAGTGTTTGTGGTAGCTGAGGTCAGGGACACCAGTGTTCATTTGCACGTTGTGCTCATTATAAATGAATGATCTAATAAATTATCCCTTTCGGCTAAGAATTTCCATAATTGGTTTCAGCCTCAGGGCACTTTTTGTTTGTTTTTAAACATTCAGCCATTTTGATTTATGTGAATGTGAAAATACCTACACTTTTTTCTTTTTCTGCTTTGAATCTACAGAATATTATTTAGCACAAGGAAAACTCCAAAATAGCTGAACCTTTTCACTTATTTAGATTTCACCAAAGAGTCCCCAGGGTAGAATGAAAACATCTCTGAGCTAGGGTAATTTTACAAAAACTGCTTAGAGCTCAATAGCTATTTCTGTACTTTTGGAATTCTGTAAACATATGGGGGAAAATCTGTCCACAGTTATGCCGGAGCAGTGCCCAGGCCCTGAATTCTCCTATCGTTTTATTGTTGGGATGGTCTAGAGCCAGAGCTTCCATGTCCGAGTTGGAAAGGCACTGGCGAGTTCACACCTTTAGGCTTCTTCCCTGTTAAACAAGGTCTCCTGTCTTTCCTTCCTTGAAAAATATGATTGTTTTATTCCCCTTTACCCCCCCATTTCTCCATCTTTTTTTCCTGCTTTCCTTCCTTCTTTTCTTCTTTTCTCTTTTTCTCCATGTCCCCCCCTTTTCTCCTTTCCTTTCTTTTTTTTTTTTTTTTTTTAAGGCTAGTCAAGTGAAGCAGTGGGGGTGGAGAAGGAACAAAGAAATCTGTAACTGGCTGTGATCAATTAATTGTAGATACCACTGCACTCGGACCAGCCTCTCCTTTCCTTTCTTATTTCATTTTGAGAGACCTAATTTCCCCCATCCCTATCTCGGATTACATTCTCTTCTAAATGAAAATTACCCTTATGGGTGTTACCCATGCACATCACTGTTTAGTTGCTAAGACAATATTGTCTGTTTGCATCAAAGGGGGTTGTCACGATGAATGGCAGGAAGGATTTTGGTTTGTGGGTGAGAAGAGGAAACGCAGAGAGGGAAGTTTGTCTTAACTCTCAAAGACAGGGAGTATTTCTGAGGTAAAATCCTTCTTATGTACGTCAGGGTCCTGGATGATGACAACTCCAGAATATCAGCCACTTTCTCCTTTTTGGCCAGGGCCCACTACTGGGCCCTTCTGTGCGACCTCACATTTAGACTTTCCATGTTCAAGTGAGTTTATAAGTCAGACTTTTTACAATTTCTTCAAATGTGGTTTTACACACAAGCGATAGAGGTTAAAGATGAATGCAAAGATAGCCATTCTACAACTTTACACTTGTGTCCTTTTTTCTTAAATCAGACAATTTTTAATGAACCATGAAGTAATATTATTTATGAATATGAACACTAATTTCACCACTATCTTAATTATGTAACATTCTATTTTTAAATTAAAAGTGTTACCATGTCCAAGGTAACTATTTAATATATTTTTGTAATTTAAAAAAAAAATCAAATGATAACATTTCTTTATTTTTAATATTATGGGAACTTTTTAAAAACTATTTTATCTCAACTTTTTCATGACCTCTGGGAGACTTTGGTCTTGACTGTTTCACCCAGGAAAATATTATTTTGGTATTATAAACATAGGCTTCCTAATTATCTAAAATCTAAAAAGTTCCTGCTAGCAGGTAAGTGTAAAACTTCAGTAAGTCCCTTTTCTATTTGAATTTTGAAAACTGCTGGGTATAATATGTATTAAGGCAAAGTAATTAAAGGCATTTTTTTCCTTGATGCATTTCTTTCAATTTTATTCTTTGTTGTTGTTGTTATTGTTGTTAATCCTCACCCAAGGAGATATGTTTTCCACTGTTTTTCAGAGAAGGTGGAAGGGAGCAAGGAAGGGAAGGAGAAATAGAGAAAAAGGGAGAGAGAGAGAAAGAGAGAGAGAAACATCGATGTGATTTGAGAGAGACACATTAATACGCTGATTAGTTGCCTCCAACAAGTGCCCCAACCAGGAGTGGGGAGTGAACCTGCAACCTAGGTATGTGCCCTTGACTGGGAATCAAACTCTTGACCCTTTCTTTAGTGTGCAGTTTGATCCTCTAACCACAGGGCTCAATCTTATTCTTGAAGCCTCAACACAGCATATAATGCTTAGAATATAATATGAACTCAAAAACAATTATTAAAAGGAACTCAAAAGCAGCCGAAACCGGTTTGGCTCAGTGTATAGAGCGTCGGCCCGTGGACTGAAAGGTCCTGGGTTCGATTCTGGTCAAGGGCATGTACCTTGGTTGCAGGCACATCCCAGTGGGGGGCATGCAAGAGGCAGCTGGTCGATGACTCACTCTCATGGATGTTTCTAACTCTCTACTCTGTATCTGTCTCCCTTCTCTCTGTAAAAAATCAATAAAATATATATTTTTTTTTAAAAAAGGAACTCAAAAACAGTTATTAAAAGAGACATGTATTCTAGAACTGGCAGTTTTCTTGAACCAGGAAGGACTCAGGGGAGACAAAAGGAATCTTAGCTATGTACCTCAAATTTCCAAGTCCACAAGTTTATTTCTAAGTTTGGGAGATTTTTAGTTAATATATTATCTCTTATAATACAATACAGGCCCACTGTGACTTTAAATGTATTTCTATTACTTAACAGAAATTACTAATATCTAATTTATAATGTGAACTGGGCTTCACAGGAATAAAGCTGAATTTTCAAAAATAATGTAGCCTTTAAAGTAAGTCAGATACATTTATCAATGTACTTCCAAATACTTCCAAATATTTATCAAAATGAAGAGTCAGTCTGTTCAATGGGAGAAAATATTTGCAAATCATATGTTTGAAAAGAGGTTAGAATTGAAATGCATAAATAAGGAGCCCAAAAAACTCAATAGCAAAAAACAAACAAACAAAAATCCCCAAATAATCTGTTTTAAAAATGATAAAGAGCCGGGACCGGTTTGGCTCAGTGGATAGAGCGTCGGCCTGCGGACTGAAAGGTCCAGGGTTCGATTCCAAGCAAGGGCATGTACCTTGGTTGCAGGCACATCCCCAGTGGGGGGTGTGCAAGAGGCAGCTGATCGATGATTCTCTCTCATCGATGTTTCTAACTCTCTAGCCCTCTCTCTTCCTCTCTGTGAAAAATCAATAAAATATATTTAAAAAAATGATAAAGAACTGGAGGTATCTCTAAAAAATAAAAAAATAAATTAAAAAAGACATAATAAAAAGACCAATCAATAGATGTATGAAAAGGTGCTCATATCACTAATCATCAAAGAAATATAAAACAAAACCACAATGAGATATCACCTCACACCTGTTAGGATGTCTTTTATTAAAAAGGCAAGAGATAACATGTGTTGGTGAAGATGTAGAGAAAAGGGAACATTTGTACACTGTTGTTGGGACTGCAAATTGGTACAGCCATTATGGAGAACATTAGAGAGATTCCTCAAAAAATTAAAAATAGAACTATCATATGATCTAGTGATCCTTTTTCTGGTTATGTATTCAAAGGAATTGAAAGCATCATCTCTAAGAGATATCTTCACTGTCATGCTCGGTGCAGTTAATCATAATAGCCAAGATATAGAAACAATCCAAGTATTCATCAGAAATAATGGATAAAAGGATGTGGTTTAGACAATAGATTATGCAGCTTTAAAAAAAGAAGTAAATCGTGCTATGTGTGACAACATGGGTCAACCTAGGGGGTGGGGGCAATAAGGAAATGTTGGTCAAAGGGTACAAAGTTTTAGTTATGCAAAATGAGTAAGTACTGAAAATCTAATGTATAGCATGGTGGTCATTCCACAATGTACTAAGCATCAAGCTGTACACCTTAAGTACATACAATTTTTATCTGTCAATTCTACCTCAATTGAGCTAAAATAAACAAACAAATAGCCCAAGACTACTGTGTGGAATCATAGAATATAAAAGATCAACTGAGGCTTCCAGCCAAGATGGCAGCATAGGTAAATATAGTACTCAGTCTTCCCATAACCACATCAAAATGGCAAAAATACATATTTATCAATAATTAAATCTAAAAAAGAACACAAAATAAATGAATAAGCAGAACAGAAACAGACTCAGGTTCATAGAACATTTTGTTGGTTGCCAGATGGGAGCGGGGTTGGGGGAATGGGTGAAAAAGGTGAAGGGGTTAAGAAGTATAAATTGGTATTTATAGAATAGTCATGGGGATATAAAGTACAGCATAGGGAATATAGTCAATAATATTCTAATAACTATTGTGCCAGGTGGGTTTGAGATTTATTGGGATGATTAGTTAGTAAGTTATATTATGTGTAATCACTGAGGTATACACCTGAAATTAATATAATATTATATATCAACTGTAATTGAAAAATAAAATATGATTTATAAAAACAACTGAAAATATTTAATAAAGCTACTATTTTGTCTTATCTATATAATTATGTATTGCTATTTATATATCTATCTATCTCTATTGATCTCTGTATATCTATCTGTATTGATACATACCTATAATCATATAACCATATATGGAAATCTAAAACAAAAATGAAATATTAAAACAATTTTTATATCAATAAGAATATAATCTAATATTGATGTATTCTTTCCATGAGTTTTGAACTCTTTTATTCCAGAAAGACCTCTTAGGCAGCAGGCTTAAAGATACATGCAATCAACAAGAGTGAGAAGTGCTTTGGAGGCAGAGGTATTAGGTTGGTACACTAAAGAAGCAGATTTTTGAATCAGGTATTTGATAGGAGTTTCTATAGAAGGGGAGAAGGAAAAAACATTTTTGGTTGAACAAAATTAATAAAGGAGCACATTTTTAAAGATCACTGAGAACTTTGGGTGACCTGAATAGAGGATGATTTTAATCGAGAAAGTGAGCAAAAATGCTGCCAAAATATGTTCACGTCAGATTTTGAAGGACCTGTGCACTATGCTAAGTAAATTTTTTTGGGTCCATTCCAATTATAAACTTCAAACATGGCTGTCTTTTCATTATTGAATCCACAGTGACTACCATTGGACATGGCATGTCATAGGTGCTCAATAAATGTTTGCTAATTGTATAAACAGATAGGAGTGTTTTAGGAAGAGAAGTGCAAGATCAAATCTGTGTTCTATTTATTAGACAAGAAGAGATTTTCAGGGTGTTTATGTAGCAGATAGGAGCATCTCTCAAGCAATAATGGTGGTAGTTAGAATATGAAAACCCCAACTTCCTCACCTACTTTAGCCTAAATGAGCTACCATTGTTCACAAGGGTAACATCGTCACTAAAATACTCTGTATTGGCTTTCTTCCTTTTCTATTTCATGCCTTTACTTCCCCATGAGTATTTCCTGGGCTCTTGTAAACAGACTGCCATCCTTTCATTATTACCTCAAGTTCTGCTTTTGGGAGAATCAAGTTTAGGACAGTTAAGATAGCAATTGTAAAGGTCTATAGGGAGATTGTAGGGCCTCAGGTAAAACAGTGACCATGGAATTCCCCCCATAATCTTTTCAGCACACCTTCCCCTCATTTTTCAACTGAGCTTTTGTCTTGGTGCTGCTATGAAGGGGTTTTGCAGAAATAATTAAGGTTCAAATTAGTTGACTTTAAAGAAAGGGAGATTATCTTGTGTGAGTTTAACCCAATCATATGGGTCTCAAAGAGCGATGGGTGTCTTCCTGGTAAAAGAAATTCAGTGTAAAAGTATTCTATAATATTAAAAGTGTAATATGCTAATTAGACCGGATAAAGCCAGGGCTGGGGCTGGGAGGGTAACCTGAGTCCTGGGTGCCAGAGGAAAGCCAGTGCTGGCAGCGGTGGGGAGAAGGCCTACTCTAGCACAATTTTTGTGCTTCTATATATATATATGCAAAAGGGTAATATGCAAATCGACCAGATGACAGAACACTAGTCACAGTAATGCACACTGACCACCAGGGGGCAGACGCTCAATGCAGGAGCTGCCCCAGCCTGCAGGCCCTGATCACTTGATATCTCCAAACAACCTCTCGCTCCCTCCCCCCCTGCTGGTAGGCTCTGATCACCCAATGGGGAATGGGGAACTGGGCATGGGGAGCAGTGGATATGTGCAGCAGCAGGCCAAGGCAGATGTGAATGAGTGGGGCCCAATAGCCCCGCCGGTCACCCCCCACACACAAGGTGACCGGCATCAGTGGCAGGAAGATCCACCCTGATCACAGGGACCGTACCCATGCATGAATTTCATGTGCCAGGCCTCTAGTTTGATATAAGGGTGACTCTTTATTGATAACTTTGAGATGGAAAGGCCATGCAACATGGGACGTGGGTGGGCCTCCAGAGCTGAGAGCCGCTCCCAGATGACTACCAGCAGGGAAATGGAATCTCAGTCCTACAACTGCAAGGAACTGGAACCTGTTAACAACCTAAAAGAGTTTGGGAGCAGATATTTTCCCAGAGCCTTGAGAGGTGAATGCAGGCAGTGAGTCTATGATCTGAAGACCCAGCTTACCTGTCCCTCGGCTTCTTACCAAGAATATTATTAGATAATAAATTGTGCTATTTTTAAGCTGTTTTTTTTTTTTTTGCTTGTTTGTTTGTTTTTTGTTTTTGGTAATGTGTTATGCACTTATAAAAAAATTAATAACCAAAGAAACGATGTTCAATTTAAAATATATATACAAGTTAGGTGTTAACATTGAAAGGATTCGGTAGCTGATTGTATGGAGTTGTTGGTTGAAAGAAAAAGAGGAATAATTTTAAGGTTCTAGTCTGGATTGATAATGATGCCATTAATGGAATAAAAAAATGTGCAAAAAAGAATCTTTTTAGAGTAAGAATTCTTTTTCTTGAGTTTTCCATGTTTGAGATGAAGATGCATAACAAACAATTTAAAAAACCAAAGAACTTGTATTCATACATGCATAACAACGACACAGACATTAGAGTGAGGAGACTTGGGATGGGGTGTGGTGGGTTAGAAGAGGTCAATGGGGGGAAGAGATGGACATATGTAATATTTTTAATAATAAAGATTTAATATAATTCAAAGCTTAGGAAAGCTTCTTTGTCTGAAGAATCAACATTGGAAGTCACATTTGAATGTCAAAGCCCAAAGGGAGGGTGAGTGAGCTCACATATCTGGTAATGAGATGTTCTTTCCTGGTTAGCCTCTCAGATTTTTGGTAATAGGGCTGTTCTGAACAAGAAAAGACATGGAATACTTATGGCAATGGGGATAGATGATGTGTTATCAATATTGTGTTCCAAAATATTTTGAGTAAAATAATTCTGCTTGGGAGGTAGGTTGTGTATGGCAAACAGATGAAACTAAAACCACTGATGTTCAATTCTGAGCCAATGACAGATATTACTAATCAATCTGATCATTTCTCCTCAGAACTAGTATCTTTTTCAACCCAATGCTTCTGGTAGAAACTAATCAATTATAGTACATATACATTTGCCATCTGAGGTTAGTTTAAAAACCATATCCACTTAGTAACAGTTACACTGAATCAAAAAAGAGTTTTCTCTTAAAAAGGATTATGATTTTTTTTAAACAAATGATATTTTCTTTTTTAAAAAACATATTTTATTGATTTTTTTACAGAGAGAGGAATTGAAAAAGATAGAGAGTTAGAAACATCGATCAGCTGCCTCCTGCACACCTCCCGCTGGGGATGTGCCCGCAACCAAGGTACATGCCCTTGACCAGGACCGAACCCAGGACCTTTCAGTTCGCAGGCTGACACTCTATCCACTGAGCCAAACCGGTTTCAGCTAACAAATGATATTTAATTATCTGTCTTCATAATGCTGAATGATATCGGTTGGCCTCTGGAAGAACTTACTCAGATGGCAAAACATGGTTCTTGTAGCCTGTAGGTTCTCTGGGCAACAAACTTTGCAAAGCTAAATCTAAGCATTAAGGGGAAAAATATAAACAGGAATTTCTTTCATTCTTTCAAATGAAGCCAAATGGCATTGCCTTCACAAGTTATGAAGATTAAATATTATAATTTTTAGTTCCTATCCTGGGACCTAGGAACAGTTCTTGCAAATCCAAGAATGATAGCATACAGTTAAGAGCCAACACAAATGCACAGAAATTGATCTCTTTCCAACAACAACAACAACAACAAAAATGGTTGAGTTGCACAGTCATGCATATTCATCATCTGTTTGCTGTCCCATTCTACCACATCATCTTGGAAGACACCGAAACCTCTGCCCGAGACGCAATTTATATGACCCAGCCTTAAAAAAGCGTAGGCAACTCCACTTCTGGATCACAGGGTGTTAATCTATTAGTCAATCCATAAAAGCTCCCACTGATTTATATGGAGTTGCATCATCGCATCACAGGTGAAGGGGCCTAAATTGTTTTAGGAGAAATACAAGGCTCTGTCTTCAGGATCGTGACCCATGAGTCACACCAAGTATTCCCAAAGCTGAGGCCAATGGGGACCTGGAAGAACTTGGCTTAGACACAGAGATATGACTCATTAAAAAGATGAACTGGTTTTGAAAACTAAAAAGAACCACCTTCTATTCTCTGCGTACCTATCTTCCTTCCATAACACTCTCTCTCCCCCACTCTTTCCTGCCCCCTTCCCAAAAGCAACCTAAGGTATTTGGTAGTGTTTATGAGATATATAAACTTATTGTTATCATTATTTACTTTTAGAGACCTTGTTCCATTTTGCTACTAGTAGTGGTGGTTCAAGTTATCTTTTGAATAACAGATTGACAAAATGACTTTTTTCCTCCACTTCTTTTTTCTTTATTGATTAAGGTATTACAAATGCGTTCTTATCCCCCCATTGTCCCCACACACACCTCCTACACACACATGCCCTCACCCCCTTGTTGTCTGTGTCCATTGGTTAGGCTTATATGTATACATACAAGTCCTTTGGTTGATCTCTCTCCCTTACCCCCAACCTCCTCTACCTTCCAGGTTTGAACATCTGATCAATGCTTCCCTGTCTCTAGATCTATTTTTGTTCATTGGTTTATGTTGTTCATTATAATCCACAAATGAGTGAAATCATGTGATTTTTATCTTTCTCTGACTGATTTCCCTTAACCTAATGCTCTCCAGTTCCATCCATGCTGTTGCAAATGGTAAGAATTCCTTCCTTTTTATAGCAGCATAGTATTCCATTGTATAGATGTGCCAAAGTTTTTTAATCCACTCACCTGCTGATGACACTTAGGCTGTTTCCAAATCTTATCTGTTGTAAATTGTGCTTCTATGCTCATAGGGGTGCATATATCCTTTCTGATTGGTGTTTCCAGTTTCCTGGGATATATTCCTAGAAGTGAGATCACTGGGTCAAATGGAAGTTCCATTTTTAGTTTTCTGAGGAAACTCCATAGTGTTCTCCACAGTGGCTGCACCAGTCTGCATTCCCACCAGCAGTGAAGAAGGGTTCTTTTTTCTTTGCATCCTCACCAACACTTGTCATGTGTTGATTTGTTGATGATAGCCATTCTGACAGGTGTGAGATGTACCTCATTGTCATTTTGATTTGCATCTCTCAGATTATTAGTGACTTTAAGCATATTTTCCTATGTCTCTTGTCCTTCCTTATGTCTTCTTTTGAAAAGTAACTATTTAGGGCCATTGCCTATTTTTTGATTGGGTTGGACAAAATGACTTTTGCTCTACTTAAAAAAAAAAGGTTAGCCAAGTTAATTCACTAAATTGAGTAGTGTTATGATAAATAGATATGATGGCCCAGTTTCCTAATCATGTAAAGAAGTCTGATTAGTAATTTATGAAGCTCATTAACACAAAGTCCAAAGCAATTGCTGAATTACTGCTCTTAATGCAGTGATGGGTGACCTTCAGGCAAAGTGACACCTCAAGTGTGGGCAGTGGTGGCTGTGACGGCATAATCCCGAGTGCATGCAAGGGAAAGCTTGCAGTCTCTGAAAAGGTCAGACATAGTATTGAGCCAAAGGAGACACTTTGATTTTAGGCTGCCAGAACTCATTTTGTGATGCCTAAAAGTTAAGATGAAAATAATTTTGATATTAATTTTGAAATGTAATATTTTAGCATTCATTCATTTATATGGCTGCTAAATATTAGCTGAGGAACTATAATTGAAAAATATAAATAAAAAAAAAACCCTTGCCATTTTCTTCTATTTCTGAATTTCTGGCCTAGAAACATCACCATGTTTCTAGCCTACAGGAAAGATGAAAATGAGTGATGACATATTTGACATTCTAGAAGCTGTTTCAAATCAAATCTCTCCACATAACTAAGTTGGGTGGGGAGCTGGTCTCAAGAACAGCTCACCCACACCACTTGGTCTGCTGCATGAGCCTTCCAGAGCACGAAGCCTGCCCTCTGCCCTGTTCTCACCCTGACCTCTGGAGCACTCACCATGCCGCCATTAGTCACTCAGGAGGAGGCATTCCTTCCTTTCCCATTCATTTTCTCCGGAGGAGAGGTTCTGATTTCCTTCTCTCCTGCAGTGCTTTTTCCTATACACAGCTTTTAAGCCTAGCTCTCATTCTTCCCTTCTCTACCCGAAAGGCCCTAATTCATAGGCCACTACAATCTTATCTGAATGACTGCCCAGTGGTCTCTATACTTCCACTGCTTGCCAACATGGGCCATTCTACGCTCAGAAGCCAGAGCTGGAGGAAAAATGCAGACATGATAGTGCAGTGTTAAATGCAGTGTTAAACTGCAAGGATTTGACATTGCCGTCAGCACAGCCTACAAGGCCTTGGGTGACCTTGGCTGAACTAAAAAGAACCACCTTCTGTTCTCTGCATACCTACCTTCCTCCCATAATATCATTTCCCACACCCCTTTCTCTCCAGCCACACTGGCATTTGGACATTTCTTTAGAAGCCAGTTCCCCCCACAGGGCCTTTGTACATCAACTTCCTCCCTGAGCCTGGAGGCCAGCCATGTGACCTGACAGCCTGCAGCATTTACCACAAGGTGGGTACTGGTTTTATTTCTGCTTTCACAGCTGGACAGGGACCCCTGAGAACATGGGGCTTGTGTGTTCCCAAGGCCTACTACAGAGTTGATGGCAAGTAAGTACCTAATGATTACTTGCTGAGTGCTTCCTAGAAGTATGTCGCTTTTCTGATTTCTGAATGTCCTTATTTGATCATTCCTAACAAAATGGTTTCTTATATCATTACTAAAATGTCACTTAGTGTATAAATTAACTTTCTCACTTCATAGCCTTTGCGAGCTATGTCTCTTCCACCAGGGCCTCCACTGATCTCTACTCTGCAATGAAGAGGAGTTCCATGACTTGCATTTCCCTGGGACTTCTAATAGAACTTTGCATGTGCATAGGAGAGTGCCCTTAGGGCTCTCAATAAATAAGTGTTGGATGAATGGATGGATGGATGGATGGATGCATGGATGGATGGCACACAGATATATGGAGATAGATGGTGCACTATAGTTATAGGTAATTTTCTTAGCCTGTTTATCTTTGAAGTATTTCCCCTGCCTATGAAACAGTAGTTGAGTCCTTTATTCTCCAGGGGAACTGTCAGTATCCACTAGTGCCTGTGAAATAACCAAAACAAGAAGAAATATCAGTAGAAGCCTCTATCCTCAAGGCAGTCCTTTAAAAATTTATTTTAAAGTTGTTTTAAATTTATCTTTATTGTTGAAAAAATTACAGATATCCTTTCCTCCCCCCACCCCCTCTTTAGCCTCCTCTACCTCACACTTGTCCCTCCCCCATCATGGCCTTTACCACACTATTGTGACAATGGGTTCTATGCATGTAGATTCCTGATTAATCTCTCCCTACCCTATCCCACCCATTCCTGCCTTCCCTCAGATTCCTCAGTCTGTTCCATGCTTCTGTGTCTTTGAATCTATTTTGTTCATTAGATTCCACATATGAGTAAGATCATGTGATACTTGCCTTTCTCTGCCTGGCTTATTTTACTTAGTATAATACCCAAGGCAGTTTTTAGGAGGGCGAATTACTGTGTTTTTAAATACTTAAAGCAGCGTTTTTCAACCGCTGTTCCGTGGCACACTAGTGTGCCGCGAGATGTTGCCTGGTGTGCCGTATGTGCAGACAAGACAAGAATTTTATAATTTTCCACTATTTTGTTTACTTAATATTTCATAATAAAGTAATTATAAAATACTTTCTTTGTGTTTATTTGATTCCTATTCAAGAGAATTACTTTATATATAGTCAATATAGGCACAGAGTTAAATTTTTTAACATTTTCTAATGGTGGTGTGCCTCGTGATTTTTTTCGTGAAACAAGTGTGCCTTTGCCCAAAAAAGGTTGAAAAACACTGACTTAAAGGACCCTTAAGAAAAGACTCTATGAATAAAACTCAGTACAGGGCCACTGTTCCAGACTCCTGGTTGCTACTCTGTACAACTCTTACAATTCTTTTAACTATGACTCCCCTTTTTAATTGGTGTATTTTGAGCAAGATTGGAAACAGATCTCTCTCCCTCTGTTCCTCTAATTACACTTAATATTCTCCTCAGACACCTGTATCCCAGAGGGATGCCGAGAACCTCAGGCTGTTCTACCTGGACTTCCCCTCTGCAATTTATGATGAAATTCGACTTGTGAGTCCCAGCCTCCTCCCTTTCTCTCCTTTGGTTTTCGTGGTTGCAGACCCTCTGGTCCCTTCAGACCTGAATGCTGAGTCCCACTTGGCATTTCCCGGTTCCTAGGTGAGGTTATGGGTATGCCTTGAGACCAGAACTCATTGCTTTTTTGGAAAGGGAAAAATAAGAGAGGGGATTTTCCATATTCACATTTTTCCACAGAAATGTATTCATAAGCTTTAAACTTGCCCAAGCTATGTTAATGTATGTGGTTGGCTTCTGTGCCAATTTTCATTGTGAATAAGATGCTAAATAAAAGGGTTCTTGTCTTTCCTCACTCGCCTCCTCCTCCCATAATTTTAAGTTCATAAGCCCATTTTGTAAGTGAATCGGGTTTTCGGACAGAATCAGGAATGATGTTGTTCTTTTAGCCGCTTACCATGTTTGCTTTAAGCCCTTGATAGGAACACGGGGCTTGTGACAGCAGCAGCCGAGGTAAACAGATGACTTTATATATAATGCTTTTTACAAGGTGGTTCAGTTCATTTCTAACCTTGGTCTTGGCGTCATGGAATGAGCCAGGGAAATTCCATCCCTTAACCCTACCCTGCATCTCCTCACCTCAAAGGCAAGAGTATGTTCTATAGCCTGTGGTTTTACATCGCTTTCTCTGCAGCAGGGCTCGCAAAGTGCTATACCCCCAAGTACCAGAGAACCCCGATAGTATCATCAAGTATTTATTATTATGATGATTATTTTAACTGAGTGGCTGAATGTTCACAATAAAAGTTGCAACCTTTATGAGCCATGAGCTGACGTGTCCTGGCGTGTCCTGGTTGTCAAGTTGCAGTGCGTTTTGGTTCAAATGTTCCCTGCCTGTGTTTATTCCTGGTCACACCACACCTCCTGGGACCGTCTCTGTGGCATTTACTCAGTTGCTGACTCAAGTTGCAGGAGACGTGGGGGATAGTGGGAGGATGTCTGCAGATTCTGACCTGAAGAAATGGTCCCAGTGGCTCTGTATGTCTGAGATGTTGCAATCACCACCCCTCCCTTTCCCTGGAAGATTCCATACCACCTCGCCTAGATAATGTAGGGCTGGAGGGGCAGTAACATAAGTGATAGAGAGAATCAGAAGCCCTGATAGAAAGGGAGAGAATGTGGGGTTTCTTTTACAGAAGCTGGGTTCCAATTCCAGGCCTCTGAGGAAATAACAACTGGTTGCTTGCTGTGGGACCTTAGGCAAATTCTTTAGCCCCTGATTTCTTCATCTGCAGAATAGCCATCCTAATAACACCCATCCTAAAGGGCTGTGCAAATATTATTTGAGAAGACAAAAGTACAGTGTAGTCAGATCCATGGCAAGATGCAATATTATTATTAATCCTGCCATTTGCAACAACACGGATGGACCTGAGGGCTGTGTGAAATAAGACAGGAAGAGAAAGACATATTGTATGATTTCACTTATATGTGGAATCTGAAAAACAAGGAAGAAAAATTAAACTAATAGAAAAAGAGATCAGCTATGTAGTTACCAGAGGCAGGGGGTAGGGGAATTGGATGAAGGTGGACAAACTTCCAGCATAAGATAAATAAGTACGGGGATATAATGTATGATATGACAACATAGTTAACACTGCTGTATGGTATACTTGAAAGTTGCTAAGAGAGCAAGTCCTAAAAGTTCTCTTCACAAAGAAAAAAAGTGTTCTTTTTTTATTTTTATTTGTAACTATGTGAGGTGATAGATGTTAAGTAAATTATTGTGGTAATCATTTCATAATATATGTAAGTCATCATTATGCTGCATACCTTAAACTTATACAGTGCTATAGCTCAATTATTTTACCTAATAATGGACAAACATGTAAATTGACTGTACCTCTGCTATACCCACAGCCAATCAGAGTAAGTATGCAAATTAAAAGGCCAAATTGGCTGCCACCCAGCTGCTCCAGGATGCCTGCTATGAGAGGGAGGGCGGGCACAAAGGGATCTACAGGAGCGGAGTGCAACAGCGAAGACAAGACTGCAGACTCTAGAGTAAAGACAAAGATGGCAGGCTCCAGCTGGAGTCTGCAGCAAAGACAAAAACGGCAGACTGGCTGGAGCAAAGGCCTGGGTCCCGGGTGCAGGAGGAAAACCGGTGTTGAAAGCCAAGGAAAAGAAGGTCTATTGCATGAATCTCTTTTGCAATGGGCCCCTAGTATCTCAATAAAAGTAAAGACACTATTAGCTATTATTAATATTACTAGAGACCCAGTGCATGAAAATTATGCACTGGAGGGGTTCCCCAGTTCAACTTCTACATGCTCTTGGGCCTTCCTGTAGTGTACCTGGAACTATTACCCCAGTCACAGCAGACCTGTCTTGCAATCCCAGGTTTGATGGCCAGATTCTATCTTCCTTAGTTAGCCACTTGAAAAAGGTTGGGTGGATTTTTAAAGCCACAGTGCACACAAAAATCATGTGAAGCACACCGAGGTTCCAGATTTTTAAACTGGATCCCTACATCTGCTTACTGGGTCTGGGATGTGCCTTAGTTTCTATATTTTAAGCAACTTTCTACATGCTTCCAAGGCAGGTGCTCCTTGAAAAAAAATAGCATTTCTGCTAAGGTCCAAGCCTTTTCCTGATTGAAAACTATTATTTTATTCTTTATTCTGAGCAGCAAATTAATGAACAGCCAGTGAACAATGGTATGATATACAAACAGGGATATATTGATAGTTGTGGAAGTGTGAAGGGAGGGAGGGAGGGAGAGAGAGATAGAGGGAGGGGGAGATAGAGGAGGGAGGAGGGAGGGGGGAGGGAGCGAGGGGGAAAGGGTGAGGGGGGAGGAAGGAGGGGGAAGGGGTGAGGGGGGAGGGAGGGAGAAAGGAAAGGAGGAAAGAAGAGAGGGAAAATGATGTCTTACGTGCCATTAAACCTATGGGAAAAGAAAATTTTATCAGCAGCAACCACAGGTAAATATAAAATTAGCAAGAAGCCAGATGGATGATTTCGAAATTCAACAAATATTTATTATGTGCTTATTATATGCAGGGCAGGGGTTGCAAACTCAGAGCACATAAAGGAGCCAGGCAAGAAGATGCTGATAGCAAAGATTCAGGGTTTGCTCTATCTTCTATTGCCCCACTTTGAAGGACAAAGTTCTGCTGCGTAAGGAAAACATTAAGCTGAGTGTAACAATGTATGCCACCAAACCTCAGTTTATTGTGTCAGAGATGGCAACTGAGCAAAACTAGAGAGTACGTTCATGACCATGGAGCATGTTTCCCGCCTATCAGCCACTAGGTTGGCTCCCTGGCTTCTTGTTTTGGAGACACAGGGGCTCCATCTGCCAGATCCTCCAGGTTTTCAAGGAACTCTGAAAGTTTATGGGAAATCTCTCTATGAAACTGGTCTGGTTATAACGTCTGCCTAACTAGTTAACTTTAACCGTATCTACTTAAAAACTACTATTTTCGCATTCTCATGGATTCCCTTGGGTTGGAAATCACAGGTAAATGAGGATGTCTTGTGTCTGCTCTACCATGTCTGAAGCCTCAGTTTAGAAGCTCAAAGGCTGGGGGCTGGAGTCATCTGGAGGTTTACTTATTTGCATGTCTAATACTTGGGCTGGAACATTCAATGACCAGGATTTCCAGGTGTAGCAACTACACGTGGCTCCCCCATGTGCCCCAACTTCCTCACATCATGGCAGCCTCAGGGCAGTGGAACTTCTTCCATGGTGGTTCAGAGCTTCAAGCACTGCACCAGTGTTCTCTCCAAAAAGAAGAAAGCTGCATGGCTCTTTATGACCCAGTCTTAGAAGCCATGCAGTGTCATGTCAGCTGTACTGTATTTGTCAAAGCATCACAAGCAGTCAGGTTCCAGGCTCTGGCTCTTGATGGGACAGTGATAAGGTTATCTTCTAGAAAAGCATGTGGGCCAGGAATCAGGGTTGCCATCATTTTTGAAAAATGTAATCTGCTGCAGTAACTAATTATATATTTTATTTTAAAAACGAGTTAGATGTTGTATACATATAACACTGTAGAAAGCAAGTCTGTGACTACAGGTAAGGTATATCAGGAGGCCGCTAGTTTTAAACTTCTGCTTTAGAGTGTAAGAATTAAAAGGTGCTTAAAAATGGGCTCCTCTCTTTCAGGAACACAATCTAGTATTGTGAATTTTTAGAATTTTATATTCACTATTTTTGTACCTTTATTGGGATTGGAGGGGAGATGTTGGAGGGGGAGGAGGTTGAGACTAGATGGCATTATACACTGAGTGGCCAGATTATTATGATCTCTGAATGCATAATAACCTGGCCAGTCAGTGTGTATCCTATATAATAAAAGGCTAATATGCAAATTGTCCCCTTGACCAGGAGTTTGACCAGCAGGCAGGCTGGCCAACTACCCATATCCCCTCCCACTGTCCAGGCTGGCCATACCCCACCCTTGCACGAATTCATGCACCGGGCCTCTAATTTACACACACACACACACACACACACACACACACACACACACACACTGACTGAGTGGCCAGATTATTATGCATTCAGAAATCATAATAATCTGGCCACTGAGTGTATGTGAGAATAACCTGAAAAGTGGGCCCTTCTCATTCCCAGTCCCAAGAGGTTGACTCTATATGCAGAAGGGGGACATTTACATTTTTAAAATGCTTTTGAAAGGTCCAGAAACATGAACTCTCACCTGGTCCGTGTTGAGAAGCACTATTCAAAACAGACCTCCACATTGCAATTGGAACTTATAAATTCTGAAATCACTCCTGTATAAGGTCACCTAAATTCTCTGTCACCTTGTAACACTAGCTCTAGACTCAGAATAACCCATTACCCACCTCCCTCTGTCTCTCATGATCATCTTTCTAAATATGTTTGAAAATTGATAATGAAGGTTCAAAAAGAACTTAAAAGGTATTTAATAACTCAGTTAAGGACTCCCACTATCCTATATAATAAAACCCTAATATGCAAATAGACCAAATGGTGGACTGGTCGCTATGACATGCACTGACCACCAGGGAGAAGACGCTCGATGCAGGAGCTGCCCAGGTAGTCAGTGTGCTCCCACAGGGGGAGTGCCACTCAGCCAGAAGCAGGGCTCACAGCTGACGAGTGCAGTGGAAGTCTTATGGACCCCTTGGGGGAGTGCCAGACTACCTCCAGGGATCACACTTAAGCCAGCAGTTGGGCATCCCCCAGGGGTCCCAGACTGTGAGAGGGCACAGGCCTGACTGAGGGAACCCTCAATCCCCCTGTGCACAAGTGTCATGCACTGGGCCTCTAGTAACATTATATTGTTGCTTTCTAGTCCCATTCACAGAAATAGTGACTTTGGAAAAATTCTACAGGGCCTCCTTCTCATCTCTCTCTCCCTAGCCCCATGGGTATGGAAGGAAGAGGCTAACAATACCAGTTTATTTTCTTACTTAATAAGGGACCTTTTGCTCTGCTAAATACCACTTCTTGTTATTTTATTTACAACCTGTTCACCAACTCAGCCTTTGACAAGTTTATTTATTCCATAGGGTGATTCAGAAGGCTATCCCTGAAATACACCAGAAATTCTGAGCCGTTCACCACAATCCTGTTCCAGGGTGGGGTACGTTGGGGAGGTTAAGGTTGATTGTCCGAATGTTAATTGTGTAAATAAGGTGGCAGCCCTGGCAGCCCAGTACCAGCCCCCCTCAACATTGGCACGAGTCCAGGCAGGTATGAGATCACAGCCTCTGTCTGAGCTCACCTTTGCAGGTAATGGGGCAGGTATGTGGCATTAAACAGCAGGAAGGCCAGCACTTCTGAGTACATGAACCACACCTGCAGACCTGGCAGGACGTGCCATGCATGACTGGACAGAGGTGCTTGGTACATTCGGAGCCAAGGAATGGGTTTAGGCGGGAACCAGAACTCACAATGAACCCAGCCCCATGGCTGCTTGAAGTCTCAGGACTCAAATGGAGGAAGGCAGCTGCTCATTAGCTAGGTCACATTAACCAGTCATGTCACTTTTTGGGACTCCAATTTCCTCGTTTGTACACCTTTCAAAAGCATTTTAAAAGATGACTTTCAACTCTAAGGTACTCTAGTGCAATTGTTCTCAAACTAGAGGAACCAAACACAGTCACTTGACATGCTTGATAAAACATATTGCTGGGCCCCACTCCCTGAGTTACTGATCCAGGTCTGATTCAGCCAGAAAGTTTGCGTTTCTAACAAGTTCCTGACTGCTGCTAAGTTGCTTGTTTGGGGACCATATTTTGAGAACCATTGTCCTAGTCTGCAATGCCTGGCTATGCTTTGGGGAATCTTCCTGGCTACCTTATGTAGCTTCAGTGTGGTGTGAGAAGGGCTCCTTTGTTCAAGGAATGAATGAAGTTTTGCTTTCTGAATTTCCCCAGCCCTTTGATGTTGCTTCTACCATCAGATAGACCACCTTTGAACACCAGAGTTTGAAAGGAGAAAATAAAATGAGACATGGCTTATTTGGTCAGGCCACAGGGCTATATTTTACCCAGCTCTATGTCTTGAAAGCTTGCTTAGTAGTTTTCCTTAAACATAAGAAACACTAGAGAAGTACTAGTTGAATTAAAACTAGTGTTCAAATGAGCTTTACTTACATATTGCAATCATCAGTGTGAAGAGGTCCCTAATGCGAATTGTATAGGAACCAGGCTGGCAATGTAACATTGTCAATCTGCTGTATGTAAGCTTAATAGGGAATGGTGAGGTCTGTGGTATAGAGAAGAGGGCAAGGCTGGGTAGCTCAGTTGGTTGGAGCATTTATCCCAATACACCAAGGTTTCAGGTATGATCCCTGATCAGGGCACATGCAAGATTCAACTAATGAGTGCATAAATAAGTAGAAAAATAAATTGATATTTCTCTTTCTTTATTTTCCTCCTTTATTCTCTCTCTCTCTACAATCAATAAATAAAATCTAAAATAAAATAAAGCAAAATAAAGAACTTCAAATGTTTTCAGCATTTTATTGGCTCAACTGGAGCTTTTGTGCTATGAGTTGTAATGTCTAACTGTACCTTCCCAAAAATATCATACCATAGAGACAAGAAGGAGAAGGAAAAGTATCACTGGGTTATTATTCAACTTGCATTGCCTTAGCTTGTATTGCTTATATTATAACTTGAAATACTTTTAGCCTGCACAATCCTTCCAGTGGGACCATGAATGAAGCCAAAACCTGATCATTGTCTTTCAAGAGACCCTGAAACAAAGGAATTCCTAATGAGTCATATCAAGATTCCTGAGTCACAGGAACTGAGATAATAAATGTGTATTGTTCTCATCTGCTATGTGTTAGGGTAATTTTTGTTCAACATGATATAACTAATGTAAAGTTGTTTATTAACATTGGATGCTTATTTGGGTAGTCAGCATTTTGAAAACTCACATTGTAATACCATACTCAGTTGTGTCCTGGAGTTGATCTGAACCGGCTCATGGGAGGCAGTTGTATATATCACTTTCCAACTCAAATTCAAGGACTTCATGTTAACAACTTGAAGTCAGTAGGGTGTTAGTATTTATTCAGTGAAAATCAGCAAATACTATAAGTTTGAAATCCAGTTAACTAGTACACCACTGCCTTCAAAAAGTTCTAAAAGCCCTGGAGCTCTCTTTATTTTGAGGAGCATCAGGAGCCTGGTAAATTAGCATAATGGGTACCAGAGGTTGTTTTCCATTGGTGGAATTGCAGTTGTTTAAGCCATGTGGGTTGTGAAAGGTACCATATAGTATCCCCCACCCCCTTTATGGACAGGGTGAGTGAATCCAAGAGTCTGCAAACTTCTGAATAGCATCTTCAGTATAGGACCATGAGATGGTCCTGACTGTAGCTGTTTATATAATAGAAGGATTTTGTGAGCTGACCTGGGCTAAATTCTATGACTGAAGTTTATCTGTTATAAATGAAATTTCTGGACAAGGCTCTGTAGAAGCATTTAGTGGAACAAAGCATTAAGTCAAGAATTCCTAGCCAGTAGTATCTGCTTATAAATAAATACTTGTACTTGAAGCAAATTTCTCTCTATAAACTGTTTTCATTATTACATAGTACCTGGTGGGTGGTTAGGGAGAGATGGCTTCACTTCAAATGGTGAAAAACTACCCATATTAATAATAATAAAAAAAAAGGAACCAGTAGTTATGAAGGATCAAATTGACTTAGGTCAATTTGAGGTAACAGTTATTAATAACAATCATAAAATATAGACATAGTTATACATTCTCATTATACACTTGACAAATTTGGAGTTCAGGTATGGGAATCATCTAATTGAGGTCATGAGGCTTGCACATGGTAAAGTTAAAGGGCTCCAAATCAGCTATGACCCCAAAGTCATGCTTCTAACCTCTCTGATAGAACGTACTTCCCCCTTCTTTTAGTGTTGTAGTCTGAAAACCTTGGAGGGGAAATGCTAGGGAAGGAAACTCCACAGTCTCAAATTTCACAGCCTTCTCTGACAGGAAGCCCTCACCAGCCTTGAACTTTAGGGTTATCTGCTGTGGTTTAACTTCACTTTTTCATTTCTAGTTTAAAAAGCTCTGCTCACTATGTCAGGCACTTCAAACAGCTCAAACTCCCATTGTTGCTACCTGAAAAAAACAAAACAAAACAAAAAACCAGATTCCCAAAAATAACAAGTCCTCAAAATTCAGATAACATTGTTTCTCCTTAATTAATTGCTATATCATCACTTATAATATTAGAAAGTCTTATTTCAAAGAAAAGTTGGGCCCATGTCTTAATTAGCCTTCCCATCTCAGAACATCCCAGAAGTGTGATGTTCTGCTCTGTAGGTGGTTTAACCCACAGGCTTCCCAAGGGAAGTTGCTCTCTCAGGGCTTTTCACTGTGTGTGCATTTCTTCTGTCAACTAGGCCTTGAGGAGACTATCCACCCAATTTTGTGACTGGGGCATTATAGCAGAGAGGTGGAGACCTTCAAATGAGTTCAAACGAGTTTTGTGTTTTGCAGATTATAATTCTAGGTGAATTACACTTTACCTGTCTGTGATTACGTTTTCTTATCTGTGAAATGGAAGTAATGCCCACCTAGTAAGTCATTGCAAGAATCAAATTAGTTAAGATGTAAAGTGCTTGGAACAGTGCTGAGCACACTGAAGTGCTCAATTAATATTACTTATTACAGTTGGTGGGTCTGCTTGCCACTCCTGCTTCCTGAAAGTGCCAGTCTATGCTGGGAAGAATGTCTTTGTACTGTCCTGCTTATCGTCGACCTGTATTTTAGTTAACCTGGCTTTTCTTTCATATTTCAGAAGAATTGTTTGAGCTAACTGTTGCTGTTTTAAATTTTTTCTCCTAATTTAGCAGCTTAAAACAAAATGTTTGTTTGCTGATTTTTATCTCACACTTTTTGTCTGAAATCCAAGAATAGTGTACTGGGGTAGTTATGGTTCAGGGTCTCTCAAGAAGTTGTAGTCAAACTGTCCTCTTGGTTGCATTTACCTCAAGGCTCGACTGGAGGATGATCTGTTTCCAAGCTCACTCACATGGATGCTGGCAGGCCTCAATCTCTCACAATAGGGGTCTTCCATAGTCTGTCTGAATGATCTGATGGCATGGCAGCTGGCTTGCTCCAGAATAAGAAGAGAGAGAAAGAGAGAGAGAGAACTCAACATAAAGCCACAATCTTTTAATAATCTCATATCAGAAGCAACATCCTATAACTTCTGCCATATTGTATCCACTAGAAGCGTATCACTAGGTTTATCTCATAAGTGGGTGAGGAATTAGGCTCCACCTCTTGTGAGAACAGTAGCAAAAAAAAAAAAAAAAAATTGTGAACATATCTTTATATCCACAATCAGTATCTTTCACAGCCTTGGAGATCCTAGAAATTTGAATTGAAGTGTATTTAGGAGATCAGCCTCAGTGGACAGATAAGGAAAGAAAGAGGAATCAGTGTCTTGTTCAAGGTGTATCTTGTTTCCAAGTCAGGTTGATGGAGTCCCTCCATCGATATACTGTGGTGTGTCCTGATATGTTAGGGTGTGGAGAGATTAAAATCTGTATGTGGTTTCTATAGCTTTGCACTGACCAATATGCCAATAGCCATGTGTGTTTTATGTAACATGTGGTGTAAAACATATATCAAATTTCTAAAACTTAGTATAAATAAAAGAATGCTAACTACCAATGTTAATTATTTCTGTATTGACTGCATGTTGATATTGGGATAAGTAAATATTGGGCTAAGTAAAATACTGTATATTACTAAAATTTATTTTTCCCTGATTCTTTTTACTATTTTAATGGCTACTAAAAACATTGAAATCACATATATGGCATGGACTGGATTTCTATTGCACAGTGCTGCTCTGTCAGGCCAAACCGACATCCTCATTCTCCATGTCTTTGTTCCATCAGGATTGTACCTATTCCTACAGCCCTGCATCTGGCCAAGATGCTTAGGTCATAGCATCACAGGTGGCTCCAAGGTTTCTGTTCTCCCAGCTGGAGCAACTGCTGACTCTGCAGACTAAGTGCCTGTGCTTTCATAAGTCTGCTCTTTCAGACCATTCTGAAGCATGTTAATAACTGAGGGTATCCTGGGTACCTTATGGCAAGGGTTTCTGATGACTTCCATGGTCTGATAAGCTCAAAACCTTCCCTAAGGATTGAACTTCCACCCAAAAGCTGGCTTCTAAAATTACCATCTTTGGAAAGATCATGGCAGACTAAATAACCCCAACTGGGCCCCTTACATACTGTTCCTTCACTCCTTTCTTGCTTTTTTATTTTCTTTTTTGTAAACTATGAGTCAGCATAGAAATATGCAAGCCCAGATTTGGTCATGAAGGTTATTGTGGATAAAATGATCAATTGCATCTCCCCAGTTTGGAAGGTTGAGTGGTGGTGGGTGTTGAAAGACAAACTATTTATTGAACAGATTTTCAGCTTCATTTGCTATAGAGTGTTGCATTCAGGAGATTTGCTTGCTCAAGATTCTTGGTTGTAATTTGTCTCATGTCTGGGGAAGATAAATCTTCCTTGCATGTTGATTCAAAGTGGTTAGTCTGTACCCTCTTTCCAAAGAGCTTCTAGCTTTGATTCCTTTCCTCTTGTTGATCAATGAGTGGGCCACAAAGCCTCTCACAGGCCTCTGCCCCCAACCACCCTTCTTGTTGACATTCCAAGCTGCTAAGCTCACAAATGTCCTGGGAGGACAGTGGCACGAGAACTTATTCCCTCAGAGAGAATCCTTGACTTTCACGGTATGTGACTTGGTTATTTTCCCATCCTTGTAAGGGCTTGACATTGTTTCAGAAAATAATGTTGAATTGGGAATGTCATTTTCAGTTACTCTCTCACTAACCCGTGCCATCCAATGTCTTCATTCTCCTCAAAACCTTGTTTGGATTGAGGCAAGATATAAAAGATAATTATATAAAACTGCCTTCAATGTAAAAGGAGGTGGGACAGTTTGAGGATTTCTTCTTTCTCACACACTTGAAAGAAGATAAAGACAAAAGAGAAAAGCTGCCCTATTCTAGATATAAACAAGAACACTAAATAAACAAGGACTGTTGAGAAACATGGTAAATTCTGAGGGATCAGTATTTGGTGACTTTGTATTGGATGTAAACACAAATAGGTAAGCCTGCTTTTTTATTTATTTATTTATTTATTTATTTTTATTCGTTGTATGAAGCATAGAAATCCCAAAACACCAAGTCTTTTATTCTATCTACCACTTGAAATTCTACAAAGTTGTATGTATCACCAATGAATGGCCCACCTATCTGGCCACAAGGGATGCTGAGATCTGCTAAGTAGAAGTATGATCAAACCAAGAATCCTGTGAATGTGGATAAAGGGGAGTGAAGTAGAGATGATGCGTTTGGGTCTGAAAAGACAGCTCCTTCCCAAAGAAGAGTTTTCTGGAAGGCAGCGCTTTATAACAAGTTGAGATCTAGATTGTAAAACCTGTAGGTTACAAAGAACAGAACCATGACTGTATCAGGTATGATTACTGTAAGCTACTATGAAAACAAGTCAGGCAGAAGCTAGTGCCTCCCTTAGAACAAAATAATACTTTCAACTGGGGTAGATTTTGCCCAGTTGGGGGACACTTGGAGATGGCTGGAAATATTTTTGAGTGTTGGGAGGGTGCTGCTGGTGTCTAGTAGGTAGAGGCCAGGATGCTACTGCACATTCTACAAAGACTAGCTCCTGACAACAAATCCAACTCAAAATGTCAATAGTGCTAAGGTGGAGAAACTCTCAGCATGGCCTGGTGTTCTACAGACACTGCATATCAAAGCTTAAAAGATGAAGATAAATGGGTTAGGTATTGTTTTTCCTTTATTCATAAGAAAGTTCTTTATTTACCTGCTTGAACAAAAGGAAGTTTCAAGATGAGAAGCTAACAAGAAATAACCATGAGTGCTGTTGGCCGTGATACTGTTATCTAGATTCAAAGACTAGACTTTGGGTTTTAATGGAATTTCACCTGAACATAACCCTGCAAAGTCATTATTATTAAGCACTGTAACTGATAGACAATGACAAGACTTCATCATTCCTGAAGATCTGAAGTAGAATGAAGACCCAACTGCCAGGAGTGGTTAGAGGGATATCTACCAACGTGAGCAAGTAGGACAAGGAGTCCTATAGAGATGTACTGTCCTCCACTCTACTGGTGACTTCAGCTGTAGATTTTATATTTCAAAACATTTAGAAATGATTCAATAATGCACTCTTGAGAAATAAGGATGTACCATTTAAAAACTTCTCCCAAAACAAAAGTGCTCTTATAAATGCACACATTGCATTGATCATAATTTTGTAATGCTTATGTGCACCCTGCTTCCTCACAGTTCCTCTAGCCACTCTTTTCTGCCCTGTTCTATATCCCTGGGGAGGGGGGTGGGGGGAAGAGGGGAAGAGGAGGAAAGAGAGGTGACCCTTCCTGACAAATCACAAGGATTCTCTTGTTCTCTAGTTTCTACTTGGCTTACCTACAGGGAGGCACTGACAGGATAACCGTGGGTAGAAGGAGAAAGAGATCAGGATACAGTAAAACCTCAATATAATGGACTAATTCTGGCAGGGTGGATGTCTGTTAAAGTTGAAAGTTCCGTTATATAATAAAGTAAGTTTTTGAAACGCGTATGTTAAAAACTTGGCAAATTTGTTGTTTATCTGGGTTCACTCATGTAGACACATTTGTATAATTAAAATTAAGTATGTATAAAAAGTTTGATTTCACAGAAAAGTTTTCTATATGTATTACAGTATTTTTAACTTTATACTGACTAGGTCTGGTAACTGTGTGCATTCACTAGTCATTGCAAGTCAACAAATGCACATGGTTGGGGCATGGCTTGGCACATGTGAGAACATCAGCCTGCAAGCATTAAAATTGTACAGAAAGTTATACCATGCGACAACAGAACCAATTACCTTGAGATTCAGCGTGATCATATCATGCTAATCATTCGCCTAACATTGTTTATGAGCAGTGACTCTTGGATTTAAATATGTAGACAATAGTTGTAGATATGTACAATATCTACATAAATAAATAATATTTATTTATGTTGGTGAAATTACTACAGTGTTTTTTCCCCAACCTATGGCCTATTAGCTAAAATTTGTTAAAAATAATAAATATAATAAAAAATAATTTCTTAATTTAATTATAAACAAATCTTGGTTGAAAGCGTTTTAAAATGAACAGGGTGTTAATTTTCACATGTGAAACACAGACTGGAAATTTTGTGCATTAAATCTGAAGTCCATTAAATGGAGGGTTTACTGTACTTACTCCCCTGCCCCAACCTGGCCTGGCATCTCTTTCCTGGCAGTGGCACCAGGCCTCCATGATTGTGATTTGCAGTTCTCTTTGGTCTCTGCCAACCTCAATTTCCTCCTCTCACCTTTCAGGTCTATGATTGGGAACAGCTTCTAGCTGATGCTAGTCTCAGAGTTTCTTAGCATTTTTTGTTGTTTCCATTAAAATTCCCACATAGAGAAACAGGAACCCTCACTCTTTACAAAATGATACAACCACTTTGGAAGACATTTAGGCAATGTCTTACAAAGTTCAATGTAATCTTACTGTATAATTCTGCAATTGGGGTCCTAGATATTTACTTAAAAGAGTTAAAATCATTTGTCTACAAAAACCTGCATATCAATGTTTATAGCAGTTTTATTCATAATTGCCCCAAATTGGAAGCAACCAAGATGTCCTTCAATAGGTGATGCGTAAACAAACTGCTACATCCAAACAGTGAAGTATTATTCAGCGATGCAAAGAAATGAGCTATCAGGTCATGGAAAGACATGGAGGAAACTTAAATATATATTTGCTAAGTGAAAAAAAGTCAATCTGAAGAGACTATATATGCTAAGATTCCAATTATGTGCCAATTTGGAAAAGTCTACACTGTACAGATAGGAAAAAGATCCATGATGGCGACAGGCAGGGAATAGGGCAGGAGGGATGAGTAAATGGAGTGTAGAGAAGTTTGAGAGCAGTAAAACTATTCTGTATTAGCACAAACAGTGGTAGATACGTGTCATTATGCATTTTTCAAAACTCACAGAGTGTACAGCACCAATGTTGAACCCTAGTGTTAACAATGAACTTTACCTAATAGTGATGTATCTATATTCATCAATTATAACAAATGGACCACGCTGATAGATGTTAATAAAAGAGAAAACTATGCAGGTAGAAAGATATATGGGAACTCTCTTTCCTTTCAGTTAAATTTTTCTGTAAACCTAAACTTTCTCTGAAAGGTGTGTACATATATAATAAAGTGAGTATGTAAAGAGAATATATATAAATCAAAATAGGTATAGATATCTATATATAAAAGAAAGTGAAAACATGCTATCACACCTCTGTGCATAGCTTCATATTAATTTCTCTTTACTTTCCAGGGAAATTGTTTCCTGCTCAGTCCCTTGTTGCTTATAAAATGTATTTTAGAAGCCAGAATACTGGTGGCTCTTCATTTCATCAATGCTAAAAATGTAGTCAACAAGCATATATGTCTTTGTTCCTATGACAATGTCTAGGCTTTAGCACATAAAGAATGATCAAACATCCAGTTTTGCCTGGGACAACCCTGATTCAAACCTGTTTTCCTGATGTAAATATTAACAGAACTCCATTTTATTCTTAAAAGCATCAGAGTTTGAACAATAAGTTATATATATTGTACCTTTAAGCCTTTTTTTGGGAGAAAAGAGGAGTTACAAAGTCTTGTGAATAAAGTTGCGTCGCATTTGCTCCAGTTTGTGTTTGGACACCATCTGGAACAGATAGACTAGACTGAGAACAAAGGTGTGTCAACAAGGACCTGATGTTCCCAAAACAAATGGCATTATCAGATGAAACTATAACCTAGATCTTAAAATGATTTAATGCAGTTTCTGTGGTGAAAATTCAGCTTACATAGTATAAGGACTTGCTAAAGTTGAACCTCAGTTATGTGAGATCCTCAAGAACTTGCACTGTAGGGAGATGGTACAGAGCAACTTTTGGAGGTCCTCTGTGCACTACGTTTACTGCAAATGAGGTACAGAACACACAGGTCTTGCCTCTATACTCTTATATCCACAAGGCAGCCCCAGAAGCCAGTTTTCCAACTTCTAGGACAGGCAACCTCCAAATACCCTTCATTATCACGCATGCATTTAACATACCATCTCAGGTAAGCAAGAAAAATTCCATCTAATAAATAGATAACCAAATCAGTGAAATAATTCATACAATGGTGAGTGCTCTGAAGGGTATTGATAGAAAGTCTGGGCAGGAGAGAGCGAGAGCTGCTCTCAAGATGATAGTTCAGCTGGTTCTGAAAAGGACAGGAAGATAGCCATGTGAAAACTTAGAGGTTCAGCTCATAGCTCCCCGTAAAGGAGTGACAGTGTTAAATGAACAGTGTCCCAAGAGGAATTCTGATGAGTGCTTGAGTGGTTGTTCTTGGTAAGGGGAAAGGAACTCACAATTCCAAGTAATATCTGTGGGTACCCCACACTCTAGAAAAGAATTGCTGGCTTGCTGGCAGTCATTTGTCATTGGTAGTAATTTTCTCCATCATAATGCATCTCCAAAACTAAGCTAAATCATGTTGACCCATCTTCCCTACTCCAAGGCTTTCCCCAGCTTGTTTCAGTTGCTATGGCTGCATAACAAGTGACCCCAAAACCCAGTTGCTTAAAACAACACACACTTAGTTTGGGGCAGGGCTTGTTGGGAAGAGCTCATCTTTGCTGCACTCGGTGTTAACAAGGCATGCTCAAGGGAGGTCCAAAGGCATTCTCATTATATGTCTGGCAGTTGGTACAAACTCTTAGCTGAGACCCTACCCTACATGTAGCCTCTCCATGAGGCCTGAGCTTCCTCGGGTTATAGAAGCTGGTGAGCATGCTGAGCGAGAGAGCCAGGGTGAAGGCTGTATTGCTTTGGATGACCTAGCTTTAGATGACATATAATGTCACTTCAGGAAACTTTACCAGTCACAGCAGTAATGATATCTGTCTAGATTCCAAGGAAGCGAATATAGAGCCATCTGCTTTTGGAAGTCACAAGTGTAGGGACATCTGGATGTATATTAGTGCAGCCTTCTTTGGAAAATATTATCATCCCTGATATTCTATTCTTTGAGCTTCTCATCCCTCTGTTCTTCTACCTTTTCTCTTGTTTCTGTATAACAGAAGCCCAAAAGAGCATGTTGGGCAGCTGCAGAGAATAGAGCATTAGAAGAAACTGAGTGGGGGAAAACCCCCAAATCCTCACTGGTGAGCAGGCAGACAGGAAAGCCTAGCCTCATTTACTAGTAATGTTTGTCCTGTGTCTTTGTGATAAGTGTTGCATTAAAATGAGTCATTGTCCAGTATACACAGAACTGTTTGAAATATATACAAAGGAGATAGTCCCAAAAGGAGGGCGGATAATTAAGATAGTGATATATGTATTTGCCCAATATTTATTAAAGCAGCTAAGAAATTAGAAACAATCCAAATTACCAACAACAAGAAAATAGCTAAGCACATTAAATTATCTTAATATAATATAATGCTTCTTAGTCAATGATGGTGCATATATAATCTGTGTCATTCCATGAAAATGTGTATAAAAATCTTTTAAAAAAGTCATTGTCAAATGAGTTTGGAAAGTGTTTTAAAGAAAGTAAAAGTTTTTATATCCCTATCTTAGCGACTTTAACATGTCTATGTACATTCTCCAAGAGGGTGGCATAGTTTGAAATTTTCCCCCAGTTTGTTTGCCCAGGAAACCCTTTTTGCATGCCATCCTTAGACAGCTCGTGGAGCCGTTTAGGAAATTCCATTTAGCCGGTTTGCCCTAAGAGAGATTATAGTAGCCCCACAGAGTGGGACACTTCATGAGTTTATAAGGGGATGGAAAAATTCCTCTCTTCCAGGCTGACGCTGTGAAAGGAATGCAATGTCTGCTTTTCAACTCTGGGAGAGTGTTGTACCTTCTGGTGCCTGAATGAAATAGCTGAGCTGAGCGTGTTCAATAAATACATTGTTTCTAGTGCACTAGAATTCAAAACCAGAGCCCATTAGCAGGAGTGCTTCAAGGGATTACCACTGACGTCACCTTTCAGGGGAAAGGCTGGTTCATCTACAAATGACTCAGGATGTGACCAATGGTAGGAAGCCCTGCTAGGGAGTAAGGAACCAACTTCAGACTGCCTCATTTGACCAAGTTCATTACCCATGTGTGATGAAATGAGGCGAAGGAGAAAGTCCTCCCAGATCACAGAAACATACATACGAACTGTAGGTTAGAAATCTAGACCAACCTCAGGATGCCAAGATTCCACTTAGAAAAGGAAACACGACTGTGGAAATTAATGAGAAACACAGATATTCCAAGGGAGTTCAGAACCTGGAAATTCGTGAGGCCAAGAAAAGATCTAGAGGGACATGACAGAAGGCAAATTTCATAGGACTTTGCAACATGATATTTGAGTGGAAAGGAGCTTGATTTGGTTTCAGCAGCAGGAGGGAAATCCCCATTTCAAGCACCCCCGAAGGAACATTTTCACTCTTTGCAATCCTGGTGAGGCCTCACCTGGAATACCATCTTGGTATTTGGCGCCTTGTTACAGTCGGCAAGTAGGGACTGCACTCAGATTTCAACAAGACTCAGAAGAATGCCTTTGGGCCTGGGTACGCCAATTAAATAAATCATATCCTTTTGGCCTTTGGGCATCTTAATTTCCAATGATCACATTCAGGAAGACTATGAAAACCCTGGAATATTCTAAAGGAAATGTTCCTGCCCGCAAGTGTATGAAGATTAAAACAGCCAACGAAGGGAGGAGAATACTGCTCTTGGAGAGTGTGCAGTTTTAGCCAGAGATCAGAGAAGACACTCCATACGCAATAAACATTCAATTTTATAAGCAGCCTCTTGTGGACTCTGCTTGGACACATCCTGCCACTGGACACTTCAGATTAGCTGCAGTACTAGAGTGTCTGATGATCTTTCAGAAACCACGAATCCTTCCTGACACTGGCAAGGAAGCTTGGAAATATGAAATACCATGTGTGATTTAATAGCAAAATGATTGTTTAGTGATATTCTTCCTTCTTTCAGTCTGACAAGTAAAAAAATATGTTTACAGAATAGTATGTATGAAACAAGTTATTCATACTTAGGCAAAAGTTTTGGATTTGGGCAAATCCTCACTGTGATCAAGATGTTAAAGGCACTTGCAAAACTTCTAGTATTAATTACAAAACCTAACAAACACTGAAATAATATGATTGCTTCCTTTTCCCCCTCTCTGAGTTCACTTTAAAAGATTTATTTTCAACATCCTAGTTCTATATTGGTCTGACTGTTATCCCTCTTCTGCTTGTGTGCTGGTTCTTCTTCCTTCTCCTCCTCCTCTTCCTTTTCTCCTTCTCTTTCTATGCTTGTCACTTCCCTCTCTCTTCACTTTCTTCTCCCATCTTAGGCTCTACCTTCCTTTTTATTCACTCATTTTGCCTCAGGTTGTTTTCCTTTATCACCGTGGTTATAAACCTCACTTTATAAGCAAGAAATTTCTTCTTCAAAGGAATTTTCTAGCAATTGTCTTCCCATTATGAAATGATCTTGTGCAAAAGAGAAAAATACCTTTTTAGTAGCTTCTTTATGAACTATTTGGTGTTCAGCCTAAATTTGGAAGGAGAAATTGATGTCTATTAATTCATTGGCCTGTATTTTAATATCACTCTTTATAATGTAGGTACTAGGAAGAAGTATAAAAATTGATCTCCTTTTCCCAAAGAGCTTTTTAGCTAGCAGAGTTTATTAAACCCAAATGCGAATGTGATTGGAAGTCTTAAGAACAGGCACAGGTCACAGATATGGTAGCCCGGAGGGTACAGTGTAATATGAAACCTGTTTAGAAATTACCGAACAGGAGGGTCAATCAGTGGTGTTGGGAAAGGTGGCTCATACCAGTGCAGAGGGATTTTAGTATAATGAGAGGTGATGTACATATAAATAACAGTAGACAGTTTGAAATCACACAGAACTGAATTTGAATCCAGGCCTCTCCACACACTGTTTTACCTCAGTTTCTGATCTTTAAAGTGAGATTAATTAATATAACCTACATTTCACTATTGTAAGACCTAATAATAACAAGTTGTAAAAATTAAATTAGATGATGAATGAAAAATTCTTTGCATAGTGTCTGATACTTGTAAAGGTTCTAAAATGTAATGGCTCTTATTAATATTGTCATCACTCTGGAAGCTAGCACATTTATTGAGAAAAAAAAAAGAGTGGCTTTCAAATCATCTTTTAACAATGTATAGCTATTGTTTTCAGAAGGAAATGATGTGATACATAAAAGTATAAATATATAGAGGATGTCCCAAAATATATATATACATACTTTAATAGCTAATAACTCTCTTAATTTTCACTCATTTTTGGGTTTAACTGATTTGAAATAATGGATGAAGCTAGACCAAGCTTTGAACAAAGAAAACTTATCATAAAGTGCCACTAGACTTTTTTATGGATATACATAAAAGATAAACTTTATGGCACAAAACCAACAACTGTCAATGAATTGAGGACACACAAATACTGAATGAAATGATTCTTGATGTTTGCTATTGCATTGCTTTGCATTATCAGCAGGGCCTGGACCAAAACGGTCATCAGTTTGAAAAAAGGAATTGACAAAAGAAATTATTCATTTCTGTAAATTTTTTTGAATTTTTAAAATGTCCTGTATGTTAATCAACACTAAGTTTATAATCATTCAAAGTGTGTATACATTTTTGGGGAACATCCTGTATGTATAAATAAATTGCATTGTTAGTCTCAATTCTCTACCCTTTTCTATAACCATGTTCTCCCCCATATACACAGTGCTCCCCTGTTGCAGGATGCCTATACTCCCCACTCTTGGTATATACTGTGGCTAATGGGAATGGTGATAGTTATGACATAAACATGGTCTTGAAAAGTGCTGTGTGATTGGGTTTGCTTGTTTTTCCCCTCAACCATCCTCATGAGAAGAATATGCCAAGACAGCCCATAGGTGCCAAGAAGAGAATAAGTTAACTGGAGCAGGCATACTCACAATAATCCTTTGGAGACCAGAAGAACTACCCATCCAACTACAATCTAGATCAGCCAGCTCTCCACCAACCTGCAGACACATTTGAATCCATAGAGTATGAATGCAATTTATTATGTAGCACTAGAGGTCTGGTACATGAAAATTCATGCACTGGAGGGGGTCCCTCAGCCCAGCCTTTCCTCCCTCACAGTCTGGGAGCACTCACAGGTGAAAGGCAACCCAGTGATCAGGGGAAGGTGACCCCCCATCACACCTCTGCTACTGCCACTGCCAGAGGCACAAGCCTCAGCCAGCCCTGGTTACCTGAGCCTTGCTGGCCCTGGATGGCTGGGAAGCCACTATCTGAGGCTTGCCTGCACCTACGGGCCAGCTCTCGGTGGCTGGGGGACTGAAGGGAGAGGGGAGGCTCCAGAGGCAGGTGCACAACAAGCCCAGGCCTGCACCCTTGCCATGTGTCTGCCACCACGGCGGGGCTTAGGGGACTGGATGCTACCATCTGTGGCTGTGGGTGCAGCCATCTTTGAGGGCGTGACAGTCAATTATCATATTTCCTCCTTATTGGCTGTGGGCGCTGCCATCTTTATGTCAGTGTGAAGGTCAATTAGCATATTCTCTCTTTATTAGGTAGGATTATTTTGAGTCAGGTATATGCAGATCATGTAGAATAGCTCTTGGCATAGAGTAAGTGCTCAAAAAATAGTGAAAGTTTTAATTTCAAATATTTGAAACAAAGTAAAATAAAAATTAAATCCCCTAGAAGTTATTCTTGAAAATGAGTATGTTTTTCATTATATTTTGACATTTGGAATCAGCCTTTATTGGTATGAAACATTATAGATTAAAGACAGATACTTTAATAGATGTTTCCATAGATTGGTTCTTAAGAATAAATGAAAACACAATTATGTCAAATAGAAGGTGAGAACTAAAGATGTCGACAACTTTAGTAACCTTTGGCTTTAGAATTAATTGTATCATTTTTTCAATAAAACTCTTTTATTTCATCTAATATTTAAACTTGTTTGCAGTAAAGGTTGGGTTTCCGAATTATGCTGAGGGATAAAGGACAAGCAGCTTGATAATAATAGATAGTGTATTCACAGGTGATAACTAATTTAGTATGCCAGATTCCCACTACTGAGTAATGGAAACACTCAAGACTGGAGGACATGAATGTGCTTACGATAAAAATTCTGGTCCTAGCTGGTTTGGCTCAATGAATAGAGCATTGGACTGTGGACTGAAGGATCCAGAGTTCGATTCCGGTCAATGGCACATGCCTGGGTTGTGGGCTTGATTCTCAGTAGGGGGCATGCGGGAGGAAACCAGTCAATGATTCTCTCTCATCATTGATGTTTCTATCTCTCTCTTCCTCTCCCTTCCTCTCTGAAGTCAATAAAATATATTTTTTTAAAAAGATAAAAATTCTGATTGGTTCTGACTGGTCCTCGTTTTATCTTCAGTGTCTCTACCATTCTAAGAGATGCTCATGTTGGGAATTATTTACTCTCTTTGTGTCACCAAAAGTGCATAATAAAAAAAATCCACAGAAATCAGATCACATCACTATTTTTACATTGATTCCCATCCTCTGGCAATCTCTCTAAAAGTTTACTCTCCTGGACAGTTGGAGATTCTGCTAACATAAATCATGTGAACCACCTGTGGGATAAACACTAGGAAGAACCAGGATGAAATACCTGTTATCCAAACCGACCCTTGTTCACAAGTTATGCTTCTTAGGCCTGTTTCCTGGGGCCTGTAACAGGGAGAGTTCACGTGAATTTCTCTTTTCTACTGAAAAATCAGGGAGGTACGAAAGGGGTCAGATATTCTGACATTTGTCTAGCAAGTGAAACCAAGTCAGCCCCTGTCACAATGGACCACACAGAGCCACAGGGAAGGGAAGCTGCTGTTCTTAAACAAAGGCATCATTTCCTGGAGGGTGAAGGGGGAATTTCATCTAAAATTCCCTTAATGGCCCCACAGCAAAGGCAACAACAGTCACTAGTGGTGCCTGGCTCCTTTCATTCTGTCCATTTGTTTACTTTTGATTAACATTTTACATTCTTGTATTTATTTTGGATTATTTTTTTTTTTTTTTTAAATAGAGCCAGCAGCTCCTACACTGGATGCTGACAGGAAAGTAGCGATGGGTATGTTTGATTGGATACCTCTTTGTACAGGGATTGGCACACCAGCAGGTTTTCAGGTTGGTCAGTAACTTCTGAGATGAAATGAGTCTCCCTTCTGCCCTGGTCAGTGTGGCTCAGTTGGTTGGAGCACCATCCTATACACAAAAAGGATGCAGGTTCAGCCCAAACCGGTTTGGCTCAGTGGATAGAGCGTCCACCTGAGAACTGAAGGGTTCCAGGTTCGATTCCGGTCAAGGGCATGTAACTTGGTTGCAGGCACATCCCCAGTAGGGGGTGTGCAAGAGGCAGCTGAGCAATGATTCTCTCTCATCAATGTTTCTAACTCTCTATCCCTCTCTCTTCTTCTCTGTAAAAAATCAATAAAATGTATATAAAAATAAAAAAAAGGATGCAGGTTCAATTTCCTATTAGGGTATATACCCAGTTTGCAGTTCAATCCCCGTTCTGGGTGTGTAAGGGAGGTAACTGATTGAGGCCTCTCTCTCCCCCTCTCTCTTTCTCTCTCTATAACTCTGGTAAAAACATATCCTCAGGTGAGGATTGAAAAAAAGAAGAGTCTCCCTCTCCTGTCACTAAGCGAATTGAAAGCTATGTGGATGTTACCTCTAAGGGAGACCCTGGACTTCACATTGAAGGCTCCAGGCAACTGGATAGACTTCTCTTTTCCTCTGATGCCCTGCTCCAGTTGCATTTGCCGCACAGCATCCTTTCTGGCCGCGTCACTTCTCTGCTTAACCTTCCCAATGGCTTCCCACTGCAGTTAGGCTGAAATCCACACCTGAGGTTGCCCCCCAAGATTCTATGTGACCTGATCCTTGCCTACATCTTTGAACTCACATTCCTAAGCCCACCTCAAGGGCATAGGCTTATGGTTTCTTCTCCTGGAAATATTTCCCCCCATCTTTTAAAACCACATCCCCAATGCCTCCTCTTCGGAGACACTTTCTCATCTTCATCCCTCTTATCTATGTCATTAAGATCATCACATCACCTGCCTTGTTTCCTTTCCAGCACATATTTCTGCCTGTCATTGTCTTAATCATTTACTCATTTGCTTGTTTATTGTCTCTTTTGATAAGCAAAACATAAACTCAAAGATGGTGGGAACATCTGAGATAAATGGCTATATCTTCAGTATTTGAAATAGTCTTGGGCACAAAGTTATCACTCAAAAAAGACTTGTTGAATAAAATAGCAGATACATTCAGTATTAATATATTGAAGCCAGAATGAGTGGTTTCAAGTAGCCTCTTTTTATCTCTACGTTTACTAAAGTCTGTTCTCTGGGCATGTCATGTTGTCCTCCTGATTGTTGGCCACATATGTACCCTTTGTCCAGCTTGCCCTTTGAAACACTTTTTCTTATCATCTCCATCATCCCTCTTGGCCGTCCCAGAGAAGTGAGTGCTTCCTCTATTCTTCTTTAAGTTAGAGCAGTAGTCACCCTGGGTAGTCATGTTTCCTAGAAGCAAAAAAAGTTCTGTTTCTCTGATGATCGAGTGTTCAGCACAAGACTTAACCCCTGGAGAGACTTAATGCCTATTTGTTAAGCCCATGAATCAGGATGTTTTCAAACATGTCAACTTTATTGCCTTTCCATGTTGTACATGAAACGCCCATGACGTCCCACAGGAAAGGCATAAGTCATCAGCCTGATTCTTTTTTTATCTCCCTGTTTAGCCTGGTAATTAACACCCTTAGAAGTGCGTATGTTTTCCCAGGCTGCAGCTGAGGCTTTTGCGTGGTTAATCTCCCTCTGTACTGCTCCAGGAGGGAGGAGGTGTTGGAACCATTACCATACATTTGACAAGGCTGAAGCTAAATTGCTCGACAACACTTGGTCGGTAAATGCTGGGGGCAGGATTTGAACTCAGTCCAGATGGCAGAGCCTTCACTACTAATCTTATAAAGCAAGTTTGATATAAATTCCACCAGCATTTTTTGCCCTTGCAGACTCAGTATGGTTGCCAATATTTTACTCTAAAAGTATGATTAGGTTTCTCCCCTTTATAAAACCACTCTGACCTCATGAAGACCTAATGAACAAATTTTCAACATCCTGTTGCAGCAACCAAGCTCTTCTCCCCAGCACACTTTTCTCACGGTCTTCAACCTGAGCACACTGCTCCAGCTCCTCACAGCCTTTTGCTGGTGGTTAAGAACACCCAATTCTTTCTTTTTTGTGTGTATTTATCTAGTTTTGGTTCTATTCACCTCTCTGGAACCAGTATATTAATATATTTTATGATTTTTTACAGACAGGAAGGGTGGGGGAATAGGGAGTTAGAAACATTGATGAGAGAGAAACATTGATCAGCTGTCCCTGCACGCCTCCTACTGGGGATGTGCCCACAACCAAGGTGCATGCCCTTGATTGGAATTGAACCTGGGAACCTTCAGTCTGCAGGCCAACGCTCTATCCAAGGAGCCAAATTGGCTAGGGCAGCATATATTTTTTATCACCTCTTCTGAGGAGCTGGTTGAGTCCCCTTTATGCATCCATTGCATCATATTTACCACTTAGAATTGTGTATGTTCTTCCTTTCTCTGTCTCTCTTATCAACAAATTCCTAAGATCAAGGTCTGGTTGTTTGTGCCTATCCTAGTATTTAGGACATGTTTCAGAGCATGATACATTCATATACTAGAGGCGTGGTGCTTAAAATTTGTGCACTGGAGGGGGAGGGTATCCCTCAGCCCAGCCTGCACCTTCTCCAATCAGGGACTCCTTGGAGGATGTCCAAATGCTGGTTTAAGCTGGATTCCACAGAGACATTCCTCTCACAATCTGGAACTGCTGGCTCCCAACCACTTGCCTGCCTGCCAGCCTGATCGCCCCCTAACCATTCCCCTGCCAGCCTGATTGCCCCCAACTGCCCTCCCCTGCTGGCATGGTCACACCTAACTTTCTTCCCTTCACTGCAGGCCTGGTCTGCCCCCTCCCCACTCACCCCAACTTCCGTCCCTCTCCTGAAGGCCTAGTTTCCCCTAACTGCCCTCTCCTGCTGGCCTGATCGCACACAACTGCCCTCTCTTGCCAGCCATCTTGTGGCAGCTATCTTGTGATGACATGGGGGCAGCTATCTTGTGACCACATGGGAGTGGCCATCTTGTGCAAGGATGTGATGGTTAATTTGCATATTACCTTTTCATTATATAGGATTCTCAAAAAAAAAAAAAAAACTTGCTAAAAGTAAAGAATGCACCCAACAGAACAGCTAACATGTAAAGGTGAAAAGCACCAAGTGTACAGGCTCTTTGGAATACTGTCTGGACATATCTACTACAGCTGAACGTGCCACATGACTCAGTGTTCTACTCCTGAGTATATAATACTAAAGAAATGGATGTTTTGATCATCAAAAGACTTGCTCAAGAAAATTTATAGTAGCATTATCCACAATAGCCAAATACTGGAAATCGCTCAAATACATTAATAATAGAATGCATAAATAAATTGTGTTATATATGTACAAAGGAATACTCTACAACAATGTGAAGGTACAAACTAGAACTTGAATAACATGGATGAAGGACATGGATGAATATTACAAACAGATCTTTAACCAACAACAGCAACAAGTCATATACAAAAGAATACATCTGCATGACTTCATTTATGTAAAGTTAAGAAATAGCAAAATGAATCTATACAATTAGAAGTCTGGAGAGCAGTTACTACTGTGGAATGAGTAGTGACTAGAAGGAGACACAAGGGGGTTTCCTGGATGCTAGTAATTAACCTGGGATACAGCTATGTTCACGTTGTGAAAGTTAATCAAGCTTTCAAACTTTCTGTGTCCATTTTTAAAAAATATATATCTTATTGATTTTTTACAGAGAGGAAGAGAGAAGGATAGAGAGTTAGAAATATCGATGAGAGAGAAACATCCATCAGCTGCCTCTTGCACATCCCCTACTGGGAATGTGCCAGCAACCAAGGTACATGCCCTGGACTGGAATCAAACCTGGGACCTTTCAGTCTACAGGCTGATGCTCTATCCACTGAGCCAAACCGGTTTTAACTCTGTGTCCATTTTGTACTCAATAAAAAGTAAAGATAGAAAGTATAAGAGGAAAGGAGTAGGGAGAAATGATGGAAGGAAAGAAAGAAAAGGAGAGAAGAAATTTTTAAAATCTATTTTTATTGATTTCAGAGAGGAAGGGAGAAGAGGAGAGAGATAAAAAAACATCATTGATGAGAGAGAATCATCAATTGGCTGCCTCCTGCACACCAACCCCCCCCCCCCACACACACACAAACTGGGTATGGAGCCCCCAACCTGGGCCTGTACCCTGACTGGGAATTGAACTGGGAACTCCTGATTCATAGGTCCAAGAAAAGAATAAATTTTATGAATAAGTAAAGTTAATAAAAAGTTCTGAATTTTTATGAAATCCTAAGTCCCACAATTTACTTCAACTCTTTATTCAGAACCACAAAATCTGCATCTGAGAGAAAAAAAATCCTATTTCATTGGTTTGGGAGTCTTACCAACCGTTGTTTCATATCTCAAATTATATACAAGTAAATTCCCCACATCTTTTAAGCACAGGGTGGTACCTCTGAGGATGGATGTGTACTTATAAGCATCTACCAGGTATCAGGAAGCAACTGAACAATTCTAACTCACTCAGCTTAAAGCATAATTTTACTTGGTTTCCCAGGGGATTTCTGATTGTCAGCTGTACTTGAAGGAAGTGGGTATGAGTAGATACAGACATTTCTCCCTTTGCATGTAGTGGAAATGATAGGGGCACATACCTCCTGCTAAATTGCAGTGACTGGATTTTATTCACAAGTTTAGTATGATAATACACACATTGCAATGGCCACATTTCTTTGTAAGTCACAAGGCTATATTTCTTCCCCATGTCATAGAAGCCAGATTTGAACTGTGTTTGTTGGCTAGGGTAACACGGGAAGATCAAATGCAAGCTGTGTCAGACTGTAGTCCTCTGCTGAGGAAAATTACTCTTTTTTTTTTTTCTTTCCTTTTTTGAAGGCCAGTAAGTGAGAATTGTAGGAGTTATGATGGTGTTGAATTTCAGATCGGGTAAACTGACAAAAAAAGCCCTGCTGTGAATCAGAGTGCTTCATTTTGTATATTTTGGCAGCTCCTTGAAAGCAGAAAGTAAGACTCGGACTGTCAGCCATCGTGTTTGATATTCCTTGATGTTGATATTGGGATATGAAAGAACATTGTGCATGTGTGTGTGTGTGTGTGTGTGTGTGTGTGTCCAGGAGTTATTCCTAATTCGAGGACAGACAGAGAACCACTAAAAGAATCACAGGTCATAAGTTAGCAAGTAAAAATATTTGAATGACATCCCCTAGCTGCTAATCTTTTCTAGAAAGGTACACGCCTTTACTTTTATAGACAGTTAAAAGCAATTGTGCCTGTCCTATATGCTTATAATATGTATAATTATCTTTGTTGTGCATATGAGACTATGTGTTCATATATAAATTCAATTGTCAGCGCCTCATCTATGTGATGGAAACATATTAAGCAATGTTTTATTAGCAGAATGCTCAACAATTGACCTGCCTCTTTTCCCTTGCTGCTTAAACCAAACATTTCTTTTAAGGTATTGAGAATTATTTGGATTCCTTACAGACACAAGATCTATATCTTTTATTTTGTGCTTCAATAATATGCCAAGTCAAAATGATCCTGGGAATTATTTGCCCTTAGTTATTATAAGTTAAATATTAATGTGCATAAATTAAAAAAAAATCCTGTAGATTGGTTCAATTGTAAGGGGATAATACTGAGAGACTTGTGGGAGGAGTGAGTTGCAAGGAGAAGGGGAGAAGGAGATGTTTGGAAGAGAGTCCTTTTAGAATCTGATAAAGACCACAGATCCTTCCTCAGGAAAGAAAGTATATGCATGCATGTAGATATAAATGTTGATGACCATCTTTGTTTGGGTTCCCCCAGAACCAGAGGCAAGGCAAAGGTTTGAGAGCAAGTACTGTACATGGACAGAACAAGGAAGTGTATTGAGGTTGACATGGAGTAAGGGGAACAGGCAGGCAATAAAGTGTGGAAAATGATTTCCACAAAGGTGAGTTAAGCCCCTGAGAAGTTCTGAAAAATGGTGCAACACACACCTCAATATTCTCCCAGCCAAAGACCTCAACGCTTATCAGTCATTGTTTATGAATTCACAGGGGCATATGTTGGCAGTGTGCTGGGCAAGTGGATTCTGGAAGTTCCAGGACAGAACCAAGACAGGTCTTGGCCATGGATAGTCAAGCTGGTGTGCACAGAAATGGTAAAACAGTCAAGAGAGCATGGGTAGATAGACTTCGCTATGGATATAGCTCATGTCCTCTACTCATTTGATCCCCTAAAGGTCACCTGGGACAAGTTTTTTAAATAATTTTCATTGTGGGGAAAGGGGCACCTCAAGGCAAGAGGGCCAATTTGGAGATGACTTCACCTATTAGCATCTTTGAGAAGGGCCAACTTATATGCCCAAGAATAGTTTCAACTTATAAAGTTATTTTAGAAGGAAGGGCTCCAGTGAGTCAGTGAACACCTTCAGAAAGATTGTAAAGAGTCCTGGGGACTCTTTTTAAACTCCTATGACTCACTGTTTTTCATAGAGGCAATCATGTGACCTCTCTTTATGAGAGAGTCTCGATCTAAGGAATGGTATAATAAATGTCTTTATCATTCTGGGGAAGAAGGGTGCCCAAGCGCATGATGCCATGAGACCAGTAGCTTCAACGCCCCTGTATGACACTCTTCCTATTTGTAACTCCCTTACCTCAAGCAATGAGTTGAGTCAACAGGGCAAACCTATCTTAGACTTTAGGAAACTGAGTCTGGAGCATCAGTTGATGTACCGGAATCACCCGGTGAGTCATAGTAGGAATTAGGTGCTAGAACATCTCAATTCCAGGGCATCACCTGGAAATGGGTGTTGTTAATAACAGGCCTGGTCCTCTCAGGAGCCAGAAGGACTTATTCACAACCTGGGACTAGAGTCATCAGGGGAGGTGAGTTAACTTTTTCAGGCCACCATTCCATGACAAATGACAGCCTAAAACCCTAGAAAACAGTAAAATAGTTTGCACTATTTCTGTGTTCACTGCACTAGTGTTGCCAGTTGTCTGATCCATGTTATACTCATGTCATTGGCATGTTTCTTAATTTGGGCATTAATGGACAGAATCAGGAACCCTGCTGAGGTCTCTTGAAATGTTTAAGTGAGTGAAGAAAATGGCAGATTAGCTTTGGCAACATTTGGCAAGTTCTTATCATTTTTTACATACTTTTAAACTTACTGTACAACCCAGAAATCTCCCTCCTGGATATTTATTCAGGAGAAATGAACACTTAATGTTCACACAAAAGCCTTGTGACTATTTACAGAAGCTTTACTCATAATTGCCAAAATCTAGGAACAAGCAACTGGCAAATGGATAACTCATATACCAATAATACATTGTAGTGCATCCAATCAATAGGAAACTATTCAGAATTTAAAAAAAAACACATAAAACTCCTGATACATCCAATAGCATGAGTGAATCTTTAATACATTATATTATGTGAGAAGAGCCAGATACAAAGGCTATGCATGATATAATTCCATTTATATGATATTTTATAAAAAGCAAAACTGTGTAAGGACAGAAAACAGATTAGTGCTTGTCAGGGTCTGGGGATTAGAGAAGAAGTTGACTAGCAATGAGCAGCAGGAGGGATTTTGTGGGACTTTTTGTTTAGTTTTGTTTTGGCTCTTGTTTTTTAATTGAAGGAGTTGTTCTATATCTTAATTATAGTGATGCTACATGACTATATGCATTTGTCAAGTTCACAGAATTATATATTAAAAGGGGTGAATAAATTATACCTCAGTAAACCAGATTCCCCTCCCCCTGGATTAAAAAAGGAAAAACGGTAGCTCCATGCTATGTCATAAAGGTAGTGGTGACATAGGGAGGGAATTGGAGGGAGAAGTGTCATAAAAGCTGTACAGGACTCTGACAATAATATAATAATATGCCGTTATATTATTACATTGCTATATTTTCTCAAAAGCAAAGCCTCTCTCTCCCCCCCCTTCTCCCCCTCCCCCTCTTTGCCACCACTCTCTCTCTCACACACACACAGAATAACAAGCTTTGCAAAGTGCAAACATTTCCATTGCTGCCAAAGGTCAGGCTGAGGATGAAGCTCGAAACCTCGAATTTGTCCAGCTGTCATCCCCCAGTCTCAGTCAAAGCTGTGAATGTCCAGCTCTCTCCCCAGCATACCTACAAATACATCTACTTGGAAAATACTGGCACATAAATTTAGAGAGGTTTAAAGTGGGAACGAATACCTCAACCTACGGGTGGAAAAAACCTGTGCCCTGCTCCTTGTGGCCAACCCAACCTGTTTGAACTGCTAAAAACACTCAGGGCAAAACAAGGAGAGCTGAAAAAAATAAGCTTTTAAGAAAACAGTTCTCTCAATATTCCTAAGTTTAATAGCTCAATATTTAGCATGCGTTTCATAACGCCAGCTTTTTTTGGGGTGGAGGTAGGTAAGGGAAATGGGAATATAGTGAAGAGTTTTCAAAAACACTTGCTATTTGTAAGCCTTCTATTTTTTATGCACCATAATACATGCAGCCTTCTCAGGCATGGGGTCAGGATGTTTCCTTGCAGTGGAATTGAACACTAATGAGGGAAAGTGGGAAACTAGGTTAGGCTACCATGGAAAATATGAAGAGCCCTGAACATGTCAGGCCAGGGTCTGACAATGGTTCCAGGGTTAGTGGAGGGATTCCTTTTCCTTTTCCTTCTTTCCTCCAAGTAGCTATCAGGGTTCCTGATGCTGATAATGAATTATCAGTAGGTCCTGCACCCAAGAAGCTTACAGTCTAGTCGGACAGACAGACAAGCAGATCAATACCCAGGCAAACCAATGACCAGTGGTCACAACAAAGTGAGGCAGGGCTGCTGAGAAGGGGCAGAGAGGTCAGGAAACCGACTGGATTGGAGATTACCCCTGTTCGTCTTTTGGAACCATTGCTAGCTGTGTGGCTTTGGGCAAGCAACCTAACCTCACTACCTCTCACATTTTTCATCTGTCAAGTGGAGATAATAATAGCACCACCCAAAAAGGTGTTTGAGGATTAAATGAGAAACTTATGCAAAGCACTGTGAACGGTGCCCAGCACATAGTAAGTGGTCATGAGTGGTATTAGCTGTGACAGTGATTTCATGGGAGGGGAAGTGGCTGGCCAGAGGCCTCAAAGCACCAGGGATGTTTAAGCTGAGTTTTCAAGGAAAAGTAAGCACAGGTCACATCCCCTAAGCCCCACAGAGTATCTTCTTGTGGGGCTTAGGGGATGTGTCAAGGGGAGATGGATATGAAAAGAGTTGTATGTAGAAAAAAGCCTATGGTAATATGTTTAGGTTAAGACCAGAGTGAGACTTTTTGGGGTACCTGCAGAGTGATGGAACCAAGGTACAAAGCCCCTCCCAAATGTAATGTGACATCAGTCAGTGTTTAACCATAAAGTATGGGCCACATTCCTGATTGACCTTTCCCAAACAGATTGAATGCTTTATTTTGAAATGTTAAATCTCAGATTTCTTCAACAGAAAGTTGCATTGTTGGTGTTGGTGTTGCTAAGAATGCGGAATCTTCCTGTAGGGTCATCCAGGGACCTCAGAGTCAGCTATGGATGGTGTGACTGGGTTTTGGAAGATGAAAATTGAAATGTGGGCAGAAGCCAATTGTGAATGGTTAGTCTTTGGAATCTTCCAGGGAGTCAGACAGGGAAAATTTAGTGAAAATTTTCACACTGATTGAGTGACACGGAAAGGTAACTCTAGTGGCGCTGTGGAATGAGTTTCAGAGGCAGTCCCCATTCAGAAGGGGGGCTATTGGTGGAAAATCAAACTAAATGAGAAGGCTTTTGTTAATACAGAAAGACCCTCAGATCTTAGAGGGACAGAGTCAGGAGTAGGTTGGGAGATCCAATAAGGAGATAAAATGAGAAGAAGCCTGAGACAAATTATTAGGAGGCTATTGAAATATTACCTCATTAACCTTCTTATTTCCCTCTGCTCACATTACTATTAGGCTTCATGCCACCTTGTCCCACTAATATATATAGTGGGAGAGGTGATATATCCATATAGAAACTATTCATCTGGGAAATAATACAATGATGAATAAATAATAATATAAGAATAAACTCTGTATCATATATATGAAATAAGTTGAAAAATATGTACAGCTATTCTTACAGGTTGTTTCATACTTACATCAGCCTGCTCTAAAGCTAGGAACTCACCTCCTTTTTATTGCTTTCGAAGTCCAGAATTGGGGCAGTGAAGAAACAGAAGAGCCAGGTGAGGGTGGGAGCCTTTTGACTCTGTGCACTTAGTGGTGGGGACGGTTGAATCAGCCTTCTGGTCCCATGTGTACTTGGTAAGAATGTTGCAATCTCATCTTAGTTTGGAGCCAAATCTCTGCTTGTTTTTGATATCTAGAATTTCTACTTTGGTTTGCACCCCATGTTTGTTTACTAAGTCACACACACACACACACACACACACACACACACACACTCTTATAAAACAAGAGTGAAATAAGATTCAGGGGAGTGTGGCCACCTAAAGGTTTCAGGATTAGGTAGAAGCTACCAGCAACCTATTGTGTGTGTGATTTGGTGTAGTTTGTTGTTCGTGTTCTTATACAAGATGCATCACCATTTACATTTCTGAAGAGAATTCAATACTTACAAGCCTTCCAAAAAAATCTGTAAGTTCATGTATGGCTATTTAAATTTTTAGGCAAGTTAATCTTTTGAGGCCTCAGTTCCTTCATCTATAAAATGGGAATAAAAATTGCACCTAACTCATAGGGTTATTGTGGGCTTAACTGAACTAATGCATGTGCCATATGCATAGTAAGTGCTAAATAAATGTTAGCAAGTGTTCTTTCTTTTTCTGTTTTTAACTAACACTTCCTCACGGGTTCACAGTCCAGTGTAGAAGCAAACAGAAATCTTTACAACATAATGATAAGTGCTGCAATAGAAGTTAGTGCAAAGAAATGTAGATAAGAGAGTGAACAGGGAGGTGAGGAAGGCTTCACGGAGGAGAAGTGAACTTTGATCCATTTCCTGGAGAAGAAATCTGGTTTCAACTAGTGAGGAAATAAGTCACTGCTCGCTGAGGGAGTAGCCACCGCACCGAAAGGGGCTGATGGTGATGAGCTCACAGGGTCCCATGTGTGGTGGTGGATGGAGGGGAAAGAACATTAGACCCAAGAGTGTACGTCTCCATGTGTTTGTGGATTTCTGTGCCTTCTTCTTTCTGGAAAACTTACATTCCAAAGTTGAACAGAATTACATTATTTTACGGAAAAGGCATATGTAGTATCCCTCCACCCCCCACTTACCCATTTCTACGACATTGAAAACCAATGATATGTCTTCAGGTGAAAGAGCTTCAAATGCAGCCAGACTACATATTATGATATAATTTGCTGTGATGCCATTAACATTGACAGCCATAGTTACCTGGACATTGGCCATGGATTCAGGGCTCCCCAGTCTCCAATGGTCCTATGATAGTAGGGAATATGCTCCTTATGCATGCTTCTTACCACCCAGGCTGATCTAGAAAGAAGGTTCAAGATCTCTGGATTCAGAAAGAACTGGGCTGTCATCCTGGCTCTGCTGCTTATTTTTCATTTGTCCACAGACCCCTTCTCTAGTCCTATCTGCCCCATTCTTGTACCAGGAGGCTGACCTCTCTGGACTATACTCCAGGCTCCTTCCCCTCTAGCTTTGCTTGAGTTCAAGCAATGAGAGGGGTTAGCAGGATGTAGGAAGGCAAAAAGAAAGAAAGAAAGAGAGAGAGAGAGAGAGAGAGAGAGAGAGAGAGAGAGAGAGAGAGAGAGAGAGAGAGAGAGAGAGACATCCCAGATTCTTTCTGGTTCTGGTGGTGGCTGTGTTCCTCAGTGGCTACAGCTCTTGCCAGGTGGCTCTTCTTGGCTCCTGCCCTCCCCTGGCTCCCGTGACACCCATTTCCTCCCCAGGCCCCCTTCAGCTCCCTGCTGTTGCTAGTCCCATGCCTGGTAACCATCCCCTGTTGGTTCTTTTAGTTCTGCCCATGCCTCCAGAAAGAGCCCCTTTATTAAATTATTCTCAGCTAAATCCTTTCGAACATGTCATCTCTTTTCTGCTGAGACTTTGACCACATCAACTCTGTACTAGTTGTACATGACTTTATTCAAGGGCCTTACCCTCTTGGAATCTCAGGTTCCCTGTTTGCTAAATCATATTCATAATGTTCTCTGCCTCATAAGGTTGTTTGGAGGAAACAATGAGATCATATGTTTTGATATAATATTTTTAAAACTCTAGTATGTTTTAAAATGTTGCCTGACACACAGAAGGCCCTCAATAAATATTAGCTACTATTGCTATTGCAACTATTACCAAAATTATCACTATTAATATTCAGTAGGATTGAGGGATGGCAGATCTGGAAAGCACCTGGGGCATTGCCAACAACAACCCCATTATTTTATATTTGAGGAAACTGAGGCCCAGCTGCCTGCCCAAATTCACAGAGCTAATTAGTGGCAGAGCCGAGGATAGCATCGGTTGACATTGAAAGAAGGCCAGCTGTGTTGACATCAATTCTATGTAACTTCTTTAATAAAAATGTTGATCCCTTCAGTGACGTCACCCACTTGTTTTAGAAATGAGTTACATAAGCCTGACTGCCTCCACTAACACTTTATTTGCTCCCTCTGAGAAGAGCATCACACTGTCCCAAAATAAGCAAGAATTCAAGAGAAAACCCCTGTTTCACTGCTCCTGCTTCCCGCTGCTGACTCATTTAGTCCTGGGCCTCTGAGCTGTCGCACATCAATCACCCATCCTCAGAAGAGCACGCTGGCGGGTGTCGTCACAGGCTCGGGCGCTGCCCATGCAGGAGCTGGGCGGTGGCACCGCCCAGAGGCTCCCGGGGCACCGCGGAGGGAGGCCACCTTCTGCCGCCGGTACCCACCTACTGATCACTTCCAGCTGCTGCCCGTTTGCTTTTTAGAAGCCACGTCAGGACATGCTGGTCAACGCAGAACCCAGCAGACATGCCTTTTAACCAAACGTTTTTGAAAGAACTAGATAAAAAGTGAACCTGTGCTCTATAATCCTATTACTGGCATTCAGATCTCCCGAAGTTTCAGAGACACGGACATTTCAGCTTGGTGATGCCCGCTCCCAGGGCTCATGGGACTTTCCCTTCACATATAAATGCTTCATGATCTTTCCCCTTCAAACAGTAATAAACTTTAAATCACCCTCTTCCCTTTACTCTCAAGCATGCTCTGCGCCCAGCCGGCGTGTCTGCCAGTGCCGAGCTGACCCAACCAGGTCTTATTGCACAGAAAGCCTGTGTTTGTGAGATGCCTCAATAAGTGGTTGATTCAGGGGGAAAATATTAGTCGAACCATTTGTTTCACTGAATTAAGGAATCAGTTTGGGTAAAGCAGAGGAGCTGGTGGGCCCGAGGGGGCAGAGCTGTGTGTCCTGGGATGATCTCTCCGTTTTCAGTACAAAAGGAGCGCTGGGCCCTCCAGCGATCCTGTGGGGAGCACTATGGCTGAAGGCTACATTTCTCCTAGCGGCTGTTCTGCACATTTTCAGTGGAGATCTGAGCCCCTTCTCAGATCTCCTGCCACCTGCAACCCAGCCGCAAGCAGTCTTCATCTTATCATGCTAGAAAGACTGAGCTTTCTCTTCTTTCTTTCCTTATTTGTCATGTGATCTTTTAAAGCAACACTTTTTTTAAACATCCCCCCCACCAAAAAAAAAAAAAAAAAAAACATTGGGGGACATTTGCTGAAGCATCTAAAGGGCAGGGATGAAGAGAAAGCTAAATAATAATAATAATAATAATAATAATAATAATGTGAAAATCAATGTGAGAATTTCAAAAGTGGCCCTGGCCATTGTGCTTAATGGTTACAGCATTGGCCCATGCACCAAAGGGTCTTGGGTTCAATTCTCTGTCAAGGGCATGTACCTGGATTGCAGGTTCAATCCCCAACCCCCATCAGGGCAGGTGTGGAAAGCAACCAATTGGTGTATCTCTCTCACATGAATGTTTTCCTCCCTCCCTCTTTCCCTCCCTTCCTCCCTTCCTTCCTCTCTCCTCCCTCCTCCCTCCTTCCCTTCCTCTGTTCTCTGCCTTCTTTCTGAAAAGCAATAGGAATGATATCCTCATGAGAGTATTAAAAAAGTTTTTTTTTAGAAATGGAGGAAAGAAACAATCTCTAAGATGCCTACTGTGTGTCATGCATTTCACTGCATTCATTTAATTGTTATAGTAGTAACCCTGAAGCTCTGTGCTATCAGAGCACCAATGTTTAGTGGTGTAGGTTGTTTTATAGTATTAATATGTCACAATGAAGCACTCACTGACCATCCTAAAAATAGACCCAGAAATCTTGCACAGACCTAGTGTGGGCTGCTGCTGGTGGTGTGGCGTGTTTGGGGATGTGTGGGTCTGGATCCTTCCACCCTTCCCCCACCAGCACCACCTGAAGTGCCATTATTAACCCCTTGGAAGCCCATATCCCACATTCAACATGAAGGCCATGCAGGAGGTCCTGCTGCAGCTCAGAGTATTCTGTGCCACACCATTCTTTTCCTTGGGCTGCCAAATAGTGATTTAGAAGCTTTTACACTCTGGTGCTGTTTTGCTGTTTCATGTTGCTATGCCCAAGGCATTTTATATTCAAAGGGAGAAAAGAAGACAGGAGAAAAATCAATTCTAATTTCAGCAAGGCATGGCCTTTGGGGAAAGCTAAACGTTAAAAGTATTTGAGTGGTAGTGTCTTATGGTTAAGTTCAATGCCCCATTTCAGAGATGAAAAAATGGAGGCCCAGGCAACTCAAGTAGCTTGTTCAAAGTCACAAGGACTGGCCTGTCTCCTGCATTTTTCTTCTGTACCGGAAGCTTGTGTTCTCTCCATCCCCACCAGCAGAAACTCCCTCTGCGACTTTGGAAAAGTCACACGATGCCTCTGTATGTCTCCCAGATGCCACCTCTGCCATTCTTTGTCCTTCTCTGTGTCCAGGGAGCTAGGACCCCTTTCTTTGTCCCTAGCTTTCAGCTGATGCCAGAGCAAGGCTGGAGTATTTATTCTTCATGTTCTTTCAGGTCAAGTTATGGTTTTGTCAGTGGCTCTGCTCCTCAGGAATGGCCATGGCCATGGCTCCAGTCATTTGGCCTTCCTCCATGGCTGTGATCCATACTGGGTACCAGTCACACAAATCTTCCCTTCCACTCTAAGTCTGCAACTAGTGAAGGCTCCCACTCCCACTAGTCCTGGGATGGCTGTTCCAGCTATTTCTTCATCCTGTCCACTCCTCTGTATGCAGACCCATTATCCAAGTCTTCTCCATTAAACCAGTTTAATGGGCTGGGGGCTTCTTGCCAGGCTGAAAGATACACTTATGGCAGAGTTTTTTCCTTTGAGAAATGGAGATAAAAACTGTCTACTTGGGGGTTTGACAAGCATCAAGGTCATGTGTGTACCCATGACACCTCTGGGCTGAGTCTTCCTGTGTTCATTCTGAAGGCAGGACCTTACAAAATGAATTCCTTGGTCTAGACATACATCCATGAGACACACCACATTCCGGTTTTATACCCCAGGCAGCTGCTAGCACTGATCAGCAAAGGATGCCCTGCCTCTCCTGTCTCCACCTTTTACTTGAAAGACAAACCAGAGTGACTCATTGGTGGCCTAATGCAGCAAAGAAGGGAAACAAGTTCTTAACAAGTGGGGTGTCACCAACTACGCTCCATTTAGAGTCCTGAGCCCGGGAGCCAGGATAGGCCTTGGGGAAAAGACAAAAGGGGGAAGTCCACCCCTTGGGCCCTGCTCCACATTCCCCATCTGCTCTGCCAGTCTTCACCCTGTGACAGCTGCTTCTCCCTCTGCCTCATCTCTAGAATACTATCTGCATTCATTTCATTGTTATAGTAGTGACTCTGGAAGCTTTGTGCTACCAGAGCACCTCAGTCTTCCAAGGACTTCACCAAAGACAACCCCACACCCTTTCATGTCAGCCAATTAAACTCAGTAAAATGCCATTGACATTTATGGATGCTAACCATTCTATCAAGGAGGGGAAGACCACTCTATCAAGGTAAGGGGAAGACAAAAAACAATCAATATGTTGTTATTTAATCTGTGCCAACAAATACCATTGTGATCATCTGTGAAATTACCTGATTAAGATAAACATTCCATTCAGTCTGCTAATCAGAGAGGGCCCTTCTAGTTGGTTCTGGCTGTGTTTTGTTGTAGCTTTTATCATCATCTCTCTCTCCCTCTCTTTCTCTCTCTCAAGTGGTCAAGAGTGTGGATTTTGGAGCAGTGTGGCCTGTGTTCAAAACTCAGCTCAACCACATTGTTGCTCTGTGAGTTTAAGGAGGTACTTCACCTCTCTGTCCAGTGTTTGAGAAAACTGATTGTGCGTAACTCTTTCCAACTCTGCAGTTACCAATAGCAGGTTAGTGGGTTTAAAAGCTCCCATGACATAGTGAAGATGTAACCCATAGAAACTGGCAAATGTTACATGTTGAGACTTTTTTTTTGCCCTGAGAGTCAGTTGTTGACAGATACCAGCACACTACTACCTCTTTCCCTATATATATTTTTGCCTCTAGAACTAAACAGTTCTACTTCATTGGGTTGCTGTAAGGATTAAATGATATTGAAGACATCCCTGTCACATGGTGTTTGCTACCTATATATGACTAGGTATGATGATTATTGTCATAGGCAGTGGAGTTTTTCCTTGTGATTTCTTTGGGTAATGACTCAGCAACCAGGCATTCTGGAAGTTGCAGGCTGCCCTGGCCAAGAGGGATGAAGTTCCTTCCATGTCCCTATCTGAAATCCGCTAAGACGCCGTTTTCTAAAAATAAATAAATAAATAAATAAAATAAAACAAAACAAAAAAGTCATTCTTTGCTTGGGAATGACTCAGCTTCCTTTTAGGGAGGCACTGCTCTGCTCCCCAGGAATCCACAGTGATTAGTGAAAGAAGGAATAGCCCTCCTGATTCCTGATTCCTACCCCAGCAATCATCAGGCCTCTGGGGAAAGAAGAAGCTTGTTGATTAGGTGCTGCCCTGCAAAAACCACCAGCACAGGTGCCCAACCATTTCACCCTTGAGAAGCTGGGGTTGAGTTTCTGGGGTTCCTGGGGTTGGGAGGGTTCAGGACATACTGCAGGGTAATAGGAAGGACATGGGGTGAGAAAAAGGTTCCTGCCAAGTTGCGGAGAGACACATGATAGCTCAACTGGGAATGGAGAGTCAGGTTTAATATTGTTTCTGCTCCACACTTAATAATTGAGGTCAATGGTTTATCAAGTCGTCACTGAGGGCCACAGGGAGGCCAGGCATCTGAGTGCAGAAAGGCAGGAGTGAAGGCTGAGACTGCGGGAAATATAATCAGAGATTAGAGCACTAACCATTACCTGCCGATCCGATGGGGAGGCATTCCAAAGACCTGTGGCCCTTGGCTTTTCACTGTGTCCAAACTCTCACTCTTATATTAGCTCCTGAAGAAATTTAGAAACATGTGCCTTCCCACCAAGTTAAGGCAAAGTTGTCCGAAAGACAAATCTCACATGGTACAGAGGCTCTCATCTGATCAGTTGCCATCTGTGGTCCACATCTGGAAGCAGGATCCAGAAACTGCACAGTGGATGCTCCTGCTCCCTTTAGATGAGATGAGTATACAAAGAAAAGTGGAAAAAGACTTGATCAAAGGTATGCCTTCGGTGCAGTAGGCAATCAAAGTGAGGACCCTAGGAAGTCAGAGGTTGTGTCTTGGGGAAATAAAGTGCTGGGTGCAGAGAGGGCAAATCTAGGCAGGAGCCTGGCCAATATGCAAAATGCAAGCTTAAGGCCATCGTGGGGCCCGCAGGAAGCACGAGGGACACAGCTGCTTGGTGGACCTTTTCCCCTATGCTAACTGATGAGTTAGAAGGCCCAACAGGAAAGAAACTTCTGATAGCAAATGGGTCAAAAACGGGAAGGGCACTCGGAGGGCAGTAACCATGATGCAGCTCTGTGGCCTTGTCGGCAGCAGGCAGAGTGTATTTTTGGCTTGTGGATCTCGTGAGCAGAGAGAAATCAGGAAAGGGAAGCTGAGCATTTTAATCCTATGTAGACCATGGACTAATCCTACCCTATTTAGTGCTTCTAACTAAGAAGCTGCAAAAGACTTTTTGACAGCCTTAAAACTGCAGACATTAGTAGGTAGATGTCCTGAGTGAAGAGTGATTCATCCATCATCCACTCTGCCTATAACATGCTTCCAACTCTTCCCAAGAAGTATCAGTGATCAGAAGTGCTCACACTAATGCTTTAATGTAGCTTTTATCATCATCTCTCTCTCCCTCTCTTTCTCTCTCTCCCTCCCTCTCAAAATCCCACCCTTTCTCTCAGAAAGACATATGCCATTGGACCAGAGGTTTTGAATCTTCTAGAGATCACTATAGCTTGCAGGAGAGAAGCAATCTTTCCTCCACCAAGTAAATATCTATCGGGCACACTAAATGTCAGGTATATGCCTCACACCGAGAAGCAGTGATCAGGTGCAAGACCCAGAGGGGGTCCTCCCATTTGTATTACCTTGTGTCTGGCTTTGCCAGTAGACTTTAAAACCTGTCACCATAATTTCCTGAACCCAGCTCTTTCTTTTTTTCTCCCTTGCACTCTGAAAAAGCAAAGTAAATTCAAATCCAAGGTGTGGGGTATAGAAGTTTCTTTTCTAAGGACTCCTTCTGTATTTTTTGCCCCCGTGACCTGCCACCCACTCCACTTTGAATCAACACCTAGGAAATATTATTTTTTTCATTTGTGAAATGATAAAAGCTCCTGGATCATACCTGTGAGATCATATGAGGAATTAATGAATCAATGCATAGGAAAAGTACTTATATAGTGCTTGACACATAGAAAGCAGTTAGTAAATTTTAGGTATTATTGTTGTCAATGTTATTTAAAACTGACCAGAAATTATTGGGCATAGGTCTGGGACAATATAGTCAGGGGCCAGTTCACACATATATTGCTGAAGGTTTGAAGAAAGGTAACTTCCTCCTCAGAAGATTTGCTTATTTCTGGGAGACAGTTCTATTGGATCCTGACAAACTTCAGTGAATATTTGCTTTTAGTTTTTTTCACAAATCTATCCCATATGCCTGTGTTGGAAGGTGAAGATGGTACAGTTTTCATTTTGAGAGAAAGAAAGGAAGGATGAGAATGTACAAAGGAACAAATGGATTTTTTTTTGGTGAATAATGTCTTCTCTTGGTCTTATAACATGTGGCAAGATTTTTATTTCATTATAGAATTTTCAGTTGCTTTTCTCCTTTTAAAGTGCACCTTCAGAGGAAACAAATCTTTCTATTGACATTGAACATGAGTCATAAAAGAAGTGCTTTCCTTTTGAGGGATTTTTTCAGTTGTGTGTGTTTTTTTTCCCCCTTATTGAGTTTTAGCAACAGGAAAATATGGACTTTCAGCATCCGCAGGGATATGAAAAAATGGAAACATACGTCCCCTGTTTATCCATTACTGCAGAGCATGAGAAAACTCACAAATCACTCATAGACTTTCTAGAAAGTTTGATTCTCAAATAGCCTCTTGCTCCCTTTATTTTTCTAAAACCAAATGGGTATTAATGTTTCAAAAAAGTGAGGTTGATAAAAAGCAGTTGATGGAAGGTCCATATTGAATATGGGTCAATTATTTTTATTGCAGAAACACTAGAGAGTGGTTGAGAGACGAATCCATGTGCCCGGAAGCCTGCCCGCACCTGCACATGTTCCTTGGCCTGCAGTGCCAAAGAGGCCAGCATTCTGGCAATTGATTGGAAATCCCTCCTCACCTTCTTTCAGCCATGGTCACATGTGTGCAAATGCAAATTAGCAGCTGGGCACACACAGTCAATAACATATGAGTTAAAGATATTTATCAACCCTTTGGAAAATTAGGTGTCTTATTCAACTTTGTTAGGAATGCAAATCAACTTTTAGAATCATTCAGCGGGTTCCCAAAGGGTCTTTGAATATATTTTGACAAAGTCAAAAATTCTGTTTTGTATCCTCAGCACCTCCAGAATCAGTTAAGGATGAGTAGAGACATGACAAACACTGTAGGATGAAGGGGGCTCCATCAGCAGCTCAGGTGCCCAATTCCATTAGTATGCTCAGCTGTCATGGCCAAGGTGCCTGCCTTCAATTAAAGCAGTTGTCCCCTGAAGAGGTAACACAATTTGGCTCCCCTGGCTCTCCATTTCCTCCTCTGCAAATTAAGGGATTGGACATTATCTGGTTATTTCCAGTTCAGTGAAGGAGAGAGGTCAAAGCCATGTTTTGCTGCGAAGGGATTTCTTTTCTTCTGTGTAAGATAACTAGTTTTTAGGGTCCCTACTTTTTAAAGTTTTTCTCCTGTTGTTCCTTCTTTTTCATCGTTTTCTACTTATAGTTACCCACCAGAAAATATACGAAGGAAAGGGAAAAACACATTTCCTGCCCTAATTCTGTCTTTAATGTACCCCCCAAAAGACCGCATCATAGAAAGGCTATTCAGATGCTCAGTTCCTTGTGGGTTTCTATTTTTATTGCTTTCTCTGACTTACATGCTCATGTTTATTTCAACTTTGCATTTAATTTCTTTTACTCTCTCAGATAAGGTGAAGAATAATGCTAATATGTGTTTTTTTGGCAGGGCATTACCTCAAAGCACCCAGTTTCCCCCGAGATGTCTTGCTCCAGCCATCTTGCAGCATGACTATTTTAACTCCTTCATGGGACTATTAATCATATGCCTAGAGGAAATAGATAAACCTTGAGACAATTTAGCTCAGCAAGTGTTTACTCATCTCCCATGTGCCTGGCTCCAATGCTAGGTTTACGAAGGATACAAAGTGAGCATGTCAGGGGCTCCGATGGAGGAGGCAGGAGAACCTGAGTGAGAGTTTACTTTTGCACAAGGTTAGGAAAGAAAGGCCCAAAGTGCTTAAAGGTTTAAGCAACAAAGAGATTATGTACATATATGTGGAGGTAATATGTTTGCCAAAGTCTTTGGGGTTTAACAAAGTAAAGCCTTTTCATATCCTTGAATGTTGGGTATGCAATTCAAATCTCCCTCTCTTGGCAATGGGGTGTGTTGGAAGACTTGTACGCCAGGAACCATGACCCCGCTGGTGCATTGGGGAAGATGAATCTGGCAGGAGTATTCACAGTGGTTGGTTGGTGGAGGGCAGTGGGATGGGATCTGAAAGGAGCCTTCTCGGAGTCCTGCTCCTGGTTGTAATGCTCCTTTGCCAATCCCCACTCCGTGTGGTTGGAGCAGCTCACAGCTATAAAAACGTGTTGACCCAAGAGGTTTAATATTAACCAAAGTTATAGTCAAAGTCAATTTGGAGGATTCAAGAAAAAATCTGATGCTAATAGAGAAATAGAAGTCAATATTTGTAATGTGAGTCACAGGCTCGAAATAGAAAAGTAAAACACATCACTGCTGCAGCTCCCCGAGGGCTGTGGGTTCCCCCAGGGCAGCAGATCTGTGAACCACGCTTGACTACCCTCTAGGGCTATTTTAACATTTCCTCTGGCCCCTTCCTCTAATTCCTAAATTCCAGAGCATGATATTCTAGTGGAATTTACCAGATAGCCAACCCCAATGAAGTCCTGGCTTGTTTTGAGAGGGTCAATGGAAAAAGATTTTTCCTCCCAGCTGTGTGTAACCTTTCTCTCTAGTGATGTGACATGGAACTAACTTATCATGATTTTATTTTAACACTTCATTCCATAGTGGTTATCATTAAGTCCTAATCTCTGCCTGTTGCCTATTTTGGAAAGTGAAGAGAAGATACCGGAAACAAATATATTCTGATATTTTTATATATATTTTATATGGATTTTTATAGAATAATACATATTTCTGACATCAGTGCTGCAACTGGGGATCTTATCTGAGACCTGAAAAAACCACAACTGTGGGGGCCCCGACCGTTTCAGACAGGCGGATTCCACAGAAAGGAGAGAGAGATCTACATAACCTGACATCCTGAAAAGAGAGACAGAGAAATAGAATAATACGTATTTCTGCTTTCTCAAAGGTTTGCTATATCAACACCCAAAAGGGAGGGTGTTTTCCATGGAAGAGGTCAGACAGATTGAGAAGCTTCTGGAATATTTTTATTTTTTTATATATAAGATGATCTTTCTGAGGATTGATCTGGTTTTATTCTGGCTCTGATATTAATCCCAGACTGAGACTTGAGTGTCCTTTACTGAAAAAGTCTGGAAAACTAGAGGATTAATGAGGATGGAAGAAAAGGAGAGCATAATTCACATTTATGTGAGTGAGATATAGCAAGCCTACCCTATGAATAGACATTACTTTCTTAACACAGTGGCTTAGCCAGTTCATGGTGCGTAATATGCAACAAGAAAGGCTTAAATTAGTTGCACTTTATCCAATATATTGGAGTGTCTTGGATCCAGATAACATCTTATCATTAGTGCCCACAGGAAAAACAACTCATTCAAAACTGAGTCTTCAAGAGCTACAGTGGGTTTGATTATAGTCTGATATTTCAGCCCAGACTGTCCTTAAAATGAATCCTCTGGAAGGCATGAAAAATAGATGTGTTATACTCGTACTCCCCTGCCTTCTTTTTATTTGGTTTTCAGGAAGTTATAAAGGTCAGCTTGGACAATATCTGCTTCAATGACGTGTTTATGTTAACTGGTTATGAGATTAAAGATGATCAGACAAGGAAGAAACAGCAAATGGTGATGATGGATGGGTCCAGGGCAGGGTTGACTGGCAATTGATGACCAAAGCTGGGCAAGTAGCTTCAATGCTCTGTCTCTGAATAAAATATTTTTTCTTCTTCCTATCCAGACCTGGTCAAGATTGGGTGGTTTATCATAAGTCACTGATCCCTGACCCAACATCTGCTTCTTCATCAGCACGATGGTCACAACCACCTCTCACTCCCAGCATGTTTGAAGAACTAATTAATGCTTATGAGGTGTTTTGAGATCACTGATAAAAGGCACTCTACCTGCCCAGGGTGTTATTATATTATTTTATTTTCCTCTTCATGGTTAGGATTGAGCCAGTGATAATCTAGAAATGAGAAAATTTGTTAAATGTGAGTGTGAAGGCCATCCTAACAATTGGATTTCTATTGGACTAGACATTGCACTTGAAACACACACACACACACACACACACACACACACACACACACACACATATATATATATATATATATATATATATATATATATATATAGAGAGAGAGAGAGAGAGAGAGAGAGAGAGAGAGAGAGAGAGAGAGAGAGAGATGCTGAGCTATGCTTGGGAAATCTCAACTGCTTTCAGATTTAACTATCAGGCTACATTTTGTGACTCTTCTTAGACCTCCCTTGAAATGGTAAATCATTAAGAGCACAGCGTCTGCACACATTGCCCATAAAAATGAACTTAGTACTTGGCTTCAGAAATGCCCAAACTACACATGACCTTGTGCAGAGTTGTTTCTGTTCCCCTAGAAGATTGTGTGACAGTCATTAAAATCCTCCACGATAGGATCCTCCTCTTACAAAACTCAGAACTATGATGCATGTGAGGTGAAGATTAAGAGGGATTTTTTTCCCTCCAAAGAAAGGGCACTGGCCTGAAAGCTTGATGGTTATTATAGGATACTTCCATCAGTTGTTTCGAAAGAAAGGTGGAGATGACCAAAGGGCAGGAGGTCACCTACGTAATAAGATCCATGTGAGACATTAATTAGAATGGAATGCCGAGGGAGAATGCATATGTCCTGACCACGTAATTCCCATTAAAATTGCTCTAAGTTGATCTTCATCTTCCTTGAGATTTTCCAAAAGGCCACATCCCATCTCCTCTGGAATTCTTTATAAATTCATGGATGCTAAAGCTCATGGGATCAACGAATGTTTCAAAATGAATACAAAATGTTATCTCCCTTTACTTTTTTTTCTTGGGGATATAGTTTATCCTTATTTCACTATATTACTATCATGGTGTGTGACTTTTAGGAACCACTGTGCCATGTGGACTAGTATAGAGGAGTCATGTGTATTTGAATAAAATATGAATGATATTTATATGCAGTATAGATTTGTCTCTACGTGCAGATTAGCATATTATTTTAAGATAATATTTGTGTTTTCCTTGATGCCACATCCTGTTTTGTTTTTATTGTCCTGTAATCCTTATCCAATCACAACTGCTCAACCAAAGTCTGAAGTTGCGTACAAAGTTTATGACCTTTTACTCACTCGGATATTCAAAAAGCATCCTATGGGGTGTGTCTATCATGGCCCTTCTCAGTAGAGAGCAAAGATCATTCCTTGGAATTTGGCCTAAGGTTTAAGGGGGAGGGAATGGGGACAAAGGCTTAGTGTCAAGGTGGGATCAAATGCATACATTCTAATCAGTTTTCATTTTCCATTCTACATCCCTTCATGCTACATGCCACATAGGTATTTTAACCAAGAGGAAGACGTTAGGAAAAGGACAGGCTATCTCTGGAACAGGGAAGAGACAGACAAAGCCAAGGAAAATAGCACTTAAACTCTGAGCTGAGAGATTAAGTTGAGGAAGACCCAATGGCACATGGTCATACAAATGTCTGCAGGGTGACCCAGACTGAAGATCAGGGCAGGAGATAGGGAGGGAGAAAGGAGTCACTTCTCACAACAGTTCTATTAGGTATTGGTCTGAAGGTCTTTGGAAATCAATAGCTTCCAGCTCCCCCTCTGCTACATGAACAGTGATTGTGCCATGAGCAAGTACACCCAGGGTATGCTCCAGGCCATGACTTGAGTGGGTTCAGATTAGCTAAGGCATATTAGTTAGGTGCCTGGTCTGGTACTGATAGAAACAGAGATTGGGCCGGGCAAGAACTTAGGGATCACCTTACATAACAGCCTTACAGAGAGCAGCAGTTTCTAGTGGTCCCGACAACAGGGCCTACAGAGACAACAGCTCACAACTTCTCCTAAGTCTGTCCATGTTTGTTACCTCTCTCATCAAAAGGGAGAATCTGTTTCCTCACCTCTTTAGTCTGGGCTGACCTGGGGATTCACTCTAATCAGTTGAATGCTGCAGGAGGCATATTCTGGGACTTCCAAACTCAGGCTTTAAGAGACTTTATAATTTCACCTTTAACTCTCCGAATTCTAAAAAATAGAAATATAAAAATGCCAGGCTATCCTGCTGGAGGAAAGAGAGAGCAGGTGGAGACAGAAGTGCTGGAGGATGAGAAACCATATGGAGGTCCTTTGAGGAGAGGCCGAGAGGAGGAGAACCAAGGCGACCCAGCAGACATTTAGCATCAGGCCCTCTTGGGTCCTCCAGCCTAACCCAGCCAACAGCTGAGTGCAGCTGCGTGAATGAGTCCAGCCACATCACATGAAGCAGAGACAAGCTGTCCCACTGAGCCCTGCCTGAATTCCTAACCCACAGAATCATGAGCAATAAAATGATGGCCCTGTTATACCACTATGTTGTAGGTTACTGCAGCAGTGTCCAAGTGGCCCTGGAAACTCAGGCAGGATTTAAGATTTGTAACTTCTCACATGAGTTAAGTGAGGTTTGGAAGTGGGAGATTTAGGCAGAAATGTGCCAGCAGTGTGGTCTTTCTGGTTTATAATGAAATCCTAGAGTTCCCAAAGTACAGCTCTTTGCAGAGAAGACTTAAAAATCCAGAGTATAAAGGCAGAAGAAGCCTTTAGTAAAATTGTGTAGTGCTATGGAGGTCAAGGCATTCATCTCTTCTCCCCCCGCGCACCCGCCCCCCGGCCTCTTTTCTGTAGATGAAATTTATAATAGGCCACCTGTCTTGGTCACAACTGGTGAGGGTGGCTGTGCAGACTGGATGTTGGGGAAGCTAATGGGGTTATCTAAACCAGCTAGTGCTTTTCAGAAAACCAGCTCATGTGCCCACCATTCAGTTGAAAGTTGAAGAGAAGCCCATCCCTACCAACCAGACAGTAAGAAGGTTTAGGGCTAGACAAAAAGATATAAAACATAAGCCATTTGCAAAAATCTACCATCTTGGGTTGTGCTTTTATTATTTATCTTCCTCTCAGAGCTTCTCATGGTATTAATGCTAATCAGATCCCTCTAGCCAAAGCATACCAGGTGATGGGATGGGAAAGCCATTTCAGGTTCTGCTGACCTCTGGGACAGGAATTCAAACCCAAGTGCAAACCCTACAGCCCTGTTTACCAGCATAAAAGGTCACAGAGCTACATGGGTTTGTATATAATTCTGATTTCCACACATTATTTTACAAGCAGATATATATCCTCAGTGTCTCAGTGAATATGAAAATACCTAAATATTCAGGTAGCATATAATGAATCTTTATTACGTGAGCCCCAAGCTAAGCCAATTGTGGAATGATAGAGATGACTTCTTGACATGTTGGCTTGGGCACAGCATGGTAGCTCTTAATTTGCTTTTGTTGGGTGTACTATTTCTAATAGGTTTTGTTATCTCCATGCTTTGTGTTGAATTTCTCAGAGATGTGGAGAAATTGAGGCAAGAGTAAAAATTATATCATGAATTCAATCATGGAAAAGCAGGGTCTTGGTAAGAGAGGAAAGGAAGGAGGTAGAACAATAGGAGGTTATCTACAAGCCAGTCCCTCCTACTACTCTTTCACAGAAACCATGAAGAATGAGTCCAAGCTAACACCCTTTCATGTCCTCTATCTCATATTTGTGCACGTGACATTTGGGTGTTATAAAGGTGTTGCCATTGAGTTCACCATTGTTCCCTTAGAACTCTTAGTGCAATTCCATTGTCCCGATTTAACTCATGAAACAGCATCACAGATTGGGAACAATTAGCCTTCCTGGTCTTACTGGGGCAGACTTTACTCAGATTAAAAATGGTTAAAGTTCCAAGGGAATCACGAATTCTCTTTTGATGGGAAAAGCCCTCTTAAGCTGACATTTCCTCACATTCCGCCCATACTTTATGCTAAGGGAACTAGGAGATTTCCGGGTCTATGAAGTACGACTTAATGATTTGTGGAAGGCAAGAATGTTAACTTAGTTGATTACTCAAAAGTGACTGATAAGTTATCAGACAGATTAATTTGCTGCTTTTCTAACCTCTCCCAGAGGACTTGAGCCAAAGCCTTCTTCTCTGTAGTTCATCTTTATTGCGCTCCACGTGGAAGGCTATGAATTTAGCAAGGAGACAAGCATTGTGTTCCTTGTGTTTTCATTTACTCCATCATTTCATTCTAGGGCGATAAGCCTTCATTGGTGATAACCTAATCCTCTCCTCAACAACCAACGGTGGTGTCACAATTGGAATATTTTTGCCTCATAGAAAAAGAACCCTGCTTACACTGAGCAATAGGAGTTAGCAATAGGAGTAAAGAGTAAGGCATTAATTCCAATACCAACTTAATTCCAATACCAACTCTTATCAGGGAGGGAGATAAAAATCCTGGGATCTTGTGATCTAAAGTTTGTTTTGCCTCATGACCTTTAGATTCTTACAGCCATTTCCTCTGTTGAATTCTAGAACCCCAGATCTAGAAGTATCCTGAAAGAAGCAGCTGGCCATTTCTTTTGCCTGCAGAGGTTTAGAAACATCATGTTTAGCCTAGTCTGGAAAGTCTGTCTTCTATGTATTCTTGAGAAGGTGATAACTCTTTGAAATGAGCCAATGAGGAGTTAATCCTTTATAAACACTTATTTTAGGAAATGTTAAGGTTAAAAATAAAAAAGTTTAAAAGTGAATTATAAATGGAGATGGTCTCAATTGTATCCTTGACTACTTGGCATTTAACATTCCAAAGGATGTTTCAAAACATTCTTTGGGAGGACATATTAAATTACACAATATAATTAAATCTCAAATTGGATTTTTAAAAGTATATACCATTAATAAGATATAAACATATCTTATATTTATAGTAGTATATACATTTATAGAAGATATACATTCAAGAATATTTTAACCTAGACACCCCCATGAATGTTTCATACAATTCAAAATGACCTACATTTTTATCTCTTCTGTGCAGGTTTCATTACTATTCATTACTATCAAAACACAAATGCACCTGCATACTTTTACTTTTTTATTAGGAGCACAGGTATTTTTTTTTTTAATTTAAATTAGTGAGATACTTATGACAAGTGAATAGAAACTTCACATGTGGGTTGAGTAGGAAGTAAAATTTATTTAAGTGTTATCACCTAAAGCATAATGTCATTAATATTACAACAGGTACAACAATGCCTTCACATTGAAGACCAGGGAAAAGTTGGGCAGAGTTTAGAAACAGTGGTGGTCCTAAGAAAAAAGACATGATAGATATTTAGCATCAAATTGTGTAGACTTAAGTAAAAATTGTATTGTAATTCTGTACATTAAACAAATATTATTCAATTTAACTATAACTTATGGACACAGACAATAGTGTGGTGAAGGCCTCAGGGGGAGGTGGGAGGGAGAGGAGGAGGTCAATGGGAGAAATAGTTGGGGGACATCTGTAAATAATAATTTATATTTTAACAATAAAGATAAATTTAAGAAGAAAAAAATGATGATCATCAGATAATTCCTTGATTAAGTCGTTGTAAACTAGTTTCCTTCTAGTTTCAGAGTCTAGAAGCAGTCTGTACAGATAAGGCAGCCTTTGGAGATGTGTGCGTTAAGTATACCAACCACTTGTCACCAAGTAAAGGAGACTTTCATTCCCCTTGCCTCATACATACACTGAGGACTTTCCAACAGGGTGATATATGCAGGGCTTCTAACTCACTTAATAGAATTGCCCTTGGTCCAAGATGCAGAATTATCCTACAGAACAATTTTGCTATTGACAAAGATAGAAAAGAAATGGTCAATATAAGTACAACATTTCCAACTATCCCAAACTGCATTATAGTGAGAATGACCCACAGAATGCCTTCCTAATTTTTCTAAGGCAAATAGTGTTAAGTATTAGCATTTCACTATTCAATGATTATTAAGAAATGAATTCTCTCAACCCTTGGGCTTCTTGGAAGTAATCACTCTGCAGTGTAGATTAGATAGACAGCTATAGAGAACGCCATTGACATCATAATCTTTACAGTGCCCTGACATGGGTGGAGGGAGGAGGGAGAATGGAGGAGGGTGCTCCAGCTGCAGAGGCAAATCAGGACAAGAAAAAAACATTGCAGAGGAGTAGGGAAGGAGAAACAAGGGGTAGGAAAGAGCAGCCAGGGGGTGGAAGGGCAGTGCATGTGGTACTCAGGGCATGGTTCTCTCAGCCAGCCTAGCTAAGGTTCAAAAACTAGCTCTGCAACCTCCTGGTTATGTTACATCAGTATGTTACTTAACCTTTCATATTCTCAGCTCTCACCTTTAAAAATTTGATAATAGTATGCTTTCACAGTCATAAAGATTCAATGGCATAATGTGTGAATCATTTAGCATAGCACCTAAGACAAACTCAATAAATAGCAGGTGTTATGTCAAAAATGATATTATTATTATTATTATCTTTAAAAGCTACCCCTGTGATAAAATGCATATATGCTCCCAAAGAGATCTATGAAATGAAGTAATTTTAATACAAGATGACATGTATGACACTAAGTTCACTGTAAGAGCAATTCCTATTTACTCACTTATTTAACCAGTATTAATTTCTCAATCACATTATTACAGACACTTGTAATATAAAAGTCATTTGTAATATAAAAGTAAAGAAAGAATTCTAGTCCTCAAGGAGCACCCAGTCTACAAGGGAGACAGCCACATAGATAATTACAATAAAATATAGGAAGGCAAGTAAGCTTGCTATAGCAACTCTAAGGTATTGATGGCAACCTGAAAGCAAGGTGACTAACTTAGTCTGTGGGAGACATGAAAGTCTGCATGAAAGTCTGCATTTGAATCTTGTAAGGTTAGTGAAAGTTTTCCAGACTGCAAACAATGAAAGAATATTCCAGTTAAAGGGACAGCATCAGAGAAATGACCATGGTGTGACTCTGCCTAGTGTTTCCTGAATGTGGGGCAAGAAACTGAGAGATGAAGCTGGAGAATGTCATAAAACAAGTTGAAGACCTGGGAAAAGGAGGGTGGAGAGAATCAAAATCTGAAGATGAAGAATCGGTGGGAGTAAATGATGTGAGCCTGGAAGAAACTAAATGATGAATGGGGAAGAAGTGACCAGTGCAAAAGTGGTTGAGTCTTGCCTTAACAGAAGAAGAAATACCTCATCATCTAAGAATGCAGAGGAAGAAGGAAGTAAAGATGGGTGTGGATGAAGATAAGTTTGTAAGATAGTGGAAGATAGAATGAGTTCACCTAGGAGAGCTGCTCTAATTTTAATGTAATAGTTGCAAATTATCCATTGAGGTTTGAAATGTGGGCTGGATTGAATTGGAGATTTGAGGAGAGGATAAAAGTCTGGAGCAGTGGCTCAAGGAACTGATCAACTGTAAATGAATGAATTGTTGAATTGTGCAAGGGCCCAGTGGAGGGTAATACACGGCCTATGTGGTGGCATCAGTTTGCACTCTCTTTGGTCATGTGCAGCTTCCCAGATTTAGGAAGAATAAGGGCAAATGATGCAGTAATTTATGAAAAACAAAAAGGAGCACAAGGAATGAATTTGTAAGAGTTGCAATGATCATATAGAAGACCCAGGCTACATACACAAAGATAAGAGGTCAGGAGACGGTGGAGACATCAAGGATGGAGGCATTAAAAGATCAAGGATCGGCACAGGTAGAGCAGAGAGACTTGGAAGGATAGGAAATCAAGGACTAGGAGATTAGGACTTAATATCTCTGATATGTGGCAGTTCTGGGTAGTGGCCAAGTCTAGGGTGTGGATCTTGGAGTGGTTAGTTGTAGTGGAATGGAAGTAAAGTTCATTTTTATTTTTATTTATTTGTTTTTTTATTTTAAAAATATATATTTTATTGATTTTTTACAGAGAGGAAAGGAGAGGGCTAGAGAGTTAGAAACATCGATGAGAGAGAATCATCGATCAGCTGCCTCTTGCACCTCCTACTGGGGATGTGCCTGCAACCCAAGTACATGCCCTTGACCAGAATCGAACCCAGGACCTTTCAGTCCACAGGCCGACGCTCTATCCATTGAGCCAAACAGGTTTCAGCCATTTATATTTTTTAAAAATAGGTAAGAAAATTGGGAAGGCAGGTATTGGATGGGCTGGTTATATAGATATTATAGACTGATCATAAGCGGTAGATTGGAGATGATGGTTATAATTCAAATGTCATCTCCACCAAATGATGGAGTAGATTTGATCACAAATGACAATGTTAAGGGCAGAGATATGGAGATAGAGTCAGACTTCAGAGGGATGAACTATTTTTGGGAAAGGGTAAAAAGGTAGCTTTGGAGCCATGAAAAGGCTACCCATCATGATATAGCACAAGACTATGGAAAAGCTATACAATTACTGGAAAATGAGACACAGGACTGGGATGTTTAAATGGAGAGTGGAGAGGAGAAGAGTACTGGTCAGTGGAGACAGTCTAGATGTGGTAGGGAAAGAAATAGCTGGGGTACAGAGAGTTCTTGAGCTCCTTGCCATTCTAAGTATGAATGAAGACCAGCAGATCAACATTGCCTGGTGCTTGTTAGAAATGCAGGATCTCAGGCCCCACCTCAGACCCTCTGAATCAAAATCAGCATACTAATAAGGTAATCTGTGTACCAATTACAATTCTAGAAGCACTCCCCTAAAAATAGACTTAATGATTACAGACGGGAAAGGAAAGAGTGACTATATATTGTTTCTGATGATCCCAACTCTCTCTCTATGCTCACATGAGAAATTAAGCTTTTTCAAGGAAGAAGAAAATAGTCTTCTCAACTCAGGATGTCAAAGTGCCATAAAAATATCAGTTTTAACTCAGTGATCCAGTTCCTATCTCATTCATATTCATTTATGCAAGGTGAGAGAGTTTCGGCAACCAATAGGTTTCTTACCTTAATTTCAGAGACAGAAAGAGAGAACAACAAAAAGCAATTGCGTATGGTTACATTGCTTTCAGACATGAAGTTGGTGGAGGAGCCAGGAGACAGAGCCAGGGCTCAGACTTCTCCACCACTGTGTGTTCTAAGCATCGAACCACACTTCCTCCTCAGCCGGTCCCTCCTGGCCAGAAAGCCAAGAAGAAATGATGCCAGGGAACCGGTAATTGTATAGCTTTTCCAGTGGACTGCTCCAGATACACATAACGGACGTGTCAAAGCCTGCTCTCCCCTCTGAACATTCAGCAGTGACCAAAGGGGCTGGAGGAAGTGGGAGAAATACCATGAAAAATCCTGGGCTGCACCTCAGAGACTAATAAATAATTACTAATGGGAAAGAAAACAGAGGAAAGAGAAAAAGCAAAGTAGCAGGCAAGACAAGCAGAGTGGATTCTGGCCCACAAGAGAGGAACAAACTGGAGGTTAAATGCAATCGAAAAAATATCCAACACACCAAGTGCAGTGACCCAAAGGCAGCAAAAGACAGAGAGTAAAGCTCGTCAGGGAAACTTTCTGTTCTCACATTTGCTCCCTCTGCTCGCAACATTTCAGTGACTTATTGAAGCTTAGAATTCGACTGTTAAATCATTCAGCATGTGAGATTTGTCACAAGTTAAATGGATTGCTTTCCATTATAGGTTTTTGGATACTGGCTTACTTTTAAGGAGAGACTTGGTGGGTCGCTGCTAAATTATTGATGTGAGGGAGATTTTAACCCAGGCCATAGGAATGACCGAATGGAGAAGCATGGGCAGGTGCCATACTGTAATTTGCCCACCTCTTAAATTATGTAGCATATGTATCACAATATATTGAATTTAAAACCGGAAGTATGACATTCAGTAAATAATTCATACTGGCTCTTTCATTAAGTGTGAGCTGAGGCTTTGGATAATGATATCCAATTTACTGGGGCATCGTTTAAATACAGATATGAAAAAGGGAATTTCTTTTGCTCTTTTGTAGATAACATGCATGGCTGTGCAAAAAGCTGGAACTGGATAACTCAGAATAAAAATAAAAAGAATACATTACCTTTTTAAAAAATATGAGTTTGTTCCCCCTTCTCCTACCTACCAATTTCTTTAAGAGACATAACTGAAAGGTGGTTATCTCACTAAGAATACTATTTTCTCTTCACAGAAGACTTTGATACTGAGAAATATGCCTGGGATTTTAGGGATAACTCTGATTCAGTAAATATCCATTAAGCCCCTTCTCTAGGTCCTAATTCTTCAAGTCCTATAGGGAACCCACAGCACAGAGATAAATCTCTGCTCCCGGGCCACTTGTGATCCAGTTCTGGGAGACTTTGCATGCACATTTGAAAGTTAAAACAACCATGCAAAACTACCATGCATGCAACGTTTCAGGCAACATGCATCTTGGCTTCCAGTGGTTGGTACTGCCAAAATGTGTCTTATGGTTTTGCAGAAAGGAAAGAAATTGGGCTGATATGACTACAAACATCTGAGCTAGAAAACTTGCATGGAAGTAATGCCCATTCTCACTGTTTCTTTCATCTACTGTTATATCGTTTCTTCGAACATTTTTATTTTAATAAGCTGAAAAGCCATCATTTTAAACTCATATTACTTTTAAAATTTGATGGAACTTATGGAGAGTATGATCAATATGCGTAATTCCCTCTGTTCCCTATTCCCTCCTATAGCATGTTTGAGACGATAAAGATATAAGCAAAGTCAATTGCTGTAACTTTTAATAGATTGAATAGGGAAAAGAAGACCATTGGTCTGTAAATCCCCAAGATAAGCTGTTGTGTTTTGTTTTGTTTTGTTTTGTTTTATGAGTGTATGTGTGTATGTGTGTGTGTGTGCTCATTTTAAAATATATTTTTATTGATTTCAGGGAGGAAGGGAGAGGGAAAGAGAGCTAGAAACATCAATAATGAGAGAGAGAGACATCAATAATAAACACCATTGATTGGATGCCTCCTGCACGCCCCCCACTGGGGAGCAAGCTGAAACCCAGGCATGAGCCATGACCAAGAATCAAACCATGACCTCCTGGCTCAACCTCCTGGTCAAATCTCAACCACTGAGCCAAGCCAATCAGATAAGGTACCCTGTTTTGAAATTTAGAGTACCCAGATACAGGATTTTTTACCTTGTTCTTTATTAATGATTTCATTTAATACATGTTTGTAGATAAAATATAAAGTGTACACAGAGTGCTCCAGTCTTATAGTAGGAAATGAATCCCTCAGTTAAATATCCATTGTGTATGAGCCTGTGCAAGATGAGGTGTCAAATGAATGCAATGGTAGGGACTAAAAGACAAAGAAGACCACTTCTGGTTGGAGTTATTAAGGAAGGTGCAGTTTTATTTGTTAGACATTGGGAGAGGGAAATGGCATGCACAAAAACACAAAACCTTGAAAAGGTGTGGGATATCTGGGAACATAAAGCTAGAAGATGGATTTTGTACAAAGAAATAGATATGTAGGTAGTGCTTGGTCTTCTGGAACTTGTAAGTCAGACTAGGTAGGTGAAAGGTATTGGGTGAGCAGTGGGGAACCTAGAAAAGGTATGAAGTGCATAAAAGATGCATTCAAGTGAACATTCAGAAGATTACTCTAATGTAGAGTGTAGAATTTGTTGAGTTAGGAGGGACAATAATTAAGTGAGCCTGTTGGGAGGCTAGCATCATGCATTTTAAGTACAAGATAAAAGTACTAACATGTAGGGGAGGCCAAGGGAAGGTCAATGGGGAAAAAAAGAAGACATATGTACTACTATTTCTAATACTTCAAACAATAAAATAAAATGTTAATGAAAGTACTAACATGATGATAATGGGAACTTGCCATCTCCACCTTCTTGCCTCTAAGTCAATTCTTAACCTACTGATAGCTGGCTTACTATACTCCCTATTCTAAACAGAATTTATTGCCTTCCTCACAAGCCTACTTCTACCTTTACAGACTACATCTCACTTATGACACCATTTACAGTGCCAGCCAAACCAGAAACTTCCAAGTTCTGCCTGACTTCTTCCTCTTCCTCCTCCAATCAACCTCAAGTTCTTATCTAATCACATAAAAATTTACTAACTTAAATCCTTGTGACATCCACACTATTCCTACCTAAGTCATCTAATATTTTGCAGTCCCCTTCTAACTGGTCTCTCTATGTCCAGCTATAGCAAATAGTGTAGTAGTTCAGTATTTAATTTGATGCCAGATTTTCTGGGCTCACACTTCTTAGTTATATGGCCAGGGACACATTTCTTTATTTCTTTCTGCCTCCCTTACTTCATATGTAAAATGGTAAATCATAGTAGCTCATATATACTAAGGCTGTTAGAAGAATTAGATGCATTAATGTTTGCATAGCTCTTAGAACAGAAGGTGCTCTAGAGTGTTTTCTGTTTTTTAATTAAAATTAAAATTAAAAAAAAATATTCTACCCTCATACTGACCATTCCTCTCTTTGGTAGGTTGAACTTTAAGCTTGTGACATGGCGTACAAACTTTTCCCTGGCCTAGACCCTGCTTAATTCTCCCAGCTTGTCTCCTACCACCCTTAACCTCACAATTTTAGCCTAGATAACACTGAACCACATGATATTCCTAAAATACGCCATACTCAATCATGCTTCTGGGTTATTCTCGAAATAGTCTATCTGATTGCCAGGTCCCCATCCCCCTTTCCTCTAAACTGCTTACTCATTCCTGAAAAGCTAACTAGGCATCATTTCCACCAGGCAGCCTTCCGTGATTGCCCAGGTTGGGCTAAGAGCCTCTCCTCTCCACAAACAAGATAATTTTATCACAGCACAAATTGTATAGTGTTGAAGTCATCTTTATGATCCTACTCCAAGATCAGACTAAAGACTTCTTGAGTGCAGGGGCTGTGTCTTATTCATCTTAAATCCTACAGAGACAAGGACCATGATATATCCATAGTAGGTTTTCATAAACATTTATTGAAATAAATGGGGAAAAATTAACAGAGTTAGCAATTAACTAAATGTGAAAATAGTGAGAAAGAGAGAGATTAGAAGCTGATTTCAAGGTTTGAAGTCCAAGTTACTGTGAAAATCAAGGTCATATTTATAGAAATAGGGAAGTCAGAAGGAGGAACTTTGAGGGGAAAGAAAATAAAAGCAAAACCTGATGAGTTAATTTTTAAGCAAACTAGATTTGAGATGGCAACAAACTACATACAATTAGAAATATGATTGTGTGGTGCAACAAAGAAGCCACGTTAGATTTTAGAGTGATTGTGTTTGTCATATTTCACTATATTATGCTGTGTAACAAATATCCCCCAAAACTCAGTGTCTTCTAAATACAAAAGTCTATTGTTCATCTAACATGTCATCTGTAAGTCAGCTTCAGCTCTGATTCTGCGGCTCTGTTCCAGGTCACATGTGGACCTTTCACTGTTCTCATAGTGAAAGGTCAGAGTAAGAGGGAACACAGAACCAAACACACAAGCACATTTAAAGCCTATTCTCAAATATGACATACATATAATCCACTCATATTCCACTGGCCAAAGCATGTCACATGGCCAAGCCTTAATACAATTGTGTGGGGAAGCATGGCAAGGGTATGGGAGAAAATAAGATATCAACAAGTAAGGCACTCTAGCACAGTGAGAATAGTTGGGATTGGATGTGTAGCAGAAAATGCCCTCAATTTCTAATTGGAGGGGAAAGAGAAAAGAAAAAAAGAAATGAAGTAGCTTAAAGATACTCAGAGAAGTAAAGAGGAAAACCAGAATGGTCAATAATAATGCAAGTAAAAAGAGAAGACAGCCCAAAGGGAGGTGGACGCATTATCCAATACAGCAGTTGTCAACACAAATGAGAATGCCACGTGACTATAAAGAGGAAAATGGAGATATTTGAGAGAAGGGATGCATTACCTATGCCAAGCATATTTATGCACAGATTTCTGGCCAGGTTATACTTGTCTATCTGTATAAATGGTGACATTCATAGGATATTGCTTAGAATGGTTTTGGACTCTAAGTTTCATAACAGCTGAGTTGCATGGACCAGAAGATAAGAAACTGGGAGTGGATAACACAGTACTCTTAATCCTTATAAAATATTAGGGATATTGTCATGAGGTGGTGGGATGAAACCTCCAGGCCTGAGATTAGTCTAGAGAGCAAAATTCCTGATGGTTGTTATGTGATTCTAGAAGGCAGGATTTTTCTCAATTGAGAAAAGAATCTTCTATGGCCTAGAAAATTCAACAACAGGATGGTAGCCTTCATGAAACACCAATTGTCAGCAACATTGAAGTTTCCAAGCAGAATCTAAACAACCATATAGCAAATATGCTGTGAAAATGTACATGGACTGGATCATGATCATTATATGAATTATGTGAGCTAGCATATGTCCACCATTTACTTTTTTAGCTCTACAACTTCTTGTGAAAATGCTCAGCTTTCTTTTTCCTATTTAATAGGTGTTTTCAGGTGTCTGAATGCTATGGTTTGAACTGTGTGCCCTAAAACGTATGTTGAAACCCTAATACCCAATACTTCAGAATGTGACCTTATTTGGAAATAGGGTCTTTGCAGAGGTAGTTAAGATAAGGTCATGTGGAAATACCATTGATAGCTCAGAATTACCACACTGAATATGACTTCTGTCCTTATAAGAAGAAAAGGGAGACACAAAGACAGAATGCCATGGGATGATGGAGGCAGAGCTTAAAATGATTCAGCTATAAACCAAGGATTGTGGGCAGCTCCCAGAAACTAGGGGAGAAACAAAGTACTCTCCCCTATAGACTTCAGAGAGAGCACAGCCTTACCAGCATCTTAATTTTGGACTTCTAGCTCCAGGACTGTGAGAGAATACATTGCTATTGTTTTAAAGATTTGAGCTCCAGTTTGAGGTCAATTTTTCTAGAAATTCTCTGGAAACTTTTTGAGATGTTTAGTGTTTGTAACTACTTGAAGAAAAGAGGGAAACACAGATTATCATTTAACTAAATAAAATACTTCTGCACATTGTGTTAATTGCAGGTGCAATGAAAACTTTATAAGCAGTTCTGCCTTATCTGAGGTTTCACTTTCCATGGTTTCAGTTACCTACCATCAACTGTGGTAAAAAATATTATATGGAAAATTCCAGAAAAAAAAAACAACTTATAAGTTTTAAATTGTGTGCTGTTTTGCACGGCATGATGAAATCTTGCACTGTCCTGTTTCATCCCTCCTGGGATATGATTCATATCCCTTTGTCTAGCATATCCATACCGTATATGCTACCTACCTGTTGGTCATTTAGTAGCTGTCTTGGTTATCAGATCAACTGTTGTACTATCTCAGTGCTTGTGTTAAAGTAACCTTTATTTTACTTAAAAATGATCCCCAAAGTATAAGAGTAGTAATACTGGTAATTCAGATTTGCTTAAGAGACTTTATTATAAGAGTGTATGTATAGGGGGAAAAACAAGTATATGTGAGGTTTGGCATTATCCAGGGTTTCAGGCATCTGCTGGAGTTTTTGGAACTTATCCCCCATGGATAAGGTGGGGGGAGGGTGCTACTGTATTCCATGATTTGCATTTTTCTACAAAGTGCTTCTGAAGGTTATAAAGCAAAGGATATTGGGCTTTCTAATTGAAAAGGTATGTCTTCAAGAAAGGTGATCTGTGCTGCAGAAAGTGTACTTGACTCTGTGGTGGAATGCTCATCCAAGTATATTTGTGGGCACAGATACAAAGACCATGCTATAGATGTCTCTGGAAACAAAGGAACGTTTGCAGCCATTGATGCTCAGTACCTTTATTTTACAGGAAAGGCCCAGAGATGTGCCCAAAGACAGCCCAACCAAGCATGGACTAGGTCTAAATTCTACTAAACTTGGCAAATGCTTTTTAAACATCCACTATGTGCACCTCTTGGCCACAGTATCCTGGAGGCTACGCATGATGATATATTTCATAATATTGGAGTTCATAGTTTTTGTTCTCACTAATTTCTAGATAAGACAAGCAATTCTAAGACTGGCGCTGTTATCTTTCCAGCGTCTTGTAACAAATGAATAGCAGAAGGGGCTCTGGGGCCTAAGTCTCTTCCTTGCTAATTATTTACACTTACCCTATAATAAACACAAACAAACAAACAAACACCATGGTTTATTTTCACATATATTTATGTAAAAGACACATCAATTTGCACCACTTGTACCCCCTCACTTTCAACAGGAGTAATCTTCAATCCTAACTCTAGTGTGCCGGAAATGTCTCATCAACAGTTTTATTTTCTTCTAAGCCAGGACTCTTCCTCAAATTTGGAATGCCACCACTAAACTATATGATTAAAAGGAAAAGTCATTCCAGTTCAACTGTTGTTATAAAACCTTAATCACCTTGGCAAGTGGCCATTTCCAAACTGCCTACATCTTGCATCAATACTTCCCTTTAGGAATATACTGAGACCTGTATGTCCATAGAAAATACAGACATTTGCAAACATTTTGAGAGTTTGGAGATAAATCAACTTAGAGGCATAAGAAAGTTTTATTTGTTACTTTGGTGCCAAGGATTCTGCCTATAATATTGTTGCTATATCTTGGTAGTATGGCTGGAAGATTTGTTTGGTGAGATTCCTCCATTGCTAGTGGGAGTGAAGTTCTTATAATATCTTTGAAAAATGACTTTCCTAAGATTCACACAGGAGAAAGAGTGATTTTTATTGGTGTGGAATTATATTCCTCAGTTTGCAAAGTCCCATGTCCTTTAAATCAGTTCTTGAAGATGTGTAGCTGGGGCTCCAGCAGAGCCAAAAGTAGGGCCTGTGTCCAGAGTTTCCTTTCCATGGTGGAGTGGGGTCCAATGTAGCATCGGTCCCGCATGGTCATGAGCCACATGGGTGAATGCAGAGCATGCAAGCTTTGAAAGCCAGGATCCAGGCTCAAATAGAGAGAGAGAGAGAAAGAGAGAGAGAGAGAGAGAGAGAGAGAGAGAGAGAGAGAGAGAGAGAGAGAGAGAGAGAGGAACTCCCTTTGTCCAGGAGTTTAAATATCAAATCTTCCCTTGTTGCCTGTGGCCACACCTATTCTGGCCACTGACTTGTTTCCAGGTGTAACTGATAGGTAAGCATCTTCCCATATCTCCCAGACCTTAATGGACATGTATCTCTTGTCTAGTCCCTTCCCCCAGAGATCTGCGGAGTACAGAGACCTGTATATCCATAGAGAATTGGAGATTGTTAACTGCAGCTTGTTAACTTGGAGATTGTTAACTGCAGCTTCCTAGCAAAGTTGTATAAATGGCATGCCTATATTATTAGTCTCTCCTTTTCTCCTTTCCTGTGATTTATTAACAAGGTTATTATCATGGTATCAGTACCATGAAGATCCATGATTTCCCTTGAATGTTTAGTTCTGCTCAGGAACCCAGTTCAAGAACCAAGAACCCACATAGGTTTATGGTCAGTCATGAGAGTACCCTAAAGGGAAGATTTTGCCTGGGAAGAGGCCAAGATTAGCACTAATTAGCTAAAGATACAATAAAAATAATAAATATAGGAGTTACCAGATCCAGACAACCATTATATGCCAGGAACATTCTATACTCTATTGTTACAGTACCAAACAAATTAGTGATGCTTATCAACATTTTCCAGAAATTGATGTTGTGAGTTTCACTAGTATAACTTCCTCAAAGCCACCTAGCTAGAAAGTAAAAAGCTGAGACTGACAGATAGGAGTGTACAATTCTAAATTCTATGCTTCATTTTAAAAAACATATATAATTTATTGATTTTTTTACAGAGAGGAAGGGAGAGGGATAGAGAGTTACAAACATTGATCAGCTATTTCCTACAACACCCCCTACTGGGGATGTGCCCACAACCAAGGTATTAATACATGCCCTTGACTGGAATCGAAAGGGACCTTTCAGTCTGCAGGCTGATGCTCTATCCACTGAGCCAAATTGGTTAGGGCTATGCTTCATTTTTTTATACTATGTTGCTGCTTTGTGAATACCAGCTTCTATATATTGAGATTTAACATAACAGAAAGTGCTCAGCACTGTCCTTGTTATACTGGGCTCACAGCCCTCCTGCTCACAGGCAGGCATCATCATTTTGCAAATGGAGACCAAGGCTGAAGAGGTGGTTTGTATAGTAGTGAGGATGCTAGCATTCAGAGCCACCAAGTCTACAGGCCACCAATCCTGGCTTCCTCCCTTCCAGCCAGGCTATCTCTCAATGAACAATGGGAGAGGTGCTACATGCACTAAGGACTAAAATTTCAGTAGCTAGGGTTCAGCTAGTGGCCTGAAATAATGATATGCCCTTATAAGATGCAGATTCCCTTTAAACATACTCTCTTTCCACTCTGACTTCCCTGAGCCCCACAAGAATGGGTGTTGACATCTACAAATCAGCTCTGTCACTGGGTTCCCTACAAAGCCATGGAGACCAGTGCCCTGAGAAATCATTCACATCCGAGACAGTTCTTCTGGATATCCAATTAGTAAACTTTAATAAAGGGATACATTTCATGCTTGTCATATGAAGGCTAATAATTATTCATCCTCCCACTCATAGCAGCATTTCTGCATCGAATTGCCTTACTGCCATGTCAAATACATGTTGTTGTTTTCTCTCACCTCTTTCTATAAAATGCTGTTTCTATTATATAAAAGGTCAGTGCTCAAAGTTAACATTAGTAATAAGGCATCATCATAATGTACTCTCTAACATGATGCTTTGAGGAGGACCCAACATCACTATTTTAGTTTTCTTGACAAATGTTTATAACTTCAATCTAATTATGAGAGGAAAAAATCAGTCAGACACAAATGGAGAGACACTGTACAAAATAACCGAGTGGTACTCTTCAAAAGTTAAAATATCACAAAAGACAAGGCAAAACTGAAGAACTGTCACAAATTGGGGGAAAGTAAAGAGACATAACAATTAATAATGTGGAATCCTACTAGTATATAGACCCTGGAATATAAAGGGGCATTATTGTAAAAATTAGTGAAATTCAAATACATTTGTAGTTGAGTTAATATTGTACCATGTTAATTCCCTTGTTTTGGTCAACTTTGGTGTCATTGGAATAAGAAGTGGGAATGTTGACTGGTAATAACTGGTGATTCTTTTAAAAAATAAGTCACATTTTCATAGCTGAAAAGCCTTAACTGAAATGAATCAATCTATAATAGTGGTATTCCAGACAATATTGGGGAAGATATTTTAAGAAATGAATACTTTGTATTATACTTTATATTGCTCCATTTGGCTTGCAAACATGACTGCAAACTCTTCATTATCTCTCCTGACTCCCTTAATTAACTTTCTGAAAAAACAAGATTAATGACCAGCAGGTATAAGGAATTAGTGGAGATCACAAGGTGAGAGGTACAATTTGCCACATCTCCTTTTTTATGCTGCTAAAATGAGGCACAGATCCCTTATGGATACTTCCAAAGACTTATCTGATTTTATGATACATGATTATTCAGTTATCATAGGTATCTGCACTTACAAATAGGTCTGATGTCTTTACTAGCACACCTCAATTTGTGTCACAATTATTTTGGTCTCCCTGACAGGAACTTGGACTGCTAGGCACCTGCTCATGCCTCATGGCCCTGATTTATGAATCACAATTGGCAGCATGCTTGACCAACAATTTCTCAGTTCCTGAAGGTGTGTGTGTGTGTGTGTGTGTGTGTGTGTGTGTGTGTGTAAACGACAGTTGAGGTTTGGGAACATAAAAGCTTTCCTGCTATTTGTTGAATTACATACAGAAAAAGTGCACAAATTATTAATTGCATATGTCAATGAATATTCACAAACTGAACATACCTGAGTGATGAGGTCAATAAACAAAACATTGTCAATGCCATGGAAGCTGCTGGTGTACTCTCTTGCTGTCACTATTCCACCAAGGGCAACCACCATCCTAACTTAACACTATAGAAGAGTTTTAGCAATGTATATGAATGGATTATATGGTATGTATTCTTTTTCATATGGCTTCTTATGCTCAACATAATGTTTATGAAATATCCATATTTTAATGTATATGTTATTATATGCATAATGTTCACTCTAATTGTGTGTAGTATGTAGTAAACATACCACAATTTATTTATCTATCCTACTACCAATGGGTACTTAGATGACTTTCTGTTTAGGGTTATTATGAATAGCATTACTATGAGCATTTTAGGACATGTTCCTTGGTGCACATATGTATGTGTTTCTATTGTCCATGAACCTAGGAATGGAATTGCCAGATCACAGGTCTGTATTATGTTTTGGTTCATAGTGCCACGCAGTTTTCAAAAATGACGATGTCAATTTATAATATTCTAAGTGCAGCATGAAAATTTTGCACTACATCCTTGCCAACACTAGGTATTATCGGTGTTTTTCATTTCAGCCCTTCTGGTGAGGATATGACTGTAACTCGTTTTAGCTTCAGTTTGCAGATGTCAGATATTTGTATGTTGTCTTTGTGAAGTGCAAGTTTGTCTTTTGCCCATATTTCCATAACTGTCTTACCCTCCCCTTCTGACTTCTCTATCCTCTTCATTCCTTGTAAGACTGTATCTTATTTCCATTTAAAAAATAAACAAAAAAATCCAATAGCATATAAATGGATAAATACACTGTGGCATACTTCATTCTACTGGAGCACTGCCCAGAAATAAAAATAAATGATATCCGAATACTCATAACATCAATGAAATCCAAAAACATTGTCCTAAGCAAGAGAAGCCTAATGCAAAAGAGAACATACTGTATGATGCCATTAGTATGACATTCTACAAGAGACAAAATCATTTATAGTGACAGAAAATGGATCGGTGGGTTCCTGGGGTTGGAAAACAGTTTTACAAGGTGCATGAGGGAAGATTTTAGGGTGATGGAAATGTCCTATTGTGATTTCAATAGTGATTACATGGAGATGTACATTTTCCAAACTCTTTGAACTGCATATGTAAAATAAGTGAGTTCATGGTATTAAATTATACTTCAATAAAAATGATTAAAAATAAAGCTTATACTGAGCCCTACCATGTGTAGCCCATGGAATATGATCAAATTAGGGCTTTTCTTCAACCACAGTCATCAGTCCAGATGCCCAAAAATCCATGTGTGCTCCACTGGAGGGAAGGAAATGCAGGGCCGCCAACATCTTTTGAAATAACTGTTTTGATTGAAGACATCACAAAAGCCTGGTTCTGGCTACTTTGGCCACCTCATACCCCACAAATGGTTTAGTTTCCGCTCACTGGCGGCTCTCTGCCAGTCACTTCCCTAGCGAGCCAGCACACTTCACAAGCTGGCTCATCACCACGTTTAAAATATACACGGAGAACATAGGCATGTTCAACCTTGGGCTGGGAGAAACCTCCCCCGTTAGTTTTCCCAACACTTTACCTCACAGGAGCCAAACTGCAGTCGGGTTTTTCCCCCCCCCTCTGATTCTCAAGGGCAACCTGACAGGGACCATGTTTCAGAAAGGTCCTCTCCCATTCTGCAGCAGAACTGTGGTATTTTAACAGCCTCACTCAGACCCTCCCCTGGGAACATATTATTATGCCATCATTAGTGATGGGCAAAGTTCACCGGGTTTCCAGGTTTGAGTCTGTGCCAGCATGGAGAGTTTCTCTTTTCTAACTACTCCAGATCTCCCCCATTTCCCCTTATTTGTCATTTGTTTTTGCCTCCTCGACTTGGTTCCTTCGTATTCATCTGGGCATGCACTCCAACTCTTTACCTACTACTAACCCTAGAAAGAAGGGAAAAAGATGGGGCAGGAAGTATGAATTCCCAGCTGGTACCTCACATGGCCGGCAAGCCATCTCTCTATGTTGATGTGCCCAGTGCCAACAGAAGTGTAATCAGGCCCCAATTATTGTTGCAGCCAGGAAAGAATGACGGGACATTCACTGTGTGTCCACAACAACACTTCCTTCCAGGAGCGCCCAATGAATTTGTGGGTGGGTAAAAATGAGCCCTTTCAGAAGGCCAATAGGTGTGATTGACAGGCATGCGAACATCACTGACAATAGTGCCTTTAGGCCCAAGTATTCCAGGCTACAGAAAAGCTTTAAGAAGCTGTGAAACATATATGTACATTCATCATTTGAGGCAACCATTTCTGTTTCTAGAATATAAGAATAATCCATTAAACTCACTATATCTATACTCAAGCACTTCTATCAAAGATCCCTCTCTCTGTGTTTTTCTTCTTTCAGAGGCAGGAGTGTTAATATTTATTCCATGAACTACTTTGTCAGTTAAGAAGCTGAGTGGTGTACTGAATTTATAAATTAGGGATGCTATTTCCTTCAAAACCCAGAGTCTCCATTTCAGGGCTGGAAGTCAAAGTCTTGCATTTGTAAACTGAATCCCCCAGCCAGAGACTCATGGGGTCATGAGGTCAGTGGGGACACGTAGTTTCAAGCCCTTCCCATCCTCCATTAGAAGAATCTCAGAATACAGCATGTCCTGTGACCTTGTGGAAGGCCGGGAATGTCCAGGTCAGAGGCAGCAGCTGGCCTAGGAGGGATGCCAGAATTTCCAGGACACTGATGCATTCAGAATAGGAGAAAAGGGAACATTGGAGGGGGTTCCTGGCAGGAGGGAGAGAGGAAAGAAAGCATAGGGAGCCCTGAACTCATATATTCAGATTTGTGTATTTCAGTATGAAAACACTGATGAGTCACTTATGCTAATATGTGTTTTCTCTCTAACACATTTTCTCCAGTTGGTCTGAAACTATACTGTCTCCTATGAGGAATCTCACAGTCACAACTCAAAATTTGGTATTCTGCCCAAAGAAAAGTCACTTTTTTTTGGACCAGATCCCCCAATGTGTAGCTAAAGCTGGGGAGAGCATTTCTGCCATAGTTTAAACCTTTCCGTTGCTTTCTGTGAAACTTCCGTAAAAGTACATATTTGTTTAGGAATTTTTCTAACAGTCTGAAGAGATTTGTTCCCTATTAATTATTTTCTTGATTCTCTTTAAGCAGTTGTTTTGATTCTCCCTGAGCTTTTGTTTTTCATGTTGTATTAGCATCTTCAATTGCAGATCAAAATAATGGAATGTGTATCCAAGGCATAATCTATTTTCCAGTGTCCATTTATGATTGCATTGATTTTATTTTTAAAGTGGTTTTATAAGTTCTCAGAAGGTAGGATGAACATAGGACAAATGATATCAGAAATGCACAAACTCTAGGTAAAGCAAGGTAACAATAGCTGCAATCTCGGTTGTCAACTTCTTGATTAGGGGCTACTGCTAGCAGTGTTGTCTTAAGAGAAGTAACTGAGGCCACTTCCTGGCTGAGCAAGAAAGGGGACCTGGAGTCATGGCAGTGTCTTAGTAAGTTGGGAAGGGGATGAGCAGTGGTGTGCGAGCATAGACATTACATATTTGCCTTTTCTGGTCTTAGCAAACTATTCATTCAAGCAACTACCATGTCAAGTGGAGTTCTATAGTAACTAAATTGAATAGAGACCTAAGTATTTCAATTTAAGTGTTTAGCTGTATCAAAATATACCCAAAGGCACTTCTAACCCAAAGATTTCTTATCTATGTAATTCTATTTTTATTCCAACAAATAAAAAAAGGACTTGAAGACTGTCTTATAGTTTTAGGCATACAGAGTGGAAGCACATTTATAATTTGTTTCAGGAATTGCAAGTCCCTTTAACAGAAACGCATTTGACATGCTACCTACCCTCCCACACTGTTCAGCATTCTTTCCAGTTCCATGTTCCTTGCGTGTTCCATACTGAAGTTGTATGGCTGTTGTGCAAGGAAAAAGGGGGCTTTTAAATGAGGACATGATGGTGTCTTCTTTTTTTTTTTTTTTCAACCATTGATCTGTGCTTCTTTTTTACCTAGAAACCTGTTAGAAAATTGAGCAAAAAGATCTTTGGTGTTAGGCAGCAATGAGAAACAAAGTCTAGGTAATGAGTCAAAAGAGGAACAGTGGCCCTTCTTTGCAGTATATAATCCATAAGTTCATGACCTTATGAAAAGTCCTTGGACAAATCTTAAATATTTAAATTTTAATAAATATGATTGTTGTCTTTAAAAAATGAGTTATAGTGTCTTAACTGTTAAACAATACCCCTTTTCCCTCATCCTATATAATAAAAGCCTAATATGCTGTGTCTGATCATCCAGTTGGCCATTCAACCATCAAAGCATAATATGCTAATGACTAGAGACCCAGTGCATGAAATACATGCACAGGGGGTGGGTCCCCTCAGCCCAGCCTGCAACCTCTCCAATCCGGGACCCCTTGGGAGATATCTGACTGCCAGTTTAGGCCCGATCCCCTAAACCAGCAGTCAGACATCCCTCTCACAATCCTGGACTGCTGGTTCCTAATCACTCACCTGCCTGCTGGCCTGGTTGCCCCTAACAGACCCCTGCTGCTGGCCAGGTTGCCCCCAGCTGCCCCCTCCCTACCGGCCTGGTTGCCACATGCAACCTGCTTCTGCTTATTCAATTGTTTGGTGGTCCCTCATTAATCCTCCCTGCTGGCCTGGTTGTAGGCAGCCATCTCGTGAGAGCATGATTGCCAATTTGCATATTACCTCTTTATTATATAGGATATACTAAGGCTGCTCAAATGCTTACTATGGCATACACTGACCACCAGGGGGCAGATGCTCTGACCAGTAGGTTAGCTTGCTGCTGGGGTCTGGCTGATAAGGACTGAGCGAGACAGGTTGGATACACCCTGGAGCCCTCCCATAGTCCTTTCCCAGCTGACCAAACCCCCACATCCCTCCCCAGCCTGTTCGGACCCTTGGCCTGGCCTGCACCCTCTCGCAATCTGGGACCCCTTGGGGGGTGTTGGAGAGCCAGTTTTGGCCCAACGGCAAAATGACCGGTCATTATGTTATGCACTAACCACCGGGGGCAGACTCTCAATGCAGGAACTGCCTCCTGGTGGTCAGTGCACTCCCCCAGGGGGAGAGCTGCTCAGCCAGAAGCTGGGCTCGGGGCTAGCTAGCTCAGTGGTGGTAGTGGGATCCTCTCCTGCCTCCACAGCAGTGCTAAGGATATCCATCTGCTGGTAGGAAGGCTGGCCCATGGGGAGTGGGCCTAAGCCATCAGTCGAAAATCCCTCAAGGGCTCCCAAACTGTGAGAGGGTGCAGGCCAGGCTGAGAGAACCCCCAAGTGCACGAATTTCATGTACCAGGCCTCTAGTATATGATAAGAACCTCAATTTTACTAGTCACAGAGGATGTACTGTAAATTACATTTTGGTCTATGGGGGAATTATTTACTTACATGAGATCAAAATAATATGCTGTGTTAAATGTTCATAATAGGTGTTCAAAAAGTGCAGATGTATACAATTGTGATAAATAGCAAAACACTTGCCTTTCAGCGCTGTACTGGCATTAGTCAGCTCGTGCTACAATAAAGCTGCATAGCAAACTACTCTGAATCTCAGGGGCTTACAACAATAGCAGTTATGTTTCTCACTCATGGGTCTACAGATCAGCTGGGACTGTTCTGCTCAAGCAATGTCCTAAGCTTGGCTTGGGCTTTGGGATGGGTTCAGATCTATCCTATGTGCCACAGTCTAGGGCTCAGGATGATAAGGCTGTTGCTACGTAGGTAGTGTTTTTCTCATTATGATCTTAGGAGTAGAAAGGGGCGATTGAAACAACCTTTTCTTGGAACTGGCACACAATCATTTCAAACCCATATTTCATTGATTGAAGATAGCCATATGGCCTATCTTCAATTGATAGAGAAATTGACTAAGGGTGTGAATATATAATTCTAAAGCAGGAAGCACATGGGAGTTGAGAACAATGAACCGATTTACCAAAAATACTTTTTAAGTTCTATCTAAAACATTGAATAGGAAAGGAATGTAACAAGGTTTTTAAAAAGATCAGGCTTTAGAGTCAGGGATACCTGAGTTTTCAATGCGGCAGCATTCTTTTCTGATCATGTAACTTCAACCGCGACAGGTCTTATAAATGCTAGATCTGAAAAGTGTTCATCAGCTGGACTTTGTGGATATCTCTCCCTGTGCTCTGCCATGTATGGGACTCCATTTCATTTGCTTGTCCGTTTCTCAACCTGACTGTCTGCTGTCTATATTTGGCAGTTTAAATTCCTCAAATGTGGCACGATTTTGAATCAGCTAAGAGTCGTTGTGCCAGTTGGGGCATAGATTTTTATAATAGGCCACACGTGGTGCCAGTGACCAGTTTATGGTCAGGGTAGGTGATACTCTTGGTTCAATTAGCCATGGCTGAGAGAAAGTCATAGGAAACATAATTTCCACTGGGAAGTATGGCTTGTTGACCACCAGAAAGTCATGTTTTTAAAGCAAAACTGCTGTTATGTTGGTAAGTCTCTTTCTAGAGAGGGGCCACAATTCCCAGTCCCTCTTGAGTCTAGGCTGGGCTATGTGACTAAGTCTGCCTATTGAATACTAGCAGAGATTATGTATAACACTTCTAAACAGAGGGGTTAAGAATCTGTCTATTTTCCCACTTGGTACTTAAACAGTGAAGACACCATGAACTCTAAAAAGGACAGAGCCACAAGATGGAAAGAGCCTGGGTTAATGACTGATCAATGGAAATCTTCCTGTGAGTGAGAAATAAGCAATTAAGGATTAACATTTAGGGGGTTGTTTTATATCAGCTAATAAAGACTGTCCATTCTGCTGGATTGGGAGAGAACAATTGTCCCTAAAAAGGGGTTGATGATATGGTAATCATTGGGATTGGGATGTGAAATGTAGTGAAGCCAAAAAGGCTAATGGATAGCAAAGACTTCAGCTGGAGAGGTCCCAGGATACCTCCCTGAGATGGCATGACACTATGCTCAGCTGAGAAGGCTGACTTCAGCAAGAAGTCAACTGTAATTGTCAGGAAGAGTGGCCTTTGTGAAGATTGAGCCCCAAACCCAAACAGTTGTCCACATTTCAGCTCTCACTCATGAAGGACAACTTTCATTCAATACAGGAAAGGGTTTCCTTTGTGGGCACATTACTCCCTTGGACATGGTTTCTGAAATATCTTTCTTGAGTCTAAGCTTTTCTCTCTTTTCTGAAGGGGCTTTGCTCATCCTCACCAAGTTTTAATAAAAACTGAAAAATCATTATCTTTCAGTTAGAGGCACACTGCCCTCTTGGCCTCCATTAGTAACTAGCCCTGGCACCACCTATACTTAAGCTGACTGATGAGAAGAAGGAGCAGGGAGCTGTTCTCTCATGACTAACCTTGGACCCAGCCTCAAGACTGAGACTTTGGTGGAGAAGGGAGGGAGGGTGGGAGCCTGGGCCAGAGGACTTTGCTAACGGAAGTGCATCTTGATTGCAGCAGGGTGTTGCAAGGCCAAATAGGAGTGGTGAAGAAGAAAGCTCAATCCCTTGCAGTTTCTCCTTTCTCTCCCTTCCACCCTCTCCTTCTCTCCCCCACCCCCTTCTCTCTCTTTTCTGACACAAATCCACTTATCCAGTTGCTGCCCACTTCCAGCTGGCACATCAGCCACAGGAGTTGAATTTACTCTACGCTCCAACACTCTCTCTGTGAGCTGCACTACAATTGCTTCTGGTTTCCTGGTTAAGTAAGGTTCCTGTCTTCCCTTGCTGGATCTATGTTGCTCAGTAATAGAGCCCAACCTCAGCCTGTGTTATTTCCTCCACCTACTCACCCAGTTCCTCTCTCCTTTCCTCTGTCAGGTATGTCTGGGGACTGACTTCCTTTTGGACTCCAAGGGTCTGCTAGCTCGGTAGCTCCCAGTCATAGGAACAAAAGCAGAGACCCCCTTCCTTTTGGATCTCCATGGCATAGTCATAAACAAGAACCCATAACCTCAGTCGTGGCATAGGAGCCATTCAGCTGTTCAAAACAAAGGCTTTATTCTGAATCTTCCTTTCCCAACTGATAACCCGGCTGTCACTGCACGTGCGAAGGGTGGGGGTGGCAAGGCATTGAAGAGAAGGGAGCAGCAAGCTTATTACCCTTTCCAAGAGGCTTGTGATTCAAGCTTCTGGAGCTTAACTTTTTTTTCTCTCCCAATTATTTTAATGATGCTGCAGAAAGCCCTAACTTCTGTGCTGAGACTGTGTTGCTGCCACAATTTGGGCTGATCACATGGTAACATTCCGACCCAGACTGGGTCACCCGTTAGAAAAATCAGCTTGGGAAAACCACTCCTCCTGCTGCATGCAATCTCACCCTCTCTCTTAAGGGGGGAAAACGCCTCCGTTTTAAAGGCTTTAGAGCTTAAGTCTCAGATGTGAACTTTGCTTCAGAGTTTATTCATTGTTTTTTATCTGCACTCACCATCCTTCCTCAACAAAAGTTTATGTTCACTCAGAATGGCAATTGTTTGATTCTAATTCAAACCACTTTTGTGTCATTTAGATCCAGGCACATGGCTTGATCTCAATAATAAGGGAACCAAATATTTTTGTTGCTAAAGGAACTGTAGTCATATAAGCCAGTTCATCAATCATTTTTTTCCTTTCACAGTCTTAATGTATTCCTCATTTCATTTTGAGCAAGAAAATTAAGCCTATAACATAAATTTAAAAGCCAACTACTGTAGTCTGTACTTTGAACCCAGATACAAAAGTAAACATTCCTTCCTATTAAGTTTAGATCAAGATGTATTGATTTAGGAGGTTAACTAATACTTAGCAGGAGGCTGATTGGTGGTTGGAAATGTGGGAGCAAGAAGGCGGGGGAGTAGAAGAGGAAGTGACTTCTTTTCTTATATAAGCACACACAACTTAGCTGGAAGCATTGCTAGGTTTTCAGTAACCCGCCATGAACTTTGTCATGGCTGAGGGGATCGCAAAGATGGAGAACATCTTTCTGCAAAGCCAGCCTCCCCTCTCACCCATTTAACAAGAGCAACTAGACAATGTTGAGGACTAGAGAGAAATCAATTCTAATCCGAATTGTCACCTACACATAAATTAATTTAAAATATATTTTATTGCTTTCAGAGAGAGAAACAGAAGCATCATGATGAGAGAGAATAATTGGTCAGCTGCCTCCTTGCATGCCCCACACTGTGTATCGAGCCTGCAACATGGGCATATGCCCTCACTGGGAATCGAATTGTGACCTCCTGGTTCATAGGTGGACACTCAACTATAGGTCCATGCTGTCTGGGCCATATGTGAACTTTTTAACTTTTTATTGACATATCATCTACATAGAAATAACTTTTTATTGACATATCATCTACATATGAGTGTACAGTTTGGAAGATTTTCACAAACTGAACACACTTTTGTAACAAGCATCCAGATTATGAAGTGAAGCATCACTTGCACCTTAGAAAACCCCCTTTTAACCCCACCCCAAGAGTAACCACTATTTTAAATTCTAATATCATAGATAGTTCAATCTGTTTTGAAATTTCTATAAATGGAATCATATTTATATACACTGAGTGGCCAGATTGTTATGATTTCTGAACACATAATAGTCTGGCTACTTATGGCCACTTAGTATGTATAATATATATATATATATATATTAGAGGCCTGGTGCATGAATCATGCATGGGTGGGGTCCGGCCAGCTTGGCCAGGGGGAAGGGACATGGGCAGTTGACTGTCCTGCCTGCTGGTCAAACTCCTGGTTGAGGTGACAATTTGCATATTAGCCTTTTATTATATAGGATATACATTGAGTGGCCAGATTATTATTTGTTCAGAGATCATTATAATCTGGCCACTCAGTATATATAAAAGCCTAAACAATGACCCACACTGACCACCAGGGGGCAGGCACTCAATGCAGGACCTGACCCCTATTGGTCATTGCGCTCCCACAGTGGAAGTGCCGTTCAGCTGACCAACAGCTATCAGAGCCAGGCTCATGGCTGGTGAGCACAGGTACCATGCACTCCCATGGACACACCCCCTGTGTGCCCCTCCCCCATCTGGACCAGACTGGGATTGGACAGGCACCTGGACTGACTGGGTGAGAGCCTGTGGCTGCTTCCTTGGCACCATGCGAGGAGTGAGGTTGCAATGACAAGTGAGGTTGCCATGATGACCCCGTGGCTGCATAGTCATGAGCTTACCTGTATCATTCTAGGATGGGCATGCAGAGACCACAGTGGAGCAGCAGCGAGCCTACCAAGTGGTGGCAGCAGACACAGCAGGGCCAGGTTTTGTGGGAGCAGCTTGGCCCCAGTCCAGACTCGAGCTCCTCCCTGACCACCTGCTGCTTCCTGTACTACTTTGTGCTGTGTGGGACCGACATGGACAGCAGGCTAGTGCCCAAAGAGCTGGTGGGTAAGGCTAGACTGCAGCAGTGCAGAGGTCCACTGATCCCCACAGGCCAGGCAGAGGGTCCCCACCAGTACACGAATTCATGCACCCGGCCTCTAGTATAATATATTCTTTTGTGTATGGCCTATTACACTAAACATTATGTTTGATATTCATACTGTTTGTGTGTATTGTAGACTGTGCACTCTCTTTGCTATTAATATGCCATTGTGTGAGTACACCAAAAATTATATATCAGTTCTACTGCCAGTGGGTAATCAGGCAATTTCCAATTGTGCTATTATAAGTAGTGACATTTATTCTAGTACATTTATTTTAGTGCACATTTGTCCATATCTTTGCTGGGTTTATTTCTAGGAAAGGAATTGCTGTATATAGGGTGTGCATGTGATTAGTTTTAATAGAAAGTGAACAGTGTTCCGAAGAGGCTGTAACCGATTGATACTCCCACCTGCTATGTACAAGAGTTCCTGTTGCTCTACATCCTTGTTAGTCTTTGATATTTCCAGTGTTTATTTCAGTTCATCTGGAGGGCATGTAGTGATATTACATTTTCATTTTACTTTGCATATCTCTCACACTCATTAATTTCCATTTCTGTGTTTTAATTTCCAATCATCACTTAACCTAACAAGAGCCAACCTGACCATCATGTCTTCTCTCTCAAAGATGACCTGTTCAAGTCTTCCCTCTGCAAAGATATTCTCACATCACCTCTTCCACCCATCCATGTGTACTTTTTCTTTTGGTGAGCACTTACACATGGAGCCACCCTATTTGTGTTTGATTAGCCATTGGGTAGTGTTGTGTTCTAAGTGTTTCTTCTGTGTTATTCTGTCTTCCCAACTGGAGGCAGAGTCGCTGAGGGCAGAGTCCAGCTCAGCAGGCCTTATTAACCCACACAAACCCACTGGGCTGAGCTCAGATGAACATAAGGTTATATCCTGATTGAACTAAACTTTACACTTTTGCCCAATCATTATGATGCCCAAAAGCTTTAGCCAGAGGCCTGATATTGATTAAAATCACTCAAGTGTGGTGCAGTGGTTCGACCCATGTACCAGAATGAGGTCTTCATTTGATTCTGGATCAGGGCACATGCTCATGTTGGGGGCTTAATTCCTAATAGTGGCATACAGGAGGCAGCCAACCAATCATACTCTCTCATCATTGATGTTTCTATCTTTTTCTCTCTCTCCCTTCCTGTCTCTGAAATCAATAAAGATACATTTTTAAAAGTCACTCAAGACCCAAGAAGTGAAATAGAACAGGAAGTTGACTAATGTGGTTTAGAAAAAGGAAAGAAAGTTTGTTGTATTATAGTCAGCTGGATCTGAATCCCACACTTACTAGTTTGGTTCTTTGTAATCTTAAAAAGTTATTTGATGATTCTGAGCCTCAATTTCCACATGTGCAGAAAGAGAATAGAGTTTTGGTGAGGCTTCAACAAGAAAACCTAGCAAAGTGTTTGGCACTTTGTAGATGCTGAAAAAATCCCATTTCTTTCTCCAGGTCTTTCTTGTTGGGAAAGGACTCAATCTCTCAGTCTTATATGAGGGTGAGACTCAAATAGCTTTGTAGATATTTAGTTTGGTCTGGAAATAGCCAATCCCCTTTTGCCAGCTTCTCTGAAATCAAGTTTTATCCTAAATTAGGTGGTGATTTTTGAAATGAATTTAATAACTTGAAAAATAACTCTTTTGAGATAAAATTGAGGACTTTGCCAACATCTGACTAGATCCCTTGATAGCAAAATCCTCCTTGAGGCAAGGCCGGTTAATAACTTTCTGTGTAATCTCTATCTTTCTATGTGCTCAGCCCACTTCGACGAAAGGGAGGTGCCTTAAGTGCAAATGATGCAGGTGACATTCATCTCTGCTCTTACGTAGGTGACTAAAGTTCAGACAGCTTTCCTTCCCGAAGGGCTAAGTGAGTAAGAAAGGGACTTGTCTTAGGGCTTGTTGCTCTTCTCTGGAGGTTTCCAGCAGCCCTTTTCAATGAGCTGGCAAGCTCTGGAGTCACAAACTGATTTCTGCCCCTTCAGGTGACTCAGGACTTGGAATGGTGGCCTCTATTTTTCTTCTTCTTGAACACTTGACTGTGCTGTGCCAGGGCGGGTTGGTTTGTCCAAAACTAATTTGGCAGGTCATTCGTGTGTTTCCTCTGATAATGCTACACTGGAGGCAGGGTTACAAAACACATTCCAGCTGGCTGGACTTCTGATATGAGTATCGCAAGAAGGTTCCTCGGCCTTTAGTTAGGTTGAGTGGTCAAGATTCCAGTAGGCTTCTCTTTCTCTTTACTTTTTAATGCCCAGCCAATTTCTGAAGAACCACGTTATAGTAAAACAATGTATTTTACATGTACATATTTAAATATCATATAGTAACAATCTTGGATGTTAATTCTGTAACCAGATTTGCTTACAAAGTAATTCCTGTATAGGTATTTGCTTTTTTGCACCTAGTAGGAGAGGAATGAGTGGGAATGTTAGGAGAGACTTGGAAAACGCATTTAATCATGTACCAATCGAAGAGGTGGGTAAACAAGGATCAGAGTGGTTTAACATCTTGTTTTCAAGGTCACATAGCCCTTTGAAGTTGGGATCAGAATCTTGGGTTCACTTAGTTCCAAAGCCTAAACTTTTTTTTCCCTCTTCTCTTCCACCTAGAATCCCCATAACTGTGATGAAAATCCTTGAATATCAGAGTTAGACAAGACCTAGGACAGTGGTTGGCAAACTCATCAGTCAACAGAGGCAAATATCAACAGTACAAGATTGAAGTTTCTTGAGAGCCAAATTTTTTATACTTAAACTTCTTTCAACGCCATTTCTTCAAAATAGACTCACCCAGGCCATGGTATTTTTGTGGAAGGGGCCAAAGAGCCGCATGTGGCTCGTGAGCCGCAGTTTGCCGACCACGGGCCTACGAGATCAACTTAGGTCCTATTAAGTATAGAATTCTCTCTTTGAGATCCAAAACAGCTCATGGAACTTCTGGTGACCTATGAAAGTAAATACTTCACTCCTTCACGGGCAGCTGCTAGCCATTTTGGATAGCTCTTTCTCTTATTTATACAAAATGCACTTCTTGAGACTTCTACTCAGTGATGGACTGGAGCAGATCCATGCCTACTCACACCAATTCAAGAGATGACTATGCCTAACTCCACACTTAGTGACCTCAAGTTGGCACCTTCAAATCAAGATGGTGGGTGTGTTTACAGCACAGAAACTGCCAAAAACTGCAAATCGGGGCTCCTTTCCCACCCCTCACACTGAGAGCTCATTGTTAAACATTTATCATTATTGGCTGCCTTAATCCTTAAGGTCTGATTTTGCCCTTTGTGCTCACATGGAAAAAGGTCAAATCTACAGAAGCCCCTGGGAGGTTTCAGACAGCTTTTTTGTTCACTCTCTTTCTATAATAGCTTCAGAGAGAGCAAAGTTTGAGTCTCAGGTCTGTCCCTTAGTTGCTGTGGAACCATGAATAACTATTTAATCTCTCTAGATTAAATTCCTCTGTATGTAAAATAGTAATGATAAAAACAGTCAGGCCTCAGGGGTGAATGTGAGGCTTAAATGAAACATTGCACATAAAACATACTGCCTGACCTATAGAAAGCTCTTGATTTTATTGTCAGAATGATCATTATTGTTGATCATAGTCTCACAAACATTTAGAGTTACCCAGGATTTCTAGCAAATGAAATGATACCTGTCAGGGTTTCAGCAGGAGCAGCCAGCCCTTATAAAGTGTTTGATCTCAGAGAGTTTAATGCCCAGACCAGTGGTCAGCAAACTCATTAGTCAACAGTCATCAATAGTACAGAGATTGAAATTTCTTTTGAGAGCCAAATTTTTTAAACTTAAATTTCTTCTAACACCACTTCTTCAAAATAAACTTGCTTAGGCCGTGATATTTTGTGGAAGAGCCACATTCAAGAGGCCAAAGAGCCACATGTGGCTCGTGAGCCACAGTTTGCTAACCATGGGACCAGACCATGTGCAGAAGAGTAAAGATAGTGAATAAAGGAAGAAACACAGATTAAGACACCAAGATATACCAATAGAAAATTACAGTTACCAGCCCAATTCTGAAGGTACAAGAGAAAGGAGCAGTATTGCCAAGATGGGCAGTTACACAGGAGCATAGCATAGGCACAGGTATAGCGACATACCTGTCCTTAAACATGAGGCCCAGCAGAAAGAGAGAGGGGGAATAAGTACTGTGGCTTTTTTCCAGCTCTCTCCTTACCTCCAACCTCTTGCCAGCACCTGCTAGAAGCCAGAAGCCAGAAAACACAAGGAATGAGATTTCCATCCATAGTTAGTACCTTATAAGACACAAAGCAAGATAGAACAGAGGAATGTGGTTGGAGATGGGGTGAGGTTGAGTGAGTATGGAAACAATCAGAAGTGACCAGCCAGCATTTGAGTTTCCAGTCTCATATATAATTTATTGAATTGACTTCTGGACTCTTTTTTTTTTCTTCCCTGTAGAAGATCCAGACTAAGAAATCGTACAAAAAATTAATTTTCAGAAGTGGGGGAAAGATCTCAGTGTGAGGAAGTGTGTTTGGTTCTTGGGCATAATTATGCTTTAAATTTAATGTGATACATTGAAAAAAATATCCAGACCTGGGATTGTCCGAATGCCTATTATTTTGTGATTTTAAAGTTCCCCTAACCCAGCCAGAGACAACATTCTCACGTTACCTGATTGATTTATATTACCTTATCCATTGGTCTTATGCAGTGTTTGCCTATGCTCTTATTTTGTTTTTCTTTGAAAACATGTCTCTTGGTAGATGTCATTGCTGTTTTCTATGCATACATGTGTTTCACATTTTAGGGTTTTTTAATTGTTCCATTCTAATAACACTTTCCTTCCCCTGAACTATCTCTGTAGTCTATTTAAGAAGAAATTGCAGGACCTAAAATGTCAGAGTTCACCATTCTTCATCATCCTCATGCACAGACTCTCTCTCTCTCTCTCTCTCTCTCTCTCTCTCTCTCTCTCTCTCTCTCTCTCTTTCTCTCTCTCTCTCTGGTTATCTAAAAACTCCCTTCCTTGATATCCACTCTGTACTGAGTTGATTTAGTTCCCTTCTTGTGCATTTTGAGTATGAAAATATCTCCATAACTATATTGCAATTTCACCGAAATTTAATTTATTCTTGACTTAATGTCATCTAAGCCCAGCCATGAAAAAAATCTCTGGCTCATATGATCTTTATAAGCATTTTCCAGACACTTCTTTAGTAGCAGTTTAAGTTGATTGCTGATTCATAAGCACTTACCTGGATCTCATTGAGAATAGCATAATGTTGTGCTAAATACTAAGAAGTGTTAGGATTGCAAATTTATTGATCTGATGAGAAAATCTGCCAAAATTATTGCTCACCACTGTGTGGATAAAGGCTCCACAAACATGGGATCTACATAAAGAGTTGAGTATGCCACAGACATGCTTCTGTGCTGTAAGGAATTTCAGAGCAGCTCTGTGGCTCCTGCTCCTAGAGGGGTACTGCACAACCTTATGATATTTAATTGCCTTAAGGAAGCAGGATAACTCTGAAGTTAGGCCAGGGTACGGGGAAGAAGGACACCCCCTCTCAGAGGCAGCCTTCCTATAAGCTTAGCTACTTTTTGTCTGAGCCCACCTATAACCCATAAGCCAGTCTGCTGCCTCTCTCTGTCTTCCCTTTACCTCTGCACTGTCGTATTAGGGCTGTTATGGTTCTGATGTTGATCTGCTGGCTGGACTCACACCCTCTTGGCTTCTGAGATGGTCTGTATCCTGTTTGCTGCATCTGCTTTCCTTGGGTTCTGCTGTCAGTGTTTCCAACTTAAGTATACTAACATTGACCCCTGACTCCTTGACAGCATGGGGCAGTTTTCCCACCCCCTCCAAGAGTATCTACTTCATGGAAGGATCTTCCCCTGACAACAACCCTTCTTGCCAAATGCTGTGCCTTGGAAACTTTCCTTATGTAAACGTGAACATTGCCCATCATTTGCACTAAGTTATGTTGTCTGGCTACTTGTGCCCAGGACATACCAGAGTCACAGCATTGGAATTATTTTCTGTCGTTCCTTCTAGTTAAAAAAAATTTTTTTAATGGTTTCATAATGAACAGAAAGCATGATGTTATTGACCTGAAAATAAAAAAGCAAATGCTTATTAAGGCGTGTTGGTCACTATGTGTTAGAGGACAGGAATTCCTGGTGATGCAATCTGCCTCATCCAGAAACTGAGCACAGAAAACCTTTTCATATGTACTAAGTCTGCAGCTGCAATGAAACCTCTGTGCAGTCAGCTCTGACTGCAGATCCTGACTTCTCTACCGGGGTTCACATCCCCAGGGTTGCACTGACAGTACCTGATGGAGCTGGTACCCAAAATCTCTATCCAGGCCCCAAAATTGATAATGTGAAAGCAAATTAAATGGTTGATAGGGGAGGATATTTACCATGTCTTGTTGGTCCTGAGGTCAATACAAATGATAATTGAGGAAAAGAGTAATCAGTGTTAAAGATTAATTATCTGTTGCCCAGCCAGCATGGTTCAGTGGTTGAGCATCAACCTATGAACCAGGATGTCATGGTGCAATTCCTGGTCAGGGCACATGCCCAAATTGTGGGCTCGATCCCCAGTGTGGGGCACGCAGGAGGCAGCTGACCAATGATTCTCTCCCATCATTGATGTTTCTGTCTTTCTCTCCTTCTCCTTTCCTTTCTGAAATCAATAAAAATATATTTTAAAAAGATTAACTGTCTCTTAAGTCATGGCAGTGTGAGGAGCTTTTTCTTATGAGTGACGAGTTTTTATACATCCTGCTTTTGACATAGGGCAAGTTGATGTGATGAGAACAGAAAATGGACAGTAAGGAGCTCATAGGAGGGTGAATTAGAGAGAATTTGATTGCATCTGAGTAGATAATTCATTCTCTTGGGCAACTCAACTCTCATGTATGCTAAGTCAGCAACTAGGATTACTCCCATGTATATCACAAACATAAATCAGTTAGCTCAGGGGAAAATACAAGTCGGAATGTGTGTCATAATATCATTAGTACAGGTAACTGGTACAGTCTGTCTACAAAATGTCAGGTTAATAAGATAACACTACTTTTGTATATTTTAGATGAGAAATATTTTTTAAAACCTTTTCATGGGTATCACACAAGATATTTCAAACAGAAGAAACTTAGTAGAGGGGTTTGATGAGGAAGAAATAGAAAGCCCTACAGGAGATAACGAGGCAATCCAGAGATTAGTAATAGCAAGATACCACCCCTAAGCTTAGTAGAAGGAAATGGGGTTACCGGGACCAGAATCTGGATGCATTTATTAGAAGCTACAATAATGGTGAGACTGCCCAGTGAAAGCTGAAATCATAGAGAAGAGGATATAATCTGAAGCAGAAAGACTAGAGGAGAAATACTGGCTTCTCCATTTCTTCATCCTCCAGTCTTCTATCAGAGCCTCCCTTTGCCTGAATCTACCAGGAATTCGGGGTGCAAGGGAGTCTGGGAGAAGGAGCTTCCATAGCAGAACATGGGAAGTATCATAGATTGGCTAATGAGGAGCACTTTTGGCATCTCTGAAGTCATGTATATTTGTATATTTGCATTAGATAATTGACCTATAACTTAAGTGGACTTTGACCAGAAATGTTTAGCTCCCTTTTTCACTTACTTTCATTAAAAAAAAAATGAATGAAGAAAACCCACAAATAATCAGGCTGTGTTGTATTTGCCAATAATTTACTCTGCGAGATATTTAGTTAGGTCTCTCTGTATCCATATATCTTCATTTCTTATTAAGTGTTCTTTGCTGTCTCCCCTGCTCCTCTTTTAATTTTAGCTTCGGGATTATCCAGTAAACAGGAATGATGATTTCATTCATTTTTATAACCTAATCCCTCACTGGGTGAGGCCAACTGCAGAGTTGGGGCATACACGGGTAACTATTTTAGACTTGTAAATTTTATAAGTTCAAATATCCAAATTGATGCTAGAACACGAGCAGGGAAATGCCTGGCTTGATGATGTAAACACAGCAAACATCAGCCTAGAATGTAGGAAGGGAAATACAAGCAGAAACACTTTTGCAGAAGCAGCCCTGAGTTTTGGACACGAGCGTTTTCTTTGGTCTGAATTGTTCAAGTTCATCAGAGCTTTAAACAGCCTTTCCATTTGCTACCATGGGGATCTGTCCTCTGAAATCCCAAATGCAGAATGGTTTGCTTTGGAGCTGTCTGCAGTGCAATCTGCTCCTAAACCTGTAAGGCACATCTGAAAGCACATGCATGTTTTATGTAACTAAGACTTCAATTTTTGTCTATTACTTGTTAGCACTCTTAGCTATTAACACATTTGATTCTTTAAATAGCTATGTAAGGTACACGTGAGAGGACAGGTGGTGTACATAATTCTATTATTTCTCTCCATTAAATAAAAGGAAAAAACTGCGACACAGAGAGGTTAAGAGTAACTGTTCTGAGGTTAAACAACTTGTAGTTGGTGGAATTAGGATTCTTTTAAAAAATATATATTTTATTGATTTTTTACAGAGAGGAAGGAAAGGGATAGAGAGAGTTAGAAACATCAATGAGAGAGAAACATTGATCAGCTGCCTCCTGCACACCTCTACTGGGGATGTACCTGCAATCAAGGTACATGCCCTTGACCGAATAGAACTGGGGACCCTTCAGTCCACAGGGCAGCAGTCTATCCACTGAACCAAACTGGCCGGGAACCCAAGTATTCTTAACTTGTAATAGTATCTGCATTCTTAACTAATAAGCTCTGCCATCCTCTTCAGTGTGACAGTGTCAGGATAGGCAGTTATTGTTTGGTAATCCAGGGCTCTGGGAGTGAGCATTTCAGTGAACAAGGTGGGAGCTACCTGGCCTTTTATGATTTGGCCTCAGAAGTGACTTAGTGTAACTTCCTCTGCAATCTCTTGTCGGAAGCAGTGGCAAGCCCACTTGAGTTCAGGAATTCAGGAGGAGTATCCAAAGTGTCAAAGTATTTGCAGTCACGCTTTGAAGCCATCACAGTGAACAAAATACCAGCAGCAATAACCGCAATATATGATATCCAGAATAGTGGGTTGGTTTTTATTTGCTGGAAAGGCCTTCTGGTTTCCTATATTTGGTCCTCATTTATCTACAGCAGGAAATGGAAGGAAATAGAGTCTTTCCTTAAGGCAGTTCTCTGTTCCAACTGGTATTCTTCTAACGCCTCCCTTAGCTCTGACAACCTTCTAAATGGCTTCGGACAGGACTTCCACTGACTCAGGTTTCATTGATGTAGTTGTACCCAAATAGAAAATGTTCTGTTGACTATATTCAAAACACATTGCTAAGCCAATTTTCTTTAAATTCTCCTGAATTTCCTCCCCTGGGAGGATTATACAACTGCCAAGTTTGAATTTTAAACTTTCAGATACTTTTGAGTAATAGTCAGTGGAGAGAAACAAGAGTATTTTGGTAAGGTGGTGTTGGTGTGTATGTGTGTGTGTGGGGGGGTGTAGGTGGTGGTGGTGGTGTGTATGTTGTCCTCAGAAAAATGTAGGTTTTCTATTTTAACTTAGCTGTAAATGCTGAACTAATTTAGCTCAAATCGTTTGAAAGCAGGTTCAATTTATGGGGCCAGTGACTATCAAAATTTTTAAGCTGAAAAATATTGGAAAAACCACTCAACTCACCAGAATTCTGTTTCTGATTAAAATCTGAGTTTGTGACCAATGTTGCTTTTTAAAAAAAATAGCTCTGGTGAATGCCATAATTAGAGTAGTCAACGGTATCTTTTTATTATGTGTCCTAAGGGAACAATTTGATTGGTATACAGAGAAAATTTTCAAAAGAGGAACATTTCCTTCTGTGCCATGGTCCATGACAGGAATTCCACTTGTCGACAAGCAAATATTGGAGTGATCAGGCTCGTTCATCTGTCACACCTTCATAGCCAAGGTTAATTCTAATGACATGACTGGTTGCCAAATGTGTTCTTTCCTCCTTCCACACGGTATAAGCAGTAAAATGACGACCCAATATAACAGTTCACTATTGCATTTTCTATGACAATGTCTAAATGTGGAGAAGTATCAATAAAATTGTTTTTATTGATTAAGGTTGAGCCAATATGAAATCAAATCACCCAACCAATTCAAGAATTTCAATAAACCCAGTCATCAGGAATATTGTATATGGGGTATCTGAATGAATGGGTAGTTGACAGCATTGACTTAATTAGAAAGCTATCATAGCATTTCTAGGACAACCAAACTTCTTTTCATGTTCACATGTGCAATACAGAAAGCTTAGTGTAACAGAGACTACTGGAAACAAATCAGTTTCACTAAAAGAGAGATGTTGACAGGAAGCCAGGAAGGCTGGTCAACAACCTTAATTGCCCTAACCACTCACCCTTTCCTTGAGACATTGTTAGCTGAAGCAGCCTCCACCTTGTTTGTCCCATGTAAGTTTCTGTTATTTTCTGCCTAAGGGCTACATGTAAATTTCTGTTTATCTTGCCTAAGATGTTTTCTCCTAAAACCTCAATAAAAAGGATGGCAGGGCCAGAGCAGGGAGTAGTTCTCCCAGTAGAGTTAGCCCCCCATATTGCCAAATTGTGTACGGCCCTTCTCCAGAACCCAAACCCCGAAGTGGAACCCTTTCCACGTGGGATGTGAAAGAAATTCCTACAGGAGACTGTTTAGCCAATATAAGGTAGGGGTTAATTTACAACTACCACTTCTAGGCTTGGATCTCCAAGATCTGAATCTTATTTTTACTTCTTGGAGTGGGGTGGCTTTGGACATATTCCTTTACCATCCTGTGCTTTTTATTTTCCCTCTATAAAATGGGGATAATTACTTCATAATGTTGTTGTGAGAATCAAATGAGTTAATTTACGTTCACTGTTTCCAAGAGTGCCTGGCACATTATAAGTGCTCAATAAGCATGACTATCGTGTATTTTATTGTCTATAATATTCTTACCAATTTATCAACATATTTTCTCTAGTCATTACAACTGAGCAAGTGAGATAAGTCCTAGCTTCAACATTATCATCTGGGGAAGTCATTCAATGCCAATGGACCTTGTAGGATTGAGTATAGGACTATTCTTGCATGATGACATCTGCTTTTAAACCAAACTAACTAAACACATGAAGTAGCACCCAGCAAATAAATATTTGATTGTATTGTCCACCATAAAAAGACAGAGTGGAACAGAACAGTACATGTGTGTGTGTTTTTTAAGAAAACAATAAGAAAAAAAAGAAGGGATCAAATAAAGGAAAGGGCACACTACTCAACTCAACACCTTTGAAATATGACAGAGAAACTAGAGTCTCCAACATCCCTTCTTACTCTGCTTCCCAAATGCAACCCTCACTTCCATTCTACCATGAACAGATGGAGAAAAGACGGTGGGTGAACATCTATCTCCAATTTGAGGTCATGTGCATTCCAACGGTGTGGGGAAATGTGAAGAAAATGTCTCAAAAAGAAGTCATGGGAATATAATGCAGAACATCGTGACTATAGTTAACAGTACTGTGTTGCATATTTGAAAATTGCCAAGAGACTAGCTCTTTAAGGTCCCCATTACAAGGAAAAAAAATGTATAAGTTTGTATGGTGACAGATGTTAACTGGAGCTATTGTGGTGACCATTTTGCAATCTATATAAATATTGAATCATTGTGTAGTATATATGAAACTATATTACTGGTATGTTATCTGTTATGTTGATTATACCTCAATAATTTTTTAATTTAAAAAAAGGAACCTGACAAGTAATCTTAAATGAAAAAGAAAAGGAAATTACATATATAATGCAAGAAAATGTTTTAAGGATGAAAAGGATTTAAATAAACAAATCAAGTGTGCTATTTCATGTGTTCTAAGATAAACTAATAAATAATCACATGCACATATATATCCTGCTAAAATTTCAACTTCGAAGGTCAAGATGTTTTTCAGGAATACAGGTAAAGAAGCAAGTTGCAAATAAGGGTAAAAATCAAGCTGACCTCCGACTTCTCCACCGCAATATCCATTGTCTGAAGCAATGGAGTAATGTCAAGTTATTTGGGATGGAGGCCATATAAAGGGAGGTTGCCATAAAAATCCTAAACTAAGCTAAGAGGGCATATAACTTTAATGCAATTGAATCATCTACAAAAACTCAAGAACTAGAATTTTTAAATTAATAAATTACTTAATATTTGTAAAGCACTTAGAATAGTGCCTTACATATAGAAAACAGTATGTAACTGTTAGTTCATTCATTTAATGAGTGAATCTCCTGAAACCCATAACTCTTTAATAAAACCTACCTTAGGAGGAGCCCTGATAAGACTATAGGGGATGCACTGAACTCATTTACATGTAAAGCTAAAATTAAATCAATGTGCAAAATATGACTTCAGGTAGTTTATATTCTAATTATTGAACACTTATAAATAATAATAAAGCAATAGGAAAACAGGTGGTGAAGAACAGAGCTGAAAAATGTGTCCATGTACTGATTTCTCTATTTTTAAAAAATATTTTTATTGATTTTTTATAGAGAGGAAGGGAGAGAAATAGAGAGTTAGAAACATTGATGAGATAGAAACATCGATCAGCTGCCTCCTGCACACCCCCTACTGGGGATGTATCTGCAACCAAGATACATGCCCTTGACCAGAATCGAACCTGGGACCTTTCAGTCTATCCACTGAGCCAAACCAGTTTCGGCTGATTTCTCTATTTTTATATGGAGAATCAATAGATGATATCTGAAGTTGATGAATCAAGAAGTAAAGCTTTCTAGTATTCATATGTTCAACTAGTTTATTTGAGGCCTTTTATTTATGTCCAGGCACTGTTTTCAATAGTGTAGATTGAACTACAAACAAGGCATATAAGATCCTTGCCCCTTCATACTTTATATTCCATCAGGAGAAGACTAGCTCATGCAATTAGATTAAAAAAAAAAAGAAATAGATCAATAAAATAGTCCCACGTATAAATGAAAAATGACATTTGAAACCAGTAATAATAAATGGATAATTTAATATATATATGATGGGAAACTGGCAAACCCAAATAAATTCTATCTGAGTTAAAGATTTAAATATGAATAATGAAATCCATTAAAATATTATAAGAAAGCATCAGTAAATACTAGTGTAAGATATGGAGTACTAAAAGTCCTTTTGATGGGGTGGTGGGGGCTTGCCTGGGGTGGGAATGGCTCAGGAGTGGGGGGCGGGGTCCAATTGGGGATAAAGGAGACATATGTAAAACTTTAGACAATTAAAAAAAAGTTCTTTTGAAGTAAAACATATAGCATGGAAGTTACAAAATTAGAGATTAATGCATTAATCTAAGATTTTAAAATATATATACCAAAAAAGTGCATCATAAAGTCATAAGCCAGCCAAAGATGTAGAAATATATATGACACATTTCTGACAGAAGACTAATTTCTTTCACATGTAAAGAGGCTGGAAAAATGAAAAAATATTTAGGTTTGATGATAATATTGCAATGTTGGTGTTGTTTGCTTTTATGTCAGTAAATAAAAAAAGGCAAGCGATCTAGAAAGGAGGGTAAAGGATCTGATCAAAAACTGAAATATAGTAGCTAGTAAGCAAAAGCTAACATTTTTCTATCTCATGCATAATGAAAAGAAGTGTAAACTAAAATGAGATAGGCATTTTATCTTGCCGTTTTACCAATATTTGATGGCACACAAGGTTAAGGAAGATGCTGTTCATGCTAGAATAAATCAGTACATATTTTTTTGAAGGATGGTTCAGCTATACACTTCCAAAATCTTTTTTAAATACACACATTGTGATCCAGAAAAATCTATTGTTAGAAATGTGCCTCTGGACATGCTTGCAAACCTTTATATAAATTTATTATTAAAACATTATTTTAAGACAAACAACAACAAAACACCCTGAAAATATCTATATGTCTATCAAGAGGGTGAAATTAAGAAATCATGCCTTAACTGGTTTTGCTCAGTGGATAGAGTGTTGGCCCACGAACTTAAGGGTCCCAGGTTCGATTCTGGTCAAGGGCATGTACCTTGGTTGCGGGCACATCCCCAGTAGCAGGTGTGCAGGAGGCAGCTGATCAATGTTTCTCTCTCATTGATGTTTCTAACTCTCTCTCTCTCTCCTTTCCTCTGTGTAAAAAAATCAATAAAATATATTTTTTAAAAATCATGGCAATAATATTACCCTTAAAGACAATAAGTCATATCTGTGTAAAAAGATCTCCAAAGTATATGTATTTAATTTTTTTAAAAGTAAGATGTAGCATGTGAGATATTAGTTCTTTGTGCAAAATATTTGCACACAAATGCACACACATGTATATGTGCGTATGCTAGCATACATGTAATGTTTTAATTTTTATAAGGTTACATGTCCATTTATTAACCCTGGTTACCTTTAGAAAAAGTCATTTTGGAGAGTAAGATGCAAGTTGACTGTACCTTTGTGACACCCACCAGCCAATTCAGTACGCAGGTGCTAAGCAGCTGGGAGCAGGGTGGGTAGCTTGCATAATTGCCATGGTGATGATGCAGATGTTCAGCATGGTCCCAGCAGCTCCAGGTCTCTGGGCAGCATGGGAAGGTGGGAAGGTGGCTCTGGGCCAAAACAAAAAGGTGCTGCAGCTGGAGCAAAGCTGGTGCTGGCAGGAAGGAAGGAAGGCCTGTTCTTACAGGAATCTTCATGCATCGGGCCTCTACTATATAATAATTGTATTCATCAGGATATTAAAATAACTAACACCCCTAAACCCCCATCTTTTCTGTACATACTGGTAGTAGTTTACTGGAATAATAAGATGCTGAAACAGTAGTTTGCAGAGTCAGTACCAAGTTGGCAAAAATTGTTAGAAATGCAGGAGGCCCTCTGTTAACATTGATTTTCAAGGCATTTAATGTAATAGCTGTTTTCCTTATTTGTGTTATTGATTATTGTGCTCTGGGATTAGACCAAATATTGCCCATCTGTTAGCTACATTATGCATGCAAATTGGCCTTTTATTAATTGTTCAAACACAAAATAACACCCTAATAGCTTTAAAAGATTAGTTTCCTATTGTGTATAGATTTCACTTACTCCTGGATATAGGCTTACTGATATGAGTGAACTTGAGGGGAATAATTTTACGGCTATAATCATTGATAGTTGGGAACTGAAATTTTGGATTCTGGAAGCCACACGAATCTTTTAAAGGATTTTCTAAATATCTACATACTTATACATTGAGCATGTTCCTTTTTCTGCACTTTCTGGTTAATGTCATTCCTATTCCTTTTTCATTCCCTGTGGGCTAAGTGCCATCACTTCTTATCTTTTTAGTCTTCTATAGCCTTCTCCTTCACCCCATGCTTTTGCTGAGTTCAAGGACTCCTCATCTCTTGCTTAAATAATTACAACATCCTTTTAATTTGTCCTTCTGCCTCCGATCTGGCCCTCCTCCAAGCCATCATGCTCACTTCTACCAAAAAAGATTTTTCTCAAAGTAGATCCTATGGGGAAAAGTCCAAATTCCTTTTGCCCAGCGAAATGCTGGCACCCCTCCTTTCACCTCTTCTGTCCAGTCACACTAAATTGCCGGCCATTTCTTTAATGGATCTTGATGTTTCATGCTTTCCTGCCTTTACCCCTGCTGTTCCTCCTGCCTGCGATTCCCTTCCCCCTTGCCTATCTTCCCAACACCTGCTCAGTTTTCACGATTCAACTCAAGTATTCCTTCGCTGCCCTCCACCCCGGGGAAACATGTGATCTGCAAGGGAAGGTGGTCGCTCTATTCTTGGTTCAGTTTCCGTACCTTGTATAAACTTCTATTTGATCGGTTTGTATAACTCACCCTATTCATCTTTGTAGCCCCAGAAACTGCAGAGCTTGGAAAAGTAAAAGTCATTGAATGAATAAATGAACAAAGTGAAGGAAATAGGTTTCCAAAGCCAACCATTTTATTTCAGTCTTGGCAGAGTGTGATTTCAGTTTGAGGCACTTCAGATAGGGCTATCTCAAGTCAGTAGAATATCCAGTGTTTACTTTGAGTTGCCTCATAAGCTGACTCTAAGACAGGGATTTGAGTGCAAGTCAGTTCCAGGGAAGTGGTGGAAAACACACCATCAGGGGAGTGGAGAATGGAGACAGGCAAGGGAAGGCCTCCAATAAAGGAGACATTTTCAAGCCAATTATCACTGTGGGTGACTGGAAGTTTGGGAGTCAGTTTCCATCATACACCTCAGAGAGCCCTACCTCACAGTACTCCACCCAGAGGTCTGAGGGAGGTGACTAGTTGAGCGCTGTTCCTTGGGGATAATAATTCCCTAGCTCTTTTGGCCAGCCACACATGTGGGCAGAGCACACTTCTCCACATGGGGAAGGGCCTTAGTTGGCAATCAGGAGAGGTCTGAGCTGAGGAGCTGGGAAGGCGTTGACATACGGCTACATTGGGTCTTCAGTGCCCGTGAGTGGTCATTGGAGAGTAAATACTAGAGGATGAAATATTTTCTTGAAATCTCTCAAGTCACACATATCTTGAATTACTTGCTCAGTCAGCCAGTTCTACATTAATTAGGGCAGAAAGCAAAACCTTTTTGTCTGCCATTAAGACAATTTGTGTAATATTCAGCGCCAGAATATCCATTAAGAATCACTGGTCAACATGATTCTCTTAAATTGCTATTGTTCAATCTAAGTATTTTTTTTTAATCATAATTCTAACCTCGTTGCCCTCAAGGCCCTTTTACCTTTGCAAAATTGTCTTACTAATTAATAGGTAATGGAGATGAAAAGAATTTGCCATTGGTCCCATGTGGGCTCTATGGGGCCATGAGGATGACTCACAGTCAGAAAGTAACTACGCCAGACTTACTGAACTGCATGTAACCCAACAAATTGTGACAGGTGCAAAAACATGCAAATAAAGTTATAAGTAGTAGATAAAGAATCACTGAGTATTAATTAGAACTCAGAAATGTGCTATTCTCCTGGGAGATTTCTTCTTGTAAAAAAGAAATAACCACACAGAAATTTTCCAACAAAGCCAACTCGCAAACCCCATGTTGGTTTTGCTAAAGGCCTCCAGATAGCATCAACTATTTCATGAACTATTTGGAGATACTTTTCAAATACCGATGTTTCCTTCTCATTATGTTCTCTCACTTGTTTACTCAACTACCTCACCTTACTTCTTCAATTCTATGTAGTTTCCTTCCCACTTCATTTTTCTCCTATACCTGTGATTTTTTCTTTATACCTCAAAGAGCTGCAGAAAACTCTTAGTTTGTCTTGTTGTTCCCCAAGTTTCACTGGCACTGAAGACTGTGGACCGTCGTCTTCTTCTGAAAAAACAAACAAACAACAACAAAAATGCCTCCGATGAATTCTAAGACAATTTTCTGTTGTCTGTTTTTCATGTCTCTAAAACTTTTCTGCAACGTCTTCTGCACCTTCCTTGGCAATCTCTTCCTCTTCATGTGGCTAAGCCTTAGCTCAGAAATCTGCAATCCAAATCCCCAATCTTTTTCCTGAACTCCAGACCAGTGTCTGATTACCTGTTCTATACTTCCATGAGGATATTTAACCAGACCCTCATAAGTACTTCCACAAAAAGCCACCCCTGAATTTTCCATTGGTTCCTGTTTACACTCCTAACAGCACTTCTAGTTGTTTCTCACCCAAGCTCCAAACCTACAAATACTCCTCCCTCTCTCCATCTCCATGCTACACTTGCCCATCTCCACTCCTCTGTAGCTTTCAGATAGACTTATTTTTCATGTGGACTTTAGGCCCCCATTATCACTTATATGAATAATTATAAAAGCTACTGTCTGGTCCCTTTACCTCCAGTCTCTTTATACTCCCTCTTCCCTGCCACCATACTCTACCACACATGAACATTTTTTTCCTAACATGCATTTCCAACCATGGCATTTTTCTGGTCAAATTATTTCACAATGATCCATTTATACAGAGTACAGTTCAAACTCCTCAGACTACCAGTCAAAAATCTTGAGGTATGCTCTGGCCAGTGTGGTTCAGTTGGTTGAGCATTGTCCCATGCACTGAAAGGTTGCCGGTTTGATTCAATGTCAGGGAATATGCTCAGGTTGCGGGTTTATTCTCTTTTTGGGGTACATGAAAGAGGCAGCCAATAAATGTTTCACTCTCACATCAATGTTTCTCTCTCTCCCTCTCCCTTCTTCTCTCTCTAAAAAGCAATACAATTTTGTTAAATTTAAAATAAAAAGCAAACAAACTCTAGGTCTTGAAGTCTGCTTACCTTTCAAAACTGACTCTGTTGGGTATTCGCTCTTCGAACCCCAGATCCACCTTTTACCTTGCTCTGGGACTAAAGTGAATCTCCTTGGGTTGCATAGACTGAGATTTCCAGCTTCAACATAATCTCCTCTCTTTGAGAATGATCTGGATGTATGTATATGATGGGATACGACTCCCCTTATTAGGTTATGTTATATGGCAATGGGTGGTGAGGTTTTTGTAGATATAATTAAGGTTCTTAATTAATTTGAGTTCATCCAAAGGGAGGTTATCCAGGTCAGGCTAATATAATCAGGTGAATCTTTTAGAAGAGGGTTGAGCAAAGAGACGCTCTTTGACTGGATGAAAGAAGTGATCATGAGTGAATTCTAAGCTGTAAGGAAATGAATTAGGCCAAGAACCTCATGAATTTAGAAAAGTACACCAATCCTTAAATGAGGCTGCAGCCCTGACCAGCACCTTAACTGTTGCCTTGTGAGACCCTGAGTAGATCCCTGACCCATACAAACTTCGAGCTAAAAGGGCATCAAGCCATTACGCTTGTGGTAATTTGTTACACAGCCCTAGATGACTAAAGTATTTGTCCTGGTCCAATCAGGCCAATGGAGATATCGACAGATATTCAGAGATTAGGAGAAAAGAAAGGTTGAGCCATTTATTCTTGCTTCCAACTCTTTCCCAGGTGTCCCTCAATCAGAGGTCCCCCCACTCTGCCAATGGCTCTCTCGTATAGCTACAGCTTCTATTAGGCTATCCCTGTTCACCCTGTACCCCTGTAGGCTTAAGTGTTGAAAAGCTTCCTAAAGCAGGGCAAGGTACTTCACCATTCCTTGTCATTTTCCCTCAACTCTAGCCACACTTTTGCGCAATTTTCTTTTGGTAAACCTTGTTAAATTCTTTGTTAAAGAATGTGCCATCATTTTCCTGCTGGGTCCCGGCCTGAAGAATAAGGATAAGTTTATAAATATCACTTACCATAGTATGTATTGCCTTGACCTTATCCAAACCCAACTCCAAATATGAACCTTGGTCCTCAAAACACAACACCACATTTTATTTCCTTAAAAATAAACATTTTTATTGATTTTTAGAGAGAGAGAAAGGGAAAGGGAGATAGAAAGAAACATTCATCTGAGAGTAGAATATCAATCAGCTGATTTCTGCATGACACCAACCAGGAATCAAGCTCCCAACCAGGGTTCAAGGTCACAACTCGGACATGTGATCTTACTGGGAATCTAACCAGCAACCTTTTGGTGCACAGGATGATGCCCAACCAAGTGAGCCACACCAGCCAGGGCAATACTACATTTTCTTATCTGATGTCATGGCCTTGGGTTGCTCTTACTAAATGGAATCATTGGCTCTTCACAATCTAATTAACACAAGATCAAAACATTTAAGTATCATTGACAACTTAGACAAATATGTTGGTAGTTGGTAATAAAATAATTTTAATGGATACGTAAAATAGCTTATTGGGAGACCATAATTATTTTTTCTGATGCATGTGTTTATTTAACATTCATTTTTGGTGTCTCCCAAGTGCAAAAGAAAAATAAGAAAACATTCAATCTTTTAAGAATCAATTATCTTAATTAATTTGCATGTGTATAGTAATTCCAATTTTTGTCTTAACACATATCTTCACATTTATTTTTAACAACAGCGCTGTGAGAGATCAGCTATTAACTTCTACATATTATTCATGAAGAAACTGAGACTTAATTTGTTATTGCCTTAGATTGATGATCTTTCTGTTTAGTAATATGATAAAACTACCCACTGTTTAGTAATATGATAAAAACAGAAACAAGAAAAGAGATATATAAAGTCCTATCTCTCAAAATCAGACCATAATATTTTAGGCATAAAGCCAAAAAGATTCCAAGTCTACACATGTTATGCCATCTGAGACAGACAGAGCACATATTTATTTATCCCGATCAGCAGATGAGGTGAAGAGCTGACTATTTTAAATCCAGCTATCTATCGCCAAATCACAGAATTACCAGTAGAATCTAAGTCACCCAACCATGTCTTATTTGTAGACGGCCTACTGTGTGCATCTTAAAATACAATCTAGTCAAGTCACAAAACGCATTCTCTCTTTAATTTTTAAGATGAAATCAATAACTCTGATTTGACTGAAATCAATAACACCGCCTTGACCTACTAGGCCTGGTTTTACAAATAAATTACTCCACCCATCCTTCCTACCATATGTAAATATTAACTAGGTAAAAGTTTGACTAAATGCTGCTCTTTTGTTGTGCCTCCTGGTTTCTGTGAAAGAAACTGATCCAGGTAGAACTGGTGTTGGGTGTCACACTAGTACCAAAGGAAGATATATGTTAAAAAGCCTGGAGGTTTCTCTGGGGAGTTGCCACAGGTTTCAGTGGAATGACAATTACAAGGAACACGGATCATTGAGTGCCTTCTATAGCTTTTACAATAGTGAGGATCATTATTTTAAGGTTCATTTGCATAATGGTTGGCCTAGCAAGAACAATGGTGAATGCTAATAGCCTCAGGATGCAATAAAACATTATCTGGGCTGAACTTCTAGAGGAGAAGTTGCCAACGTATGACTCTTTAAGTACTTAATTTCATCCCAGGTTGAGTCCACACACAATCAAATACAGATTTCTGCTATCTCTTAAAAAAAAAAAAAAAAAAAAAAAAAAAAAACCTGGCAAGGAATGACTGGAAGAGAAGAGCAGCAACCTCCTTTATACAGAATCCTTACTAGTAGGTTTTGCTTTTTTTTTCTTCCTACATAACTTGCTGCCCCACCCCCACCCCCAATGGCTGAATTTGAAACTACCATCTTCCCTCCCCCAAACAATTTCCCACTCCGCCTCTTCCCACACCCCACACCTGGCAAATACACCAAATTTGATGCACCAAAAAAGAATGTCTCATCCTATGGGATGAAAAACTTTCACTGAACCTTTGGAAGAGATAAAGTTGACCATAGCTAGCAGTTTGTGGTGTTTTAAAGGCAAACAGATAGGGTTGCCTCAAACTAACAACCCTGCTTTCTGAGATGAAGGTTGAAGGTGGCTATTAACAAAGAGAATAAAAAGGGATAGGTCATCTCCATTTAGATTTATCATTTTAATTATTCCTATTGTGTAGAAATTGAATAGGTATGGTCATCCTGTGCTTTGTATCCCAATGCAGTCTTGGGAGATTATTTATCTATTTTATTGACTTCTTTCTCCCAGGAGTTTGAACTCATTTTTACCACAAGAGGGCAGCCATCTCTAAAAAACAACCAAAGGGACTGGATCTTAAGACAGAAAGAGCCAAAATTTAGGAAGTTGTGCTTGCGAAAGGCATTCATTCAGCAGTTCCTCAGAAATCGCACAATCGCCCATACAGCAATCTTGTGATGGGCAATACTGAAATGGAATAAAGTGTCCAGAAATGCCAGTTTTCCCTCAGACTCGTGACTATCGAAGATTATTTCATAAACTAACAAGGTTCCCATTTCGCAAGTTATGAAGGCCTAAAGCTGGGAGACATCCTTGATGTCATCACCAGAGATTTATTTTTCATCTTTACTTGAAGAGCATCCAACAGCTATCAACTTTCTCCTCTTTAAAAGCTGCATACTGCTTTTGGTCTCACAAGTTGGGTTTTGTTTTTTTTTAAATCTCACTGCTGACAGAAACAATTGTTAACTTCTCAATTAAACTTTAGGAAAGGAAATAGTTTCAAAAGCACAATAAACAATTTAAACTTGTGTCTATGAGTAGAATATGTTCTATTGCTAAGTAGTTTGGTGTCCAGTGATTCAGAATAACAGTCAACTTTCATAGCCCTTTATTTTCAGGGGGGAAAGAATTTTTTAAAAAAATATATCTTTATTGATTTCAGAGAGGAAGGGAGAGGGAAAGATTGATAGAAACATCAGTGATGAGAGAGAATCATTGATTGGCTGCCTCCTGCACCCGGGATAAAACCTGCAACCCCAGCATCTACCCTTGGCTGGAATCGAACCTAGGACCCTTTAGTCCGCAGGCTGACACTCTATCCACTGAGCAAAACAAGCTAGGGCAGAAATTCTTGACTATTTGCTGAACCCCAACTCCCCATTTATTTCCCTAGTAGGTAGGCTTCCCTCTGAAATACCTTATTTGACCTTTATACTTTCAGAAACAGCAAGTGCCTAATTCCCCTCTGTGGGTTGCTAATCCGATTTATGTGAGCAGAACCTGGAATTGTTTTAGCTTCCCAACTGAAAAAATAATACACATGGGTAGTAGATTGTTATGAGCTCCTGCTTCAGATTTTTCCCTTTCTGGTTCACAGGCTTGAAGGTGCTGTGCAGTCCAACTTTGTTTTGCCATCTGGCCTTTTTCAAAATTTTTTTGCCCTTGGCTTCTGGGATCACTTGGGTGACTCCATTGCCCTTAGTGTGGAGGATCCTGGAATCCGAGAGGGAGAGGATGCCTGGAAACTCAAGAGGGCAGTGGACTTGGGGAATATGTCAGCTGAGAAAGACAAGGGACTAGACCATATGGCACAGACCTGCTGCTGGGGCCTGGTGGAAGGGGTTGGAACAGAAGGTTCTAAGGTCTCAAACCGGAATTGTCTTGTAGGCTTGGCTCACACCGTGCACACTTCCTCTGAATTAATCACCTGCCTCAGCGCTGGGTGAGATAAATATCACAAGGCATGAAGTGATTGCTACCATAAAAAGAAATAAAATCCCTCTCATCCTCTCTTCACGCTGGCACACACACACACACACACACACACACTCCATTGCACGTGTCATGTATAGCAGGATGACATCCATTTCATATAGGCAGCTATATTTATAGAAATATGTGCTTCATTAGAATATATTTACATGTACAGGTAAATATACATACCTATGAGACATACACACGTTTATGTGTATATTACATTTATCCGAATAAAGTATGTGCACATTTACATAATATAAACGGACACATGTGTTTACATATATAAATACATATATCTGTGTGTTCAAGTTTAAACAGCACCCAGTTTTCAAACTTCAGTTTTCTTTGACAGAATGGTCTACCCCGAGCCTTTGCCAAGATGCTTTGTAACTTGGTGGAGTTTAGCTTTGTTTTGACTGGTCTGTTCCCGAAAAACTTCAAACTGAAAGTTAAATAACGGGCCAGCTAGGGAAATAAGGATGTAACCCCGCATTTGTCCCGGATCGCGCCCCCGGAGCGAGAGCCAGGGTCAGGCGCCCCGGGAGCTCTCCGGGGCTGGAGGCGCGAGCGCCCCCGTCCGCGGCCGCGCGTCCCCGCCCTCGGCCCCACCCCGCCGCGGCGGCCCCGGCGCGCCGTCCACACCCCTGCGCGCAGCTCCCGCCCGCTCGGGGATCCCCGGCGAGCCGCGCCACCGAGGGGGAGGTGTTCGCCGCGGCCGGGAGGGAGCCGGCGGGCGGCGTCCCCTTTAAAAGCCGCGAGCGCCGCGCCACGGCGCCGCCGCCGCTGCCGCCGCCGCCGGAGTGTTCGCCCCGCCGCGCTGCGCTGCGCCCGCCGCTCCGCTCCCGCCGCTGCCGCCGCGGACTGTCAGCCTCCGCGGGCTCCGCCGCCCACCCGAACGACTTCGGGGAGAACGCCTCCGGGATTACTGGGGTCTCCTCCGGGGCATCCGCGCCAGAGCGCCCGGCTGTGCGCGCCCCTGCGCCGTGGCCTCAGCTGCCCGGGCCGCGCCGGAGCGAAGGACCGACCGGCGCGCAGAGCCTCTGCCCGGGAGCCCAGCCTCGGCGCTGCGATGCCGATCCCCTCCTGCGGGGGCTCCGAGGCTAGGGGTGCACCGGCCGGCGTGTGATCGGACCCCTGACCGGCCGCAGACGGCACAGCAGCTCGGCCCGGGGGCGAGGAGAGCGCGACCACCCACCCGACTCTGCTGAACTCGCCGGAGGAGAATGCGCCCGAGAACGACGGGGCGCCCGAGCCGCGGGGGTTCCAGCCGGCTAGCGCGGATGGGGGTGCTCTGGAGTCAGGCAGAGTGATGTGGGGGGGCAGCAGCTCGCCTGGCACCCAGATCGCCGCTGCGCCCTCGCCCGGACCCCCCGTCGCCCAGGATGGCTGCTCCGAACCATGGGCCGCGGCGGAGCTAGCGCCGAGCGCCCTGCCTTCGTCCCCCGAGTCCCGGAGCCGCTCCCGTGCGGGGCCACGCGTCCCGCGGGCGCTGGGTCCTGAGGACGACGACAGCACCAACTTTTCCTTTTTCCACTGCCTCCCCGGCCCCGCACTCCTCCCCCTGCTCGCTGTTGTTGTGTGTCAGCACTTGGCTGGAGACTTCTTGAACTTGCAGGGAGAGTGACTTGGGCTCCCCACTTGGTGCCGGTGCCTTGGCCCCGGTGGACCTGAGCCGCACCGCCCCCGAACCCCGTCCCCCCACTCTTCTGGGCCCGACCCCTGTACGCCGTTCCCCGCCAGAGGAGAGGAACTGCCCGGCCGGCACCCGGGAGAAGAGGAGGAGGAGGAGGAGGCAAAGGAAGGGAACTCTCTCCCTGCGCCAGGTCCTTCGGCCAGAGCTTTTTCCATGTGGAGGCTCTTTCAATGGACGTGTCCCCGCGTGCTTCTTAGACGGTCTGCGGTCTCCTAAAGGTAGAGGACGTGGGCCCGGGGCTGAGCCTGGGGGTGGGGGGTGAGCGCGGTGGTGCCCTGGCGGCCACTATCGCTGAGTCCTTCCCCATCCCGGGTCCCGCCAGGCCGGATGTAAACAGAACCCCCTCCAAGTCCACGTGCAGCCGAGCCCGGGCTGGGATGCCCCCATACAGCTGCTCCCCTTCCCGTCCCCCACCCCACCTCCCCAGCACACACACCCCGGGCGACAGCCTCGCCCTTTTGGCTCAAACTCTTCCGCCCCTCCTCCTCCTCCTCTCTTAGGTATTTTATTAGGGCTGTTAACACTTGGATGATTAAAGAAAGCCAGAGATCCCCTTGAGAGGATGACCCTGGCTTTCACCCGTTAGCTGCCAACCTGCGTGCCCTGCCATGGGACATCCCTTCTCCCTTCCCCGGGCTTCTCCGGGAGACCTGCTGTCCCTCCTCAGAGCCACGTCCCCTTTGGGAATGTACTGCAGGTTGGGGTTTCTCCCTGCTTGCTTCCAGGAATTCCAGGGACACCTTGTACTGACACGTGAATTAATAGATATTAGCTGCTCACGTAATCCCGGGAAGATACCTTTGTATCGTGACTGCATCAGGGAGGGAAGGGTCCGGGGTTGGAGTGGGGGGCTGTCTGTCCGTCCTGACATCTCTGAGGTTAAGAAGCACCGGCCTCCAGGTGTAAGTGGCTTCGGAAGTTGTGGCCTTGGCTTTCCTAGGTCTGGAATCCATAGACTTGGGGTGTGTGTGTATCAGGAAGTTCTATACGGTGCCTCTAAGGAAGTCACATGCACCACTTGTGCGTGTTTTTAGGCAAAGCGAGCGCCGGGCAGAGTGTGTGTGTGTGTGTGTGTGTGTGTGTGTGTGTGTGTGTGTGTGTGTTGGGTTTGTTCAGAGGACCAACAAGGGGTGTCAGACCCAGGAGTGGCTTTCCCACAGGCTCCCCGCACTGTGTCAGCGCCGCGAGTCTCATAGAAAAAACAGGTGACAGTCACTGACGCCGGGGGAGGGTGGAAAGGGGTCTTTCCAATCATGCTGGAGGACTGAAGAGTGGAATAGGAGGGAGAAAGTCTCAAGGCTCTGGAACGAGGACCCCTCCATTCTCCGGGGCGTTCTAGCTCCAGCTGCTCTGAAGTATCTTCCCCACTCCCCCCCCCCACCCCCCGCAAATGGTTAAAGCCAGGTGGGCACCCTGGTGGCGGAGGCGGGCGGACCGAGCGGGAGCCGGGAGCCGAGGCCGCGGGGGCGGGGTGGGGGAGGGCTGGGCGGGGAGCTCGGTGACTCACGTCGGGGCCCTGTCTGCAGGTCGACCATGGTGGCCGGGACCCGCTGTCTTCTAGCGTTGCTGCTTCCCCAGGTCCTCCTGGGCGGCGCGGCCAGCCTCATCCCCGAGCTGGGCCGGAGGAAGTTCGCGGCGTCGGCCGGCCGCTCCTCGTCCCAGCCGCCCTCGGACGACGTCCTGAGCGAGTTCGAGCTGCGGCTGCTCAGCATGTTCGGCCTGAAGCAGAGACCCACCCCCAGCAGGGACGCAGTGGTGCCCCCCTACATGCTGGACCTGTACCGCCGGCACTCGGGCCAGCCGGGCGCGCCCGCCCCGGACCACCGGCTGGAGAGGGCAGCCAGCCTCGCCAACACCGTGCGCAGCTTCCACCACGAAGGTGAGGCGTGGAGCAGGGGAGCCGGGGCGGGGACGGGGGCGGGGAGTCCTCCCGCAAGCAAAGCGCCTGGGAGGCTGCGGGCATCCCTGGAAGGGCAGCTTGGCCAGGGCACGGAATCCCTTTCCAGTCTAGTCTCTGTAAGGAACCTTTCTGAACCTGGCTGTAGCTCACTGCCTGCCTGTGTGGTGGTGGGGGGAGCCAGGGATTCCCCATTGGTAAATCCGCACCCTTTTCCTGGCTGGCAGCCAGCAGAGCGGCTCCTCCTCCTGGAACTGGAGAGAAATCAAGTGATGGGAAAGATGAGGGCAAAAGGCATGCCCCTAGTCAGCTAAACGTGCAAGAATCCCATAGGGGAAGATGAGAAGGAGGAGGGCAGGTTGGGATCACTTTCCGTCTGTTTGGAAGCCCTCACTCTATAAATCTGCCTCTCCTGCTTAAGCAGGGGGGTTTCAGGCTAGACAGAGCCAAGCGCAGAATTTTCTGAGATTTGTATTGAAAAATCAAAGCCCAGGGCCCCGAAAGTCTTTCTAATTTACAGTTGATCTGGGCCTGGTTTGGAAATTTCCGAATCCCTATCTAATCCCTGTGGGAGATCAATTCCACAATCATACTGTTTCCACAATGACTTTCTTGTCTTGTGCTTAAATCTGAGATGAACTCCCAGTAGAGACAAGGGAAGCCTCAGATAAAGCTCTTGCAGCAGCTGCCTGTTTTCCTTCACCTGCACTGCAATGTGGATTTTCTTTTATGGTACTGCATGCGGTTTTTCCAAGGTAGGGCATTCTGCTTGTTTCATCGGAAAGACATTCCGTGGATACGGAATGTCTTAGAGCAGCTCTTGGAAATCTCTGTGTTGTACCAAGATTTTTAGAGCATTTGGTCAAAAATAGGTTCCACTTCAATTCTTTTTCTACACGTTTACATTGCCTGCATTCTAAATAGAGAATAGAGCACAGGTTCCTTCAAGTTCTAGAGAAGGGTACAAAGTTGCATGTCACCGGGCAACCACTTGTTGGCTATTGGAGGGTTGGGAGCGAAGTTCCCTTTTTCTTGCCTAGCCCTGCTGAGGTGGTAAATTTCAAGTGGAATCTACAATCTGATATGTAGAAATGTTTTCATCACAGCCTTGCCATGATTAGAGAGCCAGCTCATCATTTTCAGCTGATGCTGGTTAGAATAGTTTTTTTTCTTCTTTTTTTCTTTTTTTTTTTTTTTTTCTTGGAGGGTAGAAAAATAAGAATGTCTGCTTGAGCCACTGCTCCTGGAAGTGTAGCATGGAAACCATTCTTTACTTTTAAGGCCAGGTATGTGTCTCTTATAACATAAAAGGAAGATCATTTAAATCATTTGACACCTAAAACACTCAGTTGCATGAGGATTCCATCAGTGACGGCTACATATTTCTTTCTCTACAAGTGGCTTAATCAAAACCGAACTGGCTGCAAATTATTTGAAGGTGCTATTTTTAACTTAAATAGCATGCATAGTTAATAGGTCAGGATCTATATCTTTAAAAAATATAAATGTTATGTGTGAAATAGTACAGAAGTTACCAATTTGCTTAAAATCAATTTTTTAATAGGTCTTAATGCAGTTAGGTGATAGAGAAAAGCTATGTAATTTTTGCCTCTACTTTCAACCAATCCATTTCTTGTTATAACTAGTATATCAACATTAGGTTACATGTTGCATATTTTAAAGACCATTTTTATATCTCTAATAGCCAGGATTTGGTTTTTATAAACATCCCTGGGGCATGGATAGCCCTTCAAATCTTTTAATAAACCATATGGTTAAGGTGGCTGGCTTAAGAGCAGAATTTGGCTCATATGGAACGAATAGGCATTTATCTGGTAAAGGACCAAAGGGTCAGATTCCAAGAGTTACTTGTTGGTTTTGTTTGTGGGTGGGATCTGGAAGATTTGGTGAAATTATGAGACAAGAGACATGATGGCATTCTTCCAACCAACGTGTGAAGATAAAGGGACCACATGGAAGGTGATCAGAGACAAAATTATCAGTTGTCATTTCTCCTCTTAAACTTTGTCTTGTCCTTTCTGCAGTGGCTTTTTTATTCAGGAAAGCCCAAGTGCTGAAAATTTTTTTCTTTTTTCAAAGTCATTAAGAAGTGCTTTGACCACATAAGCCTTGCAAGCTGCCACTGAGTATAGAAAAATTACTTCTCTAATTGGAAAGAGTGTTTTGTGCTTTGCTGTAGTGAGAAACACATTGAAATGGGTTGGCTTCATTGGCTGTGCAAACAGTCTTTATAGTTTCCTGTAAGGTTGGAATATACAAGGACCACATGCTTGCTCTTCAGACTCTGAAAGACAGTCTTTTTGTGTGAAGTAACTGAATTATTTGCCTCTGTGACAAAAGTTTTGACATAGAGATTAACCCCATTCCCACAGCTAGAATTATTGTGAAAATATCCGTACAACAGGCAAGTTCCCTGTGAAGGAGAACTTGGGTCACATTCCAAGGGCAACCAAAGGATTTGGGCAGTATAAACCTCCGAAAGCAACATTTTCCTGGTGGGCTTCCCTGGTGTACCCAGGTATTTCAGAGTGATTATGAAAGACCTCTGTAAATAGGAGACACGTTCTGTTTGGAAGTGCTCAAAGGGATTGAGGCTATGGTGCCCAGTGGTAGTTCTTGCACTGTTTTCTGATCTCCTGTGTGTGTGTGTGTGTGTGTGTGTGTGTGTGTGATTCCTCTATAATCTCCCTTCTCTTTGAGCTATTTTGTCTTTGTTTTTGAGTCTTGCCCTTTGTGTATTTCACTAAGTAGTCAGAGGACAATAAGAGGGCACCAAATCATTCCTAAAGTGTTGAAGCTAAGGGTGGGTAGAAGCCAAATCAGAGTTAGTGATTATGGCCATTATGACCATACTTTTCCTTTAGCTGCCATCTCCTTTGTTGTCTTTTTAAAAAATCGAGTCATTGTAACCTTTGTGTTTTATCTTTTCTCCTTGATATAGCAGTTCTGTAACCATTATCTTATATTCTAGAAAGTATAATTTATTATTCTCAGCCACTTTGATTTTATTTCAGGACAGTAATTTCCAACCTTACTGATTTTCTGGACTATCCCCAGGTTTTTGTTATCTTAATGGATCTTTTTTTTTTGGGGGGGGGGGGGGGGTTGTCCAGATTGTGTTGCAAATTCTCAAAACATAAGGATCACTCACCTTTTTTGCTAAAACTTACCATATGATAGGACTAAAAGGCAGCCACAAAATATCAGTGGTTCCAAACAAGATCTGTATGTCCCAGCGGGTCCTGCCACTGCACTCTTCTGCTCATTTAGTTCTTTGTGCTCCCTTGCCACACTTGGGTGGTGTGTTTCTATCCCTTTAGCTGGAAAATAACTCACCGCATGGTTATCATTATATTAATTATTAGAGTACTCGTAATAGTTCTGACTTTTGCTTGAGTTTTTGACTCATCTCTATGTTATGTAGTGCCGTCTAGTGGCCGAAATCTTGGGAAATGCAATAGACTGAAGTCCATAGCTCTGCTCTTCGTCTACTAGCTCTGTGACCTTAGCAAAGTCACACAACCTCTCTGAGTCCAACCAGTTCATTCACAAAAGGAAGATAGTAGTTTCTCTGGAATCAATTTGATGTGAGGTAATTCATATAAAGCTCTCAGTCCCAGGCCAGGGAAAAGAAGCATTCATCACCCTAGCTATCATTAGCATTATTACTTCTTTCTTTTACGTCACATTCTCCCCTTATCTAGGAAAGAGCAGGCCAGAATAGACCTAGGCTGGCTGGGAGATTTCAGCCTTATCTTTGGATCATTTTGATGTAGATGAATAATTGACAGAGTGTAGCTGGTTCTTCGCTTTTGAAGGAGAGTTTAAATCCCTGGCCTTATTTTTCTTTCCCCTACATATTTGCCATCATAGCTTCATTTATTTGGTTAAGAACTTTTAAATAAATGTGAAGAACATTTATTTGGTCAAGAACTGGGTTCAGGAACCCAGGTCTGAGATAGGCTGGAATCCTCAAATCCCTTGGCAAGTTCAGATTATTCCACAAGGGTTATTTCCAGAGAATTAACAACTGTACAAACCTCCAAAAAAGCATTCATTACCTACTTAGGTCAATGCTCTCTATTTTCAGACTCCCCAGGCTTGCTGTGATCATTTGCAGAAGTTTTTTCTTTTTCTTTTTCTTTAATTTACGTTATTTCACATCGTTTTTGACTTTTCAAACCTGAAGAAAAACTTGATGTTGGGGTTTTCTGAGAACTTCAGACTGTAGTCAGGGGTATGTTGTCTTGTAGGCTTTTGTATTAAGGAGAAAGAGGGCTCCTTCAAGGAATAGGATGACTGAGATGAAGCTGAAAGTCGGAGAAAAGGTCTTCACATTACTTGATGTTATTCAACAGTGCTCCCCATTTCCCTCCTCCCCCACTTTGTTAAGGTAACTAAGTGATTATTATCCCCAGTGAGATTTTGAAGCACATGAAATTGTCATTTTTATAGGTTAAATCTGGTCAAAAGGTGGCAATTTTATCTGATTCCATTTTATATTTATCTTAGGAGGGTTATTGTTCTATTTTATTCCTCCTTTGTACTCATCTTCTGTACTTCAATTACCTGTCTCTCATGCTTGCCTTGGCGAATGTCCCTTCCTCGTCGTCCTCTTGGCTATGTGTGTGTGTATCCACGTGCCTGTGTTTATAATTTTTTTTTTTTTTAATGTAAGCATTTAGATTCAGAGTTTCTGTTGCAATTGGGATTTCTCTGGGCACCTTCATTAATACAGCCAGTCAGCATTCCTTTTTCCTCTGATATCCTCTTTCCTCTGGCAGCCCTTGGCTTCTCTGCTTAACGAATGCACTCAGGGAAAACATCAGAGGACTCCTGAATTTCAAGGAGGAGAGGAAAAGAAGCTCACTACAGTTCTTGATGCTTGTTGGGAAACGCTGAGGGCGAGCCCAGTTGCATGGGTGGGAGGGTTATTTTAAAAATAGTGCCTGGTCTGAAGTATTGCTCACTTTCAGTGCGGTTTAGAATGTGGATGGCTCTCAAAAGGTATCCCCAGTGGGTGTGGGTTAGAGGGCTCACTTTCTGGCCTGATAGTCTCTGTGCCCAAGTACAATAGATGAGTTTTAAGAGGTATTTCTACTTCACAGGCCTCGACTCATTCCTTGGCCAACATGAGTGGTTCTAAGCATTTTCATATCATTCAACAAAAAGGCCCTTAAAAATGTGCTCCCAGCAAGTTGTACTTGAATGTGAAAAGCATCCCTTAAAACTTGTGCCCTCTAGTATCACCTCATCTGGGAGCTTGCTAGAAATGCAGAATCTCAGGCCCTACCCCAGACCCACTGAGTCAGAACCCGCATTTGAAGATGTGAGGTGTCCTAGCTGTTTTGTGTGAAGGTTAGAGTTGGAGCAGCTTTACGTTGAAGCATCGTTCCATAATGTGGCATAGCCTGCCCCTGTTGAACTCAGTGCTTCCACTTAGCCTGCATTGATCATGGCTGCTTTGATGATGAAGGTTTACACAGGTTTCCTAGCTCTTTGCGTTAGGAAAAATGCAACAATGAACTTAATGAAAATAGGGTATCCTCTTATGGCACATGTGTCAAACACAAGGCCCGCGGGCCAAATCCGTCCCGCCAGGCCTTGCAATGTGGCCCGCACCGCGCTGTCATCACTGCACTCCGCTGCGTTTCCATCACAATGACAGTTTATGACTGTTCAGTAAACCATTCGGCCCGCGATTTAGGCTGGATTTTAGATTTTGGCCCCTTCTCTGATTGAGTTTGACACCCCTACTCTTATGGTGATGACCTGGAACTATGGCCAAATAGACTTTGTTAGCATTTACATTGGATCCTGAATGAAGCAGATATGTTTTTTGAAAGTCAAATGACAGACTGTAGTAAAGCTAGAAAAAAATGCACCTAAATATTTCAGATTCTAGTGTTGTGTACTATCAGTTTAATAACATTGGGTACCTCTGATGACTTGCAGACTACAACATTCAAGGTGCTATGCTATTTTTTGTATTGTTTTCTTAAAAAAACAGTACTCCTTATTATTGAAATTCAGGAATATTAAATCAGAATGAGCATTTATGCATAACCCACTTAAATGTCTGTTTTGAAATAATGACAGTAGATATATAAAGATTATTCTGTAATAGGATGAGATTCTCTTTCTGTGTTATATCTGTCATGATGGCCTTTTTATAGATTTTTATCAGTTTTTTTGTTTTGTGTCTATTCTTGGGTAGGTGTTTGTTTTTTAAGATGATTTATTTTTTGAAAAGATAAAGGAATTACAAACATAGGAGAGTCATTATGTTTCTTCTAAAAGCATCTAAAATGAGATTTTGATGTTGAGGTCATAAGGAGGTGAGAGGACAGACAACACTTGGGAAGATATTTCTCTTGAAATTGCCTTAATTACTACAGTGTCCCAGTACCACCCTTACGTTTGCAAAGAAGTAGATTCCTGTACATGCCTTTGTCTCTGGATTTTTGAGTAAAATAGTAGGGTGTGCTTTGCAAAATGTCATCGTTGATGTTGAGTTTCAGAGTCTTTAATTAGGAAACTGAAATCTGTATATCGAGATTTGTAAATCATCTAAATTGCAGAGCAATGTTTTAGAATACCGCTTAAGGGATTGACATTAAAGCCTTTTTCTTTTTACAAAATGCAATAATTTCCTCAAATCCTCACTCATTAGACCTCTACTAACTATAGTGCTGACTTTTTTTTTTTTTTTTTTTTGGCCTTAAAGTCTGTGAATTCCAAAGAAATGCTTCACCGTTTCCCCCATTATTATAGCCACCTGGAAGCAGTATTCATTAAAAACATAACAGTGAATGATGACATTGTGTTTCATGATAGGCGTATTAGAAATATTAGAAAAGAGAGAGACTAGGAAAGGGAGACTATTTTTAGCTAAAAGGGGGAATTTTTTATCTTCTGGCTGCCAGCTTACATATGGGTGAAATCATACGCTGAAGTGAGATATACAAATTCTTACCTATAATCAGATTGTCATTACTCATCTTACCCAAGTATTTTTTGTTCTTCTCTCCCTTCCCCCCACCTTTTCATATCAAATTAGAATCTTTGGAAGAACTTCCTGAAACGAGTGGGAAAACCACCCGGCGATTCTTCTTCAACTTAACGTCCATTCCCACCGAGGAGTTTATCACCTCCGCCGAACTCCAGGTTTTCCGGGAACAGATGCAGGAAACGTTGGAAAACAACAGCAGTTTCCATCACCGAATAAATATTTATGAAATCATAAAGCCCGCAGCAGGCGGCTCGGAGCTCCCGGTGACCAGACTGTTGGACACCAGGCTGGTTAATCAGAACGCCAGCCGGTGGGAGAGCTTCGACGTCACCCCCGCTGTGATGAGGTGGACCGCGCAGGGACTGGCCAACCACGGCTTTGTGGTGGAGGTGGCCCACCTAGAGGAGAAGCCCGGCGTCTCCAGGAGGCACGTCAGGATTAGCAGGTCTTTGCACCAAGACGAGCACAGCTGGTCCCAGATCAGACCCTTGCTGGTGACTTTTGGCCACGATGGGAAGGGCCATCCTCTGCACAAGAGGGAGAAGCGTCAGGCGAAGCACAAGCAGCGCAAACGCCTCAAGTCCAGCTGCAAGCGGCACCCTTTGTACGTGGACTTCAGCGACGTGGGGTGGAATGACTGGATCGTGGCCCCCCCGGGGTACCACGCCTTTTACTGCCACGGGGAGTGCCCCTTCCCCCTGGCCGATCACCTGAACTCTACGAACCACGCCATTGTGCAGACGTTGGTCAACTCCGTGAACTCTAAGATTCCCAAGGCGTGCTGCGTCCCCACGGAACTGAGTGCCATCTCCATGCTGTACCTTGACGAAAATGAAAAGGTCGTATTAAAGAACTACCAGGACATGGTTGTGGAGGGTTGCGGGTGTCGTTAGCACAGCAAAATAAAAATAAATATATATATATAAATATATATATTTTAGGAAAAAAGGAAAAAAAAAAAAACCCAAGTTGACACTTTAATATTTCCCAATGAAGACTTTATTTATGGAATGGAATGGAGAGAGAGAGAAAAAAAAAAAAAAAAAACCACACAGCTATTTTGAAAAATATATTTATATCTACGAAAAGAAGTTGGGAAAACAAATATTTTAATCAGAGAATTATTCCTTAAAGATTTTAAAAAATGTATTTAGTTGTACATTTTATATGGGTTCAACCCCCAGCACATGAAGTATAATGGTCAGATTTATTTTGTATTTATTTACTATTATAACCACTTTTTAGGAAAAATAGCTAATTTGTATTTATATGTAATCAAAAGAAGTATTGGGTTTGTACATAATTTTCCAAAAAAAATTGTAGTTGTTTTCAGTTGTGTGTATTTAAGATGAAAAGTCTACATGGAAGGTTACTCTGGCAAAGTGCTTAGCACATTTGCTTTTTTGCAGTGCTACTGTTAAGGTCACAAGTTCAAGTCCAGAAAAAAAAAAATGGATAATCTACTCTGCTGACTTTCAAGATTATTATATTATTCAATTCTCAGGAATGTTGCAGAGTGGTTGTCCAGTCCATGAGAACGTAATGTCCTTATTAGGTGGAATATTTGGATAAGAACCAGACAACGCTGATCTAATATAGAAACCCTCCCCCCCACCCCTCAATTTGCAGAAAGGGTAAAAGCAGGACCAATAGAAACAACTAGGAAAATGATAAACCTGCAGGAAAGTGAATGATGGTTTGTTGTTCTTCTTTCCTAAACTAGTGGTCCCTTCAAAGGGGCTGGTCTGGCCAAAGGATTAAATAAAACATACGATTTCTTCATTATTGATATTGTGGTCATGTATAATTAAAACTCTTATCCAGTGGCCCTCGTGAAGACTTGGAAATGGATTTGCATTTAACTTTTACCTCATCTGGGAGCTCTTTAGGCTCAAGAAGGACCCAATTCTCTAACATCTCCCAACACACAGCAAAACTGCACTCACCGTGTTCTCTGCCCACCCCATTCTCTGTTCGATCAGCTTGCTTTTCTTTCCAAGGTTATGTGTTGGAACACATTTCTCCAAATGTTAAACTTATTTCAGATAATAAATTTCAAAGCTCTGGCATTTCATTTTATAAAGTCCAACCTGTAAGAAGAGAAAATGATGTGTTTGTACAGCATTCACAGTGATTACCTCGGGTTTCCAGTTTTTGCTTCCGAAGTTACCCCTTTTGGAGGGAGGTGGGGGAAAGGCAAGGGAGGGTAGGGAATTTGCAAGCAAGTCACTTGATAATTCAAATTTGCACCAAAGGAATTACCAGTGATTTAGCAGTTCCCATGAACCTCTTTGGGTCAGAAAGATTTAAGAGAAAACTAAAGCTACAAAACAGGCAAAACCTGGGGAATCCAAGATAAAGTTTCAGAGATGATATCCCATGCAACAGAGGCAACGGTGCCAATAAATTAGAAAGGGAAAGTGTCTGAGATCAGCTTCTGCGAGGACATCTGCCAATTGGACTGAAGCCCAAGCGGAATGAAGTCAAATTAGGCTGCTCAGAATGAACACTTAACAGTGGCAGGGCTTCTGTGCTCCCGGGCTGAAATCGGACCCAAGGAAGGGTTCTGTGGGTGGGTATGTCAGCACAGCCAGCGAACCCACAACTCCCCATTATTTCACTGGAAGTATTTTAGGTCAGTTTCTAGGAATTTGTGTCACCTCGGATCCTGCTAAGATTGGTGAGGCCTAATTCTAATATCTTTTTCTAGTTCTAATATCCTTGCCTTGGAATTGGTTTGAGGGAAAAGGGTGGGGTGGGGGTGGGAAGTAGTGTATTAGCAATGGAATAGACTCTTACAACCAGATTCTTTCCAGAAATGAACTTGCAATGACCGTGAACGTAGTTACATTTTGGGTGTGATAGGTTTAATCCCTGCCTCGCTCAAGATTATATAGATCATATTTTTAAGTTAATAACGAGCTGTCTTTTATTTCTTTTGTTATAATCTTTCAGTTTCTTTTTATCTGTATCCCCCTTGAGCTCTCGTATAGGATCATGAGGATTAGATCCAACTTGACGGGAAAGGATAGGCTCTGTCAGCCATTCTCCACCCTTTCTTGCCATGGGAATGAGGGACAGACTGCACAGTCTTAACAACTTAAATATGAGAGAGAGAGAGAGAGAGAGAGAGAGAAGAGAATTTACATCTAGCACAAGCATGTACATTTATTTGGCAGTTGCAGCCACTCTTGATTTCTGTTGCATTGGTTCTGACTGACTTGGGTGAAATGGTTTTCATTGGTATCAACTCAAATGTTTCCTCTTGTGTGTTATATATATATATGTGTATATATGTATATGTAAATATATACACACGGTAAATAATATGTACAAAGATACATATGCAGAATTATGTAATAGATATTTCATATGTATAGATGATGGCATTTTTCAGTTTAGTTACAGAGATTTTGTAATAGTTGAGGACTCTGTCCCTCTTGGCAGCTCCTTTGAGAAACAGAATATTCTTACATTTTATGTTGTTACACACATTTTGGCTTAAGTTCCTCATTCTGAGAAAAAAAAGTGTGTCACAACCCATGGCATGACTCTCTGGAACCTTCAGTCACTGTGCTGTAGGAACCTTGGCATCCTTTTAGAGGGGGTGCTTTAAGAAGTGTAGTAGTTTCTGAATGTGGGGGATCACCTTTCAAAGTATATTAAATTGTGTCATCTGTTTTTGTGCTTGTCTGGGCTGCGTCATGCGCCTCCCTGGCCTGATTTTAACCTGCATGGCAGGTCCAGAATGCTCTGTTCATTTTTTTTTTTTTACTACAAAATCGGGGAGGGGGAGGATGAATGGTTTGCACATTTATCTGTGCTTCCATCTTTTCATATTTTTCTCCTGCAATTGCTACTTTACATTGCCTCTCAAGAGGCCAAGAGTGGAGAGATCTGTAAATCTGATCTAGCAAGCTGCCTAAGCAGTAGATAATCTAAGTTCTATATTTTCCCCTCAATTTTTTTTATTGGAGGTGGAAAAATCATTTGTGCAATTCTCAGCACTTTTTGAAATAGCATATTTCTATCCTATAGTCGTTAATATTAAGATATTGATTCACTGAATATCAATATCTTAATATTCACAGCCCTTCCCCCTCCCCCTCGGCCCAATCTGTTATAAGGCCAAGGAGCACAGCCTTGCAGTAAAGATAAGTGTGACACAACTGGGCAATTATAAAGAGGTAAGAATGCCCTGGCACTGTTCCTTCTGTTTCATTTATGTATTTTTTTTTTTTTTTTAACAAGGGACGGGTAGGGCGAGATGGGGGAAGAAATGCAAGTCCACTTCTGGGGGGTAGATTGCTACCCTCCACCCTCCACCCTCCACCCTGCTGACATAAATTACAGCCTTCTGCGATTCTCCAGGGCAGAGTTTCTGACCATCTCCCTGCCCTGCAAACTTCAAAGTGAACTTCTACCTGACTTGCTCTAAGTAAGACTTCTTAGGTTTTAATGTGCACATGAGTCACCAGCACCGCCTCGGGGAGAAGGCGGCATTAATGTGTATACAGCCCTGTTGGGATCCTGCTGTAGGTTCTGTTTCAGTACGTCTGGGGTGGGGGCCTGAGATTCTGCGTTTCTAACGTGCTCCCAAGGCCGTTCTTGCTGTCCTCAAGGAAAACTCATAATTATCTTCTTAATCACAACAGCAGAAAGTTGGATCACGTGGAGGCTCCCCTACCAAGTAGCACGAACAGGGGGAAACAAACAAACAGCAAAACCTGTAAACAGGATGGCATCTGAATACATTTCACCATCCCTGAAATGATGCCCTACATAGTTTTTTTTTTTTTTTTCAAAGGCATTCTTTGCCCCCACAAGATGACTGGCAATTTTGTGTTCTAGCCACCCTCAGACATGAAAACACTTGGTTGCTTATCTTGTAAAATCTGCCTCACTTGCTTGCTCGGGCATGTACGTAGTCAGTTTAGTCAAATACGTGTCAGTACATCTATGTGGATGGGGGAGCAGGTGCAAGCCCTTAACGTACTTTAAAAAAGTTTAACACTTAAGTCAGTCCTCTGAGCTGATCCCGTGTGATCTTAGTGCCAAGCGTCTGAGTTAAAAGTTTTCCCTTTGAAGACAGCAACTCGATGTCATACATTTGAAGCATTTGTTTATACTAAAAGATGATGCTTGCCTTTGTGTGTGTGTGTGTGTGTGTGTGTGTGTGAGTTCTAAGACAGTTTGCTGTACAACACCACCATTGAGCCTAGAGGGTGGTATAAAGCTGCCCGAGCTGGTATTTGAGGTTTGATTTCATGGAGATTGGAATTCATGATGCCGAGGCCAGCTTCGCGTAAGGTGCTGAAGTGAATGGGCTCAGGCTAGAAAAAGCAAAGGAGATCAGCAAAGAAAGAACTTTGTGTTTGCACCCTCTTTTCAGCCAAATCTCCCAGGAGGGTCACCTGGCAGCCTCATTTTACGGTGAGGGGAGCACTTTTGAAGATTTCCTACAACCAACACAGATTTGAATATTTGTTGAATAAATTCTGGGATGAATGAATTTCTTATCTCAAATATATCTTTTTTTATATAATACCTATGTTTTGTATAGATATTATATTTGCATACATTATACACATATATTTTCCTTTGGATATTATATATATATATATATATATATATATATATATATATATACACACACATATAAAATATGTATGTGTATATATACCTAAGTAAACTTTGATTTCTTCCTTTCTAAAGTCAGAATGCTGAGTGTAGGGTGCCTACGTTTTATTCATTAGGTTTATCATTTCATTTGGGTTTCTGTGTTTTGAATTGAGTGCCTCTGAGGTGCTTAAGCAGCATGCCAGGCACCGACTGGAACACCACTTCCAGCCCAAGTTTGCCCACGTGGGGGGGGGGGGGGCCCTCCCAGGCAGTGCCAGGAGTGCATTATTGTTGTCGTCTGCTCTGATGAGATCTCTCTGCAGACCAGCGATTTGCTTAAAGCTTCCCTCGTAAGGAGCATGATCTCATCTGGACTGCATTTACACTGGAACCACTTGGCCACAACACTACGAGAGAATAATTATTGAACTATTTTACTGTACAACTATTTCCAAATTGTTGATTTTTTATTGATTTCAGGAGGCAAGCTAATTGCCCCATGGCAACTTGATGTGAACGTTTAATGAAGATCAGGAAACAGAGTTTATGAAAAGCTTTTGTATAGTAACTGCAAAGTTTCAAGAACTGTTTTATACTTCCTGACAGTGCTGGGCCCAGCTTAATGGTTTGTTTTTATTACTTAAGAGTGTAAACCTTGCTTTAGCCCAGTGTGTGGAAACTATACCCTCATCCCGCATTACGCATTTGCAAGTTGCTTTTTACTCACTCCCAACTTCCTTTCCTGCCATCTACACTCAGGGACCTTTTTCTGTTTTAATTGTCTGAAAGCAAGTTTCCCCCTCTGCACGCTGAGAATCTTAGCACACGCACACGCACTCCTGAAGTTAAGTGTCTGTATTGTTTCACTTTGTTTTGGGTGGAGTTTCTTTTCAGCACCCGGTTGCTAGACAACCACCCTGACAAAAGTTAAAGATTGAAAAGGCATTTTTAAAGATGTGGAGGCCTGGCAGCTGACTATTTTATCTTTGTCTTTCATGTGGAAGGCTTAGTTTTCTTCCCAGGTTGCCCTGGCCTTTTGTTGGGTAGATGGCTGGTGGGAGATTATTTGGATGTTGAGCTCTAACTAAGGCATTATCTGTTTGAGAACTTTCTGAAGTGTCGTTCCCATTTGCTGGAACACGCTTCCCACCTGGATGGACCAAAAAACAAAACAAAACAAAAAAAAACCAAAAAAAAACACAGAAAGAAAGAAAAAAAAGAAGGAAAAAAAAAAAGCCAGCTTCATTTCCAAGGGTGTGTTTTAAATCACTAATAAAGTTGAGCTCCAGCTCACAGCTGCTTCGATTGTTGCAAGGCAAAGAAGGAGGGAAGAGAGATTGCTTTCTGGGGCAACATTCGGAAACACAAGGCTTTGGTTTATGGAGAGCACAGTCTCCAGGAAGCTGCGTTTGCTTTTTTGATCAATAGTATTGGAAATTTTTTTTTTTTTTTAATTCTGAAAAGCCTAATTTTAAATCAAAGTCATTTAAATCGCTCGTTTCAGGGAGATGTTTCAGGAGCGTGTTATAAATACATGATCTTTATACATCTGCCAAGTTGGACATGTGTGCACAAGTCCGTTTTGCATGTGTACACGGTTTGCAGCTGATGTGCTTTCCTCACTCCGGGTCTGCCCTGTCCCTCGTTCATCCTCTGAGATGCTGCCTCTCTGACTCTCCTCTTCACAGGGTTCTCTACGCTGGAATCCAGTCTAATCCATGGAAAACTTTACCAACTCCGCTGATTCATTTACAGGCAGGATTTCCTGGCCTGGGGATCAAACGGGGAGCCCTGAAGTTTGTTCATCATAGAATGTCTTGGAAATTAGGATCTTCTGAAGCCCATCTGGCCTGTGCATATAAATTTGACATTTTCTCTTATAAGGAAACCTTACCTTTGAGTTAAAAATCGCTCAGTCACTGGGTGTCACTAGTAAGCCTTCCTTCCTCACCAGTACTTTAGTACTGTCAACACAATAAGCCATGACAAGAATGATGCTTAAACACCAGAGCTCTGCAATAGGTGTATTTTCCTAAATACAAATAGGAAACGGGCCCAGGAAAAAGTGTAAATTTTCTAGTCTCATAGGATTTGGTATGTGTTTGCTGCCTGAAGATAGCTTGGCTGAGTAAAAGAAAATCTATCTATCTATCTATCTATCTATCTATCTATCATCTACCTATCTATCATCTACATATCTACATACATACACACACATATGAGATCAATTCATGAGAAGAGAGTTGATTTTTAAAAACTATCTCAACACAGTAACTCCTTCCTTGGCGATGCTACTGAGCATTTTACCTATGTAGAGAAGGGCTCAGAAGTTACTTTTGATGGCTTCTTTTTTATTGAACTGTGGAGAAAGAACAGTCTCAGCTGAAAAGAGAGCTGAAGGCTAAGAATTCTAGAATCCCTTACCAACAATGGCAGTCCTAAGGAAAACCTATCCCTGCCTTGAGGAAATACAGCTCCTAAGCTTGTCATCTATATATATAAAAGCCAACGTGACCATCCCACCCTTCCACTGTTCCATTGTTGGATTGGTAGCCATGATGTGCACTGACCACCAGGGGGAGGACGCTCAACGCACAGGCATGGAAACATGGAACAGACTGATGAATCTCAGAGGGGAGGGGGTTGGGGGAAGGGTGCAAAGAGATAAACCAACGATCTTATATTCATACTAGAAGCCACATGCACAGGTAGGGGTTCCCCAACCTGGCCTGCAGGAATCGGGCCGAAACTGAGAGGGTGCAGGCCAGGCTGAGGGAGCCCACCAAATCTGTGCACTGGCCTATACTATTAGATAATATATAAGTGAGCTTCAGTTCCTCTCTCTCTCTTTCACTGAGGATCACTTTTACTGATGAAGCTGGGTTGAGGTCCAAGGTCTGAAGGATACTTTCCTTGTGCCTTGTTATAACTTCACCCCTTGTACTCACGAGATCACTGAGGTACTTTTAAGGACATGGCATGAAGGAGCAGAGAGGGTATTGCTAGATGTTTGAGAAAATGATCAGGTGCATTCCCGCCGAATGGCAGGCAGTGCCTCTGAGAACTATTCCCAGATATGACATGAGACTGGCACTGCTGCTAGCCTCAGGGAGACTAATTAAGGAGCCTCTCTGGATGGGTGTAAGTCTGTGTATTATGTACCATTTATAGAAGGTTTAGGGGGATGATGGCGTATCATCCTCAGTGGAGTAAAAATAAGAAGTTTCCTTTGTGGTAGCTGTTGCCAAAACTCAACTCTCTGGAAGGCACCTAGTGAGGACCCATAAGGCTGTCCAGGGATGAGGCAAGTTAAGTGGTGGTCCTTCTTTGCCAGGAGTAGAAATTGGTGCCTTGAATCTTGTCCCCATCACTCACCCAATCCTAAAAGAACCAATTAGAATTTTCTTATATTTCTGTTTTATATTCAGCTCTCTTTCTCTCCCTCTGTTTCTTTTTCCCTTCCTCTGGGTATCAGGGCTCTCTGTGGGGATAAGGAAAGATGATAGGGAATCAGGAGCGGGAAAAGCCAACTTGGATTGATACAAAGGGAGAGGGATTGAGTTTTATGTTGTCACAAAACAGAGAGAGTTTGCTGAACCTACTGATACTGTGCTGGGGGTCTCTTCTGAGAGGGCAGCGTGGAGAAGGAGCAAGGTCCCTTTGTGAGTTTTCTTTTCTATAGTGATGGAGCTGGGTTTTGGGAGAGGAGTAACTCCACAGACTTCCCTTTTGGAAAATGTTCATAGTAGGGGAGAAGTTGCTCTCCTCCCCTCTGTGATCAGCCTCTGGGACACTGGGAAGAAGGGCTGCTCCAGCGAGTAGGGGTGTGGTAGGGTGGGAGGGAGCTGGCAGCCACTTGGCCTTCAGCAGAGTATAAGCACAGAGCAAAATGCTTCTGCATTGCAGCCAGAAACAGTGATTCATTTGACTTTAATTTTAACGTTAGCATTTTTCTCATGACTCATTGATAATTTCATATGGAATTTAAAAGGTTGAAACAGTTATTTACTTTTTAGGAACTTAAAACACTCATGGGGTGGAATTCACTGTTCCCTCTGAAACAGAAGATGCTTCATTAAAGAGTGAGAGAAAAAGAGAGAGAGAGAGAGAGAGAGAGAGAGAGAGAGAGAGAGAGAGAGAGAGAGAGAGAGAGAGAAAGAGAGAAGGAGGAGGCATTTCTCCCCCTCTTCCCCTCCTAGTTCCCACCTGTCCCTCTGTCCCACCTGATTTCTCACTAATGTTGACCACTGTCCGGCAGTCTGGGTCATCTTAATGTCCCTCTTACCTTGAATTCCCTTTGTCACTATATATAAAAATAGCCATAGATATTTTCTAAATAGATGTTTATTTATCAAGAAATTCATCTCTATTCCTGTGTTTTGAGAATTTTTAACATATATAAAAAATGCATTTTATACTTCAATTTCTGTGGTCTGATGATTGTTCTTCTTTAGTTTGTTAATGTGGTAGATTACATGAATTGATTTTTAAATATTCAACAAGACTTGCATGACTGGAAGAATTCCTACTTGGTCAAAATTCTTTTCTTTCCTTTTTTTTTTCCTCCATGACAAGTGGGGTTCATTTCAGCAATAGAAGGATTATCAACATTCAAAATTTATTAATGTCATTCACCAAATTAACAGAATAGAGAAGGAAGGCTCTATGATTATCACAATAAATTTATAAAATAGCTTTTACAAAATTCAACATTGACTCATGATTTTTAAAAAAGCAAAGAAAGGAAAATAAACTCTCTGCAATCTAGGGATAAAGTGTCTTATTTGGACAAAAGACATTTAATCAAAATAATACAACTACAGCAGACATCATATTTAATGTTGACTATTTTTTTCCTTTTGAAATAATGTCTACTCTCACACTTCTATTCAACACAGAATTGGAAGTCATTGCCAGTGCAATAAACTAAGAAAAAAAAATTAAAGACTTAGGACTGAAACAGAAAAAAAAAATGGAACTGTTTGTCTATTTAGATGACATAATTTTCTTCTTAGAAAATTCAAAGGGCTCTAAGTAATTAATTTTTATGGGTGTATATATTTCTTAGAGCTTATTACACTTTACACTGGACATATGTACAGTTATATAAATTATACCTAAATGAGCTTTAAAAATATAAATACCAGCCCCGATCACATGGTGTCATGCCATGCACCAAAAAAGTTGCAGGATTGATTCCTATTCAGGGCACATACCTAGGTTGTGGGTTTGGTTCCTAGTTGGGGAGTATGCAGGTTTGGTTCCTAGTTGGGGAGTGTGCAGGAGGCAACCAATTAGTATTTCTCTTTCACATCAATGTCTCTCTCTCTCTCTCTCTCTCTCTCTCTCTCTCTCTCTCTCTCTCTCTCTCTCTTCTTTCCTCTCTCTAAAATTAGTAAATATCCTCAGGTAACAACAAGTTAAAATAATGGAAACATCAGTCGAGGAGATTGACATACAGTTCTCAATAAAACAAATACAATGGCTCTGAAGCATAATAAAAATAATTTTGTCTCTAAATTAATATAACTAATTATAAATTTTCTTGTTAATAAACATTTTAAATTCAGCATACATGCATACATAAGTAAAATAAAATAGTTTTAAGTGTAATTTCATTACATCATCAAGGAAACAACCCCCTCTTAACTACCACCCAAATCAAGAGACAGAGCATTACCGGTCTCCATTGTGCCTTCTCCCAAACCACCCCCTTCAAATTCTCCCAAATCATTAGACTGTATTCTGACAATGAAATAAATTTTTCTGCTTGTGAGTATTACATAAATAATATGGTAGAGTAGAATGTGTATTCTTTTGTATCTATTGTAGCTTATTCCATTTATTATATTTGTCAGGCTAACATTAATAGAAAACAACATAATAAAAGTTCTAAATGCATTCACCTGTAGTCTCAACAACTGTACTATGATATTTATTTTACAGATGTCCATGCATATATGTAGTGACAATATTAAAAGTTATGTCAATAAAACATATCAATAGATAACTTATTCATTATTTAATGGTATCTACACAGAGTGAAATATTATGGAGACATTTGAAAAAAGGAGCCCATTCTTCTTAAAGGAACATTTAAAATACACACATGTTTACATAGTATATGTAAATTATATGTGAAATAATAATTAAAAAGTTTTCTCTGGTTAAGAAAAATGGGTGGGGAGGAAGTTTTTCTTTTTTATTTAAATCATTTTTTAAATTTTTTAATTATAGTGTACATCCTCATGATTAGACATATATAACTTATTAAGTGATCATCCCAACAAACTTCAGACCCATCTGACACCATATATAGTCATTAGAATAGTATTGACTATATTCTATTTGCTTACTTTGCATTCCTATAACAATTCTGTAACAACCAATATGTACTTCTTAGTTCCTTCATCCCCTCAACCTCCCTTCCCATATGGCAATCATCAAACTATTCTCTGTATCTCTGAATCTGTTTCTGTTCTGCTTGTCCATTTATTTTGTTTTTTAGATTCAATTGTCAACAGATATGCATTTATTGCCGTTTTAGTGTTCATATTTTTTAAAATCTTTTTTGTTCTTTTTTTCTTTTTAAAGAACACCCTTTAACATTTCACATAGATAATACTGGTTTGATGGTGAACTCATTTTAGCTTTTTCTTGTCACATGTCCTTTGATTCTAAATGATAGCTTTGCTGGGTAGAGTAATCTTGGTTGTAGGTCTTTGATTTTCATCAATTTGAATATGTCTTTCTGATACTGTCTGGGCTGCAAAGTTTCTTTTGAGAAATCAGTTGACAGTCTTAAAGGAGCTCCCTTGTAGGTAACTAACTGCTTTTTTTCTTGCTGCTTTTAAGGTTCTGTCTTTGTCTTTAACCTTTTGCATTTTAATTATGGTGTGTCTTGGTGTGAGCTCTTTGGGTTCATCTTATTTTAGACACTCTTTGCTGCCTGGAGTTGTATATGTATTTCCATGAACAGATTATGGAAGTTTTCTGTCATCATTTTTCAAATAGGTTTTCAATTTCTTGATCTCTTTCTTCTTTTTCTGGCACCTCCATGATTCAAATGTTGCTAAGTTGTCCCAGAAACTCCTTACACTATCCTCTTATTTTTTAATCTTTTTTTTTCTTTTTGCTGTTCTTATTAGGTGTGTATTACTTCCTTCTATAATATTCCAAACTACTGAAATGATTCTCAGATTCATATACTCTACTGTTGATTGCCTGTAAAGTATACCTTATTTCAGTTAGTATATCCTTTATTTCTGACTGGTTATTTTTTATAGTTTCAAAATTCTTTTTTATACTCTTGAAATTATCACTAAATTCATTGAATATTTTTATAACCAGTGTTTTGAGCTCTGAATTTAGAAGATTGCTTATCTACATTTTGTTTCTGGAGTTTTGTTCTGCTTTTTCCATTTGGGACATGTTTATTTATTTCCTTATTTTGGCATCCTCCCTATTTGTTTCTATGTATTATGTAGAGTGGCTACATCTCCTGGCTTGCTAGAGAGGCCCAATGGAGTTCTGTAGAGGAAAGTGGGACAGCCTCTCTATGCACCCAAGCTAGGCATTCCATGCAGGTTATATGCAATCTCCTGTTGTAGTTGAACCTTGATTGCTGTTGGCACATCAATGAGAGGAATTTACCCCCACCCCTTGGCCAATCAGCTGCAAAGACTGGCTGTGGCCACTGACCACCAACCACTGACCACTGTAGAGAATCAACATGTAGGGATCCACCCCACAGACAAGGACTTACTTAAATGGGGCTTTGATGCCTGCTGAGTCCACCTCTGTAGTGTGTCATTTGTGGAGGTGGTTGGGTGGTGCTTCAATGTGGTCTGAAGCTTTCCACTGGGTGCACTGGCTTTGGAACCACCTGGGTGGTGCAAATCAAGGTCAGCAACTACTTGTGTTTTGCACAGGGCCACCTGACATGAACTACAAAATGATCTACAGATGGTTTCTACCTAAGGCCAAGCTCTGAGCCAAGGCTAGATGCTGCTAGTGCTGAGCCTAGGGCCACTTAGCCAGAGGTATGGGGCACGCTAAGGCCAGATGTTGCTTGTTTGAGAAATTTTAAGAAAGTCTGAAGCACACGCCAAGACACACAATTCGTATGGAAAAGCCACTGGAAACAGCTATGGTGCTCCTGCAAGTTGGGTGGGGTGATGTCTCAGGGAATCACCAGGGCAGGGCAAACAGTGTTTACCAGGTTGATGAAGACTCAGATATGGTGCCCATGTGCCAACTCTGTTGGGGGTGGATCTTAGAAAAGGTACAATGGTCTCTGTCAGCACTTTGTCTGACAGAAAGCTGTCCCCCTCCCCCAGATCTTGCCCTGATGTCAAACAATTCAGTTCCTCCTGTATGTGTGTAGAGCCTTTTGAACTGTTGCCCCAATTCTGGAGCTCAGAGGGATCAAGTCCATGTAACTTCGTGCATGGGCTCTTTAAGAGGAACTGCCTAAGACTACAACAGTCCTCTGTCTCACTTAGCCATGATCCGCACTGTTTCTTACAGCCAGAAGTTATAAGGATATTTCCTCCTGGCACTGGAACCCTGCGCTGAGGACCTGGTATTGGTCTGGGGCCCTTGATCTTCAGTGGGGATCTCCATAGCCAAGGTATTCCTCTTGATTTTATCTGTCACACATCTGCCATGCATGGGTGTGAGTTAAGCCCATTCTGCACCTCATCCCCTCCTACCAGTCTAAATGTGCCTTCTTTTTTAAATCCCTAGTTGTAGGATTCCCAGTCAGCTAGATTTCAGGCAGTTCTGAATGCTGATGGTTCTGCAGGTTAGTTGTAATTTTGATGTGTTTGTGGGAGTATGTGAGTACCGCATTTACGTATGCCATCATCTCCTCCAGAAGTCTTAAATTCTCTCTTCTCTGTTAATATATTACTAAAGATTTGTGCTTCCATTTTTATGAGGGAGAATGGTCTATAGGTCTTCTTTTTGGGAGTATTATTTTTGCCTGGTTTTGTTGTAAGGCTTCATAGAATGAATTAGGAATTGTTCCCTATTCTTGAATTTTCTGGAAGAAATTGTAATAAAATTTGCATTAATTCTTTGAGCATTTGGTAGAAGTCTTCTGTGAAAACATCTGGGTTGAATACTTATTTTTTGGAGAGATTTTAAATTATAAAATCAATTTTCAGTTTTAAAATAGTTATAGGCTATTTAAATTATCTATTACATATTAGGTGATTTATAATAGTTTGTACTTCTTGATGAATTCATCCATTTTATTTAAGTTTTCAAATTTATGTGCAGAGCTGTTTATAATATTTCCTTATGATCCATTTGAGGTTTGCAGAGTATGTAGTGATAGCTTCTATTTTATTCCAGATATTAATAATTTTGTATCTTCTCTCTTTTTTGTCAGTCTTGCTAGAAGTGTGTAGATTTTAATGATCTTTTTACAGAAGCAAACTTTTTGTTCACTGATTTTTTTCTCTTTTAATCATTAATTTCTGCTCTGATCTTTGTTATTTTCTTCCTTCTTCTCACTTGGATTTACTTTTGCCCTTTATTTTCTTGAAGTGAAAGCTTAGTTTATTGATTCTAAACTTTTCCTCTTTTTTCATGTAAGCAACTAGTGCTACAAATTCCCCTCTCCACACTGCTTTATCCATGTCTCACACACTTTGATGTGTTACATTTTTATTCATTTTTAATGAGACTTTCTCTTTGACCCATGGATTATTTAGAAGTGCATTGTTTAGTTACCAAATATTTGAATACACTTGTTTTGCTTTCTGCTGTTGATTTTTAGTTTTATTGCATTGTGGTTGGAGAACATACTTTATGTTCTATGGCAAAGATTTATTCTATCCTGGAACAAATCTTCTGGATACTTTAAGAGAATGTGAATTCTGCTATTATTGTGTGAAGTGTTTTGTGAGTGCTATTAATTCTTCTATGTCTTGTTGACTTTCTGTCTAGTTATTCTATTAATTGTTGAGAGAGGGATATTTAAGAGTTTCATATGCATAAAATATACGGTGTCACGTGTTTTTACATCCTTTTGTTTTCAGCCTGCCTAAATTATTATATTTGAAGTCACTTTCTTATAGGTGGCATATAGTTGGGTCACATTTTTTACTTCCCTAGGCAAAATTCTGTCTTTTAATTGCTGAAATGTTTTTTTAATGACATGTAATACTTTATTGACAATTGCTTAAGCTTGCCTTTTTATTATTTCTATTTGTACTCACTGCCTTTTATTTCTTTTCTTTTTCCTGCCTGACTCATTCGAACATATTTGAGCATTTTATGTTAATTTAGCTACAGCTTTTCTAATGTATCTCATTGTAAAGTATTTTTAGAGTATATAAATATGTACCAAAGTGGAGAAACTCAAGTGTAGAAATCTTACCTCCCTTTCCCCATTTATAATATAGATATCTTAAGTATTTCCTTTACCTTCATTGACAATGACATTCAGCAATGTTATGATTTTTGCTTTAATCATCAAATGCCGGAGGCTATTGGACTTTGATATTCAGCAGGGATGAAAATCAACATAATATTGCCCTGCTGCCAGCGGAGTGGCTGAAGGCAATTCCCTAACCCAGTGGTCAGAAAACTCACTAGTCAACAGAGCCAAATATCAACAGTACTACGATTGAAATTTCTTTTGAGAGCCAAATTTTTTAAACTTAAACTTCTTCTAGTGCCACTTCTTCAAAATAGACTCGCTCAGGTCGTGGTATTTTGTGAGAAGAGCCACATTCAAGGGGCCAAAGAGCAGCATGTGGCTCAGTAGCTGCAGTTTGCAGAGCACGGCCCTAAATGGATCGCCGATAATCCATTTATTGTTTTCTTAATTCTACCATTGATATGCCTGTTTGCATTCCTAAAGGCAAATGTGTATTCAAGTAAATAAAAACTGATGGGTCCAAGGGTTTCAGAGAGCCTCTCAGCTAGAGAGAAGTTTCCACCTGGCCCCCCAAGCCTTCTAAGCTATTCTTTAGCTTTTATTTTATTTTATTTTATTTTATTTTATTTTATTTTATTTTATTTTATTTTATTTTATTTTATTTTATTTTATTTTAAGGTTGTTTGCTGGGAACACATTTTCCTAGTTTTTCTTCACCTGAGACTGTCTTGGTTTTCCCTTCAGTCCTGAAGGACTCTTTCACTGGGTATAGCACCATGAGTTGCTAATTCTTTTATCTTAGCACTTAAAAAGGTTTGGGCCACTTCCTTTGGGCTTCTGTGGTTTCTGTTGAGAAATACATTGTCCTTGGAATTGATCTTTCCCCTATCTCAATGTGTCATTTCTCTCCAGCTGCTTTAAAGATTTCCAGTCTTTAGTTTTTTAGAAGTTCAGCTATGATGTGTCTTGGAATGGATTTTGTTGATTTTTTTTTTCTTTTCTATTTGAGGTTTGCTCAGCTTTCTGAATCTCTCTATTAACCCCCACCTCCGACTTTTGCCAAATTTAGGAAATGATCTCCTTTTATTTTTTTTGGTTACTTTTTCAGCCTTATCTTAGTACTTTTCTTGTAGGACTTTGATGACAAGATCTTTTGTTATAGTTCCACAGGTCCCTGAGATTCTGCTTTATTTTTTTCAGTCCATTTTCTCTCTGTTGTTCAGATTGGATGATTTCTCTTGTTCTAATCAAGTTCATTTACCTTTTTTCACCTGCCTTGTTTGTTCTGCTGTTGATCCCAACTATTGAGTTTTTATATCAGTTATTTTGTCTTTTAATTCTAAATTTCTATTTACAATTTTCCTTACATCTTCTATTGCTTTGTCAAGACTTTTTTTTTTTTTCAGGAATGTTTATAATTCTTAATCTGAGCAGTTTTTTGATGGCTGTTTTAAAATCCTTGTCAGATAATAATTCAAATGGGTATCTGGTGATTGTCTTTTCATATGTAGCTTGAGTTCTTCCTGGTTCTTGGCACAAGTGTTTTCTTTCTTTGTTTGTTTTTATTGAAACCTGGACAGTTTGAAAACTGTTATAGAATTCTAGGTCTTATTTAAGTCTTGTATTTTAGCAGGCCTTCTCTGACAGTACTCTGGTGGATGATTGGGGGAGGGGTTCTACCTCTTTTCTGTCCTGTGTGTTGGGGGGTGGGGGGATCAAAATCCAGATTCTCCATTTTTGCCTCCATAGACAGCCAGGGAGTGAGGGGCTCCTTGTTACTGCTGGATTGGGTGGGCTTTCAGGGTCCCCATATGGCTTCTAGTGACACTGTGATTGGGGGTGTTGTTGTTACCACTGAATACTGGTGAAAATTCTGACTCTTCATTAGGCTTCCTCTGACACACCCTGAGAAGGAGGGGATTGGAACACTTTATTTGAACCTGCCAAGAGTGGATGTCTAGGCTCTGCCCTTGGCCTTTACTGGCAGTGATGGGGGTTGGGCTGTGGTTCATTTTCTGTGTTATTTAGCTAGAACAGAGTGGTTATTATCTGAAAGGGATTTTTGTTTATTTGTTTGTTTGTTTTGTGTTTCTAGACTACCCCTTTTATCGTACTTCAGACAGAGAGAACAGGTTTTCCTTTAGGCTATTTTGTAGTTGTTATCCATGACTGTTGGTGATTTCTGGGGTGCCAGTTCTCCAGTATCCAGTCTGGAATATATGAATCAAATCATAAAACTTAGGGAACTCATCACATTATATTCCTCATAGTCCCTGGAAGACCTGCCTTCCTCTTTTCACCTTTCAGATCTTCTTGTGTTTGCTTTATATATAATATCCAGGGCTTTTAGTGGAACTAAGCAGGAAGAATAAGGAAAAGTATGTCTACTCCATCTTCCTGGAAACAGAAATCCCAGCAGGTAGTTTCATTCAATCTCCAAATGCCCTTACAAATTTGCAGATCAAAGGCGATAAAATTATTTCAATTTTCCAGAGGGAAAAATTGAGACACTTATAAGTAATTTACCTGATCAAAGTTGCTTAGGAATATGACCTTGGCTTGAAGTAAAGCCTTGGAATTTTTAAGTTATTATTTTGCTTTTACTTCTCCTTTCTGTATTTGTTAGGAAAAAAAAAACTGGGAGTAGGAGTGATGAGGGTAGGGGAGGAAGGATGGTTACCAAAGAGAAAAGTAAAGGATTAGTTTGACTTAGAAGCAGCAAATGTTTAAAATTAAAAAAGAACTTTTCAAAAAGATATTAAACTTGGAAATGTCAAATTCCATAAATTGACTATATGCTCTTTATATTCAGTCATTATGTCTCATCTTATAAATGAATGACTTCTATTATGTATGCTGTGTCCTGAGACTTAAATGGCAGGGGACACATTAAATAATCACCTCCACTTCCTTGATTAAGGACTTGTGTAGAGAAGGGAAGGATGGAGAAAATGCTTCTTCACTTTGCAGTGATGCAAGGTAGTACAACTTTCATCTGAACACTTTGTGACCTAAGAATTCTTTAGATTGCTTAGTAGTGTTTCAAAAAAGAGTTTAGCTGGTTCTCTTAAAACCTATTATCTAGAGTTCTTTAATGGTTTCCAATATTGGAAAGGCAATGGTGAGTTCAGAGAATTAAGCTCCCTAAGTGAATTTTCCTAATAGAATATTTACAATCCTCATTTTCCTATTTTAGTTTTGATCACTAATACCTTTCTTCAAAATGTACTGAGTCTATATGGAATTTCCTCAAAAAATTAAATATGAAACTGCCCTTTGACCCAGTGATCCCATTCTAGGAATATATCCTAAGGAACCTGAAACATCAATCAGAAAGAACGTATACACTCCTATGCTCACAACAGCACAATTTACAATAGTGAAGATCTGGAAACAGCCCAAGAGCCCATCAATAGATGAGTGGATAAAAAAGCTGTGGAGCATTTATACCATGGAATACTAGGCAGCAGTAAAAAAGAAGAATCTCTTACCCTCTGAAACAGCATGGAGGGACCTGGAGAGTATCATGCTAAGTGTAATAAGCCAGTCAGAGAAAGACAAGTATCACATGATCTCACTCATATGTGGAATCTAATGAACAAAATAAACTAATGAACGGAGTGGATCCAGAGACATGGAGGCATGGAACAGAGTGCAGAGGGAAGGTGGGGGAGGGTGGTGGGTGGGAGATAATCTACCAAAGACCTGGTATGCATATATACGTAACCCACAGACACAGACAATAGGGTGGTGAAGGCCTAGAGCAGGGGGGCTGAGGCGGGCTGAAGGGGGGGTAATGGGGGGGGGGGCGGGGAAATGGGAACATATGTAATACTTTCAACAATAAAGATGTATTAAAAAATAAAAAGAGATGGAGTTAATTATCAGTTAAAAAACAAAACAAAACACAAAATCTTACTGCATCTAAAATCAGCCAGGCTGATGTGGCTCAGTGGTTGAGTGTCAACCCATACAGCAAGAGGTTGCTAGTTTGATTCTGGGTTGAGGGTTAAATCCTCAGTTGGGGGCATGTAGGACTCAGCCCATTGATATTTCCCTTCTCATCAATATTTCTCTCTCTCTCTCTCTCTCTCTCTCTCTCTCTCTCTCTCTCACTCACTCTCCTTCTCCCTTCCTCTCTCTGTAAAATTCAATTTAAAAAAAACTTTAAAAAAACACATCCTGAGTCTAAAGTCAAGAAAGGAATGGGAGATGAAAAGACTTTTTAGGACTAATTGACTTATTCACTTGATCCTTTTGTGGCCATGTTGATTCATCCAGTTATGAGTTTGGATCTGGCATGTATTGTAAGAACTGAGGGTGGGCAAAACCTCCAAGTTCTTAAAAAGAATATGGGGTCACAGGAGAGGGTGGTTGGCTGGTAGAATAAGATAGGGGTACTGTCATTCCTATGGAAAATGTTGTTTCTTTCCAGAAGATTCAAGAGTTTTGATAACAATTCTGGCTTCACCCAGGGATTTGGGGCTCTATCTCAGCTCCTTACTCTTCTGGAATGCCCTGGAATGCCTGTCTTCAGTCCTGACCCTGGCCTCCGCACAGAACTTGACACGGGTAAAATGTCTCTTTGAAGGTATCAACCTCTAGGCTTTTGTAAAGATTTTAGCTGCAGATATTTTCTTTCCTAAGTTGTTCACAGTGTGTTCCAGCCTTTCAACTGTAGATCTGGCTCGAATGATGCTTTCAAAGTTGTCTCAGGTGGTTCCAGACACTCTTTTGTTACTTTTGCTGCCTGGAAAGCAATGAGCCTTGTTCCCTACACTTCCTTTGTAGAGGCCACTTTCTGCTTGTGGGGAAGGGAAGAATGGATGATGCTATCTCTCTCTGCTTTCTCTTTTCTTCTTCCTGCGTATCCTTCCCTTATGTAAAAAACACAGCCACACACAAACTACCTGGCCAGAGAAGGATCTCCTGTCCCATGAGCTTGGCAGGAGGCAGGCTTGGAGATTAGTGCCAACTGAGAAATCATTTATATGCGGCTGATTGTCGCCTCAAGAAATGAGGCCAAAAGGATTACATGCATTTCCTCTGATAGGGAGGAACATGAGGAAGTGGGAACTGGGAATTAGCCCTCTCACAGGAGCTGACTGGGTCTCTGACAGCCCTCTGAGACCTGCTACCCATCAATGAGATGGGGGTTTTGAAGAGGTGAAGAACTTACATCTACTGATGGGCTCTTGGGCTGTTCCCAGATCTTAGCTGTTGTAACAGTGCTGCTATGAACATATGGGTGCATATATTCTTTCTGATTGGTGTTTCAGGATTCTTAGGACGTTAACTTCTGTATATCAGTTTGAATTTGGATACTTTGTGTCACTTTATTTTTTTTTTCACACTTCATTTTTGCCACTTCATTTTGTTTCATACAAGAAGGCATGCTAAAAGATGAGCAAAACATAATGTAGTTTACTCCTAGGCTTAAGCATGCAGTAATCTTTGTATGTAATACTTCCAAATGAAATTTTTTTTGCACCTGTCTAAATATGAATGTCTCAATTAATTAATAAGCTTATCTCTTCTTAATTTTATTAAAGAAAGGAGACTTTTGTAACTTTTCAGTTTCAAAGTATAGGTGTTGCATCACTTGTTTATTTGTAACTATCAAATCTATTAAGAGTTTAAATAATATTGGGAAGGCTTACAAGTTGATAGTTGTGCCTGGAGAGGGATACTAGATTAGAAAGATCAGTTACCTGACTATTTGCATCAACTTCCCCAAAGTTAACAAATAATGATAGGATAACTTTTACATACCAGAGGGTATTATAGATCCTGGGGTATCAATGGCTAATACATGCTTACAGCCCTTCCATATCTAGTCTGCATGCCCACTGTTCCCTCTGTACTCAAAGTATTGACCTTTGATGTTCTCTGGGATGCTACAAATGCAGAATCTCAGATTCCACTCCAAATCTCTTGAATCAGAATCTGCATTCTCACAGGATTCCCAGAGTATTCAGTGGATATGAAATCCTGAGAAATTTGCCAGCAGTCAGTTTAAGAACCCAGGCTGTAGCCAACCAGTATATAGCATTTCTCCAACCAATCAGAAATGGGTATGTTTTCAAGGAGATGCTGGTAAAGGAAGTTTTTTCCTCTGTAGAGAGAGACAGAGGAAGGAATAGCCCCTTTCCCCCTCTGTCAGTTATGTTGTCCAGGTGCAATTCCAGTCTGATGTGCACTGTTGGACTAGAAGTGAGAAAAGGCAGAGGCAAGAGCAACACGGGAACGTGCAGCAGCGGCTGATTGAGCCATACCTGATCCCCGCCTTACCCCTGGACTTTGTCAGTTATGGGAGCCAATATATCCCCTAACATCCTAACCGACTCACTTGGAGAGACTGTTTCCTAGAGCCTTAGTGGAAAGGCCAACGTGTCAAAAAACAACATATACCAGAGTGGGTAAACCTGGCCAGCAGCATGTCTGCCCGGGAGCACCCTTCGTGCCGCCTGCCAAGGGGGATAAATGAGACACAGTTTTGGGAAATCTCTGGGCTTGGGACCAATTTGGGAGGCAAGGTGGAGGAGTGAAACTGCATATTTTGCTGATAGAGAGAGCGGTGAGTCATAGAGATATACAGATGGGAAAGGGAGAAGCCCTTGGATTCCTGAAATGATATCTACAAGGTGGCCGCAGGCAGAATCAGTCTTCTGCGCTTCCTGCCTGCCTCTTGCCACCCTTACTCATTCTCACCTCGTTCCTTCCACCACCCAAAACAAACCAGTGGCCCTTGGTGGCCTCCGGTGCAGTGCCCCTTTCCTCCTCATCTTTCCTACTTCCCTTCCCTCCTCATCCCATTGCACTCTCCCAATCCCACCTCATAGGTTAGCATGGGGATGGATATTTGTTTTAAGGAGGGCTTTCTTGGATAGGTGACTTACCCTGACATTAATCTAGTATTGGGGAGAGACTTCAGGGGTGGATTTCCACTTTCTGTGCAATCAGCTACCTCCATTGCCAACATATAGGCCCGCCCCTGGAGAGATGAAGTAAGTACACCTACTACCATTTTGGAGCACATTTGTGTGCCAGGCCCTGTGCTATTGAATGTGAAATACTATGTGTGTTTTTATTCTCTTATCTGTCAAAGTAATAAGTGGTTGTATACTAACGTTTGAGATCAGCTACTTGAGGCCTAGAATGGTTAAGGATTCTTACCCACAGTTACCAAGTGAGGAGCAGAGGTTGAAACTTTGTGTTTAGAGGGATGAACACTATGTTATATTGTTTGTCTGTAGTGCTTAGGCCTTGATTACCTAGTTATTATTTATATTCTCCATAAGGACATTGCCTGTGCATTTTAGTCACTGAGCATCTCAAAGGGCGATGGGTGTTTGGGTCAAGTGACACATTCACATTATTTATGTGTTGAGCCAAGTCCATACTCACCAGCCAGTTTTACCAAGAAAGTGTCTCTGTTTTAGTGCAGCGCAATAGCTTATACTTTAATTGTTACAAGGTCCTTTAATCATCTCTCAGGAATGTTTTCTTACAGATACTAATCCTAGAAAGATCCTTATCAGGAATTTAGAATCAAACAAAATTGACAATTATTTTGTTGGTGTAACTAAAGAAGAAAACAGAAAGAGTACTATTTACCAAAATTAGGAATGAAAGAGGAGATATTAGTACTAACAATGAAGAAATTAAAAAGTTTATAAGGGAGTATTATGAAGAATTATAGGTCAACAAATTGGTTAACTTAGATGAAATAAACAAATTATGGAAAGACAGAAATTACCAAACCAACTCAAGAAGTAATAAAAAATCAGTCTAGAACTCTGACCAGTAGATACATTGAATTAGTAATTAAAAAACTTTTCTTGCATAAAAAAAGCCCAGGCCCAAATAACTTCACTGGCAAATTCTATCAAATATATAAAGAATAAATATTACCAATCCTTCACAAACTCTTTGAGAAAATAGATGAGGGTACTCTTTTCAACTCATTCTAAGAGTACCAGTATTACCCTGATATTAAAGCCAAGCAAAGTCATCATAATAAATGTATAAACCAATATCCCTTGAGAATGCAGATGAAAAGTTTCAAAATATTAGCTAATCAAATCCAGCATCAGATACAGAGATCTATAAGGCATGAACAAGTGTGATTTATCTTAGGAATGCAAGGTTGGTTTAGTATATGAAAATCTATTAACATTACACACCATCTAACTTTTTAAAACTATAAAACTTATATAAGAAAACAGAAGAAAATGAGAAAGTCTTCATTACTTTGGGATTGGCAAAGAATTCTCAGCTATCACACCAAAATCAAGATCTATAAAATAAAAATTTCATAAAATGTACTTCATCTAAATTATAAACTTTTGCACTTCAAGGGACACCATTAAAAAAATGAAAAGACAAGCCACAAGCTAGATGAAAGTATTTGAAATCATATATTTGATAAAGGACCTACATTCATATGTATAAAGGACTTTTACAATTCAATATTAAGAACAACAATCTAAGATGAAAAATTATTTGAGTAAGCATTTCACCAAGAAGATATATAAATAACTAATAAGCACATGAAAAGATGTTCATCAACATTAATGATTTGGAAAATTCGAAGTAAAAACCACAATGAGCCGAAACCGGTGTGGCTCAGTGGACAGAGCGTCGGCCTGCGAACTAGAAGGTCCCAGGTTCGATTCCGGTGAAGGGCACGTACCTTGGTTGCAGGCACATCCCCGGTAGGGGGTGTGCAGGAGGCAGCTGACCGATGATTCTCTCTCATTGGTGTTTCTAACTCTCTATCCCTCTCTCCTCCTCTCTGTAAAAAAAATAAATAAAAAAAAATCAATAATAAAAAAAAAAAACCACAATGAGAAACCAGGGGAAAGTCTCTAGTAAAGGTGGACTATACAAAATATTGGCAAGGATACTGAAAAACTGGAACACTCATACATACTGATGAGAATGAAAACTGATGCAGCCATTTTGGAAAAACGATTTGACAGTTTCTTATGAAGTTAAACATAAATTTATTATACAACCCAGTAATTCCACTCTTAAGAGAAATGAAAACATATGTTCCCCTAAAGACTTTTATGTGAGTGTTTAAATTGTTTTATGTATAACAGCCCCAAAGTGGAAACCACCCAAATTTCTACTTGAGGCCTAGAATGGTTAAGGATTCTTATCCACAGTTACTAAATGAGGAGCAGAGATTGAAACTTTGTGTTTAGAAAGTGGTGTATTCATGCAATGGAATACTATTCAGCAATCAAACAAACTGATGATACATGCTACAATGGGATGAATTTTGAAAATATTTTGTTAAATGCAAGAAACCAGAGGCAAAGACAATATAGAGTATGATTCTCTTTCTGTGAAAAGCTCAGTGAAAGGAAATAGGAGATTTTTATTTATTTTATTTTATTTTATTTTATTTTATTTTATTTTTATTTTTATTTTTTATTTTTTGGGTGATGAAACCGTTTTCCCAGTTATGTAATGGCTGCATAACTCCATAAACTACTCACTAAAATGTGTTGAATTATTTAAAATAGGCAGTTTATGCTAATTTACAGCACAGCAAAACTGTTAACATTTAAAAAATGATTTTCTAGGTAAAATCGACTAACCAAGAAGCAAGCAAACCAAATACAAATAAACAAAAAACAAACAAAAACACCCCAAAACATATTATACCAAAAAAGTTTTTTTTAAATGCCAGTTTTGCCTTGAACCTATGGGTCGATGTTGAAATAGTGTCCCAGAAACAAGAATAATGGGGGTGGAGGGACATGGGGGATAAGGACACATGTGTAATACCTTATCAGTAAAGAAAAAAAAATGTAAAAAAAAATAACACAGTGTCCTGCCCTTTGAAAATGCTAGGTGCCTCGTGTACGGTGTATTCCTGAACACCTGTAAGTTTCCTGAGGTACCTATTTCTTCTATTTATTTGCTATTACCTTTCTAGAGTCCCCCTAGGACCTCACAAAAAGCCAGAGCTGTCAGTGTTGACCAACACCCCTGATGGAGCCTGTTGTTCCCTCCCAATGGGGGCAGGACAGCATGTAATCCTTTCTCAACCTCAATTCTCCTGGGAGGAGAGGGAAGGCACAGAGCCAGGTAGCAAATCAGGACTGAGCTTCATACTCTACATGGGCCTGTAGAGATGATTTTACTCTGTAACTACGATTGTCACACGTCCTTGCTCCACAAGGGGCTTTCAGAGGTCACCTGGCTGAGCTCACAGCTTCCCAGCTGGTGACCACCTGTCTCAGTGACTCCAACACTCTGGATTCAAAATAGTAAAAACCTGTGCTCTCCTCTGGCCCGAGGCAAACTTTAAAGATTTAAAAGCACCCTGGGTTATTTGGGTAAGGATTTCTCACAGTAAACATAAAGGATCTTTATCATTATCAAAACATTTTGAAAACATTTGACCCAATTTCATGTCTATACACAAAATAACCATGTACTAAAGCCTTACTATCTGATGTTTTCAAGGTTCCAGAAAGTAAGAAAATGGTAAATACTACGAATTGAATTTCTCTATAGGCTCACAATTATGAGAAGACCATAAGCCAAAAAAAAATGAAATGAAAGAAGCCTATAAAATCTGCATTGCCCAGACTTTTCTCACTGTTTCCTCAAAGTCCCCAGGCTTAAGACCCCAGAGAGCTGGCAGGTGCAGATTTCCATGGAAACCAACCCTAAAGAATGAAAACCCAAAGAGAGAATTGTGTGAAGTGCTCTGGCTCCTGTGTAATTTCCTTGCCAACAGTTTTCGAGGTCAACCTGGCTTATTTCTTGAAATTAGAGGCCCTGCTGCTAGGATTTCCCCAAACTAGCCCGGTTGCTCAGCATCATTGGTTGGAAGTCAACAGATTAGGGCTGGTTCTCTGCTTCTAAAAGAATAGCACTCACTACTTGGCCTCAAATAGTTTTTATTCTGGCCTCATTCTAGTGAACCTGAGCCATGCTTTTTTTTTTTTTTTTTTTAATATATTTTTATTGATTTCAGAGAGGAAGGGAGAGGGAGGGAGAGAGATAGAAACAACAATGATGAGAGAGGATCATTGATTGGCTGCCTCCTGCACGCCCCCAACTGGGGATCAAGCTGGCAACCTTGGCATGTGCCTTTAATCAGAATCGAACCCCGGACCCTTCATTCCACAGGTTGACGACACTCTATCTACTAAGCCAAACCAGCCAGGGCCTGAGCCATGATTTTTTATTTCACTTTTAGGTTGTATTTATTTACTTTAAAATATTCATTAAAAATAAATTGGGATATTTGTTAAAAAGCATTTATATATAAACATATATAAAATCACATATGGTCTTATAAACATAAAAATATATATAAACTATTTTTATACACATAAACCTATATTTCAATATATGCTTAAAGGTACAAAATGTCAAAAAGGAGAAAGAAAAATCTCTATGAGTTCTTCTTCCCAAAACCAAAATAGTACAAATCTTAGGACTGAGTCCTATTGGCCAGAGAAACACCCTCATTAACGGCTGCCAAGGTGGAGAAATGCACCTCACTTTTGGAAAATCTCTGAACTTGGAATCAATTTGGGTACTCTTCTGCACCTTGCTTCACCTATAATAATAAAAACCTAATATGCAAATCAACTGAATGGCTGAATAGCAGAATGACCCTCCGGACAACTACACTATGACATACACTGGCGCCAGGCCAGCCAAGTATGAATGGATGGTTGGGGGAACCCCGCTATCACCCCACGATGCTCCACGATTACCCCACAGAGGGAGGCCCAGGCCACAGACCAGCAGGCTGTGGTGGGTTGGTGGGGCCTTCCTCTTTGAGGTGATCCATCGTGGAACCCCACAATTGATCACCCTGCAGAGGGAGGCCCAGGCTACCAGGAGGTGCTGCAGAGGGTGAGTGGGACCTCCATCTGCATGGCTATCAAGTTCAGGGCTCCCAGACCATGAGAGGGCACAGGTTGGACTGAGGGACCCCCTCTGAGTGCATAAATTTCGTGCACTAGGCCTCTAGTAAATTAATAAAAATACAGTTAAGAAGACACAGGCCCAACTCATGTGGTTCTTGAACATCAGAGCATATCAGAATCACCTGGAGGACTCATCATACCCTCCCCTGCTTTCCTCCCAGATGGCCAGGTGCAACCCTCAGAGATCCTGATTTGGTAGGTCTGGCTGCAGTCTAAGAATTTGCATTTCAAACCTGCTCTCATGGGCTGCTGAGTGCTCTGGGCAGGTGAAGAGATTCACCTCAGCAATACAGCATGCCATTGTAGGAACTTATCAGATAATTCCAACCAATCCATATCATTAAATATTGTGAAGTTCTTTCTATTCTCTCATCACACTCCTCACAAAAACTGTATGGTGCAATGACATGAATAGCCACCATTTTTAAGTACTCACTGTGGGCCAAATACTGTGAATTATCATATTCTACCCTCACAGCAATTTTATCTTGAAGGTATTACCATTATCCCATTAAAATATATATTTTGTTGATTTTAGAAAGGAATGGAGAGAGAGATAGAAACATCAATGATGAGAGAAAATCATTGATCTGCTGCCTCTTGCACACCCCACAATGGGGATCCAGCCAGCAACCTGGGCATATGCCCTAACTGGGAATTGAACTATGACCTATTGGTTCATAGGTTGGTTCTCAACTACTGAGGCATGGTGGCCAGGCTCATTATCCCATTTTAAAGATGAGAAAACCAAGTCTCAAAAACTAAATAATATAAATAGGTTTATGACAACTAGTAGGTGTCGGAGGTTGGAAATTAAAGGCAGATTTGCCTGATTCAAGAGCTCATGTTCTTTTCACAGTTCCTGCCTAAAAAGAACTTACAGGCTAATGGGAGGAGTAAGGATGGCACTCGAAGGACTAAGAATAATAGAAAGTGGCCAGTATCATGAGAAATGCAAAGTAGAGGAATTGGTTTAATCGAAGGAGTCAGGGTGTGCAATTTGTGCCACCACATATGGCCCCATTCTTAGACACACTTGCCTTTGGTTTAAAGCTCTAGTGTCATCACCTTGAAATTCTTAATAATATTTTACCAAGGGTCCCCTATTTTCATTTGCATTGAGCCCCACAATTATATGGCCACTCCTTGAAGGGTTAATTTACTCTTCAAAGGCCTCAGCATTGCCTTAATAACCACTAAACCGTTATGTCTACCGAGGGCACTTTTCACTTTCATTAACTGTTTCCTATACCTTCATGGGAGAGACGGCATTTTCAAATGATTTGTGTACATTTTAATCTTATGCTGCTTTGTTTTTCATCTTCAAGTAGACACACTCCTGAGATTATTTTTAAAAAAATCCTTAATGCATTCAGAGAGGCATTCTTTTGTCAAGAACAAACATCATTAAGAAGATAAGTCTGAAGGAAGGCAATACCATACACAGATTTCCAAAATCAGCCAGAAAATATTATGTTTGGGGAAGAATCATTCGTTATTCCCTGTAGCCTGCCACAGATTGGTTTTTTAGTATATGGTTACCCTAAGTAGAGCTTGAAGTCCCTGAAATCTAGTCTCCTTCTGAAAAGCAAAGTAGAGATTCTGAAATTTTACTACATTAGCTAATTCCATATTCCCCCCCCATCCCCCCTCAGGGATAAAAAAGTATTTCCACTTTCATATACCGGAGGTGGGGAAATGCCATTCTGCATGCAGTGCCCGTCAACTGTGTCCCAGCGGAGTGGGCCTTGTACATTCATATTTCACGCGGTAACAATGTTATCCCACTTTATAATTAACATTAAACTTTTATGGGAAAAGGGGCCTTGTTATATTAGTTTTTAACCTTTCAATGTATTTAAAGCTTATTTCATAAGGAGCCATATGCGTCTTCATCACCAGCCTAAGTGGGCTCTGTTGCTAAGTGTTATGGGATCTGATAATGAAAGATACGTACACAGTGCATTCACCCAACACCAGGGTCAGAATTAAGAGAGCAGTGGGAGCCTTAACTCTTGAATTTCCTGACTTCTGTGGGTTTCATTTGCAATTTCAACATTCCAGTGATATTTCCTTTCTTACACTCATTCTTTTTTTTTTTTGTCTTCCTCAAGATCTCTCCCTCCTCTCCAACCCAGATCATAGCTATTTAAATGCCCATATTCACTTTAAAAAAATAATATTTGTTTATTTATTTTAAGTCTTTATAAAAAAATAATATTTGTTTATTTATTTTAAGTCTTTATTGTTGAAAGCATTATATATGTCCCCCTTTTTCCCCCCATTGACCTCATCTAGCCTGCTCCTACCTTTACTATATTATTGTCTGTGTCCATGGGTTATGCATATACTAGTACTAGAGGCCTGGTGCATGAAATCTGTGCATGGGGAGGGGGCAGTGAACCCCTCAGCCCAGCCTGCATCCTCTCACAATCCGGGACCCTTTGGGGGATGTCTTACTGCCAGTTTAGGCCCAATCCCTGTGGACACCCCTCTCAAAATCCAGGACCACTGGCTCCTAATTGCTCACTTGCCAGCCTGATCGCCACTAACTGCCATTGCCTGCCTGCCTGATCACCCTAACTGCTCACCTGCCTGCCTGATTGCCTCTAACCGCTCTGCTTGCCTGTCTGATCACCCCTACCCATTTGCCTGACTGCCTGATCACCCCTAACCATCTCTTCCTTGGCCCCCACCACCACAGCTTTATCTGGAAGGATGTCTGGAAGGTCGTTCAGCTGTCTGGTATAATTAGCATATTATACTTTTATTATTATAGATATGCATACAAGTTCTTTGGTTGACCTGTTTCCACCCACATAACCACCCTCCCACCCCCACCTTCCCTCTTTCTGACCATATCTGTTATACATTAGTTTATAATGTATTAGTGCCATCTTTCAAGGTTAAATTATTGCTTAAATGTTTACAAACTATTGCTCAGTGACACAAATCCATCTAAGACAAGACATCTAATAAGAAAGTGCTGGTGAACCTAACAGGTATTTATGAATTTTCCAAAAATGTAAATGGTTAATAGCTTACATGGGAATAGGTCCTCAAGTTTGTACTTAAAGAAAAAATAGAGAATGGTAAAAATGGCCATTGAAAATTGCTTACATCATTCCTCAGGAATATGTGTACATGTGTCTTTAATAAAACAATAATGTTTGCTAAAGCTAAAATTAAAGAACCTAAAGAAAAATTAAAGACAACTGGGCAGCCAGACCACCTGCATTCTAACACATCCCTGGTGGTGAGAGGGAAGTGGATGGAAAAGGTTCACGTGTTCTGGTCTGCCAGGTATTTCTCTTTGTTTAAATATCAAGCACCTCTGATATTAATTTATGTTAATTGATTTCTAGCTCATGAGAACTAAGAAATGACAGTTTCTATTAGCAATGTCATTTCTAGCTATAGGTTTTGAAGATTCACAGGTGGTACAGATATAGACTTGGCATGAACTTGAGTTTTTTTGTAGCGCTAAAGCAGTGCTCCTCAGACTTCAGCACACCTGCATATCCCCTGGGGAGCATGAGACTCTGCATTTCCATGTTCCCAAGTCGAGCTGCTACTGTTGGCCTGCAGACTGTACATTGAGTCGCTAGTGTGTAGAGAAATACTGGGAAATGAGAAAAGAGTGGCCACAAGATCCACTTTCACCTCTGCCTTTTGTGCTAATAGCTGAAAACGCCTTGAGTCCTTCACCTGAACACAAGGTTTTCAGCGAGGAGGGACCTTAATGTGTATGTGTTTCTTCACCAAATGGATATGAAAGCTACTTGGAACAGATGTACAAAGCACTTTAAATGTAAAAACATGTTACCTTTTATAATGTATACAGATATATTTTCAGTTTAACATTTTAAAAACCAGGATGCTGAAACTGTTCATAATTTCCAGCACGGATTGCAGACTATGAAGCCTAAACACACAGGTGAAAGACTCTCTCGTGAGGAAATCGACAGTCACTTATACTTTAAAAGAGAACCACCCCATCCTGAACATGTATAACCTTATTGAATGTAGCCTGCTCAGTAGTTAATTATTTTTTCAGCCGGGACTGGTTTGGTTCAGTGGATAGAGCGTCGGCCTGCGGACTGAAAGGTCCCGGGTTCGATTCCGGGCAAGGGCATGTGCCTTGGTTGCGGGCACATCCCCAGTGGGGGGTGTGCAAGAGGCAGCTGATCGATGATTCTCTCTCATCGATGTTTCTAACTCTCTATCCCTCTCTCTTCCTTTCTGTGAAAAATCAATAAAATATATTTAAAAAAATTATTTTTTCAATTAAAAACAGTTCTTTGTGTTAATTGAAACTGCAATTGAAAAGGTTTTGGCCTTACCAGTGGGACTCAGCAGTTGAGCATTGACGTAGGTATCAAGAAGTCAGGGCACCATCTCCAGTCTGGGGGTGTGCGGGAGGCAGCCAATCCATGATGTTTCTATCTTTCTACCCATCTCCCTTCCTTTTTCTCTAAAATTTAATAAAAAATATATAAATTTTTTTTTTGTCTCTGGACTCCATTGAGTTAGAGAATATAAATCCACTATCCATTTAAAGAAGTCACAATACATATGATTTACTTTCCATAAGCCATGTGATTTCCTCTTAATATAGCAAGGTATTTTTGGATTAAAGATGATTTAAAAAAAATGATTCAAACTCTGTATAAAAAATATTATGGCCGATAACCCTAACCACTCTAATTTTCCTGTAGAATAAGATATTGCACTGGAATTTATCTAATAATTAGAGCTTCATCTTCCTCTATTATTCTATTAAACAAAGACATATTTTTGCAATAATAATGTCATTTGACTACACTCCAAAAGCACATCGTCAAACTTTGATAATTCGAAGATTCACATTTTTAAAATATTTGCACCCATTAAAAAAATTCTAGATTGAATTTTCTACCCACTGAGATAACATGGAAAATAATAGTACAAATAGTAGGGAGATTTAAAATCACATTTAACTAACTGCATAACTAATGTGATAAAAATAAACATTTCTTTCTTTCATGGGAAAAATAGACACAGAAGCTCAGGTTATTTCTCAAGCAGTTGCTGCTTTTGGGCATTTGTTTTTTTCCAGTCTACTTTAGTGGAAGGATTGAAGAGGGTCCCTGGTGAGGATGGGGTGACAGCCAAGGGTGTTGGGAGCTGTGAGAGTTCAGGGTGAGGCCGCTGACCAGGGTGCTGAGAGGGGAAATTGTTAGCAGTGCAGCTGCTTGCCTATTCCAGTGAGCAGTGTGGGTGGGCAAAGCTCTGCACTGACCTTGCAGTGCTTCCCATTGGGGTTCCTGGTGTGGAGTCCAGCACATGAAGTAACAGGCAGTTGCCTTTGTAGACAAAATAGCAGTAATTTAGAGGAGACTTGGAATTTATTATGATCGACATAGACTTAGGGAATACTCATTGATATTTCATATTTGTCCTATTAAGTTAAAAAGATGTTTAAAAACACATTTTAACTCAGAACTTTTCTCAAGCATGCATATCTTTCATGGGACTGGATGGGAGCTCAGGGAAATATTGCCTTTGGTTCAGTTCTGGTGCCATATATAATTAAAGAGCCACCACTGCTAACCAGGATATTCTCAGGATGTGTTATTTGGGAATTGCAGTTTTAAAATGCTTTTATGTCAAAGCTTCAGAGACCCAAATCATAGGGAATGACACCAGATAATATTTGCTTTTTCTTTCACATATTGACATTTGGAAGGAGGCAGTGTAGGGATGAAATGGAAGTTCCGTATCCCTACAAGGCCTTAGGCTTGTTTTTTCTATTCCACCTTTGTTTTGGAATTAAAAGATGGCTGCTACAGTGCTGGTTGTGGCCTTCACTTTCTAGGCAGGCAGAAAGAGGAAGGGGAATGAACTCCTACCAAGTCAGCAAACTCCCTTTGGAGCTTCCTCTTCCCTGTCATTGTCCACACTCATCTAGAGAGGATGGGCAATGTTGATCGTCACTACCTCCAACCACCCAAAGGTTTTATTAGTAAGAAGGAAGGGTGTTATGACTACTGGGTAGAATCTTGCCACAGATGTTTGGCATTTTAGTGAACCTTGATGTGGGTTCATAATGACATGACAGGTATACTCTTAAAAAAGGCCATTCACAGTGGTGTTGCCCATCGGGTTGGTTGCATTTCCCTCACGTGATCAGAATAGCTGGCACATTCCTTGCAAGTGTTAAAAAAGAAAAAAGAAAGGAGGAAGGAAAACAACAGCTCCGCTGTGGCAGAATGAAAGGTGAACACCGAGGTGTCAGTGCTAGCATGGTGGATGGGATTGTTCACTCTTTCAGTGCCCCCTTGTGCCCAATATATTGTAATGGGACAATAAAGTTAAGCACTGTCAAAGGAGACTTGTTGGAAGGCTTTTTCCATTAGTTATGGTGTAGCAATGTGTGGTTTTAGCTACTAGAAAAGCAAAATGACTATATATATATAGTCTTTATGGTATTGGAACAAAAGGTCACAATGTGGAGGCTCATCTTTATTATGACAAGTGGTTTTCTTGTCAAAATATAAGTTTTACTTACACTTAGGTTAGTTTTTATCCTTATATTTCTGCATGGCCTGGAATGTGTATGTGTGTGTGTAGTTTGTGTATTAATTCTTCTTAAATATACAAGTTGTAAATTTGGGTTATAGTTTACAAACAAATTTGATCATTTGGAATTTGAGAGAATTTTGTGAAAATAAATCACCCATTGAGGTCCTGCAAACATCAAAATACTCTCTACTAAAGAGGGTATGGATCATGGCCCTTCAGATGAATTTAACATGAATAGGATAAATATATTTTTGCACTAAAGGAAGCATAAAAAAAGCATCATTTTATTCTTTATCTTTTAACTTACCTTATAGTTTATCTTCTAAGGAGGGATACCAATTTTATTTTTGGAGACACAAAGGACACAAGTTAGATGATTATATTAAGACTAGAGGCCTGGTACACAAAATTTGAGCATGGGAGTCCCTCAGCCTGGTCTGCACCCTCTCACAATCTGGACCCCTCAGGGGATGTCCGACTGCTGGTTTAGAGATTGGGGGGGGGGGACCTTTTGAGAGAAAAAAACCAAAACAGAGGCCACTCCAGCAAGGGTGGGTTCTGAGGAGCTAGGTTTAAATTTCTGTGTGAAGATTCACCAGGCCAGGGAAGAGGGGAGGTGTGTGTGTCTGTGTGTGTGTGTGTGTGTGTGTGTGTAAGACAGAGAGAGAGAGAGAGAGAGAGAGAGAGAGAGAGAGAGAGAGAGAGAGAGAGAGAGAGAGAAACACCTCCCGAAAGACTCCAGGCTCTTTTGTTTTAAAGCACAAAACTTTGCTTTCCGCATGTTTATCGCATGTCTAAGCACAAACTATCGTGTACTCCAAACAACATGTATTAGGGAAAGAGAACGAAAAGGCTGGGGGTGTCAGAAGTGAGTAGCTCTCGTCCACCCAGCTGAAGCTCTTCAGAGGCCTGCCTCTTTGTGCATCCACATCTATCTCTTGGCATGTGGGAAGGTAGGGAGCACAGTATTATCCTGGAAGGGGAAGTCAAGGGGACTGCACCTGTGGTAATTGCGCCAAGTTTCATTTCCTCACCCTCCCGGGTTGCTTTCTATCCCACCATTGATCCAGTTAATGGGGTTGGAGGTCTGCAGCTGGACGCCTCCAGGCGGAGAGAGTGCTGGGGCTCGGTAGTCCAGGACCGAGGACTATCCCCACCAGCTTCCCACCTGCAGACAGCAGCTCAGAGTGTTTGTTCCACATGCCAGACTCATCTGATTGGGTGTGGGAGAGATTAGGCGGCCCTAAGGCAGGTGGTTCCTCAGCTAGCGCCTTTGGATTGCATGCCTGGTGGCAGGGTGGAGGAGGGGGTAGAGAAAGCCTCCCCAGAAAGAGGTTTTTCAAAAGCCTCCAGGGATTGAGAGGTTGGCTGGCTGGGCCTTCCTTACTCCAGGTGCTGGAGGCAGGCCACACCCCCTGCCTACACCCTCCTTGGCCTTTCTCTGCTGCTTCTGCCACCACAGGCACCAATCAGGTGATCGGAGTAGTCAGTGTGCATCGTAGTGACCAGTCATTCTGGTTGTTCCACCATAATGGTCTCTTAGGCTTTTATATATACACATAGTGTTTTCACCTTTGGCATGTTGCTACCAGGTATTTACACTTGACTACAGAAGAAACACCAACAGGCCTCTCACATGCTCTGCCAGACATAAAGCATCAAATTAAATGCATATTAAAATCTACATAATCTATCTTTGATCTTTACCTTTATGCAAGCTCAAGGTAAGCTAGAACATAAGTTTGGTTTACTTTTTTAAAAATTTTGTATAATTGCCGAAACCGGTTTGGCTCAGTGGATAGAGTGTCGGCCTGTGGACTCAAGGGTCCCAGGTTCGATTCCAGTCAAAGGCATGTACCTTGGTTGCAGGCACATCCCCGGTAGGGGGTGTGCAAGAGGCAGCTGATCGATGATTCTCTCTCATCGATGTTTCTTACTCTCTATCCCTCTCTCTTCCTCTCTGTAAAAAATCAATAAAATATTTTTAAAAAATTGTATAATTGGCTAAAACCGGTTTGGCTCAGTGGTAGAGCGTCAGTCTGCGGACTGAAAGGTCCCAGGTTCGATTCTGGTCAGGGGCATGTACATTGGTTGCGGGCACATCCCCGGTAGGGGGTGTGCAGGAGGCAGCTGGTCAATGTTTCTCTCTCATCGACGTTTCTATCTCTCTATCTCTCTCCTTTCCTCTCTGTAAAATATCAATAAAATATATTTTTTTAAAAATTGTATAATTGTCTGAAAGGCATGGGAATATGTGCTGAAAAATTTACCAGCAACACTGTCATCAAATATTGATAAACATGGGCAGCAAAACTAAAGCTCCCCAACCCTTGTTCAGGGTAGATACCCACTGAGCATTGAGTTAGTCTTGCTGATCTGTCCTTGCTATCAGATTCCCGGAGAAGCAATGTTTAGAGCTGTAATCATCAATAGAGACCAGCTAGCCAATTCTCTCTTTACACAAAGGAAGAATCTGAAATTACAAATCCTCTCAGAGTCTCATGGGCCAGAGATAGAACTAGAACTAGGGCTTCGTCTAGAATTCGTGTCACCCCCAAACTGCTACCACTATAGTTGCAGAAACTTAGAGGGATAGCTACCTGCTGTCCATCCATGTCTGTGTGACTAGTGCCTGGCACGGCTGGGACTGGATCTTGGAAGTTCTGCTTCTTTGCCTGGGGCTCTCTTCTGATGAAGTGGCCTTGGTCTACTCCAAACTTCCTTTGGGGGGGAAAAAAAAAGTCAATATATAAGAATAACACTGGACTAACATTATCAATGGGAAAATTAAAATTTTTCTTCCACTTGAAATAAACTTGTCAATTTAAAGTACAGTAGAAAAGTAATTCACCACAAAGAGAAAGGGGAAGCTTTGGAATTTATTTTCAATAAAAGATCCTGAAAGTAGAGAACCCCCATGAAACTCTGGTTTTATTGAGGCCCATTAACATGTGTACTTGTAGCAAGAGTATGAAGCCCTTAAAATCTGCCCTTTTAAGAACTTTGAAAAGTTATGTAGGGAATTATAAGTACATAGATGAAAATGAACACCTTCCCTTGGTAGATGTATTTGAAGAGCATTGAGGAACCATAAAGAGAAATTGAGGGTAATAGAACTTTACCTGGTAATTTTCAAGGGTGAGAAGAAGAGGCTAAATTGCCTAAAGCAAAAGGAGAAAGAAGGGCAACTGTATATTAAACTAGAGTCCTGGTGCACTAAATCCATGCATTCAGGGGTCCCTCAGCCTGCCCTGTGCCCTCTTGCAGTCCGGGAGCCCTCTGGTTATGTCCAACTGATGGCTCAGTCAGACATCCTTAGCACTGCTGCAGAGGTGGGAAAGGCTCCAGCCATGAGCCCAGCTTCTGGCTGAGTGGCGCTCCCCCTATGGGAGCACAGTGACCAATAGGGGGCAGCTCCTGCTTTGAGCATCTGCCCCCTAGTCAGTGTGTGTCATAGTGGCTGGTCATTCAGCTATTTAGTCAATTTGCATATTAGACTTTTATTATATAGGATAATGTATATGGAATTGTGCTCAGAAATTCTTATTTGGGGTAAGAAGTTTACCTTCCCTGGCAATGTGATCATGTTGACTAGTTTGATAAAATGTTTAGATATATAACCATTGTGTTTCTGTTCAATAAAAACTTAAGTACAAGTAAAATATCTTTGCTTATTCTGTATCAATATTATTAGATGGACAATGGGAAAATCAGGCCAGACTTGCATGGCTCAGTGGTTGAGCATCGACCTATAGACCAAGAGGTCACAATTTGATTCCTGGTCAGGGTATGTGTCCAGGTTGCCGGCTTGATCCCCAATGTGGTGTGTGCAGGAGGCAGCCAATCAATAATTCTCTCTCATCATTTATGTTTTTTTCTCCCTTCCTCTCTGAAATTAAAAAAAAAAAGTTTAAAAACAAACAAACAAACAAACAAACCCAAACATTGAAAAAAAGGAAAGTGGGAAAATCCAATCAAATCTCACTTTGCATTTAATATCTCTTCCAGTTGGATTATAGTGGAGATTCTTGGCATTTCCCCTCTTCTCTCCTCCCCTTCCTCCCCCTCCTCCTCCCCCTCCCCCCCCTCCTCCTCCTCTTCCTCCTTCTTCTTTCTCTCTCTCTCTTTCTCTCTCTCTTTCTCTCTCTCTCTCTCTCTCTCTCTCTCTCTCTCTCTCTCTCTCTCTCTCTCTCTCTTTCCCCCTTTCCTCCTCTTTCCCTTCCTCCCCCCAAATTCAATAAAAACATATCCTTCGGTGAGGATTATAAAAATGATTTGAAGTTTAATGAAGTCCTTTAAAGAGTCTCAGCTGCCTAAAGTTACCTGGTTAGCAGAGTATCAGCTCCATTCACAGTGTGGGTATTTCAAAATATACTAGCTCATTGTAATCTCCTTTTCCTGAGTAATCTTGAATATCTCCACAAACATGAGCAACTGTGATACATTTTTATTTGAAATATTTTATGCATTGAATATTTATTTTCGTTTTGGTCTTTAAGCATAAGACATAGGCAATGGGCTAAATTATATTATTTTTTTCTTTAATGGTAAATTTTTGAAATGTACTTTCAATCACATATACAACTAGATTCCACAACCAGGGAACATTATAAGTTAGGAAAAGTTGGCATGTTTCTTCTTTGAAACTGAATTTCTTTTTAGATGATGGACATTTTGGAAAAACTGTCTTCCAGGAGAACGTTTTGCGGATTATTTTAGAATGTAGGTGATGATTCTTTTTAAAGCTGGACTTCGTATGAATTATAGTGCCTAGAATAGTCTTGTTATTTCATTTTCATTTGCCTAATAGTAACAATTTACTCTAATTGAATCTTTTAATCGAGAAATACCAGGGCACTTTACAAGCATTAATTAATGCTCCCAACTCCCCAATGCGGTAGGTAAGTGTTAGCCTTGTTCTATAAATGGGTAACTGAAAGAACAGAGTTAAGTGACTTGCCCAGGGCCACCCAGGAAGCCAACGGGTGAAAGACCAAGAGAAACTGCCGGGCCTGATGATCATCCCCTTGGTTCTCAAGCTGGAGGCAGACCTGCGTTTTGATTTATGTGGTATAAGAGAAAAAGGAGAAATAGTGGAGATCTTTTCATCTTCACTTCTTCGTTTCATAGATGAGGGAACTCAGTCACAGAGCAGTGATGTGACTTCACTACTCAAGATAAATTTGTCCATTCACCCATTCCATTCATTCAACAAATACTCATTCGAGTACTTGTCACATGACAAGTATGTTTAAATTCTGGGAACACACTGACCAAAACAAAGGCCCTGTTTTTGAGGAGGTTATAAGACAATGGAAAGATGATTGGCAATAAATGTTATGCTGTATCAGGTTGTAATCAGTGTTATAAAAACAAAACAAACAAACAAACAAAAAAGGAGAGGAAGTGTCTGTTTGCTGGAGAGTAGGTATTGCTGATTTATATTATAGATGGTGTGCTGTAAAGATTTCATTGATAGTAAAACATTGAAGTAGAGAATTGGGAGGCAAGACATGCAGGTACCTGGAGGAACAGTTTTCCAAATAGGGGGAATAGCATATGCAAAAGCTCTGAGATAAAAGAGAGCATCTGGCTTATATGAGGAATAGAAAGGAGGCCTTTACCCAAGAGAAGTAAGCAAGGCGAAGAATCTTAGGCAATGAGATCAAAGTACAAAAGGGGACAATATCTTAGAGAGCCTGATCAGCCATTGTAAGGACTTCAGCTTTCACCCTGATTGACATGTGAAGCCATGAGGTAATTTTGGAAGAAGAGTGATGTAATCTGACTTAGAGTTGTGAATGATTACTCTGTTGTTATGTGGAAAGGAGTCAGGGATGCAGGGGTAAAGTGTGCAAATAGGAAAGCCAATTGAATGGGCAAGAGATTATGCCAAAATTGAATATTGACCAAGATAAATGACATGGAATATGAAAAGCTGTCATGGTCTGAACAGCTCTGGCATTAAAATCCATTAACTTTAAGGCACAAGATTTTTTTTTCCTTATTATGTTGGGTGTTTAATAGTTTTCAGAAGATTGAAAATATTCCTCTGGGTGAGTAACAGCAAGTGTAAATAAGTTTTCTCCAATGTGTACTCTTTAAGATACAAATGCCTAAAGATGGCCAAGGGGTGAGCTGCACCTTAGGTGTGGATATACAGGCCATTCAGGCGAGACACATTCCAAGACACTGATTCTGTAGATCAAAAGAGAAAGGAAGGAAGGGAGTTGGTTATGGGCAGACTATCTCCACTGGAGGCTGAAGGATAGTGCTGGAGATAAGCTTGTGAACGCCAGGTCAGTGGACCCAGGTTCAAATTCCAGCTCTGTCTTGGAAACTGAATGACTTTGGGGCAAATTAATCTCTCAGAGCCTCAGTTTGCTCATCTGTGAAATGTGGTTAGTAAAACTCACTCTTTCTTTGTGTTAGGTAATTCACAAGCTCAGATCCTTGAGGCAAAACACCTACTATTTTTCAGTAGTAGTCATACTCATTAAAGATGCATGTTTATTCTTAGGTTTATTAAGCAAGCTTTTGCATGGAAATGCTTATAAAAACAAGTCACTTTTATACTTCAGCCTTCATTGGTAACTACTTAAGTGTTTCAAGAAAGTTGAGCAAGAAAATCACAGGCCTCAGTAATTCTGTAGGTTCTTTGTCATCTGGTATTTTTAAGTACACACTACATTACAGAGTAAAGATTCTTAAATAGTGAGTCATCATCACTTAGCAAGGCCCTTTGTGAATGAGTCTATCAATCAGGGTGTTTCAGCTGCATGTAACAGAAAGATATGCCCAACAGGGTCTTAAGTGATAAGGACATATAGTTACTTTTCATGTGAAGGAGTCTGGTAGAGGTTGGTAGACCAGGAATGGTGTAATGCTTCAAAGATCAGAGTCCTGTGATATCTGTATCTTAGAATGTATCGTTCTTATCATGCTGCTTATATCATAGTCTCAAGACAATTGCTCATCTCAACCATCCTAGCTCTGGACATTACATCCCCACTGTAGTTACACTCAGAAAAGCAGTGGCCAAGAAAAAGATGCTGTCTTAACCACGCCCGCTCTTCTTATGTTAGAAGGGAAGCCCCCAGTAGACATCTCCTCATCTCTCATTTGTCAGTGTATGTCCACCTGACACTTCTAGACCCTTTTGTACCCTTGAAGGGAAAGGATTATCATGCCTGCTTAGAGCAATCATGAGTCATTCCATACAGATGGGAGGAGCCTGCATTGCCTCAAATCAAGATCTCTGCCTTCTCCTGAACACAAAATTAAGATCCTTAAGCAGGTATAAACAGTTGTGTTCATGAGGGGCAGGGGGCAGGATTACAGTTGGACAGGAGAGTGTCTGAATCAGTCCTTTAGAAAGGATAGCGTGTGCTGACGTTTTGGAAGTGACAATTAAGCTGCGATTGATATCTTCCCAAAGAAGAGGTACCCAGCCTAGTTTGTTGGAAGAACAGGGATATAGGCATGGTGGCTGGGTGTGGTGGGAAATGAGGCTGACAAGTAGGCAGGGCCAGCTTGAGAGTTTGGATCTTACTCTAAGTATATTGAAAAGTCATTGGAGAGTTTTAAGTACAGGAATGAGAAGACTTATGTTTCCAAAAGCTACATCTGCCTGCTGAGTGGTTAATGAATGGAAATGGCAAGAGGAGAAACAGGGAAATGGATAAGGAGGCTATTTCAGCCACCAAGGCAGTCTAGGGTGGAGGCGTGGGCTGCGATGGGTGATATGGTAGCCAGTCATCACTTTTGACCCCAAACTTTCCCTCCTCCTGTTGTTTCCTCCCTTGTGGAGTCAACTCCCACATTTTAGCAGGGCTAGTCACTGTGACGAACAGAATAGAGCAAAAGTAATATTTGGTTGCCGCTGAGATCAGGTCATAAAAAACTATTGCTTCCATTCGGGTCGCTCTCTTTCTTGGGTCTTTCATGCTGGGAGAAGCAGGCTACCATGTTATGAGCTACCCTGAGGAGAAGCGATGTAGCAAGGAACTAAAACCTCCAGCCAGGTGCCAGCAAGGAACGGAGCCATGCTAACAACTCTGTGAGTGACCTCAGCTGAGCATCTTTTCCCAGGGTGAGGCGCCTGAAGCCATAGTTGACAGTTTGCAGCCTCATGAGAGAACCTGAGCTGGAATGACCTAGCTAAGTCCCTTCCAGACTCCCAACCCTTAGAAACTGTGTGAAATGATGCATCCTTGTTGTTTCAGGGCTCTGTGTGCTAGAATGATTTATTATGCCACAATAGATGGCTAATACAGGCGGCAGCAGTACAGATGGAGAGAATTAGATTTTTAGAAGATTTGATGCCTATGGATTCAGCAAGAATTCCCAATAAATGATGTATAAGGACTGAGGGCAAAGAGTCTTATCAAAGTTAGCTTTCAGAATTCTTACTTGAAAAACTGGGAGGATTTTAGTGTCGTTTACAGAGATGCGGAAATTTTGATAGAAAACAAGTTTGGGTAACATAGTCAACAGTTACTTTTCAGGGTATGTGAGAGACAAGAGATTGGTTATTTCTTAGGTGGGCAATTGACTATGAATCTGGAGTTCTGGGGAGAACATGAATGGAGATATAGATTTTAGAACAGATTTCCATAGATTTAAAGATTGGATTTGGATGAGAGAGCCTCCAGTGATCGTATAGAGAAGGGAAAGGGTCAGGGCATGGCCCTAGGTCCCTCAGCATTGCTGCTCCCATTGTGAACATCGACCAGGGAATGGGAAATTAATATCTACATTAAAACACAGATCACTTTACAAATTAAAACTAAGAATGGGAATACATATAAGTGTTAAGTTGTCCATGCTGGGCCTATTCAATATTGGGCATTCCTACTAGAGAAACCTTTTAAACATTTTTATGATGTGGCATTTGTGCACTGTGGGTGTGTATAAAGATTGCTATGGGACCTTAACTCTTGAACTTCCTGACACTTGGAGAATTTTCATTTGAAACCTTCTTATTGTATGACCATAAACTTACAAGTTAAATATGTACAGCTCTGCACAGTGGCTTCCCATGTGTTGAATTTCCAAGGAAACATGTACCATGGTATTGGATGTTTATGAGTGCAGAGAAATTTAAGGCAATGCATTTCCATTTCATATTCTATAGCAAATTACAGCTCGGTATGGGCCTTTAAAACATAGACTTGCTTTATTTCAAACAACTTTGCCGACCCTGAGTTTTTCTGAGAGCATTGGTACAGATACTCCTGAGGGCTCTTTTGTACACGGTGTGGTGTCCCAGAACCTGGTCACCTCTACCCCCAGGATTTCTTGGAAACAGGCAAAATAGGTTATCTTTTGCCTTGAGAGTTTACTTAGGGAAAACTAAGAGCAATTTTCCATTTGAGGTCAGTTTCCATAAAATGGAAAGCTTTTAGTTTTAGAGATACAAAAATAACACAGTATGTTTTCAGTGGCCAGGAGAATGTCTAGCATACCTTGTAAAGAGCTACATTGGGACAGTGAATGTAATGTCTTGTATTGGTAGGATAATGGGACTGAAACATACCAGAACTTCCTGAAAGATGAGTGTGAATACAATCTCCTCCCTTTGCTCTCTGAACTTTTCGTTTTCCTATCTCAAGGAAGACTGGGTCCCTAGAGCATAAAAACTTTTGATTTGGCTTTATGCTTACTATCTGTAAGAATACCCCCACTCTCATGCCTGTACTTCAATCATGATATGTTACCAGCAGGTGGCAACAGCGAGTGCAACAGAATGAAAAACCCCAAGTCAGGGATCTCTGCAGATAACTCGGAAGGATGGTGTGCCAGTGTGTGCAGAAGGGAAAGGACTGCTATGTATTTAAAGAGAAATGTGCTTCCCCACTCTATCCTACCTCTTGAAGAAACCTGTTCTTTTTCTTCCACTGACATTGATTTGGATCAGGTCAGTACCCTATTAACCAGAGGGAGGTCCTTTTAACAGCCTGTAGATCTTTTCCTCTACATCAAGGGGAGGGTGGTTTGCCAGTGTTTGTTAAAGAGTTCTCATTTTCTGACTTGCCTGCCCCTATGGGCCTCTTAAAACAACGCTGACAGCAAGTGGCAAAGAATAATTTATTACTGAGAAGACTGAGCAAGTACTGACTAATCTGACCCTGGGAGTAGGGCATCAGAAAGCCAGAAAGGGATGACTGGGTCAATTGCCAAAACACAAGAGCACCAGAGCCCATTGGTTATAAAGGCTGGCAGCAGCTGTGGTCAGTTCCCTGATGCAGGCTCCAGCTGGTTGGTTCCTTCGTGGATGCCATCGCAGAGAGAGGGAACTAATGCTCGCCTGCAGTGGGTTCTCTATGATTTCAGAACTAGTGTTGTGACAGGCACATATGGCAGCGCAGACATGCCTGGGCTTGTGCAGGCCCAGTGGAGGTCTCAAGCTATCTTTCAGGCCCAAGGAGCAAAGTCACCTGGGAGTGAGTGGTTTTTCCAGGGGACATTTGCTCTCTGGGGATACAGACCTTTGGAAGGGCATTGCTTGCAGGCTGTGGGTAAGACAAAGCATACACGAGTGAGGGTGAGCTTGTCCCATGCGTGAGTCTCCTCTGAGCTCAAAATCACCGTATAGATTGCAAAGATAGTTAGATCTGAGCCATAACAATTTGTCAAGGGACATAAATACGAAAATTCCAGGACACAGTAGCAGCCACAGCCTTTGTGGGGCAATTCTAAAAAGAATCCCTTCATTTTGGTCTGAAAACAAGTGTGTCTTCAGAAATCTCTTGCCTCCCATCCTACTAAGAATCCTTCCTGAGATGCAATTCTTGTCACCCATAGCGCCTCTTCATGGCTAAGAACAAAGATGTCATATTTTTCAAAGGAGGGGAAATCATATTTACCTCACCACCTAAAATAGTTCAATGTAGGAGCTTAGGCAATGGCTTTGGTCTTGCTTGTCATTGACATTTTAACTTCTTGGCAAGTTATAAAATGTTTGCGTTTCTATTTACTGATCTGTCAGGGTAAGCATCTTGCCTTTGAGACTCTATATAATATATAATACTAGTAGTAGTAGTAGTAGTAGTAGTAATAATAATAATATTGATAACTAATTATGACTATTAATCACATTCTAATTGCTAGACCATATAGTTCTCACCTATACTCTTCACATTACCAATAATACATGTCTAGCTTTTTCTCTATATTCCAAAGAACTTATGTATTAATTAATTAATTAATTAATTAATTACCATTTATTGACATAAGATCTATAAGTGCAAGAATTGTTGGATTCTTTTCTCAGTAGATTTACCCTAAGTACTTTGAAAGTGTTTGACATACAAAAGCATTCAAATTAATATTTAGTAAGTGAATGATAACAAAACACTCCTGCAGGTAGATATATATACATACACATCACATACATTCTCAAACACACTAATATAAATTATATTTATTATAAATGATTCTTAACTCTTATTCAACTAGACATAGCAGAATATTTATTTGGAATAGCTTAATAGCCTGCTTCCAATTACTTTATTTACGGAAAATATTTCTCTTAAAATATTTCTAGATTTTGATCTTTCATAGTCATATGGTCCTCTCATAATTATTTCATATTTGAAAGATAATACTCTCTAAAATATGTCTCTCTAAAATACTCTCTAAAATACTCTCTAAAAAGAATAACAAGGTATTCTTTTATAAAATAGAAGTATTTTCTTTTATAAAAAATAGTTCAGAAAAAAAAGTTATCCAACTCATCTACATGCACATTTCAGTAGTTCTTCTTGTACTACTTTCATAGTGGGATTACAAAATAAGTTATTAGCCAACCTCATTAAGATCTAAAATGAATCCCTTTATGTGTGTGCACACAAGTGTGTATGCATGTGAGAGTTTGTGAAAGATGTGTAAGAGTGTGTGGGTTGTTGAACAAATGTATGTGTGAGTGAGCATATGTGTGTATGAGAGTGTGTGGTGAAGGCACCTTATTACTGCTGTTTGTCTCTTTCAGGTCATATTCTAGAATTCTATTGACATAATTAGACCTTAAAATATCCCATAGCCTAATCATTATTTCTACTGTTCTAGGGAGGATAATCCTGAAGTAAAGATTAGCCAAGAACTTGTCCAAATATTATGCAAATTTAATTAAGAATCAAGTCCAAGTCTTCAACATACCTGAAAGATATAGGTCTTTTATAGTCATATGACCAATACATCTCCACCAAAGAATGGCATTATTATAAGTAATGATGATTTTAGTCTTAATTGTAATGTCCTAACTTTTTCAAATTGATCAAAAGCAGGAGGATGTGGATGGTGTTTGCTGACATTGAAAATGTCTTAGGTCCTAGTGTGTCCTCCAGATTTTGGATTGCTTGGAAGAATAGTGGAACAAATAGCAATGATTAGCAAAATTATATTTTTTTCCTCAGACTCGGACAACAAAATCATCTAAAGAAAATTAAATATCAGAATAGAATGGGGAGGGTAAAAAGAATCATGAAGGAAAATCACCTTTGACATAAAACTAAACACGATGACATCTAATATCAAGGAGAATTCTTGCACTGTGTAGAATTGGTTTACCAATACAATGATCATTTTGAAAACTAAATCTTCTGATCTACCTCTATCATAGTTTTTGTCCACTAGCAAATGAAGAGTTCCTGGGCTTGGGGATCATATAAGCTATTTTATAGAAATAACTAGAGGACCAGTGAATGAAATTCATGCATGGGGGAGAAGGATTCCTCAGCTGGACCTGCACCTTCTCCAATCTGGGTTCCCTCAGGTGATGTCCTACTGCCTTTTGCAATCCAGGATTACTGGCTCCTAACTGCTTGCCTGCCTGCCTGCCAGATTGCCCCTAAACTCGCTGCCCACCTGCCTAATCTCCTCTAACCACCTCTGCCTGTCTGCCTGATTGCCCCTAACTACTCCCCTACTGGCCTGATCACCCATCATCGCCTCTACCTTGCCCCAAACCCAGGACCCAGGATTCCCTCCTCCAGCGGGTCACAGGCACCTGGGACCCTGGCTTCCCTCCCTCTGGCTGGTCGTAGGCACCCAGGACCTGGACCAGCTTTGTGTGGGCTGGCCACAGCCGCATGGGACTATGGGCAGGCAGCTTATCCCTCTCCCAGGCTTACAGGAGCAGACACAGCTGCTGTTACCTGGGACCATGGGGCAGGTAACTTGTCCCTCTCCCGAGCTGCAGCCTGCCTGGTTCCCATTCCTCTCTCATGAGCTCATTTGTGCCTGGCTGGTCCCTGTTCCTCTCTCCCCAGTGTTGACTGTCTGAGCCATTAAGGTGTGATGGTGTGATGACCATTTGCATATTAGCTCTTTAGCATATAGAATGGGTGGGGCAGAGAAAATGGATTTGCTAACAAATTGTTATTCACAACTATCATTGGATTCCTAATAAAGAGATGTGAACATTTTGGTTTCTTTGTTGAACTCATACTTTTGCTTCTTGCCACTTACCAACATATTTTTAGAATTTGGGGAATAAAAGTCTTTGGTTCAAAGTTTATAAAATGTTTTGTGAACTTCAGAGGGGAAATCAAGCAGTAGAATATCATTACAAAGTGATTTAGTAGGAATATTTAACCAGAGTAAACAAATATTGTGCCTGGATAAAATTTTAACTAGTAAAGTCTTAATTGAAGTCCTAATAGTAGCTGTTATTGAATTTAGATTCAAATTGTATATTGAATATATACCAGCCTATGATATTATGCAAAAGATTGTTTTGCATATTCACCAAGTTCTTCCATATTTGCCTAACTGAAGTTCAAGATATTGGTGCACATTAAAGTTAAATGTGGCAAGCTATTACAAAGACTAATTTTTCTTTTGTTTTCCATTTCTTTTTATAAAAAAATATATTTTTTATTAATTTCAGAGAGGAAAGAGAGGAAGAGATAAAAACATCAATGATGAGAAAGAATAATTGATCAGCTGCCTCCTGCACGCTCCACAAAGGGGATCAAGCCTGCAACCCAGGCATGTGTCACTGGAATGGAACAGTGATCTCTTGGTTCATAGGTCTATGCTCAAACACTGAGGCACACTATCTGGGCTGTTTTCCATTTTGTAATGGCTCTGATGATTTGACCAAAGGTATTATATTTGTTAAATAGAACATGAAATACATGTGACAAATTTGCTAGAAATGTCTGTGTATCATATAATTTTCAAGTGACATTTATGATCTTTTTTCACTTTCAAATAATATATGCTGTTATGGAAAACATGTAAATTTTTTAAAAGCATAAAAAAGAAAGACACTCATTGAGAAATTAGCACTGTTAATATTTTAGGATTTCTTTCCTGTCTTTTTCTATTTCTTTCCTGCCACTATGTTTTTCATAATCTATATCATTTTGTGCTTATTTTCTTACTTCATACTATTGTTTTTGCATATTATAAGCTTCCTGTATTGTTTTGCATATTATGAATTCTTCCTAACTATATTTTGTAATACTCTGTGAGAGTGGAAAATTAATAGCACAAATAACCAAACCTTTCTATATTTTAACAATATTGTTTAGGAAAAAGTAATTTAGATCAGTGATTTTCATCCAGTGTGCCCCCAGAATTTTTGAAATATTTACTACCTGACTATTTAGTCAGGGTCACTAACCTCTTTTCTCTTAGATTGTCAAATTAAAAAATGATAATCATCAACACAACAATAGCTATTTGGTATGAATGAAAATTAAACCTTTATTTTTTTAGATTGGCAAAAAATATAACAATTTTTGGTGTGCTGCAGAAACTTAGTAATTAGTTTATGTATGCCATGAAATGAAAAAGATTGAAAATTGCTGCTTTGGATGATGAAAAAACAATGAAAACTAAAAAAGCAAAGCTTCATTTATGTGGGGGCACTATTAAAAAAATATTAAGTGCCCATTAAATGTTTCCTGGCTTCTTGGTACTTCTGTACTCATGTGTCAGTGGTTTAGACCCATCATTTCTTCTCTATCATCATTGATGTTGCTACCTCTCTCTCTACCTCTCCCTTCCTCTCTGAAATCAATAAAAATATATTTAAAAAATAAAAAATAAACACTATCATTTCTATTTTGGGAGTAAATTTTTGAAAGTTGGATTTCAGACTGGGAGACTTACTGGGAAATAAAACCATTAAGAAAAGCACAGAAATCCATGGATATCCTGGAAGATAGTTAGGTATTTTAGATTTCCTAAAGTAATATTAGGCCTGAAGGAAGGCTGACACTGGTCAGCTTCTACAGACTATTTTTGTAGTAATGTGTTAAACGAAATAAAAAGTATTCCCATTATCCAGGACACATACATACACCACAGTTTATGGCTTAGTAACCTTTAGACAGAAAAAATGCTATTTTTCAGAATATCTTGGTGCTTTCTCTATGATAATGATCTGTAGTTTCCTTCTGCTTCAATTTGCTTTGTGGGGGTGGGAGAACTATTAATACAGGTTTTTAGTCTATTGAAACTTTTAAAAACCTTTGAGCATACAATACCCTCACCTTTCAAGATACAATATAACTCTTGTTTATTTAAAGGGGGTGGGGGAGAATAGAAAAATAACCTCTAGCCAAATATCAACACAGCCTTCATAGACCAAATTGTTCTCTTTGCTATTTTTGAATAAATCAAAGGAACATATGGTTAGTGGGATATTTTAGCTGCCGAGGGAGCATTCTTTTTGCACCCAGGACTTTGAGACTTTTGGATTTTCAAACTCTGTCCTGACTACTCAATCCCCTAGGTCAGAGGTCAGCAAACTGCGGCTCGTGAGCCACATGTGGCTCTTTGGCCCCTTGAGTTTTTAGCAAAGGCTAGCTTAGGAGTACCCTAATTAAGTTAATAACAATGTGCCTACCTATATAGTTTAAGTTTTAAAATTGGCTCTCAAAAGAAATTTCATTCGTTGTACTATTGATATTTGGCTCTGTTGACTGAGTTTGCCGACCACTGAGCTAGGTTAATATTCTAGAACTTCAAGTACACTTTTGAGTTAAGTAAGACAATTACAAATGTACTGACAGACATGGCTAGGTGGTGAGGTGGTTTGGCACATCCTCCTGTATATCAAAAGGCTGCGGGTTCAATTCCCAGTCAGGTCACAGACCTATGTTGCAGGTGGTGGGTTCAATCCAGTCTTGCTTGTGTATGGGAGGCAAAGGAAGGCAAACTATCAATGTTTCTCTCTTACATCAATGTTTCTCTCCCTCTATCTCCCTCTCTCTCTAAATATCAATAAAAATATATATCCTCAGGTGAGGATTAAAAAAAAAAAGTACTGACACAGTTGAGTTATGAAAAAAGACACCAGTCATGAGCTCCTGCTTCAAAATTTTAGGGTTCATGTGAACATTTCAAATATGGATGATACTTGAGCAATCTCTGTCCTGTCCAAAGCAAATTTTATTTTCCAAAGAGTAACAACTCAATTATTGTACCCCAGTAATTATAATAGCACCTCCTGTTCCTCTCAAGAGTCTCTGGTTTAAATGATGAATTACACTGAGTGGCAGATTATTATGATCTCTGGACACATAATAATCTGGCCACTCAGTATATATATATTGGAGGCCTGATGCATGAATTTGTACATGGGTGGGGTCCAGCCAGGCTGGCCAAGGGGAGAGGACATGGTTGGCTGGCCTGCCTGCTGGTCGAACTCCTGGTCAAGGGGACAATTTGCATATTAGCCTTTTTATCATATAGGCTATACACTGAGTGGCCAGATTATTATGCGTTCAGAGATCATAATAATCTGGCCATTCAGTGTATATGGCTCCTTTACTAATGAGGGAACCAAACCACAAGCCTTGAAAGAGAGGAACAGGTTCTATAACTAGACCAAACTAAATTCCCGGCAAAGTAGAGATGAGCCTTCTAACTTTCAAACAGGGTCAAATTTATTTTACTGATGCTATTCACGATCTCATGTGAATTTAATAAATGCAAGCTCCCTTTGTTCTTTGACCAAATATTGCATGCTAAGTGACGCTTAGTGAGTGATGGTCTCACTTTGAGAACCTCCAACATTCAGTGTTGAAGCAACTTTTTCGTCTTGTGAAGGTAGAAGTGTGAGTGTGCCCCTTCCCCGGCTGTAAACATTTTCTTTTTTAGTACATAATTAATTTTATATGCACCAGCATTTTCATGCAGTAAAAATTAGAGAGATTGGGTGGAAAATTAATTTGAAATGCAAAATTCATGAAAGAAACTAGGGTGATGTGAGGTTGTGTTGGTCACTTTTCTTCATCAGGTGGCATAAGACCACCTTTTTGATGGTGAAACTGGAAGACTATCCCATTGAGAGGAAGAACATTGCTTCTGCATTTATGCTCACCCTTGCTTCTTAAAGTGATCATGATTTATCAACATCATCTGGAGATTGCTGGAGACTGGAGAGTTAGCAGATGCCAGGGCTTGGTGAGAGCTTCTTGACCCCATCCTGGATAATTTCTTATAGCGAGCGATCCCTGAGGAAATGGGGTCACTGAATTGGGGGCGGCACTCAATGTTTACCTTGATATGAAGGAAGCACATGCACAAAACGGTTTTAATTGCAAAAATTCTTTCCCATTCGTTTCAGGAAGCCCCTGTTTTCAAACTACTTATGGAGGGAGACTGAAGTTTATAATAAATTGATCTGTTCTGTTTTCTACCTACAATAAAGTTCTGAACTGGAAATCTAGGTAAGGAATACCTGCATCACTCACTTTCATTTGGAGAAATCCATATCTAGAAATAGGTGCAAAACCAACACCAGGTAAAAAAAAGAGGAAGGGTGGTGAGCTTACAATTCATTTCAACCCAGGGAAGACTTATCTCAGCAGTTGCTTAAGCCAAGGTTGGGGGAATCTAGTTGGCAAGAACCAAGTTATGGATGGATAAACACCACTGAAGTTAAATTCACCTGGGAGTTCTGAGGGTGGAGTTGCTAAGAATTTCCAGCAGTGTTATTCCACGTACTTTGAGTTTTCCAGGAATAATTAGATCCAAATGATTAGACGGTGGCATTGGATTCCCCTTCTCTCCTTTTCCTCAACTACAAAATGGGAAGACTATATTTTCCTGTGAAATGCATATTAAAAAAACAAACAAACAGCATTCTGTCTGAGTCAAGTAGAGTTACCTTTGCAACTGTAGCAATGGTGAGTCACCCTTCTAAATTGCTTGTCAACTCTCACAACCTTGCGGTTGCTAGGAATGACATCGCCTTTCCTGGAGCATGCCTGGAAGACAGCACCGGGAGCACCATTTTCTCTCTGCCTCTTCACAGGCGGAGCTTTCAAATGCACGTTCTCCTTTGTGCACCTGCAGTTTTGAGTCAACAAAAATTGCCAACCCAGGGTGATAAGCTCCATATAAATAATTAATGACACAGAACTAATTACTCCTGCATTAGGCCACCTGCACCCTCAAAGCTCAAGAGCCCCAGGTGTGAAAATTGCAGAGACAACTAAATGTGAGTGGCATTTCATCACGTAAACCCTGCCAAGGAGGCCCTGGCTGCTTCCTGCTCACATTTTTTCAGGGTTCAGCAGGCAGAGCATGGGTGGGACTGGCTGCGTTTGTAACTGTCTCAGACAACATAGGGCCTCTTGAAAACTGAGCCCTCAGAGGCCACCAGGAGGTAATAGGGATTAGGTTTAATTAAAAGAAAATATGCCTTGAAGGATATAGTTGGAAATTGTTCCTGGAGGTATGTGAACCCTCTTGCAACAAACCCTAGGTCAGAATGCTGCACTGAGGAGGCATGAGAGTTTTATGTCATCATTCAAGTCGATTCAACCTGAGGACTTCAGGAGTTTAGTCTCCAAATACATTTTTGAAATTATAAATTTATATACCTGAAGTTTTAAAAATGTACATTTATTTTACAATTATGTGATACCATATTCAATAAAGAAAATTTTTTAAAATGTACATTTTTTATGGGATCTTTGTTTTGGTGCATTGGGTCCGGTGTGTGTGTGTGTGTGTGTGTGTGTGTGTGTGTGTGATGTAGGCTTTCCCAATCAAGATCTTAAAATTTTGTTTAAAAGAAACCTAAAGAAGACAACTATTATATATAGAATATGCTGACTTAAACACCGGTAGAAGTTATCAGGCTGTCTTGTAGAATACTCTTTTATTTTGTGTTGGCTTTGGAATGAAAAAGAAAAGAACAAAAACAACAAAAATACATTTAAAGTTACTACCTCTAGCCATGAAATTTACTGATTTTGCTTGGTGCAAAGCTTGTTTTGAAGATCCGGCTCCTCCATTAATGATAGTGTCTTGCCAATTATTACCCCTGTCTCATGGTTTGAAGGTGAGTTGAGGAAAGGAACATTTATGAAGTGACAGATTTAAAGATTCTAAGCACTTAGAAAATATTCCAGCTGAATTTGTTCAACTATATATTTTCCCTTTATACACACACACACACACATACACACACATTTTTATGTGAATTAGGTCATAGAATATCTATTGTTTTCATCTTGTGCATTTAAAAACAAACAAAAAAAAAACAAAAAATAATTTTTTTTGGCTTAACTTCCTTATCCACTCCTCTTCCTCCCTTTCTACCTTTAAATGAGGTTAGCAAGCTACAGTTTCCTCTCTGCTCATTATTATATTTAAATTTATATTTTAATAAATATATAGTGATCTCTAGTCACCATTTAAATTAATAGGCTTTTTATTGAGAGAGAGAGAGAGAGAGAGAGAGAGAGAGAGAGAGACAGACAGACAGACAGACAGAGATTGATTTGTTGTTCCACTTATTTACACATTCAGAGCTTGTTTCTTGTATGTTCCCTGACCGGAGATCAAACACACAACCCTGGCATATCAGGATGATGCTCTAACCAACTGAGCTACCCAGCTAGGGCCTAATTAATAAGCTGTTTTGAGCAGTTTTAGGTTCACATAAAGACTGAATGGAAAGTATAGAGATCTCATCTATGCCTTCATCTTCCCTCCCCCCGTTTCTCCTATTATTGACATCTTGTATTAGCATAGTACATTTGTTACTGTTGATGAGCCAATGTAGATATATTATTATGCATGATTATTATTATTTTTTAACTAAGATCCATTAGTTAGCTTCTCTCATGTTTTACATTATGTGGGGTTTGACAAAGGTATCCACAATAACAGTATCATGCAGAAGAGTCTAACTGTCTTAAACTTTCTAATAATTCCCCCCCCCCCCCCACACAAAGTGAGATATATGTTACAGCCAACTGCCTGGGTGGATTTACCCCCTTCCTTTTAATGGCTGTGTTGTTTTCCATGGTACAGCCATTTATCCAATCATTTATCCAACCACCATTTATCCAACATTTCCTCTCGTGGAGAATTCACATTGTAACCTGTGCATGCTCTACTTTTACACCTACAGGATGCTCTCCCAGCAGCAGGGCTCAGAGATCAAAGGCTATATGCACTATTAAGTTTAATAAGCATCACCGCATGGCTTTTAGGGATTGTTGCATCAAGTGTGACATTCCCAAGGGAGATATGCAGTACTTCTCCCCCTGCCCTGATCTTCACCAACAGCAGGTGTTTCTCGCAGTTGGTAGTTTTAAACACTTGGCAATTTTTGCTTGAGAAAGACTCATAACACCCTAGTTGTTTATGTTGGCTCTGCGCTCTGACTGGATTAGAGTTCCAGCTCTTTCACTTTCTGCTCAGCAACCTCGGGCAATTTGCTCCACCTCCCAGTACCTCAATTTCCTCATCTCATACTGGATGGTAATAATTCTGATTCTATTACATCATGGAGTTTATTGGTTGGCTAGACAAGATAATGCATATAGCAGTCTTAGTGTGTGCCTGGCTTATTCACTTAATGATAGTTGTTATTAGAATGTTACAGATTGACTATTAGACCCTCTAGGCTAGTGGTTGGCAAACTTATTAGTCAACAGAGCGGCAAACTGTGGCTCGTGAGCCACATGTGGCTCATGAGCCAACCACTGCTCTAGGCAATATCCAGGAGTAATACTTCATTATGATATTCCTAGATAAACTGTGGATTTCTACCAAATTTGATGTGATATACAATACAGGGCAAACATTCTCTTACTGCCAAACCACAGAATAAAACATTCTTCTGTAAATGTGCAAAAAAATTAAATTAAATCCAGGTTATTATTTAAGCACAAACCCTTTGTCAGTGTTGAAGCTATCATCTTGGCATGTCAAATTTATTTAAGTGTTATGTCTTCCTTTCCCATATTTAAAAAACGAAAAAGAAGCTATTACTATTGAATTATTAAGTAGCCTCTCTTCAGATTTTATTTTTAATCCTTTGGTTAGGCAGCCTGTAGCTGTGCCTCAGGGCATATCACTATGTTCCCTGCAATTTTTTGAGCCCAAGATTTTTTTTTTTCTTTGTTTCTTTTTTTCTGATTCTTCCCTTTCCTATGCTGTTTTTTGTGACTCACTTAAAATTATTCCTTAACAGAACCTGGAAGCATCCTTTGGGGAGAGAGAGAGCAAGAGGGAGAGGAAGAAGAATATACACAGTATGTAAAAAATGGACAGCAATGTATTTTGCCCTGAAAAATTTTATTTATTTATTTATTTATTTATTTATTTATTTATTATTTTTTACTTTTTCATATATTTTATTGATTTTGTACAGAGAGGAAGGGAGAGAGGTAGAGAGTTAGAAACATCGATGAGAGAGAGTCATCAATCAGCTGCCTCTTGCACACCCCCCTACTGGGGATATGCCCACAACCAGGTACATGCCCTTGACCGGAATTGAACCCGGGACCCTTCAGTCCCCAAGCCGAAGCTCTATCCATTGAGCCAAACCAGTCTCAGCTTGCCCTGAGAAATTTTAAAGAAATAAACATCAGCGATGGAAAAAAAAACAAAATAAAACAAACAAACAAACAAAAAAAAAAACAGCAAAGGGAGCCTGGAGGCCAATGGCAGTCAGGTGACAGGGCCAGTGTCCCATTGTAGCCCCAGGAGAAAGGGCCCCTCCCTCCATGAGAAGTCTCATGATAAGTTAAGAACTTGTGAACACCTTGAGAGTGTGGCTTCTGGTCTCATGCTTGGCAATGTCTACAGAAAGCTGCTTATGTTGGGTAAAGATCTTGAAGAATTGTGAAGATTTTTGCATGTTTGGGGGCTTTGGTTCTATACCAAAACAGGGGCAATGACTTATGAACTGGATGGCCTAGTCTACATGGCCTGCTGGGATGGCCCTTATTTCTGGACAAAAGTCAGGGCATGTTTACCAGGGAGTTTTTATTAACTGCTGTAAGTAATGACAGGGGTTGAAATTTCCAACACCTTCTCACTATTTTATGGGATTTGCGTGAGACTATATTCTAATTAAAAATGGTATTGACTTGAAAATCAATAAAGTTCAGTTCCTGAACAGTAACATTGAAAATTAGTTTTTGTTTTTACAAACTCTAACCAATTCTTATGTGACTCCACACCAAGAAACAATTTATGCCCTACATATTTTGACGTACTAATTCAGTAAATTCTGCTTAATGTCCATGGTATATAAAAAGTGGGCAGCAAAAGTATAAAGGGCCTGATCTAACTCCCTTCTAAACCCACCATTCAGTATGGGAAATACATTACTTTCCACTAATTTCAATATATATCAAGATTTGAGCAAATAGACTCAAAGTGAGTGTGAGAAGAAGAAATTTCTGTTTGGAGGGTTAGCAACAGTGTCACATGGGCAGAGAAAGTGGCCAGACTTTGAATAATAGATATATAGAGATTCCAACATCATCAGTGAGAGAAAGCCTTCCCAAGAAGCAGTCGTGTGTAGCTGAGAGTGTGAGGAATGTTCTGGAGAAAGGGAATAGATTGGTTTGGATCCCAAATGTGTGGGTTCAGTATTAATTTAATATGTTCCCTTTTATTCTCCTTTCACCCAAATAAATTAGTAAATCAATAAAAAGAAAAACTCCTTGTCACATCATGCATCTCTACACTCACCAATTCTGTTCACCCAAATCCAAGAAAAATAGTAGACAGGAACTCTCAAATTGTGAAAGGATATAGTGTTGAGGGTCTTGAACAACACATTTGGGGAAAAAAAGGACTTTCTTTCTTGAGTTCACAGAGAATTATTAAAATGTTTTGAGCAGGCATAGTGGTGGAATTATCAAACATGAGACAGTCCCTAAGAGACTCAGGGAAAATAAGACATGCCAATTATTTATATGGATGGGATGATGAGATAGGAAAAACCAGAGAGAAATCTGAGGCTTTACACTGGTGAGGGTTGACTGGAAAGTAATATAATTATCGAATGCTTGAGCTGAAAAGTGCATGTAAATAGCTTGAATCTCATTTTCCTCACTTCCTAAAAGTGTAATTTAGGGAAAGTTTTTTTTTTTTTAAATCTTTAAAATAGAAATCTTTAAAGAACATTGTTGAATTGTTCAATATCTGTGCTCCAAAAATAGTTATATTTTAGTTATATTATTAGGAAAACTAATAGGCCCAGTGCATGAAATTAGTGCACCAAGGGGTGGAGGGGTCTCTCTGCCCAGCCTGCACCTTCTCTCTCACAGTCCAGGAGCCCTCGGGGAATGGCTGACTTGCTGGTTTAGGACCTCTCCCCTAAACCATCAGTCAGACATCCTTAGCACTGCTCCGGAGGTGGGAGAGGCTCCCGCAACCACTGCTGCATTCACCAGCCCTGGCTCAAAGCTTCTGGCTAAGCAGTGCTTCCACTGTGGGGGCACACTAATCACCAGAGAGCAGCTTCTGTATTGAACGTCTGCCCCCCTGGTGGTCAGTCTGTGTCATAGCGACTGATCATTCCACGGTTCAGTCGATTTGCATATTAGCCTTTTATTATATAGGATATTTTAGGCAAGACATTTATTTTAGACTTTCTCACAGAACTACTTGCATCTCTTCCATTTGTTAGAATCACTATAGGAAGGCAGAAATCAAAATTAGCATGCAATAATGAAACAAATTTTGCCTGTTTTTTTTTTGTAAATTACATGTAAAATATCATGGATGATTTATAGCAGTTCTGGTAATAAGGAAAGAGAGAGAAGAGGAAGAATAGGAATTGTAGGTGGTTCATCCTGAGCCAAGGCAGAGAATTTTTACCAGAGAAATCATGTGTGATGGGGGATGGGAAACTGGCAGGAGAAAGCCTGAACCATGTGTGTACTCATTACACTGCTTATTTTGAAAAAGATGTGGAAAATTGCATGCAGAGTTTGAAAATGACCGTCCCAGTTATGATTCACTAAAGAAGTCACTCTCGGCTTCATCGACCTTGGCATTTTTTCAGAGGTCATGTTTACACATAATTTATAAAGTTCTAACATGTGGTTGAAAGTTTCTCTGGCATATTTAGAAATGTCAGGGAGGGCAGTTCTCACCATTTCACTCAGCCTGCCTTCAGTTTCTGCCTATGTTTTAATTCCGTAAGTATTTACTGAGCTTAGAGCAGAGAAAGGTTCTAGTTTTATGTACTATGGACCACAAATCTGGAGCCCTCTGGAGATTTAGTTCCTGTTGTGTCCACCACTTGGCTCTCAACTGGTCAGTTTAAAAAATATATATATTTCATTGATTTTTTTACAGAGCAGAAGGGAGAGGGATAGAGAGCTAGAAACATCAATGAGAAAGAAACATCGATCAGCTGCCTCCTGTACACCTCCCACTGAGGATGTGCCCACAACTGAGGTACATGCCCTTGACCGGAATCGAACCTGGGACCTTTCAGTCCACACTCTGTCCACTGAGCCAACCAGTTAGGGCTCAACTGATCAGCTTTACATAATTAAATGTGCTGTGGATTCTGAGAGCATCATTCATCTGGCCCCTTACCTTGGTCTTCTTCATTTTCTGGGTCTTAATTGGGGAAAGGTCTTCACAAGCTTTGAAGAAAATTCTCCAGAGCAGGTGTCCTGTGCAACCTTGCCTGGCTGCTTCCTTTCCCTCATGATTTGATACCATGAGAGGGAGGTGACTGGTGCAAAGGGAGTTTCCTTGGCTATCTTGCTTTTTCTTAAAATCTGCATCTGTCTGGGATTGGTTTGTTGATCCGAGAGCTAAGCAGAATAAATCTACTACACCTTTTGTATTAAGAGAGATTGATTTGGAGGCTATCTTGTTCCCACACCTCTCCTTGTTTTTCTTTCTGTTAGAGGCTAAATTTCCATAGTTAACACTGTTTTATATTTTCTCTTTCTAATACTTGGAACACATTCTATTAGTAATTAACAGTATAGTGTTATGTCTTCAGCATAATTTAATTGTTTGTTGTTGTAGTAAATCCTCACCTGAGGATAGTCTTCATTGATTTTTAGAGAGGATGGAAAGGAGGTAAGGAGAGACAGGGGTGGGAAAGGAGGGAGAGAAGGAAAAAGAGTGAGAGAGATGGAGAGACATCAATGTGAGAGAGACACAGCATTTGGTTGTCTCCCACACACGCCCGGACTGGGGCCGGGGACTGAACCTGCAATCTAGATATGTGCCCTTGAGTGGGAATGGAAACCCAGGACCCTTCAGTTCCAAGGACGGCACTCTAACTAATGAAAAACACAGGCCTGGGCAGCATAAATTATCTTGATAGGTATACTGGGCTTTCACAAAGTTGAACAACTAACTTTTAAGATTAGTTTCTCTCTGGAAGTTAGCATGTCTGACTGTGGAACTGATCATTTTAAGTATTTTACCATTTTTTTTCTAAAGAAAACTCCTTGCGCCTAATTTCCAGGGTTTGTCAATCTGCATTCCAAAAAAGTTTTTGTTGACCAAATTCCATTTGGACATGCTTCATATTAAAAAAAAAAAAAAAAAAAAAAAAAAAAAAAAAAAAAAAAAAAAAAAAAGAGTTCCTAGCTTTTAGGACAAAATTATTTCATATTATTAATTCCCTTACAGCAATATCAAAGCCAGCTCCTTTGTTCATTTGTTCATTAAACGTTTACTGAGTGCCTTGCAGATTAGGTCAGTAGTCATAAAAGATGAGTAATGTTCCTGCCAAAAGCACCCCTGGTCTGTTGGCTTTGCCTCTCCCACAGATGAAGCCCCTCATGCCTTTGAGTGCCTTCATGTCCACTCCGGTGTTTCAGTCATGGACTCTGGAATCTGGAGGAGCAGAGAAGCCAGGGGATCTCAGCCTCAGCTGAGAACTGAGGTAATTAAGACTCCGAGTGGTCAAGTCCTTTGACCAAAGTCCCACCCTGTTCACCAAGCTCTGCAAGTAAATACATATGAAGTCATCAAAGCCACCTTGGGATTGAATGACATTGTCTTTACATCAAAACAGAAAATGACAAATGAGTTCTTTTTCTAGTGGATTATGTTGCTATCCATAGATCTCAGAGATGATTTCTGGTGTTAGCTGGAAGAGAACAACTCCCAGGGAAATACTGAGAGGCCGTTATTACACTTCCTGATACTTCTAAGATACTGGTACAGATTTACTGTGATTTTGCAACAAGTTTATCTGTAGGACATTTTCCTAGCCACCTCAACTCTGAGAACCAAAGCAGAAACCCAGAGGGAATCATAAAAATTCTTTGAGCAGCCAAACAGATGTTACAAATTCTATAACTGAGTTTTACCAGGAGCATTCTGCAAATTCAAGAAAAAGCTAAATGTTGTCCATACATTATCTTTAAGATGGCAGGGTAGAATTTCATTAATTTTAGAAAGATGGCTAACATCTGTCTTTTAATGATAGTGGAGTCGTCAGTTATGTAGAAAAATTACACATGTGGAATGAAATTGGTTACGTGAGATATTATTATGATCTGTTGAGTAGATTTGAAATGGAAGATGACTTTGGAAAGAGAGAGTGACTAGTACAGGTTTGAGAGTTTTGGCGTGTTTTTTGTTTTTTTTTTAAGTAATATTGTTAAATAAAAGAATATTTGAACTTAGGCTTTGAGACCATACCTAACCCTTTGAGGCTGTCACTCAGGCTTGGGGCTATGTGGTGCATGCTTTACCTCATCTCATTACTGACTTTGGACCCCATCATTAAGCACATTATTTAACAGTATTGGTCAACTTAAAAAAAAAAAATGCCACTAAGATACAAAAAGATTCTCAAATGTCACAAATTTTACATGGCATTGCATTCAATAAAATTCCAGAACTATAAAACAACTTGGTTAGCCTCCAGAGTTTACTGTATAGGAGAATTTGGACTGTGACCAAGTTATCTAAAGTATAATACTGTCATCCACCTAGGCTGAGCCTGACTCCCCATGAGCTTTTCACTGAGGTAAGAGGTCTTGAACTAATTAGTCACTTCTTGCTAGAGGCCAGGGATTAAATCATGTTTCCTAGAGACTTATAATTCTATAATATAGATCTGTTTTCAAAGCCTTGTACCTCTCAACAGTGTCACCCCATCTGCAGCGTTGCATGGTATTTTCCCACCAGTACTTGACTGCCTGGATATAAAAGGAGAGAAAGCATATGGTTGGGTTGACCTAAGGTGCAGTTAAAAGACCAGGAACTAAGGAGTTAATAGGGCAAGTAGAAGTTGAAAGGACAAACCAGAATGGCTAGGCTGCGTAGGAAAGAAATCCAGGAGGAAAGGGGGAAGCTGGTAGGACCAGAGGGCTTAGTGACTGAGGAAGATGGGAGAATGTACTTAGAATAAAATTCCAGAAGTAGAACAGTTCTGAATGCAGGATATGGCCATGGAAGTAGATTAGCACAGGCAGCAGTCTTCAGTAACTGGGTTCTGGTAGACAGAGAATCATAGATCTGATAATATCTAAGTTGTCTCCTTAGATGTTGCCAATTAGCACAGGCTATGGTGGTTTAAGAATGTCATGCAGGGACAGAATTCTTCAGTGAATGACTTTATCTAGGAACTAATAGGTGTCAGTCTTGTGCAGGGACAGGGAAGGATGGAGTAAGGTATCATAAGGCTCTGTGGAGAGAGGAAGTTTTGCAGGAGGTTGAAAGGCGGCGAGGAACAAGGAGAATGCTGATGTTGAATGTAACCAGGAGTGGTGAGTGGTGGGAGATGGGACAGTTTTCCCTTAGGAAAGTTGCAGAGGAGGTAGGAGTGAACTTGCGAAAGGGCATGTTTTGTTTAGCAGGGGACATGTTTGACCTCCAGTTTCTTTAGCCCACAAGATTCCAAGGATCTGTTTCCCACATTCAGACTATGGCAGATTGAGAGAGGCCAATGCTACAACCTCCAAACGAAGAGTTCCGGTCGCTTTGTTTTTAACACCTTGTTTGAAAATCAGCGGCCTGAATCGGCAAGCCTCATCCTTCCCCCGTAATGTTCCACAGCTGTGAATTCTCCAGTTAATTACATGTTGGGTAATGAGAATTGCTTTTATCTGACTAAATTTCAGTTTTAAGCTTTATTAATGGGCTTTCGTTTTGGCTCTTGTGGGAAAAGGGCAGCAAAGAGGCCTATTAAATTTTCTCTTGGTTTTTATATCTATCTTCCTTCCTTCCAAATAGAACAATAAAAATGTGCTTCCTTCCTTCTCCTATAACAATTCTCTCATCTATTATAACCCAGACGCCCTTTATACCATTTCTGAATCCCAGCTATGCCACTTATTAGTTTTTGAGCTTCTCCCTGCCTCAGTTTCCTCATTTGTAAATTGATTATAATAATGTTATCTGCCTTGGAGGGTTGATGAGGTATAAGAGAGGTAGCATTTTCAAAGCAGTAAAGTAAAAACAATGTCTGGCAATAATAAGCCCAATGGGAAATGTATGTTAAATAAAAATATTCCGTGTATGTGTGTGTGTGTGTGTGTGTGTGTGTGTGTGTTCCCATGTGTGCACATGTGTGTGTGTATGTCTGGTAATGCTTTAGCAACTTTCTGGGAACATTGCCACAGAAAACAAAAACACAAAACCATTGACTAGTGTTGTCATCTTTTAAAGATGAGAGTCTTGTTTGTGGCGCTCCCCGTTGTGGTTCTGCAGACTTGTATTATCTTTAGTGGAATCCTGTGAATAGACACGTCCTTAGTATCAACTTGGTCACTTCCTCTGCCTCTATCACCGAGGCCACTTATCTCTCGGCTGTCTCACACTTGTTCCAGCTAAAGATTAGAGATTGCAATCAGAGTCTTCTTAGAGGATTGGAAAGCCTTCTCCTGTGTTGGTACACTGTCCCAGAGCCTCTCAAGGCTAGCGGTTGGGCCAGTTAAGGGCCTGGGCCGACCTTAATTGTCAACCCACTTCCTAACCAAACCTCTAACTCAATTAGCACTTATTTGACTGTCTAAATCTTTAGCTTGAAGCACCCTGCCAGCTTGGGTGGGAGCTTTTGGTATTAAAGACTCCCTTTTCCTGGGAACTCAGCCCGGACAAACCAATTCATTTCACACTTCTTTCCAACCGCCTACAAATGGGAAGCAAATCTCCATCCCAGTTCAGCTACTGGGATTCCAGCCAGCAGGCTGATAGATCCCATCAACCCATCTCTTAGATTACCTGTTTGTTCGTTTGTTTGTTTCAGACTTATAATAACTTTGGAATAACACCTTTGCTTGGAATAACCATTTAATTGAGGGGCTTCACATGTTCACTGGCAGTTCCTTTGGGAAAACCAACATTTTTGAAGATGATGTCTGTGTCCCTCTTAATGTCATTTTATAACTTGAGTGTTAAAGTTTGTTAAGCAAAGAAGTACAGCCTTCAGTTTTGTACTAACATTTTATGACTGGTGAATTCAGTGACCTTCTACTTGGGCTTTGATCTTAATTATTTTAAATATCATAGGGTCTGATTCACAAGGCAGTAACGGCGGATCATTATTCCTGGCATGATTAGTCTAGGTTAGAAATGAGCTTTGATGCCCCCGGCACTATGCTCTAATACTTTCTGAAATGGAACACCTGTGTAATGGCTGCACAAATCATGTGGTGAAATCAGTCTCTAATTTAATGAGCTCTGACTTCACATTTGTGCCGTGATCTCTAAGAGTTAAATAGGTATGCATAGTTTGAATTTGCCATGTTGTACAATTACATGCATGCTCCACTTATGTAACTTTTTACCACTAATTTGTATGAGAAAACTCTGCATCGATAAGCATCTGCAAATTAAAAATGAGCCTTTAACTCTATGTATTCATCGATCTACGTGCCAAAATGTAAAGAACAGTAACAGAATGTCCTCATGATTTTTATCCTCAGAAACTCGGGATGAAATCACAAGCAAATATGAGATTTTTAGTACCTACACCAGAGTTTCAGTACATGGCCAATTGCTCTTTAGAAAGTTACTCTTTAATTTTGTGGTCTCTGGACCAACACCTCACCTGGAAACTTCTCCACATGACAGAGTAATTCTTTTAGAAATTGATTTAAATCCATCCCTTGCTGCCTAAAACCTTTCATCTACACCCCTCCTCCCCATGTCACTCAGAGTAACTGCTGTTACACATAGATATGTTCTGCTCAAACCTTTCAAGCCAATGAACAATCTAAGAAACATATTAATTCTTCCTGGAGTGAATGGAAATTGGGTATCATATGATGTCTACTTCCCTAATCATATTTTAACATACAGTTACTTTTCACTTCCCGAAATCATTGACACTACTAGGGTTTATGTCACTGAATTTCCTTTACTGAAAAGGAAAGGGATTGCTACTGGCTGCCTAAACTTCCTTGTTCAGAATTCTAAGAAATCAGGCTTGTGGGAAGGGAAGGTGGCAGACTGAAACAGAATGTGCCTAGAATTAGGCAGATTCTCAAAAACTACCTGGGAAAACCTTGTTATGCTGTTAAAATTGCACCTCTTGCTCTTCTTTCTTTCTATATAACTTGTATTTCTTTCCCTTCCCCTCTCTTCCCTTCCCTTCCCTTCCTTTTCCTTCCTTTCCTTTCCCTTCCTTTCCCTTCCCTTTCCTTCTTTTCCTCCCTCCCTCCCTCCCTTCCTGCCTTCAACCCTTTCTCCCTCTCTCCTCCCTCCCTCCCTTCTCTACTTTCCTTCACACCTCCCTCATGTTCCTCTGAGAACTAAAGCATATTGTGAATTGCTGACTATTATCTAAATGTCTTCATGTTTCTTGCCTTATTTTAAAGATATTTTGAGTTGTTATTGTTCATGTTTCTTTAAATAAATCCCCTAGAACTCAAAGGTCAAGATATTTTTATGTAGCCAAAGAGGAGACCCCATACTTCTGCTCTGAATGCTCCACAGCATTTGAGCAGTCTTACTCACCTAGTTCACCTGGAGACACCTGTCTGTGGATGACAGCCTTTTATGGGCCAAAGTTTTTGCCATCAGGTTTCATTAAAATCCTTTGAGATTTATGCAGATTGTGTTTTCTATAAACCCAGCAATGATATCTCCCATGGCACATGTTCTGGAATTTTGACAATCTGTTACCTAGAGGTGAAGTCTATATCCTCCTTCTATATTAAACCTGGATGAGCTGCTAGAATTGTCTCAATGAGTAAAGTAAAATGAAAATAAACACTATGTGACTTCTGAGGCTGAGATTATAAAAACATGTGCTCCAGAACACCTGGGATATTCATGCAGGGAGGAAGCCCCAGCAGCCCATGGGAAGGCCACCTTGAGAGGAACCATGGCCCCTAGCTTCTAGCCCCAGGTTAGCTCCCAACCAGCATCCAGCCCTGAGCCAACCATGGGAGTCAGCTATCTCAAAGATAGTACCCCCGGCCCGGAAGTGAGTTGCATGGAGCAGAGATGAGCAGTCCTGACTATGCCATCACAAATTGTGTATTCATGAGCAAAGTAAATGACTATTATATAACTACATTTTACTAAAATTTAGGGTGATTTGTCATGCAGAAATAGATAACTGATATTTATATACATATATATGTTAGAAATTCATTTATTTATTTAGCCAGAGTTTGGAAGACACTTAATGATCAAATAGTACAACCTACTCATTTTACAACCAGGGCCACTCCCTAAGAGTAGCCATTGCCTCAGCTTCTTCAGCTTTTCAGAAGCATTTACTTTGTCTCAGGGCCATAATTCGAATGCAAAAAACTCTGGAATTCTGCCCAGGATTAGTTTAACTTTCTAACAACTTATCACATTAGGAAATGATGCACTACCATTCCCAGGGCTATGTCAGACTCCTAGAAGCAAGGGTGGATGACCTTTGAGAGACTTCACATCAGGAATGAAAGGAACAAGTGTGAATTCCACGCTCAGTCACAGCCATCATCTGGGCAGCTTTAGCTTTGTTGAGGGGAGAAAGTTCCTCACATAAGACATGTTATAAAAAGGGAATGACTCTTCAGGGATGGGTAAGATTGAGGCTAGTAGGACTCAACTGCTTTTGAAAGCATGGCCTCCAAAGAATTTGGATAGAAACTAAGTCCAGAGAAGTGTGTAAATAATCATCCTTATAGTCTAGCTGGTGTGGCTCTGGAGCTGAGCATTGGAACGTGAACCAGGAGGTCACGGTTTGATATTTGGTCAGGTCATATGCCTTGGTTGTCGGCTCAATCCCCAGAAGGGAGCATGCAGGAGGCATCTGATTTATTTCATCAATATTTCTATCTATCCATCTTTCTTCCCCTTTCTTCTTCTTCTTCTTCTTCTTCTTCTTCTTCTTCTTCTTCTTCTTCTTCTTCTTCTTCTTCTTCTTCTTCTCTCTCTCTCTCTCTCTCTCTCTCTCTCTCTCTCTCTCTCTCTCTCTCTCTCTCAATATGTGTGTGTGTGTGTGTGTGTGTGTGTGTGTGTGTATTTAATTTTTTTAAGAACCATCTTGACAATACATAGTAAGAGGAATTCAACCTACTAGGTATGGGTCAAGTGTTAGAAATCACTGGGCAGAGACAGAATTCAATGCCAGGCAATTCTAAGCAAAGTCTATCCATGCAGTGGTGAGGACCTCCCCAGTGTCTGCAATGCAGCCTTTCTTGGAGAGAGGCCAGCCAGGTCAGGCAACCTGTGTGAGCTGTGGTTCAGAACAGCACTCTCAATCTGAAGGGAACTGGATGGCCAGCTAGTAAGGAAGGCAGGCAGAAATGGCTGTCCCTTAGGGATCTAACTTGTATTTTTATTGTTGGTCTATTAGGGGTGTCGAACTCAATCAGAGAAGGGGCCAAAATCTAAAATCCAGCCTAAATCGCTGGCCGAATGGTTTACTGAACAGTCATAAACTGTCATTGTGATGGAAACGCAGCGGAGTGCAGTGATGACAGCGCGGTGTGGGCCACATTGCAAGGCCTGGCGGGACGGATTTGGCCCGCGGGCCTTGTGTTTGACACATGTGGTCTAAATGCTGCATAATATTGTTCAGGATATTTCTAAAGTAAAATGGACATGTATGTGGGTCCATAACACTGTGAGCTTTTTTGCCTTGACTGTCTTTTTTTTTTTAAATGTTCTACTGGTTTCAGATAAGCTCTCAATCACTCAATTCTTTTTCCCTGCAGATGGTATAGACCCAGGTTAATTGTAGACCCACAGAAACTTGAGTGAGATCATCCCTTGGGTAAATGTCCTTCTGCCAGTGTTACAGAAGACTGAAAAAAAATCAAGCCATGCTTAGAGAAAGGTAGTTACATTTTATTAAGTGCAGGGCCAGAGAAAAATGGGTCTTTCAAATTCTGCCCCCACGACCCCCAAGAGGAAACCTTTTCTATTTATAGTTTTACTAGCTCTTTTGTTTCCCAAATTTGGAATGAGACTTCCGGGCCTTCTGGGAAAGAAGGCCTATGTGCTGGGAAGGGGACATGAGACCTGGGGACAAGGCCTGGCCTGGTCAGTTGTTAGCACTGACAACTCTGTCTGGGGCACAGTCCATGGCCTCTCTAGAGTAGGAGTAGTCTTATTTTCCTTATTATTTAATCAAGCAAGCGTTTACAGAACCCAAAATAACAGGGTTAAAATTTCAAACAGCAGTCTTTATATAAGATGGATGCTTCACCAGCTTGCAGAGGTGACGGAGGGGAGGAAGCAGGCTAGAGACAGGTGCGCAGCAAAAATGATTACCTGATGATTGTATGGCCAAGTGGGCCAAACAGGGGCCTGAGAACACCAGGCAAACACTGAAACAGTCTTAGGAACAATTTGATTCTCTTCTGTAGAGAACCAAATAAAAAAAAAATTACTCTTTTATCTTCAGAAATTAGGGTCATGCCTAGCATATAGTAAACATTCAAAAATATTTGCTGGAGGAAATGGACATACACAAACCCTGCAACTCTCCCACCGCTTGTCTCTGGGATAAACTCAGGCCACAGACCCTAAGTTTTCAGTCCCCGCAACCAGCTTCCAAAGTTTCTCTTGCTTCCTTCTTTAAAATTATTAGTGATGATCGATGAGCAAGGGCCCTCTTTGTCTTCCATAATATTCTTCAATATTATGGAAGAATACATTCTCCTGAGTGATTAATCAAAACTTCCAAATGCAGTAGGATGAAGACAATGCATCCTCAGGCAGACAAATCAAACAGAATATCCCCAGGCTCCTGCCTGTCCCACGGAGCACTTTCTATTTCCTGCTTAAAGTAACACAGGCTATGATCAGGCACTACCCGTGTTTCCCCGAAAATAAGACATCCCCTGAAAATAAGACCTGGTGCAACTTTGGGAGAAAAAATTAATATAAGACTGTCTTATTTTCGGGGAAACAGGGTATTAGTTTGGGATCCTTAGCCTTCTGCTTGGGAGGGTTCTTCCCCTTGTTTCAAATGTCCAAAGAGTAGAGACCTGCCACACACCCACCCCTCCCTACCCTTACCCCTTAAATAAAGAAAAACAGAAGTTAATTCACCGGAGAGATCTGTGGACATGCCAGGTTACAGCTTCCCAGGAGCAAGGAAACCTGACTCTCCCTTTAATAAGCAGATGGTTGACCTTGGTGACATCCACTTATCACTTTTCCTTTCTCATGTGAGGCCCTGAGAGGTGGTTTTCCTCTCTTCTCTGGCAGATATATTATGACATTCCAAGCATAGACATTTTCAGGACAGAGAGCAAGGTATTACAACGAAGCAGAGAACATTCTCTGCTTCCGGTTCTTTCACATGTTGTCATATTTATGGGTCATCTTCTTGAATGAAATGATCCTGTTCTTGTGGTTCCATATTCAAGGAATAAGGGTGTCCATTTATCAAGCTCACTTTACCCGGGGTCAGGAAGATGCTAAAGTATAGAAGTTCCTCTGAAGATTTTGGATTTCAGCCTCATTCTGTGACATTCATGAGGGTCCTAACGAGACGAAACCTCATTGACATAGTGAAAGCAGTGAAATCACTTGTAAACTGCCTTTTTCCTCCCTCCTTGCTTTATTCTCCTGGAATCATTTCTATTTCCAATGGGATCACCTCTCAAGCTACATGCACCCAAGTCCTTACCTCAGGCTGTATTGTTAGGAGAACTCAAGCTAAGACAAACTATTACATGACAAGGAGAGCAAAGAATACTGCAACTTTTATATGAAATACACAGACAGTGGTGTGCTGGTTGTCAGCTCTCCCAAAGAAAAATCCCTGCCTTGTAGCATGTGATGTTTTCTGTGCAATGATACTTCTATTCTGACCAATGTCAAGCTACCAATATATCACCATGCTCAGTGGGATGAGCTGTATGCCTCCAGCTCTCTAGATGCAAGCTGGCGTCAGGACATCACTCCCAAAGCCCAGATTAATACAACCATGCAACTATGAATGCTCTGTTGTCTGTTAGACGCTCAAGCCCATTATACTGCATATTGCTTTATTTATTTTAAGCATTAAAATGCATATTTTACCCAAACACCTATATTCAGAATGTAAGTCACTGATTTTTGAAACTGCCTTTATTGCCTAAGAAACAGTTTCCATCTCCCCAGAAGGAAACAGGTGGAAGAGCTATTTACAGAGGAGCAAGCAGGGTAGAGAGAAAGTAGATCTGGGTCTAGGTTATTAATCCTAAGTCTGAAGAGGTGACGGGAAGGTATAGTTATCAGAGGGCTGAAAAACTGCAAAAGATATAGCCAGCCCACAATAATTTGTCAGGATACTGCAGGGGTAATTATTCCAATAGTTCACACCTCTTTTCCAGTCTCCTGTGTGGGCAATCCATTGGCAAAACCATCTCTGCCATTGAGAAGCTTACAGTCTGGTTCTAGTAAAATCTGTGCATTCATTTGGGCCTCAGAAGATTCACTATATTGGCACAAGAACACGTTTCACAAAATGAACTAATTGAGGCTCTAATGAAATAGGTTACAATCAAATTAGGTTGCAGTATGAAATAATAATAGCGCTTGGGCTGTTTGAAATGATCAGGGGAAGTGGAATTAAATGTAGTGCTGATCTGCTTGCTGGGAAGGCCGTACTTTAACTATATAATGAAAGTACCACAATCGAAGCTGGGAGAGTGGAAATTTACAAGGCAAATATGCCAGGGAACATTCTGAAGGAAATCCAAGGAAAGGTGTCTAGACAATATTAAGGAGTGGCTGGACAATGCCGTCAGCTGGTGACACAAATAACTATCTGTAAAGTTAGTGGCTCAAAATGGTTGCCATAGATACTCCTGGAATGGAACAATAGGATTTCTAGCAATGCTTTCTTTCCAACATGTTAAAATGTCTGACGGAAAGCTCTTTGATTTTATTTTTTATTTCTTGCCTACCGACCTGTCTGTGTGGAAAGCCTCAGGTTTTAGAATAGGGGCCTGGGTGCCGCCCTCTAACCTGACCTAGATTTTGACCTCATTTTCTTTTTCAATCTTCGGTCAACAGGTTTCAGAGAAATTATAAAGACTTGGATTTAATCTTCACTATTGCTTCCCATTAGTGAGAATTTGGGAGTAGGGCAAGATGGAGAAAGTGTTGCTTTTAGTAAAAGTTTTTTGAAAGATATTCAAATAAATGATTCTTGAGTTGAAGTCACTGGACTCCTGGCAGCTGACATTTCTATTGAGTTGCAATCTGTTGCTTATGGGATACGGCATCCTACAGTTTGAACAGTGCATGCCAGGCTGCCATGCACTCAGCCCCTCCTCCCCAGAGCCACAGCTTTGGTAGGACATTTTTCTGGAACGTGATTTAAGCTCATCTTTATAAAGAAGGAAGAGAGAGGAATATGCTATGCTAGACAGAAGAGCAAGAGAGTTTACCAGGATGCTTTGGTTACAATTAAGAAAAGACCCAACCCTAATGAACTTTGGTTTTCATATCTGTAATGTTTATAAGGCTTCAAACCTGGTTTTCTCTTCTTTCCAGTGAGTCTCCCATTTCAGCAATCTTCTCTGTGTTGTTTTTGTGCTTGTGGGACCAAAAGAGCTACCATGGCATCATAACCACACCCTGCATCACCCAGAGCCTAAGAGTCACCGTTCCAGAATCCTCAGAGAATGCCCAGGAGTCACTGTGAGGAGACTGACTTAAGTTACACACCCATTCCCCAGATCAACCCTGTGGTCAGAGCAATAGAGAGCGTGATCGTCTCCATCCTCATCTGTGCCTCTGAAACCACATTAACACAAAGCAGGCGTGGAAGGGATGGTAGACAGATCGCCATGGCTAAGCGTGAATGTGAGAAAGAAAGAAGAGAGGGCCAGAGGAGAGTTTGGCAATAACAAGGTTAATTTTACTCTGCAGCTGGTTCAGCCATGCAAAACTATTTGAATCAGAGGCAGTGTCACTGAAGTAAGCTGAAGTGGTTGTATCGAACAATAAGACAATTTTAGCCCTATAGCCTATACACTGTGCAGTTTTGGATGGGTTGGTTCATTTTTCTCTCTCAGCTTTTTCAACTATAAGATAGTGTTAAGAATTACTATTATGCAGGATTGTATTGGCAGTTAGCTAAGATAGTGTTTCTAAAGTCCCTCCTGTAGGATCTTGTATAAAATAGACACAAAATATGATATATGGTGTAATTAATGGCCAAAATAACAATAATTTATTGCTATTATATTTAGTTCATTTTATGCACTCCCAAGGTGGTACTAACTATATTTTAGAGTTGTTTTGATAATTGTAGAAGTGTCTCTAAAGGATTTTGGAATAACAGTATATTTTATTTAAATTATATTACATATAATTATTATTTATCCATAATAATCTATTACTAATTTTACATTTTATGTAATTCTAAAGTGATAATTTGTAAAGCAGCAATCCCTTAAATATTTAAATTTAATAATGATAGTTTATAAGAATTGTCTTATTACAATATGGCTCCAGACCATAGTCATTATGAAAGACCAATAAATAAACAGCCCTGGTTATGATTCATTATTATTATTTGTTAGCTGTGATTACTAAAGGCTAACTCTCAACATGTATTCATTTGTTTGCAATGCTATATAATTTCCCCCTTTTGGTATTCAACACCTTATGTGCACAATGAGATAATTTTGAGAAAATAAGGTTCAGATGGCCATGACTGGATTAAGGGTTGAGGTCCATGAATAGCAATACATTGCTAGGTTGTAAGTTCAATTATATTCTCAATAGATTGTCTTTAGAAATCTTATTCTCATAATCTACTTTTATAAACTCAGGGGCCTTAGGCAGTGGATCAGATGAAATCTGTATTTCATGGCAACCTTTAATGTATGTTTTGAATTGTCTGGCCTTCAACATTCAAAACAATAATAAATTTCTCACAGTATATTCTTCCATATTCACTAATCTTTGTTAATTACTCACTTCTGGTATTTTATTGTTTAATTCCTATGGCAATCTTGTTTTTAGTTTCAACTGTTGTGTTCTGTCAAAAGCTCTTTTTAACATAATCCATGGTTAATTTCTGTCTCATGATCCATGTCATTTTCCTTTAGGTTTTCCTAAGCATTTTTTCTTGACTTCTCTGGGTTAATTTCCAACATTCAACCATTTCAGTATGGCCTAAAATTACTTAAATCTTGTTTAAGTCTCAGAAACATATATGATTATTCAATCCAGTAAATAAATGATTAGCAAATTCGTAGGATTATTAAAGCTTTTTAATGTCCTATATTAAATTTCAATTGAAAGACAATATTAGAAATTCTAACTTATTTTAAAGAGGAAATAAATAAAGGTTCAGAAATGCATGTAATTCTTATTAAATGTTCTTACTTGTCACCTTTAAGCATTGACATTTATCAATTAACAGACTTGACTTATCAAGTAATCTCTGGGTGCTTGGTCAGCCTTTAGCTGACATCTTCATGTGAAAATCACTCCTACTGAATCTTAAAGACACATACATACACACATCCTAGGTTATAGGGGAGGAAAAAATGCATTTGGAGATGCACAATCAAGTGCATTTCCATTTCTTGGAATTGGATCACCAAATAAATGAATCTTTGGTGCTTTTTGATATCAAGAAGTAATAACATGGGCTATCAAAGCATAAGTTCTTTGCAAAGAGTACATTTTAGTGTCAGGTGTGTCTTATAAAACGTAAGAATTTAATTATAAGATGAAACCATTAAAAGAAGGAAAAAAAACATCGTAGTACTGATGAAATGGTAGTTTCAGTAAGCACAGAGACTTTAAACATGACTAACCACAAATTATTTACAACCAGATAGAAGGGAATAACAGAAATGATATTCCTTAATAAAGGACTTCAAACTCATGGGACAGAACCAGGTTTTTTCCTAAAGAAATTTCCCCAGAGTCTCCACTTTAAATATGATGCATTTGATAAAGGACATTTTTTTATTTTTCAATTTATTTTAGTAAAATTAGAACAATATAATGTAAAAAAAAGAGTAACTAAAACTCAAATAATAAACTAATTGAAATAAAATTATCCTATATATTATATTATTAATAAAAGGCTAATAAGCAAATTGTCCCCTAGAGAATTTGACTGACTGGAAGTTTGACTGCTTGCTATGACATGTGCTGACCACTAGGGGGTGGCCTGGGTCAAAGGTAGGCCCTGGCTGGCAGCCAGCAGCTAGGCAGTCTGAAGGCCCTAATCAGCCCTGATCACCAGTCAGGCCTAGGGACCCTACCTGTGCATGAATTTCATGCATCGGGCCTATAGTCTTTATATAAAGCATATTATAATTATGTATTATATGATGTACAATTTCATATACTTGAAACCAGAATTGCCTCATTTAAATTGATTGAGGTGCCTCATAGAATGTTTTTTACTTAGTTCATTTAAGTACCCTATATATGACTTTGGCATGTGGCATTTGGCAACAGACCCTTCACTATAAGAGTGTTTAATGGGAAAATAAATTTTAATTTTCAGACTTGCTCTGTTGAAAACCATTTTAAGGAATGTAATGTGTCTTTGGTAAGAGGATTGTATTTATTCATTCACATCCCTTGTTATCAAATGTGTGTTGACCAACTTATAAATATTAACAATTTTTATCTCTGTGGGGTTGACATAAGCTACTTAAATGGCAGGTTTGTGGAAATATTATGTTGTTTCTTTTGCCATTGAGATGAATAAAAAGACTACTGAAGGGTTCCTGAGTTTTTTTGCTGTGTGGCTGTGGGCACGTTGCTTTGCGTTTCTGAATCTTAGACACTTCATCTGTAAAATGAGAGGATTGAAGCAGATTGTCTTTAAAATGTCTTTCTATTTCAGATTTTAATGACAGGATGATTAATATGGGTAAGGTAACTAACATAGGGCCCAAACGTGTTCTTCTAGTCTCAATTCAATGCATGGAGATGCCGTTCTCCCAGTTTGTAGGTACTTGCTGGCACCTACACAGAAAAGCACAGCTCAGATGAGCCTACATGGAGTCAGAAAAGTTCTAGATTCTTTTTGGAGCTTCTTCCAAGAGGAAAGGTATTTCCCAGGTCTCCACATGAGCCAATAGCAATAAGAACAGAAAACTCAATTAACTTTTAAACTTTGAACTCCCATCTTCAGACAACCTTCATTCCTAGAACAATAACCATTTTCGGTATATGGTTGAAAATTTACAAGTGCCCTTAGAATTTTAGAACTTTTCTTTAATGTTAACTTTAACTTTTATACACCACACACACACACACACACACACACACACAAACACACATTTGGGCCCCATGTTAGTTACCTTACCCATATTAATCATCCTGTCATTAAAATCTGAAATAGAAAGACATTTTAAAGATAATTTGCTTCAATCCTCTCATTTTACAAATGAAGTGTTTAAGATTCAGAAAGGCAAAGCAACGTGCCCACAGCCACACAGCAAAAAATTATATATATATATATATATATATATATATATATATATGCCCATATTATACATATGCAATATGTATACAATATGTATATATTATTCTTTATATATATATATATAATATATACATATTATTCTAGTGGGGACCCTACTTTTAATTGTTATTCTTCCCAGAACATTTCTGAGGATATTCCCACCTATTTTTATCTGTCCCAATCCTGACAATTTTCTTATAATGTTTGCATTTATATTATTTAGGCATGTTCACTTATTTTCCAGTGTTCCACATTAGAAAATAATTTCCATGGAAGACAGAACTTTAGTTGTCTTGTAATTCTTACATATCCAGGCCTGACTGACACAAGTTTATTGTGTGCAATGTTCCATGAACACACTGTTTTAACGATTATCTACTATCCTTCCATAATTTTGAGGTAGTTTATATAGTTCTTTTTGACAGATGAAGGAACTAAAGATACAGAATAAATTCAAGTGGATTAAAATTGCTACAAAAATTATTACCTTGTATATTTAAAATAAGTGTATAACAAAAATAAAAAAATAAACAAGTTAGTAATATATCTGATGATAAACACACTTGAAGTAAAACAAGAAAAGAAGTTGAAAAACAAAGAGATGGAGAAATATCCACCAGGAACTGCAAGAAAAAATGGACAAATCCATAATTATAAAGGGGTATATATGCACATTTCTATCAGAAAGTGACAAATGAAGCCAACAAAAGATCATTATAGATACAAAAATTTCAACAATTAACAAGCTTGTTCTGAACCTTACCCTTTAACTTGGCTGTTGCTTCTTTATTTTTCTTTTCCTTTAAATGGGCTTTATTGAAGTATACTTCAACTAGAGTAAAAAGCATAAATATTTACTGTTCTGTTTAATGCACTTTGACAGATATGTACACACAGGTGATAATTGCCCCAATTAGGATGAGAGCATTTTCATTATCAGAGAATCCTCCTGTGAGCCCTTCCACACCCCACCTCCAAAGGCAACCCTGACCTGATTCCTATCAGGAGAGCTTTGTTTTCTTCTGTTCTTGAACTTCATAAAAGTGAACTAATATAATATATTCTTTTTAACAGTTTGTCTCGTGTCAATAAACAGTGTTTTTGAGATTCACTGATATTGTTGCATGTATCAAGTAGTTCATTATTTTTTTAAAATATATTTTATTGATTTTTTACAAAGAAGAAGAGAGAGGGATAGAGAGTCAGAAACATCAATGAGAGAGAATCATCAATCAGCTGCCTCTAGCACACCCCCTATCGGGGATGTGCCCGCAACCAAGGTACATGCCCTTGACCGGAATCGAACCTGGGACCTTTCAGTCCGCAGGCCGACGCTCTATCCACTGAGCCAAACCGGTTTCAGCAGTAGTTCATTATTTTAAAGATAAGTAATATTTATTCGAATACTTCTATTTATAATTGACATTTTATCATCTAAAAAACAATGAAACATTTTAGAGTTTTTTTTTTTTAACGAATTTTTATTTTTCAATTACAGTTGACATTACATATTATATTAGTTTTGGGTGTACAGTATAATGATTAGACATTTTAATAACTTGCAGAGGGATCACCCTGATAAGTCTAGTACCTATCTGACACACATAGTCATTACAACATTGCTGACTATATTCTCTATGCTGTACATTACATCCCTGTGACTGTTTTGATAACTGTCAGTTTGCACATCTTAATCCATTCCCCTTTCACACCCATCCCCCTAATATGTCCCACCCATTCCACTTCAGATAGAAATATAAACATTTCATGCAAATGGGAACAAAGTTTTCATTTCTTCTGGATAAATACCTAGAAGAAGAGTGGCTGGATCCTATATGGCAAGTCTAAGTTTGACATTAGAAACTGCCAAACTGTTTTTCAAAGTGGTTGTATTATTTTACATTCTGACCAGAAATATATGGGAGTCCTAGTTTACATTCTCACCAACCTTGTTTTAGTCATTATTGCGGGTGTGAAGCATGTGTGAAATAGTATCTCATTGTAGTTTTAATTTACATTTCGCTGATGGTGAGATATTTGGATGATGTTTCCATGTGTTTATTTGGGTATTGTATCAAAAGACCCAAGCCTTTTGCCTCATAAGAATAAAACAAAAACGATAACCAGGTTAAAAGCAATTTTTTATATATTCAGGATAGATCCATGGTAGGGAAAATGCCCCTTCCTCCACAAAGATGCCCAAGCCCTAGTCCCTGGGTTCTATTCTATGCATGTTCCATTACAAGGCAAAAGATATTTTGCAGACAGAGTTAAGGTTAGGGACCTAAAAATAGGGAGGCTGCTTTACATTACCTGTGTGGGCTCCATGTCATCACATGAGCCCTTAAAAGCAGAGGACTTCCTCTGGCTGGAGGCAGAAAAGATGAAGCAGAAGGAAAAGTCAGCAAGACTGGAAGCATGAGAAGATTTGACACACCATTGCTGGCTTGAAGGTACAGAGGACAGTGTGACAGGAATATAGGCAGCCATAAGGAGCTGAAGGAGGCTCCTGGCAGACAGCCAGTGAGGAAATGAGGACTTCAGTTTAAAAGTCTCCAGGAACGAAATGCTGCCAACAACCTGAATGAGTTTGAAAGTGGATTTTCCTCTAGAGCCTCTAGTAAGAGCCCAGGATGGCTGACACCTTGATTTTGGCCTTGTTGAAACCCAGAGCAGATGACCCAGAAAGCCCACCTGGATTTGCAACCTACAGAGCTATGAGATAATAAAACTGAGTTGCTTTAAGAAACTAAATTTGTGGTAACTTGTTAAAGTGGCAATAGAAAACTAATGCAAGACTCAAGTCCTAAATGCATTGTGAGTATTTTCTTAACATTATAGTTTGGCTTTTCATTTTCTTAATGGTGTCTTTTGATGAGTACTAGTTTTTAATTCAGGTGAAGTCTAATTTATAGTTTTTTATTTTTATCTTTCAGAGTGGTCCTTATTTTTTTCTAGGGAACTGATCTCTAACATTAGGTCCTCTTCCCCCCCCCCCCCCCCCACAGGGGATTTTGTACTTTTTCAAAGTTGTTAAGGTTTGTCTTTCAGCTTCCAGGACTGCCCAATAACAATAAAAATGTATCAAATCATTGGTTAACCAGGAATCTTAAAAATAACACCCACATTTATTAGCCAAGGTCTCCCTCCATACAGAATCATTCATCCTTATTTCATTAAGTAGGTATTGGTTCATTTTTCCCAAACCATTTTCTTCCCATATGACTTTATGATGGGCTGTTTTAATTCCGCCAGAAAGCAAACTATCTTAAGTGCATATTTCTTCAGCTGCCATGTACTGAGCTTCATATATGGCAGGAAGTACCCTGGGAATATGTTACATCTCCAATCTTCATAAGAACCCTGCAAAGTAAGTATTATTGACACCACTTTAAAAAATAATATTGTAGTTTAGCATTTAAAGGAAAATGCAAATATTCTAGAAAGCTATTGCTTTGGGTCTTGGCAATTTTCAACTCAGATCCCCATTAGGATGGTAACCTATGTATATCCATAAATTTCTCTTTGAAAGAGAACTTTACCAGTTTTTACTTTTTAAATGATATAAATATGCTTTAAAAATTTTTTTGGGGTTTGAGATATTTCTGTTTAAATACTTGAGCACAAAAGCTATCAGGAAAATGTAACGAAGAAGAGGGGAATAACACTGTCTTAGATTAAAAAATCTGAAGGCCTGCGTATGCATTTAGTTTCACGCCATCTCTTTCGTAAGACAGGCACTGTTTTAACCACACAGGGAAAAGAGGGGAATTTTATCACTTCGAAATTTACTTCTCTCAGTAAAGTCCTTATTTTGGCAGGTTTAGGAACTCATTAGATATGTACTCTGGCTGTTGTGGTTTTTGTATACCCATGCCACCTGGATCAAAGATGGCTCAGATTCTACCTGCATTGGGCAAACACTGCTACATGAAACTCAATCCACTGTAATTCACTCTCTTGAAATCTTTATAAAGAAGTTGCAAGGGAAATGCATGGATAATTACTGTTTATGCTTAAGCACCAAATTTACCCCTTTCATTGGGCTTGAAGGAGATGGTAATGAGCTTCTTTTGTGGTCCTGTCATTCACCAGAAGACAGCTCTTTCAAACTGGAGGCTGGTTTAATTCTCCCTTGCTGAATAGCATTTCAGCAATGCTGCCAGGGGAATTTTATCTTATTTTTTTAGTGAAAGTACTACATCTAACTTAAAAAAAAATCAAACTCCACATAAAGGTACAAGATGAAAAATAGCAAGTATATATCTATGCCATGCACCTTTAAACCATATAGTCATTATTAATTACTAGAGGCCTAATGCATGAAATCTGTGCAAGAATAGGCCTTCCTTCCGCTAGCTGCTGGCACTGGTTTCCCTCAGGTACCTGAGACCTGGGCTTCCCTCCTCTGGCCACCAGCAGGCACTGGGACCTGGGCCGGCTTCCCTCTGGCCCCAGCTTCATCAGGAAAAGCATCTGGAATGACATCTGGCCTAATTAGCATACTACTCTTTTATTATTGTAGATTTCTTATAGATTTCTGGGGGAAGAAAAAATGCACGCTCTTTAAAAATATACAAATGATTCTTTACTCTATATAGTTATTTCCTTTTTTTCCTATAAAAATGTAACCTCCCCCCCTTTAATAATATATCTAGGACATCTTTTCTCTTAGTTAAAATTGCTTTTTTTGGTGGTTTGACCTAGTGTCTCAGGATATAAGATATAAATGTAGCTCATTCTTTGGACCAGTGATGTAGTGGTCTCTACTTATTTTAATTGAATTATATTTAACATACAATATTGGTTTCAGGTATACAACATGATAATATAATTTATATATACATTATGTAATTGTCTCTTATACAACAGATATATAGAAATAGATCTAGTCAGCTCTAGTTACTGAACACTCAGTTTGCCTACATTATTTTCTGATTATATACAATGCTAAAATGAATATATATATTATACATTTACATATATATAGTATATAACATGAATATTATTATATGTGTAAATTTATCTTATATATTATGTATGTTACATGAATATATTATAAATACATCCCATATATATATATATAAATTTATATTTTGGAATACTTTGTGACTTTATCTGGTTGATACATTTGAGGTTGAAGAGAATATACATTTTTAAATCTTATTTTTGTCAATATTTGCACCAAAAATGTGCCATTTACCTGGGCCCAGCAGTACAGGACACTGCCTCAAAACTATTGCAAAGCAGGAGTTTTAATTTTTGCCATTTTTATGGGTAAATTTTTTTAAATCTATTTAAGTATTTGGATTAATTTTTTTAAATAAGTGGTTTTGAGCAACTTCTTACAGTTTTATTTGCTTTTTGTATTTCTCCTTCTACCAAATTTGCATTTTAAAAGTCATTTAAAGATCATTGACTCATTTCCACCGATTTGTGGCTGTACTGTATAAGTTCAAGAAATTAGCTATGTGACACATGTTTTTCAATCATGAGGAAAGTGTTAACATGGTAAAATTTTGACTATTTCACAGCTTACATATAGGATAATTTCCCTTTTTTCAGTTTTATTTTAATTTCATAAACATTTTCTTAAAATGTTAAAACAATTTTTATTTGTTAACATGATAAAACAATTCCTTTCCCTATGGTTTCTGTATGTTTTGTCTGACTTGGTCTTTTCCTGCTCCAAAATTATTAAAAATTCATCTCTATATTCTAATATTTCTAGCACTTCCTTGTTTTCTTTGAAAGAGAAACATATGTCTCTGTTTTCCCCACAAAGTTCTAATTACAATATTCCATCTTAGGATAAGACGATGCCACCACAATTAATTTTAGAAAAAGCACAGCTATCTCCAGTAACTTTAGTTACTGTAGCATAGCGAAGTCATGGTCTGCAAAAGTTAAGCATTCCTCAAAACTGTCCTGCCCAGATGCATGCTCCCAAAACAACTTTGCAGTCCTTACAGTTTGGTTTTCTGGAAGGTGACGATGCTCTGGAGTAGGAATATAGCTGGAATCCCACCTGTAAATGATGAATTTGTATTCCGATGCAAAGCAATGTTTTCTACAACAGCATTTCCTTTTAAAGTTTCAGACTTTCAGAGATGAGACCGAGTTCACTCTAGAAGCTGGAGGTAAGTGCGACTTAATTACAGGTTCAGGAAGGGGTTCGAGTCTGTTCCTAATTTAGGTTCCCATCTGAAAGGTGGCTCAGATACTTGTCCCACATAAGCCGAGAGAGAGAGAGAGAGAGAGAGAAAGAGAGAGAGAGAGAGAGAGAGAGAGAGAGAGAGAGAGAGAGAGAGAGGGAGAGAGAGAACCAGGTAACAAGATCTTCTCTGGGGCAAGCAAATGTTAAGGCAGAAAAGTTGGGGGGTTTGTTGTTGGTTTTGTATGTTTTGTTTGTTTGCTGGCTTGTTTTTTTTTCCAGGAGTTCATTGACCCTAGACAGCCTGGCTTCATTTAGGGAAAGGTCCGTGGGCGTCTTGTGGGTTTCACTCCCTAAGCCTCTGCAGTACCTCTATGACTTGCAAAAACAACCATGTGGGATGCTAATTCGGTCTTTGGTTTCTTTTTGGTATCAAATACTGCCAACTTGGCCCTAAATGTGTGCCAGATGCACTATGGTTTTATGATGTGATACCGTTAGGAAGTCTGAGTGAAGCATGAATGTGCCTGGCTTCTGCCCCTGGAGTGGTTCCTGTCGCTGTGGCTACGGCACAAGCTCTGAGCTGAGAGCGGTGCTGGGTACTTTGCTGAGAAGTGCCTGGCAGTGAAAGGTCATTGAGTCCCTGGTGATAACGTCAGGTTGTCTAGTTTGCTTCTTTTTTCTGATGGCTGGATCTCTGGGTCCTATGAGAACTTGTCGCAGGCTTGCCTGGGGAGAGACGCAGAAGCCTCACCGAGGGCAACGCACACTGTCAAGGCTTGTCACTGAGTCCCAGGGCAATCCTTCAATGTGCACACCAAGGGCACTGCAGCTTTTCCATTTGATGCTATGTTTATTGATGAGAGAGAGAGAGAGAGAGAGAGAGAGAGAGAGAGAGAGAGAGAGAGAGAGAGAAATATTGATGGTTGCCTTGTGTATGCTCCCAACAGGGGATTGAAACAGCAGCCATTTGGTGTATGGGACGATTTCCAATCAACTGAGCCTCCCGGCCAGGACTTCAATTAATATTTTAAGGACATTGTCATCACTGATGGGGAATGCAACTTGAACAAATTTACATTTTGAGTAGGAAATGAAAATAAAAAAAGAGGGATACTTTGAGGGGGAAAAAATGTAACTAGGAAGTTTAAGGAGAGGAAGAAATGATTTAAATGGAAATGGATTCTTTTGGAGACTGAAATATATGGACAATGATCCCAGTTCTATATATACGTTTTATAATAGACATACTCCAGACACTATAAGTGGCCATTATTTTTGTTTCCATTTTCATTTTACTTATATTGCTTCAAAGCAGGTGCAAAAATGGTTATGATTTCATGCTTTGTTTCTGATTTTTCATGTCTAACTGTGACCAAAGATGTACTACTATGTATTAAAACACTTAGAAAGCTCATCAGTGTTATGCATCAATGAAATTCTAAGATTTTTAAATCTTGAAAATGCAAAGGCAAATTGGAAGTTCTGTTGGTCCCTGGGAAGACTTGAATATTTTATTTCTGAAACCTGTTTGTTTACAAGGCTAGAATTCAGGATCAATTAGCTTAAACCAGAATATTTATTGTTGCTGATAGTAGTAATTGTAAATGAAAGGGAAATCATAGAGGAAGACAGCGATGTACCCTGGGCATTATTTTCATAATAAGGTATTTACAAAGTGCAGAGCAATCAAAGGGATTTTTGCAATGAATCAACATGAGGCACCAAAAACCAGTTTGTTTTCAGGATGTGGCAGTGGCTCTAGCTTCTGTAACAGGGTCATAGCCTCTTGCTAACAGGCTACCTTCTTCATGCCATGTGACATAGGCTGTCCAGAATCACATTTAGATTACATGAACTATTAACTTGTAGTAGAGGAAAGGAAGATAACCCATTCCCTTCGTTTCCCTCTCCATTTTTTTTTTTTTTTGACACTTGTCCTAGGACAGAGATGCCCAATAGGACTTTCTGCACTAATTTGGTAGGCTGTGGCCACATGTGGCTATTGAGCACTTGAAATGTGGCTAGTGTGGCTGAAATTGAGAGAGGCAGATGTGGCTAGTGCTGCCGCTTTGGACGGTGTAGCCCTAGATTACGTTTACGTAATTTCCCCAGTGAGGGTTAGCTTGGGGAAAACATCACCAGCCATCGTTTCTTAAATAACAGCACTGGTGAGGAAATTTCAAGTAATCATTTATAAGTTCCACAATTTAACTTAGGAAGATTTTATAAGACCCTAGTGCCCCCCAAATACATTTAGGGTAAATTATTGATTATATAAGAAGCTCTAATACCACTTTTTACAATGCTCAAACAAAAATGCATAAATTGATAAACAAATCTTATCACTTAGATTTTTTTTTTCTTTTTTTAAATACTTTTAAGTTATTCTGGTGTGATCAGGTTATAGAAGTAAATTTGGAAGCTTCTTGTATTTATCCCAGACTGTTTCTTTTCTTTTTAAATATTTTATTGATTTTTTACAGAGAGGAAGGGAGAGCTAGAAACATCGATGAGAGAGAGAGACATCGACCAGCTGCTTCCTGCATACCCCTCACCGGGGATGTGCCCGCAGCCAATGTACATGCCCTTGACCGGAATCGAACCTGGGACCCTTCAGTCAGCAGAGCAACACTCTATCTACTGAGCCAAACCAGTTTCGGCTTATCCCAGACTGTTTCAATAGAAATCGTATGTGACAAGATTTAGAGAGGAAGGGTTTTTCTTTCTATATTTTGGTGCTATGCACACTGTCTTCTTTTAAATCATGAAGGGGTGGGAGAAATGCATGGGTTGGTTTTGCTTCACAACTCTGGGAAGAGCAAAACGTTTGTTTCCATGTGATCCAAGATGACTGATATCATCCCATTGTACCACAGTAATAAACTTTTTATTCCCAAGTGAGTGGTTTTTAATTATGTAAACTAACAGTCACCAATGAGCATAAATCTGTGCCAGGATTTTCCTCTGAGGGACATAATATGATAAAAGGTGATACTGAGGCATAGAGATTATGAGATATCAAGATATATTGGGCCTCTAGTGAATGGCCCCTGGGTTTTACCATAGTTGAGTTCAGCTGTACCATTCACTCCTGGATAACTTCGGGTGAACCACCTGAGAAAAGATGAAGAGCTGGGTGAGTGGCAATGAGGCCATGCTGGGGTGATGGGAAGAAGGGGAGTAAACTGGAAAACATTCATGAGCCAAAGTCAGCAGGACTTGGGGATTGATATGATATGAGATACAATGGGAGAAAAGGGGACAATAAAAACAGGATTCAGCGGTCTAATTTGGGTGGCTGGGCAGATATTAGTGCCAACAACTGCATCTGTGAACTCTGCAGGATAATCCAGATTGAAGGGAAGATAATAGCCTTGAAGTACCCTGGGTATAGATCCTCTGGAAACTATCTAGAACACATGTGTCAAACACAAGGCCCGCGGGCCAAATCCGTCCCGCCAGGCCTTGCAATGTGGCCCGCACCGCGCTGTCGTCACTGCACTCCGCTGCGTTTCCATCACAATGACAGTTTATGACTGTTCAGTAAACCATTCGGCCCGCGATTTAGGCTGGATTTTAGATTTTAGCCCCTTCTCTGATTGAGTTCGACACCCCTAATCTAGAAGACTGTGAGACATGTAAGTCAACGTTAGAGAATATTTCTGGGCAAGAAAGAGAGTTAAAAATAATCAACAGTCTGACAAATCTTCCACAATTGTCAGTGATGGACTGGGATCATCAATGCATAAAAAAAGTCAAAGAAAAAGGAACCTGTGGATATAAAGCAGGAATAGGGTTGAGGATGGGAGGATGGAGGATGAAGAGTATAGCATCATGGGAGAGAAAGATGTAGTTTCCAGAAGGTCAGCATGGTAAATAAGATAGAGAATGAGACTATTCTATAGACATTATCTTATACATGATGAGCATCTAGCCCCTCTGTTGACTATTCCTTTCTTTGACTCTTCATACTGTTCCTCTGCATACTCCCCTATACATTCCTCAAAACCCAATTTAAAGGCATTGCCCTCTTAAAGGCAGGCAAACTTCCCAAGCTTGATGCTTACCCATCAGAGCTACAGAAGGTGCTTCTTCGTTTGACCCTTTCGCTCTAACGCTGTCTTTGCATGCATAGCACCTCCATGCTTACTTTCCTCTCCATATGGCAGGATCTTCAAGGTTACTGTGGCAGACTGATTTGCACTGAGGGCCCCACTTTGTATCCATGCCCTTTGATAGTGCCCTCCCACACTTGGACTTGAGTGGGTGTATTCTTCGAGCCAATGGAATGAGAGAAAACTTGACACAACAAAGGCTTGAAAGTGCTTGGGCATTTTAACTTTGCCTCTTAGAACTGGTACCACAGGTGACAAGACCAGGCTAACCTGCAGGAGGAAGAGAGATCACTTGGAGCAGAACGAAGTTATCCTAACGAAAGCCATTCTACAGCCAACAGCCCCTCGCTGAGCCAATAGCTGCATTTCCAAGTGTTAAATTTTGGGAAGGTTTGTTATACAGCAGTACTTAATACAGTCAGAAATCATGTCTTACACATTATTAAACAATATATTTTATTGATTTTTTACAGAGAGGAAGGGAGAGGGATAGAGAGCTAGAAACATCGATGAAAGATAAACATCGATCAGCTGCCCTCCTGCACACCTTCCACTGGGGATGTGCCTGCAACCAATGTACATGCCCTTGACTGGAATCAAACCTGGGACCCCTCAGTCTGCAGGCCGAAACTCTACCCACTGAGCCAAACCGGTTTCGGCAGTCTTGTACATTTTTTAACATTAGCACATTTAGCTGAGTACTTAATATAGTGAATGATCCATAAACATATGATGAACTGAAAAGTATAGAAGAAATGGAATGAAAATTCTAATCTATTAAAAAGCATTTTTTTTTTCTCTCAAACATCATGACTGTGCCCCAACTTTCTCACTTACTTCTACCTCGGAGATGTCAGGAGCTAAATCTGTAGGATGGCTGTGGGAATTCCAGCGTGCACCATGTGGTTTGAAGTCCGCAGACAAGGGACCATGGCTTTCCACCTTGGCGTGCTGCCCCACGCGTGGTGAGCAAAGCAGCCATGCCAAAGTGGCAGCCACTGTGTGGGAGCCCAGCGCTGCTGCCATAAATTAGGCAGGGGCAGGAAGGAGCAGTGGGAATCAGCGGTTTCAGCTACCTAGTAGTTCATTTTTGTTCTTGTTTTTCAGTTGGCAATCTGTAAAATTTATTGCAAAATTAAGCTCCCTGCTCCAGAGTCAATAATATTCCTGGTGCCAGGTGGTGTAATAATTCACAATAAGGGCAGGAATTGGAGGGAAGGAGACTGATTTAGGAAGTAGGCTTCCAACCCCTATTTGCTGCTGCCTACTCCCTGCTGCTAAAGGTCAGGTAAGTAGAGGGCTAAGATTACAGCCTCGTAATATCCTCGGAGGGCTAGAATTTCTATTGGGTTTGAAATTAAAACAAAAATGATTTCTTTTGCATGATGGATTCCTTTGATTTTTCCCACCTCTCTTTCCATTTTAGCATAAAAATAGAAACATTCAATTTCATATTTTGTTTCTGGCATCTAAAGAAGAGGTACTGTGGAAAACTTGGCCCTGTGCAAGCTTCTTATAGTGCTTTCTAACATCCTACTATCAGTCTCTCTGAATTCGAGGTGCCATTGCAGATCTGTCTATTCCAACATCTTCATTTATAGATGCTAACACAAGTCCGAGTGTAATTAATGAGTGTGAAAATCCTGCCCAGCTATCTAGCTGGGACTAGAACATAGATCTGATTCCCAGACCACACACCAACTGCTTCACTCCACATTCTGCTACTTAAAGACTTTCAACTTACTACTTTAATCTTTTTTTGATTAAAGGGTGGGCGAAAGTAGGTTTACAGTTGTGAATATATGAAACAGAGTTTATTCTTTTATTATTTATTATTATATTGTTTTTTCATATGAACAACTGTAAACTGACCTTTGCCTATCCTTGTATATAATATCTTTTAAAAATTCTCTTCATTCCCTACTTTTTTTTTTTTTTTTTGCAAAATGGTCACCTCAATAAGTCTAGTCATTATTTTATTATTATTATTATTAAGTCATATTTTTAAAAATATGTTTTTATTGATTTTATAGAGAGAGGAAGGGAGAAGGAGAGAGAGAGAAACATTGATGTGAGAAAGAACCATCTATCCATTGCCTCCCATACACACCCTGACCAGGATTGAACCTGCAACCTGGCATGTGCCCTGATGAAGAATTGAACTGCTGACCTTTTGTATGGGACTTAACCAACTGAACCACATGGGCCTGAGAAAATCTTATGTCTTAAAGGGTCTAAATTATGTGTCTAATTATGTAAAAGGACCATAAAGCACATTTTCATTCTAGCTACAAGGCATGTTATTATTAATTTGCTTTTAGTTCATTATTTTGACAAAGTTATTTCCTGAAAGACAACGATTGAGATGCTATATTTGGTTATTCAGTCTCTTTAAAATGCCTACAAAATCATCTTTGCAATTTGGGGTGCAAGGTTAGTGTTTTGCGAATATATTTGGCAGTTGGGAATTTTCCTCTATAAGTGTCTATGCATTTCCTTCTTTTCTTTTTTAGCAAAACCAAACAACAACAATAACAAACAAACAAAGAAAAACAAAACAAAACAGGAATTTACTGACTCATGTCTTTGAAAAACCCTGAGATAGATTTAAATGTATTTTTCAGTCTGTCATCTGCAGGGTTGGCTTTCTTGTTCAGTGTCCCCATTTGCTCTTTTAGAAATTTTAGAGGGACTTTTTTTCAAACCCTGGTTTCTTTATGGGAACTGGAGCTTTAGCCACTGCAATCTGGCTATAAGGCATAGATTAGAAGGAATTGCTTTGATGTTTTTCAAAGTCAAGAAAGAATTTTACACCTCTCTGAGTATCCCTTGACTGCAGGTAAAGAATGCACCTCTCAGGAGAGGTACCAATTAGAGCTAATTGCATATGACCTGATTGATCTGTTGTGTGCCTAGAGTTTCTATTGTAATTGAGTTTGCTATTGTCTCCATAAACTGAAGATTTGGTTTAGTTGCAAATTGTGGATTGGAGGGCCTGGCTGCATTTTCCATCTGACCACAGAGATATTGTCAATATAATGGCCTAAAAGAGGCTGTGTAAATCAGCGCCTGTCACACAGAATTGCTCCTGTAAAATCAAGGAAGGTTTAGGAGGGATGGATCCCAGCATCTGGGAGAGAATGCTGGCAGGGGACAGAGGGAACCCACAGCTCAAGACCTAATTCCCTTTCCCCAGTTACTTGTCTGTCTGGTGGGTGGGGTGGGAGATGCATAGAAACTCCTGGGCTGTGAACCTTCTGTAACCTGACCTGGGACTGGGCAAGAGGAGTCTGCTTCCAGCTTCACCAAGACCTTGAAACTCAGCCCATGCTGATTAAAACGTGTGAGTATGTCTTTTCAAGTGCACTAATTGTGTTACTTGTGGATAGAAACTGTGAAAAAATGGGTGTTTTCAAAGTCTCCAGCTTGGGGGTGAATCTTACTTCTAAGATGATTAAACATCTGTTCCTTTCTGAGATTTGGAATCAGGTAAATGAATAGTTGGAAAACAAATTGAATGGGCACAGTTAAGCAGTCAATAAAATGATGCCATATCTGATGATGTTTATTCTGACTTAGTTGAAATTAAATACTTCAAATGGGTATCATCTGTTCAATTCTATCCTAAAAAACTGAATAAAAAACTTTGATATGATGCTCATGGCATATTTAAAGCTGTTTCAAAATGGAAATTGTCTATACTTGAAGAAACCTTCTTAAGTTTACTCTATTCGCAAGTATAAATAGTGAACATTCTATGACCTTCCATGGGAAACCAAATTAAGTGTAATGCTATCTCCCTCCTTGTAAAATAATACTTAAAATTTCATATGCAATTGTCTTTCTTGCCTCACACACATAGACACATGTTATTCCTCCATCTACCAAGCACCCTAGACATTAAGTTTTAATTTATGCCTTCCAGAATCCAGGTTACAGAGTTAAGAGCAAAAAGCGAAAAGGGAAGCATTTCCTCAACTAGCCATTTTCTTCCCAATTTACATAACAACAAATTGTCTATAATTGATTGTACACGGAGCAGATGTACAGACTGCATATATAAAGTTGTGGAGAGAGGTATGCACTTTAAAACTGGACTCAAATTCCTGCTCCGCCACTTAGCTGTATGACCTAGGGCGAGTTATTTAAATTGTTTGAGCCCCAGTTGGCTCCTCTACAAAGTGGGATAATAATTCCACGTCTCTCAAGGGATGTGGACGAAACAAATCAATCTATACAAAGTCCTCAAAATCGTGCCTGGGTACTATTACACTTGCACAGACAATATACGCGTTCTCTTAGAATACCCTGTGTCTCAGAATATAATATTTGTAAATTCAAGTCGTCAAGCAGTAAGTTTTCTTCCAGTTATGCATGACTCACCTAATTGAGTTGTTTCAGTTTGAGGTTGCTTGGTGTCCACATGGTCCCCTCCTTCTGAAATCAAGAATCATCTGCTTGTAGCTCAGAGCCCTTCTGCTTGGAAAGTACCCACCATGAAACTCCAGAGAATGCAACTTTGAAGGTTTTAAAATCATTTCTTCCCTCCCCACCTTCGACTTTTCTCAGGCTTATGTAAGTTTTAGTATTCTTATCACAAAAGAGAAGAGAGGCTGATGCACTGCTGGAATCGTTTTAGTCAGATAATGAGCAACTAGAGCTGATTTGCCTCTGGAATCTGTTCACCCTCTGTACAACCTCTTAGAAAAATGCCATTTTTCTAGAGTCCTTCTCATTAGGAAATGTTTTTAAAGACCTCTTCTAAGCTCATTGGAAAGCTCTTGGTTGTCAGGTGGTGAGATTTACCTGTCGTAGCATTTGTTTTAGGTTGTGCCATAAATCAGCAAGTGTGCTACTTTCTCTGGTCCTCTTTATAATTCTGGTGGGGACTGTCTTAAACCTGAAGCTTAAATAGGTGGGAAGTAGAGGAGAGGGAGAGGAAAGCATTAGGATAGAAAGGAAAAGTTAAAAAGAAAGACTAAGTCCTCAGATTTGAAGGAACCCTTATACATACCCAGGCTCTGTTCTCCAGTCTCTCTCTAAGACAGATGCACTCTGAGGTGCCTCTCTGTCAGGCATCAGGGTGAACAAATCCACAGGTTCTCACGTTATGGGACTTTCATTCTTTCACATAATGCAAAGTGGATGAGTGATCTCCTCGCCCCTTTTAAATGTGTTAACTTTTAAGTTTTGACTTAAATATTGTTTTTCTTTTTGTAAGGATCATGACTCCATGGTTGTCTCCATTTTGAAGTTTGTCCTCTGTAAATGCAAGTATAATCATTTCAATCTTATTTCATAGTCTTTAGCAATTTCATTGATTTGTTGGATGGTAACACCAAGAATACTTGGGTATATTACAAATTCAGAATAAGAATTATTTTAATCCTCACTCAATGATATGTTTATTAATTTTGAGAGAGAGGAAGGGAGGGAGGGAGAGAAAGAGAGAGAGAGAAATCAGTTGCCTGTTGTATGTGCCCTACTAGGAATTGAACTGCAACCTTTTGGTGTACAGAAAGATGGTCCAACCAGCTGAGCCACCCAGCCAGAGCCAGTAAGAATCTATTATTCCTTGTTTACTTTCTTTTTTACAGCATAAAGCTAGAAACTTCTCATCAAGGTGTCAAAACATCATTAGGTATGAGATAACAGTCATCCTTTATAATAAAGAGCTAATATGCAAATGGTCTTCATGCCCTCACACCATAGTAATGCTGCAATGGCTCAGACACTCAACACTGGGGAGAGAGGAATGGGGAGCAGCCAGGCACAAATGAACTTGCAAGAGAGAAATGGGGACCAGCCAGGCTGCAGCCTGGGAGAGGGACATGCCACCCACACCATGGTCCTGGGCATTTGCGGCTATGGCCCAGGTGAAGCTGCCCGCCTGCAGTCCCCTATGGCTGTAGCCGACTTGGGCGAAGTTGGCCCAGGTCCCAGGTACCTGTGGCTGGCCAGAGGGAGTGAAGCCCAGGTCTAGGGTGCCTGTGACTGGCTGGAGGAGGGAATCCTGGGTCCCAGGTGCGAGGTCAGGAAGAGGTGGTTAGGGGAGATCTGGCCAGCAGAAGAACAGTTAGGGGCGATCAGGCAGGCAGGCAGGTGAGTGGTTAGGAGCCAGTGATCCTGAGTTGCAAGAGGCAGTCGGACATCCCCCAAGGGGTCCCGGATTGGAGAGGGTGCAGGCCAGGCCGAGAGGACTGCCCCCAACCCCTGTGCATGAATTTTATACATTGGTCCTCTAGTTAATAAAAATAGCTCAGGAAGAAACCATTTATATATATAAAAAAGGATAAAAGTAAAATGTAAGAAAAGGTATTTTATTCTTTTTTCTTTGTTTGTTTGTTTTTGTTAATAGTCTCCCAAGGGTATTTTTTTCCCCATTGATTTAATTTAGAGAGAGTGAAAGGGAGGGAGAAAAGGAAAGATTGATGTGAGAGACACATCAATTGGTTGCCTTCTTCACATGCCCTGACCTGGAGTCATGGATTCAGCCTACAACCCAGGTACTTGTCCTTGACCAGACATTAAGACACAATTCTTTGGTTCTGTGGCTGATGCTCCAACCTTTGAGCAACATTGGCTAAGGTGAAAAAGGTATTTTCAAAGAGTTTATAGTATCTTCCCCCAACAGATGCCCTTTCCAAAATTTCTATTTTTTTTTTCTTTCCTATCTGACTCTGCCCTTTGGGTCATTCTTTCTGCAAACCCAGCTGGAGGCTTTCTTCAGCCAACTTTAAGATGGTTTTTTATGTTAAAATGGGGCTCACCATCTTCTTTCCTGTGCACGATTATTGTGGGAATCAGTGAAATGTGGCTGCATCTCAAAGCACCTCAAAATATAAAACATGAGATGTGAGAGACATTGTTGTCAATCCTATCACCCTGAATGAATTTGCCTTCCTTCTGGACTGTGTATGAAGACCTGTTTTTAAAAGAGGTCCTTCTGTGACACACTCGGCTTTGGAAAGATTCATAAAGGCATGCCGAAACCGGTTTGGCTCAGTGGTAGGTCTGCGAACTGAAGGGTCCCGGGTTTGATTCCAGTCAAGGGCATGTACCTGGGTTGCGGGCACATCCCCAGTAGGGAGGGTGTGCAGGAGGTCGATGTTTCTCTCTCATCGACATTTCTAGCTCTCTATATCTCTCCCTCTCTGTAAAAAAATCAATAAAATATATTTTAAAAAAAGATTCATAAAGGCAAGCAATGCTGAACATATTTCTCCTCTTTGCATTCTGTGAGACATTATCTTTAAAAGGGTAAATATGGCCCATCCAGCCTGGCTCAGTGGTTGAGCATTGACCTATGGCACTAGGAGGTCACAGTTCAATTCCTGGTCAGGGCATGCAGGAAGCAGCCAATCAGTGATTTTCTTTCATTATTGATGTTTCTGTCTCTCTATTCCTCTCCCTTCCTCTCTGAAATAAAGAAAAAACATTTTTTTTAAATATGTAAATATGATGATTGGTGACTATCTGCCATGTACTAAGTGTGACACACTGACTTTTAAATGGTCCCCAGTTATCCCCCATCCTGGTCTTCATGCCTGTATGTAATCCCCTCTCCTGAAGTGTACACAGGAACTGTGGTTTGCTCCTAACTAATGGAATATGGCAAAGTGGGTGGTTTGTCACTTACATGATCATATTATAATATATTGTAAATTTCTACTTTTTAGCAGACTCTCCCCATTGACTCTTCCTTTCTGGCTCCATGAAGTAAATAAATAAACTGTTGTGTTAGGGAAAGCCACACAGCAAGGAACTGAGGACAGCCACATCCCATAGCCAGCAAGAAATTGAGGCCCTCAGTATGAGAGTTCACAAGGAAGTGAATTCTAACAGTCATGTGAGTCTAGAAGTAGATTCTTAATGCAGCTGAGCCTCAGATGAGAATGCAGCCCTCCCTGCCACTGTGACTGCAGCCATGCAGAGGACCCAGGTAAACTATGGATTTCTGACATTAAAAGCATAATAAATGTGTTGTTTTAAGCTGCTAAGTTTGTGACATAGTTATGTAGCAAGAGGTAACTAATATACAAGATGATAATAATAAAGCACTTTCAAAGGCATATATTCCTGAGTTAGTTTTCCAAAGTGGGCATTTTATAAACTAAGGCAATTATTTATTCACTGACCACTAGTACAAGAGTTCACTCAGGGAATTTGGATGGAAGGTGCAGTAAACCCAAATTTGGGAATGAATTCCATCCACAGTGCAGCTAGCTGTATAACTATGAGAAAGTCACATAACCACATATATATTTACTAGAGGCCCAGTGCATGAAATTCTTGTGTGAGTAGGCTGGGCTGGCAGTCGGCCAATCAGGTTCCCTGCCTCCCCACCTCCCCGCCTCTTCCTTCTCTCACTCTCTCAGTGCCCCACTGCCACCACTGGTCACTTGCCATATTCCACACCACCCCCTTGTGGTCAGCACATGTCATAGTGAGCAATCAAACTCCTATTCTCCCAGTTGAATTCCTGTTCTCTCAGTTGAACTCCCGAGGTGACACTTTGGGTATTAGCCTTTTACATGTATAGACTAGAGACCCAGTGCACTGGTAGGGGAGGTCCTTCAGCTCAGCCTGCCCCCTCTCACAGTCTGGGAGCCTTCAGGGGATGTCCTACTGCGGGAGGCAACTGGCAAAACAGGGGAAGGCACCACCCCCATCACCCCACTGCTGCTGCCACTGCTGGCCACTGCAGCCACCAAGGTGTTTTTTTTTCTTTCTTTCTTTTCTTTCTTTTTTGAAAAATATATTTTATTGATTTTTTACAGAGAGGAAGAGAGAGAGATAGAGAGCTAGAAACATTGATGAGAGAGAAATATCGACCAGCCGCCCCCTGCATATCCCCTACTGGGGATGTGCCCGCAACCAATGTATATGCCTTTGACTGGTAGAAAAACCCTAGATCACCTTCTTGGATTCTTATTACCCAAGTTACCAAGAACACTGTGAATAGCATATTGGGAGCTTAGCCAATAAGCAGTCAGAAAAGGTGTTTCCTCCGCAGCTCACACACAAAGGTAGGACTGCTGGTGTGCCATGGCTCAGGCAGCCCCAGGCCCCCCTGCCTGTGTCAGCTCCAGCAGCCCCCCAACTCTGTCTCTGTCTCTGCTCTGGGCCTCACCTGCAAGCACAGCCTCCTCCTGATAAGTAGTGATTGTTATGGCATCCCGGGTAATTTAATTTGCATATTACCTCTCTCTCTCTCTCTCTCTCTCTCTCTCTCTCTCTCTCTCTATATATATATATATATATATATATATATATATATATGCTTTATATTTGAGGTGAGATAATATTCACCTTAGTATAGGATTTTTGAGAATTAAATGAGATGGTGGTGTAGTGTAAAGTGCTTGCTATAGTGGCCCTCAATAGAGTCCCACTTCTTTCATTTATTTCAAAGGTTGACTGGAATTTAATTCAACTGATACATACTCTATGAATAAATGGTGAGGAAGTATGTTTATTCATGAAACTGAGAGAAGCTAACCTCAGTAGAGAATCACATTGCCTTTTTTAAAAATTGTGATGAGATTAACCAAGTTAACTAGACATTGGCTAAATTAGTTTTATCTACTAAAGCCAGGCTTTGCTAATAAAAGTGGGAAATGGTTTTGCCATGTAAATCTGGGGGACCTACAGGTTTCTGAAAGGATGAAAGGAGGCCATGTTAGTGACTACAATGTGGATGTTATCTGGATAAAAAATTTTTTATTCATTAAACAAGTATTGAGCACCTAGTATGTATTTGGCATTATCTGATGTTAAATTTTTAAATAGAACTCCTCATTAGAGGTCAACAGATTTAAATTTTCAGGGATAGACTTTCATTAGCTGACAGTATCATGAGATGATATTTTTTAAGTCAGCATTGTTGAGGTATTTGTATAGAATGGCAAACTATTCAGCAATGAAAGGAACAAATCAGTGATACATGCAATAACCTGGATGAATCTCAAGATCATTATTCTGAATGAGAGTGCATTTCATATAATTTCACTCATATAAAATTCTACAAAGTTCAAACTCTCCAGCAATGGTTTTGTTTTGTTTTTTTTCTAAGGAGGTAATACGTTCTAGTGATTCTTTAAAAAAAAAAAAAAAAAAAAAAAAATATATATATATATATATATATATATATATATATATATATATATATATATATATTATACAGAGAGGAAGGGAGAGAGATAGAGAGTTAGAAACATCAATGAGAGAGAAACATTGATCAGCTGCCTCTTGCACACCCCCTACTGGGGATGTGCATGCAACCAAGGTATATGCCCTTTACTGGAATCGAACTTGGGACCCTACAGTCCACAGGCAGCGCTCTATCCACTGAGCCAAACCAGTTTTGGCCAGCAATGGTTTTCTGTAAATGGGGCCGGGGACAGGAAGGGAGTGAAGCAGGCTTAAAGAAATTTTGGGAAGTGTTGAAAATGTTTGGTATCTTGATCAAGTGTACTGATAGCTTCACAGATGTATAGCAATGCCAAAGGTACAATTTACAAATTGTACAATCACATCTGTACTTTATCAAATGTTAATAATAGCTCAATAACTTTGTAAAAGTGATTCTAGGCCATTTGATGGACATGTGGAATAAGTTTCATTGTTAGTTGATATATAACCTATATCTAATCTAATACCATTTTTTTGTAGTGGAATATTAGCAACATCTAGGGCAGGGAAGGAAAACCCAGTATCTCCTTTTGACTGTAAATTATGTAAACTGCTAAGGGATTTGCTATAAAGAAAGTATGCAAAGTCACTGAAAGAGATGAAGCATTGTCACTGGGAACAGATTTTTCTCACGAATATTTAAAATATTTCCCTTGATTTTGGGAAATAAAAGGTGCTACCATCAGAGTTTGGCTAGTGATCAAATGCAAAAACATTCTCATTTTGATTTCATAGAATCTGTAGTAATTATAAACAAACTCTAAGTCTTTTTTTATACTACCATGATTCATCTTGTATATTGGTGAAAACAAAACCAAATACCTTTTTATGTCCCACTCAGGAAAGTCTTTCTCTGAACATTTTTTGAGTTTCCAGTTGGGATTAAACAGATATTCGAACATCTGAGTGGACTGATAAACATAACATAGCAAAGGTAAAGAGTGGGCATTAAAAATGTAAATGCTGTACTTTTAACTGAAATGTTTTGGAATGTATTTATATTTGTACTTTTGCATTATTTGATTTTCTTTAGATTGAAGATGTATACTATTTTATAGGAATATTTTTTCCAATAGAAAAAATAATCCTCTCTTGTGACTACTTGACTTTGGAAAAGAAACTATGTAAATAACTTAGAAATACTTATTGTTCATTATCTATGAGATTCATTCTAAATGACTTATTTTTCCTCCTCTATTTTTCTTTCATGATTTCCATTTCTTTATCATTCCCTTTATGTTATGAGAGAATATCTCAAATATTATTCTAATTAAGTTCATTGAATTTTTGCAACATACCACCTGTTCTTTATTGTTTCCAATGAGCTTATTTAAAAAATATATATTGTTATTGATTTCAGAGAGGAAGAGGGAGGGAGAGAGAGATAGAAACATCAATAATGAGAATCATTGATTGGCTGTCTCTTGCATGCCCCCTACTGGGGATCAAGCCCTCAAACCAGGCATGTGACCTTGACCTGAATCAAGCCTGGGACCCTTCAATCCATGCAGGCTGATGCTCTATCCACTGAGCCAAACAGGCTAGAGCTCCAATGACTTTTGAGTGAACAGTTTGATTTCTCATTTATAAGAATCCTATATTGTCTTCAGAGTGATTCCTTCTCATAACTACTGGTTCTTGTCTTATGTATGTATATGAGGTATAATTAGGTCACACCTTTAAGACTTTTAAAGTTTTCTTCCTTTTCTGTATTGTTTTAAGCCAGCTTATTTTGGTTACATAAAAAGGAATAAAATTTTTGCGCCATGTATATGCACATCTTCAAATACTAGATAATGTCCAATCATTTCCAAAGCAATTGTACCATTTCACAGTCACCCAGCAACGTATGTCTTCAATTGTGAGACTTTGTAGCATTGTTGGTGCCCCCACTCCCATATATTGCGGCATTCACCATTTTCATGCATGACCAAATCCAGGGCTTTCAACTACAAACACCTGCAACTTTTTGCCTGAAGGCTTTCTTTTACTGCCATAGTCCACTTAGCTCACAGGCAAAACGGTCAGGAAATGCCCAGGAGTTAATGTTCTCCCCAACTAACCCTAGAAACTGCCCCAAAGGAATCACTAACCAGATTGATGTATAGCAACTTCAGGTCCCTCTTCCCACTAGTGGGATAACTCTGAGATGTATTTACCACCACCTGGTGATTTTCAAGGGACAAAGCCCTGTTTGATAACTTGTTCAATAATAATACAGTTTTGTTTTTTTGCTTTCTTTTCTTTCCTATCTCACTTGTCCACTTTTGAATTAATGATTCCTAGGAATATCTTCCAAATAAAGTATTTGTGCTTGAATCATTTTCTGACACTTCAACATTTATGGAATAAGCCTCCCTCCTGTCTTTCCACATAGCCCTGTGGCCTTACTCTAAGTATTATACTTAATTGTCTTCCATGAGGAATGTAAGCTCAATGAGAGAAGGGACTTGATTTGTTTCCTTCACAGCTCTATCACTGCTCTCTAGCAAAGTTTCTGTTATGTAGAAGGTAATCAGTACTTCTAGAGGAGTGACTAATCTTCAACAATGTCAGGAAGTTAAAAGACCCATGATGAAAAATAAAACAGGGAAAAATGACAGTGACTATAAGGAGGCATATCTTAGAGAATTGGATATTTTAAAGAATAGCTCTGAGGAGGAACATTTGACCCTAGTAAAGTGTTGGAGTAAACTATACAGACATATAGGGGAAGAGCATTCCAGAAAGTGGAAAGAGTGTGTGCAAAGGCTCAGAAATGGAAGCACAATTGACCCATTCAGGTTTAAGAGTTTGGCTAGAGCAGCACCAGAGAGAGAATAACAGGAAATGAGACCGGAGAAGTAGCCAGTGATAAATAAATGAATTAATAAATTCATAAATAAATGCATAGAATAAATATATAAGTGGATATATGTATGAGAAGCAGCAAGGTACAGAGAAAAGACTTAGACTTTTTTTTTTTATGAATAAATTTCCTAATTTGTAATATAGATGAATTGAGTATTAAAAGAGAGTTAATAAATACTCTACTCAAAAAGGCTCTCAATGAGAACTTAATAGTAGTAGTAGCAATAGTAATTCTAGTGTAGATGTAGTAGTAATTATTCTAGTGCAGAGTAGTATTAAAATATTCTGGAAATTGTTGTACAGATAATTTTTTTCAAGCTAAAGAAGTGCCAAAGGTAGATACTGACAGTACCTAATATCTGAGCTCAGTTATCCTTTATAATATAGAGGTAATATGCAAATTGACCCTCACGCCCTCACAATATAGCTGCCTATGACCAAGCCAGCAAGGGGGTTAGTGAAAGATAACCAAACAACTGAATAAGCAGGCTACATCGGGTGACCAGGCCATCAAAGGGGGACAGATAGGGGCAACCAGGCCAGCAGGGGGGGGGGGCAGTAAGATGCGATGTGACCAGGCCAGCAGGGAGTCAGTTAGGGGTGACCAGGCTGTTGGGGGGAGGGGGGATTCAGTTGAGGACGACCAGGCCAACAGAGGTGGCAGTTGGAAGCAACTAGGTCAGGGGTGGGGTGGGGGAGGCAGTTAGATGTGACCAGGCTGGCAGTGGGGGCAGTTAGGGCCAATTAGGCCGGCAAGCAGAAGCAGTGAGGGGCAATCAGACTGGCAGGCAGGTGAGCAATTAGGAGCCAGCAGTCCAGGATTGTGAGAGGGATGTCCCACTGCCAGTTCAGGCCCATCCCCCAAGTGGTCCCAGGTTGGAGAGGGTGCAGGCTGGGCTGAGGGGACCCCCCCTGCACAAATTTTGTGCACCGGGTCTCTAGTAAAATAAAAATATTATTAAAATCAATAATCACTTTGAATGTAAATGGCTTAAATGCTCCATCAAAAGACATATAGTAGCTGAATGGATAAGAAACAAGACCCATATATCTGCAGTCTATAAGTGACCCACTCAGCATTTAAGATACACACAGACTAAAGGTAAAGGAATAGAAAAAGATATTTCATGCATATGGAAAGAGAAAAAAAGCAATACTTACTTCTGACAAACTAGACTTTAAAAAAAAGGCTATAGTAAGAAACAAAGAAGGGTACTACATAATTAAAAATAATGAAATAAGATTATTATGATGATTAGTTTTACCCATTGTTATTAATTAAAATCATTTTTGTTTTCCAAGTTTTATACTGAGTGAATCACTTTGACTCCATGAACAAACGTGGGATGTGTCAAACATATTTCTTTTAGTATTAGTTGGAATTTATTACATACAACATAATAACCTAGTTAATATATAGGGTTTACAATAGACACTCAAGAAATCCATAAGTAAAGTACATAATAGTAGGCCCTTTGAAATAAAATATACCAGGAAATATAAAAAAAAACAACTGTTTGATAACATTGGGACCAAATATTTCATGTAGTTTGACCAGCAAATTAAGAATCTCTCTCTTTTCTACTCATCTTTTCTCCTGTCTAGCTCCCATTATAACAGCTCCACTCAAGGATTTTATACATCATTCACTCAAAACATTACTTTTGCATTGCACACATTATAAAAGTTGTTAAGATGATCATCTAGTTCTGAATGCTTACCTGTAGTTGCATGTTCTTTCCTGATTAACAAATACATTGACAAAAATTATAGAATCAAAACCACTTGGCTTATGTAGAAGAAAACCCAGCTGATGAATTACATATAACTTAATATTTCAGGAGCACATATATCATAAAACCTGTGGCATTTGGAAGACATCATTACTCTAGCAGTTTAAAAACAAACAAACAAAAAAAACCATTTATCCATCATTCATTACCTATGGCTTGCAGAATGCAAATTAACATATCAGTGAATAAACTAGTTATACTGGTGATGGAAGAGCCATCACCATTGAACATTGACTATTGAGATAACCCAGATAATAGCAACAGCAGGAGTCATTACCACCTCAATGTTTAAAGAACAAAGAGAGAGGATATTACCAGAATCCAGGGACCAGGTTCACACAGAAGCTAGAACCTTGGTGGGCTTTCCTGATAAGGGCTGGGGTCGTGGAGGAGATATAGCCACTGCCAGAGATGTCACCTGAAACAGGAGGAATGAGCAGGGGCAGACCTGTCATTCTTCTACAAGTACCCCACATTGGCTGAACCCAGAAGGGAGAATGCTCACATGGAAGCCTTGGAAACTGAGTACACAGGGCTCACCCCAATCTTGATGCAGGAGAGAGAAGAGAAAAAGAGCAGAAAAAGAGCAAGGAATGGATTTGAAAACAAGCATGGGACCTGCACACCAAGACATAAACAACCAGAGTTCAAGGACCTTAGAGAATGGGAATTTCTTTTGAGAATTCTTCTGTGAATTACTTTTAGCCCCAGATTCTAAGTCATTGTGCCTTATCAGTCTGATTTTCAAGAGAGATAATCTGTTTAAAGTCTTCACCCTGATCCAAACAGCCCATGTGGCAGACTGGCATTTAACCCCCATAGATTCCCTTTTTTAAAAAGAGGTGGCCCAAGGGCATATACCCCACACTTTGCCTGACTCTGCTACATTTCAGCTAACTAATACTTTTTTAGGGTTTTTAAATTTATATTCTTATATGAGATTGGTCTATTCTGGTTTATATTTGTCAGATTTGGATATCTGTACTATGCTAGAAATATTACATTAATTGGCTAGTTTTGTGTACTTTTGTATTAAAGGACATAATGTAGGACATACCCTTTCTTATAATTGTTTAATGAAACTGGGTAGTAAAATAACTAACCAGAACCTCATTTTAGAAACATCTTTAATAACTCCTCAATTTGACTCTTATTATTGGTCCTTCATTTGTGAACATTCTTCCCTTCCCCAAATTTATTTATAATAAAAATATTTTCAAATGTTACCTATTGCTGCATGCATTTTTTTTTTTTTACATTTAAAAGTATTTTGTTATATCTGTTTTCATTTCTTCATTTTATTTTATTTAAGGGTAATTAGAGCTAAGATGAAATCAATTCTATATTTTTTCTACTTTCTAGCCTATTAAATGTTATGCACTGATTTTTATTTTTGCCTAGTTATTTGACTTTTTGTTTATTTTGCAGTTCAAAAATGTTTTTCTGGACATATTTATGTATCACTTAGTCTCTCTTCACTAAACTTAGTAAATTTTCTCAACGTGCTTGCTTTTCCCCCACCCCCAAACCTAGATATTTTAAATGCTTTTTGTGATTACTTAAGTTTTCATTTCTACCAGTTTTTCTATTTAGAATACACTTACATGATTGGTTGGATCCTTCATTTTTCAATTCTTTTTAGTCTTGCCCTCCACATTGAGGAAAATTACAGGTTTGCCCTTTAATATTTTAGTGACCAATTGTCAACAGACAGGTTCCTGAGACATGCTACTTTCAGTGCTAAAACTGGGGAAGCTCTGGGCAAACTGAAGCATGTTGGTCATGCTAACTGTATATCACTGGCTCGGACTTTTACAGCATCTTGTTAGTACTTACTCTTTCTAACCATCCAATATGGGTTTTAAATATTCTAGATTTTTAAAAAAATAGTTTTCTCCTATTTTCCTTAACTGGGTGCTCTCCCTTTCTATCATATCCTATAACATTGACTGCAGTCTGGCGAATTTTTTGTGTCTTCTCCTCACTTTTTAACAATCTTTTTTTCCCCATTTAGTAAAGATGCCACCAGTTTTAAGTGTTATTTTACAGTTCCTATAATAAATAATCTTAAGGAGTGGTATCTTTTGAAAATACATCGTTGTTCCTTTTGTATAAGTATGAGTAGGCAAACCTGTTTTTAAGACCAGAAAATGATCAAAATATCCAAATTTCTCTAATATCAACACACATCATATAGTCATTTTTTTAGTCCGTTTATTTCTTTTATTCATGCTTGATATGTGCAGTTACTGTTTGCTTCCACCACAGACAAGAAATGTGGATTTCCCTTGGCTTTATCCACTGCCTTTTTTGGGTGCTATTGAATCTCAGATCCAAGGGTAGACAACAGGTATGTAATACACCTGGTCTAGGCCAGTGGTCAGCAAACTGCGGCTTGTGAGCCGCTATTTGCTGCTCTGTTGACTAATGAGTTTGTCCATCACTGGGATAGGGGCTTAATCACAAGGAACAACCACAGCCTGTAATTATTGTAACTATTGGAATTGAGAGTCTAGGTCAGTGGTCAGCAAACCTGTGGCTCATGAGCCGCAGTTTGCCGACCATTGGTCTAGGCCAAGCTATTCTGCTTCCTCTCCCCATGGTCTAGGCTCTGCTATACTGCTCTGCCTCTTCCATGACCACAAAAGAACTTGTAACTCCAGCCTGTAGTCAGTCCTTCCAATGTCTCTTAAAACTTATTAGTATGAATTAGCTTCTGCCTTCCTTTTCCCCTTCTATCCCACTCCTTTATGCCAACTTCTGCTTTATTGTTTTCTGGGAAACAGACATAAATGCAGAACGACAAGGGCTGTAGTAAATGTAGTCTAGCCTCCTCAAGCATCAGCAACCAGGTAACAACAAGAACAGCAACATTCACTAGCACTTGCTATGTGTTAGTCATTGTGGTAAAAGCCATAGCTAGGCTATGATCTTATCCACTAAGCGGTCCAACTTTCTTGTTAGTAAAGTTTGTGTTCCTCTAAACTAGGGACAGATAGTAAAGCAGGGTCAAATTTACTTCTACTTTTTATCCAGTCAATAGATGAGTTATGTTTTCATCTAACCAACTCCATTAACATTCTAGTTAGTGACAAGTCCTTCTATATTCTAGCACCAGGTGGCTCTTAAATTTTCAATATCAATATTTTTGAGAGTTGTAATATTTTCAATTGTCTTTTTAAATATTTTGTTGAGAAGTTTAAAAGTTATTCTTTTTCTTTATAATTGTATAACTTTGTTTTGTTTGTAAATTGGAATCCTAGGAGCCTTTAATAGGTAGAAGTACTGTGATGTTTTCTATTGCAAGTGGTAATAAACATAATTCATAAATAATAAAAGCAACTTATAGGGTCATGTTATTAAAAAGATCAACTTTAGGATGGATGACCAGGTGAAGTTTGAGTCTGGTTCCATTTTTTCATGATACTCTTGGCTTTTCTCTAACCTAACCTTATTCTTTGTTCTCAGACTTGCTTCTTTAATATTGGCAGATTTGTGTATTACATTCTGAATATTAAGTCATGCAGAGAAGGTTGTTCTGTCAAACTTTTTTGGGAAAAAAATGTCCTAAGCTATGTTCTATTTCTACAACTCCTGAATTACCCTTTGTTTCCGGGATGGATCACGAGGTTTGCCTTGGGAATGTAACTGCAGTCAGTCCTTCCCAAATCTTTTGGCTGCTGCCCATTCAAGGAAGCGGGAGGAGACTGGTCCCCAGGAAGACAAGGTCATGGCTATAACTTCATTCAAATTCTCTAAAAATAGGAAACACACCACAACGCCAAGGCCATATTTCCTCTTTCTGAAACAAGTATCTAATAGGTGGTTCTTGAAAACTTTTAGTGAAATATTGCTGGGCTGAGAATCTCTTGTTCTTTAATTTAGAAAACACTTCCCTCTTTTGACTGGGCATTCAATTCTTTTTTTTTTTTTTTTTTTTTAATCTGGGAAGTCCTAAAGAAATAAGTCATATTGTTCTCATTTTCTATATTTTTTCATTTTTACGTTTATGATATTTATTATGTATTTCTTTGTATTGTTTGTAGATGAACAATGTTTCAACACTAAAGCTTTACTGGTACACGACTATTCAGTGTGTTATCTTTGTCCTTCCTATTAAATTAAAAGTGCATAGTACATAGGAAGAGAGTCTGGTCAATTCTTGTCCTCATTCTTCATCCCCTTTTGTGTTCTGCACAAGCCTATGCTAAATAAAATCCCACTAAATAAAAGAAATAAAAAATATTCCACTGGGATGGAAAAATTTGCTCCAACACAATCACTACCTACCTAAGAGTTTCCTATCTACTCTCTCATCTCCATCCAAATTACATACTCAGCCTTATCTCTTCCCTCTAATTACACCCCCTCTTGACCTGTAAATGATGGGAATACCTCACTGACCTTTGCTGAACTGGTTTTAAGTTTCTCTCCTGTTTGAAAATCTAATGCCTTGAATTTTTTTTTCCTCTGTAAGCTCTCAGAGGGCTGTGTCAAAATCTATATCCTTTGAGTTATAATATACCTAGCATGATATTAAGCTCAATTTGGTTCATAAAAATTGGTTTATGATTATATGGTTATTTATTATTTATATGGTGTGATTATATAGTGTGGCTCTGAACAAAGTCATATAAAGTGGAAGTACATAATATCAAGGAATGCACCTTAAAAAACTGCATTAATTTAAACCTTATGTAAAAGAACAGAAATACAGAGGGTCCTAAAGTAAGGGAATATCAATGCACTTCAATATTTTGAAAGGAAAAACAAATTTATTCTCTTCCTATACATTATATAAACACACACATCTATATCATTACTGAATGAAACCAAACAAAAAATGTATCCTGACATGAATATTTTTCATGCCTGGAAAAAGTTAGCTGATTCTTAAATCTCATTCCTGAAACTAGTCTTCCATTTCAAATTGGAAAGATGTATGCATTTTTATTGAAGTTTTAAAATACCTCAGAATAATACATAACATTTTTTTGAGATTGATTTTATCTTTTTATTTTTACTCTGATAGCAATGAAACTCTTGATTTGCAGTAGACATCACTTTTCTGCCCTTGCCCAACAGACTGCTCATAAATTATTCTGGTGTATTTTAGAAAGATGACTATAATATTAAGGGTTTCACTGTCTCCTCTTCCATTTTCCTTCAGGGCAAAATGCAGTGAAACAAAATGAAATCAAATTACATAAAGGAGTTAAGCTACAACTTCATAAAAACTTCTTATATTTGTCATATTATTAAGATGAATGAGCAACTCCAATGGTTTAACCAGTGCAAAGATGTTAGCATTCCAAATTTAAGAGAGTTGACTTCTCTTAAATTCTGAAGTGCTAACAATTAAGTGTTAACTCGAACCAGAGGAAATTATTTACATAGAAGCTGGGTAGCTCTTAACTCTGGCACCATCTCTAAATGATGGATGAGAATTAATTGATGATTTTTCAAAACTTCAGATTCTATCAATGTGGGTTTTTTAAAAATAAATTTATGTCTATAAAAACTGCATGAGAGATAAACTGAAATGATTACCTAGTAGGACAGATGGTTCACATTCAGGTGAAATTGATGTTATCCAGTTGCAATGACAGAGTTAACATTCTAAACATGGAAAGTGGAAAGTCGATGCATCGAGGAATGAAGTGATTATGGAAATGATATTTCTTGCAGATCTGCTCTTCTGACAACTAAAAAAAAAAATGTTGAGCTCAATTTAATTCCTATACCCACAGAAGTGATTTTAATTAGACAATCTTCAGGGCATAGTTTGTGTACAATATGGCAGTTACTTTCTCTCTATTGTCAAACCACAAAGTGAATTGCCAAACATGGTTTTGCATATGTTAATTTGAAACAATGAAGTGTGCACATCTACCACTATTTGAAGCTTAAAGTCTATGATTTGGATCAATAGGATCCAGATAGATTTAATGGTTTAAGGAATATCTTCATGTGATAATTTATACTCAGCTGATTCCCTAAAGTGGTAGTGGGCTGCATATGTGGGAAATAGAATATGACATACCATTGTCTAAAGAGTGTCCCTTATCAATTGGCCAGGTTGCTTTCACAATTTAATGAGTTGCAATGGGAGAAAAATAAGCACAGTTTTGAGGGAGGAAAGGAAGTCTTTCACCAGTGTATTAATAATGAACAACATTTATCCAGCATTAACTTTCTGTAAAACTGTATTACACATGCAGTAGTCCTTACAGCCATGTGGCTAAGGAACAGTAGATGCCACATATTGCAGAGAACGTAACAGGTTCATAGATTGTCCAACGATACTGAACTACTACATAACAGAGGTGGGATTCAGACCCAGCCTATCCCCCTCCAGAGCCTTTTCCTTACATACTGATGTTCCAGGAATAGCTACTATATTTTCAAGAAGTGGAGTATACACTAATTTATACAAGAGCAGAAAGCCCAGCTAGGTATATTGGAAACTAAAATAGAGATCTGAACAGCCATTAGGAGCCAGAATCTCTTTCATTTATATCAAGTATCTCTCTTCAGTTCTATCTTATTTTTATGTCCTTCAGATGTTTGTTTTTTTTTTTTGCCCTCAAATTTCCACATGGTCCAGCATAAGCTAATAACAGTTTATGTGTTTAAAATTAAAATTTTCAAGAGCCATAAGCATAATTGATTCAGCTCATCACTCATGGATAGACAACAGCTTATTAAGTTGTCATGTTAAGATATCCAATCTCATTCCATGAATGAGGAAGGGCAAGAGACCCTTAAGTAGCCATAGTCCAGGCTACGAATAGAGACCCTGCCAGCATACAGATAGCCCCTTCTCCTGAGGCAAATAGACCTTTGTAAACGCCTGATGCTTTGGTTCTCTGAAGCTTGGGGGTTGCCCTCATCAACTGTATAAGCACCAAAGCCAAGGAAGGAGTTACCTAAGCCCCCAGTTCACTTCTCTGTGTGTGATGGGGACTCATTAAATATTATGGAACTACAGTCACTTTTATTTAGTTAGTCTTGGCAAGAGATAAGTCATGTTCCCATGATTTGGTTCTTTCAAATTGGGCGACTGAGCTGGGCCTAGAAGGTGAGTGGGGAGTGAAAAGAATAAACCTCTCAGTGAGAGAAGAAATTTCTTGCTGGGTTCACACCTGGGGATTCCAAAGGATTTAAGTATTTCAATGAGATTTCCTTCCCTTTACTCTATCCCTTGCTTCTGTTGGGGGGCAAGAGGAGGTGGGGGGCTCTCCTCATATTCATACTAAGACAAAACTTCCTCAGAGGGATCCTTCATGGGGACTCATACTTCTTCTTTTGTCTTTGTCCTTCATCAGAGAATATTTTTTCAATTACCAAGCTCACTCTGTTACAAAGGTGTGAGCTTAAAAGCTACTGTTCACTTTGCCAGCATCGTGATGAAATCATTCCTATGTAGTTTAGATTCCCCTAAGTACAATATTATTGTGTTATGGCTCTAAAAATTAACCTCTATGTCCTCATCCTGGTATATGGCCTTGCTGGCAGAAAAATACATGTGACCTTATAGATCCTTAACATTCTTTATACATAGTTGAGGAAATTATGTAGTAACTCCGTTGTCACCTTTGGTTAGCTTTCTTAAGTTGGTTTTAAATTTTGTTGGCTTAGCCTCCAAAGAGTCAAGAGTTGGGAAAACTTAACCTTGCCTAAAATTAACTTCTTAGTGCAATGGGTTTAAAGCCAGACCCCTGTTTCTTGCTGCAGTCCCTTTGGCCAGCTCATAGACTAACCGAAGCATCTTTTTTTTCAAGGAAAAGCCAATCTTGACATAGCAAGGCCAGAACTAGGATTCTAGGAAGTGAGTTTGGCTGCACACAATTCCTCTGATTCCAAAGCAAAGCAGTTAAGGAGACAGCTTGGTAGTTGTTTTATTTTCTTTAGAGTGGACTTATATTATCAATGGCAGAAAGCCATGAACCACGAAGATAAAATAATGCTAACCAGAGTGCTAAGTAAAGAAAACAAAGATGGCTCCACAATTAGTAGCATTATATATGTTAGTGCTAAGTAACAACAGATGTGTCTACAGAGAGGGGAAGCATTCCTTGCAATCCATCAGAAACCAAAGACCTCTGATACCACAAGCCATTATGGTTATCTTGGGCCTGGAGGAATGATGGTCAAGTTCGTTGGTTTGGCAAAGCGGGGTTGCAATTGAGGGTGTTCCAATCTACCTGTGTCATCCTTACCACGCTGCACACTTGTGCTGAGTTAACAGGGCGATGTGTGCTGTAAAATCTGGTTCTGTAAAGACATGCACTAGCCATGAGTCATTAGCAAGCATGCGGAGCTAATTGGCAAAGTACTCATAAAAGATTTTGAAGGTGGGTTAATTACAATTCATTACACCATAAACTGTCCCCAGGCTATTGTTAAAAAATGCAGGAGTTTCAGGGCCCATTATTTTATGATTCATTTTGCCATGTTGTGAAAAACAGACTCTAAATCAAACTACATTTATTATGGGTCAGACCACAAAATCTTTATTGGTTTTTCCAACATTCCACCCTTGTTATATGAATTCATATGGACTGCACATTTCTGTCAATTGGCAAGAAAGCATGAAATAAAATTTATGATATTTTCTTACCTTATCCTCAGTGCAGCCTTAAAAATCACAAGATCTAATTGCTTCCCCTATTTCTCCAAGTTCATGAGAAAAATAAGTATTTCAAAATCAACTCTAAAGTTCTGATGATTGGAAAAAGCTAAAGAATAATGAAGCCTACCTTCTGAAGGAATAAAGAATAACCTAGGATACATCCTCCTGTTGAAATTGATTAAAGCTGTTTTTCCCCGCCTAGAAAAATGACCAGAATGCACTTTTTCTTTGGGGGTTAATTTGAAGTCCATTGGCTTTCCAAGCATTAACCTTGTTCTTCTTGTCCCCGCCTTTGAAAGAATCTTAAAAACAAAAAAAGGCAACATTCATTTAAAAAAACAAGCACAAAACTGTGATACAATTGCATGCCCCCTGTTATTACCACAGTCAGACTTGGTTAGAATCATGTAAGATCTCATAAGTAGTCATTCTGTACTATTATATGTAATTGGTTGTTGATTAATGCTCTCAATTATGTCGATTGTCACTATGTGACCTGAACCACCTTGACAGCAACAGCCTGGGTATCCTTATTACCAGGGATGAGCGAAGAGCAAAATGCTAGGTTCACTTCCAGCCCTCAAGAGTTCAGCAGCTCATTTGAACCTTATCTGAACTATAAAAGTTTTGACTGCAGAAGCCCGTGTTTGAGGAAGGGAAGGAAATGTGCAGCGCAAGGAAGGCTTGAGAGTGGAATGGGGGAAGGGGATTGTTGGAAATTGTACAAGAATAGTTTCTTCTGGCAATCCAGTGCTTCCTGATTCTGGCTGGGCCAGAAATACCACAAAAGTCTTTCTCAAAATTTCCAAAATCTTTGGAAGGCCTTCCTCTAAGCAGTTTGCCACTTCTGCACACCTGGGTTTTGGCAAACGACAGAAGACAGAAGCATGTGCAGGGGGAAAGAGTTAAATAGAAAGATACCTGGATACTTGAGAATTGCCAGAAGAGGTTTATCTCTAATGGAATAAAACCTGAATGGTTTGGCCCCGGGTCAATTATTTTAACCACTCCCACCCCTTACAGAAAGATGGACTTGGAAGGCAACACTAGAAATCACTAGGCCAACCGCTCATTGTATAGAGGAAGTCAGGGTGTCCAGAGGAGCCATGTGACTGAATCTATGTAGATGAGGACCAGGGTGAAGACTAAAGAGCTGGTGAAGGAGCAAAGGGAGGAAAGTGTGAGACAAGCATATTTCCAAAAACTGGCGTTCTGTCTTTCCCCTGCCGCTAATTAGTGGTATGACCTTGGGCAAGTCATTTCATTTCTCTGGTTCTCTATGGACCATTTCAACCACAAAATACTAAGTTAAACATTTCTGTGGGATGGGTGTTCTAAAAGGGGATGATTTAGAAACAGTACCCAGCTGGATCAGAAGTATGTCAGATGGAGAGGAGAAAACATGGGGCCCAGGAAAGGCTGGTAAATCCGGAGAAATGCAAATGAATGAAAAGCAAAGAATCTGATGAGGTGTTTATTTTACATTTGGTGACAGTCAGATTATTATTATTATTATTATTATTTAAAAAGCTTGGAGAGGAAGTAAAATTGTCTGATGTGGTTTTTAAAAGTCAAACTCACCTAGAGTTGTGTGAAATAAACAAACCAATTTAAGAGAGGGGGATGCAAGGGAGAAGTGCCCCAAAGAGGGAGACATTAGGACAAACTATTAATAGTTTCCTAAACTATGCTTGGTGAGACTTAAGGCAAAAAGTATGGAGCACCCTCCTCAATAAGACTGACCCCCCAGTTTACCTCTTGAGAGTAAGTTTTTGTTTAAAGAAAGTTTTCTGAGACCAAAAAGAATCTTGCTAATTGCTGAACTTGCAAGAAATCAAGAAAACTAGTGTCACTTTTATGGGTTCCTGTATGGTGTCTCTTTTAAAGATAAATTTCCAGAACTTTGAGAGGACAAAGTTCTGAAGCGGCTATCCTGTATAAAATAGATATGGAATTTGCAGCATGGTCATTCTGATTGGGAAGTAATGTTGGCACTAGACATCCAAGGGGAGAGGGCTAGCCCCCTTAGAGTGGAGTGATTGACATTCTAGTTTGGGTCATGGCCTCTTGACCATATGTAGTGTGTGCAGGGGAGAGAAGCAGCATCAGCTATCCTGCCCCTGCCCTGCAGTAATATTGGCCTCCAGGAGAGTCTGATTACAATAGAGGAATTGGGAAAAGGCAACAGTAATCATAACTCAAGAGTATAAACATCAAGAAGGAAAAATATCCAGGAAAACAGGAACAGCTAATAAGCGTAATGGCATAGATACTGATCAAGGCAAAATTGGCAGTCTTGTAGAGAACAATGTTGGCATGAGTCTGGTGGACAAGCCTTCCCATGTTGATGTAGTAGCAGCGAGCTGGAAGCAAGAGAGAAGGGGCCCCTGCCTATAGCACAACTAATAGGAAGATGCTTCTCCTTGCGAGGCACAGAAATCATTTTTTAAAGTTATTAAGATTCTTTTCTGCCCAAATGCCCTTTCCACTTCCAGCTGCATGATTACTTTCTCACTGAACTCTTACTCTGAGGCATGAAGTCTTTAGCCAGTACCTCACCTTGCTCCCTGCTGGGATTGCCTCAGTTGAATAGAGCAGAGAGAGCTGTGGATTTCAGAGCCAAGTGCAGAAAGCAGCTGGCTCCCAACTTGTTGACCATGGGAGCCAAGCAGAGCAGAGCTGACAATTGCCTGGGCCTGTGGGAGCAAGGGCCAGGCACCTGTCAAATGCTGCAGTGCATGCTTTCCTGTGCTGGGCTCCCTGGGGCACCTGCTGTGAGATGGCCGTTCTTACCACCACCTTCTTCCTCCACAGAAAGCCAGCTGCCTGCCAGCATTCCCCTAACATTCTTCTCCAGAAAATATTTTAATGTTTTGGTTCTTAAATAAGTTGTTCTCTCCCTCTCTTCCTCCTCCCTCTCTCTTAATCTCCACAGGGGGAAAATGCCCCAAAGGGAAAAGGATAATACCTTTATTTTTATTTTTAAATATATTTTATTGATTTTCTTTTTTTAAAATATATTTTATTGATTTTTTACAGAGTGGAAGGGAGAGAGATAGAGAGCTAGAAACATCAATGAGAGAGAAACATCGACCCCCTACTGGGGATGTGCCTGCAACCAACTTACATGCCCTTGATTAGAATCGAACCCGGGACCATTCAGTCCGCAGACTGACGCTCTACCACTGAGCCAAACCTGTTTTGGCTATTTTATTGATTTTCTACAGAGAGGAAGAAAGAGGGAGAGAGATCTAGAAACGTCAATGAGAGAGAAACATCGACCAGTTGCCTCCTGCACACCCCCCACTGGGGATGTGCCCTCAACCAATGTACATGCCCTTGACTGGAATTGAACCTGGGACCCCTCAGTCAGCAGACTGACGCTCTATCCACTGAGCCAAACCGGTTTCGGCTTTATTTTGTTCTTAAATGTAGCTATTAAAGATAGCATGCCTATTCTTTGGGAAAGGACAGTAGGCACATGGCATTGCCTGTGTCTGTGAGGGAGTCTAGAGAAGGGATTTGAGTGTGTATATTTACCTATTATCTCGGTCTTGAGAAGTTTGAAATCTGCATCTACCATAGAAAGACTGGCTTTCTTCTCTCCCTGAGTTAGCATGCTAGTAAAAGCTGGACCACAAAGCACTGGATGTGAATTGAAATGGGCATTTCACACATCCAGGATGAAAAGGCTTATCAGTAGGTCTGGCCTGCTCTGCCTCAGGAAACACTGCCCACTGGATTGACCCTTTGGCTTGGGACGGAGGTACTGGCTTGGGAATCGAGAACTAAGTTCAAGATCAGCTCTGTGGCTAACCCACATGGACCTCCAGCAAGCGCTTTCCTTTGCTGGGTTTCAGTGCCCTCATTTGCAAAATGAGAGGGGTAGACATCTCCAAAATGCTATGATTTTCATAAATTGGGCCACACTTACTTTGAGGAGCCAGTAGCCCTAACCTGAAGCCCATGAACCAAGTACACTTATTCCAAGTTAGTCTCTTTCTTCACACGGGGAACAAAAGAATATAGTGTTGCAAAGAGCCCAGGGCATCTGTCCTGTTTTTAGAGGAGAAAACACTGAGATGACAGCAGCCTGCATGCCGGGCACATTCCTTCACCATAACCACACGGGGCCTACATATATTTGTTGTTGTTTTTAATTGCAAACTTTTCTAACCATCTGCCCTTTAGAAATGATTGCCCCTCTCTGAGGATCAGATCACCGCCTAACCAGTTCCCAGAGTAAATTAACTGAAGAATGCTGAGCCTTGAATCTATGATTAGGATGCCTGGCTAAGTAAAGATGGTCGTGTACTTTCCCAGATGGGTCAGCTATGGCCCCAGATATCCACAACAGAGTGGCGAATGACTCAGGCTGGCTGGTGTGATAGCCTCTCAAATGCTGGGTTTACAGCTGGATTTAGGGCTGAATGCTGAAGGTAAATCTAAAGGAACAAAAAAGGGGCTGGGGAGGGAGTTGAGAGTCAAGGGAATTTCCATCAAAGCTTTTCAAAAGCAGGAATCCATTCTACCTTTGTCCATGGCTGTGGTTTGCTAGGATCAAGATCAAAGGAATCACCGTGGGCAGAGCCATGACAAATGCGAGGCTCAGTCTGCTGAAACCTAGCATTAGCCCCTCTCTTAGGCTGCCGTCTAGACTGGAAGTGGGTGCTTCTGCCATGCCCGGCTGAGTGTATGTAGAGTCAGTGTGCTCCTCCGTGACAGAGCAGAGGTGCAAAAGCTCTTCTCTGTCCCCTCAGGGAAGTCCACAGCCAGGGCCAGCCCAGAAAGGCCTCATGTGGCTATAGCTCCAATCAGAAGAGTAGCTTTCCTGAGAAAACAGGGGAGGGGGAGCAGGGTATGGAGTAAGCATGGAGCTGGGTGGTTGACAGAGATGCAGATGGTAGTAAAATCCAACTGCCTTGAGTTGTACATCTTTCCTCATCCTCCCTGATGGCATCGGAGGGCTGCTTCAAAACTCTGCTAAAATGTTGCTCATCTGCAGGCCCAAGACATTCCCAGACATTTGACCTGCTATTCACCAAGAACAACTATTGGTATTTTTTAAAGGTCCTCATGATTCCTCAGGGCTTCAGCTAATTTTCTAAGACAACCCAAGTGCCTGATGAAGGGATATTCTGGATTCAGAATAGACAATGCCATTTTCCATATTGTCTCCCATGTAGTACATCTGCATTACCCACTCTTTCAACCCTCATTTGTTTCTTGAGAACATCAGTGTAGAAAAAAACCAACAAAATAGATGTCAATGACACTTTTCAAGATTTTTTTTGCATGCATCATCTTTTAAAATATATATATATATATATATATATATATATATATATATATATATATATATTATTGATTTTTTTTCAGAGAGGAAGGGATAAGGATAGAGGGCTAGAAACATGGATGAGAGAGAAATATCGATCAGCTGCATCCTGCACACCCCCTTGTGGGGATGTGCCTGCTACAAAGATACATGCCCTTGACTGGAATCGAACCTGGGACCTTTCAGTCCGCAGGCCGACGCTTTATCCACTGAGCCAAACTGGTTTCGGCACATGCATCATCTTATGTAGCATTTATATCAACCTGGTGAGGTGGTCAGGGGTTATACTCCAGCACATTTTAAGAGTGGAGATAAGAGAACTAGAAAACTCAGGAATCAACATTTCAATTAAGATTCTGACTACTAGTTGAGTATCATTCGAGGCAAATTTTACTTTCTTTTTCTAGAACTTGGTCATCAAATGGGGCAGGGGACTAAGGTTGAGGGTGGCGTAATAGTGCACTAACCTTCAAAATGATTATGCCCCTCATGGTGCAGTCACCAGATGGAAAAATTTGCAGCTTTGAAAAATGACAGTTATGAATATAATGAAAAAAAAAAAGATCATGATACAATGCTACACAAGATTGTTCACATATTGGCTTTATAGCTTTGGGAAATGATATATGTGGAAAGAGGGGAATGGAAGCAATGTAAAATATAGCCAAGGTTACAGTAGAATAATTTTTCATGCATTTTCATATTTTCTATAATATGATTAGCTATATTATTTCTTACAGAGTTAAATGTAACCAAATCTGTGAATTAAAAAAGAGAGACCTCCCACCAACAATCCCAAGCCCTAGAAAGGGATTTGCCACTTACTAGTCTCAAGCAAATTATCAGAGCTTTCGTTTCCTTAACTATAAATGCACTATAAAGATCTTAACTTATAAGTATAAAGACCTTACTTTGTGCCAGACAATTATCCTGAATATTTTTTACTTGTGCTAACACATTGAATCCTCATTATACCCTGAGAAGTAGGTTTTATTAATATCTACACTTTACAGATCAGGAAACTGAGGCAATGAAAGGTGAAGTCAGGTCAGACTAGCCTCGAGTGGGGGATCTGAGAGCAAATCAGGCTAGAATAGTTCTGAAGCCTAACATGTGACCCCTGAGACCTATAACTTCAAGGGATGGTTACAAAATTGAGTCTTCTTTCTTGGGAAATCTCTGTTGCAGAGCTGGCATATTACAGGCACTGAATAGATCCAGTTCTTTCTTAGAGTCATTCATTTCTAAGGCTCAAATGTACATCCATTGTTATAAAGCTGATGATCTAACAACTGGGTGCTAAAAAAATCAGTGTAAATTCGTCATTTGGTTGTTAACTTCACTGGGGTTAGTCAACTGGGATTAGCGATTCACAAAGAGGTACTTTTTGGAACCACAAGGCTAAATTTAGAAATGCATGCTTTTGTCTAAAGCAAAGTCATCATGAACATGTTTTAATATTATCTAATATTTCTACTTTCTTTTCTGTGATCATTTGAAACTCAAAGACAGGAGAGAGGCTCATTCCATAAATGTCAAAAATATTTTTCAACATTTTTCTTCTCCCGTAATCTCTCCTGCTAGAGCTAGGTATGATAGGGGATGGGGAGGTAGCATTATACCTAAAAAATGGAACCTATGTAGTTCATATTCCTTTTCTTGCAAAAGGTTGTTCTGCAGGAGCTATTTTGTATGCTGATGTCCATAGAATCTAGAGAGATCTTTTACATGGGTTTTATAGGCCCACTCAGTGACTTATGTACTTAATGCTTAGAAGTTGCATGTTGCCAAGCTAACTTTTTAATATCTATCTATCTATCTATCTATCTATCTATAGATATCTATATATCGATCTATCTATCTCTATATATAAATATATATAATATATATAATATATATTATATATTTATAGGCAAATATATAATATAGATATATAGATATATAATATATATTATATATAATATATATTATATATAATATATATTATATATATCTATATATCTATATATAGATAGATAGATAGATAGATAGATAGATTATTGATTTTTTACAGAAAGGAAAAGAATAGAGAGTTAGAAACATCAATGAGAGAGAAACATCAATCAGCTGCCTCTTGCACAACCCTTACTGGGGATGTGCCCACATCCAAGGTACATGCCCTTGATTGGAATTAAACCTGGGACCCTTCAGTCTGCAGGCTGACGCTCTATTCACTGATGTTAAGAGTTGTTTAGGGCCCAAACCAACTCTTAACATCAAGAAGCCCTAGCTCAGTGGTTGGCAAACTCACTAGTCAACAGAACGGCAAACTGCGGCTTGTGAGCCACATGTGGCTAGCGAGCTGCAGTTTGCCAACCACTGCCCTAGCTGGTTTGGCTCAGTGGATAGAGCATGGGCCTGCAGACTGAAAGGTTCCAGGTTCAATTCCAGTCAAGGGCACATGCCTGGGTTGTGGGCTCGATCCCCAGTGGGGGATATGCAGAAGGCAGCCAGTAAATGATTCTTTCTCATCATTGATGTTTCTATCTCTTTCTCCCTTTCCCTTCCTCTCTGACATCAATAAAAATATATTTTAAAAGAAGGATTAAGTTTAAGTGAAATCTCCAAGCCCAACTAGGAATGAGTTTTAGCTACTTTCATATCCTTGTACAGATGCTCATATAGCAAAATGAGCAGGCACCATCTTCCACTAATTTAGGCATCTTGATATTTAAGTTTTGTATGAGGATCAAATGACCTTATGAATTTGGACAAGTTGTTAGACCTCTGTGAATCTCTTATCCCTCTGGAAGTTGAGTGAACTCTATTCATTAAATGGCAAGCTTCCTCCCTCAGTAAAGCCTAAGATTAGGTTGAATTATTATCATATGTATAAAAGTATTATTTTATGTGTGCTTTTACTTGATGCCCACTTAAAAATATTCTTATGTTGTATATTTCTCTTAAAAGGAAGCCAGAAACAAACTCAACAGCAAAGTGAGAGGTGGGCTGGTTGTTCATAGGGTGCCTCCCACAGGACAAGGCAATAATTCCTGCTTCTGGTGCTATCCTCCACTCTCTTCGGACAGTTTTTAAACTAGACAACAAGTTTAGGTGATCAACTACATAACAAACAAAGGTTGGAATGCCTCAAGGACGGGCTCCCAGCCTCTTGGTGGGAAAGAGGAAGCCTCATGAAGAGTCAGGAGTGGAAACCCTACCTGGTACAAGTTTTGTTAACTAGACATTGCCCTATTAGTTTCCCTTAATTGTTGCTCAGGTCTTTTTCCTTCTAACTCCAGCTCCCCTTCCTTCAGGTTGACCCCAGGCCCCTCCCCCTGCCCCCCCCCCCCCCCCCCCCCCCCCCCCTCATGCATTTTACGACTCATCCTGTTCATTTTCTATCTAAATGATTAAAGCAGGGGTTGGCATCCTACCAGGGCCAGCCTGCTAAGTGTTCATTTATTCCCCATAATTTAAGGCTTCCTCTGCCAAGAGTAAAAATCCTCCTCCCTCAGACCACTCTGGCTGCAGAGCCTCAATGCCAGCCTGGGGCAGGGAAGAAAGCGGAAGGACAGAGAGGAATGTAATTGCTCATAGATTAAAAAAAATATTTTCCTGTTAAAGATTCTGGAAAAGAAAGGTGCACTAACCTTCAGACCACTTTTTAGGGAAGGTAATTCTGGAAAAGGAGAGTGTGTGGTTTTGAAATATCTCTGCTTTAAGAAATAGAGAAGAGGTTAAAAAACTAATCAAAAACAGGATTAGCTTGAACAGGCCAAATAGTGTATCAGGAAAGAGGATAAGAGAACTATTCCTCTCTCATTCTACATTCTTTCTCTCCTTTCTTTTTATTGTCAGTCTTTATTGACTAAATGAATATGTGGATATAGAACAAATGATGGAGTCCATTCTTTAATGGAATGGATAAATAAATGAACGAATTATAGATTAGTGTTTCTAAAACCTGACTCTTCTTTAGAATCAACTGCAAGCTTATTTCATAATACAAATCCCTGAGATGTCCTTTGGAAATTCTGATTCATTAGGTCACAAAAGGAGCCTGGGATCTATATTTTTCAACTGTTTCCCAAGTGATTCCAATTGTCAGTCAGGTTTGGGAACCCATGCCGTCCAGCACAACTATAATCTAGATTTGATTTTCTATTATTTTCATTCTGAATGAGATCCCTGCACTGATTGGCCCCATACTCAATTTAGTTTCATAATAACTAATCAGTTGTTATTTCCTCCTTAATTTTACCAGCTTATTACCCTGCCTGCCATTTTTGTATGTTGCATTACATAAAACTTGGCATTATTTTACAAGAATTTGTCTTAGACGCTTTTATATTAAAATAACCAGAAGGTTTCCCATTCTGTTTTATCTCAACTTTGTTTTGGAATTGTCCATTCACAAACAAATCAAGAATCCTTGCTTGGCTTATTTGTTTATTTTGATAAAATGAGAATTCTTCCAAAATCCATGGGTCTTATTTATGTATTTGTTTATTTATTTATTTTAAAATATGTTTTTATTTATTTTAGAGAAAGGGGAAGGGAAAGATAGAAACATTGATGATAGAGAAATATTGGTCAGCTGCCTCCTACACATCCCCTATTGGGGATTGAGCCCCATAACCCAAGAAGGTGCCCTGACCAGTAATCAAACTGGTGACCTCTTGGTGCATGGAATGACACTCAATCAACTGAGACACACTACGTGGGAAGAAATCCATGGGTTTTAGAAAACCTAACCTCATCTCTCACTCTCATTTCTTAATAATTTATATTTACTCAATAAATCTGAATTGAGTATCTCTAGCTTGCTAGGAATATGGGGATACAAAGATGAAAGGTAACTTCCCTTTCTTTTTTTTAAAAAATATATTTTATTGATTTTTCACAGAGAGGAAGGGAGAGAGATAGAGAGCTAGAAACGTCGATGAGAGAGAAACATCGACCAGCTGCCTCGTGCACACCCCCTACTGGGGATGTGCCCGCAACCCAGGTACATGCCCTTGACCAGAATCGAACCTGGGACCCCTCAGTCTGCAGACCAACGCTCCACCACTGAGCCAAACTGGTTTCAGCTCTTCCCTTTCTTTATAAGTGTACAGACTAGTGGGTAAATTGTATAAGAATGTAGTTATTTTACAATCTTGATATGGTGAAAATAAGCATAGGTAAGGAAAGTTGGGGTGTATCTTGGGTCAGTGGGATGATAAGTCTTGATGAAGAAAGTGAAAACCAAGATTTAGGGGATGCAGGAAGCCTAAACCTCTGTATCTATAGCCATAGAAATGATGTCCTTTAAACCTTGGAGAGCTAAAAGCAGAGTTGTGTGTGTGTGTTGGAGACGTTGGTGGTGGGGGATGATTTTGGAGATGCAGACAAAGATCATATCATGACATATCTTGAATGTCTTCCTAAAATTTTGGATTTTACACTGAAGCAATGAGAATTCCATGATGGACTTGAGCATTAGATGGATATAGACAGATATGTGAAGAGATGTTCTCTCGACATTGTTGGGGAAATGGAGATTTGCCTGACCTGAACTTTGCCAGACCAGAGGCTTCAATACCATGGAGGAAATGATAAGGACCTGAAGAAGTCACCCTGGGGGATTTAAAGAGAGGAGGCAGAGGGAAAAAATGAAGTGGTAAAAATAATTGATATACCCCAGTGGCACATAGGTGTTGTATGAGGCAGGATAGCAGTAACAAAGAAAGGGGACATCAGAATGATTCTCATGTTTTTAAAACTGACCTCCTAGCTGGGACCGGTTTGGCTCAGTGGATAGAGCTTCGGCCTGCGGACTGAAGGGTCCCGGGTTCGATTCTGGGCAAGGGCATGTACCTTGGTTGCAGGCACATCCCCAGTAGGGGGTGTGCAGGAAGCAGCTGATCGATGATTCTCTCTCATCAATGTTTCTAACTCTCTATCCCTCTCTCTTCCACTCTGTGAAAAATCAATAAAATATATTAAAAAAAATAAAAATAAAATAAAACTGACCTCCTAGAAAATGTAATTGATTCATGGAAGCAATTGTTTGGCTGATTTTTATTCATTTTTCCTGTGGTGTCCAGGAAAATGCTGACATGTCAATGTGAGGACCCAAATCCAATCACTTGAGCAAGTGTTATTTTATTTTATTTTTTGTGTATGTGTTGTTTTTTTTAGTTCTTATCAAGGCTGAAAAATCTTCTAAGTAGACATGAAAGAAACAGCAGGGCCACAACTACTTTGAACTCACTGCACATGATTCCTTTCATATAAGATGTGCTTGACAAACATTAATTAAATCTCACAGCACCTCTTTGAAGTAATGCAGGAAATATGTACAGGTGGGTAAACTGAGGCCCCAGGAACTGGAAGTTGAGCCTGAGGACATACTAGGGCAGGTGCAGCATTTGAAAAGACCCCCAGAGGAGGCCCCTGTTTCTCTGATGAGGCCAGATGTAGGCGACTGTGTTTAAGCAAAGGTCTTCCAGCAAGTTCTCTAAATCAGGCAGGATAAGGCAGGTTGGTTATTTACTCCAGTGGCCACACTCTCTGACCTCAGACCTAGCAGCTTTGAGTCTTATAGCACACCTTGTCTGCTCATAATCCAGACTTACCATCTCCTTCCTGAAATCTTCAGCTGTGTCACATCCATTCTGATGCTTGCTTTGTCCTTGCAACAGGCTGGTGGTCCTGAGAGTTAGAAGGTGAGGGTGCCTGATTACATGGCCAAAAGAAGTAATCTGAGTAGTTTTTATACCTGAGTTTCCACTTTTTGGTTCTTTCTTTCTTTCTTTCTTTTTTCAGATTGAACTCTTTGGCTTTGTATGCAGAGTAGGAGTGGGTACATGGAAGAATTGAGCTATGACGTAGGCCCATAAGCAGCCAGTCCCTGAATTGGCTGATGGCAGAAGGCTGTGCACAGTACACATTAAAATTCAATCTTCAATAGAGAAAAAAGGGATGGTTGCCAGAGGGGGAGGGGTTGAGATGAGTCAAAAGAGTGAAGGGGCATATAGTCAGAAATATTGTGCTAAGTTGACAAATGAGTACTAGAATTAATGGGGTGATCACATTGTAAGGTATAAAAGTATTAAATCACTATATTGTAAATCTGACATTAATATAACTAATATACTATTGAATACCAACTATACTTAAATAGAAAAAATAAGAAATAAAAACCTCATCTGCTGCTTGCTAAACTAGATGTATCCAAAAAGATGGGCCTTGATTAACTGCATCTGCTACCTACTATTAATTCAGTCTACTCAATTTGTTATTCTATCTATCATCTATCTATCTATTATATATTGTATATCTGATGCTGGAAATGATGTTAGGTTCTATAATGATAAAATATTAAGTCCTTGTGCTCAGAAGGCTCTTAGTCTAGTGAGTGAAACACAAACTAAATAAATAAATATAGAAACAAAATCAACTAAAAAATAAGCAATGCTTCAGGAAGCAAAAGATTCAGAAAGAAAATATTGTATAAAAAGTAAACATATTCACATATGTTGCTGAAAAGAAAAAGAGGGGAAGGACATTCACTGTCTCCAATGGGATAAAAAAGGTGTTCATGATAATGCAACAAGATGTGCAAATCACCAGCAATTTAGCACGCTACGAAGTTAAGAGACATGTTTGAAACTTATGGTAATCCTTACATTTTTCTAGTGCAATTGGCGTTCTCTGTAAAGGGAATGAATTAAAAACAACTACTCAAGAAAAAGAACACATTTAAAAAATGAAGATTTGAAGTTAGTGGGATTATAAACAATGAGATTTCTGCATAACAAATCAGTAACATCAAGTGTGAATATTTTTACCCTTCTTCACTGGATCTCTATTTCTGGCACATTCTTTTGAATCTATTGTCTTTCTATTCTTATAAGAGGTTTTCATTTTTTCCCCCAGAAGTATTTCTCAAGGAAATCTTTGACTACAAACATATTCAGTAGCCTTACTAAATGCAATGGCCCCTTGGAAAATCCTGCCTCAGTTAAAATTTCTAAGGAATCCTTTCAGAGATGAGAGTGATCTAGATATTTTATTCATTAGTTTGGTTAACCATTGGTTTTCCATTTTTATTTACTACATTCTTCTTTTTCTCTATGATTTAGTTCTCTAAAACATTTGGGCGGTTTTCATGAAAGGGGCTATATCATAAATGCTTTTAAGGTCTATATGATTTATACATACAGCACTCATGATTTATGTCTCAAATGGCCATGTTGGTAAGTTTTTTTTTTATTAAATTCTTGATTTATGTGAAATAGATAAATATTCGGATCATTCAGAACAAGGGTGTCTGTGTCTGGGGGTGGACAGGGGAAGGACGGGAGGGATTTGTATGCATGAATAACTCCCTATTGGTCCTAATGGGATTTGCACAAGGAAGACTCCTGTATTCCACGATACAATCTTTCTTCATCCTAACATGTGGTTAGGTATATGTTATTGATATCATAACTTTAATTTCCGAGCCATGTTAAATCGATACGTGTTTTAGATGATCCCCTTAAGGCATGAAACTTAAAAGAATATGCCTTTTTTTCTTCTCCCTCTCCCCATGTTGCATTTGGCAAATTACCTTGACATTCTAAAATGTTTTATCTACCTCTGATTTTAATCTGCTTGAGGGCTGCACATTGGTTTTACTCTGTTTTATGTGCAATCCCTTATGTTTAAGCAGTATTTACCACCATAATAGCAGAAAATGGAACCAAGAATGTTTCTTAACAATGGGAGCATTTCATAAAAGACGATACTTAATTCAGGTTTCCTGTAATAGTAATAAAACATTTTCAAGCTCACTCTCATCTGAAGAAAGGAACTTTAACCCTTCTCAAAGCTGAGTTCTGTGAGAAAGTGTGCATATGCATGTTTCAAATAACCAAACCAATAAGTCCTATTTCTCTCCTTATTATAATCAAGGGAACAACCATTCTAATAAAATTGTGTTCAACAGTTCCTCTATAAACTTCCTCCCTCATCCTAATTCCACCTGGTATAATATAAAAAGTAATATACTTTGGAGACATTTTTAATAAAACTCTTTCAGATGACTCCATGTGGCAACACAACTCATTTATAGTTTCCTATTAGTTCACCTTTATAGTGGCTTTAGTCTTTTTCTATCTCATGGGGTAAAAATGTCACTATTTGTTTCATAACCAACATGTATTTCTGTTTATTTAATCTCTTCATTTCTTAGTGTTTCACTTATAAGAACAAGGTTGGGACAGGGAAGAAGAAAATTTCTCATACTCCTATGATATTATGATTCATATTTTATATGAATCTTATCTGGACCTAGAATATATTTTTATTATAAGGTCTTATGTTAATTTTATTATTTATGAAGATAAAGTGAAGTGATGAACAAATTCACATTCATGACTTATCCTTTATTTACTGGTGTATGTATTTTCTAAAAAGGAAAGGAGAGAGAGACAGTGGCAATTATAGAGAGACAGGAGAGAGAAATTGTTGTTCTATTATTGTATTTATGCATTCATTGGTTGCTTCTTATTTGCCCTGACCAGGGATAAAACCCACAATTCCTTGGCATATCAGGAAGACTCTCTAACCAGCTGAACTACCCAGCCAAGGTCCATGATTTATTCTTTTTTTTTTAAATAATATATTTTATTTACTTTTTACAAAGAGGAAGAGAGAGGGATAGAGAGTTAGAAACATCAATGAGAGAGAATCAACCAGCTGCCTCCTTCACACCCACCCCCCTACTGGGGATGTGCCCGCAACCAAGGTACATGCCCTTGACCAGATTGAACCTGGGACCATTGAGTCTGCAGGCAGGCTCCCTATCCACTCAGCTAAACTGGTTTTGGCCATGATTTATTCTTATTAAAATAACTGCATGCTTATTCTACATTATCTTCAGGGTCATGATATTGTTTTTCTTTCAAAATTATTTTTATGTAGATAAAATGATTCAGGAATGGTCTGAATTTTGAATGACTTTATGGCAGCAAAGGCTTGTATAAAGTATATATGAGCATGGAAGAAGGGAATATCGAAATTAAGAAAGATCACTTTCAGCAATTGACCAAAACCCAACTACAAACCTTTTGAGGTTCATCTTTCCATTCTTAGTTCAAGAGAAGGTAAAATTAGATATCTAGGCAGGCTCAATGCTTCTTAGACTGCCCATCAATTTCTCTGCTTTTAGCCTCATCCTTAGCACAGAATTAATGGAGGTGGATTTGCATGGAGGTATCATTGGATCTGTTTGACTCATGACCATATTCAATTTTCATCATTATATTCTGCTACTTGGGCTTGTGGACTCTTGTAGGTGATAGCCAACAGAGTGGAAACCTGAGAAGCAACTTGGTGCATATTAAATAATATCCTAAGCCCTGGCTGGTGTACTTAGTTGGTTAGAGCATTGTCCCTGACACCCAAGGGTGGCCAGTTTCATTCCCCATCAGAGTACATACCGAAGTTGTGGGTTCAGTCCCCAGTTGGGGTGAGTGCAGAGACAATCAATTGATCTTTCTCTCTCACATCCTTCCTTTCCCTTCTTCTCTAAAAATCAATAAAATAAATTTTATAAAAATAATAATCTCCCCCAAACTAAGGGCATACTAGATACCTCAAGACTGGTTGTATAATTGTAGAGCTCAGTGCAAAATGTAATAGTATAATCTTTTGTTCAAAATTATTAGGATTTACAGACAGTGAGAGTAGAGCATTAAACCAAGCACATATATGTCTGCACAGGTTGCAACACCCATAAAACTGCCCTGCCTTAGATACCTCTAGATATGAGAGTAGAAATATTGACTAAACATACTTTGCAGGGGAATTTAGACAGCATATTTCCATTTCTGCTCTACATAGTTGGGCTGTGTCCCTCCCCTCCCTAGCAGAAGGCTGAAGCAGAGTATTTAGGATTATGGCCTTTGATATCCTGTTGATATTCTGCATGTAACTGAATCAGTAAATTATTTCTCTGTGCTCCTCATTTTCAAAAAAATAGTTGAAAGTAGATTTCCAAGATACCTAAAAACTAAGCTTAATATTCATAAAACCATTCAAAATCATGATAGAAACTTTCAAAAACAGTTATTGTAGGGTTTGAGGTATCCCCTGGAAAATGTTGAGCAAGAAGAGGTTCTTGGAATAACTGATAATTAACATGTTTCTCTAGTGATTGTTATAATTTCCCTCTAAAGGTAGCAGTGTATTGAAATAGGCTGTGGCAGTTTGAAGCACTCTGAGATGAGGCAGATCTGAGATTAATGAAACCTCTGTCTTCTATTAGCTGTGTGATCTGGGCAAGCAACTTACCTCACTGGACCTGCTGTAAAATGTGTTCAGTAATAGTACTTACTTCAGAGAGTTTTTGGGGTTCAATAAGATAATACATGAATGGTACTTCTCAGGATGTCTGATACATAGTAAGCATTCAACAAATGTTTTGGATGTGAGTGATGAAGGATATATTGTTGTTGGTGGTGATGAAAGCCATAGTTGTTAAAAAGGTGGGAGTTGAACTCAAATCAATCTGTGTTGGAATTTTTTCACTCCCACCACCTGTGAGAACCTGGGCAAATAACTTCCTATTGCCAAAAACCCAGTGACTTAATATAACTATCATTAATTCTTGCTCATGTGATCAGGAGTCAGCTGATCTAGGCTCAGTAATTGTGCTTCAGACTGAAGATCTAGCTGACCTGGGTTACTAGGCATAGTTCTGCTATCTGTGTTGCTATCCCGCTTGGATTCACAAGCCCTATCTAATAAACAGGGAATATGCAAATAGATCGTCACACTGTCACAAAGATGGCAGAGCCCATAGCCACAAGATGGTGGCGCCCAGGCCCTTTAGCCCTGCAGGAGTCCCCAAGCCTTGCTGCGGGGGCAGTGGCAGGTGCACAGTGCAGCTGGACCTTCCCTCAGCCCCCCAGCCACCCAGAGCCAGCCCAAAGTGCAGGCAAGCCTTGGATGGTGGCTGCTCAGCTGGCTCAGGAAACCAGGGCCAGCCTAGGCTTGTGCTGCCAGCAGTGGCAGCAGCAGAGGTGTGATGTGAGCATCGCCTTTCCCTGATCACCGGGTCTCCATCCACCCCTGAGGGCTCCCAGACTGTGAGAGGGGCAAGCCAGATTGAAGGACTCCCCCTTTCCCCACCCTTGCATGCATTTTCATGCACCAGGCCTCTAGTATTTTACAGAAATGGTGGAAGCATAAGAGAAAAAGCTCCCTGTGCAAATCAATTTCAAGACTTTGCTTACTTATGGCTCCCCATACTCCATGGGCCAAAACAAGACATGTGCCTGACTCTAAAGATCATGGTCCAGAAACATGCTCCACTCCTCAGTGGGATGAACTCATATGGCCAGGGGTGTGAATACAAAGAGGGAAAAGATCTGAGACCAATCATTCAATTTCCTTATATGCAATATGGGGTTGATAAAATGACCTCACTCATAGACTTGTTTTGAGGATTAAATGAGATAATCCTTGTAAAGTATTTAACACTTAATTAGCACTTAATAAATGTTAGCCATGTTTGCAATGATGACTCTGATCACTCTAGGACCCAAATCTAATGAAAGATTTTAGATGAGAAAGGCAGGTGTGAGCAGGGTTCGCTGGGAAAGATTTAGTGGTGAAGTTTTTAGCTAGACCATAGCAGATGGGCAGCAAGTGCAAGAAAAGAAGAGCTGGAGGTGGAAGCGGGGAATGTTCCTGGAAGGGGAAGAACAAAAAGCAAAAAGCCTAAAGGCAAAATAATGCGGATTTACAATGCCAATCACATTTAACGTTTTAGGTGAATTCACCACCCTTCGTTTCCATTGCTTGTCTTTTAAAATCCTGGAGATGAACTGTCATTCCCAAGCCTGCTGTTGGTTTGGAAAGAGAACAGAGCGTGTGTCTATAATAAACCAGCTGTGAACCTGTGTTCTCTGTCTGGAACTTCCTTCAGCATTTCCCTTCCCTGGGCAGGTGCTGCTTCCCACGAGCCTGCTTCTATCCTGAATGGAAGGCTTGTCCACAGGAATCCAGGATCCCAGAAACCGTGAAATACTCCTTGAGGGCTCAGTCTCACGTTGTAGCCTTTGAGTATGGCTCTTGCTTGCGTGCAAGGCCCCCGGGAGTGTCGAGTCTCTGCAAATTCCATTGTTCTCTATGAGCAGTGGGGATCTGAGGCAGATGACCCTGTACACAGTTAACACTGTAATGTCTTCTGTTCAAGCTTCCTGCATATGCCATGCCCCGTCCTCGCAGCCCCTCCACCCTGCAGCCTGACTGCACCATGGTGTATTGATGGGCTAACAGGGGCAGAGGGCCTGCTGCTAACACAGCCTAAGTTGTCCAGGCCTGTTAGTATCCCCCTGAATAGCCACAGCCTGAAGAGAAGAGGGTCCTTCCTCCCCTCCTAGGTAACATATGTGCACTCCGAGGGTGTTCTTTTGAAGACAGATCTTAGAAAAGCCATGCATAGAATAAAGTCAAGCTTAGTGCTGGAGCTTGGAAGTCTTCCAGCTGTGGCATTGTCCTCACTTCTCTCTTCTTATGTCACCCCACTCTACCCTCCGAAGCATGGTTGGAACACCTCTCTTCAGTTACCTTTTGCCTTTTCACTCTAGCCTGCCAAATCAAATTTTGAGAATTCACTCTGCAAAACGTCCTTTTAGCCAGTGATCCCAGGTGATGCTGGTGCTTGCCAAAGTTGTGTCCTCACACTCTGTAAGGAATGAAAGTTAAAGGAGACGATGGTGGCTCCCAGCAGTTATGTAGCATCGTGTGGCATACAGAGGTGATAGGAGGTACATAGAAAGCTGGGAAGAAGCTGGGTGAGTGAGTTTGAAGCATGTTGGAGTCCTTGAAGAGCCTGTAAGGGACTCCATGCTGGATGATGACATTCGCATGTCATGCTCAGAACCAGCCCTGGGCTGCTGTGCAGAAGATGAAGGGGAAATGCATGATGGGAGACAACGAGACGTATTTGGAGCCTTTTGATGGAGTGTCAGCCTGATGTTCTGCAGGGCTGAGGGAAGGGTACAGCCAACCAGCATGGGTGGCCTACTCAGAAGTCACTGAACAAAGTTCCAGAACACACTAAATGCTTTCTGTGACCCTCTGCTAAACATTCTCTAGCAGAAAGGAGATGCTTGGCCAGTGTAAGCCCCTGAAGGTGCTAAAGAGAGGTCATGTCCCAGGAGCAACCCTCAACCATCATGGGTGGGAGTTGGTGCATGAACACCCCAGCTTCCCCACCACCAGGCAGTCTCTCCTGGGGTGTGAACTGTGCAGCCTCTCACAGGGCACCCATGGCAGGAAGCTCCAGCCGCCCTCTGGGGTCACTTGCTATTCTCTGTCCTCCCTATCTTCAGGAGATTGCTTCTCAAATAAACCACCTGCACCTAGATCTGGTCTCAGGGTCTGCTTTGAGAGAACCCAAACCAAGACAGGTATTTTTCCTGGATCTGAGAGATGAGAGTGTAGAGGGAAGAAAAGCCCTGAAAGAGGTAAGCTCACAGAGCCTAGTCATCCATCAGATGTGCATTTGAGAGAACAGGAGGTATTGAGGAGGATGCTGGCTTTCCTGGCTGCCTTGCCTGGCTGCTGGGAAGATCTGCAGTGCTCTGAGGTGAGGAAGAACAGACGGAGGAGGGCATACTGAATTCAGTATGGACATAACTTTGAAACATTCATTGGATAGTGGGCAGAGATTTCTAATAAGTAGTTGGCAATGCAGAGGTAGAGTTTAGGGAGAGAGAGTTGGACTGGTGGGCCTTACTGAAAGTCATCAAGGATCTGAATAAGATTTTTCCAGAGAAATTTATGGAACCTGAACTTAAACCTTTTTTTGTGTGTGTGTTTTTTAAATATATTTTATTGATTTTTTTTTTACAGAGAGAGAGTTAGAAACATTGATGAGAGAGAAACAGCTGCCTTCTGCACCCTCTCCCCCCACTAGGGATGTGCCCGAAATCAAGGTACATGCCCTTGACTGGAATCAAACCTGGGACCCTTGAGTCCACAGGCTGACGCTCTATCCACTGAACTAAACCGGTTTCAGCTGAACCCAAACCTTTTGAACATCACATCTGTGAAAGCTGTTGTCTTTCCACTTGGCATTCTTACTCTTCTAATTCTGATTCTACCACCTACCCCTAAGTGCTGCTCACTCTGACACACAGTGGGAAGCAGTTTCTAATCTAAAATTCCTTCCAGTAATAGCAAATCAAAACAATTTAAAACATTATTTTTAGATGGTGATCAACTGCAGATCCATCAACAAGCATATTGTGCCCTGTTGTTCCTTGTTTCCGTTTCCACAAAGACGGGTATTATTTTTAGGGTGACCATGTTATTTACCATCCATATCAAGGCACTTTGAGAGTAAAAGGAAGCACTATTGGTAATTATACCTGGGGAGTTGGCATGTATTGGGACTATCTTAAGCAAATGAAAGCATATGGTTGCATTCATTATATGATGAAAGATGAAGACCACCCCAACCAAGTCTTTGTATAAGTGTATGGACATAGAAATGAGAGAGAAAGCAATAAACAGAGTGAGAGAGTGACAGAGGAGGAGAGGGGAAAAAGAGGGGAAGAGAGAAAGACAGACAGAGATGAGGAGAACTTATGTATCTGGTTTGAGAGTCCTGTGTTCCTCTCCTGCCTGGAGCATTCCTTTTCCCTTTGGAAGCTTTTTATCTCCAGCTTATGGCCCAATGCCAGATACACACCAGACAGTAAGTACATGATTTTGAAATACAGGAATGAGTAATTAAAAAAAAAAGTCCTAAAAATTCCATTTCTCAATCATTCTACTCCATGTGACATTTTTTTCCCAGTGAAATTTCATGCCATCTCTAGTTTTCATTGCTCAATTAAATATCTGATGGAATACTTTCCTGTTCTGTTGATCAGGGTAAGCATGAAAATTTGATCTCTATTATACTGGTCCTCTTAAAATATTACGTCTTTGGTTTTTGTTTGGTAAAATGGGGATAATTATAGTGCCTGCCTTGTAAGATTATTGTGAAGATGAAATGAGCCTGGCCCAGAGTAAGGACTCATGTTAGCTATTGTTTTCATTTGTATTATCTCTTCTTGAACAGCGTTGAGACCATTGCACTTATTACCATTTGAGAAAATAGGGACTCCATCTCAAAATGGCTTAAAAGCATGTTAATTCATATTTTGTAAAATGGTTTCACTGAATAAATTCAGGTATTCATATCTACTACACTCATGAGTTGTATTCAGTGAATTATATACCAGGTTTCAAAACTTTTTCTTCTCCTGAAGCACTCTAATTTGAATTTTGAAGCTATGTTTCCGGGATATTTCAATGATGCCTCTTCCTTAACATGAGAGCATACTGGCTATATCCAGGTGGGTGGAGAAAATGCCTGGAATTAAAACACACACACACACACACACACACACACATACACACACACAAAAAAAGCCGGGACCGGTTTGGCTCAGTGGACAGAGCATTGGCCTGTGGACTGAAAGGTCCTGGGTTTGATTCCGGTTGAGGGCATGTACCTTGGTTGCAGGCACATCCCCAGTAGGGGGTGTGCAAGAGGCAGCTGATCGATGATTCTCTCTCATCGATGTTTCTAACTCTCTATCCCTCTCTCTTCCTCTCTGTGAAAAATCAATAAAATATATTAACCCCCCCCCCCACACACACACACAAAAAAACAAAAAAAACAACACCACACACACACACAATGCACCTAAATAGATCTTCCACCAGTTTTTTGAGAGTAAGAGAAACTCCTTTCAGCACTGTTATTACTGTGCTTTTCTGGATTTTATAGAATAAAGGTTAAAATGAAAACGAGCCCTTCATCGGGTAGTATTTGCAGAATTTCTGACCTCTCCAGAAATATAAAGCTTAGTGGATTTGAGACAAGCATGTCAAAAGGACACCTACAATGTGGATTATCTCTGAGCTTGAAGAAGCTCTTGCCCTTTTATCTCAGAGCTTGAAGGTAAAGACCTTGCATTCCTTGGTCCCTAGATGACATTTCCTCAATCCAACATTCTGCCCTTTCTCCTTTGAACTCGTTCTGAAATGCATTCATCAACTGCCCTGGTCTTCCTATCCGTATTGGAGGCCGATGCCACATTTTGTCTTCTTTTTGACCTTTGTTATCTCCTCTCCTCCTTTCCGACTCCCTTGCTTGGGATGTAGGCAGTATCTCGATACTGTACATGGAACATTGCTTTGCTTTTGTTTCATGTCATCCTGGCTCCTCACTGACACAAGATTCTCTCAGACCAGGGCTGTTCTGTAGCACTCTCCACAGGGCTGAACATGTCCTATGCCTGCAGCATCAAAGCGGCAGCCATTTGGCATAGGTGATCCATGAACAGTGTGACTGCAAAGTGAAATCTTTCATCTACTTTTATTTTAATGTAATTAAAATTAAACAAAATAGTTGGCTACGGGCTACCATATGGGACAGTGAATTTAGACTATCTTTTTTTTCTTTCTTTCCCCCCCACCCCCCAAAGACTTTACCCAAATCTAGTTCCAGGGCAAAAGAATGCTATTTATTTATAGTCACAATCACTGTTTGAACCATGTGTCTAACTAGCCACAAAGGGAAATTTACTGAAATTGTGAGGTACATACACTTCTGTCATCTCTCCTCAAATAAACATTGCTACATCTTTTGATGCTGGTAGGCCTCATAAATGAGTCAAAAAACCTCTCCTTTATTAACTCCATAGTCTGCTTCTGGGCTAACGTGCCCATGTTATAGTGCTCTGCATCACTGACTCCCAAATTTATATCTGCAGAGCTCTCCTCTCTCTGAGAATTTCTTAAATATAGACACTTCATCTCCTTCCATCAATGCCTATACCTAAGCCATCACCAAGTCTAATCGATTTAACTTGGAAAGTAGCTTTCCCATTTATTCACCTCTCTCCATTGCTATTGATGCCGCCATCATCTGAGATACCATGAATTATTGCCTGGACTTTCTTTTGCTAGAAGTTTCTACATGATCATCACCACACACCCCTTCTTTTGAGTGTTATAAGTGTCATGCACCTTTCAGTCATGGCATTACCATGTCTCTAGAATGAACACTGCCTGGAATGCTATCACCTTCATTCCCTGCCTCTCCCCACCCTCATCTCCCCCTCCAGCCACCCTGTCCTGCTCAGCACCTGGTTGATCTCCCTAAGGTTTTATTTAGACCTTAGCTCAAATCTCACTTCCTTAAGGATACTTTTCCTGATTCCCCAGTCCATATCTGGACCCCATTATACATGGCCATGTTATGGGATACTTCCCCTTTCAAGAGTTTGTTACCACTGTAATTAATTGTCTTTAATGTCTCTGCTGCCAAGAAGAAGAAAAAAAAAACACGTAACCTCTTTGGGGGAAGGAACCTGTTTGTCTAATTCATCATTCTGTTCTTGATACTTGACTCAGTACATGCAAATAGTAGGTGCTCAATCAATATACCTGTTGATTCCTTAGTTAACAGGAAGTGAAATGTACACTCCTGTTGCCTGGGGTTAGTCAGCTGAACCACCAGTCAGTATCAGGTTCAGGAAATTGGTGGGGAAATGAGTTTAGTAAATTGCCATTTGCATGTGATCTCAATTCTCAAAACAGCGAGTTTTCCTGCCAAGAAAACAAAATTACTGAATCTTGGAGTTTTCAAAACAAACTCTTGATGGAAAACTTTACACTGTTGTTATCGCAGCTGCAAACTTTACAGCTATTCTGTGATATTTTAAATGTGTTTCTTATTATTCAGTTGCTATTTTGAGTAGTTCTTCCTGAATATATATTTGTTTTGTTTTGTTTTTAAATTTAGTTAACTTACTAATAATACTCTCATCATTAGAATGTTGTTGGACAACATTCTTCCAAGAGTTCCTGTCGGAAACTCTCACCTGTGTCATTAATTGACACGACTACAGAATCATCCATCCTTCAGGAATAATCTTTAGAATCGTTTTTTTACCTGGAGTGACACCAACCTACTAACTGGATCATTTAAAAGTGGCACCTTGTCCATTTCCTTTGTTATCGTTCCCAAGCACAGCTCTGACCATTTCTGTGCAGGAAGGGAAAACGAACACTCTGGACTTGTAGGAGACTTTTTGTCTTTGCCTATTAATCGCTTAACTGACCTTGTAACTAGCTTCCTCTCTTTGATCTGATACTTTCTTATTTCGTGCTTGCAGATGTTTTAAAATGTTCCAATATTTCCCCCCTGGGTAAACTGGATGCTTTGTGGGAGCTGCTGACATAGGTTGCCTGGCCACAATGGCTTAATTTGATAACTTTTTCTAGTAAGTAGAGCATCTAGGTTGAGGAGAGAAAGGATCACTGCAGTGTATTAATCTACATTTGAGATGTTCTTCATTGGATTGATTTATTAAAGAGTTATTTTTTTTTTTGCAGAAATGGATTGCTCTGTATATCCAGCAAAATTACTGATTTTACAATTTCACAATAAATGTTTGTACTAATTAAAGCTGTTTAAACATAAATTATTTTTTAAAAACTGTAGGTTTTAAAGACTTAGAAAAATCAATTAAAAATTTAAAAATCTGCTTTCTTCAGGATATTTAATTCAAGTCACATCACAGTTTGAAAAGTTAACTGTGTAGTTAGCATGAAAGAAATTATTGAAGTATATTAATTTTATATAATTTAATAATCAAAGTAGTAAAAGATCATGACATATTTACATTCCTCTGTGGTCAATAATGATTTTTCTAAAACCATAGAAAGTTATGATTCTCTTTAAGTAACTAATTGATTTTACTAAATGCTTAACTTTTATTTTTAGAAAAAGTTTTTTATTTCCTAAAGCAAAGTATCACTTATTATAATTCTATCCAAGATCAGACTTTAACTGTGACCATTAAGCAATGATTGAGAAATGTAATAAAATGACTGTTTCTGAAATTAGGAACAGCTATTTACAGATGATAATAGCGATGAGGTAATAGTCATACATATCTTCAGTTAAAGAAAAAAATATGAAAATAAGACCAACATATCTAAAGCAAAGCTATAGGCTTTACAAGTGCATCTGAAATGAAGAACTTCCTAGACACTAGCCCAAATGTGGACTAAATTCCTAACCAAACTAACTGGAATATTCTATCGTGAAGGTTGGAGGGAGGAAGGACTACATGGTACAGCCGCTCCAGGGCTCCTCTGGAGGTGGATGTTAGGTATTAAAGCTATACACTCCAATAAGATAATCACTAAATTCATGAAATTGATGGAGCCACTTACAAATATTATGCCATTATAATTTCAGCTGCTGTAAAGTTTTGAATGGCTGTAAAAAAAAAATGGTTCTAATTTCTTTGAATGACCATAAAAGATGGTTCTAATTTCTTTCTCTGTACTGACCAGTGTCTCCCAGCATGCTTTGACCACACTGTCCTGACATACCTGCATTCTACTGCACACCTGTCAGGAAGGCCTGCTTTTCCGCATGGGGACAGAGAACCCAGTTCTGTGCCTCCAGTGAAATCCTGGCCTTGTCCCTTCTTACCTTGGTTGTCACTTCACCTCTCTGAACTTTAGCTTTCACCTGTGTAAACTGCAAGGGTAATAGTTTATCCCCAGTTCCTCAGATTCCCATCTGGCTTAAATGAGATCATGCAGTCAGGTGCACCGTAAATGTTCAATTAATGTGAACTTTTGTTAGTTCTGTTATTCCCTCCATGGACTTTGAGTGCGCTTTCTTGATCAGGACTCGCAGCTTTTACATCTTTTTTATTTTTTTTTTATTTTTTTTTTGCAGTGTTACCGTGAGAAAAGGGTGTAGTTTCGCTTCAGTAAGTCTGCATTGCTAGGGCCAGGGTCATGTGAGCACCTGTATTTCTCAGAAGAAGCATCATTAGAACCAGATTTGTGCCTTTTGCCAACAGAAGCAAACCACTTTACCTTCATTAGCACAGCCCTGCAAATAGCTTTTCAAGTGGGCAGGACAGTAAAAGCTCTATTCAGCTTGGGGCAAGGGACACTTTTTCCCTGCAGAGGCCAGCTGCGTTTTATAACCTGAGCAGGTCTCTCTGTCAAGTCCTCACACAGCTGCTGAAGGCAGACACAAATTCCTAGAGCGTGGCATCACAAAGGGAGGCATCCCCCAAAGGTTCCTTAGGCCTTAAGCTGGAATCAGGAAGCACAGCACGGCCAGGAGATGCAGTAGTGCTTTTGTAAAATTAAACTTTTTTATGAGAGGTAATTGTAAATTCACATGCAGTTGTAAGAAAAATTCCGTGTATCCCCCCAATAATAATATCTTGAAGAACTGAAGTACAACATCCAAAATATAATCTTTAAACATTTTTAATTGATTTCAGAGAGTAAGGGAAAAGGAGAGATAGAAACATCAATAATGAGAGAGAATAATCGGTTGACTGCCTCCTGCATGCTCCCCACTGGTGATTGAGCCCACAACCTGGGCATGTGCCCTGATCAGGGATCGAACCATGGCCACCTGGTGCATAGGTCGATGCTCAGCCACGGAGCCATGCCAGCCAGGCCAACAGCCAGAATATTGACATCGACACAGTCAAGATACAGAGCAATACCATCACCACAAGGATTCACTTTTTTTGACCTTTTACAGCAACCCTCTTCCCATTTCACCTGCCTCCAATCCCGTTCCCTGCCTCCCATCGATCTGTTTTTCCATTTCTATAATTTTATCATTTCAAGGTTGTTATAGAAATGGAATAAGTGGAATCATACTGTATGTAACCGTTGCATTGTCCTTTCCCAGTCAACATAATGCCCTGGAGAGTCATTTGAGATGTTGTATGTGTCAGTAGTTTCTTCCCTCTTATTGCTGAGTAGTATCCCATGATGTAAATGTATCTTGGTTTATTTAACTGATCACTCACTGCAGATCATTTGGATAGTTCCCAACTTTAGGCTAATGCATCTGCTGTGAATAGCCATATAGTCATATATATATATTAGGTCTAGTAATAATTAATGTCGTTTTCTAATACTTTTTTAAATCGAATTTATTTAAACAATACAACAAAATTTAATCAACAATATAGTTGCCGTTGTTTTCTACTACTTGTGCCCAACGCTCAGGAAGCATTTTAATCCCTCTGTTGTAAAATTCTTGTGATTTTGATGCAAAAAATTCGGTCAATGCATTTTTGAGGCATTCTTCATTATTAAATTTTTTTCCAAGAAGAAGTTTTGCAAAGAACGAAACAAATGGTAATAAGGAAGGGGCAATATCAGGAGAATATGCAGGTTGAGGGAGAACTTCCCATTCCAACTGGCGCAGTTTTTCAGCAGTGATTCTTGCAGTATGCTGTCGTGCGTTATCGTGGTGAAGAATTACGCCCTTCTGATTAATCAGTGCGGGTTCTTTTTCTCTTAAAGCTTGGGCTAACCTTTCCAATTGGGCACTATACACTGCACTTGTAATGGTTTGGTTAGATGGTAAAAGTTCATAATGAAAAATTCCTTTAAAATTCTACCAAACACACAACATCACTTTTTTCGCATGCAAGTCAGGTTTTGGCGTGGGCTGCAGAGCCTCATTTTTATCCAACCATTGAGGCCGCCTTTTCAAATTAACATACAGCACCCATTTTTCATCTCCGGTAACAATTTGCTCTAAAAACGGCAAACGGTTTTGATGAGAGAGGAGCGAACTGCAAATTGTGACTCTTTGATTATGGTTGTTGTCGGTCAACTCATGAGGAACCCATTTTTCAAACTTTTGGACTTTGCCAAGTGCACGCAATTGATTGGAAATTGTTTTTTGTGAACAATTTAAAGTTGTCGCAAGCTCTTGTTGGGTAATTTGAGGATTTTGCACCAAAAGAGCTTGAAGAGCTTCTTGATCAAAATTGGACACATGGCCTTGACCACTCTTGTCATCTAACGAAAAATTTCCCTCGCGAAATTTCTCAAACCATTGCTGGCATTTTCTGGCACTAACTGCATCTTGACCAAGAGCACTACAGATGTTTTTTGCAGCCTCACTTGCTTTTCTTCCTAATTGGAACTCGTAAAGCATGCAGTGCCGAATATGCTCTTCATCCGCCATTTTCTTAGCGCTAGTTTTGCAACAAAAACCAAACCAAACACAAACTTTTTCAAGCAAAACTTGTTAATTGCACTTCACATGTTCTGTAGATACCACGTGTTTGAAGGTTATGTCAATACAAGTCAACGCCAAGCAAGATTTTAAACGAATGTTTAAAAACGACATTAATTAGTACTAGACCCATATATATATATATATATATATATATATATATATATATATATATGGGTCTAGTACTAGATATAGATATAAATATCTATATCTATATATATATATATAAACTTAATTTTTCATTTCTCTGTAATACATGTCTAAGAGTGTACTTGTGGAGTTCCTGCATAGTGGGACTTTAGGTTTACAAGAAACTGCCCAACTGTTTTCCAGAGTGACTCTACCATGTTATATTCTACCAAAGATGTCTAAAGGACACAATTTAAACCCATACTCTCTGTCATTTGGTGCTGTCACTATTTTTTATTTTAGTTACCCTGACAGACATTTAGTGATATCTCATTATGGTTTTCACTTGCATTTTTTCAATGGCTAATGACGTTGGCCATCTTTTGCAACAGTCTTTTGCAGATGGTATAATTAAAGAGCTGGAAAATATTGGAGGAGAACCTATTTCAATGACTGCGTACAAATTAATTTATTGGAATGAGAGTCAGGTTCCATTGTGCACGAGAGAGAGAGAGAGAGAGAGAGAGAGAGAGAGAGAGAGAGAGAGGAAATGGTCGCAGCACTTCACTCAGAACTCAGGGTTCCCAAATCTCTGCCCGTGATGGTTACACCAGATCTCACCATATTTTTACAAGGATTAAAGGAACATATACATTATCTCTCTCTATGTATATATTATATATTTGTCTAATCTATCTATCTATCTATCATCTATCTATCTATCTATCTATCTATCATCTATCTATCTATCTATCTATCTATCCCAAGAGCTAACAATTTCCCTTTCTTTAAAGTATGCACATTAGAAGTGTATCTCACCCTTTCAGAACAGGGAATAAATAAATAAAATAGTCATTTAAAAAATCATTTCAAATATCATCAAAAAAGAGAAACTATGCCTGTTCAGTTCATACCATAGGACTCGTTATGTCTCCCTGGAGTTAGCCATGGAAGGGACACTGTAGATGAGGGGTTCACTCTCCTGATTTGCAGATGAGGAAACAGAAGCTCCCAGAAATGAAGGTCCCTCTTGGCTGATGCTCAAGAGGGTGCTGGAGGAGCTGGGACTAACAGTGTTTCCTGAGTAAGGAGCCCAGTGCCCCTAACTGAGCTACTGATTGGCTCGCACACAGGACCAGCTGCTGGAGCCAAGGGCTCTGTTCACAGCAGGGGCCCGGAGTGGGGTGGGAAGAGAGGAAGCAAACAGTCAGCACCTGGGGTGGAATTCGCATGTGGAGCCTGGGATCTTGTTCTAGCCTGAAGGATGTCACGGCAACTCTTTCCATTTGGACATAAAAAAGGTCAGCGCTCTAATAACTGCTTCCAATGCCACCCGCCATCCCGCCCCCGGCTGTGCAGACCCAGATGGTAGATGGAGTAAAAGGAATTTAAAAACGTGTTTAAGACAGGAAGACAGAGGTATACAATCTATGTCTCTAATTCCAAAGGAGCATGTTTCCAAGTTAAGAGGCGACTTGGCCAGTAAAAGACATGCTTGCAAGGTGGAAGAGATACTGAGTCAGAGGTACCTGAGGAGATGTGACCCTCGGGGAGACAGGATGTTTATAGCTCCAGGACTCTGGGGGCAGCTAACTTTTATAAGCCTTATAAACTGTGCTGCCCACACGGTGGTTCCTGCAGGGTGCAGACCACCCTTAGCACGCGCTTGTATACCACAGGTTGAGAGGCAGCCAATAAACGCCCTGGTGGCGCTTGAGGTGCTGACCTGAGAGTAGTAGGGCCACAGTGTGGAACATGATGGCTTACACAAAGTATTCAACATTTTACTGGTTAAATGGAACTTTTACAGGCTCTCTCACTTCCCTTTCACAGGGTCCCTGCTCACCCTCCAAGGTATACTGGGAGAGGCAGGGCTCAAACCCATCTCTAGATGGTTGGTACTCTTCTTAGCTCAGTGGTTGGCAAACCACTGCTCGTGAACTACATGCGGCTCTTTGACCCCTTGAGTGTGGCTCTTCCACGAAATACCACGTGCGGGCATGCATGTTCAGTGTGATTGAAACTTTGTGACCCATGGGCAGAAGTCGGTTTTCAGCCTGGGGAGTCTATTTTGAAGAAGTGGCGTTAGACACTCAAGGAGCCAAAGAGCCGCATGTGGCTTGCGAGCTGTGGTTTGCCGACCACTGTTCTAGCCCATGAAGAGGCCAAACTCCCAGAGATGACCTCCACCTACACCCAGTGCTCACCCAGAGGGGCCCTGGAAGAGAAGGAGCAAATGTGTTGTCACCACCGGAAAGTGGGACCCTAGTGTTGCGTGGCCATTCTAAATCTATTGATAAATACTGGGAGGACTGAATAAAGTTCCATGTTCAATCATTCAGCAAGTGGTGATTGAGCATTTGCTCTGTGCAAGGCCCAGTGCTGGGCCTGGATCTGCACCTCTGACTAACACAGAGGTGCATCTTGCACTCCTGGTGCTTACAATCTGGGAGGGAGAGGGGATATCAAATACCAACAAGGCCTGTGTGCTGCAGGAGAAGCCCAGGGTGCCAGGAGGGGGGAGAGCAGGGCTCCATCCCTGACCAGGGGCACAGTGGGTGTGAGAGCAGAGAAAGCTTTGCAGAGTCAGAGAATAGCAAGCAAAGGTGTGAATGATGTCACCTCAGAGAAGGATGAAATGTGGCTGAAGCATCGTGAGGGTGTTGATGTTAGGGGACCTCTAAAACATCCCTCTCCCTCTCTACTATACATACAATCACATGCACACGCACACAAACACACACATGCACACACATGAACATTGCACACCACACACCTAACACACATCACACACACCTATCCCCAAACATACATACAAGCCACACATATACCATATACCATACAAATACCACATACACACACCACACCACACATCATATAATGCGCATATATATGATACACATCACACATACATATTATGTGCCATAAACACTACACACACCACATGTATACAACATACACACCCACACACCCCACATATACTACCCCACACACTACATACAACGCACATACCACACCACACACACACACCACACATACACTACATACAATGCACACACACACACACACCACATACACCACGTACCATGCACACACCACATTTTGTGTCCATTCAGACTCCCTAGAAATTCCAGGAACAGGGTTCTTGCACAATTATTCCCAAAAGAAGTCTTGAATTTATCATCTCTGTCAGGTTCTTAATAAAGAGAAGTGCTCAGACTAATTAAATCGGAATCTCGGGCAGTGGTACCAGGCATCTGTAGTCTTTAAAGCTTCCCAGGTGATTCTAAAGTACAATCAAGTTTAAAACCCATGGATTTTGAGACACTTTAAACCCTTTCTTTGACCATTTACGGTGGTTATAACAGGGAAAGAGGCAGGCTGACAGCACTGGAAGGTGTTCGAGGGAAATGCTAAGGAGATAAGGCTCATGAAACACGTTTTGGAAGCAACAACAACCCAAGTGAAGTAAAGAGGGCTGAGGGAATGTCCTTGTCTGGGGCCCCTGAGAAATTGAATTTTGAACATCTGTATCTGTCTATAGAAAGAGTCACCTTTGCCTGACCAGTGTGGCCCAGTGCTTGAACGTGGACCTATGAACCAGGAAGTCATGGTTTGATTCCCAGGCAGCGCATATGCCCAGGTTGCGTGCTCAGTCCCCCATGTGCAGCGTGCAGGAGGCAGCTTATCGATTATTCTCTCTCAACATTGATGTTCTCTCTCTCTCCCTCTCCCTTCCTCTTTGAAATCAATAAAAAAAAAATTTAAAAATCTTTAAAATAAAAAAATAAAAAAAGAAGGGGCCAACTCGGACTTTCTCAATGCTATTGGTGGAGGAGCAAGCGGGGAGTGGCTGTGAGCCCTGGAGAATGAATCATCTTCCATCCCCAACTTTTTGAAGAAAGCAGCATGGCCGAGCTGTTATTCTGCATAATTTATTCCTTGATAACAATGGTAATTGTTATTTCATGGCCTGAAGGAAGGCTAGCAGATGTAATAGCCGTTGAAAAAAAATTAACTGGTAGATGACTGATTTATAGCTTCATCATAACATCAATTATAACAGGAGGTTGAGGGAGTGGCTTTTGGGGAGCACTGCTTTACTGCACAAGTGCTGAGCCCTTACTTCTTTTCCAGCTGTGGTTAAAACTGCAAGAAAATAATGTCTGTGAAATATGTAAACACCTCCCACCCCGTGAAGGCTGTGAGTTATTCAGACACAAGACCAGAGAAAGAATCAGATGTTGGCCGAAGGCCTGACGTTCGTGTCTGTTATAGGTCCCCAAGCTTCTCAAAAGGGCTCTTCACTCACCTTCCTAATAGCAGGGTGAGCTTCAGTGACTGACCTGGTCACGTAATTAGAAGCATGCTTCTCTGGCCAGGAAGGAATCTGCTGCTACACTCTAAATGAAAGGAAACCGACTGGTTGTGCTAGGTTATATAATTTAATGAAGAAACTGTAGAAGGAGCCCTTTAAAAAGGGTGAGGGTGTATTCATTTTTGCATAGTATTAGGCGCTCAAGCCGAGCACACCTCTCTTTTAACCGGCAGCCATAGCTCACCACTGCTGTGTACATGAATTAAACGCAGCCACCGCCCCTGGTTGACAGGACAGAGTGGATGGTGACCTGAATGCGTGAGGTCTATTGGCACTTGCCTTGTCAGGCCTTGGATAAACCAGCGCAGATGTCTAATTGGAGAGGTGAACGTTTCTGCTTTCATCATTGTACAAGCCAGATTTTTTTTTTTTAAACGTGTATTTGTTCTCCAAAAAAAAAAAAAAAAAAAAAAAAAAAAACAGAAAAATCTGGTGGTGGGTCCATCTGACCTCATGGAGTCCAAAACAGCATCTTAGTCTCCTTGTGCTTTCTCTCTGGCCGCTCCTTTATTTTGCTTCTCCTCTTTTCTCTTTCATCTGGTTTCTCCACCCAAAAAGCCAAAGGGAAGTGAGGTAACAATAACTTTGTTGCACTTCACCTGGCCCACCCAGAGGAAAGCTATTTCTAGGCAAATGCGGAAAACCCAAACCTCGTGGAAGGCACCAGGCCCTTTAATCTAACCTCCTCTGTGTGCTGCACAGCCTAATGTTTAATTTGAAAAACAATCTGAAAATAGCATGAAAGGAAACGTGGAATTTGCATAGCTATATATATATATATGTTTAAGATAGTCATAGTCCTTTCCCAAAACACTGTGTTTGAGAGCTGACCCTTTACTTGACATTGCCCGAATTTCATGGGCTCCTTTAAGATAAGGAGTGTAATTTTCACTCGAGTGACGGCTGCTTTTCTGCACAGCCCTCTTGGCAGGAAGGGGACAGATGTCAAATCTTCTCACGCTGGGAAACGGAATGCTGATATTCAGAACTGTTGGGGTAAAGCTAAACTAGCAATGACCAGTGAAGATATGATTATTTCCAGTAACTGTTGGATTAGAAATTATTCTCTAATAATTTTTGAGAATGTTTTTCTTTCTTTATATTTCTGTATTCTCTTTCTCTCTTTTTTTTTTCTTTTCTTTCTTTTTCCTTTTTCCTTTTTTTTTTAATTTAAAAATACTTTTTCTGTGTCCTCTCTCTTTTGAAAGTTTAAATTGCACCAAAACCTTATTTTTTGTTGGAAAAGCCTTGCTTTGATTTATTCTGGCTTCTTACATATGGATTCCTTTCACTATCAACTCCTTTAGAGGCTGGCTTCTATTTCTTAAGCTCTAACCAGGGGTCTTCAAACTACGGCCCGCGGGCCACATGCGGCCCGCAGAGGAGTCTGATCCGGCCCGCCAGGTTTTTTGGGCAGTGAGCGCAGCCGAGGTGTTACAGTAGGAATTAGTAGTTCATATAGTCCGGCCCTCCAGCTCTCTGAGGGACCGTGATCTGGCCCCCACTTTAAAAAGTTTGAGGACGCCTGCAACTTCATAGCTGGAGAAGCCTAACAAAAACCTCAGTCATTTCAGGCTTCCCAGAGGGTCCATTGTTTTCAAGATGCTATTTAGTTATTTAATTTTTCAATTACAGTTTACCTTCAATATTAGTCGGCATTGGTTTCAGATGAACGGCAGCATGGTTAGGAAACCGTGTGCTTTGCAGAGTGCTCCCCCGACTGTTTCAAGTCCCCACTGGCCCCACACATAGTGATCATGATATTATTGACTCTATTCCCTGTGCTGTAATCTACATCTCTGTGGTTGTTCTGTAACTACCAATTTGTACGGCTTAGCTTAATCCCTTTACTTTTTTCACCCAGCCTCCCAGCCCCCCTCCCCTCTGACTCTTAGCAATATATATTTTTAATGATACCTCTCCTCAGGCAAGAGAAACAAACAAACAAAAATTAGCACATGGGACTGTATCAAACTAGATGTTTTTGCACAGCAGAAGAAACCATCCACAAAACCAAAAGAAAACCTACTGAATGGGAGGACATATTCACCAATGATAACCTGCTATGAGGTTACTATCAAACATTTGTAAAGAACTCAGACAGCTTAGCACCAGAAGAGCAAACAACCCAATTAAAAAATGGGCAGAAGACCTGGCCAGACAGTTGAAGATGCCTTTTAAAGCAATCTTCCTGACTGGTGCTAGGAACCCAGGTGGAAGCCTATGGTTCTCGCTAAAAGGTGGCTGTGCTTCAGGTTAAAGAGGCAAAGTAGCCCTAGCCGGTTTGGTCAGGGGATAGAGCATCGGCCTGTGGGCTGAAGGGTCCCAGGTTCAATTCCTGGCAAGGGCACATGCCTGGGTTGTGGGCTTGATCACCAGTGTGGGATGTGCAGAAGGCAGCCACCAATCAGTGATTCTCTCACATCAATGATGTTTCTATCTCTCTCTCCTTCTCTCTTCCTCTCTGAAATAAATAAAAAATAAGTTAAAAAAAAAAAAGCAAGATGCAAAGCAGAGAGAATGCAGAGCTTATGGGGTGAAAAATTTCAGGCAGATTTATAATAGTCTACAGACTTTTATAAAAGGGATTCTTATATTAGGATCTACCAAGGGATCCATGAGTAGGCTGACAAACTTGGGGGGGGGGATTACTTCTTTATATTTCCCATGCTTTCTTTGAAATGTATTTTTTTCCATTAATTATAAATATGGACAAAGAGCCATGGTTATATGAGCACTCTGTCACATAACAAACTGTAGTTATTGCAGATATCTCAAAATGTCCCTTATCTTCCTCAGTATTTTGAAAGTGTGGTAAATATTAGATCTACCACTGTATCTGTTTCAAACTTTAATAAAGGAGCACATATTTTACTTTAACAGAGCAATTTTCAACCAGTGTGCTTCAAGAATTTTTGAAACATGCAATACCCTATTTAATTAGGGACACCAACACTTTTCCCCCCTCTAGATGGTTAAATAAAAAAAAAAGAAAACAGCCAACACAACCATAGTCCTCTAGTGTGAAAGTGCTGTCTTGAACCACAGATATATAGGTCATATAATAGAATTGCATCTTATTGGTCATATCACATAGAAAGGTTGCATCTAATTTATTCTTGGTAGCAGTAATCCTTATATGCAAGTATAAAGTGACTTATTCTTTAAAAAGTCACTTTGGAGCAAAAAGGGCAGGCAATTATTACTACTACTATTTTTGTAAATAAATTAAAATGATACCTATTATTTGTCAGATTGGCCCAAAATCTATTTTTTAGTATACCACACAATTTTAGTTATTAGTTTATAGGTGCCATGAGATGAAAAAGGTTAAAAATCACTGCTTTAATGCAACCAAGCTGTAACTATTTCAATATAATTGTTTTCCTTAATAATCCTATGCATATTATTAAATGCAGTTAAAATCATTCTGAAAAGTAGTCAGTGGGCTTTACCAAATTGTCCAATGAGTCAATAGAACAATAAAGGTTGACAATCTTTTTCTGGAGATTAAATTATTTTTCCAAACTAGATATTTACTGGTCCTTGATTTGAGGGAAAGAGAGGAGTGTAGAAGAATCAGAGAGAGGGGAGTGTGGAGTGTGTCTTGGGCTGAGCAGAATTCCTGCTTGCTTCTGTTGGACCTGTGTCCAGAGCGAAGTGTCTAACTAGCCCTCACAAAATGTAGAGAGAAAGGAAAAAGCCCACATTAGGCAGCAGCATATAGGGAAAATAACAAAGCAAAAACAATAGGTGAACAAGCCCACTGAAAGTCCTACAGCACAAAGGGTTTCTTATCATTTTTCCTTGCTTTTTGTATATGTATATTTTTTCTTGAAGCCAACCCCCAAACTCCCTTTTTAAAAGCATTTTTATTTTATTTTATTTTATTTTATTTTATTTTTTTTAAATATATTTTATTGATTTTGTACAGAGAGGAAGGGAGAGAGATAGAGAGCTAGAAACATCGATATGAGAGAGAGAGTCATCGACCAGCTGCCTCTTGCACACCCCCTACTGGGGATGTGCCCGCAACCAAGGTACATGCCCTTGACCGGAATCGAACTCGGGACCTTTCAGTCCCCAAGCCGACGCTCTATCCATTGAGCCAAACCAGTCTCGGCTAAAAGCATTTTTAGATTCTAGAAGATACTTAGCCCTTGTATGCTACTTGGCATGAGCATTGAAGGCAAAAAGCTGCTGTGCCATTGGCTGAGCCCTTTTATGGACTTAATGCTCACAGCGTCCTCCTGCCTGACCCTTTACTGAGAGCATAGCAGTAACAGAAAACCAGCTTGCTCTGAGGGCTAGTTAGTATTATCTGTGAGGGAAGTTGGTTTCCCTGCAAGACCTATATCAGAAAGAGGGAGGGATGTAAATTGATAGCCACTGTGTGGGCTAAGTGAAGCCAGTCTCATGAGACATTCCCCAGAGTTTCTGTTATGATGTTCTCACCAGAATAATACTGAGAAGAGGAGGCCTTGTTAGAAGAAAGCTATTGTTTGCTTCTGTGAAACCTTCTGGTTCTGCAAGGTGGTGGGAAGTAGAAAGGAAGGAAGGAGGAAAGTGGGCAGCAAATGTGGACAGTGAAGTGCACGGAGAGTGGGGGACAGGAACAGACTTTTAGTCAAACGAAGAAGCTAAGTTCAAATCCCAGTTCCTAACTTTCCTGGCTGTGTGATCTTGGAAATGTTGCTTAACTTTTCTGAGCTTTTCTTCTACATGAATAGAACAGATGCAATTATAGTAGCAACCTTTAGAGTTAGTGTGAGAATTGGCTGACATCTGATGCATGAGACCACATCCAGTGCCTGGAGCCAGGTAATAAGAACTTAATAGAGATAGCTCCTGTAGGAGTGGTGCTGATACTAGGCTCATGTCAGCAGGTGGAAGAGACAAGTATATAAGCAGCTGCTGTCTTGCCCCATCTGGGATTGCCTCTGTAATCAACCAGCCGATCCTGTTTTAGTGGGAAGGGGGTATCCTCTACATTGGGCTTCCAGCAGCTTGGTTTCTTCCTTTACTCTTAATAATCTTAGTTGCTTCATTGAATAACTGGCATGTCTCAGTTTTTCTAACTAAAAAATAAGGTCTTAATATTAATATCTACCTATCTCACAAGTCAGATTACCCAGTGTGTACGTGAAGTCATGGTATTTCTCAAGTTCAAGATAGTGACTCCATTGCTCTTATAATGAGGGTGTGAGCACTGAGGTAAATGTATATATAGATGCATATCTGTATCTGTGTTGTTTTTCTTTGCCTATGTAGTGCTACCTAGTTAATGTTTTAAATTGGATAATCATTTAACTGATAAATAAGATAATTCATGTGAAATTCTATGTAAACAGTGAAGCCTTATTAAAAGCCAAGGCTTTACTATTATTGTTGTTGTTGTTCAAAATAAAAATAATGTGTTCATGGGGAAATTTCCCTCACCACTCACACCCCCTGGAATCCTGTTATCTCCCTAGAAGGGAAATCTCTCAGAGGCTCTGGAATCTCTGACCTTTAACCCTGGCTGATCACTAAGGAACAGGAACTTCCTGAATGATTTTGAATCTCATCTTTCTCTTCTGGGAGATAAGAATATCCTGGGCTTGACCCATGGTCAGGCTTTTAAATAATCATTCTCCAGAGAATGATGCTAAAAAGTGATTAATCAAGACAAGAGTATGGCAGCTGAACATTTGAGTAGACCCTGCAAATACTGCTTGCTTCTTCCAATAATTGATGATATACATCTCATCCTATATAATAAAGAGGTAATTGCAAACTGACTGTCATGCCCTCACACAAGATGGACATCCCCATGTGGTCACAGGATGGCTGCCACAAATGGCTGGCAGGTAAGGGCAGTTGTGGGTGATCAGACCAGTAGGGGAAGGCAGTTAGGGGTGACTGGGCTGTCAGGGCAGGGCAGTTGGGGGCAATTGGGCCAGCAGGGGAGCAGTTAGGCATTGATCAGATTGGCAGGGGAGTGGTTAAGGGGTGATCAGGCTGGGAGGCAGAAGCAGTTAGGGGCAATCAGGCAGGCAGATAGGCAAGTGGTTGGGAGCCAGCAGTCTCGGATTGTGAGAGGGATGTCCAATTGCCGGTGTAGGCCCGATCGCCAGAGGGATCACAGATTGAAGAGGGTGCAGGCTGGGCTGAGGAGTACCCCCCTTCAGTGCATGAATTTCATGCACTAGGCCTCTAGTTTATAAAATAAAACCTTTAAAAATATTTTTATTACTTACTAAGGACCTGTTAAAAATCCAGAGACTGGAGATCCCATAATGGTCTCCAGCCTTCTGACTGTTAGGACTGGGCTGTTTGGACCTGGACTAAGTTGGAAATGAAGCCTATTTGTCCTCTAATTACCTGTGTGTTTATTTAAATCAATCAATAATAATAAATCAATAAATACATATATTTTGCTCAGCTTATTATTTTCAAACTCTAGAGTAAGCTGTTCTTTAGTTGTTAGAAGAGTTGAATAACAAAGAGCAGAGCTTATCAGCTCTTGGACTGAGACATTCATGCGGTTTGACTATGGAGATAGAAATGAAACAAGCTTGCCATAAGATTATGTACCATTCTGACTGGGTTAGGTCCTGGAAGGACAACAAAGGGAATTAAGAGAGAATTCTTCCTTTAGGAATACAATGATTGACCCTTGTCCAAAAGGCTGTTTGTATCTCATCACAGCAGTGAGAAGAAACCAGCTGGCTACTGAGTAGGTGGTTTTCACCTGCCTGTATCAGAACTGGTATCCAAAGTGGCATCAGATCATATATACCCATTCCCACAGATGATTCACCAGTTCCAGTTTCATGATGGCCATTACTAATACTATAGGGCTAGTTTGCACTGACGATTCCTGATGCAAAGCGATGTTGTGCCTGTTTCAAAAACAGCTCTGAGTGATAACTTACTGGCAGAGTAGTTCCTGAGAAATCACAAAGCAGAGTTCTTTACCAAAATGGTTGGCAATATCCAGGCTTGGTTCGAAAATGGTGCTTTGAGGGAGCCTCATTTCTTGTGCTTGGCCAAGCTCTCAGAGATGCTGAATTATAATTTGCTGCATTTAGATCCAAGATTTGGCTATACATTTAGGTTAGTTTTGTGTGTGTGTGTGTGTGGTTTTTTTTTTTTTTTTTTTTTTTTTTTTCAAAACTGGCAGAGATTGATGTCTAGCTCTTTTTAGTGCCCAGGTTTGATCATTTCCCTCTTGTTAGTGTGGAGAGAACTAAAGCCTTCTGTTCTGACCAAACAACCACAACCCAAATAGGCAGAGGTACTAGGAAAATACCAGGGCAAGTGAAATGAGGAGTGCCATTTAGAGCTGCCACGCTAAGGCATAGAGCTCAAAACCAATGCTGGGATATGCCTGAGAGATTTCTTAGAAGGCCTGATGGCACTTCTATGAGGCTCTACAGTAGGGGCTGCTTACTAGTACATTACTAGGGGGAAAAAGGTTATGCTCTTCTATTATTTCTGCCTCTGTATACCATTTTGGTAACAGTGTCTTAATGTTTCCCTAGGGATTCATTCCTTCCTTGATTTCAGTTCATTAGGTTTGAATGGGACTGACTCACTCTCTCCCTACCTGCCCCTAGATCCATTCCTGACCAATCAGGGCTGCTAGTTAGATCAATTGTGTTCTACCTTCAATCAAAGAGAGTCCCAGGAATTTTGCTAGAGATTTTAGAAAAGGGCTGCTGTCCTTCTTCTAGGGCAGATATAGGTGGAATGTGATCCTAACACTCTGGAGACCATCTTGGTCACCACATGGAGGGAGCTTGTCTGATAATGAAGCCAATGGAGAAGGAAGCTGAACTGAGAGACAGTGAGTGGTCTACTCCTGATAACACCATTTGAATCATGTTACATGAGGATCTATGTCCATCTTTGCCTAAAGCCACAAGTGTAATTCGTCAGTTTATTTCTTTTGCACAGGCCATTTTGAGTTAGGTTTCCATTGCTTACAATGGTAAGTGACCTGAATAATATGCTATCTTTTATAGAGCCCATGAATCAGTCAGCTGTTGCCACAATAATGCTGCATAACAAAATACTAAAAAAGCCAGAGGTTTCCAACAATAACCATTTCTTATGTATTTTTGTGAGTTAGCTGGATTGGGTGTTTTTAAGCTGGTTTCAAATGATTTTGCTTTTTAAGTCTCACTTATCCTCTTTGGACTAGTGATTTTTTGGGACATATTGCTTTTTTCATAATTCTGTCAGGAATGCCATACAGCAATCCCAACCACATAAGCACAGTTCAAGCCTTTATTTATGACATGTTCACCCACATCACATTGGCCAAAAGAACTTGGTCAAATTGAACATCAAAGGGTGGGAAAGGTAACTTCCATGGAGGTAGGGAGAAAGGAGTGAATTTTGGTAAACAATAACCTAATCAGATGAGATTGGGTGTGTTCAGGGTGGTATGGCCATAGACAACAATAACCTAATCTACCACAGTTCAAATTTAAATCAAAAGAAATAAGGACTACTTATTATAAAATAATTTTTTCTAAATATACAGGGCAATAAAGATAGCAATAAACAATGTGAAATATTTTAAACAAGTTAATATAACAAATGACAACTAATTATTCAGCAATGATAGCTGTGTATTCCTGAAAGTTTTAAGCTTCTTATTTGTTTCTAATATGAATGATGTTTTGAAATTAAGTAGAACATCATATAGGCACCTCCCTCTCACAAAGATATTATTTCAGTTATGTATAGCATTTATAACTATTAATTGAAATAGTCATGCAATGAGAATTTAATTTTTAAATTCTGACATCAGAGGACATACAAATACTGTGAACACCACACAGTGTACAATTAAAGGAGAACAGCTAGTGTTATGGATCAGACCCTGCTTCTCTCTTTAGGCCTCTCTCCAGGCCTGATCCCAGCCCCTTAGCAGTCAGTGCTCAGTCACCATGTCTGCTGCCATAGCAGTCAGCGCTGGGTCTCTACAGCAACCCAGTGCTGATTGCAGGACTGACTTCCGGTTGGTCCAGCCTCTGGTCATGACAGACCCAGGGTTTTTATATATTAGGAATAGAGGCCCAGTGCACAGAATTTATGCACTGGAGGGAGGTCCCTCAGCTGGCCTGCACCCTCTCACAGTCCAGGAGCCCTCAAGTACAGGCCAGGTCGAGGGACCCCACTGGTGCATGACTGGAGCTGGAGGGACATGGGAGGTTGGCCAGCCAGGGAGGGACCACGGGAGGGCTCCAGGTGGTGTATGGCCTGTGTTGCTCAGTCTCATTCAGCAGGACCCCAGCAACTAGCTAACCTACCAGTCGGAGTGTCTGCCCCCTGGTGGTAGTGCACATCATAGTGAGCAGTTGAGCAGTCTAGCATTCATTAGCATATTACACTTTGATTGGTTGAATGGCCAACTGGATGACCAGTCACTTAGCATATTAGGCTTTTATTATATAGGATGTGAATGAGATAATATGGTTCTTGTTCTATTTTGTCAGACTTATTTCACTTAGCATGCTACTCTTAATATTCATCCATGTCATTGCAAATGGCAGTATGAAATAACTTTTGATCCTTAGCTTTTTTTTTTTTTAATACATGTTTATTTATTTCAGAGAGGAAGGGAGAGGGAGAGATAAAAACGTCAGTGATGAGAGATAATTTTCAATTAGTTTTTTCCTGCATGCCTGCTATGGGGGATCAAGCCCTAAACCTGGCCATGTGCCCTAACCAGGTATGGAAAAACCACTGAGGATCAGTGACTAGACTGATCCTTAGCTTTTGAGGTTTTTTTAGACTTTGGTACTTTTTTAACTATTTGAAAAATAAATGTTTAAGAGAGACACTGTTTTTGGTTTTGTGTGAGTTTCCACAGTTGGTATCTAGGCTGCCCAAATGCAGAAAAAGTTGTTGAAAACACATAAACATTGAGTTTCAAATTCTACTTGAATTCACACATCTAGATGCAAGGTTTTATAGTTAAAATCTTTGGGTGGAAATCACATTTGTTTTGTTTTGTTTTTAACATTTACTTTGAATTGAGGTAACATTGGACTGAAGGATGAATATAAAGTAGCTGGCAGCAGTAATCTAGTCTACTCTTATGCAGGAAAGTGAAATGTGAAAAATATCTTCTCAGAATTTGTCATGGCTCTATTGTACTATATAACAGTTTATGAGTGATAATGTGGATGGTGGCCATGATAACATCTATACTACAGTTAATACATGAATATGATTCTGCTTATAAGGCATTTTTCAAACCAAGTAAGCACAACTTGAAAATAATTGCATAGAAAGGGTGATTCCAGACACGCGGAGGCACGATTCTTGATTCTAATTTGAGTGTGGAGACAATTAGATTTGAAGCTGGGCTGAGAATGGGGACAGGAATCTTGATATATTTTTACAAATCTCTTTCTCCTCTTCTATTTTTAGGATGGGAGGGTTCACTGCTGGGTGAAGACACTGAGCAAACACACAGGGTTGGGAAACAATAAAAAGCCCAGAAAACTGAGTCAGGCACCTCTCTCAGGCAAATCCCGAGCGAATGCATGGGCGTCCTGAATGGCAGCAAGGAGGTGATCTGTCAGAACATGAAATAAGAGAAATTCTGAAGTCACGGCTTTGCCCAGCGAATATTCTGCCTTCCACTTCTAAAGATTAACTCTGAGGACCTAGCCTGAGAGCTGAGAAAGAAATCTGCTCAGAAAGAGAAGGCAGTTCAGAACCTCAGCTCTTTGGGGTTTCATAAGCAGTGACATGACTCAGCCATGCTGTTATTTTTGAGAGTAGAGCAACTCATTTAACTCTTTGTTCTCTCATTTTTTCTTTTTGTTAGGTCAAACTTTTAGCTTTCAAATTGTGAGCTCTGACACTCTTGCAATCCTCAAAGACCTCAGAAGGTCTCAAGGGTCCCTATAGAGGTGGCAGACAAGTAGGGCAAGAGAGGAGGATTCTGTTCCCTTCACCCCCTTTGTTTATAATTTTTTCACCTTTGTAATTTAAAAAAAAAAGTATTTTTAATTGCTTTCAGAGAGGAAGGGAGAGGGAGATAGAAACATCAATGATGAGAGAGAATCACTGATCAGCTGCTTCCTGTACTTCCCCCACTGGGAATCAAGCTGGCAGTCCCAGCATGTGCCTTGACTAGAAATTGAACTGTGACTTCCTGGTTCATAGGTCAATGCTCAATCACTGAGCCACACTGGCTGGACTCACCTTTTGACTTTTGGTGCATGAACAAAGATGTCTGAACACCAACTTCTGACTTAACCTTTTTGGAAGCCAGTGTACTATGTGGCTTTGAAACTCCCCTGTAGCCCCACCATCCTTGGTGACCTTGAGCACCAGAACCAGGTTCAGAATTTATTCATTCTCAGAAGAAAAAGTTCAGTGTAAGGAGTTTCTAAGGATAAAGGAACAAAAAATTGATCCCTGCCCTCAAGGATTTTATGGTCGAATGAAGAGAGAGACAGTCAAACCCATCATTGTGCTACAACAAGGCCCTTGATTAAATGGAGATCTATGCCAAGAAGAGAGAAACATAGGGGGTGGATTGCTCAAGTGCAGCTGAGAGACTGAGAGGAAACTTCAAAGGGAAGGAGGCCTCTGAGCTGGGACTTGGCAGCTCAAGGAAGAGTTGTACAGCAGGTGTGTATGATTTAAAAGTATAATTCAGATTTGTCATTCCTCTGCTTAACTATTTCCAAGTGCTTCCCACTGTACCTAGAATAAAATCAAAACCCTTTAGTGTGCTTACAAGGTCATTATGATGTGGTCTTTGCCTTCCTCAGACATCTACTCTTCATCTCCCCAATGATCATTATCCTCTTATCTCCATTCCTCAACACTCCATACTCCATGCTAATTCTCACCTGTGGCTTTTACCTTTGCTGTTCCCTCTGGCCAAAATACTTTTCCTTCAGAATCTTCCATAATGACTCCTCCTCATTGATCTGGTTGGTGTCAGAATAATCTCCCCCCTCCATCCCTGGGGTGGGGGGAAGAAGGGCATCTAACATTAGGTTTAAAATATTCAATAAACCAGGTTGTAGACAGATGTGCTATCATCCAGGCTTTGTTGTCCCATTTGCATAGCACAAGCAGAGGAGGTTTGGCATAATTCTTAAGGGCCTTAGGATTTTCATAATGGTAAGTGAGCATTGTCTTCTATCGATACCTAAAGTCTCCAGCTGCATTAGCCCTTATCAACACAGTTAGCCTGTCCTTTGAAGCCTTGAAGCCAGGACTGATTTCTCTCCCGTAGGTATAAAAGTTCTGCATGCCATCTTATTTCACTATAAGGCTGTTTCTACATTGGAAATTTATTGTTTAATGCTATCACTCTCTTTCATTACCTTAGCTGGGCCTTCTAGAGAACTGGCTGCAGCTTGTACAACAGCACTTGCTTCACCTTGCACTTTTTCATTATGGAGATGAATCAATCTCTGTTAACTTCAAATTTGTCTTCTTTAGCTTCCTTATCTCTCTCAGTCTTCAAATAATTGCAGAGGGTTAGGGCCTTCCTCCTGGATGAGGCTTTGGTTTATGTGAATGTTGTGGCTGGTTAGATCTTCTAAAACTTTCTCCATATCAACAATAGGCTATTTTACTTTCTTTTTTTAAAAATGTTTTTTTTATTGATTTCAGAGAGAGGAAGGAAAGGGAGAGAGAGATAGAAATATCAATGATGAAAGAGTATCATCAATCAATTGCCTGTTGCATGCCCCCGGTTGAGGACTAAGCCCAAAAACCAGGCATATGCTCTGTCTGGGAATTGAACCATGACATCCCAGTTCATGGCTAGATGCTCAACCACAGAGCCAACTCGGCCAGGCTATTTCACTATCTTATCATTCATGTGTTCACTGTAGTAGCACTTTTAATTTCCTTCAATAATTTTTTATTTTTATTTATTTATTTATTTATTTGCATTCACAACTTGTCTGTTTGTTGTAAGAGGCATAGTTTTTGGCCTATCTTTGGCTTTCAGTATGCCTTTCTTATTAAGCATAATCATTTCTAGCTTTTGATTTAAAGACACATGGTACTTTTTGTTTTTGTTTTTCTGGAGCACTTAGAAGCCATTATAGGGTTAATTCGTGTAATTGCATTATCTTTGTGTCCCAGGGGATAGAGAGGTCTTAGGGAGGGAGAGAGACTAGGGAAATGGCTGGTGGGTAGAGCAGTCAACACATACAACATTTTATAAATTAAGTTTGTCATGTTTTATGAGTGTGGTTATTGGTATCCCAAAACAATAACAGTAGTAATGTCAAAGATAACTGATCACAGCTCATTGTAACAAATATAATAATAAGGAAAAAGTTTAAATATTGTGAGAATTGCCAAAATGTGATATAGAGACATGAAGCGGGTACATTTTGCTCAGTGTAGGTTGCCACAAACCTTTGACTTATAAAAAAATTCAATATTGCTCTAACTGGTTTGGCTCAGTAGATAGAACATTGGCCTGCGGATTGAAAAGTCCCAGGTTCAATTCTGGTCAAGGGCATGTACCTTGGTTGTGGGCACATCCCCAGTAGGAGGTGTGCAGGAGGCAGCTGATTGATGTTTCTCTCTCATCAATGTTTCTAACTCTTTATCCCTCTCCCTTCCTCTCTCTAAAAAATCAATAAAATATATTTTTAAAAAGTGCAATATCTGCAAAGCATAATAAAACGAGCCATGCTTATATTACCAAGATGATTATCTTAATAGGAAGCTTTATTGTGGAAACCCCGAGTCAGGAAGGATATTATTCTACTTTTCATAATTTCACTCTCCCAAGTGCAAACTTTGGACATCTTAGGCATGTTTTTCCCACATATCATCATCTTCATTTGTCAACCAGTTTCTGTACAGCATTGCACTGTTGTCAGTTCCTGTTGATAGCCAGGCCTACTTGTGTTTGTGCCCATAACATAATTGAACTTTGGAGACTATCTTCTCTTTCTTATCTTCTTCACTAGAGAGAGTTCCAATCTGTCTTCTTATTAAGTGTGTAAAACACTTCTGAAAGGAGTGAAATTATCCTCAACACTATGAAATATTTCAGAGCATGAGGAAGTCCAAATGTACACTGGACAGGTATGGAATTAGGGCAGTAGTCAAACTGCTTTTCTTTTTTCTTTGATAAGATCCTTTAAGTGAAGGTGCTGTTCTCCTTTAAGATGACATTTGCAGCAAATGACAGCAAAGGTAAATCCTGTCCAAGGGAATTTAAACTATGAGAGATTCATAAGAGAGAATGTAGCCATAATGGGTAATTACACTGGCGGTGCAGAAGTAGGAAGATCATTTCATGGGAATATTACCTTGTCTATGAAGACAGGAATGAATGTTCACTGTGGTAACCTGGCAACCAAAGAGATCAAACGAGGATAAAACACAGGCTAGTCACAGTAGCAGGGGATGTTGTACATGTAGACACACTTGGAGGTTTTTCCAGGCTTTCTCACCTTCTTTGGAGGTGCCCCAAGGCCATGACTGAGAGGATAGGCCCATGTGGATATGTTCATATCAGATGGCCTTGTCTAATGGAAAACTTTAATTGGACCAAATATGAACTATAATCCATGCTGAGCCAATCATATTCTCTCTCAGATTTGAACTAATCTGCATACAGATTACAAACTGAGTATTAGATGCTGTGATGTGCCATCCAAAACCATGGGATTTTACCATTGTAGAGCACTGTAACAGAAGCACCAGGCATCTGATGCCCCTATAAATGCTCTTGACAAGTCAGTGACTTATAGGAGTTGGTAAATAGACAACCCAGCTTTTTTATTCCTTGTATGGGACAAATCTGCAGGGCATGTTTCCTAACAAGATTAAGTTCTAGTTGCCCTCAGTAACAGTTGGCTTCATACACATTTTATTGGTCATCTTTCCTTTCCTGTCTTACTTCCCACAATCTTATCAATACTTCCTGGGATCACCTCTCAGATAAAATACACTGTCTCAGAGTCTACTTTTGAGGAATTCTAAATGAAGACAGAATCAGCCCCCATATTTCATATATGTGAAACTTATCTACTGATACCCTTTTCCATTTCTCCTACTGTGTTTGGTCTTAATTTTTGTTTCTTCTGATTTCTTTCCTGTTGACAGTGAAGTGTGGGTGCATTTGAACACAAATATTTTGGGTTCCTTGGAGTTTGTAGGTTCTTAGTACCACACACACGGACTTGGTTGTGCTTTTTCAGCTGTTCTCTTGAGGCTAGTGGTTTTGTTAGCTAAACACACACACATTTTTGGAGAAGCACCGGACACTCCTGCCTATGCACAAGACACATACATGCATTCTTAAAAACCTGCAAGGATATTTGCTAAGACCTCAGCCAGAAACATCTCAAGGAGACTGGGAGTGAAGAGCAGGAGCCTTTTGTGTCACAACTGATCTGTGGGCATGTTTGCAAAATTGTCTGCTATCTAGCTAAGCTTCTCCTCAAACAAATAATTGCTTTTCCACAATGAGTGGGATAAACATGTCCCCATTGGAAATATTTGCAGGTGAAACAAACAAGCCTTAGAAGGGAATATTCAACCTTAGAGACTGTTTGCGGAATGTTTGGGAAGCATTTACTATTGTAGGCAAATTCTGTCTCTGACCTGGATTGTTGATTCTTTGTGAGCAAATAAGGGAGGAACAGGTTTTTTTTTTTTTTTTTTTTTTTTTTTTTTTTTTTTTTATTAAATCAAATACACGAAAGGGAAGATAGGTAGTCTACTGGGTATTGCAAACATTTAATAGATTTCTTCAAAGTTAATTACTTAACTCTGGGGTGAAATGTTTTTGGTGTGTTTTTATTTGATTGTTTGTGTGGGTTTTTTTTTTTTTTTTTTTTTTTTAATAAATTCTGTATTTGCAGGTTGTTGTGAGAACTGATTTTCCTGATTTTTCCTATTACTATTATATAGTGGAATTTATTAATGAAAAGTGTTTTCATTTGACAAAAACATTTAGATTTAATTATTAAGATATGAGTAAAAAACTTTAAAGTATATCATGGCCTGTTCTTTGTTTAAAATTCAATCCAGTGAGCAATCTAAGGGTCATCACTGCCTAGGCCAAATGCATTAATCAGAAATTGGGGGCTATTCCTTGAGACACATCACTGTCATCTGTTGTAGTAAAAATACAAACCAATGATGACTATGCTATGGATGGCACCCTCTATGGTTGTGCAGGTCATATCTTGCACAGTCATACACAGTGGCCCTGCGGGAATATTGCCACAATGAATCAAATCACCTGGCAGAGCTGACATTTTAAAAATAGCCATGATTATAACACTGTCCATTGATAGGCAGTTTGAATTGGGAGAAATAGATTTCTCCACTGAATCAGGCTATAGGTAACTTGATTCCATTTGGGGGAAGAGCATACCAATGATTTGAGGTAAATTGCTCACACTTTTTCCATATTCAAATATTGACATGTATAAAAACTACTGTGGGGAAGCAAAGGGTTATTGAGGGTTGCGGGGGTCGTCTTTGTCAGTGCCCCAGCAGAAGCCTTGGGTGGCACTGCGTAACATCTGTATTAATATTATATAAACTATGGTGTCGGTGGCAGGATGGGAAGCCTCTAGGAAGACAGACTCTGCTAACTATTTCATTTTTTCCTTTTACCCAAACTGAGCTGTAGGTAAATGTGCAGATCTGAATGTGGAGCCTGGTTTAATTGGGCAGAACTTTCAGGAAGCCAAGTAACAAATGACAACTTAATTAAACATAATTAAAACACTTTAGACTTCTTGAGGCCTCTTTCAACAAGGCTATGATTGCAGCCTGTGGAGGGAGGGAGCATAAGGAAAAGAGAGGCAAGGTGCTTTCATTTTCCTTTCTCTTACTTTTTGGTCTCAGCTCTTTTTTCCTCTTCACTATTAGAAATGCAGCTGGATCCTATTTATAATCCATTTTCACATTTGTTTGAATTAAAATCCCAGATTGTTGTGCTTTCAAGGTTGAATGTGCACGGCAGCCAACGTTTACCCAGCCATTTCAGGAGTTACTGGGTAACTGGGCTCCAGGAAGGGAAACTATGCCACGCGTTGGAGCCACAAGGAGGAGAGAGAAAACAGACCCAGACCCAAAGCCTCTGACATCACTGTTGTTTGGAGAGAGATTGTTCTGCTTAGAACATGTGCTGCCTACTTAAGACTCTAATTATTCTAAATTACTTAAATTGGCCTTAATACCTGCGTTTTATTATTTGATATAAAGGAACAAACCATTTAAAAAAGAAATTCATAAGGCAATCAAAATACTGGCAACAAAGTCTCTCCATAGAAAGCTTGGGCTTGGAAATACCTATGCTTGCTACTCTGCCACCTGAATTCTAATCTGAGAGCTGCCGTGTGCTCTCCCCAAGTCTTTTCCAGTATCCTGTTTATGTCTAAATCCAATAGGCCAGCCATGCCAGCTTGTTACCACATGGAAAACTACATTGCTCAGAGAGAGTCATGAATCCCTATATTCTTTATGCTTTAAGATTCACCATGACATCTCAAAGCAATTGCCAGGTAAACCTACCAGATGGTTTTGGGGGGGATAAGGAATAGACTAATAATTTCCATTAGCATAATATTGTTATTATAAAGATTTAACGATCTCACTAATGTGGTGTCCTGTCCTGGTGGAAAGTTTATGAGCCAGAAAAAAAATAATACCTATGGGTACTCGTGAGGCCATTTTAGAATAGTACTAAAGAGGTTATTGAGATCTCAGGTCTCTTCAGCTCCAAATGGAAATCAATCTCTCTCTCTCTCTCTCTCTCTCTCTCTCTCTCTCTCTCTCTCTCTCTCTCTCTCTCATGTTTTTATTTATTTTTAGAGAGAGAGGAAATGAGGGTAGAGAGATAAAAACACCAATGAAAGAGAAGCATCATCTATTGGCTACCCCTTGCAAGGCCCCTACTGGGGCTTAAGCCCAAATACCAGGCACATGGCCTGATTGAGAATTGAACTGGCAGACTCTTGGTTCATGGATGGATGCTCAACCACTGAGCCTCACTAGTTGGGCCAAATGGAAATCTTCTTATTTGAGCTGAGCTAAGTGATTTGGGAAGGAGCATGGTAGATGCAAGGCTGACTGAAGTGAGAGAGAGTTTATGTCCAGTCCCACCTCTGCTGCTACATTTTCAAGTTAGAGTCAGGCCTCTAATCTGGTTTCATACTGCCTGGTTTCAGTTATGGCTTAATTTTTCACTGGCTGGAGGACCTTGAGCATTTACTAAAGCTATCTGTGCTCCAGTTTTTTCATCTGCAAAATTAATGCAATAACAGAACCCTAATCAATAGAGGATGAGATAAACCTCACAGAAGTGCTTAGAACAATGCCAGAGACAGCTAATATTATCAATTGTTCTTTTTATTATTAGAATTATAGAGTTTTAAGGAAGTCATCTGACTGAGCTGGACCTTACTTTCCTTAACAGTAAAATGAAAGAGGTTAACCTTACTCTGGAATTCTGTGACTCTATTAGTTAGAATCCTGATATACTGAAAGATTACATTGTTTTTTAATGTATATTTTTTATTGTTGATAGTATTACAGATATCTCCCAAATCCCCTCCCCCTTCTTCTCTTTCCCCCAGTTCTTCCCCCCTACCCCATTGCCCATTTTATTTTGAAATCTGTGTGTGAATTTTGTTCTTAGAGATCCATCCCCAGGCTTTGGGGTTGAGGTGTACTGTACAACAGTTGTTAACTATTAGAACAAGCATTCAGAAGAAGGGGCTGTGAGAGGAAGAGGCCCCTCTAGGGATTGTGGGGTCTTTGCCTACTTGTGAGGTTGCTAGGTCTCCCCTTTTTGGGGGTCATGGAGAGGAGAGAAAACTGATTAGTTTTCATAGGAGATTAAAAATGGATTGTGTAGGACGGTTATTTTTATTAATTTTAAATAATGTTATTTTTTAATTACAGGTTACATATAACATTATATTAGTTTCAGGTGTACATAGTAATTAAACATTTATATAACTTATGAGTTAATCACTCCAATAAGCTAGCACCCACCTGGCACCATACATAGTTATTACAATATAACTGACTATATTCCCTGTGCTGTACTTTACTTCTTCGTGACTATGTTTATGACTGGCAATTTGTACTTCTTGATCCATTCGCCTCTTTCACTCACCCCTCCAGCCTACCTCCCATCTGGCATAGGTTGTTATCTTTAGTCATCAGATTAAAGAACACATTCTTGCCCTAACCCATTTGGTTCAGTGGATAGAGTGTCGGCCCGCGGACTGAAAGGTCCCAGGTTCGAATCCAGTCCAGGGCATGTACCTTGGTTGTGGGCACAACCCCAGTGGGGGGTGTGCAGGAGGTGGCTGATTGATGACTCTCTCTCATCGATGTTTCTAACTCTCTATCCCTCTCTCTTCCTGTAAAAAGTCAATAAAATATATTAAAAAAAGAAAAGAAAAGAAAAGAAAAGAAAAGAAAAGAAAAGGGAGGGCTTTTTGGAAACACACAGAAATGAATCGGATGGCTGCTACTCTTGAGCTGGATAACTGACTTTTGAGCCCTGCCAGTTACTTTTGTCTTGTAGTACAAGTAACATATTCTCCTTGTTTTTACAAGGATTATTTTGGTTTCTAGTTGTCTGACCATAATCAATCAATGTAGTTGATTATACCCTGGAGATACAATTGAACAATTTATTAGGCATTGACTCTTTTGCCCTCTACCAACAGAGCAATTGTTCTTTTTTCCATTAAAAAAGAGAAAGTGCCTTTTTGCCTTTAATACACAGGTTCTCTGCCTTGTTATCTGTGGTTAACCCTGGTGAAGAGCTCTTGTGCTTTGCTGAAGGGTGTCCATTTGAGGACAATGTTGAACTTTGAACCTTTATGCTGGTGGGATGGATAGAGCCAAACTCCTTTAGCAACAGTCTCTTATTTTGAGGCAAAGACATAGTTGATATCATTGTTCTCTGCCAAAAATGTCCTTCTCTTGCCCTGTGGCTTAAGAACTTCCTCTATAAACCCAAATTTCCAGGGAAAAACACATTAATAAATGAGGGCACAGGTCATTACAGTTTCTTTTAAGCACATGACCTGATTTGCTTAAAGGGCAATGTTGATTTTATCATAAAATTTTTTATTTGTAAGCCATGTGTAATTAATGTGGATAACTAATATATCGTTTAACCAGCTGACTTAGTTTTGATAAATTTTCTGTTTTTAGCTACAAGTTCAGGACTCAAGAATCTCCTGTTTTGAGTCACCAACAGCATTTGAGTATTTGCAGTTAGACCAGGTGGTTTCATTTGGGTTAAACACTTAGCTCCATGATATGGAGCAATTCATTTCCTAATCAAACAAGTTAAATACAAAAGACAAAATGAAGATAAATTCCTCAATGAACCAAGATAAGCTGGCTGTGTAAGTGGAAAGATAATTAGTCAATCTTAAGCCAGCTCTGATTCTTCCAGGTTTTTTTTTGTAGTATTTGGTGATGGACTCTCTGATTCTGAAGTTGAGAGATTTCTATGTTTTTCTCTGACCTGGGATATTTCAGTAACCAGGTCAGTGGTATCTATAAATGCCCCCCACCAACCAAATAATCTTTTCATTGTGTACATGCCCTTGGGCATGTTGTGAGGCAAGGCAAGATGTATAGAAATGATGGCCTTCAAGAAAGCAGACTAGAGTTCTCTTTGTGAGAAAGCACTAATAACATGAAGGGGTTCTTACTGAAAGTAAGAACTTAACACTGATGCTCCCCAGTATGTATGGCATGAAAGATAAACAGCATTTCTTATATTATCTCTTGTAATTTTCTATACTTGTTCTTAATTTTAGAAAGAAAAGCAATTATAACAAAATTCAGATATCAGTTACCACATTACAAGCTAACAGTAGATGTGTGTATATATATACAACTATATGTATATGTGTAATGTGTATACTAGTATATGATGCTATATATATACATACTATTGTATATATCGCATATGTGTGTATATATGTTTGTATATATGCGTATGTATATTATATGTGTGTATGTATATACACATACACACAAACACACAAACTGACATAACATCCAGTATTGATGAAAATTGGCTAACAGAAGCTATAGTCTTCTATACTTTGAGAAAGTCTATCTGGCAGTGGAAATATCAAAAGCCTCAATCCCCATACCATTAAGACTTTATCCTAAGGAAATAGAAAATAATTGGCAAAAACAAAATTTACCATTATATTTATTTAATACTTCTTTTACATATCCAGCATATATTTATAGAGCATCCACTATGTTCATGGAGTGATCTTAATATACAGAGTCCCAGATCTCAGAAGGTATCATGTTTATAGGAAGGAAAAATTCAAATAAGAAACTATGAAAATACTGAATAAAAATCAGTTGGTTTATTACATTCTATACTATATATGGAAAATATTGCCATTTAAAATAATTTTATATATAAATTAAAAACATATTCATTATTTTCTAGTGATTTATACAAAATTCTTTGCATAGTGTGACAATTCTGGTAAAATTAGTATGTCTGCTAATATGTTTACTATTATGTTGATTCCAGGGTTTGATTTAGGGAAAATATAAATGTTCATTGAATCTTTTCTGGTACCAGAAAGTTAGGAAGTACTGAAAAAAAAAGTGCTGGAAGCATGTAAAAAAGAGGAGGTCTTTTTTTTTTTTTTTTTTTTTTGAGCTTTTGTAGGAGCTTTTGGCCAAAACTGGGACTACTTTGAGCCAAAACATGATAGTATTTAATTATAATCCATTGACTAAAAGAAATCTGCATACATCGTATACAACTAAATACCTGAATAATAAAATAAAAAGGGAGAAGGAACAGCTCTTTTTTTTTTTTTTTTACCATAGAATTTCAATCAACAACTATAGAAAAAATAAGGAAAATAGAAAATCACCACTCAGCAACTGCAATAATAATTATTTCAAGTAAGAATCATTTATGTATGCTAAAGTTAGGGGCAATAATCTGATGAGAAAGAAAATACTTGCATATTCAAACTATGTCCCCACAAGATATTAATTACAAAGGGAACCATAATGACTTCACAATGGAGTAATCTAGAGGACACCATAGTAACTAAATGATCAAGCTTAATGTTCTAGTTATAAGACATCTCAACCCCATGTACCTCTGGATTCTATGCACTGAAAAGGGCTTAATACCACTTGTGTGGTAGTCTTGCCAAAAATGCATAACATCAATCTCATCATGAGACAACATCACATAAATACCCAGTGAGACATTCTCTGAAATAACTGCCTTTGAAATTGTCAATGTCTTGAAAGATGGAGGAATGACATGATAAATAAATGCCATGTGGGATCCTAGTTGGATTCTGGATAGAAAAAATACCTGAGTGGAAAAATTGGTGAAATTTGAATAAATTCTGTAGATTGCTTAACAATAGTAACAATACTACTTTCCTCATTTTAATAATCTATAATTATCAAATATAATCTAATCAAATATAATATAATCTATAGTATGCTAATTAGAGCAGACATCCTCCCAGATGAAGCTGGGCTGTGAGGGAAATCTGGGTTGCAGGTGCCAGAGGGAAGCCAGTGCTGGCAGCCAGGGAAAGGAAGGCCTAATTTTGCATGGATTTTTATGCAGCAGGCCTCTAGTACTAATATTTAAAAATCCTGGGTTGGTCAGGAATGGAGGCTTGACCAACCTGAAGTCAGTCCTGCAGTCTACGCTGAATTGCCATGGTAACCCAGCACTGACTGCTGAGAGAGGGCTGTGAATCAGGCCCAGAGAGAAGCCTGAAGATAGCAGCAGGGTCTGATCTGTAGCCTGTGTGGCAGCTGTTCATCAGCACTTGCCTCTCTCTTTTTCTCCAGGCTGGGCCAGCAGCTGCACCTCCATTTCTCTCCAGGCCTCCACCGGGGCTGCTAATAAACCCTACCTTTTGATCAGGCCCCATTGATAGGTCCAGAGATGCTGGCTGGCATAGAAATAGACCAGTCAGAATCAAATCTGGGTGAAGTGTGAGAAGCCAATGGCTGCCTAGGAGGTGGAACTTTTGACACTGACTGGCATAGAAACTGACCAATCAGAACCAATTGGCCAGCAGAGGAGGGCAGTTAGGGGTGAACAGGCAGACAGAGTCAGTTAGGGCCATCAGTTTGGCAGGGAAGAGCAGTTAGGGGTGAGATCAGGCCAGAAGGGGAGGGTAGTTGGAGGTTATCAGGCTGGCAGGGGAGGGCAGTTAGGGGCAATCAGTCAGGCAGACAGAAGCAGTTAGGGGTGAACAGGCAGGCAGGCAGGTGAGCAGTTAGGAGCCAGTAGTCCCAGATTGAGAGAGGGATGTCTGACTGCCAGTTTTAAACTGGCAGGCATCCAAGAGGTCCCCAATTGGAGAGGGTACAGGCTGAGCTGAGGGACCCCCCTTCCCGCATACACAAATTTTGTGCACCAGGCCACTAGTTATATATAATGAGGTAAGTTGTGGGGTATATAAGAACTATGCTATTTTTGTAACTGTTTATGAGTTTAAAATTATTTCAAAATAATAAGTTGAAAACCACTCCTAAATTAATCAAACCCTCAGAAGTTGGATTCTTAGAATAGGGTTAAAAAATTCAAGAACAAAATTATTGAAAGGAAAGAATAATATAAAACCAGAAAGACTGCATTGATTGTATTTTTAAAAGATAGATAAATTAAACCATTTTTCAAATCACAAGAAAAAATAACTGATATATTTAAGTTAAAATGGGTGGAGAATGAGAGAGCAAGAGAAAACACTAGAACACAAAGTTCTCAAGTTGAAAAGGGATTAAAAATAGGTGCGTAACCACTTTGAAGGATTTTATCTTGAAAGATACAATTTGGCTGGGCTGAAGAATTTGGCTTCTGTATTTTCCAAAATGCTATCTTGTCATCTCTCTTATTGAAGTGGACCTAAAGCTCAATGTTTGATAAAATTCTCAAACAGCTGCTGGATCCAGGCAAGCACTTGCTACTCTGAAGATGTCTGAGTTTGGGCTTCATGCATGAGAGTCGGCCATGAATGCTCACCTTTAACTCTAGGGCTGTAATTAGATCACGACATTCATTTTTATTGTCTAAATTTCTTTCATTCCTCTGCTGCTGACCAATTGTGTGGGTCAAGCAAGTTTTTACCACACTTTGCAAGTTCATCACTTTTAATTCTGTTCCAACCACGCTAGATTAAATTTAAGGGTCACTCAAGTCAGAAGTCACTGGCCTTTGCCCTCTTAATGGTTCTCACCATTAATACTTGACCCTAAAAGCTATGTAGACAATAAACCATATTTATAGGTGTGGAGGGAAGGGAAAAGCAGAAACAAAGTGGGCAGAGTGATTATTTATTTTGCCATGCTCTTCAGCGATCAGGAATGTTCACAGTCTCACACTTCGGTTGATGAACTTGGACTGGCTGCTTTTTAGTGTCAGAGCAGAATGTGAGGAGGGAATTACATTTGAGGGGAACAGTCAAAATGATACCATAGCCTGTCTCAATCCCTGGGGAGTTGCTGCTGCTTTTTCTCCATTATGCTCTCACTTGAGATCTCTTTCTCTCTTTCTGACTTTTCTTTTTTTTTTCTTCTTCTTCTTTTTTTTAATATATATTTTATTAATTTTGTACAGAGAGGAAGGGAGAGAGATAGAGAGTTAGAAACATCGATGAGAGAGTCATCGATCAGCTGCCTCTTGCACACCCCCCACTGGGGATATGCCCGCAACCAAGGTACATGCTCTTGATGGGAATCGAACCCGGGACCCTTCAGTCCCAAGCCCGACGCTCTATCCATTGAGCCAAACCGGTTTCGGCTCTTTCTGGTTTTTCTTTTCTTTGCATATGAAAGTAAGAAAATAAGGGACATATATCACATTTAGGATTATTCCAGAAAGAACAAACTAGTCCAACAGTTTCTTTCCCAAGATTAAAATTGTGAAAAATCTGAGAAAATTATTTAGGAATTCCGTGAAACATCTGCTCTGTCATTATTCCGTCGGATGGAAGAGGAGAAATTGAAAAGTCTTTATGAATTAAAATCTCCAGCATCTTGTTACCATAAACTGGATGTTTTTCTCCTCTCAGTTTCTAGAGAGTTCTTTTTCTTAAAATTTGGGCAACACGTGTTGATTTTGTTTTCTTCTTTTGCTTTCTTTTCTTTACTTCTGAACACATGTAGTTTTCAGGACATTCTGTAATTTGCATGATGGAGTTAAGGCTGTTCATTTTTTTTTCTCGGTGAGCACAGAACCTGGGCTGGGCAAGGGGAATCATTTCATGGGAACAGAGCTTGCAGGGCATTCGGGCTGCCCTTCAATGCTTAGATTTACAGGAAACCTGGCTTTCAGTGGCCCATGTGTGAGCACACATGTAATCATGAAATAACGCCTTAGTAAGGGTTGCTTAAAAATGCACATGCAAATGTTGCGAAAGAGGACAACATTCATTATGAATTCACGCACTGGAGCATGCTAGTTCCCAACCATGATAACCTTTGAGGAGTGACTAGACAAAATCTTTTCCTTTAGCCTGGAATAATTATTTTGGCACTATACTAGCTCTCCAAAAGAATGTATGGTGATTAAGGCAAAGAATTTCTCTTGGTCACAGATTTGACGAAGAGTCCTGGGCTTATAAAATACTCTATTTCCTCCATTAATTGTGTCCGTGTGGAGCTGTAACCAGGTAGCTGAAACAAATAAAACTTAAGTAATATTGTTTCCTTTAAAAATATTTCACTTAATTTGTGTAAGAGATTTGAACTCATTAAACATGCACAGCCCCCAGCTCACCCCCAAGAGAGTTCCTCCACCCCCTTCCCCAGCTCTGCCCTCCTTCTGAAACATTCCAGCCATGCCTTAAGCAGCACCATGGCTTCCCAGCGAGGGAGGCTCTGGAGCTACCCTCTAATTTGGGAGTGTAGGTGGGAAGGGAAGCAGAGAGTACAAAGTTAGCCTGGGGGCCTGCAAGCCTCCCTGCTTTTACCTGGATTCTTACCATAGCATATGGTGATCATTTTCATCTTTACATACCTTTGAATCCTTTGGCGAACACTCCTAACACTTTGAGGAGGATTCTTTGTAGGAAAGGATGCGTTGGTTTTAGGAGAGGGTATGTGTTCTCTGCACACTAAAGCAGGCGGCCAATGGGTCAGCACAGAAAAGCTTCATGGCAAGTAGGAAAACAACTGGAGAGAGCGAGGAGCATGTGTGTTTGCGTGTGAGTGGAGGGCTTGGACATCGCCTTGCGCTGGTTTATGGCCTCTGTTTACTCCCTCGAGGGGAAAACAGGCCAGAGTTAACACAGAGAGAAGCCAATCCCCTCAACTCACTTACACCCACTAGTGAAGCAAAGCTTTCTATCTACGTCTTTCGTTTTCGTTCCCATTCTGTGAGAGAAGCCTCAGACATGAATAATGACGGTTTGCCTTATGGTGGATACAAAACAAACACTGTGAGTGGAAGCAGTGCTTGGACTAGATTTAGTTAAATTATTTTCTCACATGGTTGTCTACATGGAACAGCCAAACGAAGTCAAGAGATGTGCAGTTACTAGGGCCTTTGGGCAGCGTTATTTAGACAAAACAAGGTAATAAATTTAAAAATGAGTGGAATTGCCATTGGGTCTTATAAATTCCAGTTGCAGATTGTTGAACAATCTATTTATTAATTATCAATATGCATATTTCCGGCCCCTCAATACATCAGCATAGCAATGGATTAATTCGTCTTTCCCTTTCATTGTATGGTGGCTATATGAGATCATTCCCCATTTATTCTTCTTGTCTCAAGATCAATATTAAGATTTTTGTCCCCAAACACCTTCTGCAAGAGTCAGGGCTTTGAGTTTAATGAGTCAGGCTTTTCCTGTTAGGCTGAGTGAGATTTTAGTTTCACTGTCACCACTAGAGAGTGTAAAGCTATGATACGCTCCTTTAGGTTTAGTTCTTCAAATTTAAGGATGCATGGAATATAAGAAAGGGTATTAACTTTCAATGTGGTTCATTTCTAAATTTTTAAAAATATTTCTCTGTCTTTTTTTGTCTGTCTGCTGTCTCTCTCTTCCTCCAATGTAATATTCTGTGAGAGAAGAACACAGTTATGAATGTATTCTATGCATTGCATACTAAATGAATATATTTTTACGGTATAATTTTCCCTCTTCACAGTACAATTAAAATTTAAATGTGCAGAGAACAAGCAAGTAGACCATGTGACATAAATCAAGATTTCATTTATCAATGAAGAGCTGAACTTCTCAAATGGAAGTGTCTCAGCTATATATATCTATATATCTATCTATCTATCTATCTATCTATATATATATATATATATATGACTGGGATAAGGAAATTACCAAATTGTAAATTGTTTTGATTATTTCAAAATGAATCTTTGAAAAAAATTATTCACCATTAATTCTTCTTAAAATTTTTATTGTGATGAAATACACATAATATTAAATTTACCATTTTAACAATTTTAAGTGCAAAATTTAGTAGTATTAAAGCACATTTTTAGATATCCATTGAAAAATAACTCCTTATATCTCATTGCCCCCTGCAACCAGCATTCTATTTTTTCTTTCTATGAATTTTCTCATTAAAGATTCCTCATATAAGTGAGATCATATAATAAATGTCCTTTTATGTCTGGCTTATTTCACTTATCATAATATTTTCAAGGTTAATCCATGTTGTACCATGTATTGAAACTTCATTTCTTTCTATAACTAAATATATTTCATTGCTTTTAAATATAAAACATACCGGTACTTTAATCCATTCATCTATTGTGCCTTTTGGATTGTTTTTGCCTTTTGGCTGCTGTAGATAGTGCTGATATGAACATCAATGTACATGTATCTGTTTGAGTCCCTACTTTGAATTCTTTTGGGTATATACCTAACAGTGAAATTGCTGTATCATATGCTAATTCTTCTTAACTCTTTGACAAATCAGAATCACCAAACTGGTTTCCACAGCAGTTACACCAATTTACATTTCCACCAGCAGTGCACAGTGCTCCAGTTTCTTTACATCCTTGCCAACACATCATTTTCTGTTCATGTTTTTATAATAGCTATGCTTATGGGTGTGAAACAGTGTTTCATTATAGTTTTGATTTGTGTTTCCCCAGTGACAAGAGTCGTTGAGCATCTTTTCATGTGCTTATTGATCATTAGGATATCATCTTTGGAGAAATGTTATTCAGACCCTTTGCCCATTTTTTAATTGGGTGGTTTCTTTGTTCATTTGCTTTTTGACGTATATGAACCCCACCCCCCCCAATACATTTTTATTATTTAAGAGAAGAAAGGAAGGAAGAGGGCAAGAGAGATAGAAACATCAATGGTGGGAGAGAATAATTGATCAGCTGCCCCCTGAACACCCCACTCTGGGGATCAGCCCACTCCTGGGCATGTGCCCTGACTGGGAATCGAACTATGACCTTCTAGATCACAGGTTGCTGCTCAACCACTGAGTCACACCCGCTAGGCCCAGAGTTCTTTATACTATACTTATATCTGCTATGTTATTAGATTATCTATATATGTTCATATATACAAGTATGTAAATATTTTGTTTATACAAAATATAATACATAAATATACATATGTAAACATATACATATATACATAAATATATATAATTACAAAAATGTGTGCAGTTTTAAGCTTGAATAATTGCAAACATAACTAAAATAACATTTGAATATTTAATTATTTAAATTTTTAATACTTGTTTATTTTTATGACTTTTAGAACATTAATTTTAATTTTTTTTGTTTTTGTTTCATTTTACCATCCTCAGTTAGGGGGACTAGCACTAAAGTGCATAAACAACAAAAAGAAAAATGCCCTTTTGTTGGGTTATTTTATTCTTGTCCATTTCCAATATGTTCCAAAGTGAAAAGAGCAGTAATTTGTATTAACATTAATGCAAACGGAACTCTGTAGTTTATCCCTTAATCTCTGGAAGTGGCCTGCCTGGGTTGGAATGACACCGCCACTTACTGGCTATGTGTGATTTTGGCTGGTTTAACCTCTCTAAACCTGACCTTCCTTATCTGAAAATGAGGATAATAATAGTTATAATAGGCTATTGTGAGGATTCAGTGAATAAACCTAGTGAAGTGATCTGTATAGTTCTTAGCTCCTAAGAAGAACCCAGTGGTGTTGAAGAATAAGCTGATTCACTAAGGAAGTTTACAACCCTCAGGGATAATTTCCTAGACTTGAAGATGAAAAGCATAGCTTGGATTTCACCAGTGTATTCCTGGGTGATCATCAGACCCCTCAGAGGTCAGGAAAAGGGTAAGCAATTTCCATAGTTTGAGAACCCTGGTACATTTTAAAAAACGAAGTAATGCCAATTCAGGCTTCCCTTGCCTGCTACCACCATCCCATTGTAATCTCTGGTAATCATACAAAAATAAAAGATCACCCTGACCAGTTTTGTTCAGTGGATAGACCATCAGCCTGCGAACTCAAGGGTCCAAAGTTGTATTCCAGTCAAGGGCATGTACCTTGTTTGTGGGCACATACCCAGTAGGGAGTGTGCAGGAGGCAGCTGATTGATGTTTCTCTCTCATCGATGTTTCTAACTCTCCATTTTTCTCACTCTCCCTTCCTCTCTGTAAAAAAATCAAATAAAATATATTAAAAAAAATAAAAGATCATGAGAACTGAAGACCAAATTAGAAAACTGATGAACGTGGAGATTTAATGGTTCAGGTAAGCAGGGTTGTAGAAAGGCCTGCTGCATGTGCCTCATTTATAGAACAAGTGTGGAAACCATTGCTTTAGTCTGATTTTATTTCAGAGATGTCCTCCTCCTTCCCACACTTTAAACAAATGGAGATGGGAAAGAAGTAGGGCAAAAATGTAGAAACTCCAAATTAATGACAATTTACAACATAGCACCCTATAGGATAAATTGAAATTAACATTAAAAACCTAATCATGGAGAGTAGCCAGTTCTATTGTCTTATGTAAATTAATTGTAAAGGTTGTCAAAAGTTAAATATGTCTGAAATACACAAACAGGTCTACAATTCACAATTGTTTTAAATTGTTTTTTTCCATTTCCTTCTTCTTATCCTCTTAGTCCTTTTCTCTCTCTTCTATCTTCTTTTTTCTTTCTCCTTTTTCTTTAGATATCCTTTCACAAACTACACATGTTGAGTCAGATTTTATTACCCTTAGCTAAAGGTGGTTGTAAGAATAAAGAGCAAATACACTTATCTTTATGCTATGTAACAGTATATCCCATTTTAAGAAATTCTGCAGATGGAGTTATCATACCAGTGAAAAACTTCACAGGTTATGCTCTCCTTAAGCATTTATTCTTTTTTGTATGATGAATGGATGTGAGAAGTCATCATTAGAGAACATAATAATCTCTGATGATGTATTTATGACATGGAACGATGTCATGTGATGAAGTGTTTACAGCATGTAATGAGGTTGTGTAACAGTCTTTTTACAGCCTGTAATTACATTGACTAATTCCTTATAAAAATACTCAGCGATATGCTCTCCCTGTGCACGTGCCTGATATCACAGCAGTTTAGCAACTGACACCTCTAAACTGCAGAATTGAGCAGCTTGGATGACTCAATACTCTGCTTCCTATCCAAGGCATATTAAAGATCCTGGTTGTTTAGTTAGTACACTCCACGAGTTGCCGCTTATTGGAGTTGACTGAGATAACTAATATAATGCATACGTGTCAAATATCCGTAAGGGTTGGAAAATTTGTGAGGCATCTTTACACCTGAAATAACCTTTCTTCGTATATCTTTTTTTTTGTTTTGTTGTTGTTGCCAAAGGAGAAGTATGCACACCTGCTCTCTGACATCCAGGGCAATGTTTATACCTGACATTCCACTTCTGTCCTTTAATTATCTAGAATTTATTCCTTTCCTTATTTCAGTAATTAGCGAAAAATATGACTCAAATGAGGTTCCCCCAATGTTAAATATAAAACTGAAAGCACCTCCTATATGAAATCATGAATAATCTATATGATATGTGACTACGGAGATGAATTAGGCAGCTGGGGAGAAGGAGCTGTTAAGAGGCCAAGGGGTTGAGGTGCAGAACCTGAAATGAGATCCCAAACCTCTTCCCAGGAAATGAGTTTCAAGATATAAGTAAAAACAAAATGCTGAATTCATCCTGCAGTTGTGTGAGAATATGAAGGAAAATACGGATGTAGGATGATGAATAAAGAGAAATATGATGTAGGAATGTCATCTACATGAATGAGCAGTTGAAAGGGGTTCTAATCTGAGGAAAATGAATGACTTCTTAGACTAGGAGAAATACTAGTCTACATGCATTGAACAGAGGCAAAACAGAGTTGTAATACTTAGTTTGTAAATATTTTAAAAGGGTGTTGTATAGACTTATGTTAGAGTGAGTAAACTATACAAAATTAATTGCAATTCCATCTTGTCAGAAAGAGCTTGCTTCTTTCCATAGTGAATTCAGACAAGATTTCAGCACCACATAGAATATAGCTAATCCCACATAATAAGACTATTATAGATAATGTAGCATTGACAAGAAGTGAATCTTGTCACCAGGTGACAAAGTCATATCTTTCATTTCCATAAATATTTTTAATTTCCAAAACACTTTACATAACTCAATTGCTCTTCAGAACATTCCAGTACATGGGTTGGAGGAAATGGGTTTGCTTCCTACTTTTCAAAGTTAGAAAGTAAGACCCTGAGAAGTTAAACGATCATTGCTTCAAGGTCTTGGAAGAATGAATGGAGAGGTCATGGACTCCCTTTTCTCATCCAAAGCTATTCCTGAGAAAAATAACCCTTGCTTGACTCAGGTATGGTGGACATAACAAGTAGCCTGTGGCCAACCTAACCTACCAACTAAGGCAGTTGACTCTGCAGACATCTAAGTGCCACTTCATAGAATGTGATGGCTCTTGATTTTTTTTTTTAACTTGCTCTATGGACAAAATAGTTAGTGTGGAAACAAAGCAACAGAACTGAAATCGAAGACCATCCACCAAAATGGCATTGAATCCGAATACCAGGGTCAAGGGTCTGCTAGCTGCGCATGGTTTCACGGAACAGAAACATCTTAGCATCATCACTTGACATGAGGTTTCTTGTCTTGGCCAGGAAAGAATGCCTTTCAACAATGCCAGAGATGTAATTGGTTATTAAGAGAGTGATTATCCTACTCCTCTATGTCCCGCTGGTTTCCTTTGGCCCCAGACCTCCCAAGAACTTCAAAAAGAACTCTGCATAAAGAGGAGCATCTGGATTTGAACAGATAAATTGGATTTGAATTCTCCTAACAAGGTTCTGTCAATAATACATTAGGGCAATTTAGTTGAAATGCTCTGGCTATTATTCTGTCTGTTGTTGCCACGGAGGCTTTATTAAGTCATTTTACTCTGGTCAGTTCCAAGAAATGAGCAATAGAATTCACACAGAAGGGACCATGGAGTGATTACTGGTGGCTCAGTAACCCCAAGGCCCTGATATATTTCAGTCTGCATGTGCATACTACTCATTCCTGGGTTGTATACTTTATAATAATTACTGGAGGAATTTTGATGGCATTTTATTATAAGGTGGGCAATATCTGAGGTAGGGAAGGAAGGAATGCTGGTGCTTAGAATGCAGACTTCGATTGGCATGGCTGCAATTCAGGTCACAAATACAGGACCAGCTATTTCTTTTAATTTATTTTTTACTTTTTGCTGAGGGGAAACAGGGACTTTTGATTAGTTTCTTTTCTGCTGTTGACAAGCAGTGAGGAGCAGTGAGATTTGCTGGAGAGACCAATTATCTAGTGGGATGAATGAGACCTCATAAGGGAGAGAAATATGAAATCCAAATAGAAATAACAGTATCTGTAGTAATCAGTGCAACTGAGGGAAAAGACAGGTATGTTGACAAGCCACTTTCTGGAAAGTGATTTCTTTCCAGGAAGGTTTTTCCTGATTTTAAATGTCACCTTAAGTTTCTGTTTTATTTTTCATGTGAATCTCAAGGAAAACTAATGGAACTTCCTTTTCCCCATTAATATTGGACTACAAGGAATTAAGAAATACATTTAACATTATCTTATTTTACACTCACTTGTGTTGTTATACCCTTTTCATTGATGAATAAACAGGTTCTAAAAAGCTAGGTAACTTCCTTAAACATTATTGTATGCTTTTGCACTTTGCTACACCTCATTGTATGCATGTAATACATACTCCACACCTTATATTCTCTTTTTACTTATTTCATTTTATTTTAAGTCTTTATTGTTGAAACCACACTTTATCTTCTGTTTTAACTTGCTCGCCCTTATTTCCTATTACCTTGTTGAAAGAGCCCTGTTTTAGAAACAGGTAAAAGCAGCATTGTTTTAGTAGAAAGTCTGAGGGACTGAAGAAGTAATGTTACATTCAGTTATTCTAACTAAATCTTGATGACCTGTACTACTGTAAGAAGATATTTCTTTTGGAAAGGATTTCAAAATTTAAAATCATAACTTTTGACTTTCCACATCTAGGTATCTAGAACAGTTTGAAGGGTTTTCCCTTTTTGCTTTTGTTTGTCATACAATCAATAAAATTGACTTCCCCTGTGTTTTATTTCATAAAATAATCAGAGGAAGAAGGAAATTATTTGTGTTTCAAAGAACTTGGATTAAACTTGCAACAATGGCGCTGAAAGAAAGGGGTCTCCCAGGACCTTATTTGTCAGCCTTATTGCCCAGCCTCAGGGCATGGCCTCTGGATGTGACCTGCTGGAGGTGGGGACAGGAGCAGAGACAGGCCAGAGGGCAGAGAAATCACACACCAGTCAGAACCAGGACTTGAAGTGAAATGAAGCTTTCTAAGTCCAAGGCTTTGACATTTTACCGGTCACTGAGCCTAAGGCAATTGCCACAAAGAAAATAAGAATTGCATCAGGTAAAACGTAAGTTAAGTTTATTTAATTAAAAAGTGTAAAATATAAAAGAGGCTAGAATCTAGAGTTCTAAGTAGCAACAAGTGTATAATTTGATTTTTCTTTTTAGTTTAAAATGTTCAGGTACTATATTTTAAGTTTAATGCTTATTTGAATGAATAGTGTAAAGTGTTATCATATTTAGTGTCCAGGAGTCTGCAAAAATAGCCAAAATGTCTTGCGAGAAGACTGAGGCAAACTTAACTTGGAATGACTCCTTATTTATTACTGCTAAGGAACTAGATTCTAATCAGGCAGGTATAACCCCAATAGAAAGAAATGCATACCACTGGAGCATGAAAAGGATAATTTTTGTGTGTTTTCCCAGGCTGTATTACAATAATTAGATTTACCATAATCAATAAAATGTGTGAGCCAAGTTTATTGAAGTGTCAATTTCCTATTGCATAATTTCCCCTGGGAACCTTAATTTTTAATTCAAAAAAGAAAAGTGGGAGATATGTTGTACAGACGCCAGTGAACATGCGAGGTTAAAGAAAGCACAAGATTCCTTACAGACATCAAAGTGGGGCCTCGAACAACCCCCTTGTCCCTCCTTCCCACATCCCTTGGCTCACCATTAATTTTCCAGGAGAATAAGATCTTGAAATGGCCAAGATACAGATCTCCTTGCCTAGATTGCAGAAAGATGTATTGGACAGTACGACTGGATGATTTTTACTTCATCTCCAGCAGTCAAGAGCACTTAGGCGTGGGGTATTATGGTTGGCTTACAGCGTTTGAACTATAAAAGGAAGTGAGTGCATGAGCTTGGCTATGGACATACTTTTCAAACTATACATACCAGCATTTGGAATGAAATGTGAGTCCTCATGGACTTAGAAAATAAGGCTGGAAGCCCCACTAATGAAGATGAAGACATTCATTGGCAGCATGCAGATTTTTCTGTAATAGTTATATGATGCATCAGTCAGATTGACTGCAAAAATATCCCTGATTATCCACCCTTCCCTATATCTAAGCCCTTTGCAATATGAATTTGTAGCTCCACCCATCATGAGAGGCGTCTAGTTCCCCACCCCTTGAGTATAGATTGACTTCGTGACTTAATTTTGGCCCTCTGAAAAAATGCAGTGGGAATGATCATATGCCAACTTCAAGCATAGGCCTTGAGCACTTTGACAAAGTAAAGTATTACGGAGCAGTATTCACTGGGTTTAAGGGCCAGGGAGAATCTTAGAGATGGCAAACTAGAGCTATGATGACATTGCCACAGGGCCCATGGAGCTCTGTCTTTAAGAACCACTTGTACCTTCTCCCACATCCTTGCTTCCTGTGCTGAGGTCACTCAGTTCCTATATCATTAGAGCTGGAGGAGATCATAAAGGTGATCTAATCTAATCCAACACCCTCATTTTACAGATGAGGAAAGAGATGAAGAACATGTGTAAAGTTTATTTAAGTTCACGTGGAAAGTGTTGTTTTGTTTTGGCTATCCTGGTGCACGTGCACATTGTACATGTGTGTACGTTAGAGTGACATGAAGTAGGAGATGTTGCTAGATTAATAAAGGTAAAAACAGCCAAAACCGGTTTGGCTCAGCAGTGGAACGACGGTCTGCGGACTGAAGGGTCCCGGGTTTGATTCCGGTCAAGGGCATGTACCTTGGTTACGGGCACATCCCCGGTAGGGGGTGTGCAAGAGGCAGCTGGTCGATGTATCTCTTTCATCGATGTTTCTAGCTCTCTATCTCTCTCCCTTCCTCTCTGTAAGAAAATCAATAAAATATATTAAAAAAATAAAGGTAAAAATAAAACCCTGACCCTCTGAAAGTCCTGATCTAGTCTATCCTGGGTTTGTTGAACATCAGGTGTTATCTTGAATGCCAAGTCATAGATATTGAATCAAACTTCCTTCTTTAGCAAAAGATGGAACTGAAGAGTGATGCCCAAGGCCATCCTGGTCACACATCCTCATCATACTCCTTGGAAGGAGAGTCCAGTCTGAGATTGCTCATTCACAGAGGATACCGGAGTCCAGTGGTTCTGATTTCCAATCCCTTCCCCTGTGATAAGTTATTCTTTGTTTCCACTCATTTCCTCTTCCATGAGGAACAGGATCAACTGCTTGCTGATCACTATAAGGACCACCCTTCAGGTTAATCAAACTTTTCAATTTCCTTTCAATATTCCTGTCTCCAAGCCAGAAAGGACACACTCTTCATGTTATTTTTTTCTTCTTTAAAGTTAAATTCTTGGTAGCATCTCTCTAATGTTGATCTGGGTGGGAATATGCAAGAATTAGATAAGAATCTGACTTACACCAAGTACACTCAAAGTACTATTTCATAATTTCATAATTCCCACATCCACTTCCTTTTTTTAAGTTTAAATTCCTTGTTGTTTCAAGTATTACATATGTTTCCTTTGTCTCTTATTGATCTCTCCCTGGCCACTCCTACCCCCCAGTTCATGTCCTCACCTCCCTACTGTCTGTGTCCACATAAACTTTCTGATAAGCTATTTCTTTTCAAAGAACAGAAATATTACTGACATACATCTACATAGACCATCAATGAGGTTTGTGTCTAGGAATAATTTCTTCCTCTGTTCTTTTCAACTATTTTCCCCCCCACCATTATACATTTTATTTTCGCTTTTGATGCTATTCAATTTGAAGATGGTTTTAAGTTTAATTCTTTGTGTAGATTATATTTTAACCACAGCAGAGAATTATAAACAGAGCAATTACCACCATAATAAATACACTGATTTTTTTTTTTCATCTTTTGGACCAAAGGTGTGCATAATTTTTGCCGAGCTATAATCATGCTTTCATTTAAAATCCTTGCACAGGGAAGGGTGTTTCCCCATAATAGTGGTTGGGAAATGGAGATCTCAAGCCAGTTTCACTGGGTTCCCAATCTTCTCAAATGAAGGCCAAGTGAGGCTTTTCCTTCCACAGTCTCGCTCTCACTGTAGAGGCTCCAGGCTCTCATGTTGGGTGCAGGCCAGGTGGCATGCTGGCCACCGTGGAGGGAGGTCCTCATTTGGCATCCAGGAAGGGTTCAGCAGGATGAGGTGCCGGGGAGAGGGCCGCTCAGAATTTCTCTGGAGTGCAGAGTGAGGATCTTTAAACACGAAGTTAGCTAACCCATAGGTCCTGGAGTCTTGAGCAAATGCTCTCCAGCTGATGTTTTATTTTATGACAGGAGAAATATTTCTTAACAATATACACAAATGAGAGGCAGAATCAGAATGTAAGTGAGTAATAGTGGATATGCAAAATAAAGAAATTAATAAGAATTCATTGATATGTATAAAACACCGATCCAAGAATGAGTCTAATTTTTAAAAAATGTAGCTGTTTTCCCTATTGTAAAACAATTGATTGAAAAAAGAACAGTTTTTTTTTCTGGCCAGTGTGGCTAAGTGGTTGAGCATCAGCCATAAAGCAATGGGTCATGGTTCAGTTTCTGGTCAGGGCACCTGCCCAGGTTGCAAGCTTAATTCCCAGTGGGGGGCATGCAGGAGGCAGCCAATTAATGATTATCATCCTGAGTGATTCTCTCTCTCTATCCCTTTCACTTCCTCTTTTTCTAAAGACCAATAAAGACATATTTAAAATTAAAAGGAGTAGTTCTTCCTGTTAAATATCCAAAAATAATTATCTCAGGAGCCCTAAAAAAGTTAAAATGCCCAATATTCGGAAAACCAGACCCTGGTTTCCCAAAGTGTGTTTCTTGTACCAACAACAATGAACTCACCGTGGAGCTTGTTAAAGATGCAGAATCTCAGGTTTCACCCTGGGGGTTCGTGCACACGCATTAACTGTGAGATGTGCTGGACCACAGCATCCTTAGATAGACACATTTGTACCTGAGCTTTGAGTCTCAGTGTCTTTCCTTGGGATATGCTGACTGATCCTTGGTGAAACCACTTTATGAATTTTGTTGGTGTGGCTTAATCTACAGATACATAAAATGGTCTGCCTATCCTTCAGACAGTCTCCACAAACACAGATTCTTGCAGGCAGGACTTTGTATATTGAGCAACAGTGATTTTCCACAAAGACCTGGATTGTAGTTAAACTTTCTGGAGTCCTGAACTAATATGGAGCCTGATGGGAACATGTGTGTGTATACAGAAAGGCTTTGAACCTCCAGCATGTGCTTTTCAAGCTCTGCATAGGGAACATGAGTAGTTCATAAAGGTAATATAATGGGTCAAAGCCAGAGGGAAAAATAAAACAAAATAGCTGAGCACAAAATGAAGGGACTAAACGAAGAAAATAAAAACACACATACTCATAGACACAGACAATAGTATGGTGATTGCCAGAGGGAAAGAGGGCCAGGGGAAATAGGGAGAGTACAGGGGGATAAACGGTGTCAGAAGATTTGACTTGAGGTGGTGAACACACAACCCAATATAAATGGTGCACTAAAGAATTGTACCTTTGAAACCTATAAAACTTTATTAACCAATGTCACCCCAATAAATTCAATAAGAGATTAAAAAAAGAAATGGACTGGAACAGAAATTATAAGAGCAGCACTTATGGTTAGGGGAAGTTTGTTCAGTTAAACTTGTGTTCTAATTGAACATACACACATAGGTGTGTTCCAAGTCAAAGTAAAATGGAGGGTTTTGTTTTGTTTGTTTTTTTGCATTAGCCACCCATCAAAAGTTTGAAAATCATTGCCTTAGAATATACCTTTGAAAACACTCGATGGAGAAACTCATAAGGGAGGTTCACTCGCTCTGAATGTTTTAATATTCATTAATTATAGACTATATTTGATATTATAATTTTGAGATGAAAATCCATAATATAATGTGTTATGATTTATACACAAAAAACCATCCCTAATTTTTACATGAATCATAAAAAGAAGTCCACCATTAATACAATGTTTCTGTAGGCACGCGTGTATGTATTTTTTTGAAATATGGAATTTGAGTGTGAAATAGAATTTTGGAAGTGTTGGGGCTTAGATTTGTTGAATTCCAATACCTATCAGTTATTTAAGCACTCATCTGACCAAAGTATCATGTCAAATTTATAGGAAGAGTTAGATTTAAGAACTCTCCCCACAAACTTCTTAGACATGAAATCTCTCCTACAAATCAACATTTTGCTTGTTGAGTGTAAAAGGATTGGAAAAAAGCTTATTTGATTCATCATCAAATTCATATGGCCTTGCCATATTTAATGGCAAAAAGTGTTTGTTTGTTTGTTTTTTACTAAAATTTGTAGAGAATAGTACAGATAATTCTCTCTTACCTCAGTGAGGTTCTTCCTCATAAAAATAAGATGGAATCAGCCTGGCCAATATTCTCAGTAGTTAGAGTGTAGGCCCATGCACCAAAGGGTCACAGGTGATTACTGAGCATGTACCTGAGCAGCAGGTTTGACGCCCCAGCCCCCAGTCAGGGCACATGTGAGAGGCAACCAATCAATGTAGCGCTCTCTCTCTCTCTCTCTCTCTCTCTCTCTCTCTCTCTCTCTCTCTCTATATATATATATATATATATATATATATATATATATTCCCTATTTCCAATCTCTTTAAAAAATCAATGGAAGTATCATCAGATATGGATTAATAATAAAAATAATAAGGTAGAATCATTTATGCCTCCAGCTTTGAATTAATATACCAAAATGCCCTAAGATATGCAATTTATTAAGATTTTCATTCTGGCCCTGATCGGTTTGGCTCAGTAGATAGAGCATTGGCCTGTGGACTGAAAGGTCCCAGGTTCAATTCCCGTCAAGGGCATGTTACCTGAGTTTCTGTAACATCCCCAGTAGGAGGTGTGCAGGAGGCAGCTGATCGATGATCCTTTCTCATCAATGTTTCTAATTCTCTATCCCTCTCCCTTCCTTTCTGTAAAAAATCAATAAAATATATTTAAAAAAAAGATTTACATTCTGTTCTATTTAAAAAGCTATTTTACAAAAGTATTTATTGCCAAGAACCAATATGATATCATGATTATAGCCAAGAGTTTGTGCATGAAAAGTTATTTCTTAAAATAAAGGAATAATTTATTATCAAAATCAGTCATCAAGCTCTCAGTTATAAGAATTAAGATTAATTGATTGTTCTCTAAGCTAGAATATGTCTAGCAGTAATTTTCTAAAAGCTCAATGCTTTATTTTTAGAGAACGTTTTATATTAATATGTTTGAATGCACTTTGCATATGTCAATATACAATACATGTCCTAAAAGAATCTGTACCTACATTCAATTGGTTGAAAACAGTAAAGATGTTGTATACCTTGATTTTTAACAGTTAATATCTCTACAACAGTTTCCAGAGGATCAATAAATAGTACAGTCAAGATGTTTTTGCATTATAGGTGTCATGTTACATCAGGGAGATTTCTATGGAACATGAACATAAATGATATTAAAATGGTTTCATTAATATTGGCCGGTTAAGGAACTTTCCTTCTGACACATGAGCAGGAACAGTTTGGCTGAACTGTTAAATGATGCAGAAACACACCAGTTATGAGGAGGAACATTAAAACCACCTGATTTGGGGTTTACATGACGAAGAAAGCAAGAGAGCAAACGTGTAACAGCACACCCCAACATAGAGGAGATCGGCTGATTACCTGGTTGCTTTTTAAAATAATTTAAGGCACTTAATGAAACACAGGATTCAGAATGTTAGCATTTAGGCAAAGAACACACAAACACTTCTGTCCCTTGGCAGGGCACAAACAGTATGGTGCTCCACAGCCCTGAAGTCAGAGGCCTGAAATAGCCAGCTATAATCCTTTCTGGTGGATTTGCAAATAAATTATATTTACCATATTAGAAGAAAGATTGCCTTTCTGATTAGAAGTGAAAGGAGTGTTGTGCAATAAGTATGAAGAGTTTACTCTTGAAGATAAATGCCAGTTATTTTTTAAATGTAGGTTGTGTGTGTGTGTGTGTGTGTGTGTGTGTGTGTGTGTGTGTGTTTTAAAGGACCGCATACTTTTTCTGGGTTTCCCTTAAAAACAAGTTTAATTTTCTTAAGTATCTAAGTTACATTGGGATGCCTGTGCCTCATGGAGCTATGGAGACATAATTGTGCCTGGGCCATGATGGGTCATTTTCAGGTTTAAGTCTCCTTCGAGCTTTTGGATGCATTGGTGATTATAATTGCTGCTCACTGCTGAAAGGTTGAAAAGTTCCGATGAACAATTCATTCATTGTCTCGTTCACATCTGGGTTAATGTTTCCTTCTTGGAGAACTCTGTACCACTCTGTTCCCTGCTGCTTGCCACAGACAGCAATGCCAATTTCCCTGTTTACTTGGAAGCTCTTGAGGCTGATGTATCGGTGCTAGCCACAAATTAATGGAATTCTTTCCAGCTGCAATGCTTTCAGATATTCAAACAATAAGCCAAAAAACACTGAACTGTTTTGGCTATTTTTCTCTGAACTACGTGCCATTCTCAGAGATGATGTAAACACAATTACTAGTGGAAATGACCATAGCATTTAAAATATTTCAAAGAAACAGATAAAACTTATGGAAAACTAGGGTCCAAAATATTTTTAATATGCTTTTAATGATTTTTAGAGTGAGAGGGAGGGAAGGAGAGAGGGGTAGTAAAGGAAAGAGGGAGAGAGAGAGAGAGAGAGAGAGAGAGAGAGAGAGAGAGAGAGAGAGAGAGAGAGAGAGAGAGAGAGAACATCAATGTGAGAAAGAAACATTCATCTGTTGACTCCTGTATGTTTCCCCACGGGGGATCATACCCACAACGTGGGTATGTGCCCTGACTGGAATTGAACCTGTAACCTTTCAGTGCACGGGATGATGTTCAACCAACTGAGCCACACTGGCCAGGACCAAAAAAGAATTTTGTAATCTGAAGCCAGAGGGCATACCATCTCAGAAGAGGGAGAAGATTGGGTAAGGAAAAGTGCAAGTGTTTACACTAAACAGAACTATATAGAGGTCAAGCTCTGAAGCTGGGAACCCCATTTCCTTCTTGGATTTCTTTCTGTCCTGTGTTGTTGGTTAGCAGCATCGTTTCAGCTCTGCTATGTGGTTAACCTTTGGAAAAGGACTCTGGTCAGAGGAAGTGCTTTGGCAGGCAACCAGTGTCTGTCTTGAACTGAGTCTGAGCCTGCTGCCAGATAACCTGGTTAATTGGAGACCAGAACATATGGTGAATCCAGTCCTTTTGTTCCAATGGAAAGGAGTCAGAGGATGCATGGACAACTGAGGAAGTCTGGGTGTTACAGAAAGTTGGAAGAAGAAGTGAACTGATAGGGCTGGTCTGATTAGACTCTTTGGAATGATAATTTTTTATTCTTTGGTCTTAAAATGTTCCCTTTGATTTACTCTGTGCCTGCTGCCTAATTGGCAATCTCAACATATTTATTGATTTGAGTTGATCCTAAAATAAATTGACTAAATTAATTTACTTGAATAAATCCAGACATTTCTATTTTTGGAGAAGTCTAATTCAGAAACCCCAACTTTCACTCTAGAATTGCCTTTTTGGATTTCTTAAGGCGATGTATACAACATTCATGCTGGGGTCCCCCTCCTATAGATTCAGATTCAGTTGCTTTGAAGTGAGGCTTGAATATGGTTATTTTTTAGTAGCTTCTCAAATAATTCTAATATCCAGCAAAGATTAGAAACTACTGTTCTGAAGAGAATCAGGAACAACTGAAATACAGATGTAATTAAAGGCCATGTAAAGAAAGAGCTTTCATTGATGTTCTTTGAGTGTATGTTAGTGTGTACTTTCTTTTAGCCTCTTTTTACATCCTTCCTCCAAGAGACACCTTTATGTCAAGAAATATTGTAAAATTTAAGTGCAAATGTACTGGAAGATGATTTTTCCTTTAACGATTAAAGTTGAAAACTTTATTAAGAAGTTGAAGGATATGTATACATAAACATTTTAGGAGAGTAAGAATAGCGTGTACATGAGTTTTTCTAAATTCACCAACTTAACCAAATTACTTAGTTTATTGCTGTATATGTCTGCTAGTGGGGGTGGGGAATAGGACCAAAGTGCAAAAGATGTGTTCCATTGCTGCATTGAAGGACATGATTAGTGTCTTACAAGGGGAGATAAGATAAGATACATACGTGAGATAATTAGACAGAAGTCAAATATAAATTGTCTAGAATAGAAATAAGCTTGTGCCAAAATTTACAGCACCGTTTCAAGTTTGCCTTGAGCTCATATTCTTTCCATTAATGTTATTGATTGAGGAGAGAGGCAAAATGTGCTTGACTCTATGAAAAACTAGAAGTCTAAGAAGTCCAAGTTTATATCTTACCAGAAGAAAATAATTAGCTATAAAAGCTCTAGGAACAGAGAAAAAATCAGTGGGTACCTGCAAAGCATGGATGAGTAGGATAGTTGCTGGAAAATGTAACAATCTGAAATTTGATGATGGTCAGCAAACTGGTCCTGTCTAAAATATCTGCCTGCCAGGAATTCTCTTTAAAAGCCTGAATTTGATGAAATCATATGGTTATAAATCAAATCCAGAAATAGAAATCAGTAAATGACCACATCCTCCCAATGGTTTTGAAAAACTCTACCCTGACTTTTACAGGAAGAAATGTCTTGATTATGAGTGATCTGTCACTTTAAAATCTAAAACATTATTTCATTTAATTGTCTTTTCAGTAGCTACCTATGCTGTTTCATGCTGTGTTGAACACTTAATTCAGGAGCATGAGAAAGGGAGTACTTGATTTACAACTATTTTCTCAATAGCATAAATCTAAGATCCTTTACTTCTACGTATCAAAATATGTTATTCTTTCTTTCATTGGTACCTCCTCTATCATGAAAACAGATTGATGTATACACTTCAGTAGTGAGAATTTCATAAATGTATTCAAGTCTTCCTTGCTATCTCACTAATGATTTCTGAATAATGATGGAAATGACGATTGTCCTCCTATCTACATCCTTAACAGTTTATTATCTCTACAAAGTATTCCCCTTACTGGGGACACCTATTCTCATTGTCCATTCTTCTCTGGTGGAGCCCCCTGATTTTTTCAGACTTAGATCTAATAGAATCTCCTCCGTAAAGTTTCCATAGTACCTACGACCTACCCTTGACAGAGTTAGATTCTTTGTATTTGGCATGTAGAAAACTATTATAAAGCAAATGATACCATATTTTAACTCTTTGACGACCTTCATTTTTGTTGTTGTTGTTGTTTTGATTGTAATCAAACTATGATTTCAACTCTTATTTCTTTAATCATATTTTAATTTAACTTTTATAGAAGTAGTTCCTTCTCACTGTAGACAAATAGAAACTAAACAGAAATAAGAACACTATCACCCCTAATCCTGCCAAGATACTGTATAATACTGGTGCATTTCCTTCCAGAAACCCATCTGACACAGTTGAATTTAGACTGTTTTCAGATACTTGCTCTTTTAAATAACATTTGATTGATATATTTGTATGTACACCTGGGTATACTTATTCAATTATTTTCTTAAGATAAATCTTAAATGTAAAGTTGTATCAGAATGATACTATCTTCCCTTTTAACATTCTGATTTATATTTCCAACTAACATCCAGGAAAGTTGTTCCAATTTATTCTCTTTTTAGTGTATAAAAGTACCCATATGCTATAACAATGTTGTTTATGTTTCTGTTTTACCTGAAGGGCAGAGAACATTTTGTATTCAATTTGCATTCCAGTGCCTGTAGCACTGTTTGCCCCAGTTTGCACTCAAGATTTGAAGGATGGATGAATGGAAGGATGGATGGAAGAAAAGGGTGAATTTATTTTCACCTTCAAAACAATATACCTGATCTCAGATTTTCAAATCAAATGATACTTAGAACACAACCTCTTAGATATCAGAATGTGTTGCTGGCTCTGTTTCATTACCTCTCCTGTGGCTTCACTTTGTGAGTGCCTGACTCTTTGATTAGGGACTCAGCCGTGGCTCTGTCCAATATTATGTAGGTGAAAGTGACAATGTGCCCTTTCTACCCTGTTTCCTCGAAAATAAGACAGTGTCTTATATTCATTTTTTCTCCCAAAGTTGAGCTAGGTCTTATTTTCAGGGGATGTCTTATCTTTCCATGCACTAGATCTTATTTTCGGAGGATGTCTTATTTTTGGGGAAACACGGGTAGTATAGGCCTTCAGCTCGAGAGTTTTTACTTGCCTTGTTATGTCTCTATCATCATCATGAGAAGCACATTCTCAAGTCACAGATGTCCCTTTAGCCTTAGCTAGAGAAAACACAGGGAAAAGATCTGAGCACACAGGACTTTCACCCTGAGGCCGAATCACTCCAGCTGACCTCCCCCATGAGGCCATATCTCCTCAGACACCACAGGCTGAAAGCATTTCTGCTCCAACTGAGCCCAACAATAAAGATACATTTTAAAAACTCCTAAATAAACCCTAACTAGTTTGGATCAATGGATAGAGCATTTGCAACTGAAGTGTCCCGGGTTTGATTCCAGTCAAGGGCATGTACCTTGGTTGTGGGCACATATCCAGTAGGGACTTTGCAGGAGGCAGCTGATCAATGTCTTTCTCTCACTGATGTTTCTAACTCTCTATCCCCCTCCCTTCCTCTCTGTAAAAAATCAATAAAATATATATTTTTAAATTCCTAAATAATAGAAAAGACAAGGAGTTGTGATTCTTGTCTTCCATACTGCTGAGAAGTCTGAGTTACTAGTTTAAAATGTCCTTTTAAGTATTGAATGTTCTTAAGGTGTTTTAAAGTAAACACAACCACAATAATAAAAGACATCTGCCAAAACATTTTATATCTCAGTTTTTGTAGAATTTTTCAATTAAAAAAAGTAGAAATGTAAAAATAATTCACTTCAATATTAAGACAAGTTGGGAGAACACTCTTAAAGTATCAAAAATGTAGCTTAATAACAATAGGGTGATTAAAAATTAAAATGTCTAAAAGGTGTTAACTTGTGGATGAGTTGGTATTAGGAAAAGTCTCTACATCTTCTAGCAGGAGGAATCTGTATCAAGGGTTTCCAAGGAGTCCAATATGAGTTTAGTGTAGAGACTGGGCTGAGGCAAGACCAGAAGTTAAAGCTGGAATTCTCCCGGAGAAATGAAGAACTCTCTGGGGACTTTTAGGAAGATGAGTGAATAAGATCATTCTGGCTGTGATGTGGAGAGTAGACTGGAGAAGTCAGGGCAGATGTGGGAGCTATGTACAAGCTTTTGTAATTGATCATGTAGCAGCTGATGGTGCTGTGTTGAGGAAGTGGTCCAAAGAAACCCATTCAGGCTGAAAAGAGGAACTAGGCTAACTGTCTAAGAAATCCATCAAGAAAGAAGTTTCAATCTGAAAGAAGACCTCACCTAGCACAGGGACTGAGGTCCTACCTCCAAAGAAATGGGGCTGAAGGGAGCTAGGTGGGATCGTCAGTGCCTTCATTAAGTTCCAGAGGGGAATCCAGAACTGGGGCAGAGATCCCACGTTATGTGAGTCCAGGAAAAAGTTACACCAGAGACAAATTCCAAGTTGTGCCTGCTGGTGGGAGCAAGGGCTCTTGGTATACCATGCGGACTGTGAATTCCTCTTGGCTTGAGACCAAGGGCCAAGTAAAGCAGGTTGCAGTCTTCAGGTCTCAGACTTGGACAGGCAGGCATGAGAGTAAGGTCTTCCCCATCTTCTCTGTAAGAAACTTTCTAAGGCAATCAGGTTGTTTCATGCCCCTAGTGACATGGTGGGATAGACATTATTGTGTGGTTGTTAGGTTTAGAGAACTATACATTCTTAAGAAATATTCATTTCCATTGTAACAACTCCTTTATCATTTGAAAATATTACTCTTCCTTTCTTCTTCACATTAATTATTTTTTATTTTTTTATTTTTTTTTAGTAAGCCTATATTTTTCTTTACTAAGTTTCAATCCAGAGCTTTAATAGTAGACCACATTTCCCAAAAATCTGATCTAAATTCTGGCTCATGCAAACAAATAAATAATTTTGAATCCAATGGTTTTTATCCAACTATGAAGTTTATAGTATAGTCTTACATTCAACAAATTCTTCTTTGGCTTTGAATCAACATAATTGTAAATGTTCTTTAAAATATGCACATGTGTAAAGTAAAATACATGACCAGCTCTCTGTTTTAATGTTACCAAGTTTAATTACATTTATCCCAGCAATGTAATAAGTTCAAATAGTGTAACTATATATAATTTAAATGTCAGAAATTTTTACAATTAAATTTGCTTTAATTAAAATGTATTTAATGTTTTGAGTAGGAGTTGTAAATATGAAGAAATAGATAATTTTTACATTGAAGTCTGATTTAATGTGACAAATAATTTGGAGTTTTACCATCGATAATGCCAAAAGAGTACATTATATGGAAGATCAGATGGCTGATAAACAAGAGGTTCAGCTAAATGCAGGTTAGCCTCTTAATTCTCCTGTTTTTTTCTACAAACAGCTTTTTAAAAACATCTTAATATATAAAACCCTGGATCCCTCATGACCTGAGACTCAGCCAACCAGAAGTCAGTCCTACTGTCAGGGCTGGGTTGCCGTGGGGACCCAGCACTGACTACTGAGAAGGATGTGAATCAGGCATGGAGAGAGCCTGAAGAGAGAAGCAGGGTCTGATCCATAGCCTCTCTGGCAGCTGTTGATCAGCATTTGCCTCTCTCTTTCTCTCCAGGCCTGGCCTATATTTTTTTCCAGGCCTCTACCAGGGCTGCTGATCAGTCCCAACTTTCTGATCAGGCCCTGTTGATAGGCCCAAAGATGCAGACTGACATAAAAACTGACAAATCAGAACCAAATTGGCCAGCAGAAGTAGGCAGTCAGGGGCAAGATCAAGCCTGCAGGGGAGGGCAGTTAGGGGTGATCAGGCTGGCAGGGAAGGGCAGTTGGGGGTGATCGAGCCAGCAGAGGAGCAGTTAGATGTTAATCAGAGTGTCAGGTGAGTGGTTAGGCAGTGATTAGGCAAGCAGGCAAGTGGTTAGGAGTTAGCAGTCCCGGATTGTGAGAGGGATCCCAGATTGTAGACGGTGCAGGCTAGGCTGAGAGACACCTCTTCAGTGCATGCATTTCATGCGCCAGGCCTTCAGTGTGTGTGTGTGTATTATCTCATGCTTCAGTTTGTCTATTAAAAAATTAAATTACTCTGAAAGCTAATTATAAATCTACAAAGTAATGAAAGCAACTATCAGAACTATTTAAAAGCAGGAAATAAATTGTATTGATAATTGATTTTATTTTATTACTGACACTGTGGGATTTATAATTTGCCTTATACAACTTCTAAAGCAATGGATAAAATTTGTTATCATGATAGATAGAAATGAAGTATATTTTTATTGTTAAAATTTTGCCAGAAACTTGTGTTCAGACAAATAAAGTTTGCTTGGTTTATTAGAATTCATTGAACATCAATACTGTGATGCTCCATTAGACATTTTTTGAAGTTTAAAATTCCAAGGAAATTTTGGGAATTGGTTTAATGTTTAGCGAGTGATTGGTACGCTCAGGCATCCAGTAACCTCTCTTTTTCCTTCCCCCTTTTGAGTAATTTTTTTTGTTAGAAGTGTTTTGTTAATCGTTCTGTTTTGAATTCTGAATTAAAATTTATACTCAGGGTAAAAGAATAGACATATTTCTTAAAGTGGGGAGGAGGGAGGAGGAAGAGAGAAGAGTCAATTTGGGGCAGATGTTAAAAATGCAATGAGGAAATTGGAAACAATATTATTTCACATAAGAAATACAGGTCAAAGAGGAATTTTGAGGAGAAAACAAACAATAAGCAAAAAATAAAAAATAAAAACAAACAAAACAAAACAAAACAAAACAAAACAAAACACCCAGAGCTCTAAAAGTTTGGGAATATTGGTGGGAAAGACCATTTGTTAGAAGAAAGAGTATAGCTTGAAAGATCAGAGATAAAGGGTGTGTTCCTGAATAGGAGATGAGACCCTGGTATCGGGAATTTATTTACCTTCTACAATTGAAACTTTGTAGCCTGGAGTGAAGCCAAGCCTCCTGCTTGCTCTGTGGCTGCTGTATTTTCTGTTTAAATTTGTTTATCTTCTATAAATGAAACTTTGTAGCCTTAAGTGGAGGCCTATGCCGATTAGGGCAGGTGGAGAGCTTGGCTTCCACCAATGCCTGGGAAACCCAAGCCTCCCTCCTGCTCTCTGTGGCTGTAGCCATCTTGGTTGGGTTAATTTGCATGCTTGCTCTGATTGGCTTGTGGGTATGGCTTGTGGGTGTGGCTTGTGGGTGTAGCAGAGTCATGGGTGATTTGCATATTACTCTTTTATTATATAGGATATGCATAACCCATGGACACAGGCAATAGTGAGGTGAAGGCCCTGGGGGGGTGGGCTGGGAGGGGGGGAGATGGTCAATCTCAGGGTGGAGTGGGTCAATGTAGAAAAAAGGGAAATCTGTAATACTTCCAACAATCCTATATTTTAAAAAAGCTTAATATGCAAATCAATGGAAGGGCAGAATGACAGCTTGCTATGATGTTCACTGACCACAGGGGTCAGATGCTCAAAGTAGGAGCTGCCCCCTGGTGGTCAGTGAGCTTCCACAGAGGGAGTGCCTCTCAGCCAGAAGCAGAGCTCACAGCTGGCAAGCACAGTGGTGGTGGCAGTAGCCTCTCCCACCTCCTTGGCAGTGCTAAGGATGTCTGACTGACGCCTGGGAGTGGGCCTAAGCTTTCAGTTGCACATCCCCTGAGGGCTCCCAGACTGCGAGAGGGCACAGGCCAGGCTGAGGGACCCATCCTGAGTGCAGGAGTTTTGTGCACCAGGCTTCTAGTAAAGATAATAAACAAACTAGCTAACTAACAAACAAACAAATAAATTTATTTATTTAAAAAAAAAAGATTGATAGAAATGGACATTGAGTCCTTACACAGTTCTGTTAATGGAGACAGGTGCAAGAGGTTTAAATAGAAGTAGGTAATTTTGATTTCATAATAATATGTAAGAAGTTGTTGGAAACCCTGTACTACTTTCAGAAGATAGACTTTGCTCTAGGGTTCTTTTTCTTAGGGCAGTTCAATTAACTTGTAGTCTTGCCCTGAGTGAGGCTTACAAGGCATATGTTCAGCAATCCCATGATAAAGATCCAGTTTTTCCCCTTTTTCATTGAGGTGAAATATGCATACATAAAATTAATGGTTTTATAACATAGAATTTCTTGATATTTATTTAATACATTTACAATGTTGTACAGCCATCACTCTCGTCTCATTCTAAAACATTTTCATGACCTCAAATGGGAACCATACCCATTAAGCAGTAACTCTCTTTCTCCCCTGCCCTAGCACCTGGCAACTGCCAATCTGTTTTCTATCTCTGTGGATTTATCTAAATTATGTACCCAAAATAACTGAAAACAGGTATTTAGACAATTACTTGTACAGGAGCAAAGATCTAGTTTTGAATGGACAACTTCGAAGAAGGTTAGGCTCTAGGCAGTTTTCCTTAGAAGGTGAGTCCTGTGAAGTTAAAGGTAGACTGGCCACAATGTCCATTGAATGTATTAAGACTGGTTTCATTGTGTTCTATACTTCAAACTTCTCTCTGTGCCAAAAACAGAATCAGAGATGACAATCATTTCTGTAAATTAGCTGCACTTATGTGAAAGGTGAGTTCTGGGTTAGCCACATAGTAAATTTTAATAAGGGAACTGCAGAATCTAAACTTCATTGTTTTCAGATGTGTGTGTGTGCGTGTGCACGTGCATGTGTGTATGTGTATGTGTGTGTGTGTTTGTGTATGTGTGTGTTTTAAACTGTTTTATAATTGGAGAAATTTTGCCACTAACTGGATACTATTGGTAAATAATCCTTTCTAATCGTAGGCTTAAAATGTCTGGGCAAAACCAAAAATGTATCGCTGTCCAAGGTTTAGTAACAGTTAAGGCATTTAAATAGGAGCAGCCTGAAGAATTGTCCTTGGTTTAATTTTAGCCAACCTGCAATTACTCATCTCCCAGCGAGATTTTCCCTGAGCAAGTGAAGGCCAACCGAAGTGCATGAATTGTACTCTGATGACTCAAGAGAAACAAAACCCTGATTATCTTTGTTTCAAATAGTGTGTGTTGTTGGTAGACAAACAAAAGCCCCTCTTTGGTGGTAAATAATAGTTTGCCCATCAGATCTCCAAGTCTAAGTTCCACTGCCTATGTCAAGGTTTGGAAAAGTGCATACAAAACAAATGAAGCTTTACAATCTTGGTGGAATATTATGAAATACTAATTTTACAGGTGCATATGAGTGGACTGCAATTCCAAATACTAGCATGCCATTAAATATAATGCACTCCGTATGCAGGGCAGTTAATTTAATATTAAACCAATAAAACATTTACCAGTGCCAGGGAAGGTCCTGGTTGTTGACAGCAGGCTAGGTGTCCCACAGCCATGCCGTCTTTCTGTGTGCAGGCCAATTTTACACAGCTGCTTTCTTCTGGAAATCATGCCTCATTTGAAGCCTTTGCAAGTATGACAAATAGCCTTTCTAAGCCTTAGCGACCGTGGGGAAGCTTGAAAATATTTAGGAGCACTTGTTAGCTAGAATATGAAACAAGATCTAGTTCAACCACAGTCTTCGATGGTGTGGAGGCCTGATTATTGAAGGAAATGCTACCTGCTCCGGTGTGTGTATCTTTAGCAGGGCACTGCATACAATTACCACTACAAGGGGAATACTAAGTTTAAATTGCATAAAAATTCTAATGCCTGTCCATAAAATGGACACAATTAGAATAATGTATTTACTTCTAAAATCAGCTGTTTGGTGACATTATGGTCTCTTTTTGGCTGCCATTCTAGGCATAGAAGATGTAAGATAAAGCTTTTTACACAGGGGGTTTGGGTCTATGGAGGAATTCAGGATTTATAGAAACAGGTACATAGCAATACAATAAAAAAAATACTAAGTGTTAACCACATTGTTCAAATAAAACATATTGTACAGAGTTTACTGGAGCAAAAGTAGTAGGAAGTCTACCTGAAAGTTGGAGTTTGGGCTGGGAAACAGAGGAGGGAAAGGCATAGAAAACTGGCAGTGCATAGGGGTCTCAGGTGGATTTGTGCACACAAGGATGCTCTACTCTGAGAAAAAGTGGACCAACATGGCTGGAGTGGAGAGTTCATGGAGTTGGGTAGTAGGAGATAAATGTGGATAGATTGAATGGTTCCTATTACAGTCTATTGAGCAGAATTATAGTTTGTTTTTGCTATTGGAAATGTAGGTATGATGACGACTTTTGGAACACAAAAGTTGTCATCATACCTACAAAAAGGGGGGGGGGGTTGTGGGAATTCCATTATGGTAGCCTCTTGAATTCATTGGCAAGAGAAAACTGAAAAATGTACAGCATGATTAGAAGGTTAGATAATGAGAGATTTGCACTGGGGTGGCAGTGATGAAAAAGAATGGAATGTTGTTTAGGAAATATTTTGAAGAAAGTATTTATAGGATCTGAGAACTTCCTGGGTGTAGAGAGTGACCTGTAGGCAGGTCCAGGCCAATTCTGGGTCTTCAAACTCAGGTAACTTGAACAATGGAATAAGAAACCCAAAGGGGAAACTAACTGAGGTGAGGAAAAGATGCGATTCATTTTATTGAGTAAATCCAGGTTGAGATTCCTAGTAGGCCTTTGGAAAAGCAGAACTGAAACTTACAAGAAAAATATATAGTTTTGGGTGTCATCACCAATAAAAGTGGTGTTAATTGATGCTATGAAACTCAAGATTTCTGAGACAGACTGGAGAGAGAAAGCTGTAGGGATCTAGAACTTCCTTTTGGTTTCTAGGTGTTTAGTGGTGTAAGAAGTGAAGCCAGGGATATAAACAAGGAGTTGACCAGAAGCCAATGTAACATCAAACTTTTTTTTTCAAGGCATCTGATCAAGAGCAATTACTTACTGAATTAAGAACTGAGAAAAAGTCATGTGAAATCTCTAAGTAAACACATACCAGACACCATTGTGAGAGTGGTAGGAAAACGGACCAGCTTCTGGAAGTTAAGGAATGAGTGGCTGCTTTGAGCATGGGTGCCAAGAATATAGAGTTCCCTTTTGAGGAGTGAAAGTCAAAGCAGAGAGGAACAAGGCAGGCATTTGGGTGTAGTAGCAGCATCAAAGGTACTTGTTTTTGAGATCACACATAAGCTTATTTTAGGTAAGGGAAGAAGAAATTTAAAAGAAGAAAATACTAAGAACATTGAGTAGGGTGTGTATTATCTGAGAAGGTTAAGTATCAAATACAAATAAAACAAAATATGACTTCTACCAAGACGAGATAATTAGAGATGATTAAAAATTGCAGGAAGAAACAAATACATCAAAATTAACATGGTTATTTGGAAGAGGGAACTGAATAGACAGTATGAATGAAATAGTCTCAGGTATATGGAAATTATTAGCATCTATTAGCCATGAAAGGTGGGAACATTTAATCCCTGGTGAAGTTTAGTATAACCATATTTATAAATTACTTTGAACAAGGGGAGACAACCAGGTTCCTATCGCTATAAATGAGATTGTTAATGGCTGCCTGGAGCACAATGTTTTGAGAAGAGTTTTGAGGCTACACTCAAACTCAGCATTCACTTTAGCTGTTAATGAATCAACAATATCTGCCTTGAACATGGACTTAGGAAATGGCAGCTCCAGTGCTAGCTACTAGAAAGGACGCTTATGCCACAATGAATGGGGAAAATCCAGTTGCTTAGAAGATTCCAGGAAACTTTGGTTTCTCAGAATGGATGATACAAGGTTGAAAATGAGCAAGGGAGAAAGTTAGAGTGAGAAAGTCTAGGGTGTTGTTAGCCTGTTGTTATGGGCCAGCAACCTGGCCATCACCTGGGATGCTTGTTAGAAACCCAGAGTTTCAGGCTTCACTCCAGACCCACTGATTCCAACTCTGTTTGAACAATACCCCAATTGATTCATCCATTCACCAACTTTTGTAAAGGGTATTTCTGGGGTATGTGCCGAAATGACCACAGAGATCAAGCTAGGTGAGTGCAGGCATCACAGAAACCAAGAAGAATTCTTAAGGTCTGATTAATGGTTCTCAAAGTGTGGTCCCCAGACAACTTGTATCCTCAGCACCTGGGAACTTGTTAGAAATGCAAATTCTCTGGCCCAACCCAAGATCTACTGACTCAGAAACTCTAAGGTTTGGATGCAGGAACTTGAATTTAATGAGCCCTCCAGGTAAATCCAATACGCCATAACATTTGAGAACCATCATTGCAGGTAATTTGGTGAAGTTGTGCTTGGTGAAGAAGAAATAAGTAAAAAAGTTAGTCTACATCAATATTACATACTACTAAGAACTTAGCCAAATGAACCAAGAAAAAAGACCACAGATACTTGGTGTTGTAGGCAAAGTGGGCAGTTGTCCAGATGAATTTTTAGCAATTAGTGGACAAATTCTTCCCTTGAAGAAGTTCATAATATAAGAGAAATTAGGTTATGAGAAGATAAATGTTCCATAAAACACCATTTGCAATGACAATGAAACTGCAAAGTAAGCAAGACAGGTCTAGTTCAGGATGTTTTAAAGGCTAACTGAATATAAACAATGCTCCCATTATTAAAGTATAATTCAACATTTGTGTCAGTTATCATACATATATAAAATTACTATGATTAGATTTTTTATTATTTTTAGAAAAACTATTGCAATTCTAACCTCTATCTCTCACACATCTACTACCATAGAGCCCTTCCATGCTAATCCAAAGGTATTTAGGGCTGCTGAACATCAGTATCTTTAGGTCACCACCAGCAAGAAAGGCCAACTGGTGTTCATGCTGCTGCACTGCCTTACCTAGGAGCTCCTAGCACCACGTGTGGCTATTTAAATATCAATTAATAAAATAAAATAACTAAGAATTTTTCCAGACAGACCTGCCACATCGCCCATGCTCAATAGTTGCTTGTGGCAAGTGGCTGCCATATTGAGCAACACGATTTGCAAGACATTTTCATTATTACAGAAAGTTCTATTGGACAGGTCTTGAGCTTGTGATTAAAGATTCATAATACAGGCTTTGTCAGAGTCAGGCTGACTTACCAAGGAGATGCTTTCCAGTGGGGCTACAAGCACATCCCATCTGTTAAAAGGGTGGGACTGGGGGGTGAAAGTCCAGTAGTCTCCACCTGCTCTGAATACATTTTCTAGCTTCTCCTTGAACAATTGGGATGTGGAGACCTGAGGGGATCAAACGATGACAGTATTTATTCACTTTCTTCTTTATCTGTGTGAAGTCAGATGAAGAAAAAAAAAAAAAAAAAAAAAAAAAAAAAAAAAAAAAAAAGTCATCCTAAACAATACTCTCTTCATAATTTTATTTACACAGTTTTGTTTCTGTGATTTATTTACTTATTTGCCAAGGCCTCTCATACAAATATGACTGTAATAGTTTTATTTTACATGTCTGTCTATCTATCTATCTATCTATCTATCTATCTATCTATCTATCTACCTTCTACACTTTTTCTGCAGCCTTAAGAAGATAAATGCATTATAAGCAGTGGCTCTGGTGAGTAGCCAGCAGAGTCCGGTGCCGTCTGAGGTTGGCTTTTCAGGTTTGGTTTGAGGCCCTTGTAAACTTCCAGTTATTTTTAACCTGCCTGTCTTGAAAGCAGGTTAGAAAGAGAACAGTATTCATTCAGTTTTGCTATATAAACCTTTTTTTTTGGGGGGGGGAAGAGGGAAAGAGGGGGATTCCTCTGTCTGAATCAAACATACTAGAAAAGGAGGGGAACTACAAATTATTGATTTGAAGCTCAAAACAGTGTCACCCCCTTAAGCTGAAGGGTCTTTCCTAGGGTACAGAAACTTGAATTAACAAGAAGACCTCTGGAATCTGTCATGGCTCCTGGTAGATGGAGATACAAACCTTGGGCTTCCATCTGTAACTCTGATGTTTTATTTTTATAATAAGAACCCGCTTGGTAGCTATAAATGTCATCAGCCAGAATAATGCCACCTTTATCAGACACAGGTATGAATCTGTGAAGAATCATAAGCTAGGTGAGTAAGTGACTTTTATATGTCAAGGAAGTCTAAGATTAGAAAAAGGATGTTGCCTCGGGAGACCTGTGAGCTATTCCTGCCATTTGACTTGGGGGTTTATGGCAGTATTTCCTGTTTATTCTTTGGTGTTGCTCCTCTCGGGCAAACATAAATACCCTGTGACTCCTGTTTTCTATGTTCCCCCAGAATAATTTTTTTCTCTCTCTGGTCCTGGGAAGATAAATGTCCTAAGCCTTTCTGATGAGGCTTCCAACATCTTCCGTATGAATCTCTGTGAAATGCTAAGAAGTCTTTTCCGGGCAATTAGCCTCATATAATTTTCCAAATTATATGTTTAGCTTTGACGTGCGTCTCTCCGAAGTTGGTATGCTATTTGTTTATTTGGTTCTGAACCCCGGGTAGCAAGGAGTCCCTCTTGCTGCAGGTGAACCCCTGTGAGTCACGTCGCCAGAGAGGAGCTGCCGCACTGGCAGGTCCTGCCAAGGCACCTTCCAAACCTTTATGAAAAAATAGAAACTAGCTTTCTTCTTTTCTCCTTAATGCTTACTATTACGCTTTAAAAATATATATATATAAATATGAAACTAACACTGAACTAAGACTTTGTAATGGCATCCTCTCCAGTTTCATAGTTTCACTAACATTAGTTGGCTTCAATTCAAAGCCAGTGAAGGTCATGGCCATGGGTGGGCAGGATTCTCCCGAAGCATGTCAGTGCTCAGAAGCTCTAGCCCTCGCCTGGAGTACCCTTGGATAAAACTTCCTCCTGCTTACTAGCACATTCTGGTGAGATTCTGGGAGCCCAGCACACTTCTTTCTCTTTCCTCAAATTAAACCTTTACTCTATTTTTATGTTCCAGGGTCCCCATCCTCCTGGGCCCCTGGGTTTTTCAAAGATTAATTAGGTCCACTTATTCATAATGATATAGTAACCAGCTAATCTATGACACCTGCCTCATAAATCTTAACTCAGTTCTTCAGACTGCAGGAAAGAATGGGAGTTCCACGAGTAGGCCATGTGAGGAGGCAAGGGCGATGACTCAGGGTGTCCCACACTCTTGCCAGGGAAATCTTACCAGCGGCTGCCTTCCCTACCCCACTATGACCAAGGACATCGGGAAGAGGTCACACCTCCTTGAGTGACTAACTGAAGATGGAGAAGAGTAACAAACAAGAACTTGATTTTTAGGACTCTAAACCTCTCAGTAATTTTTTTTATTTTTTATTTTTATTGTTTAAAGTACTACATATAGTAGTACATATATCTCCTTTATTTCCCTCCAACCTCTCAGTCATTTTTAGCTCTACCATCTCTATTCAACACTGTGAGGTTACATTCTCTAGACTCTACATCTGATGATTCCCCTCCTCATATATTTTTAAAGCCCAAATTCCTTGACATGATAAGCATGTACATTGCAATGTGGCAAGTACACTTTTTACTCAAGCTGTGCTTTTTCTGTTTCTTGATATCACAGATGAACTTTTTATTGTAATCTGGACATTTTGGCTGTTATGTTTGGAGAATCTGGGCCCTCTTTACATCTTTTATTTTAGGAAGCAGTCACCCTGTCAGGTTTAGCCTGTAGGCACAGACCTATTTTGTGGGTTGTAGTTCCAAAGGCAATTTCATTTCCAGAGCCTTTGCCATGCTGTTTTGGTCTTCGTTTATCTAGTGCCTCTAGGGCTCCCACTGGCCTCTGCTGGAGTCACCTGAGGGGTTGGAAGAGACATCCTAGTCCAGGATACCTGGTGCCTCTTGGTAGGGGAGAAGAGTGAAGCCTGAGGAACAAAGAGCTTTCCTGAACAGGAACTTGTGAGCTCTTCCTTGCTGGTGTTGTCCAGTTAGCCCTTAGGGCAGGGGAGTCTCAGACCCTTGGGACAAAGATGCTACCCAGCAAGACCACTTGTGGTTAGATTCCCTTTGCTAATGCACCCGGCTTTTCAATGTCTCTGGGTAGATGAGTGGAGTCCCAGTGGACAAAGAGGCTTCCCAAGCCCAGGTGCTTGTTGGGATAAAATTGCTGATACATCTCTTCACCTAGTGTCTCTCTGCAGGGAAATGAGCTCTGCTGCCCAGTAGAGAAGGAGCATGCTTCCTGGTGCAGGACACTTGTTTTAGCAATCCACTCACCTTATCAATGGTGCTGGGCTCACATCATTTTTTGGAGGGATTCCTGGTCAATATTGTGAAGGGATAAGCCTATCTGGATGATCCTGTGTTGCAAGGCTAGGGGTCAGGCAACACTGAGCCTTGGTTACCATGTTCTGTTGGGTGAGTGAGTAGGGCCAGTTTGCCTAGGAGTAGCCTCGTTGCTGTACTGTTCCTTCAGTGATTGGGTGCTGGCCAGTTTTCCTTTCTCATTTCACCTTCCAAGTTCTCCTTAGGTTGCTTATTTCATGACTTTCAGGGTTTATATCTGTATTTAGCAAGAGGAACTTCTAGAAACAAGTCTAGAAACATTGTCTGAACAGAACAGTCTTGGTATTGGCAGTAACATTTTAAGTGATATATAAAAATACATCCCTGGCCAAATAATCTTTAAGTTTATTTCTAAATAATATTAGGGACTTTTCTTTAGATAGGATTACTTTTAAATGAAAGGAAATGGCAAATTATATCGAAGTTCTTTGGGCTATTCATAACATTTATACATCCAATTCATAGTCAGTCTATATAATGTTGAAGTTCTTTTGACTGTTCATCTCATTTATACATTCAATGTATAGCCAGGCTATAAAACTTCTCTCCCCATTTGCACAGCAGTTTTAATATCACTTTTGAAAAGAGGGCAGTGGAAGAGTAACAAAATTCCCAGCAGTGGTCTCTGTACTTTTTCCTCTGATGTTCCTCATAGTCTGTGCAGACTGAAAGGCAAACTTCCAGTCCACCCCTCCCCCTCCCCCCACTCCCTGGCAAAGCCCGAAATCAGCAACAAACAGTGGTCCCATTTTGATCTCTTTTGTGTAATAGTGTCTCTCATCTCCATTTCCTGATCTTCCTAATCTCAGTACAGCAGTTTCTTATCAGAAGGAGCTCCGGAAAGTCAGCTTGCTTCATAGGAGAGGATGCTGACTCAGCCTTGAGTGTTAGGTGAGAACTTGCTCAAGCTGGCTCAGTGGGTGTCAGCCTGTTGCCAGACAAAAGCCCTGCAGGTGCGGAAATGCCATGGACTCAGCAAACTGCAGCCCAGTACAAGGCTGGACTTTCCCTTCTCCCTAAGTACCAGAACTGAAATGACTGGGTCATTGTGACCATGCCTCTGTGCTGCAGTCAGAATGGCCCTTTCCCCTTCTGGCCACCTTTAAATGGCTGATGTTTAATGAATGCATGTCATATGCTACCCAGTATTCTAACCACTGTCCTAGTGTGCAGTGTAGATCTGCTATAATAACAATAATAATGGCAGTGGTAGTAGTAATCATGATATTATACTAATAATAGCCACTTATTGAACACTTCATTGAACACTTATGCTATTTTAATTGCTTTGTGTGGATTAACTCATTATATTGGCCCATTAGTGCTATAAGGTGGTGACTAGTATAATGCCTGTTTTACAATTTAGGAAACTGAGGTTAAGATGTCATTAAGTTAACCAAATCCACACAGGTGTAGACAGATGGGTTGAGATTCAAGTTTAGGTAGTATGACATCAGAACAGAAGCTCTTTGTCATTAATCTATAGCTACTTAATTCCTCTAGGACTTCTTGCAGTAAAATGAAGGAGTTTGATTGCAATGACAATTACAATAATGCAGAGAGAACATCAACACCAGTAATAGTGAATAAATTGTCTAAGTGCTTAGTATTCAGAATGTATGCCATACATTTGATATGTGTGTGTGTTTTTTTTAAATATAACCTTCATCACTGCCTATATTGCAAAACTATTCTTATCCATATTTTATAGTATGGCAGAGATGTCCGGGGAAATGCTGAATACCACACCATTAGCAAGTGGTAGAACCAACGGGAAAGTCTAGCCATGGTGTTTTTCTATGAGTTAGCAAATTCTCACTCTCTCTCTCTCTCTCTCTCTCTCTCTCTCTCTCTCTCTCTCTCTCTCTCCTATATGTGGAATTTTGGCCACCATTGCCATATGTATATATAATCCTCTACTTAGGAATCCTCTAAAGATGAACATCGTTACTTTCTGAGTCATTTATCAAAAATTAAGGCCATATTAGGGCCATGGAAACAGAAGGCAGCTACTGAGTTAATCAGAGACAGAGGTTAGTAAACTGTGCTGAGCTTGTTTCCCCATATGCAAGATGATTTGTTAAGCTGACAACTTAGTGGCAGTTGGACACTTAATTTAACCTGCTCCCAATCAAGCCTTCAGGAAACTTTAGCCAGCAATTTTGCTTTTAGGGTAGATTTTTCCTTATAAGTGGTTCAAAATAGTTTCACAGGGGATTAAAAATACAAAGGAAAATCAACATAAATTCACTATATGAACATATAGATACTTTCTAATCTTTCTATTCTAATTTCCCAAAAATAACAAAAGCTTCAAGGTGAGAACTGAAAATGTGGTTCTGCCATTCTGAAGGCTGCATAGTCAATGACCTGCTGAAATAGTGAAGACATCTTTGAAATGAATTTTTCTTTTTTTAAATATATTTATCGATTTTTTTTTTTTTTTTTACAGAGAGAGAGGGAGAGGGATAGAGAGCAAGAAACATAGATGAGAGAGAGAGAGAAAAAAAATCGATCAGCTGCCTCTTGTACTCCTCCTACTGAGGAGGTGCCCACAACCAAGGCACATGCCCCTGACCAGAACCGAACCTAAGACCCCTCAGTCCACAGGCCGACACTCTTTCCACTGAGCCAAATGAGCCAGGGAATTTTTCTATCATTATAAATTATGAAAACCTGTGCATGAGTTTATATGGCAGGAAAATAGTGTTTGTATGGCTGAGGAAAGATGCAGTTTAAACAACTAACTCAGCACCATTTCTCTGTTAGGTGTGACCCATTTAACAAGAAGTTTTTAGGTATTCAGACTTGATTGTACATATCAACCCAAACATGAAACATTTTTTCTTTTTGAGATTCAGTTTAAGGTTGTGATAAAATGAGCTAATTTTTATTTTGGTGGGTTTTAATCATTCAGTTAATTTTGATTATGTGTCATGCTTTTCAAAGTGGCTTTTAATAGCATCTACCTAATTTATTCCTAAAAGGAATTTATGTTTACATTTATACTTCAGAAGAACAATAATAATAACCCAGAATGAGTGGGGCATTTCATCAAATGAGCAGTAAAAAAAAAAAAAATACTATGAGTAGGGGGTCAAACATTTGGTGACTAGTCTGGAATAGAAATTTTATCAAAGGTATTCAAACTCTAGGCTCCCCCTGGTGCTTGCTCTTTGCCCAACAAATATTTACTGTGTTTCTACTATGTGTAAAACACAGGGGGAGGGGGTTTCAAGGTGAATGAATCAGACAGGATCTTATCTCACAACCTTGTTAAAGACAAGGGGTGATAAAGTGCATCCACAAGCAAACATAAAATAGGGAGGTATGTTGAAAAGTCCCATAGGAAAAATTCAGATAAAATACTAACTAAGATAGCATAGGTGATCTGAGCAGAATTCCATGAGGTAGGGGGTTACTGGAATTGGGGCTTCAGAGGTGGCCGGGATTTCACCAAGTCTAGACCTTAATGGATGAATTTCAGGCAGAGGTGGCTGTCGCTGAAGCCATGGCAAATTATACTTGGGAAGGAAATAGTCAGCAGTCAAGCCTAGAGAGTTGTGTAGAAGGAAGTGATGTTAGAGAATTGGGTGGAAAAGACTAGTTAAAGGCTTTGAAGTTTTGTCCAAAGGCAATGGAAAACTACTGAAGTATCAGATCAGGGGACTAGCATAGCTCAACAATGATTTAAAAAGAAAAGTTTGCTAAAAGACTTAGAGATAACAGGAGCTGGAGAAATTAGAAATTGCCATCATATGGCAATTAACAATAGAATGATACCATTGGAAATAGGATATAATGAGCAAATATAAGAGATATAGCAAAAGAAATATAAATAGAGCATGGTAGCATATTTGTTGAGGGGTGTGTGCGTGTGCATATGTGTGTGTATGTGTGTGCCTGTGCACGTACATATTGGGGCTATTAGGGGAGGGTAGACTTAGAAAGGGAGAATGATAACACTCTGCAGAAAGAGGAGAGTCCCTGGGGGAAATCCAGTTATGGTGGATAGTGAAGATGATGATTTATACTGTTGTGGTGTTGATTTGAACTGACAGGAAACAGGGATGTTGAGGAACTACCCATATAGAAAATTAGTTGGAAAGAGCAAATCTGATTAGAAATAAAGTTTCAGTTATCCCAGCTCTTAGACCTCAAGATGTATAGGTGACTTATTCAATTTAAGTATACTTTTAAATTAGGGCTAATAGTATATTTCAGAGCATGCCTATGAAAATAACATCAGCAATCCGGTGAAAATTTAGAGGACTGCAAGTAGTTTGTATTATACCAATGTCAAGAATGTAGTCCTAAACCATATTAGACCATTGATGAGGTAAAAACAAAAAAACCCTGGGCCCTCATGCCTAATATGTATGAATAGATATGTATTTATTCCCCCTTGAAAATATGGCATGTTTTTTCATGGGCTGAATTGAAATGTACATTAGGTTTTACACAATCTACTTTGTGCTTGTTTCCACCTATCTCCTTCACATTATATATACTTAGAGACTTCATATTGTACCTAGACATCATTTTTAGAATAGTTTTTAGTTTACAACAAAATTGAAAGTTAAAGAAATCTCCCATATATCCTCTGCCCCTACACATCCCAATTATCAACATCATTCATCAAAATGATAATTTTTTTTCATATCATAATGACCCAAAGCTTGTTTTAGGATTACTCCTGTTATATATTCTATGGGTTTGGATAAATATATAATGACATATATCCATCATTATAATATCATGCAGAATATTTTCACTGCCCTAAAAAATTGTCTATGCTCTGCCTTTCTATTTATCCCCCACCTGATTCTACCCCTATTAACCACTTGATATTTTTACTGTATACACAGTTTTGCCTTTTCCAAAATGTCATATAGTTGGAATCATACAGAGTGTAGCCTTTTCTGATTGGCTTCGCTCACTTAAATATATGTATTTATTTCAGTACTTATTCACTTAAATTAATGTTTGAATTCTAATCCACTTTTCATTTCTTACTAAAGATATTCACACATTCTTCTCTTAAACTATCAATAATTTTATATTGGATTAAATATAAACATATATAATAAATATAAACATATAATATTTTTATTATTTAAATGGAAATTATTTTTAAAATTTGCCTTCGTGGGACAAAATTTAAACACAATTTTTGACTATTTACAAAGATAAATGAAAACTCACTATAACTTTGAAAAATAAAGTGTCTTACAATTTTTTTTTTTTTTACAATCTCTGGTAAACAGTGACACTAACTTTTTAAGGTAAGTCTTGTCACTTTGCTCTCAAATGAGTATTGTTTTTTTTTTCTTTGTCAGAATTAGATTTCAGAACTTCTAACCCCTCCCTTCAAGTTTACTCTGTGCCATTTCCCCTTGTTTTCTTCTAATTATATCAGGTTTCTATTTTGTGATCTGTGTACCCATGGTTGTTTAAAAAGCAGCCTAGACTTCGAGCCCATAAACATCACTTCCTCTGTCTCCTGAATTTATTTAAAGGACTGATATTTGAGCCCAGGGGATCGTTTACACTAACATCATGGAGTCAAGAGTACTCATTAACTCCACCTCAAGCTATCCATAGGTCAATAGCATGAGGCAAGACCCCTCATATTTCATTACTTCAAAACCAAATCTCCTCTCTCAATCCTTCACTTCCCAAGCTTTATGCTTTGGGTACTCACTCAACCACGTTGTTAATGAGCCAATTGAAGGGCATGTTTGCAGCCCAGTCAAAAGTACTGTTTCTTTTCCTTCCTGATCACTGTATTCACTTACATGCTCTCCATCATCATAGAAATAACAAATGGGCATTGATCTATGTTTTAACCAATTCTGAGAAATTGCATGCCATCCCCTGCCAGTGATTTCTGCAATGTGGTATCTATCAGTTGACCTGTTGGATTTTCAAATGCAAAGAGAGGTTCCCCAATCATCCACATCTTTAGACAGATGGAACAATGTGTTGGGATCAAGTTGGATGTGATTATTTTTCAAAATAAAGGAAAAGTAGCATTATTTTCAACCTAAATAGATATGAAAGCCTAAGCCAAGTAATAGCCTCTACATCACACTATCTCTTGATGATACTCTCCACTATGATTTTATAATTTATACTAAAAAGCAATAAATGTGATTATCATGAAAAATATTCATTAGGTCATTTATTTTTAACAGTCTTTTTCAGCTCTTTGGCCAACAAAATATTGATCATAACTCATTTTGGGTATGGAAATGTTTCTCTTAAATTTCATCTGCTCTAACCGAAACCGGTTTGGCTCAATGGATAGAGCATCAACTTGGGGACTGAAGGGTCCCGGGTTCGATTCCGGTCAAGGGCATGTACCTTGGTTGCGGGCATATCCCCAGTAGGAGGTGTGCAAGAGGCAGCTGATCGATGACTCTCTCTCATGGATGTTTCTAACTCTCTATCTCTCTCCCTTCCTCTCTGTACAAAATCAATAAAATATATTTTTTTAAAAATTCATCTGCTCTAAGTCAAAGAGTTCCTGAACTACAGAATCTCATGATAGAAACTATTAATGATATTATAGGCAGACATTGTATTCTAGTTCAGTAGTTTGCTTTGCCCTGGGGGCATAAACACATGCTTCATAAGTAGAGATTTTCTTAACAGTTGGAAATTAGTCCTCCTCAAAGGCTATTTCAACAATAGGCTTGCCATCCCCTGCCCATAGCTTCTGCAATGTGGTATTTATCAGATGACCTGTTGGCATGATCTTGGACTCCTAGGGATTTTCCTAATTCCTGATTCCCTGACAATGGTGTGCTGGTCTTTTATTCTCCAGGCCATTGTCTCATGTAGGAACAGGACTGATTGCTTTTCAGAGATTAAGATTGAAGAAAGATCAGCTTCACCCATGAAGCGTTCACTGAGGGTAGGCCAAGTGGAAAGCCAACTCCCAAGATGTTACTTAGAAGGGTTGGGCCCTCCTAGTCTTGCCCTTGTTTTCCTGACTTTTTAATGAGTCAATATAAATAATAAAAAAGTGGTTTCCATCGCACTCATGCCCCCTATCTCACCCAAATTGAATGAGTGGTAAATGAGAGCATCACTGGGAATACATAGCCCCATATGTGTCACAGGTGGTTCCTATAGGAAAGCTTGACATGGTAAATTCAGAGAATTATAGCTACCTTTGTTAAGCCCCTGAAATACATCTATACATGTGTTTATCACAGTATAAGCAGGCCTTACAAGTCTGCACTACCAATCTACACATACACATTCAGAGGCATACATACTTTCCAACGCTTTTTAAAATCCCATTGTCTAACTAGTACCAGGATCATGGTAGGTGCTTTACAAATATTTGTTGAATAAATAAATGCATGAATGCCTGACATTGTTGGGATGTCTCAGATACTTTTTGGCTGCTTGATTGGTTTTCAAAATGTTGCTTCACAGAAGTGGAGTAGACTTAGGAATCAGGGCCAAAGAGCCAAGCCCTTGCCATGTGCTTACTTTCATTCCATGACTCAAACTCTGCTACTCTATTCTGAAGGTGTAACCAACCTCATGCATTCAAATGATTCTAATTTTAAATGTGTAACCATTGGGCTTTGGAAGATTTTAAATTACCTTGAACTAACTAGAAATACAAAAGAGAAGGTTAGCAGGGTCATTTTAAATTTCTTTGCCTCTAAGAGGCTGACTTCTCTTTAACTTTTTTTTTTTTAATTTAAAGAATGAATGAAACAGGATTCTAGGATTAATAAACCAGGGAAAGAGAACAAATCATTTTTCAGCACATTCACACACTTTCAGGCACCACTTTACATGTTAGAATAATTAGTAACTACTCTAACTTAAATTAAGATAATTACTAGGCAACTCTTTTTGGTTATTTAAATTTAGTTATTACTAGTACTTCAAAAATAACAAAACTGCATTTATAAAAGTTTCATCCTTTAGCCATTTCTTTACTTCAGAATGCTTTTCTGTATCAGATCATATGAATGTGTGAGTTTGGGATGGGACAGGTTCAAAGCATAGCTCTCCATGGTGCAAGTTCTGCTGTTTTGATGCTGCTACGGAACTCATCCTTTAAGGACGCTTTCCTTTCCGGGGTCTCAGTCTCAGGCTTGCTATGAACAAAATGTTGCTGCTACTTTCATAAGATCAGATTTCTGAGGCTCAGCCCTCCGGCCTTGTTTAGAGCTTTTACACTTTTATCTACTTTCCCCTTTTCACTTACTCTTTGGATAGACACCCACCCAGAGGACAAGCACACAGCCTTTCAAATTTCTGTAGGAGAGGGGGGGGGGAGAGAGAGAAGAAGAAAAAAAAAAGCTTTTTAAGGAAGTCTGGTTCACTCATTTTTATCCCACTTAGAATAATTTGCTTGCCATCTTTCAAAAGCTAGAAAATCGTGGCTTGTGTATATGAGAGTGTGTTGGAGGAAAACCAGTCTCATTGAACGAAAGGGCAATTCTGATAGGAAATCTTTCACAGTAACATGACGAGGACTGAACTAACCTCAACATGAGAGTTAAATCGGCCTTATTTTTCAGGACCATGAAGGACTGCCACTTAAGCTTAGAAATGAAAATGAATAGCTTCCATTATTTTGGATTCAGAGAAAACACTGGCCATCCTCTTGGTTCTTAGTACAGGATTCCACACAGTTAGGAGCACAGCTGCTTTTTCAGCTCTGTGTGTGCAACATTTAATGTACACCTGAAGTTAGAATGGATCCTGAAACATACTGCTTTACTGGGCAGAAAACCTATGCAATAAGCTGGGTTTTGTGCCATATAAATAATAATTAATTTTGGAATGATTTTCATCTTTATTAATTATTGTCATCTGCCATAAGTGAACCAATCACATGTCTGAGGCTGTAACTTAAAACATGGGTAATTTGAGGCTTACATATAAAGTGATAGTAAGCATCAGTCTGCGGACTGAAAGGTCCCAGGTTTGATTCCGGTCAAGGGCATGTACCTTGGTTGCGGGCACATCCCCAGTAGGGGGTGTAAAAGAGGCAGCTTATCAATGATTCTCTCATTGATGTTTCTAACTCTCTATCCCTCTCTCTTCCTCTCTGTACAGAATCAATAAAATATATTAAAGTGATAGTAATGAGTATTATTACTTAAAGTTTTAAGTACCCCAAACTACTCATAAGTGCATTATAGAAACATATGTATATGTATATTTTTATGTATTTACTAGTGGCCCAGTGACAAAATTTGTGCATGGAGGGGGGGGGGGTGTCCCTCAGCTTGGCCTGCACCCTCTCTAATCTGGGACTCCTTAGGAGATGTCTGAATGCCTGTGGGATCAGGCCTAAACTGGCAGTATGACATCCCTCTTGCAATTGGGGTCTGCTGGCTCCTAACCACTCATCTGCTTGCCTTTCTGCCTCTAACCACTCTGCCTGCAGGCCTGCTCAACCCACTTCCCCCTCACCCACTGGCTTGATTGCCCCTAACTGCTCCCCCACTGGCTTGATTGCCCCTAACTGCTCCCCCACTGGCATGATTGCCCCCAACTATCCTCCACTGCTGGCCTGCTTGCTTCCAACTGCCCTCCCACCAGACTGCTTGCCTTTAATTGCCCCCCCCTTGTCAGCCTGCTCACCCCCAATTGCCCCCCCACCAGCCTGCTCACCCCCAACTGGCCCCCCTGCCAGCTTACTCACCCTCAACTGTCCCCTTGCTGGCCTGATTGCCCCCAACTGCCTTTCCCTCCTGGCCTGATCACCCCTAACCACCTCTGCCTCGGCCCTGCCACTATGGCTTTGTCTGGAAGGTCTCCTAGTCTAATTAGCATATTACCCTTTTATTAGTAAATATGTTTATGTATGTATATACATACAAAAGTGTGTCATTAAAATTGGAGGGCACAAGTTGTTCCATAGCTCCCTTAGGCTCTCAAAAATTAAAATTTAAAAGCTATCAAGACTACATTATAACACTTTCAAAAGCCTTCTAATATTTAAATAAAAAAAGTGTGGAAAGTAGAAGAATATCATGTAAGGAAAAGTATCCTGTAAGTAAATTACATCTAGAAAATTTGTACTTTAGAAAATTAATTGTAATGCTAACAGCAAGACATCCATGAAAAATTCACATGATGTCAAAACAAGCCAGAGGAAAATCATTTGGGCAAAAAATTAAAAAGGATCCCAAGCCAAATTTATAGAAAATATTCATTTATTAACTTTTGGTAAAAAATATGTTTGTATATTTTCAGAAAACAACTCCAAGACCATGTGGATTCCTGCAACAGAGAGGAATTGACAGGACTACACCAACCATGAAGACAGAAGAGAAGCAGTGCAGAGATGGAAGATACTGATAATAGCAGTCAGAAGCTGTGCATCACTGCAGGTTGCCCAGAGAGGGTTGGACCTGCATTTCCACCATTTGTCCACCATCCAGAACTGAAATATCTTTGCTGACATATACACATATGGAACCGTTTTACAATGAAATTAAATCTCAAAAGAGCTGTTGGTCCAGAAAGACACTCACTACAAACTGATTCATTTGCCTTTCAGAAAACCATTATTGCTTGTCTCATTTTTTATTCTTATCAATATATTTCCAGTAGGACATGATCTCACTTATCTAGGGGAAATGATGAACAACATAGACTGATGAACAAGAACAGCCCCAGAGATAAGGAGCCATGGTTTGACTGTTGGACCTCAGAGGGAGGGTGGGGATAAAAAGGAGAGATCAACCATAGGCTTGTGTGCATGCATATGAGCCTAACCAGTGGTCAAGGACAATAGGGGGGTTGGGGCATCAGTGGAGAGGAGTGGGAGATTGGAATGGGTTGGGGGGTGGGGTTGAGGACAAATATGAGATACCTTAATCAATAAAGAAATTTTAAAAATTGGAGGACACAAATTATAATAATGAATTCATAATATCTAAAACATTGTCAAGTTGTTGCCCTAGGTGGTTTGGCTCAGTGAACAGAGCATCAGCATGCAGACTGAAGGGTCCCAGGTTTGACTCTAATCAAGGGCATTGATTCCCAGTGTGGGGTGTGCAGGAGGCAGCTGATCAATTATTCTTTTGTCATTGATGTTTTTATCCCTCTCTCCCCCTCCCTTCTTTTCTGAAATAAATAAAAAAGATCTATTTAGAAAGAAAAAAATAAATAAAACATTGCCAAATTGTAACTGTAGGTCAAGGTCTGCTTTAGACTTTGAGCATAATCATGGGAACCAGATTCTACTTACACTAACTTGCAATGTATTCACACTTTCATGAATTTCCTCTTGAGAGTCCTAGTGTAGATTAAATATTAAACCTAATATTTAAATAAGCTTCTTATAAAGAGGAAATGTTGCATTAGTCACAATATCAACTTGCCCTAGAGATATAGCAGTGCTTAGGTGATAATTATGCCGCAAATAAAACATAACATACCACACAAATAATTTGGCACCTTCAAAAGAGTTTGGTTTCTTTGAAAGTGAACCTTGATAATAATCATGCAATTATTACAATTATTAATATCTGAGGCTCTTTCCTCTGAGGTATCTATCCATTAGGGACAACTATCTCCCATTATTATTATTTTTTTTCTTGAAATATCTCCATTGTCCTGTTGTACTATTTCAATCTTTTTTTCTTTTCAAGCTTCTTGGGATTTTTTTTTGTCCTTTTCTCCAAGTTAATGCATATCAAAGTTCTAGGCACATTCACAGCTTAATTGCTGCCTTTCTAATTAAGTATTAAATTCTGCACAAACTCTTGTCTATTGGGTGAAGCTTATTCAGTCATCTAGACATGTCACTGCATATCTTCAGAGAAGTGCAGCCATCTGCCAAGGTATCCCATTTAATTAATTGTTTCCCTCAAACCTTTTGCCTAATGATATAGTTCAGAGAACACTTTAACTTATTTGAACTATATGTTGAGGTATAATACTAGTCACAGAAATAAACTTCAGAGTGTGGCCATGTAGGAAAATTTTTGTTGAAAAATAAATATTGACTAGGCCCTGTGGACTTTAACAAAAGTCATGACTGGGTGAATTTATTACAAGACACAGGTTAAACGTAGTTTTCATTAGTGAATGTTATTAAAAATTACCCATTCAAACTTAATTTATAGGTATTTTTGCTCATTATTTCTTCTTTTCAATTTAATTTAGGATAAGAGTGTACTCAATTCTCCAAGATTGAGCAGATTTTATCCTCTTTATGTACCAGATAGAAAAACAAATATCAATAATAAAAGCTTTTCTGTCCAAGGGTGCTGACCATATCTGTGGACTAGATAATGCATCAGTGTTAGCAATCTTTGAAGAATTTTAAAGCAAAAGGAAGGTGGAGAACAATTGATGGGAGTCTGTACTGTAAAGTTTCAATTGATTCCCTGGCAAGTTTAACATTGAATTTTAAGAAATCCTTTTCAGAGACAAATAAAACCAACTTTAAGATTAAAATCGAATTTGGTGCTTTATCCTAAGAAGAAATTTTTCAGTCTTCCACTTTTTAATGAGATGTGCACCTGGACTTATCATCTCTGGAGGGTCTGGAATGTTAAGAAACCTAACATCCCAAATGGGTCTTGGAAAAAGTAGGTAGCACCATGGACTTGAAAAAATGGTACATCCAGCCATAGTTTGTGTTCTGTGCTTATTTTTCATTCCTTTGTTTTTCATGTGTGAGTAGGGGAAAGAGGGCAAAAATGGGTAGGATGTGTGATCAGCTGTTATCAATCAACTTTGGAAACTCCCTTGTGGTTTAGCATTTTTTGAGCCCTGGCCTGGTCTTCCTGTTAGAAATCATGTGAACCCCAGAGGAGAGCTCTTTGTCTCAATAGCAGATACAAATAAACAGAACTACACATGGTATTTTTATGTTTCTTCTTACTGAATGAGGTTAACTGGTTGGCTATATGTTTATAAAATAGACTAGAATATACAGTAGTTATTAATATTGGTTAAATTTTGTTTTGCAAAACAGACTTTGAGAGTGGTGCACAATGTGAAAAAATATACCATTGCTAAGTCATTGCACTGAAATTACAAACACACTGATTTCAAAGAGTAGAGTTCGAGAATGGTTTAGAACCAGTGTAAAGTCTCTCAGTTGATTTTTCTCTTAAATTTAAAACTAAATATCACTTTTGGGGGGATTCTCTGTATAATTTAATTTCGGTAGTACTATTGTCTAAGTTAAGAGACTGAGCCTTAGGAAGCTTATTTAAATAATGTACACAGCTAGAAATGAGAATGGTCAGAATTTAAAGCCAGGTTCTCTTGATCTCAGATTTCTGCTTCTCAACTTGATATCGACATTGCTGTTCTCTCAATTTTTACCCAGTCAGTGGCAGTAATGATGACCAGTTCTTTTATTTTTGTCAGCTTTTATACAAATGATTCTTACTCCAAGCACTTATTAACATGAAGAGAACGTCATAGATATAGGGGTAAAATCTCAAAGTTTCAAGGAAACAAAATATATGACGAAAGCCAGTACAACTATTGAATGTACACAAAACAGAGGCAATATGAGAGACATCTTTATCCTCTATTAGAATTCTTTTTTTTTTAAGGTAAGGAGAACATGGGCTTAGCAGTCACCAAGCATCCACCCTAACATTTAAATCTGAGTCATTTTTAGTTAAGCAAAATTGGCACAAACCAATTGCCTATGGATAGAATTTATAGCTTGGCTAGTTTGCCAAAATACTATTATGAATTTTTCTCTCTCAGTTTTCTTACCTTGTCACCTTCCAGAAAAATATTTAAGTAGACTTAAAGTATACACCATCTGACCTTCTTCCCTTTTCTCATGAGTATGTGCGACCTTGTGTGTATGTGTGTGTATGTGTGTGTGTGTGTGGGGGGGGTGAGAGCAAGGGAGCAGAGGGTGTTGCTATGAGCTATCACCTTTAGAAATTAGTTTTCATAGGGCCAGGTGCAGGACTTTCAGTATATGATAACTCCTGAGAAAATGGTAAGAAGAAGATTTTATTTATTTTCCCTCTTTTCTTTCCAAGCATTAGAGCCATTTCCCTTTATTGGTTTTTCCTCCATGATGATCAAGAAAGTGATTTATGCCTCATTCAGAGTGAGTCAGACAATAAGAAACCAAACTGTATTTGGAGCCGTGAGTATGGATGTACTGAACTGAGTCCCAGTAACCTCCCTGTCTTTCTGGGTGTTTAACCACATGCAAACAGGATGGGATAGTGGCTTCACAACGGTGTGGTTCTTCCACCTCTGCTCCCACAAATTCCCCTTCCTCTCTTTTCCTGCATGTGTTTCAAATTGGAGCAATGGTGGGTGGGAGAAGCAAGAGCTACCCTGTAACTATAAATAGGAAAGCCAAGGCTCGGAGTGTTCCGGAGGTGAGGTAGAGGGAGATAGACTGGGAGAGGTGGGAAGCTACCCAAATTTAATCACTTGCATTACTATAAACTAAACCAACTTCTGTAGCATATTAAGAGGCTTTAGTAAGTATGTGGCCAGCCTCGAAACCAATCTGAAAACAAAACAACAACAAAATCAAACAACAACAAAAAAGAAGCCATAATAGAGATGGTCCCTGATAGATAGTTACCTCCCTTAACTTTGGAAAAATATAGCTTTAGTCAGAACTAATGTGGACCAAAACCCATGGAAAGATTGACGGAAATTCATTTTAAAAAGCCACACACATGAAAATAATTTACACAGGAGGTTTTCTGCACCACAGCTGTGCTGGTTATTTATTTTGGACCAGTTCGTACAAAAAGTGGTACCAAAAATGGATTCAATTCTTGCTTGATAACCTTACGAATGTCCAATTAGTCCCCTGACTCAACACTCCCTTTCCTGAATAGGCTGCTATTTAAAGGCAGATGGTCTTCAGGGTCTCCAGGTATTCATTTCTTTAGCATTGACTTTAAGATTTTGCCCCTGGATCTCATCATTTCCAGTCTATGTACCTCTTGGTTCTGTTTTTTTGTTTTCTTTCTTTTTCCCCCCTGCAACTTAAATATACCCAGAAGATACAGCATGGAAGACAGAAGACTGAATAGGACCACTGCTTAGTGTGTGAACCTGTATCTGCCTCAGGGTGGGAAAGATGCTTGTAAAGAGTACTCCCAGACCCATAAAAGTTATACAAAAGGATTCTCCTGAGCACTGTTGCTTCACCCAGACCATAGACATCAGAGGATAGAGTTGCACCTGCTTTGATGCTTGCTCATTTTCCTCTGAACCCCTGAGCCAGGATGAGACAAGTGGTTTATGGGAGTTCCATGTACCTCACAGGGCAGGATCACCGTTGCACCTTGAAATTTAGTGGACCTTGGTGCCTTGAGGCTAGCCAACACATGTGCAAGGGTGTGACATTTATTTAAGGGATTTGGAGACCAAGGTCTCCTGTGCCTGCAATCAGAGGCTTCTGGTGTCACTATTCATTGAATTATCCTTTGGTAAAGAAGGAGCTGGGGGTTGATACATCAAAACTCTGCCATTGTGAAAGGAACATGTTTGTATAGTTCTGATCTAGTTAGTAGTGAATAATCTTGATCATTATTTGGATTTATACAAGGTCTTTCTTCCAAGTTGCCAAAGCGCTTCTTGTTCAATCTAGAATTACAGTGAATGAACGCTTAGGTCAACGCAAAGTTCACTTCTTAGGCTACCGCCCAACAGGGTGGATTTGTTTGGAGGAAGAACTTATTCCCTGAAGAGAAGCTCTTGTCATTTATAACTAGAGACTTTGTTACATTTCTGAAAAGAGGGGTGGTTGTTGAGGTTATTCTCGGTGCCTAGCACACAACCTTGGACATCAGAGGTTTAAGGCCGCTGCGTTCTTTTACAGAACAATGTGTAAAAGCACAAGGAATCAAAGTTATACTCTTAAGTCTCCCAGTCTATCTGGAATACACTTTAAAGGGATGCTAAATCCATTCAGTAGCACCACCTCTCTTCACTAAAAATGCTGAATGTTGCTGAAAATCAATCTTGGCAAGCATCAAAACTCTCACAAACCAATATATTTAGTGCAGCAAGGTTGTTTTCTCTGTTTTTTTTTTCTTTCCTTTTGACAAGTTTATATTAAGATGACCAGAATCCATAACATTTAAATCTTACAAAGTGAAGATTTTTTTCTTCCACATTAACCTGCCAATATACAGATGTCCAGCCCTGTTTCATGAGCAGAATCTATGATAGCATTATAGCAGAAGAGTCAGTGTGCTGTCAGCTCCTCAGTAATTTGTTTCTGATTCTTAATATTTGATAGGCTCAGTTTTATCAATTGAAAGAGTGGCCTTTGATTTTTTTCAATGTATTATAATTTTTTTTTAAAGAGAAAAAGTTGACCTAATGAGACTTGTGAATTTTTTTGTCTGTTATCATGAGTGCATTTAAATTTTTAATTTTATAACAAAAAATGAGGACATAGAAATTAGATCAAAACTTGACCTTAACCTAATTCAAAGACACCAATATGTCTAACTGAAAGAAAAAGTTTAATCTGACCATATGCCAAAATGATCAATGCCTCAGTTTAATATTGCCTGCTCTCTCTCTCTCTCTCTCTCTCTCTCTCTCTCTCTCTCTCTCTCTCTCTCTCTTTGTTTCTGGGGTGGTGGTGGTAGTGGGGGTTGGGGGATGGTGGTTACATGACATCCTTCTGCCAGCTTCTTGACAGAGCTATATAAAATAGCCTTGAAAATAAGTCCTAGCCTCTAAATACAAGCCCAGAATAAAAACTGAGGGAAGTAGTTATCTTGCCACTAGAGGGTAATAGATGCTCCAATTGAGCTATCCCTGAAAAAAGGGATTTGGAGTGTTACCATTTCTCTCGTACTTTCTTGTTGGTGTTCTTGGTACATTTTTATCTATGGAAAAACATTTTCCTTCTTCATGGAATATAAATAAACAGCAAAAAAGTTAATAAAAGTTCCTTGGGATGGAAAGGCTGAGAGAGTGCAGGCTGGTGGTATGAGAGAGAAGGTTGAACAATTCAGTCAGACATTTTGCAGTCTATATGGTTATTGAAAGCCAAGTGTGAGGCTTAAATGTATATCAAGAAAAAATACATTTTAGTCATTTTGTATTCATGATTCTTGTGTTTGCTATTTGCTGCACACTAAATATTTGTGTACCCTCCCCAAATTCCTATGTGGTAACCCTAAACCCCAAGTGTGGCAGTAGGTAGAGGTGGCACCTTTGGGAAGTAATTAGGTGAGGCCCTCATGAATAGGACCCTTAGAAGAAGACACATGAGAGAGGTGATGTCTCTCTGCGGTAGAGGAGAGGCAAGAGGCATCTCGCTATCTGTAAACCAGGATGAGGGTTCTCACCATGAAACACCTTGCTATTGGACTTCCCAGCTTCCAACACGATGAGAAATAAACGTTTGCCGTTTAAGCCACCCAGTTCATGGTATTTGTCATAGCAGCCTGAATTAATAATATACGTACATCGGTATATCTTAGCCTTTCCTTTTGCTAACCTAAGTTTGATGGATAATACTTGTCTTGAAATTTTCTGCTAAGGCCATATGCAAATTTTTTTTTAAAAACCAGAAATCCTTGGTATATTTATTAAGTTTAATTATATGCTGTTCATTGGCCAAATTAGTTTAATGGAATAAAATAAAAAAGAGTATACATTAAGGTCAAAAAAAGGTCATTCTTCTTAAATCATTAATTTCTCTTCAAGTCATGTATTTTAACCAGAAAAGTCCCTCCACCCCTCCCACTCCAATAAAACACAGCAACAAACATCTGTGGGACATTAGCAATGTCTGGAGTCACTGCTGATTGTCACAATTTGGGAGAGGAGTACAGCTACTGATATTCAGTAGGTAGAGGTTGGGAATATTGCTTATCATCATACACACAGGACACTTCCTCAAAAGAAAGAATAATACGGTCCAAATATCAATAGTGCTGAGTCTGAGAAACCCTGGTTCAGAGCAAGACACAGGAGGGAATGCATCTTCCTTTTCCTTTGGGGTGAGTAGTATTAGTTTAAAAGATAAAAAAGTGTCATTCAGGAGCAATCGAACTTGGTTGTCCCAAGTTACGTAGGAAAGATACATTGTATCAATAAAACATAAGGGTCAAAACCGGTTTGGCTCAGTGGACAGAGCGTCGGTCTGTAGACTGAAAGGTCCCAGGTTCCATTCGGTCAAGGGCATGTACCTTGGTTGCGGGCACATCCCCAGTGGAGGGTGTGCAAGAGGCAGCTGATCAATGATTCTCTCTCATCGATGTTTCTGACTCTCTATCCCTCTCTCTTCTTCTCTGTAAAAACCAATAAAATATATTTTAAAAAAAGAAAAGAAAACATAAGGTAAGATGGCAGAGATGTTAGTAAACTTTACCAAATCATAGAAAAGAGGAGAAATGTTAGAATCCCCAGTTGGACAGATGAACCAGTTTTCAAAAAGGAAAAGGCAAATTCTGAGACCTATTGAAAGCTGAGCACTATCCAGTGAGGAGCTAATCAGATGTATTTGACTAGCTATGCTATGGCCTTTATCTTTCTTTTCTTGTCCCAATGGGGAAGATGTAATGTAAGTAAATTTGAGTGAACCCTAATTTAGATAGGCTAGGTGATGACTGTTGGTAGGTAAATAACAATTGCATAATCAATAAATTAATTGGATCATGAACAGAAGTATGGTACCCTTTGCAAGGTTTTGAATTTAGTCTTTTCCTGCCAAATATTTTATCCAGTCTCAAGTAAAACTGGTAATTAAATTGAAGTTGACTTGAAATGAGGAGGGCGACAAAATCAAGATAAGGAACATTATTGTATGAAAAGAAGGATATGAGAATAGGAATGAGATAAACTTTAATGTAAGTTCTGAAAATCAGCAACATAGGAAGATGTTGGAGGAGAGGGAGGTAAGCAGAGATTTATATGAAAATTATTTTCACAACTTAGTGGATCCTAACTTCATACTGAATCCAAATGGCTTTTATCTGTGTTAAGAGACACACTGACAAATGGAGCCACCAGGAAGAATGACTAAGCTGGTGAGGACCTAGAAACTGTGTCAGGTGTAGGAAATCAGAAGTAGGAAAAGAGAAACCAGGGGGCAATAAGATAATTGTTTCAAACTACATAAAGGCTTCAAGGTAGGAAAAGGTTTAGGCTTTTAGTGATTGTCTCAAAAGAAGCACTTATCAAAGTTAAAATAAATCTTTTAATTTATTAAACCAAATAATATATATTTTTTTAAAGTGAATCGATTCCTTCAGTTGAGTTTTCTGAAGACATCAGAGGCTAACCAATTAAATAATGTGGCTTTTTAAAGGCTGGTTTAAATATAAGATAGCACCAGACGGACTCAAAATGATCTTCCAACTTAGGTTTTATTCACTTTTTAGATCACCCATAATAAGAATAAACCCCAAATAAATTGTTCTGATTTTGTTAATAAATATGAATGTTATCACATTGTAAAGCAGGTTCATATTCCCTAAAGTAGGCTTTCCCTAAGTATATGTCACAAACTGATATGGTCCCTTCGCAACTCATACACAAAATTTCATGAACAGCAACAACAACAAAAATTGAGATTATGGCATGCTACATTGTTTCTTAGATTCACAATGCACATTAGCATGCTAGAAGCTCTGAAACGTGCTGCAGTTAAAAAATGAAAACAATTCTTAAATTCCTCAAAGGAGCAGTCAAGGTTCTTCACTCTATCTGCCATGATTTTTCAGCCTTCATGTCTATAACCCTCCTTGTGAGGTCTTCCTGCTAGTCTTCTAGATTTGGCCTTTTACTTCCTTTGGAATATTGTAGTTCCTGAGTCTTCCCATAGGGGTCAGTATTCCAGAATGCAAAACCTGAAGAAATACCCCTCACTTCTGCACTCTGCTTAGTCTCAGAAGTAGTTGCATTTCATGTAATTTAACTATTATGCTCCTGACACTACATTGAAACATAATATATTATGATGTATGTTACAGGACCTGGTCTGGTGTTTCTTAGGTGTTCAATTAATCTTTCCGGAATTATTAAAGATACCACAAGGCGGTTGGAAGTCTATTGACCCACCATGCTTAGGTTATGTAAATGTTCTTAATAGTAAGGCAATTACCTATTATAATCCCAAAGAACAAACTGGAAAAAAAAATGGTGTTAACCACTGACAGTCTTTCTTCTTTTTTTGGTGAAATATTGATGTAGTCCATAGGGATTTTAAAAAAAACAAAAACAAATTATTCTCCTTTAATCAGTCTTGGTCCAAACTAGCTGATTGCCTGCCAGATGGAGGGGTGGCTTTGTAGAGATTACTGTAGTTCAATGAATGAGCCATGTTTTCTGTTTTCATTTTATTATTGTGTGTGTTTGTTTGGTTTTTGTTAGAGGTATATGGCAATACCTTTGCCTTTACTAGTAGTTGGACACCTGGTTTCTCATCACAGGCTGGACTAACTTAGTGGTTTTACTCTTTAAATAAATCTAATAATATATTCTAGGTATTCTTTTCAATTTTTTTATGGAAAGAATGGTTTTTGACTCAAGGTTATTGGAGGTCTTGCCCTGAGAACCTACATAGGCTCTCTAATCATTTTCAGTGACAGACACTAAGACTAACTATGATTGTCCCCTAGAGTCAACAGCAAGGGGGATTTGTTAAAAAATGAGCAGTGCTTTCCTTTTCCCCTCTCCCAGCTCTTTCTTCTCTAGGAAAATGTGATGAAAACTTTGCAAACCAGGTAGTTTCCACACGAGCTCTAAAATCACAAATGGAATCGCCTGAGCCAGATTTTAAGTGGAAAGTCCAGCCACACAGAAGTGCAGAAGATATCTCAAAAAGGGACACGTTATTTTAATATAGGGCAATACAAATGCTTTACCAAATGGCATATTTGTAATAATAATTTTCTTCCAGAGACTCATGACTATTATCTCTCTCAAATTTCATCACTTACATCTCAATGTCAGTAATTAAGAAGGAGGTTAATTTCCTAAAGAACACTAGTTATTATTAAAGGAAATTATTCTAAAGCTTAAATGAAGAGAGTGATGAAGATATTAAGAAAATGAAATTTAAGAAGCTTCTTTTTTTCCGATTGAAATAAAAATAATGGAAGTTCAAAAAATTACTCAAGTAGTTTGTACAAACAGAATATATGCATTGTATTTTTTCTTAAAAAATAATTCCTTGAATAGTACTTAGATAGATTTTATTTTCCTTCTGTTCTCTATCCACAGCATTCATACCAGAATTAAGGAACATAATTGTAATTAGCCTACCATTTCTTAGCCTTTTAGTGATTAACATAAAATCCCTAAAAAGCTGTGATTCAGTATCAAGAGATATTTGGTGAAATGCCAAATGCACCAAAGGCAAAAAGAAAATAGAAAGACAATTAAGTTCTTTTCATTGAATAATGAAATAAATCTTTTACAAGAATGAAAGAAACTCAAGTGTTCCATTCTCTTTGGAGGATTTTAACATCTACTAGTATTTCTTCCCTGACTATTTTTTAGACAAATTCCCTGTTTAGAAGTTTATTTACCTTTCAGGTGAAGAGTGGAGGTGTGCTGCGACCTTCTAAATTATTATCATGTGACCAGGTTCCAGTTAAAGATTTTAGCTAAAGAATGTTGAAACATCTGGTAAAAATTGTGGAACTCTCAGGACATTTGCCTCTTGCCATATACAACATTTACAGCAGTTGCTACTTAAGCTTATATAACTTTTGCCTTTGCCTTGGCTACTATTTAAAATAGTCAAGACTTGTACTCATTCAGTAGCTTGAGGAACTGACTATCCCCAAAGTCTCCCCAATGTATCTGTGGCTACATTTTTTTAAAGAATAGTTTCCCCACCTTTTTTTTTTTTTAAGAGTCTTACCAAGCATGCTTAACATCTTGGCCTTCTCTGCCTTTCCTTGGTAAATACATGAAATCCAAATGTAGGGGAGGGGAAAAAAAATCTTTATATTGTATCCTCTTAGGTGAAATTCTTGGGACGGTGCAAATAAAATTGACAAAATACAGAGTGAGAAGAGAAAAACATGTAAATTTTATTTTGATGTTGATATTTTAACTTTATATATAAAATATGGAGGATCTCACAGAAAAAAAAGTGAAGAAGCCAAACAGTTAAGTGTGAAAGCTTGTACTATTTTAAGGGAGAGTAATACATTTGTGGAGAAGTGAAATTACAAAGGTAAGATATTGGGCTTCTAGGGGAGGTAAATTGTGATGAGGTAAATAGAGGGTGAAATTAATAAAAGTTCAAGGTTATTTCAGTAAGGTTTGCTAGTGGGATTCAAGTTGGTGCTGTCTCCTGTGATCAGCTGTCCTCCTCTTCCCGGTAAGGGAGGGCGAGGAGAGATACCAATGAAATTTATGCTCTGCCTATGGGCAAAAACACGTTTACCCATTGCCTTCAGCTCGAAATAATCTTCATGCCAAAATGGCATATTTTGAGGTGGCATATCCTGATTCCCTTCCCAAGCTTCTCTGGGAAGTCACTTACATTCCTATACTTATATTTAAGCCCGTGCTCCCCTCAACTTTGTTGGGATACTTTCTAGGACACATGTGATCTGAGCTTCCCATATCCCTTGTACCAGGAAAAGTCTGTGCTCACTTTTTTATGCCCTTCTTTCCCCTTCCCACCCACCAGGTCTTGCTCTCTGATTCCAGTCTCTACTGACCATCACCAAGGACTTTGCTCATCCCCTCTTTTTTATCTCTCAGGGCCCAGGGTACTGTCACCTTGTGTCCCCCAGGAGAGTGAGCTGGGGCTTTTCTCTGCTCTCTTTGCAAGGCATCATTATTGTAGCACAAAGTTTGCATCCTGCCAATTGTTTTTCCTCCTTTCTTTTTCTTATCTCAATATGTTTTGCATCATTGAAAGCAAAAGTTATGAGTTTTAAATGTATTTTTTTTTTCTAATGAGAGTTTTAAGAATAATTTGAGGATGTTACAAATTTAAATATTAACTTATTCTTTCTCTTTGAAGCTATAACAATGCTAAATTATTATATTGTGGTTGCTGATGGATGACTAGGAATACAAACACTCAGCTGATAATAGTTCTCAACAAATATGTTTGAATAAACTATTGCCTGTTTAAATTTATTTATTAATGTATAAAATTGAAATGTATTGACATATCATTATACAAATTTATGGTGTGCACCATGTCAAGTAGGTACATTTACATATTGCAATGTGATTTCCATTGTAGTGTTAGTTAGCAGCTCTCACATTACATAATTATCATTTCTTATAGTGATTATAATAATTAAATTCTAGTCTCTTAGTAAGAAAAATGCATTATACCGTGCATTAGATATATGGGGCTTATTGACTACTCATTGCAACCTTGTACTCTAAAACAACATCTGACCTATTCATCCACTGCTCAGCCCTGTAACCACCATTTTACTCTCTGATTCTACGAGTTTAACTTTTTTAGATTCCACATAAAAGTGATATTATGCCATATTTCTCTTTCTTTGTCTGATTTATGTCATTTAGCATATGTCCACCCATGTTGTCACAAGTGGCAGGATGCCCGTTTTCGTGATTGAATGATATCCTATTGTGTATATATCTGTTGATCTGTTTATGGACAAAACAGTATGGCACTGGCATAAAAACAGATGCATAGCTCAGTAGAACAGAATAAAGAGCCCAGAATTAGACCCTTTCTTATACAGTCAATTAATAGGCAAAGTAGCCAAGAATACTCAATGGGGAAAGGATAGTTTTTTCAAGAAATGTTGTTGAAAAAACTGCATAAATACATGCAGAACAATGAAATTGGATGCCTCACAAAAGTTAACTTGAAATGATCAGATTTAAATATAAGATCTGATATCGTAAAACCAGAAGAAAATGTAGGGAAGAGGCTCCTCGACAATGGTCTTTGCAATGATTTTTGGATATGATATCAAAAGCACAAGTAACAAAAACAAAAATCAACAAGTGGAACTACATCAAACTAAAAAGCAAAAGAAACAATGAAAAAGTAAAAAGGCAATGTACAGAATGGGATAAAATATTTGCAAATCATATGTCTGATAAGGGGTTAATATCCAAGATATATATCGATAAGAAACTCATACAACTCAATAGCAACAATCCGATCTAATAAAACAGTAATATGAAAATTAATCATCACTCTACACATCCACAGGCCATGCCCACCAGCCAATCAGGAGTGAGTATGCAAATTAACCCAGTCAAGATGGCTGCAGTCACAGAGGGAGCAGGAGGCTTGGGTGTCCCCAGCAATGAAGGAAGCCAAGCTCTTGCAGCTCTGGCCTGCCTTGGTATCCACTCAAGGCTACAAAGTTTCAATTATAAAATATAAATAAATTCCAGATACCAGGGCCTCCACTTGGGTCCCCAGGAGGCATGGCCGGCATGAAAACCACCACAGGTTCCTTGCCCAGATTGCCCCATGCACCAAGATAATCCCCACCCTGATCTGGGACACCCTTCAGGGCAAACCAGCCATTCCCCACTCATATACCAGGCCTCTATCCTTTCTAATAAAAAAATAATATACAAATTTATCATCACTCCAACACACAAGATGGCTGCCCCCATGTGGACAAAGATGGCTGCTCCCATGTGGACACAAGATGGCCACTACAAGATTGCTAGCAGGGGAGGGAAATTGGGAGGGACCAGGTTGTGGGTTATCAGGCCAGCAGGGGAGTGCAGTTGGGAGGGACCAGGCATGTAAGGGAGGACAGTTGGGGGCAATCAGTCTTGCAGGGGAGGACAATTAGGGGTGACCAGGCAGGCAGAGGAGGAAAATTGGGGGTGATAGGGCCTGCAGGGAAGAGAAGTTGGGTGGGCGGGACCCAGGCCTGCAGGGGAGAGCAGTTTGGGGGGGACCAGGCCTGTAGGGAAGGGCAGTTAGGGGCAAACAGGCTGGCAGGGGAGTGGTTAGGGGGTGATAAGACTGGCAGGCAGAAGCAGTTAGGGGCAATCAGGAAGGCAGGCAGGCGAGCAGTTGGGAGCCAGCAGTCCTGGATTGTGAGAGGGATATCCGACTGCCTACCCGTTTAGGTCCAATCCTATCTGGATTGGGCCTAAAGGGACACTCCCAAACTGGAGAGGGTGCAGTCTGGGCTGAGGGACACCCCCCCCGCCCCCCATGCATGAATCTTGTCCACTGGGCCTATTGTATAAAATAAAAACAAGATAATCCAATTTTAAATAATGGGCAAAGGACATAACAAAAGTTTTTCAAAAGTATACAATCAGCCAACAGGCACTTGAAAAGGTGTTCAACATAAATGAGCATCAGGGAAACGTAAATAACAACTACAGTACAATGAGATATCACCCACACCTGTTAGAATGGCTGTTATCAGAAAGACAAGCTATAACAAAAACTGGTGATGAAATAGAGAAAAGGGATGTACAAGAGGGGGTGTACTGTTAGTGGGAATGTAAATTGGTACAGCTACTATGAAAAACAGTATGAAGGTTCCTCAAAACATTAAAAATAAAACTACCATATAACCCAGCAATTTCACCTCTAAATATTTATCCAAAAAATAATAAATACCAATTCAAAAAGGTATACACTGAGTGGCCAGATTATTGTGATCTATGATTGCATAATAACCTGGCCACTCAGTGTATATCCTATATAATAAAAAGCTAATATGCAAATTGTCCCCTCGACCAGGAGTTTGACCAGCAGGCAGGCTGGCCAATTGCCCATGTCCCTGACCAGGCTGACCAGACCCCACCAATGCATAAATTCATGCACCTGGTATATATATACACCAGGTGCATGAATACACACACACACACACACACACACACACACACACACACATAGATATATACTGAGTGGCCATTCAGAGATCATAATAATCTGGCCACTCAGTGCACAGGTACCCTTATGTTCATTGCAGCATTATTTACAATAGCTAATACTCAGAAACAACCTAAGTATACATGATGGATGAAAGGGTAAAGAATGGCCGAAACCAGTTTGGCTCAATGGATAGAGCATCAGCCTTTGGACTGAAAAGTCCCAGGTTTGATTTTGGTCAAGGGCATGTACCTTGGTTGCGGGCACATCCCCAGCAGGGGGTGTACAAGAGGCAGCTGATCAATGATTCTCTCATTGATGTTTCTAACTCTCTATTCTTCTCTCTTCCTCTCTGTAAAAAATCAATAAAATATATTTTAAAAAAAGAAAGAAAGGGTAAAGAATGCTATGTATATCTATATCTATCTATCTACCTATCTATTTATCTATCTACATACATATAAATATACATATAAAATATAATGTAATATTATTTAGCCATTAAGTATCGTATTATATACTTGAAAGTTGTTAAGATAATAAACCTTAAAACTTCTTACCACATACAAAAATGGAAACATTGTGAGATAATATATGCTTTAACCAGCCTTATTGTGATAATAATTTTGCAATAATATATATATCATATCATGTTGTACACCTTAGAATTGCACAATGTTTTATGTCAATTACTAGAGGCCTGTTACATAAAATTGATACAAGAGTAGGCCTTCCTTCTTACAGCTGCCAGCATCGGCTTCCCTCTGGCACACGGGACCCAGGCTCCCCTCGCAGCCCCGACTTTGTCTGGAAGGATATACTGTCTAATTAGCATATTATGCTTTTATTATTATAGATATCTCCACTAGAGGCCCGATGCAAGAAATTTATGCGTGGGTAGGATCCCTAGACCTGGCTGTTCATCAGGGCCTATCTGTGGGGTGACCAGTGGGGCCATTGGGGGGCCTCTGCTGGCACCCAACTTGGCTGGCCTGGGGCCTGCAGGCAGGGGGCAGCTCCTGAGTTGAGTGTCTGCCCCAACCAGTTGTTCCACAATTCAAGTAATTTGCATATTAGGCTTTTATTATACAGGATAATGCTGGGAAAAGAAGAAATGCTTACAGTGCACTGTTTGAGATTCTTGATTCCTTTAAAAATGTGTTTAAATTGAATACTATTTTGGTTTTCCTTCCTCTTGAGGTCCATGAGCAATGTAGATTATGGATGTAGAGGTCCTAAGTAATCTTAAACAGCGTTTTTCAGCTATTGATCATTTGGATTCTATGATTCTTTGTTGGGAATGGGGCATGGAGATGAGGGCTGTCCTGAGAAATGTGGCATGCTTTGTGTCATCCTGGACCCATTCAATGCCAGTAGCACCCCTAGTTTTCACAACCAAAAATATATTCAGACCTTTTCAATGACCTCAGAATGTATGATGGTGTTGATAGTGACAAATTCTCCCCCATTGAGAACCGTGGTCCTATAGGATATTCTTTTCAGAGAAACTGGCCTGTGAATAATCAAAGTAAAAGTTCCTTTTCTCTGTCAGAGACCAGCTCCAAACTTGACCTTCTCCCATAAGACTTCCTGTAAACTCTAAACTTATTATTTAGTCATTCTCTATCTATTCAGCATTTTTAAACCTTTGTTTACAATTATGTAAACACTTATCAGGTTCTTGTTCTTTTAAAATTTATATATTACTTATTCTAATTATCCCCTAATGTTCTGAAAGTCAGGAACTATTAACTAATTACTTAATTAATTAATATTTTATGAAGAAGGTAGCCTGTATCCAACTAACAAAACCAAGTGTAAGAATAGCCACAACAGATCTTTTCTCACCTTATTGAGTATGAAATTATAAATCAGCATGCAAAACATTATTCAGTAAGATTACTCCCATTATTTTTTCCTTTTTACTGTGGAAGTTGGTGAATTTTGTTAAAGAGTAATATTACTGCTTTTCACTCCAATCAAGTGTGCTTTGGAAAGTTTTACTATTAGTACAGTCCATCTATGTCATTGCAATAGAGAAAAATAGATGTGTGGGTGTTGTTTTTAATTTAGGCACAATCGATTGTGTCTGAGAGTGAGCAGAGGTTGTTGGTTTTTAACCTGGCCTTAATTTGGGAAGTTAAATTATACAGCTCTGAAAATAGGAGTAGGTAATGGAAAGACAAGCACACTTAAAATATGAAAGGCTTTGGATAGGATCCTTCCCTGCTCTGCCCTGGGAAGTCCCTCTGAAGTCACAGGGAGGTCCCTGAGCCCAGCTGGGACAAGGAGCAGCCCCGAGACTTCCATGAAGACATCCACTTGGATGGCTGTGAAGTGGGGCTAGTGAACTCATGCCTAATAACCAGTCAACTCCTTTTAGTTCATTTTCCAGGGCAAGATTAGATCATGTTGGAAACCTCACCAAATAACCTTATAAAAAGAGATGAACTCACCCTCAATTTTCATCAGGTTTTGAAGCAAAACCATAAAAACCACTATCCCACCTCAGGCTACTGGAAACACATTTGCATTTCATTCTCAGGAACAGAAATATCTCCAGGCAAATATTTCAGTGAGAGGAGCGCCTGTGTATTTACCTACTGGAGAAACCCACCTTGTCAGGCACTTGTTCCAGAAATGCCTGTGGCCCACTGCCACAGACCAGATGAGATTTAAAAGCAACTGGGGGGTTTATAGCCTCCCCTTTCCCCTCCCGAATGAGAAGAGTCAGAGCTCTTCTGACTTCTTCCAATAAAGTCTCATTTGATTACACTGCAACCAGTTCTCCAGTTAGCCCATAAGAAACCATAGGGTTGTTTTCCAATGAACAGGAATTTCTTGTAAATGTACAACTTCCTAAATTAATTAGGCAAGTGTGAGAGTTGTTGACAGCCGTTGTTTGCTAAGTGTCATAAAGACCAGTGAGTCTAAAGAATAAAGAACACCTGGCTAGATATCCACAGGCTTATATTCACACTAAGTGATACTTTGTTGACATTTAATTTACATTCAGTAAAAATATAAATCTTAAGTATACAGTTTGATGAATGTTGACATATGCACATTCCTGCCACCCAGATCTAAAGGGATGTCATCATCTCAGAAAGTTCCTTGGTATTCTTCATGATCAATGCACCCACCTCCCTCCAAGTAAGCCAATATTCTGATTTTTTATCACTGTAATGTAGTTTTGTTTTGTCTTCCCCTGAACTTCATACAAGTGGAGTAATATACTATGTACTCTTTTGTATCTGGCTTCTTTGGCTCAGCATAATATTTATGAGATTTATCTATGTACTGCGTATATTCCTTGCTTGTCATTATTTATTGCTGAGTCATATTTCACTATATGAATGAACCACAATTAATTAACCCATTTTTTTGTAGTTAGATCCTTTGTCTTCCTAATTTTGGGCTCCTATGTATAATATGTGTGTGTGTGCATGTAAATGTATATGTGCATGTATATGTATATGTGCATGTACATGAGCTATGGTCCATCTATACACAATTTATTATGTATTTTCTCATTCTTTCACTCTTTCCCACATTTCTCTACCTCAGTTTTGTTTCAATCCCTTTCTACTATGTCTTGACTTTCATATATAGTTTTATATTCATATATACATATATGTATATATAAGTAATATTTATTCTACTTACAGAGATTAATGAGTAACTTAAACTCTTCCCATGAAAGCTGAGAGGATAGTAACATGGTAGTAGAAAGCCAATAAACACAATTTAGCAGCAGCCAATCTTTGAACTTTTGAAAACTGAACTCCTAACCTTTCTGTTTTTTTGCAATGTGTTTTTGCTGCTTCCTTAGGGGAATCACCTAAAATGATTTTGACTTGAGTATTACATAAAAATCTCCAAAGAGTTATGTTGCCAAGCCACACATAACATGCTAATATTTTTTTTCAAACGACTTTAATATAGCAATCAGTCTTCTTAAAAAATAGCATATTTCCCCCTATAACTTGGCTTCATCATTGAAGCTTGTGGTGAACATAATTAAATAGCCTGGAACAGGTTTGAATGCTTAATGCCACTCTGGACCCAAGCCAGTATTTCTATTTATAGGTGAGATTGGTTGATTGGGCAGGTGTCTCTAACTTTGTGTAATTATCATATTCTGCAGAAGTTTATTTATTTTCATAAATAAAACCATGTTTTAGAGTGATGAGTGGGGCTTTCTGTAAGAAGAATTCTTATGGTGAATTGTTTACTAACCATAAATGTATTGTGTGTGTGTGTGTGTGTGTTTCTCTGTAAATATATCTGGGCTGTCCTTAGGAGATTAGTACAGCTGATTCTTCAGCCAGATGTAGAATTTTAAAAGGTGGAGGAAATGGTAGATAGAACAGTAGGTGTTAAAGTAGAGATGAGTAAAAGACAATATCGTAATTGCAGAGTTGTGTGAGGCCACTAACCAGAGTTCATTATAGAGATTAGAAATTTTAGAATGTAGACATTTTATTTGCCTTTTCTGAACAGTTCACAGACTTATTTCACCAGCTTCTTTATTGCATTTTGTGAGGACACTCTAGGTATTTTTACATGTTGTATTTTTCTAGGGATTAGTACATTTCATATAATTTTAAAAATTAATTTGAATAATATTTCTAATGATATAGAATCTGTAAGTATATCTCCTTTTTGTCTGATATTACTATTTTTTGTATTTTCTCATAATTCTCAGGAATTGATGTTTTCAAATAGTTAAATTTTTCTTGTTGATTTTTTTCTATTATGCAATTTTTTTTACTTCATTGACTTTAACTTTTGTCTTATTATTTCTTGCATTCTATTTCTTTCTTTTTTTGCTTAATTTGCTGTTATTAATTTCTTGAAATATAAACTGAGATAATTGGTTTTTCAACCATTTTCCTTCTTATAATATACTAGAGGCCTGTTGCACGGATTTCATGCACAGGGGGAGGGGTATCCATCAGCCCAGCGTGCACCCTCTCCAATCTGTGACTCTGGTAGGATCGGGCCTAAATGGGCAGTTGGACATCCCTCCCATAATTCATTACTTCTGGCTCCCATCTGCTTGCCTGCCTGCCTTCCTGATTGCCCTTAACTGATTCTGCCTGTCAGCCTGATCACCTCCTAACCACTCCATTGCCAGCCTGATCAATGCCTAATTGCTCCCCTGCCAGCCTGATTGCCCCTAAATGCCTTTCCCTGCAGGTTTGGTTACCTCTAACTGCCCTTCCTTGAAGACCTGGTCACCCCCAACTGCCCTCCCCTGTAGGCCTGGTCCCCCCAACTGCTCTCCCCTACAGACTTGGATTCCCCCAACTGCCCTTCCCTGCAGACCCAGTCGCCCCCAACTTCCCTTTGGTACATTACATTTGATTAAACCATAGATAAATAACAGTTGTTAGCATTTCTAATTCTAACTTGGCACCAAAACCTTGATCTTTAGAGTAGCACAAACTCCAATTTTTAATATTTTAAATTCAAGGTCTTTTAAAAAATGTTTAATTTTCTAGGATTGAAAAAAATGATTTTGGTTTATACTTAAATGCCAATTTAAGTTTAAAATTAAAATTTAAACAATTTAGAAAAAATACACAGGCGAATCAGCAAGGGTTGCTAAACTCCACACATGCAGAATAAGATAGGTTTCTGAGTGAAGGAGTTGAGTGGCATTAGTGGCCTTTCATTATTAATTAATTTCTATTTACCATCCTACATCCCTTTGGTACACTGTGGAGTTGACTCTTACAATCTTTATCATGTGGGTTTCTTGCTCTGTGGCTTCGCGTTAGTTCAACCAGTGAGAGTCTGGCAAGAGGTAGGATAGAAGAAGAAAGAAGATGGGGCATTTCTCCTCATTAATCTTCTTTAACTTAGTTCAGTGGCCCTAATAGCAATATGTCTCCCTGTGAATATAGGATCAAATTTCCATGAACTCTGGTGTCTTCAATTTCTCCCCTTGCCTCTTCATATTAGGGATAGTAACAGTTCTCTGGGTATCTACATATCACTGATTATTGGCTACATCTTATTCCATTCATTGAAGACTCTTCAAAATACAAGATGAGGGTGGTGCAAGCAGATTCCAAGCAAAAAGAAGATCAAGAACAAAGGTGTTGAGGGTTGAAAGGGCTTGGCATATTCTACCAAGCAGTGTAAACCTAGTGAGTTTAAGCAGTGAGAGCAAAGGAGGACATGGAGGAGACATGTTTGAAGGAACAAGAAGGTATAAAATAATGCCATGCCTGGTAGGTCAGATTAAAGGGTCTGAATGTGAATTTAAGTGCAATTGGAGGCCACTGTAAGTAACATCTGGGTTAGCTGATGAAATAGGCAGCCCACTCTGATGAATACTACTAACTTTTCAGAAATTAAGGCCGTTTGGAACATGTTGGAGATAGAGATAAGTGGAAGGAGACAAACTTTGGAGGTAGAACTGACAGGAGATGGATATAGAAACTCCCAAGTTTATTCATTTATTTACTCATTCAACTGATACACGCTAATTAAATGCACTCTTTATCTATGCATTATGTTAAGGTATATTAATAGATGCTAGTAGATAATAAACAAATGTTCTGCAACTCTCATCTGCATTATCAATTTAGAATGCAAATTTTTTATTATTACAATAAAATGTTCCCAGTAACTCAAAATGTCATTTATCTCTATTTTCAAATGTGTATGTATATGTGTAGGTGTGTGAACAAGTAATCTATACATTTTTGAGTTTCTTTGGATTGCCTTTCTGTTGGCTTAGTAATGCTGGGTATGGATGTAGCTAGCTTAAGACTCTATTGAAAATTTATCATAGAAAGAAAATGCTTTTCCAACTCTGGATTTCCTTTGTCAGTAATTAGAAGCTGGTGGTAAATTCCAACCCTGTGAGAAATGCTGACATTGATTTCTGTAAAATGTCTGGAACAACCGATGCTATTACGTGGACCAGATCCAATCAGGTCTCAGTATAAGATATGCTAGTGAGAAGCTCCTGAGAACAGAGACGGAAGCACAGCCCCTGGTAAAAGGAAGTCAATCCAATGTTTTCTCTTTTAAGCTGGGAGTTTCCAACGAAATAAAGTCACAAGAGCATCAATGACTATTTGGGACAAAGGCAAGACAGAAATTGATTTTCCTCATTCTTTGTAACTGATATAACCCAAATCTCCACTCCAAGGCAACCTTTAGCCACTTACCCTGCCCAGGCAATATCTCCCCTCACCAGTGGCCTTCTGCCACCCCACTTCTCCCTGACACATTAAAACAACAACAACAAAAAAATTATCTTATGTTGTTGAGCCAGAGAGATAATGACAGAAAATCAACCTAATCAGTCTTGTTTAGAGAGCCTAATTTGTGAAAATTTACAAAAAGACATTATATCAGCTAAGACTATATATACAAATACATTCCACTCAAATCACAATTTACCTACTGTACTTATAATGATAGGTATTCTTTGTCTAGTCAACATTGATTTTCAAACAGATGAGCTTTAATTTTCTGGATTCCCTTAACTAGCTGCACTGCTTGCCCTGTTTTCTGATTCTTTGTGTAGCATAATGAGTAACTTGATATGGGCCTCATATTTTATGGGCACATAATTCATCTCGATTCCAGATGCAGGAGACTTATTCCTGCTTGACTTCCTAATGTCATCTCCACAGTCTCAATTAGATGATTATTTAACAGCCAGTTGAATTCCCAGACCAAGCCATCAAGGCCTAGATCTTTAATTACCCAAACTGTTTGTTCTACATGTGGCTTTCAAACATCCTGCTGGGTCAAGTGTAATTGGAAAAAGATGGCTTTCCTATCCTGAGAAGACTTAGGGCATAGAATATAAGCAGTGGGTCAATGAGATAACAACACATTCCTAATATATTTTTACATAAAAACATCTATTTATTAAATCTCATGTGTGTGTGTGTGTGTGTATAAACTCTCTGAAATTAGATTCTATTATTAAAAATATCAGAAGTCTAGTTTCCCTCAATGCCAAAATATATTTTTATTTGTAATTTAATTCGGCAAAGAGACATAATAGATAAATGGCACATTAAAAGATTGATGCTTTTTGGTAGAAAACTGTAAGTTCAACTTGGTGTTGTACCCAATAATTAATTCCTCCATTTGGTATCCAATTATTCTGAAGATGAATGATGGCATAACTGACATAGAGCATCATAGGGGATTGTTATTTTTATGGTAGGAAGAATAAATACTTAACAGTATTTTAGTTCTTTGGGAAATGAAACTATCTATCCCAGTATATAGTACATCAAATGAAAATATTACAAACAGTAGTTAGAAGGCTACGCTCGGGATCCTTATGAAAGTGTTGGAAAACTCCCAAAAATTATTGGAAAAGAAAAAATAAAGGATGGATATTAATAATGCCAATCAGTTATTCTCTTATGTGGAAGAAAATCCAAATAACAAATGAAACCATTTCAAAGTCATTTGAAGTTAAGTCTCAAAAAAAATATATAAACATAAGAAGGGAGCTTAATCCGAGTGCCGACCAGACTTCCTTTGCAAACTTGCACAAATGCTGCTGTCTTTTTCATTTCTCGGTTTCCAAAATGAGAAAGATTTGGGCTTTTTTCCTTAAGTGTCCTTGAAGTGATTAATTATCTAATGGTTTCTAAAGGCCCTTGAAAACCAAAGGGCTAAGATTTAACGTATTACTGTGCTTTCCCCTTTGATCATTACGTTGATGGGCATTTATGTTGTTTTCAAAATTTTCTATTAAAAAATTGTAATGAGCACTTGTGTACCTATTTTCTTGTGAGCAGATTTTTCGGCTATATTCTTGCAGGGAAATTTTTGAGCCACGGGTAGTCACATTGACTAAATTTAACATTTTAAATTATATTCTAGATTGTTTGTGATGCCACCAGTGTATGAGGCTCCTTATATGTGCCACATCCTCTATCAAACTTGATATTGTCAGTCTCCTCGAGAATTGCTCACACTATAGATATTACGTGAAATCTTATTTGTATGTGTTATTTTTACTCTAGTAAGATTCACCCTTTTGAGTGTACAGTTGTGTAACCACAACCACAGTCAAGATATAGTACATTTCATTACTCTGGAAAGTTCCCTCATGCCTCTGTAGTCAAATCCTCTGTGCCCCCCATGAACTGGCAAGCATTGATCAGTTTTATCTTATGACTAGAGGCCCGATGCATGAAATTTGTGCAAGGAACTCCGCCCCCACAGCCCCGGCTGCCTTGTGGCCCCAGCTGCCTCGAGGCCCTGTAGCCCTGCCCACTGGTCATTCCAGAAGGTCATCTGGAAGGTCATTCTGCCATCGGTCTAATTAGCATAGTAGCTCTTTATTATAGAGGGTATTTTACAGATAGTTAAAAATTAGTGAATATCTAGTTGTGCATATTTTCATATGTGCAGTTTCCTTCTTCATTGTGAATTTTCTGTTCATGTCATATGTCAGCTTGCAATCCATTTGAGTATAAATAACTGAAATGCTTGTATCATTGCCTAAAAAGTTACTGTATTTTGTGAACTAAGGAACCTATGACTATTAGTGGGTCAAAGATATTAAAAATCCATGTTTTTTTTTAAATGCATAATCCTTGAAGTATTGATTTTTCATCCTCACAAATACTGTTTCATAGATGCAGAATGGCTGGCATACATCCAGGCAAAATGTCTAGCTCAAGGCAGAAAGAAAGGGCATGGGAATGCCCTCTGTTTCTCTTTCTCTACCAAGAAAGTGATTTCCAGAAGGCATCAGCAGGTACTTCCTTAAATCTTCTTGATCAGAGTTAGTTGTGTGTGTTTTGGAGCAGGAAGCAGGGAGCATGATCTGATAGTTAGCTTGGAAACACATTGAATTTATAGATTAACGTGGAATACTAATATGGCATTAAGTTACATGTGCTGGGCCTTTTTATGTATTTTAATCAAATTATATATTTTCCCTTTTGTAAAAATGTGCAAAATTTTTACATATTTTGTTAGACTTATTCCTATTTATATCTACTGAATTTTCCAATTAATTGTATTAATTTTCTAAGGAATCTCCTGAACTTTTTATCTAGAGGAGTATTTAATCTCTGAATAATGACAATTATTGTTTTCTTCCCTCTTTCCCTTCCTCCATCTCTCCTGCCCTTTCTTTCTTCTTCCTTCCTACATGTTTTACCCCTTTTGCATATTTATTTTAATATTTCCAATTTATAAATGCATCTATTCTTAGAACTCTTTTATAAGTACTTATAAACTTATAAGACCTGTTCTCATGAATTATATATATATATATATTTTAATATATTTTATTGATTTTTTACATAGAGAAATAGAGAGGGACAGAGTTAGAAACATCGATGAGAGAGAATCATCGATCAGCTGCCTCTTGCACATCCCCCATGGGGATTTGCCTGCAATCAAGGTACATGCCCCTGACCAGAATCGAACCCGGGATCCTTCAATTTGCAGGCCGATGCTCTATCAACTAAGCCAATCCAGTTTTGGCTCTTCTCGTGAATTAAATAAACTCATATACATATATCAATATTTATTTTCATATTGGCATAAGCCATGATTTTACTCTTCAATATTATCATTTAATTGTTTTCACTCTTTAAATTTGTTCGGTAAGTTTTTAATTTGGCTGCTTTTCATTCACCTTGCTCTACGTTTTGTTCTCATTATATTTTCTGGTATGAGATTTTATTGTAATAAAAAAATTAGATTGTCTTAATTTTTCTATTCTTGGCAGTGCTGTTTTTTCTGTTTGTTGCATCCCATGTGTTTTTCTTAGGAATGATTCCTGGTGTGGTTTGGAACTTTTAAAGTGCTATTGCCTTTAGCACAGTTTGTTTTTATTGTGGAATTTCTATTTACCGTGGGTTGTGGAGGAGGTATCTCTCTCTCTCTCTCTCTCTCCTCCCCCCCACCCAAGGTGTGTGTGTGTGTGTGTGTGTGTGTGTGTGTGTGTGTGTGTGTGTGTGATTTTGCTTTATTTTTGCTTCAGATTGGGTAGTTTTCCTGCTTGTGCATGAGTTGTAATATTGAAGCCCTGACTTGGTGCTGGCTTTGGGTTTCCATTCTATTGTTTCTCTAGCATATCAATCCCATTCTAAGGTACAAGAAAAGGTCTGGCAGTAACTTAGGTTGGAAGAATTAAAAAAGTGAATTCTAGAAATGAGCCTAGGTTAGGGGCTGCAGGACAAAGATGGCCCATTAGAGGACTCCCATGTTGTATAGAAATGACCAGATCGTTGAACGACAGTCTAAACGTTGGCTGGAGCTCCTCCTAGGATACAAAGCTGAGGGGAACCTGATGGAGTTAACACTGGAAGGCTGATAACACTCCTTATAGCTGGGCAATTCCTTGAAGGAAGAGCGTGGCAGTGCCTCCCTTTGTCTGCCAGAGATCACTCCTCACACCTAAACACATTGCTACAGCATCAGCTCTTACTTACTCTCCTGGTTTCCTCTTTAGGAAAATAGTGTTTTACTTTTTTCAGGCTTGGCTACATTACCCAGAATTTCTAAATATTAACAATATTTGGACAGTTTGTCTTTTTGTTTGATTTAATTTATGTCCCTCTAAGACATTACTTCATGGGCACTTATTAGAGAGTTGGTCAGCACATTTGACACAATGACAGTTATGCTACAGAGACAATCAGTAACAACAATCACAGAATTATCCACGACTGTCTAGGTTGCTGTGACTAATGATTATAGGATGCCCCATTTCTAGCTGAGTCAACTGACAAATGCCTATTTGATGTTGACGGTGTTAATGATCATGATGCTAGGAGGTGGAGGCAAATGGAAAATGGAAAAGACATGTCCCTGCATTCAGGAGACTCTTAGTTGGAATTACTAATACACAAGAAAGGGTTAAAAATCAATCAGCATGAAAAGGTGGTTTGAGCTCTACCTACCCACAGTGTAGATTGTGGACAACCAGCACTGTCCTCATCAACAAGTGCGTAGAAATGCAGATTCACAGGCCAGGCTCCAACTGAAAGAGTCATAATCACTACTTTAATAGTGCTTCATATGCACTTTAAATTTGGAAAGCACTAACATATACAAAAATGTCATAGCTGATGAACTTTGGAGAAAGCAACTGAGTATGAAGGGAGGAAAGGGCCCTTCAATGGTTGCATGAGATCTCATTTAAAGGAAGGAGAATACAGTACATAGACTTGCAAGGAAGAGACCTCAGTTTGTGGAACAAAATGTGATAATACCATTTTAAAACCTGGCAGAGTGATCTTCAGTATTAACACAGGAATTCACTGTTTTTTGTCCCTCAGTAAGATGGCACATCTTACAAAAGATAATTTGACTGGATATTAACATTTATATTGGATGTCTTCTATGCTGCAGGAATTTTCACAAAACACATGAAAATTTTTTGATAATTTATTAAGTAGAACTAGAATGGTCTGAATTTATAAAATTTTACTTTATAGTAAATTTTGCCATGCTTTATGGCCAAACTATGAAGGGTTCCCCCCCCTCCCCCCCGCAAAAGTGTGGCCTTAATAAGGTTTATTACATGCATTCCTCTAGATTATGAAAAGGCTGACATTTTTATAAAATGTGTTTCCCCACAGTCTTTTGTAACTGCCTTTTCCCTGTGTCCTCCCTTTTCTGCAAAGTGGAAACTGTAACTTTGCAAAGCAGATCCACATGCTTTAAAATGGTGGAAATGGGGGCTTTTGTTACAAATTAAAATGTTCTCTGCTTTGATTTCTGCTCACATTATTAAGACAGGTAAATTATATTTTCATGAAATATTTCCATTAGAAACACACACTCACAACTCTGATGCTGTATTATAAGGTAATTTCAGAGGGTCTCCCTACACTGCCACCATTTTATTTCTAATTCCAGATCAGAGAAAAGGGACAAGCAAGCCTTGAGCTGACACTACTGATTCAAACGCTCAGTGTTATGGAGAGAAGGAAAACACTTCTTTGAGGTAATTTTTAAAAATTATCCCTAGGGCTCCTTATAATTTTTTTTAATTCTCACTCAAGGATATGTTTATTTATGAGAGAGAGAGAGAGAGAGAGAGAGAGAGAGAGAGAGAGAGAGAGAGAGAGAGAGAGAGAGAGAGAGAGAGAGAGAGAGAGAGAGAGAGAGAGAGAGGTGAGTTGGCTCCCTTCTGCCCCCCCCAAAGGGATCGAACCCACAACCTAGCACAACCTAAGTATGTGCCTGGACTGGGAATCAAACCCATCACCTTTTTGGTGTAGGGGACAATGATCCAAAGGACTGAGCCACCTGGCTAGGGTGGGATTCTTATTCTTTCAGTTTGGTTTTAAATACATAGTAGTGGTACCTGAGAAGGAGGTATACAGAATCTCACATGTCACAGTTATAAAGAATGTACTTGAAGTTTAATGTATTAGGAATGAGGAAATATGCTAAATTCCAGCTTGTTTATTTAAATAAAAGTGCCTCCTTTTTTTTTTAATGCCCTCAGTTTCCTAATTTATAAGCAAGTTAAGATATTAAGTTTTTTACTGAAAAAAAAGAAACAAACAATAGATTAACCAAATTAGTGAGTAAAAAAGCTTTACTTTAACAACTCCATTGAGATATAATTCATATATCATAAAATCCATCCATTTAAAACATTTAACATAGTAATCTTCAGTATATTTAGCTTATTAGTTATGAAACCATTACCACAAGTAATTTTAGAACATTTTAATCACACTCAAAAGAAACCTGTACCCTTTAGCAATCAATCTTACTCTCTCTCACCTCAACCCTGGATAATACTAATCTGCTTTCTGTCTCTAGGATTTTCCTGATCTTGACATTTCACATAAATAGAACCATATAGCAAGTGAACTTTTTTGACTGACTTCTTTCATTTAGCATGTTTTCAAGGTTTGTCTATGTGGTAGATTGTGTAACAATTTAATTCTCCAAAAATTGTGACTTCTCTTTCTTTATCTAAATAAACTGATAGATTTGGGGAAGATTACAATTTCCCCCAAGATTTGAGAACATCTTGTTTCAAGTATTTATTTTATAAAAAAGACTATCTTCTCAGGGTGTGTGTGTGTGTGTGTGTGTACGCAACTAACATTGGGAATTACCCTTTTACTATTCATTGAGTGTATTGAATTTTAATGCTTTTTTTTTCCTCCAGGGATCTATTGCTGCTTTGCTTTATTAAGTTCCCTGACAGCTGATGGTCATGTCTGAGGGCCTGGAGTTGTCTGATTATGTCCACTTGTCATCAGCAGAATTTTGGGCAATAGCAAGATCCAGGTCACGCCAGTCATTATGGACAAGAACTGGTATTTATACAAACGAATTAACTACTTTCTATGGTTCTTGCAAGCTTCTTCCTCTCAGTTTTCCTGGCTATTTGCATCACCTACCTTAGCTATCTGTTGATAAATGTACACAATGGCTCAGTCTTAGTACAACATTAGAAAATGGCTTTCATGTAAACAAGTAAGAACAAGAAAAAAGCAATGAAGAGGAAGTTAAACAGCTGAGGACTTAGGAAGGGGAATCAGCCATTCAAGGGTAGCAATACTATTGGCTTTAGAAAATGTTTTTGGCTACTTAAACGTCATACAAAAAAGTTGAAAATACTTTTAGAAAACAAGTATTTTAAGGAAGCAGTTGTTTTGTCTACATTTCAGTTAGGGCCACTTAGCTTTTTCTCTCTTTTTTTTTTAATTGTAAGAACTGAGGCTCAATTTTTAACTGATCAAAAATGTTTGGATTTTCAAATCACTGTGTAAATAAATTCAGCACAGCAGGGTTTTTCATGTGTCTTGTTAGCAACCATTGCCTTTGCTTTCTTACTTTTCATTCACCATCCATTCTCTCAAGAGCATTACCACTGTCTACTACAGAACTATGCAAATAAATGAACCTTACCAGATAAAAGACATAAAGGGAAGGAAGACTGACCAAAATGTGATGAGTCTAAAATTATTTTCCTTTCTCTTCTCTTGATGCTTTATATTGTTGTGGCTCTAGAAGCCCTCTGCATTTCCTTACATATATTGATTTAAACTTGTTTTTGTTTGGAGGGATTCTTGTCTTCATCATATGTATTTGTCTTGTCTCCTTCATTAAGTTGGAAACACTCCAGGAAACTTGGTTCCCCCCATGAAGCGACTGAGAGAACCAGCAGGTTGTTGAGGCATAGACTGCTTCTGTGTTCATGATGACTGAAATTCAGGGCACACATGGCTGTTGTTAAGTTTAATTAGGATGATGAGTGCCAGAAGTTATTATCCTACATGTGACATCATCCTATCTCTCCTATCTCCAAGTCTCCCATTTCTGTTGTTCTTGGGTAGGAAGAGCAGTAAGCAATTCTGCACTAAGTCGCTGAGTTATCCAGTCCAGGTAGAGAATGGGACCACAGAAGAGATGCTGAGCAGTTCTGTTGATGATAGAGAAAGATTTTGGGCTAATAGAAACAGGAGGCATGAACCGATGTCAGTCTGAGAGCAAAGGCCCAGACTCTTTTTCCAGTCTAAACATAGAATTTCTGCCCAATATTTGCAGGCAAACAACTTGTGAATGGGTCTTTACACACGTTTATTTGCTACTTTCCCTACCACCTCATTGTTAAGGCAGTATAAATATGACTCTTAACAAAACAAGTGTCTTTATAAAGCATGGAGCAGAAGTTAAGTGAATGATTTTGGGAAGATTTCTTGGGGACAGTTGAAAGATAATGGAGACTGCACTATTTGAAAAACTTAATCTCTCCCATCTTTACTAATGTGAAGTGCAGCTTATTTTCAGTTTTATTTTGTATTTTTATTCTTGGGAATTTTTAGCCTCCCTCAACCAAATTCTCGTTTATTTGCTTGCTCTCATCTTTCCTAGACCATCCATGTTTTATAGCAAATGAAATGCCTGGTTAACCAAAACTACTATTCCAAGAGGAAGAGTTCCAGCAGGAAGCTTTTTTTTCTACAATGGGTCAGAAACAGACAAAATGAGCAAAGGCACAGACTCGCTGAGCAACTTTTTGGCTAGTACTATTGGAAGCAACACTCACAACCAATTTACAGCTTTGCAAATGTTGGGTTTTAAAGCAATCCTCATCTCCTCTTTCATTAGTAAGGTTGTAGGGTGAGCAAGCAGATAATCCTTCAGCATGCACGTGTCAGTCTCAGGGGCAATACTATGTGCTGAAAGCATCTGCCAATACAACACAAAAAAAATAATTGTTAACACTTTAAATTACTTCTCTTTACATTGTAATAGCTGCTAACTGCTTCCTCAGTCAAGGACATTCTACAAAGAAATGTACATGGGCTGGAATTGTTATAATGGACTATTTCTCAAGTTAATAGCATGGCAGTTTTTTGGAGCAGAGTAAATTAAGATGTCCCAACAAAAATTAAAATGATGTAATTTCATAGTTAATTCAGTTTTAAAGTCTTTACTATTGTTTTTCATTGTGGTAAAAGATGCATACCATAAAATTTACCATCTTTACTATTTTTAAGTGTAGAGTTCATTGGTGCGCTTCCATCTCCAAAACATTTTCCTCTTGCAAAACTGACTGAAACTCTGTTCCCATTAAACAGCAACTCCCCATTTTTCTCTACCCCCATTGCTTGGCAACCACCACTCTACTTTCTACTCTATAAATTTGATTGCTCTAGGTATACCATATGCATGGAATCATACAATATATTTGCCCATTAGTGATTGGCTTAATGACTTCATGGTTCATTCCTGTTAGAGCAAGTATCAGATTTTCTTTCCTTTTTAAAGGTTGAATAATATTCACTGATGTATATACCATTTTGTGGTTTATCCATTCATTTGTCTATGGACACTGGGCTGCTTTTACCTTCTGGCTGCTGTGAATAACAATATGTCGTCTTCATTTTGAAAGGAAAAGGTCTGTGTACCCAAGAGTTACTGTTTTATTAGAGTTTCATGATAGATTTGAAAATAGCAATACAAATTAAAACACAGATCTAGCCCTAGCTGATTTGGTTCAGAGGATAGAACACTGGTCTGCAGACTGGAGGGTCCTGGGTTTGATTTTCATCAGGGCACATACATGGGTTGTGGGCTCCATCCCCAATAGGGGCATGCAGGAGGTAGCTGATCAGTGATTCTCTCTCATCATTGATGTTTCTCTTCCTCTCTCTTTCTCTCTGAAATAAAGAGTTAATATGCCAATTAGACCGAACAGCAGAACAACCATCCAGATGACTGACGTTCTGGATGAAGCTAGGGCATGAATTTTGTTTATCAAGCCATGTGTGTGTGTGTGTGTGTGTGTGTGTGTGTATCTAAATACTTGTGATTATATATATATATATATATATATATGTGTGTGTGTGTGTGTGTGTGTGTGTGTGTGTGTTAAAATTATAGATATTATGTATTTATTTTTTACTATAAATTATTCCTGGAAAACTTTATATTGTGTAGATTATCAGTCTTTCAAACTCAGTATTTTTGAATCTAATAACTGTGTTAGTGTTTCTGGATCCATTAATTTTGTCTGTTTACAAGAGAAAGGTGACTGCATTATCATCCACAATGGGGTAATACATGCCTTTCACCTGTAATATTTATGGAGAGGATTCTGTTCCAGGGATGTGGGGTTTTATGAGGTTCTCCTCGGTGGGATGCCTTTTAATTGCTTGAGTTATATTAGTCCTTGAGGTAAAACCCTTTTCTCAAGTGCCCCACCAACCCCCTGATCAACCCTCCTCAAAGCCACAGTAAAATTGGCATGCTTAAGTAGGGAAGGAATGCTAACATCCCAGATCTGAGAGAGGTAATTTGGTCCAAAATGCACTCCAGTGATGTTTATGTTTCAGATAAAGTGCTTACAACACTGTCGCTGCCCTTTTGACCCCCATTTCCATGTCCTTATGCTTCTAGGAGAAAGTGATACTTAAATTAAAATCTTTACTTTTATTAGCTCCCAGAGTGAACTGGGATTTCAGACCAATCTTATATCTGGTATAAACATCCTGTTACCATTCATATTTTAGATATATCTTGGGGAAAAGGATTAAATACTTTGCTTCAAAGGAACAAATAGAATCTCCTCAGAATCTTTTTTCTTTTTTTTCCCTTTCTACTTTTTTTCTTTTCTCCATTTCCTTCCTCTCTTCCTCCCTCCATTCCTCAACTCTTTCTCCTTCTCCTCTCTTTCTCCCTTCCATCCTTCCTCCCTTCTTTTCTCCCTCCCTGACTCTATTATTTTCCTTTTCCTTTCCTCCCTTTTTCTTCACTCCCTCCTCTATCTCTCCTTCTTTCTCATCTCCTTCCTTCCTTCCTTCCAGTCCTCCAACTTTTCTTCCATCTTTCTTTCCTTCCCCTTTCTTCGTTCTTCTGTTTCCTTCTTTTCAAATTAATGAGCATTTATGTTTCAAACTCAAGGCAAAGCATTTTTACAGTTTAGAATATATAGGGCCACACTCTCAGTGGTTGTTGTGGGGACGGACAGCCTATGAGATGAGCGTGAGGGAAAGGGAGTGAAGGCTGGGGTTACAACCCTAAGTGCAGAAGTTATTTCTCAGACTGGACCCTCCTGTGTGAACAGAACCTCTCTCTGAGCCATAGTGTGGAAAAGGAAGCCTTTAAATTTTACAAAACACACCAGAGAAGATGCACTTTCTAGTTCTCTTAAAAGCTACACCTTCATGAGCCTTTTGAGATTTATGACTTCAGATAATTGGATCACACTTCCTGTTGTTGGCTATATTCCCCTAACTCCTCATCACCACAAATATAACAAGTGAAAGAGTGTGAACAGAGAGGGAAGATAGATCCAGATCACCCAGCTACTATAGCCTCTGAACGTATAATGAGAAATCACATCTGAAATCTGAGGCCAAAAGGCAGTTTAAGCTAGTAATATGTTGGAGAAGACTTATTCAGGTCAAATGAATTGTGAACCATTTCATTTATTGAGGGTATTAAAATGGTTTAGACAAGTAAATTAAACAGACCAGTAAAGCAGAATTCTGGATATAAACAAATTTCCATTACATAATAAAATTTAACTAGTTGTTTGACAAAAATCAGTGAAAGCATGGAGTGAACTGCAGCAAAATGCTATAGAAATAACTGTCAGCACCAAGCACTCAGTTGGGGAGCCAGCAGCCTTATTGTAAGCATGGATCATAACAAAACCCTATCAACCCAGAGAGCTGCCTAAGTCCAGTAATAGTAAATCATATCCAAAGATAGGGGCCTTGCATAATGAAGACCTCCTGGACCTGACTTTCTGAGGGTTCTTTTATTTTTTTATTAAATAATATTCAATATTTTCTCAAGCAAAGGGAGTCATATGCCCAGCTCCTAACAACAGGGTAGTCTGTTGTGCAATTGGAACTATCCTATTTTTTTGAAATTGTGAATATTTCTTGTGTTAACATCTGGACATCACATTTTTACATGTAAATTGTAATTATTTATATCTAATAAAAAGTATCTTAGCATGAAAAACAAAACAAAAATATAAAATTAAAAATAAAATGGGATATCAAAACTATAACTAAATTATAGAACAACCATCATTCAGAACCACCTGAAATCTGGCTGAATGGAAGTCCTACAATTAGGGATATGAAGAAGAAGCCACATGGAGACAAGTAGGAGGGGTGGAGACAGAGAATGGGCTGACCCCACACCACCTGTGGCAATAAAAATCAGGAGGAATATCTCAGCAGTGGAGGTTCCCCCTTGAGGAGCATGAGGTTCCAGCCACACATCAGGCTCTTCAGCTTAGGGTTCCAGTGCCAGGGATAGAAGTCCCCATATCTTCTGGCTATAAAAACCAGCACAGATTGAGGCTGAGGAAGACAGAGGGCTACTGGAGTCCCAAGGGCCTGTGCATGGACTTACTTGAACTCACTTGCTCTGAAATCCAATGCTGGGGCAGTAGCTCAAAAGGCATAAAGGGAGGAATTAAATTGTCCAATATCAGGGCAAGAGTTTGGGGATCAGAGTAGTGAGAGAGCAAGAAATTAAAAACTTATTTGAAAAAAAAAAGAATGACAGAAAACAGAAAACATCTTTAACTTGATGAAGGAACTAGACATATAAGTCCAGCGAGTACAGAGTCCCAAACAAGATAAACCCAAAGAGGCCCACACTAAGATATATCATAACTAAAATGCCAAAGGTTAAATACAAAGAGAGAATCTCAAAAGCAGAAAGAGAAAAGCTGTTAGTTGCCTACAATCTCCCATAAGACTTCCAGCTGATTTCTCAACAGAAATATTTCAGGACAGAAGGACCAGGATGAAGTATACAAAGTATAATGAAAAGCAATGACTTACAACCAAAAATACTCTACCCAGCAAAGCTATCATTTAAAATTGAAGGAAAAATAAAGAGATTCCCTGACAATCAAAAACCTCAAGGAGTTCATCATCACCAAACCAGTATATATGAAATGTTAAATAGTCTTCTTTAAGAAGAAAAAGAAAAGAAGAATAAAAATATGGAAAATAAAAATGGCAATAAAGATTCATAGATACAGAGAACATTTTGATGATTGCAAGATGGGAGGGTAGTTTAGGGGATGAATTAAAAAGGTGAAGGGATTAAGAAGTACAAATTGGTTGTTAAGGAATAGTAATGGGGATATAAAGTACAGCATACAAAATATAGTCAATACTATTCTAATGACTATATCAGATGGGTGCGACATTTATCTGTATAATCATTTAGTAAGTTATGTAATGTCTAGTCACTGGGGTGTACACTTGAAACTAATATTGTATGTCAACTGTAATTGAAGAATATTTTAAACCAGAAGCCCGGTGCTTAAAAACTCATGCACTGGAGGGGGGGATCCCTCAGCTCAGCCTGCCCCCTCTCATAGTCTGGGAGCCTTCAGGGGCAGGAGAAGATCCAGCGATGAGGGGAAGGTAATGCCCGATTACATCTTTGTTGCCACCACTGCCAGCAGCACAAGCCTCAGCCAGCCATGGATACCTGAGCTTCAGATGGCCCTGGGCAGATGGGCAGCTGCCATCAGAAGCTTGCCTGCACCTTGGACTGACTCTTTGTGGCTGGGCAGCCAACATCTTAGGCTTGCCTGTGCCTCAGGCGTTGGCCATTCAGCCACCATTTGAGACTTGCCTGTGCCTTGGGTTGGCCCTGGGTGGCTGAGGGGCTGAAGAGACTGAGGGACTCCAGAGGCAGGTGACAGAGCAGGCCCAGCCTTGCCATGTACCTGCTGCCCGGGTGTGGCTGAGGGGACTGGGCGCTGCCATCTGGTGGCTGTGGGCACTGCCATCTTTGAGGGTGGGGCAGTCAATTAACATATTCCCTCCTTATTGGCTGTGGGCACTGCTATCTTTGTGATGGTGTGAGTGTCAATTAGCATATTCCCTCTTTATTAGATAGGATGATTAAAAACAAAGATTGTAAATGAGAATATAGTAGAAGACATAGAGAAAAACAAAAAAACTGAGGTAAAGTTGCTTTGGATTTCTAGAATGTCATGGAGCAGAGAATATTTAAGGTGAGAACAATTTTAAAGCATTGATTCCATTTATAATAATGCTCATTCATCGTCCCATACACCAAAAGGTGGCAGGTTCGATCCCTAGTAAGGGCACATGCAGGAGGCAATCAATTGATGTTTCTCTCTCACATCAATGTTCCTCACTTTCCCTCTTTCTGTCTCTAAAATCAATAAATGTGTCCTTGGGTGAGGATTAGGGGAAAAAATGCCCATTACATGAACTTTTCTTTATTATCAGGACTACACTATCTCACTTGGATGGTCCTAACCAAATCCCTTATAGACTTTCATCTGTTCTTGGCTTAATGACAATTTCTGGAAACTGCCATTTACCATGTAAAAGACTAAATTATATCCTATCCGTGTAACTTTAATTAACTTTAAAGTTCTAGTTATTATCCAAAGCAAAGAAAAAATGCTCAGTGATAAATTGTTTCTCTGTTTATATATCTATTTCTGAGGTAAATTCTTAAAATAACAGTCTCTTCTTTATAAATATTTGCCAAAGAAAATTATTACATGTTTAAGCATAAAATGTTTTGCATTTCATACCAGTGAAGCAGATACATCAGCTATTACCTGATATAGACATTTAACTTGAAGTAAACAATGTCTTTAACATATAGTTACATAACAAAATTCCTCAAAACTTAGTAATTTATTTAAAAGAACAATAATTATATGCCCTTGTTGGTTTGGCTCAGTGGATAGAGCATTGTCCCACAGACTGAAGGGTCCTAGGTTTAATTCTGATCAAGGACACATACCTTGGTTGCAGGTTTCCCAGCCCTGGTCAGAGTGCATTCAGGAGGCAACCAATCAATGTCTCTCTAACATTGATATTTATCTCTGTCTTTCCCTCTTTCTTCCACTCTCTTAAAAATCAATGGAAAAAATATCCTCATGGGAGGATTAACAAAAGAGAGAGAGAGAGAGAGAGAGAAAGAGAGAGAGAGAGAGAGAGAGAGAGAGAGAGAGAGAGAGAGAGAGAGAAAGAGAGAGAGAGAGAGAGAGAGAGAGAGAGAGAGAGAGAGAGAGAGAGAAAGAAAGAAAAGAACAATAACAATTGAATATCTTTTATAGTTCCTTTGAGTCAGCAATTCAGGAATGGCTTGTCATTGTATTCTGTCTCAGAATTGCTTATTAGTTTATATTCAGGACATTGGTTAGGCTGCAGTCACCTGAAGGCTTGACTGGGGCTGGAGGATTAGCCAGTCATGTGACTGGTAGGTGAGGGCTGGCTGTTAATAGGAGGCTTCATTTTCTCATAATGGATCCTCTTTAGAGGTTCTGCTTCAGTGTCCTTGCCGCATGGCAGCATGGTGACCGGTTCTCCCAGAGCAATTGATCCAAGAGGCTACAGTGGAAACTAAATGTTTTTTATAATCAAGCCTCAGAAGTGATACACTGTTACTTTCACTGTATCCTGTTGATCACTTGACCAGCACTGTTTAATGTGGTCAAGGGTGTAAAGACCAAGAGCCAGGGATTACTGGAAACCATCTTGGAGGATGGCTACCATTGTAGATATGATTTTTCAGTAATTAATATATGTACATAATTCATGGCCATCATATATATGCACTGAGAAAGAGCTTCACACATAATAAGCTCATTATACATATGTATTGAATAATTTCAATGAAATATTTATTTGAATATTTAATTAATGGAGAATAAAAATGGACAGTTTATTATTATTGGTTATTTGTTATTAAAGTCTGAGATTAGCTCTATATACAAATTAGACCTATACAACACCTATAATAAACTGAAGGACTGGCTCTCCAGAAAGCCACATGTGTAATAAGTACTGAGGGAGATTTGGAAAACATAGAGATGAGCCTGACCAAGGAAACAAATGGAGACATTGGAAGACAGTCTCACATGTGGCCCTGGAACAGACTTCCATCCTGAACTCAGCTAGATTTTCTTTTTTCCTACCAAGTACAAACAATATGGTAGTATTTGTCTACATTACACTTACACAATTGCTAATGAGGTTAATCATTTTCTTGGATTTTTTGGTCATATTTAGTTCCTCTTTTATAAAATATCTGATCACAGATTGTTTACCATTTTTCTATTCACTTGTTTGTATTTATATATTAGTGATTCTTATTTATGATTTTTGCAAGTTCTTTTTAAAATTTATTATTTATATGAATTTCTCTTTAGATGCACTTAATTGTTCGTGTTTTTCTAAAAATAATCAAATTTAAGATTCATTAATATGAAAGTATATATTCTCTTGTATTCTAATTTTAAAGATTGCTTCCATTTTATTTAGCAAGTCTGAAATGTTTTGTATTTTATTAACTCTCCTTTGAAATTTATTAGTTTCTTTCTTCCATTTTAAAAAACATTTTATTTTGCTTTTATTAGTTTCCTGAGTGGATTTTCATTTTATTTACTAGGTTTATTTACAATGACTACTAGTGATATTAAAAGGAGAATAATTAGAGGAAATAATTTAATATTGCTATTTGTTCTTTCTCTATAATATAATAGAAGTATCAGAGATGAAAAAAAATTAGAGAATGTATATGAAAACCTTCTTCCTGTCAGAGTCTGGGGCTCACCATGGGACCCAGAGTCAAGTCCCTGCTCACCCACATGCACCTCAAAATCGTGTATGACCCAGACCCAGCCAGACCTTCACCATTGGGCTAGATCCAGACCTGGCCAGTCCCAACCTTGTAAAGTCCTGCCAGGCAGGGGCATAGCCTCAGGTCCTCTGGCCCTGCGCCAGGGCGAGGGTGTGGCCTGAGGTCTCCCAGCTCAGACCAGGGTGGGAGGCAGGCCTTGAGGTCCTTCGTCAAGCCCTGCCCGGTGGGGGACACAACCTGAGATCACCTGTCAAGCCCCGCTGGGTGGGATTCATGACCTGAGGTTCCTCGTCAAGGTCCGCCAGGTGTGTGTGTGTGTGTGTGGGGGGGGGAGGTGGAAGCAGCCTCAGGTGCCTGCTGATTGCTCATTAAGGCTCCTTATGGGAACTTGACCTCAGCTGTGGGTGTAACCAACTCTGTGACAGAGTGATGGTCAACTAGCATATTCCCTCTTATTAGATAGGATATTGACAATTGTAAATGTCTGTGAGATTTGCTCTGGCCATGGCTCCAAAGTATTAGAATATATTGCACTCACTAGTATTTATTTATAAACTAGTGGCCTGGTGCACAAAATTTGTGCACATGGCAGGGGGTGTTCCTCAGCCTGGTCTGTACCCTTTCCAATCTGGGACCTCTCAAAGGATGTCCTACTGCCAGTTTACAAAGATCGGGCCTAAACTGGCAGTCAGACATCCCTCTTGCAATCCATAACTGCTAACTCCTAACCACTCATCTGCCTGCCTGCCTGATTGCCTCTAACCACTCTGCCTACTGGCCTGCTTCTCCCAACAGCCCTCTGCTGCCAGCCTGCTCACCCTCAAATGCCCCCATTGGTGGAATGACATCAATAAAAATAATAACCACCCAAAAAGTGAATGAAAACTGTCATAATGAACTTTGTCAGATCTCTGGAAAATTGTCAAAGGCTTATAGAAATGAAGCAAACACTGAATAAAGAAAAAAGGCAATCCATAACCAGGCTGAATCTCAACATGCTTCAGGGTGACAGATTCTGTGACCCAGGATGAAACAGGGGGACTGAAGTCCATTTTATGGGGCATATTGGTGGTCCACTATGTCTGGAGTGATAGCTGGCCAAAGTGTGATCTATACTGATGTATGGGGCACTTGCTAATGGTTTGACTGAAAGGTTATAGATTTTGAAGGAATAAGATTAGAAGATTGGTGACAAATATACTTGAGGAAGGGCTGGGCTCAGAATGGTCACAAAATATGAAGATGTTTTTGTCTTATGTGAATGCTAGCGTAAGGGCAAAGGCTGCAGAGAAGATGCTGCTGCTGTGGATATGTCAACTTCTTTCCCCAGCTTCCTGCTCAAAGGGCCCATGAACAAAGTGGCCATGATGGTAGGAATGTAGGCTATGCATAAACCAAATATAAACCTCCTCTTACCAAGGTAGACCTAGCCATTACTAATCTGTAGCCTAATCTTCCAACATTGGATATCAATGCTGAGTTCCTAATATGGCACTATTTCTGAGTACCACCCTGCCACCTAGTGGCAAGTTAATTATATTGGCACTCTTCCATTATGGAAGCATCAAAGGTTTGTCCTCTTTGGAATAGTCATGTATTTTTAATATACAGGTAATATTTCTTCTAACACCACCATCTGTGGACTCACAGAATGCCTGCTCCACAATCATTGCATTCCACATAGCATTGCATCAGATCAAGTGAAGGAAGTGCAGCAATGGGATCATGCCTTTGAATCAACCAAACTTACCATATACCTCATCACCCAAAAGCAGTTGGCCTAATTGAAAGATAAAATGGCTTTGCAGAGATTCAGTCATGGTGTCCATTGGGAAATAACACTCTGAAATAGTGAGGTTCTGTTTTACAAAGTGCAGGTTTTGTTTTGAAACAGATAGCATTACATGGCTTAGTTTTTCCCACAGCCAGAATCAAGGGGTGGAAGTGGAAGTGGCTACTCTCTCTATTAAATTTAATGGCCCCTTGCAGGATTCTTGCTTCCCATCCTGACAACTTTGTGCTCTGCTGGATTCTAGGTTTTAGCCCATAATGGAGTAATGCTTCCAAAAGGGGATATGATGGCTCCACAAAACTGCAAGATGAAAATTCAGAGTGACAGTGCATGGGCATGTACATAGCTGGTAATATAAAGATGGTCATTTTGGGTTCCTTAGGCTGTCAAACCATGATAGAAAAAATGGGGGTAGGGGCGCTAAAAAAGAGTAAGTTGAAATTGGGCAATATATTGGAGTGATTGATTTTGATAATCAAGGGTAAAAGGTAAATCAGTTGCTGCTATCCAATAAAGACAAGGATAACTATATTTCAAAATCAAAGGATTTTCAAGGGTTCCACTTAGCAGTTCTACATTTAGTTGTAAAGGTTAATGGAAAACTACATCAACTGAAATTAAGCAGGATGGCGCTTATAATATTTGGCCTTCCCTTTACTCCTCTGTAAATAACGAGGTTAATTACATCAGTATCAGCTTCAACTTTATTTAAAAATTACTTTAATTTTTGAAAGAGTTCACAATTTTTTCTATATTTAATATTTATACTGGTTGCAAAATCATTATAAAATGTTAAGATTTAATCTCTGGCATACCTTCATTTCACAGGCAAACACAGAGGAATGCATTGAAGCATTGTTATAACACCAGGTTAAAAGTCTGGATATCTGGAATTGCTAATTAATTATCTATAAAATTCCGTGTTTTCCTAAAATATTTTAGGGAAGTCAACAAATTGAATGTGGAATTCACTTTAAGGAAAACCCATAACTAAGTTTGTACTAGAGAAAATAAGGAAGGAAAAAGACAAGGAGGCTTAAATTACTAAATGCTCTAGTTTTTACCACCAAAGTTATCAGCTGATAGGGAACCTAATTAAAATGCAGAATGCACACTAATCACTATTTTGTGTCTGATTTTTGCACACCTTGGAATGGAAATATGTTTTTAATTCCTATTAAAATGATGACTGAATGGTATGAAGACTAAGCCTTGACCACCTGCTCATGCAATAAAATCACAATCTGTTACTTGTCTCTTTGATCACAGAACTGTGGCTATTTATTCAAAGATAATAATGTGGAATTAAAGACATACATAAAAAATGTTAAATCATTTTCTGAAGGTTTTGTTATGATTTGTTTTATTTTATCAGGGATTTAGTTTTTATAGATAGTGCAAAGACATTCTTGGCAACTTAATTCAAAGGAAGGAAGGAAGGAAGGAAGGAAGGAAGGAAGGAAGGAAGGAAGGAAGGAAGGAAGGAAGGAAAAATGGGAGGAAGTGAGGGAGGAAAGGAGAAAGAAAGGAAAGAAATAAGGAAAGAGGAAGGGAGGGAGGAAAGGAGGAAGTAAAGAAAGAGGAAGGAAGGAAGGAAGGAAGGAAGGAAGGAAGGAAGGAAGGAAGGATGGATGGAAATATTATTCGAACTTTTATTTTTTTCATCCTGAAGCAGTTTAAGGATGGAATGAGAATGAGTGTTCATTAAATGAGGCAAAGCAATCACTCTTTAGCTTCTTAGTTCTCCAGTATATGCCTTTGGAAATGTATGAACTACCTGTATCACACAATGAGATGCCCCTGCAGACCCGCCAGAATGGCTAAGGTGTTTCAGAATATGGAATATTTGGAATGCTCATATATAACCAGATAGAGTATAAAAAGGTACAAACCCTTCGAAAAATGTATAATACATTAACTATACCTATGCTATGTCCCAACAATTCCATTTCTACATATATGCCAAATAGAAATGAGTTCATGCACCCACAAGAAATGTGTTCAACAATGTTTATAGTAAATGTTATTCATAATAGCCAAGAAGTAAATAAATATCCATCAACAGACAAATATCCATCAACAGAAAAATGAAAAGACAAACTGATAATTCCTACAATGGAGCAATAAAGAGAACTAGTGACAGATGAAACAACATGGATAAATAAATCTTAAAAAATTAATGTTGAGTGGCAAGTAAGCCAGTCATAAAATAATGGCATGCTGAGGAATTTTTATCTATATGACGTAAAAAATTAGGGTAAAGTAATGTGTGGTAACAGGATATAGAAGAGTGATTGCCTGAGTCTGAGGATGGCATGGGGATTGATGGGAAGGATCACAAAAAAAAAGTTTTAGATTCTAGAATGTTCTATATCTTGATCAGAGTGACAGTGCATGGGCATGTACATACATCCCAAATAAGAGAGCTATATTCATATATTTGTATATTAGCTTTACATAAATTTTGCTTCAATAAAGCACTATTATCTAAATAAATGAATGGATAAATTAATTAATAGATAGCATCAATTTTAAAATCTTTGTTAATAGTACCACCATAATCACTTCTTCTCCTTTCTATTATTATTATTGTCATCATCATTTATTACAGTAGTCCCTCCTTATCCATGGGAGATGCATTCTAATGTCCCCAGTGAATAACTGTAACCAAGGACAGTACTAAACCTTATATATACTATGTTTTCCTTATACATACATACCCCTCATAAAGTCCAATTTATAAATTAGGCACATTAACATATTAACAAGAATAGCTAATAATAAAATAGAATGATTATAATAATATACTAAATTAAATAATGTGAATGTGGTCTCTCTTTCTCAAAATATATTATTATACTGTACCCACCCTTATTTACATTGTATGCTTCTTTATTTCACAGATACAATATTTATTTTTACTGTATATCTTAGCAACCTCAGCATATAATTCTTTTTCTTTTATTTTCTTTTAAATATATTTTATTGATTTTTTACACAGAGGAAGAGAGAGGGATAGAGAGTTAGAAACATCGATAAGAGAGAAACATTGATCAGTTATCTCCTACACACCCCTCACTGGGGATGTGTCCACAACCAAGGTACAAGCCCTTGACCAGAATTGAACCTGGGACCTTTCAGTCTGCAGGCCGAAGCTCTATCCACTGAGCCAAACCAGTTTTGGCTCTTTTATTCTTAAGTTGAGAACTTTCACCTTTTCCCTTAAAGGAAGTACTTTACAGATTCACTTTGATATGTATGAATTATCAGCATTGTTACTCTTGTGCTTTGGATCCATCCTATATAATAAAGAAGTACTGTAATATGCAAATTGACCCTCATGTCAAAAGATGGCCACTCCCACATTGTCATAAGATGGCCAGCAGGGGAGGGCAGTTGTGGGGAGGCACACAGAACCAGGCTGGCAGGGGAGTTGTTAGGAGAAATCAGGCAGGCAGGCAAGCAAGTGGTTAGGAGCTAGCAGTCTTGGATTGTGAGAGGGATGTCCGACTGCCAACTGTCAGATATCCCCTGAGGGTCTCAGATTGGAGACGGTGCAGGCTGGGCTGAGGGACACTCCCCCCAGTGCATGAATTTTGTGCACTGGGCTTTTAGTTATTAAAATAAAATAAGGGTTACGTGAACACAAGAATTGAGATGCTACAGCAGTTGATCTGCTCACTGAGTGACTAACAGGCGGGGAGCCTATACAGAGTGAATATGCTGGACAAAGGGATGATTCACGTCCTGGGCACGATAGAGTGAGACAGCACAGAATTTTATCATACTACTCAGAATGATGCACAATTTAAAACTTACTTTCTGAAATTTTTCGTTTAATATTTTTGGAGCATGATTGACTATGGGTAACTAAAACTAGAAAATGAAACTATGGATTAGGGTGGGGGAAGTTACTCATTATTATTATTATTATTACTTCTGTTTTTCTATACTGGATGCTAAATATTTGTGTCATACCTATGAGTGGAATGGGGATGAGGTAAAAATAAGTTAATAATTTGTAGTATTTAATATAAGACCCACTGTGGTTGAATCCAGTCTGTTCTTTGCTGGCTCTATGAATTTAGGCAAGTCTGCCTAAGTTCCCTAAACCTTTATCCCTATTCTTAATACATGAGTAATAATTGTAACTTCCACTGTTTTGTGAAGATTGAAACATTTGTAAGGTAATTATCACATATAAAATATTACATGTTATCTATCTTTTTATTTTCATCGTTAAAATCCTTGCTAATTTTTGGAAGGCTATGTTTAAAATGTAATTTGAACTTCGTTTTTGGTATTATACTTTTATAGTCTTGCCAAGTACTTTTTATGTTTTTTACTTAAGAGATTTATAAAATATCACTTTCATATTAATTCATGTTATCTTTTGATTACTATTTATAGTTAACTGCTCTGGTGACTGGGTGGCTTTTCTGAAGGTGATCATTACTATCATTACTATAATCAACATGATTAGTGTAATCTCCTAGGAAATTAAATGCTTGTTACGCTAAAATGTAAGCTGCTTGAGAGCAGAAACTTTGCTGTATCCTCAGCTATTAATATATCCACCTATTGTGCACATGGCCTCACATGTAGTATGTGTCTAAAATTTCTGTTAAATCAATAAATTCATATATTCATAAACAAAAATGTCCTTTGACCTTTAACATGCCCATACTCTCTCTTTGTGAAAACCAAGAAGGCTGCCATTTCAAAAGCCTGCTAGTATGTATGTTTCATGCAATACACCAAGTATCAAATTAGATAGTCTTTGCTTCCCAGAAAGGGTTTTGTACCTGGGTCAGAAATGATTTTCTTTGGATGCATGGGACTTTGGAGGATCACAGGACAGCAGCAGGTTTGAAGTTGTGTTGGCATAACTGAAGGTGACTGGAGGGATGCACACAGGATCTAAGGAATCTGCTCACTTGGGGATAAGTGGGGAGACAGACACTATTACCAGTGGCAACAGCCCCAAAAGGGTGTTGGACCAATTCAGGGCTCCCACAAATTTCTATGAAGTTTGTCAGATTATTTTCCACAAGTATTATAGTTATTTGAATGGAGCTCAAGGTGAAAACCACTCTGTTGCACTCTGACACCCTCGCTTTTCTTTACTTTTCTCCTGTTTTGATGGAATTTTATCCAGTGCTTTACTTCCACAGCAGATGACAAAATCCAGACTTAAAACACAGCCACAGATTAATGTGAAAGAGTTCTGGATTAAATACCCTGTCAAAAAGTATAATTGAAATGTTAATTCTATAGAAGTGTTTGGACCAATGAGTCCCAAGAAAAACAGGTGAGTTGTGAGATATGGTAAAATAGGAAAATGTTTATTTTCACTGAATGAAGACTAAAATGGAAAGAAGGGATCATGTAAAGTAGTTTTAAGAAGCAAATGTTTGTGGAAATAGTTTTTATACTGTAAATTGTGAAAAATAATTACAAAAGCAGATTGTGTCTTTGCCTGTCTATACAGATATTTACTCTGAGAGGTCATACCTGCTTGTCCATCCAACCCCCTTCCTCAATGGTATTTGAGAATGGACTTGGGTGTTTATTACTTAAAAAAATGAGGGAGGCATACTACTGGGTGTAGGGTAACAGTATATTTGTGTGTGTGTGTGTGTGTGTGTGTGTGTGTGTGTGTGTTATCTTATCCAATAAAGAGGGAATATGCTAATTGACCATCACTCCATCACAAACACAGCTGCACTCACAGCTGAGGCCAAGTTCCCATAAGGAGCCTTAATGAGCTACACCCTCCCCCACCCCTGTGGGGTTTGACAGGGGACCTCAGGCGATGTCCCCCACCCAGCAGGGCTTGACACAGAATCTCAGGTCATGTCCTCCACCTGGTGGGGCTTGATGGAGAACCTCAAGGCATGCCCCCCACCCAGGTCTGGGCCAGAGGACGTCTCACGTGATTTTGAGGTGCATGTGGGTGTGCGGAGACTTGACTCATGGTAAGCCACAGACTCTGACAGGAGGGTTTTTATATACATTTTACTATTTTTCTTTCATCTCTGACACTTCTATTATAGAGAAAGGGCAAATAGCAATATTAAATTATTTCCTCTAATTAATCCCCTTTTAATGTGCACAGATTTTGTGCACTGGGTCACTAGTATATAGGAAGAAATTATCCTTTTCAAATGCATTGTTTCTTTTTGAGAAACAATGGTTATTATGGGGGAAAATATTATGCATAGCTTTGAAAATTATCCTGCCTAATAAAAGAGAAACATGCAAACTGACCGCACCTTCCCTACACCCACAAGCCCCACCCATCAGCTAATCAGGGTGAGTATGCAAATTAACCCAACCAAGATGCTGGTTATTTTGCATATCCAGGCCAGAGTGAAGACTGACTACAGGTAGAAAGAAGCCAGGTGCTGTGGAGAAGCAAACAAGCAGGGTGGGGGAGAAGGAAGTGAAGCAGGTGGGGTGAGGAGAAGGAAGTGAAGCAAGTGTGCCTGTGGAGAAGGGAGGAAAGCAGGCATGCTGGGGGAAAAGGGAGAAAAGTAGGCAGGGCGGGGAGAAGGAAGAGAAGCAGGCAAGACAGCAAGCACAGCAGGAAACCATATTACAGGAATCTTTCTGCAAGGGGCATCTAGTACTATATATAATCACAAGAAAACTAGCAAACAAACCTAAACACAGAGTCATGCTACAAAACAATTGGCATGCATTCATCAGTAACAGCAATTTGGTGAAAGGCCAGGAACAGTAAGAACTAATGCAGACAGAGACAATGAATAAACATATAAACTACATGAAATATATGATCCTGCAATGGGGGGTTGAGGGGGTGCTGAGAAGGGGATTTGAGACAGCATTGAGACACTTGGCAAAAATCAAATTTGGATTGTATGTATATTACATGTAATATAGCTAACAATGCCAAGTTTCCCGAATTTGATCTTTGCATCATGATTTTGTAGTAAAATGTCCTTGTTCTTAGGAAATGCATGGTAAAGGCCAAGAGTCATGGTGAATGCAACTCGCTGTCAAATGACTTAACACATAAAACCTAAGAAGAATAGCTATGTGATCAATGTGTACCCCTATGAATACTAATATCCGTAATCCATATCTATGGCTATCTATATATAGAGAAAGCAGATTTGATAAAATAGTAACAATTTGTAATTCTAGGTGAAAAGTTTATGGTAATTCATTATATTCTTCCCACAAACTTTTTGTAAGTTTAATTTTTTTAATTAAAAAAAAATTTAAGGAAGGAGATTGGGAGGTAACAGCTTTGTTTAAGAGCTGCAGGCTTAGCTAAGGAATAAATCTGCTTCTGAAACAGGACAATTGCAATGTCATATATGACATATGATGGTTTTTATTAACTAGCCTTTTAGAATGTACTATTAACTAGAGCAGTGACATTTCTGAAACTCAGGGAAGTGACTTATTGCCAATGTTTAAAAATTTTTCTTTAAAGAAAAGTGTATGTGACCTGAACACACATCATTAAATTCAATTTTAAAATGATAAATGTGATTGTTTCCCACCTTAATAAAAAAAAATCAATAGCTTTCATTGATTTTTTTAGTATCTGAAATGCTGTTGGAAATCATGTAATCTATTAGAGCAATCCAGATTGCTGAGTTAGGTTGAGCTTAACTGGAAGTCGGCCTAATGTAGACATGACCAGACATTTTTGGTTCATGATCAGGGTATTACCGTTTTGTGATTAAATATGAGAAAAAGGTCCCTAAAACAATTTATTTTTATCCTAATCCCCCCCCTCTCTCTTACACACACACACACACACACACACACACACACACACACCCTTTTCTCCTCCTACCCTCTGTATTAGTACTCATGTGAGCATGTGCACTTCCTTTTTATATACAGTACTGGAAATTGTACTTGTTGCTTGGGGGAGCACATATACCACTCATGACCCTTGGCTGTGTCCCTGAGATGTAGTTTTTGCAGTTAAGAGTAATTTGCAGTAGAATACACTTTGTTCTCCATGATGTTAAAAAAATGGGCTCCTTTGTTTGGCCAACCTTCATGAACTTCCATTTACTTCAATGGCAAGTGAAACATTTGTGTAAGAAAGAAATATTGTCTTCAATGGGAAATGCATTCCATGTGTGTCCTATTCATATTATGACAGATTTTTTTTTTTTTTTGAGCCTATACTTTTTGTATTCATGACTCTTTCCAGGGGTCAGTATTTTAAGGCCATTATTAGTATTTGTAAGAGTAGACAGTATTAAATATTTTTATAGTTAAATATTATTTTAACTCAAATTCCCAATAAAATACTCCCCACCTTTTTATGTGAAAAGAACCTGAATAATTCCTTTTCAAATAAATAGAAAATATATTTTCATGAGACACAGGAACCAAAGCATAAGCCTGGGCATGTAAATATCTATATTCTTTCACTCTCACGAATTTTGTCAGTTGATATCGGCTTTGTCTTTCCACTTTCATCTAGTCTTACTTACAAGTGATATTACAAGGTCCCAGATGCTCAAGGGCTGGTGCTAGTGGTCTCCAAGTGATCTGACATACTTACTATTCGGAGATTTTCTGAGCCACAGGGCAGAATCATGGAGATCGATGTTTAAAGTGAGAACAGAAATTTTGTAGTTACATATGTCTCAGGGGAGGGAAGAGCTGTAGGAGTTGGGATGGCATTGATTAGCTGTTAAGAAATAGAATCACAGATTTTGCAAAAGAAGAAAAGCGAGAACAGAGCAGACCCAGTCTGATACCCTAATGGAATATACAGATTCTGCTCTCAGTAATGTGTGTGAGTGTGTGTGTGTGTGTGTGTGTGTGTGTGTGTGTGTGTGTGTGTTCGCGCGCGCGCGCGCGCGCGCACGAGCCCAGGCCAGTTGGAGGAATTTGCTGGTCCCTGAGGACTGTCCCCATATCTGGAAAGTCAGCAGGTGACAGTGTGGTAGGTTTACAGAGCGCTCTGGCCTTTCCTCTCATCTTGTCTTTCTTCTGAAGCCTCAGTATCTCCCAGTCATTTTAAGAAGTCAACTTCTAGCCCTTTGGGACTTTATTAAGTACAGTAATTCCATTGCACTAAACATAAAGCCTTTGACACATCCCCTGACAGTAATCCATTCCTTGCAGAGCTTAGGGGCCTGAGCAGCCACAGAATGTTTTCATTATGGAGCTCTGGGATTTCTCTTGTCTAGAGCTTTAAGTACTGATGCTCAGCCACTTAACAAAGCCCGTATTGCGATCCCTGGCCAAGTTTGCGACAAGGGAACACGGTGTCCTGCTCAGGGTATAAGTCAGAAATCTTGGATTTAATGACTGCCCATCCCCTTTTCCATCCCCCTACCCACTAAAAGATTCTGAAATTGTTTAGAAAGTTGAACTTCATTGCCCAGAGGGAGTCCAGCATTTGTGTGTATATTCAACCATTATATAAAGTAAGTGACCATTGGTAATAGATTTTAGGTTTTTGTTTGTTTGTTTTTTTAACAGATAATAGGCAATAGTGTTATAGCAACACCCATTTATTTCTCTGTGCTTTAATAATTTCTGAGCTCACAGATGATTTGCTGTTCAAAGCTTAGTGCAGGGTCAGAGAGAGCCCCGTGGAAGGGTCTTTCAAACGCAAAATCTCAGGTCATTCACCAGACCTGCTGAATCAAAATCTGCCTTTAAAAAGTCCACAGTTAATTCCAATGCATTTCAAAGCCTGGAAAGCTCTAGTTAGAGAGGATTTAGTTAATGTTTCTGAATTACTTAGCTTAGAAGGAGGGCTCTGACACATTTTTTTTTTTTTTCCTACCACACAAATAGCCAGATGGTACAGCATGCAAATTATTCTGATAAATGGAATTATTCTGATCAATTCATTTGGAAAACTGTTTTGAATATTTTGTGTCAACTTAAAAATTAAGTAAAAAATGATTATGATTACACCCACTAGTAATAAATCTAAGAAATGAGGATCTGTTCATCCAGCCTTATAGGAGAAGTATTTAGTGCCTAGTGTTGTGACAGGTACTTGGTCTGTGTTTGGCGTTTCATGTATATTTTCTAAACAAGAACTACATGAGGTGAGCATCACTCCTTGTATTTCTCACATGACATGAAAGCAGGAGGCACAGCGAGGTTAGGAGCTCCTTCACAGCACAGCCCACGGTGAGCACATACTCGGGGCTGTTTCACTGCGCATCTCCCCCTCTGTCCACTATTCTGTATAGGAGATAATTCATAAAAAATGAGAAGACTTGAATTTGAGCCATCATCTTCTAGATCCTATTTCTCAACCTCAGTAATATCTTATTTTTGAGGCTTGATAATTCTTTGTTGCACGGTGGGGGCTGGGGGTTGTCCTGTGCCTTGAAGGGTATTTAGCAGCACCCCTGACCCTAGATGTCAAGCAGTAGCAAACCACCCACCTCTTCTTCCCTTCCCCACTTCCTCCATCTCCATCACCTCCTCCACTTACAAATTTTTCCCCCTCCATTACCCCACCCCCATCTCCCATGGTTGTGAAAATGAAACTTATCTATCACCAGACAATGAAAAATGCCCTCTTGGTGCAAAAGTACCTGTGGCTGGAAACACTGGTCTAGAAACCTATGTAGGTTTATTTATTCCTAGTTCTCATCTTATTTTCTCTGACTTCCTCATGAGATGCCTTCTCACCCCCCATCCCTTCTCCACCCACCCCATCCCACCCCCACCCCTCGGTTAGTGAAAGTTTCCAGATAGCCAAGGTTTTCAGCCTTCCAGAATTGATGCCAATTTGTTTTATCCACATTCTGAGAGGTTCATGCTTTCACCAAAAATGAGCTTAAACTTCTGCTTAATTAACCTGATCATTGCGCTCACACATTTATGGGTCCTATTATTCTTCAGTGGCTGGACTATCAGAGAGGCCCACAGGAAGGTAGTTGCTTTTATTATGGGAACAGTCCTAGTTTAGCAGATGAACATGCAGGCTCTCTAGCCCACGTTCCTGTCCCTCCCTTGTAGCTAGCAATGTGACCTTGGGTAAGTTACTAAATTACTGCCACTCTGTTCTTTTATTCATTCCTTTGTTTGTTTGTTTGTTTGTTTGTTGTTTCATAAAATAGAGTCCTGCCTGATAGGGTTCTTGTGAGAATGAAATAAAATGTCCCACTGACACATGGAATAGTATCTAATACAGAGAATATCAACAGTTGTTTTTATCTATTTCTTTGAGTATTATCTATACTTTAGGATCTTATTAGGGATAGAAGGGGTTTCAGGCTCTCTTTCATATATGTATACACCATGTGTTTTAAATTTTATTCTTACCAAAGGGTTAGTTAATTAGTCTACATTTTACATATTTAAATATGTAACTTATTCCATTTCCACCACTGAAATTTTCATAAATGAAGCTGAAATCACTGAAACCCGTGTGACCATTGTTAAAATGGGCTACTCATTATTCAATTCATTAAAAGTTCAAAAATGAAAAAAAAATAAAAACACAACACTTGATAACGTGAGAGAGGGTTACGGGAGGTGCTGTGGGCTGAGGGTACATTGAAGGAGCCTCATGAGGCTTCTGGACTCTCTGGGTTTCATGGTTTTGCTTGGGAGCTGGGTACATGGAAGAGTGCAGTTTGTGAAATTCATTCAGCTCTTCACTTATAATTCAGGCACCTCCCTGTATGTATTTATACTTTAGCAAAAGTTCAAACATACAGACTGATCCTTCATAGAAAAAGAAAAACTTTGTTCTAGACTTAATAATATTGTTTTTATGAAAAGTAGATGCTCTCAGAGGTAATACATCTTTTGCACTTTTTGTACTGTGGCTCCCTCATTATTCAAATGGGTTTCTAGAAAAGCCTAATATCATATGATTTGTCTGTGCATGTGTTATAAATATGGGATGGGGAGTGAAAAGTTATTATATGGTTGTTTACATTCATGTAACCAAAGACAAACCTGATTTTTTTAAAGCCCAAATATAATATTGAGAAAGTGCTCCTTGGATGACTTCAACTATATTTTTAGCTGCTCATGCTATTGTTAATGTGAAAAATACAAAACAAAATTATAGGTCCCCCTATTTTCATTATGAGACAATTTTATAGCTGTCAAAAATGCTGTATTTCACACTTCCCACATTCACAAGGCTACGTTGCTACTAAGGATTTTTTAGTTTTTTCTTTGGCTTTTTCCTCAGTAGCTGGAAAGTTGGTATACCAGTAGTAATGATTTTGTTACAAAGTTGTCAAAAATAAATATACCACACATAGCAAAGACAAGGTGACTTAAATCCTAGAAAAAGATGAATTCCAGATTCTAACCATGCATGGTGAATAGAAGAGATGTGGGAAGAATCATCACAATATGCTCAAACCTCTTTAGGTCAAGATGTCAACATGCTTCCCTCCTTCCCACCTCCCCCAAGAACTAATGCAAAGAAGGCAATTTGACTGATATGGATCCTGTGCCTCTTTACTTCCTTCGGCCTGTCCTATGGAAGTCCTGATAAGCAGAGACCCAGTAATAAGACCCAAGGGCACAGAGTAGGTGGAGGAGGGGGTAGAAAAAGGTCAGTTACATCATTGATTGAGCCCTTCATAAGAGAAGCAGCCCATAAAATGGTTTAGAATAGATTGCTTATGAAAAGAATCTATGAGTATGACAGCATCTTTAAATGAAAAAAACAACAACAACAACAAAAAAAAACCTCTTCAGGCCGGGACCGGTTTGGCTCAGTGGAGAGAGCGTCAGCCTGCGGACTGAAAGGTCCCGGGTTCAATTCCGGTCAAGGGCATGTACCTTGGCTGCGGGCACATCCCCAGTAGGGGGTGTGCAAGAGGCAGTGATCGATGATTCTCTCTCATCGATGTTTCTAACTCTCTGTCCCTCTCAGTTCTTCTCTGTGTAAAATCAATAAAATATATTTAAAAAAAACAACTCTTCAGGATGATGTAAAAAATATATGATTCATAATTACAGCAACAACAAAAAACCCTACCGTCGTAGCATAAAAACAATTAGAAAGTTTCTGATAGGAATACCAAAACACCTTGGTCTTTTAAAAAATGTTCTTGCATTTAGTAGCAGAAGGGTTTAGGATTTATTTTAGTATATCTATCTTTATCTATAAGCAACATATATTAACTTCACCCATTAGAAGCCATGATTGTATATTTCAAAGCAGATTCACATTGAGGGTCAGGTCAGGTGAGATGACATCATGAATGTCCTTCTTCTTCTAAAAATAACCCATGTCTGTTTCCCCAAAGAGCATGGTGACTTGGTGGGAGGGGTTCTCATTGGTCTGGTCATATAATGCCTCCTACTAACTTTCATGTTTAAAAGTTCTCTGCCTTTTCCCCAATTCTGTGTGTGGCCTCTTTAAGCATTTTTTTTTTCTTCCACAAAGGAAGGCGGAGTGGTTAGTTAGTAAGAAACTGTAACTGCTTTGCCTCCGGTTCAAAGGCTAAGAACCCGCTTAGTCCCTGGGGTGGAAGGTGGAATTCTGGTGAGGGCACTGGGCATGTCCTTTGTTTCCTCTGTTCACTCGGAGTCTTTGAAAGGTTCTCATTAACTGCTATTAACAAGCATTAATTCAAAGCATGACTGCAAAATTCCAGGGAAAGTCAAATGGCAGAATGAACACTGAGAAGAATGTGAGACAACCACAGGAGCCAAAGTCAGACACCTTTGTTAAGTGAAACGGCCAGCGGCAGACATGTCTTGAGGGGAGCAAGATTCTTTCTGAGTTTGACACAAAGGCTGTAAAAGGATCAGGACCACCAACTATAGCACATGCATCTGTACCATAAATATTCTCCCTCCAATGTGTTTGTGTATTAGAAATAGTCACAAAAGGTTTGGAAAGGATACATCTTTAATAACTAATCTCAATGACAAATTATTGTCTGACAGAAATTATGCCAGGTAAGCCATTTATTGGGGAAATGATTTTGAATGGCATTCCCTTCTAGATCTCCTGATGCTGTTCCCCATCACAGGCTAGAGCTTCTGAATCGCCATTGACCCTTTCTCTATCAAATATCAGCTTATCGTAAGGTCGCAGTTTATTCTCTAAAAATAAGGATCAACCTAAAACAAGCAAAGTGGACATGAGACTAACTTTTCTCCCGAAGTCAAGCTTATTGTTTAGTGAGCTGCTCAGGGCATTTGGGTAACTTACAGCTCCGCAGTCAGGCAGCCCCCGGAGCTATGCCCATGAAGCTGAATAACATCTGTCTCAGCCTGCCAAAAGCTTTCTCAGCTCAGTGCTATCCTTGAATGGCACTCTGTCATTATGCTATATTTAGGGCATGAAAGTTGTAATTAGCTTTGTTCTGCTGCAAATGGATCCAGCCTCAGATGCAATATAAAAGGTAATAAAATAGGTAGACAGATATAAAAACCTGTATAAGCATTCTATGCAGGAAAATTCCATGATTCCCAAACTGATGAAAGAACCAAGAAAAGGGAATGTTCATGGTTTCAAAAGCAGTAGGTGCCACCTAAGAAGACATATGTAGGAATGGCCAGTTTGCAACAGAATGTTTAGTCAACGGCCCCATCTGAATCCCACACCAATCCTTACTTCCACCCACTGAGGAGACTCTTCTATGATTTGATGATAGCTGCTGGAAACTGCTTTTTCTTATATGACATTCTATATCTCTTTAAGGGGCCAATTTTGTCTGAAAGTGGACTTTTAGAATTCTGTTGTTCAATATATTTGCATTATCCTTTCTAGATATTGTTTGGGATTGGGTCCATCTGTTTTAATCACACACAGCAGTGTGTTTGTAGGAATTTATGATACTTAAGAGAAAAGAACTGACAGGGCAGGGAAGTACTAAACCATGAGATCCAGAGTGCCAAATTTTTGTTATGAAGTGATGTAGTCCCTTTCACTCCCCAACTGGGTTATGCACTCCTGGAAGACAAGACCTTCAGTTGCCTTTTTCACAAGTTTTAGTTAAACATAGGTCAGCTGTAGCTCATTAAGAAATGTTCATTGAGTCATCAAGCGGGTGCACTTACTAGTAGAAAGGAAACTTCTTTTCCAAGACCCAGGGAAAATATTTTTCAAATAATCTTTATTCAGTTTTGCATCTTGGCATCATGCAAAACTTTGGAGAGCCCTTTACATTGGTAAGTTTTTTCAGTGAATATAAATAAAAATAAAAATATAAATAAAAGAAATGAATAAATTTAAGGAAATATTTTTACAGAAAGAACAAGTATGAACTTGTGTGTGTCTGGAAGTATAAAGAGAAAAAAGGAAAAACAAAGAAAGGTGGTCAAATTTATAGAAAATATCCCTTTATTAACTTTTGGTCCAGAATATGTTTGTATATTTTCAGAAAACAACTCTGAGACCATGTGGATTCCTGCAACAGAGAGGAATTGACAGGAGTGCCCCAGCCATGAAGACAGAAGAGAATCAGTCCAGAGATGGAAGACGCTGACAACACCTTGCCTTACTAGCAGACAGCAGCTGTGTATCACTGAAAGATGCCCAGGACCAAACCAGAGAGGGTCGGACCTGCATCAACACCATTTGTCAACCAACCAGATCTGAAATACCATGGCTGACATGTACACATAAGGAAGTGTTTGACATTGAAATTGGGACTCAAAAGAATTGTTGGTCCAGAAAGGAACTCACTACAGACTGATTCATTTGCCTCTCAGCATAACCATTATGGCTTGTCTCAGTTTCGGTCCTTGTAAGGGAATTATTTGTATCACATGGTCTAACACATCTAGGGGAAATAATGAACAACATAAATTGATGAACAGAAACAGACCTGGAGACAGAGAAGCAGCGATCAGACTGTTGGACCTTAGAAGGAGGGTAGGGGAGAGTGGGGCAAAGGGGAGAGATCAACCAAAGGACTTGTGTGCATGCATATAACCCTAAACAGGGGTCATGGACAACAGGGGGCGGGCATACGTGGGGGGGGGGTTTGGGATGAGAATGGGGGGATGAGGACAATTACATGACACCATAATCAATAAAGAAATTTAAAAAAAGAAAGGAGGTACAAAGGAAAGTAATGAACAAATATTGATGAGTTGGGATATAATTCCTAACTTGAGGGCAGGAAATATTATGGCTATCATAACTTCAGGAATTGGCTATGGCGTGAATATTATTTCTTTTGTTTTGTGAATTATGAGAGATAAAGTTGGTGGGGAAGGGCTCCTCAGTCAACTTAAAGGAGGGTCCTGAGAGTGGGAAAGAATAAATGGTATTATGCAGATAAGGAGAAGGGACTTAAATTTGTAGACACAGATATTTTCTTTCTGTCCATTGGATTTGTATGTAGTGAGATGAGCTTAGAGGTACAGGAACATCTAAGACAAAAATTTCAGATGATACCTTATATTCATGTAGCCTTTAACAATGTTCTCAAGTATTTTTGCATTGGTGTTCAGATTTAAGCTAATAGCTCTTTGATATGGGAATGCTCAAGCTCATTTTTGTGAAGAATGAATCGAGTCTAGAAGCCAAGAAACCCAATTAACCTAGTTCTCAGCTAGTTAAAGGCAGATGCAAGATTCAAATCTAGATTGGCCTCTCAGTTGAATGCTCAGTTAAGACTCCACTCCCTGTCCTGAAAAGAGCAGTCTTGAAAGGAAACCAGATACCCAGGATGTTTACAATTTCTGAGAGGGCTCTTAAGAAAAGTAGTTATAATCCACAGCCAAAATTTCATCTGCAATTTTATAACCAGAGTGTACAAAATCCCATTGCTAGTAGTGTCAGCCTCTAACTGACATTAGCTGTAGGAGGCAAAAATACCCACTTCTCTCTCCTTTTGGCCACTAATTCGAAAGCATGGAATTTGGGGCTGACAAAGTAATTATGGTAAAGTCAAGGACCTTGAGAAGTTGAAGATGAAATGAAGACATTTGGCGATATCTACTTATTTCTCTGATGACGTTTTGTCATTGTCTCTAAGGGAAGTTATCCAAAGTTCTAGTGCACATTTCTTCATGCTACTTGAGTGTACATTTCTTCATTTGTTATAATAAATGTGCTTTTCTGTGGAAGGAGGTCGGAGACTTGGATTGTTTTTTCTTTTTTTTAAATATATTTTTTATTGATTTTTTACAGAGGAAGAGAGAGGAATAGAGAGTTAGAAACATCAATCAGCTGCCTCTTGAACACCCCTTACTGGAGATGTGCCCGCAACCAAGGTACTCTTGACTGGAATCGAACCTGGGACCTTTCAGTCCACAGGCTGACCCTCTATCCTCTGAGCCAAACCAGTTTCGGCTGTTTTTTCTTTTCTGGCCATCGTATTTTCTCAGTTTGAACACTGAGTGTGATGCATTCTGTAAGAAGAAGAGAAGAAAAAGTAGGACATATGAAAAATTTAATTACATTTATTTTATGTAGCTTAGTCTTAAAATTTCCTTTATGCCTTAGCATTGTAACAAAAAGTCCAGTTATAAATGTTTATACTATTCAGAACAAGTGGCATTTTTTTTTCATTCACAGAGGGCTTCGTTTGTTTTCCCAAAGTTGACTTTTTCATATTTCAGAACCAGGCATTTGAAGGATTTGACATTTTACAGTTGATGACAGAAAATGGAAAAAAAAAAAAAACACAAGTTTTTTTTCCCTCCCCCATTCTGCTTTCATAATTCTATCCTGGCTCAACATAATGTTTCTTTTCTCCCCTTAAAATTTCCAAAACTGTTTATACTGTTGTGATAAGACCAAAGTCAGTGAGTTTAAGACTGGAAAGAATTCTCCTTAGGAAAATGTTGAAAATGTGATTGGGAGGGAAGTGGACGGGAGGAGGGAGAACCCTGGTGATGCTGTTTCTTTGACGGTGTCAACTCAACTTCCTCTGTACTGCTCAAATAATAGAAAGCCAATCCACCACACTTTCATCCCAACTCAGATTTCAATACCGGACATTTTTAAAAAAAGATGTGTGAAGGTTCTCTTTACTAGTTCTCTCTATGTATCTATCTACCTATCTATATCGCATGGCACTTCCAGCCAAAATCCAAAGAAAACCATTTTTTTTTTTAAATCTGAGAGGGATATGGAAAGTCTTACTATTAGCCCCAAAACAAAATGAGTTATGAGATTAAATCTTATACTTATTATGAACATTAGCTCTCGTTTTCTCTTTATTTTTTTGACACGGAATTCTCACAGGTGGTTCTAATTAGACATAAATAGTGACAGTGGCCAGTTTGACTAAATCCAGATCCCTGCCAAGAGTAATGGAAACAAGTCTCAGTTCGCCTTCCTACAAAATGGAATCTATATTGAGACAGTTCAAGGAAATGACGCCTGTGACAAGATGTAAAAACCATGGCTTGAGCCCCTTTGTATTTTCTTCCTTAAGGAGTCAAAACAGCATTAAACACCTAATGACATGCTTCTTGCTGCCTGTGTTAAATTCCAGGTTTCTTAAAGAAATCTTGTATTCCCCTAAGACAAACTCTGTTCTCTTTGCCATCTATTATAAAAAGTACAAGCCATGCATGTTCTGTGAATTGTCAATCATTTCACCCTTTTGTTTGGCATAGTAGAATGGCTTTGATGATCTGTCAAGTTATTTCTTAAATAATCTACTGATTTCATTAAAAGTCTCTATTATCGATACCTATAGATTGGTTGAGCCATAGAGAAAGTAAAAATTCTTTTTGGAAATAATTTCCCTAAACCAATCAGTTAATAAAAATTAGATTGCTTAGCTTTCATGGAGTATGATAGTACAATTTCTCCCTAATTGTATTCTCTTTCATATTAATTCACACTTGATTTCTATGAGGCAAACACTTAAATGACTAAAAATGTCTCCAGAAATTCATGCAGGTATTTAATGGATATCCTAAGTAATTTTTACATATTCTTAAGCAGGACTGTTGCATACAGTATCACTCTGCATTAGGATACCAGTCAATGGGATGAGTAAAGTTTGAAATTCAGCCCACCCATGTACAATTCAACAAGCCTCATTACCTTCCTGGCAAGGGCTGTGTCTGCCTGCAAGAATCTGTAGATCTTGTAATTTGCAGAGGCTGAGCTTGCTGATCCCACTCAGATCCTTCTTGCAGATCAATCAAAATATGAAGAAAAGCAAAGGACTACTTACTTATGTACTTACTTCTTAGTCTCCAAATATTTAAATATGTTGCTGTTGGTCAGTAAATAAAAATATTAAGTGAACCTGAACACTTAATCCTCCCCCCCTCTGAAATGTGACAGGATATAATATTCCAGCCACTGACACCTCACTGTGTGATTTCTTAATCACAGACACCAAACCCTCAGAAACATGGGTGTTCTTGGCTGACTGATTTGATGCACACTGAAAGATAGATTCATAATTCTGGGGGAAGGAAGAAAAGTCCAGAGAAACCCATGTGCCCCTTTAGATGGTGGTAAATATATTGTTGACTAACCACTTGTTCAAGCAGTTGGTGATGGTCTATTTCTACTTTTTCTATACGTGTCCCTACCATATAGTGTACAATAGTACTAGTGTAATCAATAGTTTCTGAAACTCTTGTTTTTATGAAACATGTCTTCATTGTAAATATTTTGATGATAAGAATAATTATTATAACTATTATTATTATTAAATCTCAGACAAAACTACCTTTGAGTTCACAATACTCACAATTCCTGGATATTGTCTTGGATATTGAGATTAAAATTATGAAGGAAAGCAAATCAAAACAGTGTCAACAACTTATAAAGAGCAAGCATTTGGGAATTTTAGCAGCTCAAATTGATCTCAACTGAATACCCCTTGAAGGTCTTTTCAGCTCTCACTGTTCACAGATGTAAAATATATATTTGTTTATATCAGGGCAAAAACTACTGCTCTTTGTTGGTAGTTGGAATCCTAATGAAGCTTACCTATAGGGAAAGGCCTGGAATGTCAGTCTACCTTTTTAGAGAATGGTAACAAAATAGATATTCCTATTTTGCTCTGGAGAATGCCTTTGATCTTATCAGGGGATCCACTGATAATGAGAGATGTCCTGGAGAGAAATATCAGTCTCAAAAGGTAGAATATATTATCATTTTGTTGATATCACCACCAATCTAAGGAATCCTAAGAGGCCTGGAGAAGTTATAAATGATTCAGTTAGTGGCTTATCTCTAAGGCTTTTTCCAGTTCAGGGAGGTGATAAATATGGAAGAACTAAGTGTCTTGGATATTCCCAGGATTTAAAAAATATTTTTTCAAGTGAGGTTCAACATTGTACAATTTTAGAAAGGAATCATTGTGAGCAAACTTTTTTTTTTTTTTTAAACTATCTACTTTCTGAGCCTAACAGACCTACAGTACCACTTGGACAAAATTTCAGACCCAGTTCCAATTTGCCTTAATCTCAGATGTTTAAGTCAAACCAGTCTTTACCAAATAAAAGAAAATTCCAAGCAGCTGATTTTAGAATGAGAAATATTGGCCAAGAATCTTAGGGGGTTAAAGGCACCTTGATCATATTTTTGCTTTTACTCCCTCAGTTCCTCTAGTTTTATCTTTATCTCTTTCTCTGGCTCCTTTAAAAAAATAATTAATATTTCTTTAGTCAATAGCAGCAGTTAGAAAAATCCCAGGCCACATAGCAGCCTTAATCTTCTTCATCACCTCACAGGGAGCTTTGGTAAGGAGTCCTGCCTGCTCTTCTCCTAGTTAGCAAGACACTTACTGGTACAACCAAGTCCAGCAATATAGACCATCCCTTAACACCCAACTTCTGCTATCTACCTACAATTGATAGTCACCATTTTATCAGTAGAGTTACCTATGAGAGTCTACATTTGTTGACCTTAGGGTCTTATATGGCAATATAAGGTATTTTAAACACATCAATTTAGCTTTTTCTTTCCTAGTGCTGGAAACTGCTTGTCAGGGCCACCTTTTTCTTGTTGACATTTCTATTTTCTCAAACAAGGAGATCCAGAGGGGAATTCAACTTGGCACTATAACCCTAGATATTTTCCTGCTTTGATTTAAATAATTGTACTGATCAGTTTTTTCTTGGAAAGTTAACATGGATTCTATCCTTTAATTTTGTCATGAACTCACCTAAAAGTCATCTTCCCACGTCTTTCTGGGAGATGACAAAGTGAAAAAATTTAGGTGTAACTAGTTTTGGAGTCCTTGTAAGTCCTACCCACCTCTGCTCTGCGTGCTTTTCACATTTGTAATCACAGTGGTTATTTCAAACATCAATTATAATTCTAAAGTGACATGTAATCTAGATTTTAAGTATGTACATTTCATTTGAATTTCTCTCAAAAGATGTAATATGAATATTGTAATATAAAAAAATGTTACAAGACTTGCTATGGTAACAACCTTTTTAAACTACTGTGTAAATATTCCCTCTGGTACAGTGATAATGATAGTGAAGTATAAAATCCATGGAATTGAGCAGTTTGGGGAGATAAGAATTCTCTGTCCTAAGAGTCCAGCTGGCTGAGAGGAGATGAGTGGATAGTCCTGGTGATGCCAAATATCAATACACTTAGTAGGTATATCTAGTCAGATCACAGTATAAGGGAAACAATTGAATTTATCTGTTTGTTATATTTGTGTAGCATACTCATACTCACTCATTGTGAGGTGTATTTTGCAGGAAAGAATTACCTGATTGCTAAACTAACTTCCAGACCACATGCCTCATGCTAAGTGCCCAGCCCCTGTTAATGTAGGAAATGATTCAGAGTGAAAAGAGCCAGTAGAGTATCCTAATTCCTTAGTGGAAAATTCCCAGCTACCAAATGGGTAGGGTTTAGGAGAGCAGGGTCATTACCTGAGGATAAGTGGTTAGAAATACCTGGTGCACACGCCCTTCTAGTCATTCCTCTCCCAGTGGCAGGCAAGGTTCAACCTCCCTTGTGACCTCTGCCTCTTGTCTGGACACTGAGCCAAAGTTACAGCCAGAATTTTCAACTTATGAAAAAAAAAAGGAAAGAGGCAAGAGAGTCCTTCTTTTTCTATTCTTTTTTTTTCTAATTAGAAAAAAAATAGTTTCTCTTCTTAGAAGACAAGAAGTTATATAAAATCTTAACATTTAAGAACCCTGGATGTATGCCATCCCAACACCCAGTCAGACAGTTAACACATAAACCTATTAGGAGGGAGAATGGAAAAGCCATATCCCTTGGCTCTTAGATAAATAGTTTTTTTAACTCTTGGAAATTATGAAAAAAAAAAAAAGGATGTTAAATCAACTCTGAAAGTTGTAGAAGTAGAGTCAAGGTTGTTCCTCAGACGTTTCATTCCCAAAACAGAACGCTAAAACTCACCAGCACCACAGCAAGGGTTCTGTGCTTCCCCAGGCACTTCGGGTGTCTGGAGTGAAGCCCTAGGTCCAGCAGGCTCATGGTAGAGTGTAAACTTCGAGAAATCAGCATTGAATTTTTAATTCCTTGAACACTATCTGACAAAGGGGAGGCATGTTCTTGTTGAATAAATGAATGACTAAATGCTTATCAAATAAATTGAATTCCCCAGTTGGCAACAAGTGATTAGCAAACAAATGATATGCACAGAATCTGATGTGAGGCCCTTACCACATGAGGAAAGTGAACTCCAACTGAATGGTCTGTAAATGATGTAAGAATTCTATGCAAAAAAAAAAAAAATGAAATAAGACAAACTCAGCGGCATCTTTTCTATTGTAGTAAACCATTTTTAATGCAAAAATTATTTGCATATGTGTATCAAAAGGCAAGGGGCAGGGCATCTTCAGAAAAATAAAAGTTTGGAAAGCAAATTTTTTCAGTGATTTTTTCATTAGCTTTCTCCCCAGGATTAACCTGTACCACACGTACTATGAGAATATGTAAGTCTGTATATTCTTTCTAGATTGTTCTTTTTAATTAGGTGGATGTCTGGAGAGATGTATGTAATGTTAATAATGCTCAGATTTGACATAAGACATTTTAATAGAGAAAGACTCTTTGAAGGTAAGCAAAAGGGATAATAACTCTTGGCAGTATTATTATTCAGAAAATTTCAATTCAATTCTTTCATAGGAAACTGAAAATACTTAGAGGATTAAAGTGAATACAATACACAGATGAAAATCCCCATTTGGGAGCTGGATTCTCTCAAGCAGGTCTCTGCGTTGACTGTTCTAACAATTATCCCACTTAGCCTTAGGCTCTTCATGCTATGGAGCACAGCATTGCTTAACAGATAAAGGTGTGTTAGCCTGATAAATCAAGTGTTAAGGTAAAGCATTATGTGTAATATGCTCTCCTATAGTATGCACAAATACTCTGTTGAATGCTAACTCCTGACCAAGTACTTTTTAAGTACTGTAGTCCTTGACTTCTATGTCAGGACACCAGGTTTCCCTACCATCACAGCAGAGAACGCCATACACAGAGACAATAATCCAAAGAGGGTACCCATGTGCTGTTTACAGCAAGGCAGTCTTCACACTGCTGGCTCTTAATGCTGTTTGGGCTCATCATTCAATGGAACAGAATGTCATTTGTGATTTCTCAGACTTTAAGAACATTTTCTTTCCTTTGTGTGATAGCATCGGTTACTTGTATCCCATGAGAAGTATAAAACTCAGGCTATGCACTTGGCATAGAATCATAGATCCTCAGCCTGGGGGGATTTTAAAGATGATCTAATAAATGTTAACGGACATAAGAAAATTTTGAGAATAATGCTTAAATACAGATACTTGGCCTTCATGCCTATTTCTATTGTATATACTATAAGTAATCTGAAGAGAACACTTATATTTATTTTACATTTATATTCTACTAAAGGCCTGGTCCACAAAATTTGTGCATGAGGGTATGTGTCCCTCAGCACAGCCTGAAACCTCTCCAATCTGGGACCCCTTGAGGGATGTCCAACTGCCCATTTAGGCCTGATCCTGGCAGTCGACATCCCTCTCACAATCTAGGACTGCTGGCTTCCAACTGCTCGCCTGCCTGCCTTCCTGATTTCCCCTAACTACTTTTGCCTGCCAGTCTGATAATCCCCTAACCACTCCCTTGCCAGCCTGATTGATGCCTAACTGCTCCCCTGACAGCCTGTTTGCCTCTAACTGCCATCCCCTGCTGGCCATCTTGTGTCCACATTGGGGCAGCCATTTTTGACCACATAGGGGCAGCCATCTTGTGTGTTGGAGTGATGGTCAATTTGCACATTACTCTGTTATTAGATACATTGTTTGGGATTATCTCTTTCCTCTTCACTTAGTTCATTTATTCAGTTTGTGTCTCTCTTGCATATTGATTTCTTCAATTGATTATTCTAGTGCACACTTGCAAATGATGGTTTGATTTATCAATATAAGCAATTTAAGTAAGTATGTGTGGACATGACACAAATAGTAAAAATTACATTCTGAAGAGAGGCTGGCAGGGTGGAAGGGAGACAGGTGTGGCTCTCCTTTAGGATATGAGGGGACATCCTTTTGGAGAGTTGGTGGAAGAATCTTCTTGTCCTTGTAGTGACAGAAACATGCATGTTGTACTACTTCCATTTTCTCAGCCCCAGTACATCTCTGGAGTTACTTTTGGGCAGATCCCCAACTTTATTCAAAAGACTGTCTTTTGGCTTTTGCCTGAGGGCAAATGCCATTGTCATTATCTCTCTTGGGGGTCAGACTGCCTGGTGTTGTCCACTGACTACCTCACTGCTCTTTATCACAGTCGGTTTCTGAGGTTCGAATGAGAACTTCCACTTGTTTAAAAAAAACAAGTCTGGCTAAGTCTGTGCTGTGCTGTGGGCTCTTCACTTTTTTGGTTCCACACCTGGTTTGTATCTTCTGGACATTTCTCATTGTTTGAGCTGGCTGATGTAAACCTCAGTTTTCTACGGCTGCATTGAATTTATTCCTTTTATTTTTCTTTTGCTATGGGATTTTGGGAGGGAAGAGAGAGAAATGCATGTGTCCAATAGCTACCTTGAATGTGAAACTGTCAACTGACCTTAACATATGGTTGTAACTTTACTCAAAATAATTGCTGATACACAAGGGTTTTCTACTGTGGTCCACAATTAAATAACACTGTCTTTTCTATAGTTTAAATCATATGCTAGCCCTTTCTTATACAGTAGCCCACCAATAATAATCTACCAATTATTATGTTTGACTCCAATTCCTAAGCTCTCAGGTCAAGTGAGGACTAATGTGGCCAAGGACTAATGAGGCCAAGCCACATTAGTAAACTAATTACTTACTATTTTTCTAATTAGTAAAGTTTCAGGTTACTCAATTTTTATATGTTTTCTCAGAAAGGGAATTTTAGGTGGGTGCTGTAAGCTTTGAATTCACCCTATTACTAAAATGTCTGATGCACAGAAGTCAAGTGGTCATTGATATAAATATTTTAATTAAAGAATGAGATGGGGTATTATGTTTAGTCTTTGATATTGATGTCAGAAAAGTTTCATTATTCATCCTCTTCAGGCAAGTCCTTAGCTTTTTGTCTGTTGACTTCCTTTATTAAGCAGAATAAAATTATCTGGTAATTTATGTGTTAGAAAAAGCAATTCCTGAAGTTCTTCTTTTAAACCCATGCAAAAGGGAAGAAATTGAATAAAGTAATAAAAATATACTATTGAATATAATAATATAGATTTAATAATGTAGTATGTTAGTAATAGAGTATGTTGTCATATCTACTAGTATATTACACTGTAATATATAGTAATATGTAAGTAGTAAATATATATAATATAGGATAATTTAATGATGTAGAATATAGTAACAGAAATATAGTATATTATAGAAGGGCCTATTCAAGACTAAACCTTGGTATTTCATTATAACTGCTAATTTAAATGTTTCTAGCCTCAACTTGTAATACTGTGTATATATATATATATTTTTCTTCCTTATTCTACATCATTAAATTGTAAAAAGGGATCCTCCATATATGAATAGTTCTACACAGTAATTTCAAGACAACTATAATTCTAAATTAGAACCATATAGTGCTAAAATTTTCTACTCCTATCTAATAAAAGAGTAATATGCAAATTAACCATCACTCAGCTACACCCACAAGTAATGCCCACCAGCCAATCAGGAGCAAATAAATCCAACCAAGATGGCTACAGCCACAGAGAGCAGGAGGGATGCTTGGGTTTCCCCAGCAATGGAGGAAACCAAGCTTTCCACCTACCCTTGCCAGCCTAGACCTCCACTCAAGGCTACAAAATTTAGTGACAGAAGATATATAAATCCAAAGAGAAATGGCAGGCAGCCATGGAGCTGGAAAGAACAGGAGGCTAGGGTTGCCACCAGTGATGAAGGAAGCCAAGCTTTCCACATACCCTGGCCAGCCCAGGCCTCTGCTTAAGGCTACAAAGTTTCAATTATAGAAGATACATAAATCCCAACAGAAATGGGTGCCACCATGGAGCAAGCAGAAGGCTTGACTCTACTTCAGGCTATAAAGTTTCAATTGTAGAAGATAAATAAACCCCAGATATCAGGGCCTCTGCTTGGGTTGCCAGGGGACATGGCCAGCCTGCAAACAACCACAGGCACCTCACCCAGGCCACCCCACACCCCAAGAAAATCCCCACCCTTATCCAGAACACCCTTCAAGGCAAACCAGCTGGCCTCCACCAATGCACCAGGCCTCTATCCTATCTAATAAAAGAGTAATATGCAGATTGACCATCACTTCAACACACAAGATGGCTGCCCTCATGTGGACAAAGATCCTGCCCCCATAATGGACACAAGATGGCCAGAAGGGGAGGGCAGGTGGGAGGCACCAGGCCTGCAAGGGAGGGAAATTGGGGGTGATCAAGCCTTCAGGGGAGGGCAGTTAGGGGTGACCAGGCTGGTAGAGGAGGGAAGTTGGGGGCTACCAGGTCTGCACGGAAGGGCAGTTGGGAGGGACCCAGGCCTACAGGGGAGAGCAATTGGGAGGACCAGTTCTTCAGGGGATGGCAGTTAGGGGTGACCAGTCCTGCAGGAGAGGGCAGGTTGGGTGCAAACAGGCTGGCAGGGGAGCAGTTAGGCATCAATTAGGCTGGCAGGGGAGTAGTAAGGGGGTGATCAGACTGGCACGCAGAAGCATTTAGGAGCAATCAGGAAGGCAGGAAAGCAAGCATGTAGGATCCAGCAGTCCTGGACTGGAGAGGATGCAGGCTGGAATGAGAGATCCCAGATTGGAGAGGGTGCAGGCTGGGATGAGGGACACCCTCCTCCCCTTGCACGAATTTTATGCACTGGGCCTCTAGTAACTTACAATGTAGCTTGAAACATGATGATAAATAAGTATTGCACAAACTTGTGATGCACATGGTTAAATCTATGTCACAGAATTGCTTTCCGCAGACTGACATGTACACTACCATTTTCTGGCATGTGAATTATTAATTCATTTTCTCTCATTTTGTTGCACTTTATTGTACACTAAGAACTTGTCCTTACGTTTCTTAGAACGACAATGCTCTTTTTATAATTTCTTTGATGATAGCATGGAGCTTCCTTTGTAACCTAATTTCTTTTTCTCAGCAACTCTCCATTGTTGACTTGGTTTATCAGGAAAAAGAGGTATGGTGGTTAGGCAATCACCAGCCTCTTGCACAGTACCATGAATGCTGTTGTCATTTAGAGGACATGCTTTGACCCCTGGGCATTCATGAATGCATACACGGCCATGATAGGCTATATAAAGTGGGTCTCACCACGTATTGTGCTAGCTTACCTCTTAAGAGTAAAAGGGACACTAAGATTAGAGGAAGATGGATGCTGTCAATGGAAGCTGGAGAGGAGCTAGATGCTGATATTTGCAGCTGTGCCTGGTGAAGCATGGTGAAGAGGATAATTATACTCCATTCTCATCACCTCCGTTTGACTTGTAAATAGTTTAGATGGCCCCTTAATTAGTTTTGAGCTTCAGATGGGAACTGTGCTGTCAGTGGAATTTAACATGGGACTTTCCCAGGCCTTGCCAATGAGGACTGCCTTCTATGATATATTAGAGAATATCCATTTTAATTTTAACCAACTACTTTAGGAGGATAGAATGTATTTGTAAGCTATGTGTGAAGTGAGGTCTAAATGATTGACACGGTCAAAACAACTCACAATTTTCCCACTTCCTATGTCAGTAATTCAAAAACAGCTGTTCTAAAGTCTGCCCTCTGGACTCTCTGTCACCAAGTGCAAGGGGTAGTTTGAGGTGACTCATGAATTGCTAACTCTGTTGTTATTGATAAAGACAGGACTTCCGTGTCAGAAGTTCATCATGATCTCAATCATGATGAACTGTCATTATTCCAGCATTTGAGAATTAGTCGAGAAAAGGAAATCTTAACTGAAGACAGTAAGGATTCAGTCATCCAGGAAACTTGGAAAAGGTAAAATTAGAATCTACGAATCTAAATAGTGAAGAGGTGAAATTTGAAATGTTTTCGACACAGCACACAACATGGCCATACAAGAATAAGCCTCCTAAATACTATTCTGCCTGACAAGGGGTCAATGTAATTTTCTGGATTATTTTTGTTGGATGCATCAGTATTTTGACAATGACTTATTAAATCTTTGGATATTTTAGAAACTTTTGAAGGGCTAAGTGATGAAGGTTTCATCATGCTTTACTGGCAAGTAATTAGGTATTTATAAAACTAAAAAAGTGGTATTTACTAACCACAAAGTATGTGTCCCTCTGAAACATTAATTTTGGGGGATGAAAAAGACAGGTTTTAGGAAATTTTAGGAAGTAAGGGGACCATGGAGGAAGCACAGGGCTGCAGAACTGCAGAAGGTATATTTCCATAGAATAAGGAAGATGAAAAGCTGCAACAGGTACATTTCCATAGAATGAAGGATTTGGGAACAGCAAAAGGTCTATATGTACAAAATAAAGAAAAGGAAGCCTTTCCTCCAGAAGGAGAAGAAAGCCCAAAGGGAATAGAAAGACAATAAGTAAGGATTTGGGAGAACCTTTGAGCCCAGGAGTTACTATAGTAACTAGTAGAGTAGTGACCAATCAGAGGGATTATCAAGGTAACAGGATCTGCACCCTGTATAAGCCATAGGGAAAAGGAACTCAGTAATACGCTATCCTCTTCCCTACCTGGGAGTTTGTACTTGTTCTTTAATAAATCTCCACCTTTGCTATACCACCTTCTGTCTGTGGATTCATTCTTCTTCTCCAGCAGAGAAAGAATCTGGGTTCCAGTCCAAAAATTCTGCTTCATTTCCAGCAAACTGACCAGTGACAGAGGGAATTTTCTCATATTTTTCAGTAACTGAATATTTTTTTTTTTATTTTACAAAAATATGTTGTATTGATTTTCCACAGACAGGAAGGGAGAGGGATAGAGAGTTAGAAACATTGGTCAGCTGCCTCCTGCACATCTCCTACTGGGGATGTGCCTGCAATCAAGGTACGTGTCCTTCACCAGAATCGAACCTGGGACCCTTCAGTCTACACCTTTCAGTCCACAGGCTGACACTTTATCCACTGAACTAAACCAGTTTGGGCTGAATATATTTTTTAAATGCATACTGTGCAGTGTGGCTGGGGGTGGTGGTGGTGGTGGTGGTGGTGATGGACATTATCAATTTATAGGCTTTTTTATTTTGATACAGTATTGCGTGCACCTCAAACTTCTCATTTCTCTCAATATCGCCTATTCTTTCTCCTCCTCCTCCTCCTCTTCCTCTTCCTCCTCTTCCTCCTCCACCACCTTCTTCCTCCCCTCCTCCTCCTCCTCCTCCTTCTTCTTCTTCTTCTTCTTCTTCTTCTTCTTCTTCTTCTTCTTCTTCTTCTTCTTCTTCTTCTTCTTCTTCTTCTTCACTTGCAATGAGACTAAGATGATTTAGATCCAATTTAACTCCCTATGAGACATTTGGAGTTTTTCAACCACTGACTCATTTAATAATAGGGATGGTAGGGAGGGAGGCAAATAGAACATAGGGTACCAGGTGTAGATGATAGGTTATTTATTGATCTTCTTTGTAAATTTGTTTTCTTTTTTTTTCTCTGCTGACAAAATAGAAACCAACAAAAGCAGTGACTCACTTCCTGAGCGGTCAGAGGCCACCCTGCCACCTTTGGCAGTAGTCACATCCCCGTAGACAAGTCTCTTAAGCTCCCAGGTGCTTTTCTAAGGAAAGGTCCTCAGTTGAGTATCTCTCAGACAATCTTTAAAAGAAAAGAATAAAAAAAAAAGTTAAATTGCAAAAGATATTACACTTGGGACATATTGGCTCCAAGAAAGAAAGAAAAACAAAACAAAACAAAACAAAAAAAACAGTGTGAGTAAATCTGTTTCCCTTTCACTCACCCCAGGCTCAAAGGTAAAAATTGTCTGCATTTAAATCAAAACGAGTGTGTGCTTTCCTGTTTTCAGACAATTAGATAAAACTCCCAGAAAGTCTGACAATCAACAGGACAGTCCCTTTGGAGGTGCTCTGAGTCCTGTGATAGTGGGGTTTGCAAGTTAGGCTAGACCTGCTCCAGAGACTGCAGGGCTGTGGGTGGCCAGTCCTCTCTCCTTTTTGAAACCTTATCATTGTCAGCCTCGCTGAGATAAAGTTCATTCCTAACTTCTTGAAGTTGTGGGCATAGACTCACAGGGATTGTTTGTAGGGATGATTTCAGGAGTCCTTTACTTGCATGCAGAAGCCTCGTCCTACAACCCAAGTGGCTATGTTAGTCTAGGTAAGAAAGAAATGACAGATGATTCTTTAATTTCTTTCATTTAAATTAAACATTGGAAAAATAGTCATTTCAGTTTAAGAGCTAAAGTTTGATGTAGAAGGCTACACAAATTACATCGGGGTCTCTGAGGTTTTATTAAGATGACCTGTCTGATGTTTCCACTGACTTTCTAAAACTGAGTAAGTTAAATGTATGGATGTGAAATATTTCTATGGCCAGAGACTTATGTAAAAGTTGTGGTGAATGTTAATGCATATGTATTTTTATAATAATTTTTACACAATATGTATAAATAATTGAACCAAGTACACTTTGGGGGAAAATCTATACTACTGCAATATCTTGGGTGTTAAAATATTAATATTAAAGTTTATTCATGGGAATGCTCTGAAAACTTCATTGACTCTAAGGTGTCTGAGAAGATTTTTTAACTGTCTCTTCAGTAGATAACAAGAGAATAACGATAAAGCCACTGAGAACCCTTTCTGAAGAACAATGTATAGGCTAGTAAATCAGATTTGAGATCAAAAGATGATAATTCTCTGAGTAACAAACAAAATGGCAGAATTACAGTTAGAGTTGGGTGGTATTGAAACACTATCATGTATTAGGGAACAACTATTTTTTGCTAGCATTTATGAGGCAAATCTGATTTACAAAAAGTAAGTGAAATTGTTTAGGAATTAAATGTTTTACCTCTGGGCAAATGTACTTTACAACATTCCCTTAGAAATATGGTCAACCTCTTCCACATGAGGGACTCAGTGACAGCATTTCGTATACCCCACCCCAAATTCTCCTAAGAAAACTTCTGAGGATCTGTCCTCAACTCCAAATATCAATATTAGAGCAAAGCATATGGCATGTGCTTAAAAGACCAACTCAAATGGCCTCGTCACTTGATGGGAAATCAGAAGCACAGTTTGTGACAACATACTGCATATTCTAGTTTTTTCTACACAGTTTTCATCTAAGCCCTTATTCTACATATTCAGTATTATTTTGACCCAAAATAACTTAGAAAGAACTGGGGATCTATTTTATGTATCTTACTAGATGAAGCCAGGGCTGCAAAGGCCTACTCTTGCATGAATTTCATGCACTGGGCATCTAGTAAATTAATAAAGAAATTGCATTTAATTGGTTACTATGTGCCAGGTACCCTATAAGCTCCTTTTCTAATATAAGTATACTAGAGACCTAGTGCACAAATTTGTGCACTGGTGGGGTCCAGCCTGCCTGGCCCCAACAGGGGCCATTGGGGGCATACCAACTGCGGCAGAGGGCCAATCAGAGGTGGGTCCAGTCAGGGTGAGGGGCCACAGGTGTTCCAATCATTTCACCATGTGGTCTATTTGCATAGTACCCTTCTATTATATAGGATTATTTGATCCTGAACATAATTGTCTGTATTTCATAGTTCAAAAAACTGGGCCTCTGAGTGGCTTACCCAAGTTCATATAACCAAATTAATGGCAAAACTGGGATTCAAATCTAGGCCTACTTAATCCTGAGCCCACTCAATTATACCCGAATTACCAAAATTCCTATAATATTCAGTTTTGTAGTATTTCCTTAAAGTAAGCATCAGCATGTGTCTGCTACCCTCCTGGAAATGTTATTGGCCATTTTATTTTGAGTTGAGAGGTGGGAGGTAATTTGAAAGTAAATTTTTAGAGAGATGTTCAACATCTTTCTGGACATAGCAGTGAAAATGCATTAATATTGTAGATTTGTGCCTATGGTGGCTGCTGTAGTGTCCTTTAGGAAGGTTGGACTAAAGCAAAACCTTTCTTTTAAATCAAAAGCAGATTGGCTACAACTTTTTGACTCCACATGGAGCATGTGAACTTGATTCTGTAAAAGTTCACAGCAAAATGAGGAATTTAGGCATCCTACTGCTGACAGGTATTGAAGGGGGGGAAAAAAGTAAAATACTTTTGAAATATATGCTTTGGATAAGCAAAAGACAAAACTGACATTTTGCAGATGTACATAGAAATTTGAAATTCATTGACATATTTGCTATATAGCTGTCCCAAACAAGCATAAAGCTAATTGAAAAATAAAACATAATTAAATATACACTACTTGTATAAAATTCATAGTTTTCAAGAAACATATTTCCTAAATTGATTTACACATTCCAGATATTTCAAATATCTTGCACATTGCTTCACATCTTATCAGTATCACAGGTGTCTAGTAAGTGTGTGTTTTTGTTTTTTTTTAATTTTTCTTTTTTACTTCTGCTTATCTAGGCTTGTCCTCCCCCCTGCAGTCTTTCCTATCTTTCCCATTTTATACTGACACTTAATTATGTTGCATACATAGTCATAAACTACCTTTTCTCTAATTGTTAAGTGTGCCTTTCTCCTATTGCATCTTTCTGAAGTGTTGGGAATATGTTATCTTCTTCTTCTATGTCTGCTATATGGATTGTGTTTGTACATTACTTACTAAGAATTAAGGCCACCAGACTTGTTATTAACATAAATTAAAATATTTTTAATGAATATTTTGAGAGGAAGTGAGGGTGTGCAAGTAGAGATAGAGGGAAACTGGCCTACAATTGGCAATCAATAGGGTCATGGAGGAGTTGGTGATGTTAATACCATGGATATTTGCAAGGAAAAGAAGAATACAGAAGTGCAAAATCAGTTTCATTTTACCTTTTGTTAAAAGGCAACTTATCCCCAAAGCAATCCTCTAATGTGAGACCATGGGGTCAACAGGAATTGCTTATTAGTTATACATTGCAAAGAGTATTCTTTGATAGATGAAGGTTTTCCTTGTGAAAATAATCATTGATTTTAGTATTTAGAAAAGATGCTATGGAGTTGGCTGGGCTTGTGGCTGTATGCTCGCTTCAATTCCCACAGGATAAATTATAGATAAGCATCAATGCATTGCCTTATCTTTGCAAAGAGGCAGAATGTGGTCTCTGGGCCTGTCTGCATGCTTCAGATGCTGGCTCCATGTGGATATCTGCCCTGCTGGCTTCCACCATGGCCTCCTCCACTATGAGCACATATACAACCATTTAAAAAGTAAATAAATATAGAAAACATTGTATAGTATTTAAAAACATGAAGTGAGTATCGTTGTATAGGCAAATAGAAGGTCCTCAGTAATCTCTCCCCAGCTAGGTATGTTAGCTACCACATTAGGTTTTTACTCTATAAATCTTTAGTTCCTTATAAAATGCATCTACAGTAAAGTAAAAATTTCTGAAACCATGGCTAGTGCCTGACTCTGAATACCATTATGTATGTATGTATGCATGTATTCATTCATTCATATTCATTAAAATACTGGTTGGTTGAGAAAAACAAATTCACCCAATCTTTATCTCCTTACTATTCATATATTTACCTGCCAGTCTGAGGATTTCAAATATTTGTTTTTGACTTCCTGTCAGTCCTTTATTAGCCTACTAGAGGCCCAGTGCACAAGATCCTTGCTCTGGGGGGTTGGGGAGGGTAAAGGTAGGAGTCCCTCAGCCTAGCCTACACCTTCTCACAGTTCAGGAGCCCTTGGGGAATGTCTGACTGAAGGCTTAGGCCCGCTCCATGTGGGGAGCCTTTAGTTTGACATCCTTAGCACTGCTGTGAAGGTGGAAGAGGCTCCTGTCACTGCCACTGTGCTTGCCAGCCTTGAGCCTAGCTTCTGGCTGAGCAGTGCTCCGCCTGTGGGAGTACACTGATCACCAAGGGGCAGCTCCTGCATTCAGTGTCTGCACCCTGGTGGTCAGTGCTCATCATAGCTACTGATCATTCTACCATTCAGTAGATTTTCATATTAGCCTTTTATTATATAGGAGAAGGGTCTTCCAGGCTCTAGAAAATAGTGGAGTCTTTATAAGCGTTCCAAGGAATTGCATTTTCACTTGTCACACTATGAGAAATAAAGATTCTCTCAAACCTAAAAGTTTTTATTGCTCACTGAAAAGATCTATGAATGACTCCTTCACTCTGTGGAAGTTTCTGTTCCTATGAAACTATTCTTTCTGTCTTTTCAGAGTAAGTTACTTCAAAAGGTTTCATGTGTGAAATTTATCCTTACATAAATCTGGCAAGCATTACTGAAGTTTCCCTAAATTGCAATTATAAATATGATGCTTAAAAGTAATGAAATTAGTGTCATCAATTCATGTTAGCTTGCATGAGAGGCTCACAAAGATTGTCAGCTTACAAAAATTTTGGTCATCGTGACCATTTCAGGTCACGCACGGTAACAATGATGCTAATGATGCTCATACAGAGCTTGGGTATCGGGAGACATGGTCTACTTAGGTGTATGCACTCTGTCCTCAACCGTGGTGCCAGTGTGGTCCATTCACCCTGGCTAGTCATGATTTTCTTATCTGCAGCTTGGAAATATCAAAATGCCTCCCTTGGAACCCAGCTGCAATATTGTCATACAGTTTCCCTTCCTTAAGGCAGCACCGTTAACAATTGTTTAAACAAGGAGAAGTAAGTCCAGACATAGACACTCAGGAGTTCTGAAAAATATTTTAGGAATAATTTTATTGTCCTCTTGCAGCCTCATCCTTTAAAAAGAAATGGAATAAGAAACATCAGCTTTTAATTTTTCCTTTTGTTTCTGTGTCCCTCCTTTTGGGTCCAAGTGTAATAAAGAAAATTGTTGCCAAAACCAGTTTGGCTGTTGCCAAAACCGGTTTGGCTCAGTGGATAGAGCCTCGGTCTGAGGACTGAAAGGTCCCAGGTTCGATTCCGGTCAAGGGCGTGTACCTTGGTTGCGGGCACATCCCCAGTGGGGGGTGTGCAAGAGGCAGCTGATTGATGATTCTCTCTCATCGATGTTTCTAACTCTCTGTCCCTCTCTCTTCCTCTCTGTAAAAAAATCAATAAAACATATTTTAAAAAAGTGTCAAAGTTGCAAAAACAAAAACAAAACAAAACAAACACAAACAAACAAGTAACAAAAAAAAGTCCCAATGAAGTTATGAGTTATTAGAGTTATTAAATACGATAGTATTTTCTCAAAGGTCTAGGTTGCCATTTTTATGCTACATTATTACATATCTTTTGATCAGTTATTAGTTGCCTCATTTCTACAATGTGACATCAGTTATTTTTTTGGGGGGGGGATATTGTTGCTAAGAGGATAGATAAATAAATAAATAGATAAATAAACATACATATATATTTAATATGATATAACATACATATACATATTCTAGAATTATAATGCCTAATACATTGGCTATTAGTCACATGTGGCTAGTGAACACTTGAAATGTGACTAGTCTAATTGGGATAACTATACATCAAGTTTCAAAGTTTTAGCATTGAAAAATGTAAATCATGCCATTAGCAGTTTTCTTGTTGATAACATGTTGAAATGACTGTATTTTGGACACACTGGGTTAACTATAATATTATATTAAAATGAATTTTACTTTTTTTTCTATGACTGCTAGAAAGTATAAATTAACATATGCGGTTCACATTATATTTCTACTAGACCACACTGTTCTAGTGAGCTTGCCATGTAGCCAGCAAACAAACAATGCATGTTGGAAACATTGAGCAAATGCACCAGGTGCCAGAGCACCTTCCCACCTACAAAATCAAGATGCCTCAGGGGACCCATAGATCCAGGCTGCACATGCATTTCTCTCTCAGAGATGGTTCTCAGGGCCTGTCCTCTGCGCTCAGTGCTGACCACACTACATGAAGATCATTTTCCAAGAGCCACAATTTATGACTAGAGTGAGCATCATTTTGGTTTTCTTCCCGCTCAACACAATGTCATTTAAAAGAAGGTATTGGAAGATGAGATTGCTTGTGTCTTGTGATGACTGCCAAGATTTTATTTGAAATTTTTAAACAGTTTCATAAATCACGGTCTTTTATTGTCTGAAAAGAAACCTACTATTCTTACTTGAAATATGTTGTAGGATGTAAAATTTTGTTGACATATAGACTGGGAAGCACTCAGAAGACACCATTGATATAAGTTTGTCAACGTTTCCTCTGCCAGTGGATAGAATAGGCAGAATAAATTAGGTAGAAAAGAACCCAATAGTTTTTTCTCAAACCAGAAACCTTTGAATGTACCTTCAGCTTATGTGTTACCTTGTTACTAGAATAAAGTATGTTCTACATGGATTGACTCATGTTTTTGCTGTCATGTTTCCTGTGCAAGCACTGTGTTCGCCTGCCTGGACTGCTGCGATAGCCTCTCCTCTTTTCTCCCCTGACCCCTTCAGTATACTCAGTCACAGCAGTGAGAGTGATCTTTCCAAAATTCTAAATCATATCATGCAGTTTCCCAATGCTTCATCATGACACTTAAGCAAAAGCCAAGATGTTTCTGAGGCTGAGGAGGCTGTGAGTGTTTTGGCCCTAGTTTATCTCTGTTATCATTTCTCCTTCCTCACCGGGCACAAGCCACACTAACACACTCTTTATTCCCAGAATAGACCCAGCTAATTCCTGCCTTTAGGACTTTGCACTTGCTAGTTCCTCTGCTCACTCTCTTATCCCAGTTCTTCATATGGCTCACACCTTGTCATTTAAGACTCAGCTCATAGGTCACCTCCCAAGAAAGGTCCTCCATGACCACCCATCTGTAACAGTAAGTCACATTCTGGGTTGTCACTCTGTTCCTGTGTGCATTTCACTATATTATTTGATCTTGTTGGCTTATTGATTTTCTTGTTTGCTGTCTATTCCCCACATCCTCACAAACACTCCATCCCACTTGAAGAAAAACCGTAGGTAGTTTATCTGTCTTGTTTTCTAGCATAATAGTACAGTTCCTGGGTATAAATACATCCCAGGGATGATTTGTGAAATGAACAAAAATATAAATTTAATTGAAATTATATGGAAATTATATGACTTGCTTCCATATCCACAAGTTTCTCTTAATGTCATGCTTCAATGTCTTTCATTTCTTTATCCCACGCTGATGAGCTTTTTCTTAGATGAGAACTCTTGCAATAATAATAATAATAATAATAATAATAATAATAATAATGATTTGTAGAGATTTTGTTCAATGTCAAATGTCTGACTTGAGAAATGTGTGATGTTAGAGGAAGATGACATCTTTGGCTCTCTTTTGACTTTCACCATCCATTGTACATACACAGAATATATTTCTTTACAGTGTCCCTGGTCCTGTCTGCCTGAGATTCACAGTCTATAAATGTGAGTCAAGACCACTCAGTGACTGTGCTCTAATATTTGTACTTGACTTTGAATGGTTGCAGGAGTACAAGCCTTCTGATGATTGGCTTATTCCATAGACATAACTGGCAGTTTTGTCTCTGGTTGTCATTTAAATGGCAAATTGTAAAATATTTACAAAGCTCAGGGATCCTAGGTGAGTAAGCTTTTATTCTCTCCTCTACTCTGACCATGGATGGTTTGTAGGGAGTTCTGAGTCTGTTTCTTGCCCACTTTCCCCAAGGGAAAATAAATCAAAATTAAGAAAGGAGGTAAGCCAAAACCGGTTTGGCTCAGTGGATAGAGCATCGGCCTGCGGACTGAAAGGTCCCGGGTTCTATTCCGGCCAAGGGCATATACCTTAGTTGCGGGCACATCCCCAGTAGGGGGTGTGCAGAAGGCAGCTGATCAATGATTCTCTCTCATTGATGTTTCTAACTCTCTATCCCTCTCTCTTCCTCTCTGTAAAAAATCAATAAAATATGTTAAAAAAAAAAAGAAGGGAGGTAAGTATTTGATTGTCTCATTTGACATGAACACCTTGAATAAAAGCATTTTATTAGTTTTCAGAATTGATATAAATGTATTTCATGCATTTTAAGGCAATTCTTCAGTATACTCTATTTTAAAGAATTTCTTTTAGCAGAAAAATCTGTACTTTGAATATCTGATCCATTTTTACCTTCCATAAATTTAAATTTAGAGATGTAATGCCAGCATCAGTCCTTATATGCAGTAAACAGGAAATAAGTAGGGTGATAAAGTTATACAAATCAACCAGCTCTATTGCATAGTTTTATTTGAACTTAGTGATATATATATAAAATGCAGTACTTTCATTCTAATTTTATTTTTGAACTGTTGTTTCACTATTTGTGAAAGCATCTATGTTCTATTTCTGCAGAATCATTTTCTCCCTGAATTAGTAAACTTTTCCCCTCCCCAAAACATGTCCTCCCTGTAATGTTTAGTAAATTCACAAAGCGGACTTGATTTACAGAAAGAGGGGCTGCTCATAAAATCCGTTAAAAATCTTACAAATACAAATGAGGCTGGCATTTTTGAGATTACTGAAAAGATAGCAAGAAGAGAAGCATGCCATTCTATTCAGATTCCTAGATGGAAGAAATGAGTCAGATTTCTAAGAAGAGAAACGCAGTTTTTAACTTCAGAGTGTAGCCCAATTTTAGCAACATCATTCTTAAAATGTAGGGAATGTAAAAAAGTATCTTGTTTTAGGCAACCTGTTGATTAGGCACAAAGAAAACTTCTGGCTTATTTATAGACTTCTTGAAATGGTCAGTACAGCTGAGGAATTCAACTACCTCTCAATTAAAAAAAAAAAAAAAAAGACAACGGAGTCCATAAAAATAAAGATTTGGCTGAAAGAAAAGAGATGTCTTCTCAAACATATTTGTCTTTTAAATGTCTTCTAAGGTGTTTTGTTTTGTTTCATTTTGTTTTTAATGACTATCCATGGTGGAGCTGGATTCCAAGCTATGAGTAGATTCACAAACCAAAAAGCAAAAAATAAAAATAGACCAACAAATAAGGGGGGGAAAAATCTGTATAGAATGTATGTGTATTTAGAATTATTTTACATATGGTTTAATAACTGAAAATGAGGCAGGAGTATTCTTTTAAAGGTGATGTATGGCTTCAATACCACCTTGTACTTCTGGCAAGTCTCCCCTCCCTCCTGGTGAAGAATGCTCCTGCAACCTCAGGCTGAAATGAAGCAGATTCACTCATTTCCCAGAAATCCCCAAACATGTGCATCTGAAAGAAAAAAAAAAAAATAGTGACAGGGACCGAGTCCCAAAGATATTCCCCAGGAGCTCTACCCAATCTGTGGCACAATATGTGGTCTGACCCAGCTGGGCATCAGGCCGGCCTTGACCTTTCTGGCTGGACTCCTCCCCAAGGTAGGGCTAACCCTCACACAAAATTGCCAACCAGGGCCCACGTGGGTAAAGAACTAATTTAGCCTCCTGTACACTTGATGAATGAAGAATTTCCTCTTGGGACTAAATTATAGGGCTTGTTGGAGTTGCTCTTTCGTGATCTGTTATTTGGAGGTAATTTTCCAAAAAGGCTGGAACACATGGCCATGAGCTAGAATAGGATTCACCATGAGCAGCTGCCACATGCTGGCCAGCACATCCCACCAAGCTCCTCCTCTCCACTGGCCTCCCCCGCCTCTACCCTCGCTTCCCCAGAGAGGAGGCTTAGCCATCTGAGCTGGACTCACGTTAGATCTTTACTTTCCTTCTTAATTAAACCACAAGAATGGCATCTGTCCACCCTTTTCTGCATCCGCATTTCTAGAAATGTAACATCTTGTCCCAACACGCTTAGAAACAGAGTAACAGGCCTTCCCTGTCCCCCGCCCCCACGTGGATGATTACAACCTTCTGTCAAATTCCACCTTCCCTCCCTCCCCTGTTGGCTGGAAGATAAGCTTCTGATCTTCCCTTGGCTTTTTGAACTGCTGGAAGCTGTGTAAACACAAGCTGCAGGTTAGTCAGATTCTGTTTGACCCAGGGCCTGCTGAGTGCAAAGAGATTACATTTGAAAACTCCCTTGTCTAATTAAGCAACGGTGACCTATTGAGGGATGGTTGCTGATGAGGTCAAGCAGCAAGAGGTTCCAGGCCGACCTGCTGCAGCTGGTCATTTGCTGATAAATCAGGAACAGCTAGCATTTAGTGAGCCAACTTTCTACAGTTTTGGTTTCATAAAACATTTGAATTTGTTTTTTCTCTCTGAATTCTGCACGTGCATTTCGGCACCTTTGCAAATTTTTCAACAGCACGAGTGATGAGGACTTGGTCTGTGATGGCAACCTTTCTTTTCTTGGACTCTGCCCAGTGGTGCCTTGTCCGGTCCAATGATTCACAAACAGATGTGCTGTGCCTCTGGCTCTATTGGGACTGCTGACTTCTTCCAAATCCTGAAAGTCAGGTGAGGGCCACTTTGACTGTTGGAGTTTGGGTGCAGTGTGGTAATAAGGGCAAGAGAGAAGGCCCCAAGGAATAGATCACAAGACCTGGACCAAACTATGTAGAGAATCATGATCATTTCTTGAGCATCCATTATATATCCTTCTCTGTTGTGTTATCTTCTTATATATATAGCTAGTCCTTAGCATAACCCTCAGAATAAGTGTAATTATTCCTGTTTCACTACACGATTCCTAAGGCATAAAAAGGTCAGCAACTTTCAAAGGGCATGCAGCCACGAAAGGGAAAGGTGTAGGATATGAACTTAAATGACTTTGGCTTTTAGGCTTGCCCATTCCATTCTAGAGATGGGGGTGCAGGACTTTTCCCTGTGAAAGTGGAAATGTGTGGAGGCCCTCAGGAGGGGTAACATTTGATGAAGGCAAGTTCCCCTTGTGATAAAAGTGAAGATAAGAATATTGGAGCTGTAAACCTTGAAAAAGTTATCAGAGAAGCCCTCCCCTTCACTGCCATGCCTTTAGATAGGTTTATCTCTGAATCTCTGGTATTGGGTATCTACTGTTTCTGCCACCAGCATCTGGATTTTGTGGAAATAACACATGCAGAATTCCTCTGGAATACCAACCTTCCTCCAAAATTCAGCTCATATGTTCTGGAAGGGTCACAGTCCCTCCCTCCAACGCCCTGGTTGCCAAGATTATATTTGGGCCAATCAAAATCAATTAAATAAAGTACATGTTTTTATGGAAAGTTGTGGAACAGACACAGTTGCCCTGCCCCTCTGTCCATGAGTTAGGATGAACAGCTGGAGCTGTGCCTGCCATCCTGGCACCATATGTAGCCATCTGGGTGTATCTGAGAGGCAGGAAGATACTGGGTCTTGGTGAGATCATTGGAATCATAACCAAGCTGTGTGTGATCTTCCACTATGCTCCATGTTAGAAATCTGAAAATGTCTTAGATATTTTCAAACTAAAGAGGTCAAGGGGTTACATATTAATGTCTTGTCAGAACCATTTTTACACCCATTTGGTAATGAGACAAGAGTTTAATAGTAATTTTGTCCTAGCTTGTTTGGCTCAGTGGATAGAGCATCAGCCTGCAGACTGAAGGGTCCAGGGTTTGATTCTCACCAAAGGCACATATCCCTTGTTCTAACTGGTTTGGCTCAGTGGATAGAGCATCGGCCTTCGAACTAAAGGGTCCCAGGTTCAATTCCGGTCAAGGGCATGTACCTTGGTTTCAGGCACATTCCAGTAGGAGATGTGCAGGAGGCAGCTGATAGATGTTTCAGGCTTGATCCTCAGTAGGAGGGCATGCAGGAAGCAGCCAATCAATGACTCACTCTTATTATTGATGCTTCTCTCTCTTTCTCTCTCTCTCTCTCTCTCTCTCTCTCTCTCTCTCTCTCTCTCTCTCTGAAATCAATAAAGATATATTTAAAAATAAAAAAATAATAATCTTGCTGTCTTCAAAGTCACTCCTTTTCCATAGAATCCCACTGCTTTCCAAGTTAGAAAGAGGTCTTTGGAAAGGAGAGGATGCACATTTTCGTTAATGTGGTTTGTGTTTATTTGTTTGTTTTGTGAGCAAAGGAGGATGCAGTGTAACCATAATTCTAAAATCACATCTCTTGTGAAATCAACATGGCCCTCTGTTCATTTTTTTAGCCTTCTCATAGGTTGACCATATCAAAAGTTGTAGATCTCTCTCTCTCTCTCTTTTTTAATATATTTTATTGATTTTTCACAGAGAGGTAGAGAGAGGGATAGAGAGTTAGAAACATCGATGAGAGAGAATCATCGATCAGCTGCCTCTTGCACCCCCTACTGGGAATGTGCACACAACCAAGGTACATGCCCTTGCCTGGAATCGAACCCGGGACGTGTCAGTCCATAGGCCGACACTCTATCCACTGAGCCAAACCGGGCCTGGCTAGATATCTCTCTTAATTATCCCTATGAAAATGATGCAAACTCCAATGATGCCATTTTCTAATGCTTAAGTTTTTGACAACTCTGCACAATATCATACATGCATTTCTCTAGCTATATTTTCAGCTATTCTCTATCTTCAATTTCATATGTAAAACAATTCTCACACTCCTTAAAAACTTTAGCAGTACCACAATTCTCATGAATTTATTGGGAGAGTTAAGAATGTCTTGCCCCCCTAGTTTTCATTAGAGGGCCTAGTTTCTAACATCACAGACATTTATTTTTGCTCTCCTTGAAATTCTTGCCAGCTTCTCTGTCATCTACTCTCAATTATGGGATCAAAAACTAGATATAGGACTAACACAAAAGCCACATCAACTCTGGATATAAAAGGAAGATCACAACCCTTTCATGCTACTCTCCTTTTCAATGCAAGGGGGAAATGTACTAAAATTACTAAGCTTCCTTAGAGACAGCTTGTTCAGCCAAAAAAACTTGATGTCTGTCTTCTCTATTGGGATCTTTGATAACATCACATATACTTCAAACCTGGTCATAATCTGCTTTATTTGTAGAGGGTTTTAGAGTTTACATAGTGCTTTTATGTAATTATCTCATCTAGGCTTCTTTTCAACTTTTAAGGTTGATATTATTATCCACATTTTAGAGATTAGTATTAGAAGATTTAGGGGTTAAGGGATTTGCCCACATCTATCCTCAACCCCTCCAATGTGGGACTGTATTTTACAATACATGCACGTGTTCAGATATAGTTTCTTTATGGTTCCAAATAGCTTATCAGTACCCAGAAATCTCTGATTTTGTTGTTGTCAGAGATAAGGACATTGAAGTTAGAACACCATCATGTTGCTTCTTTGCTCAGGGGTAAAGTGAGCTGATTCTCGGAACATCTGAGCATGGCTCCTAATGCTTTCTGTTCATGGTTATCCCTTTATGGAATCACAGGGATTTTGATTTTTCTGACCATTTGTCCTCCATTGGGCCCAAATGTTTAAAGGACATTATTTTTATGTTACAATGATTGCAGTATTTGCATGTGCAAATCAAATAATTACTTAACTACCCAAATTGTGCATGCAACTAAGGTAATTATGAACCTAGAAAATTGCTATAAGAATATGACCCTGGAAAAATTATGATAGCAGAAAATGAGTGCTGGAGTGGAACTTTCTTGCAAGGCTGATTTTGTTGTTGTCAGTGTTGTTTAGTGGAATCTAAGTTAATATGATTAAGTTGCTTTCTTTGTCTCAGCTTTGACATTTGAAGAATGAAAATAATAATGTTTGCACTACCTAGTTCCATTGAGCAACTTCCATGTGAAGGAAATTGAGACAATGTATAAAAGTGATTTGAAAAAAGAAGTTTTAAAAAGGGATATTATTTTTATTTATTTTATTATTTTAATTTTTTTTTAGAATATATTTTATTGATTTTTTACAGAGGGGAAGGGAGAGGGACAGAAAGTTAGAAACATCGATGAAAGAGAAACATCTATCAGCTGCCTCCTGCACATCTCCTACTGGAATGTGCCTGAAACCAAGGTACATGCCCTTGACCGGAATTGAACCTGGGACCCTTTAGTTCGAAGGCCGATGTTCTATCCACTGAGCCAAACCAGTTAGAACAAGGGATATTATTTTTAAATGGGCCTCTTTACCTCCACTTTTGAAGTAAATAGATACTAATAATTTATGTGAAACATTGGTTTATTCACCCAAACATATGTCATATTGTGCTTAAATAAAATGTGAAAAAATAGAAGATTATGAAAAACTAAAACTATAGTTATTTAGTTCTATGGTGCATAACAATTTCTCCATGTTTCTCCTGACAATTATATGTGGCATAGAGAGGAAGAAATATTTTATGTTTGCATAGATGCAGACGAGGACACTGAAGCAAACTCAATTTAAAGGGCTTGTGCCAGTTATGTGAACTTCTATAAGACACAGTGAGAATTTAGCATCCGGGTGTCTGACTCCAATTATCCTTTTTAATAATTTGGACTTCCGTGTCATGGAGACTATATTTTCTTTACAGTGGTAGGTATAGACATGAATAGGTCAAGCTAATCAATGAGTTTAGAAAAGTATCTTTTGCCCAATAATCTGGTTAATGTGATAACTCGAATTGACTTGCAGATTCCTATTATATTATATGCAAGAAAAAGGACATGCAAAGAAAATGAATGATGTACTCAAAAAGGTGAAGGCTCTTAACATATACGTAAGAGAATAAATAAATACTGGGTTGTGGTTGCACTTTATTGAAATGAAATCAGGGGTATAGAGACTAGATCCTACTCCTTGAGCAGTTAGCTTAAGTTCCTGTCTCACTGAGAATAAGCTCACTTTATTCTCTAAACACTTTCTATAATTTACCCAACCCTTCCTCCCAACTGTTCGTTCTAGTGAGGTCGTTAGTGTGATGCACACATTGATACAGTTCTCCAAACAATGCTTACCTTAGGTTCCCAAGCCTTTGTACACAGTTCAGATTCTAAAGAGCATAAAAAGGTGGAAGGGGGTTGGAGTCTCCAGATCAAAATGAAGTTTTGAAGGTGATTCTGCGAATGTGTGGCAGGAAGGAGCATCAGTCATGGAGACTCACTCTACATTCTGTCCTGTAATCACTGGGTGTTACTGTCTCCCTTTGCCAGCAAAGATGTCTCCAAACAGAAAAGGACCAGAGATACCTTGGGCAGTAAATGAGGGTGTTTCAAAGAACAGGAGCTACTAAGTCATGTCTACCTGATGACTTGGCAGGATGTAGAATCATCACCTCTTTTTAGAGTGACAGTATGTTCAAATTTGGTTCATTCTGGTAAAATCTAGTCATCAGCATGATTCACATTGTTTCCAGCTTTAGGAAAGCACAGATCTATTATTTACCCTAGCCTACCCTTTTACCATGTTTTATAAAGGTCAAACAGGTTTAAACAAATAACTACCACTTCATCACTTCATAAGCATTTACCAGATTCCCCATCTCTTGCTAAGAATGATTTATGCCTTAGTTAGTTTAGCCTCCCACAGTAGTCCTATGAGTTAGGCATTATTTTTAAGTTTACAGATAAGGAAATAGAGGCTTAAAGAGTCTAAGCTCTCCTCTGGGTGACCTCTGTACCCTGAAAATTCATCATTGATGACTCCAAGATGAACATGCCAGTGACAAACATTCATATGTGAAAACAGCTTTACTTCCATCAGAGGAAAGCATGAAATCACATGTTACCTTATCATTGAAAAATCATATTCATGCCATTAGTTTTATCCATAGGATAATGCAACATTGATAATTTTATCAATCTCTATAAAATATCATTTTGAATACACAATTGGGATAGTAAAAGAATGCTTTAGCAGTAGGTAAATTTCAACACATTAGATGATGTTTTATTTTTCTCTGTACAAGACTGTACCATGAGGCTGGGTAAAGTTTACAACCTGGAATGAAGAATTGGATGCAGAAGAATTTCTTGGCCATGCTAATTAATTGTAAGTAGGGTAAGAACTATACCTACAGAATGTTTTTGATCTTTATTGAAGGGACACCAACTTATAACCCTTCTACTCCTTTTTAGAAATTCTAAGTAGCTCAGATGAGTGTAACAAACACAGATACCTATCAAAAGGTCGCCAGCTATATTTTAGAGGCTGGGGATATAAAGATGATGGAATAATCTCTCAAGAGAGAAATAAATAGAGAGGGTGGATGGAATTTGAAAGCTAATATTGAGAAAAGAATCCCAGGCAAGGTTCTCTGGCTTGGGTCAGGTAAAGAAATTCAGCCTAGATATGTACTATCGATATATAAATACTTTAATTTCTCTAATTTTTTTTTCTTCATTTAATTTCCGTGTAACAACTAGATGAAAATTGAGATTTAAGGTGTATCACCAGCTTCCTCAGTAAGTCAATCTGTACCTGTGGCCTGTGGTGGTAGCACAAGGGCCTCGACTAGCTCTAAAATAGTCCTGGCCAGCTCATGACATATCACAATTCATCATCTAGAGTCATGCTGTCTGAAATGGGACCCACAGGCCACAGGTGGCTACTGAACACTGGGAAGGCGGTTAGCATGAGTTGCAATGTGCTGTGGATCTGAAATACACCCTGGATTTCAAAGACTTACTATAAAAAGAATATGCACCTCTTTAGCCATTTTATATAGATTACAATGTTTTAAAGAGTAATTTTATTTCTGACACTAACTTTTTTTTTCATAAGAAAAAGGGAAAAGATGACCTCCTCAAGTATTTTCATAAATTAAAAAAAAAAGATTTGAAATCTATTGATAAAGAGGAAAAGGGGCTGTTGAAGTGACTAATAGAGTGTGTAATTAATTAAAATTGTTAGTTAAGAAGCTTTTTATTGTTTTTCTTATCAATGGAACCTGTCATATAAAAATGACAACAAAGTCAAACATTTAGAGCTTAAATGTTTCTCTTACCAAGGGGAATCACATGATAGAAAATAAGTTCGATGCTAGAACTATACTGTAAATATATTTCATATCATTCATGATTAGTATTGTTGTTAGTAATAATAGTAATAATAATTTTATAAGATTATATTAATTAGCACCTTTCCATGGACCCACTGGGAATGTTTACTGCTTCATGATCTCATAGCCCTATAATAACTACTGCATTGGAAATGTTAGTAATTCAGGTCTCTACAGCCAAAGAAAGGCTGTTATAGCTGTAATTTTGCTTCTTAAACTTTGCCACTTTTAAAATGGAGACATTACACCTATGACTCAGATGTCTACAATAGCATGCTTTTGTTATTCCTTATAAATTCTATGTACATAGAGAAAAATTATATTAAAATAACTGTTCCCTGGTAAAATGGTGACTCTGCATTCACAAATATGTACAAAGTACTATCTAAACAGATTTGTAAACAGTGTGACACATTTTGATAGCTTACAATCATAATAGTTTAATTTTTAAAAGTGTAAGATGATACCTCCAATATTCCTAAAGGAGTTTCTCTTTAAATGTCAAGGAATGCCAGAAGGAGTATTATTTGCTACCTCATTGTTGCAACTGTTCAGTTCTAACTTGCTAAAATACAATAGTAAGAGGGCTCACAACACAGCAAATAGACGGATTGGGCTAGGGAGGTAGCTGCAAACTTCAGCCACATTTGAACTGTGACTATTACAAATACTTTTCCATCTTTATTGTTGAGAGTATTACAGATGTCTTCCTTCCCCACATTAGGCCTTGGCCTACCTTACTGTAATCTGAGTCCATGGATTGTGCATATATGCATATAAATTCTCTAACCCCTTCCTTTGACCTTTGTCAGTTTCTGGACCTATTTTGTGGTCGGTTTATTTTGTTCAATTAGAGTCCACATATAAGTGAGATCATGTGATAATTGTCTTTCTCTGACTGGATTATTTTGTTTGGCAATATACTGTCCAGGTTGCAAATAATTTCAGTCACCGGCTAAGAAATGCTTCATTCTGCTTTCCAAGGGTACATGCACACCCTGCTCAGCTCAGGTGACCTGACCAGTATGTATTCTAAGTTTCTAACCTGAACATCTGTACTGAAGCTCTGAGTGATCTCTACAATTCAGACATCAGCCTTCTACATTAACCTTAACTGAAATAGTTTTGGTAACCCTTTGGACAACAACCAAAAAGGAGATGAAAGCAGAATAAAGGCTGAGAGTGCTAAGCTAAGCTTACTGCTGGACAAAGCAGGCTCTGTGGGCCTTCAGACTGTCAGGGAACAAATAAAAGAGAATTTTGAATTACCTTGTAAATGCACACCATCTCCCCAACCAAAGCAAGGATGTGAGTTACAAAGGCTTAAGGTTTCTTAAGGTAAATAGACTAGTTGGTTCAAACACGTCTTTGACTTGTCAGTTCTTCATTGGGTGGTTGTAGGCTAGTTTGGCATTGGCCGATTGCTGAACCCCAGATCTATTTGTGGTTTTCAGGAGCTGTGTTAATCCACAGAGACCATTAGAGTTAAGTTCAGATGCTTCAGTTGAGTCACGGACCACAAGGAGTGAACCATCAGGCCGCTTTTCTGCTGATTCTTGTTCGTTTCCTAAAAGGGGCTGCTCTGATTTCTTCTTCTGGAGGCGGGAAAATGCACTGTTTACAACCTTTCCTTCTCTTTAGTCAGATGGTCAAATAGCAGGTTCATAGGAATGTGCTCAAAGCACAGCAAATGTTTCCTTTATCACAAGTGAAGTAAGAGTTTGTGGGCTTGCCAAGAAATAGCCATGTGAAGAGGCAAGTGTCAATGATGGAAAGAAAAGTCACTGGGGGTAAAACCAGTCGAGAGAGAAATGGAATGTGATCAATTCCTCTTCAAAAATATTATTGTGGTAAGTGGAGCCTTGTAGTGGATGAGTAGGTACCCTGTCTCAGATCTCACTCTGGTTCTTGAATTCTCTGATTAGTTGTCTATATGAAATAAAGAGACAATGAGCACTCTGTGCTTGAGCTGATGTGGTGTGGGAATAGTCTGAACATCATCATGTTCATCCTGTGTTTTTAAAAGAAGCATTTTTTCTCAAGTATCTTATCAAACCCCAGGGAAATACAGCACACATTTTATTGGACCATCTTTTATTTTTGGTCTTTTTAAATTAATTTAAAGATATATTCATCTATTTAAACATTTAGGTAATGGCCAATGTGCTAATTAATATCTTGTATAAAGTGCAAGGTTGGAAAGATGTATAAAGTCTAATCTCTGCTCTTAAGGAATTTAAAATCTACTGAGTAGAAAAGTCACTCAGGTCATAATATGGTACTTATCATCATTGTGCTGTTTAAGTATAAAGGAGATGAGTAATACCATTAGGAGACACAATTATAAAAGTCATAACAGTGGGGGGAAAGCAAAATGGTAACTGTGTCTTGAAGTAGAGGTTGGGCAGGTGGAGACAAGAATCAAACTCTTTCCTGGCAGAGCTGACTGGTTGTGCAACTCCATAGAGGTGTGGAACTGTATAACATGGCCTGGGAATTGTGAGCAGAGACAGGCAGCATCAGCAGGATCCATGGCAGACAAAAATCTGGAAAGTCAAGAAAAGAAGGGGAAAAGAGAGGTCTTTGGAGAGCAGAATGAATGTTCCTTTTGTTTTGTTGTTTTCAGTTTGCTAATGCATGGTGGCCATAAATAACGTGTGAGAAAGGAAGTGATATGCTCTGTCTTGCAGGTTAGGAGGATACCACCACCAGCATTGTGAAGGTTGAATTACAGAGCTGTGAACCTGATTGGAAAATGATCACGGTTATCTAGCAAAAGGAAATCAAAGCCTAAATGATGGAGGGTGATGAGCACCAAGATGTGAGGTCTCTTGGAAAGAAACATAGAAGTGGATCATTTAGATTAGGGGTGTCGAACTCAATCAGAGAAGGGGCCAAAATCTAAAATCCAGCCTAAATCGGGGCCGAATGGTTTACTGAACAGTCATAAACTGTCATTGTGATGGAAACGCAGCGGAGTGCAGTGATGACAGCGCTGTGCGGGCCACATTGCAAGGCCTGGCAGGACGGATTTGGCCCGCGGGCCATGTGTTTGACACATGTGATTTAGATGATCCATTTGGGAGAAAAGAAATCAAGGCAGGGTGGCTATTTCAAGCAGGACCTTCTGAGAGTGCTTGAAAAGTAATTACGGTTTACAATGATAGAAAACACCATTCGATGCACTTAAGGAAAAAATAATATATTAAGAGCAAAAACGAAAGAAAAAAGAATATTTGTTTATAACCGAAAAGTCTAAAGGTGTCACGTGACTGAGACGTAGGACTCTAAAACAGCTACCATCTCATGACTTCTCTTCAACTCTTTCCATTGTATCCTCTATGTTGGATTTGTTCTTGTGATGGCCATAGGCTGACAGCAACCCCAGCCCAGCATCTTCTTGGTTAAGTCCAACAGAAAAGACTCCCTTTCCCCAAAAATTTCATGAAGCACCCATTCGCCTCTGAACTCATTGCTAAGCCCCCTGTAAATGTGTTCTATCATTGAACCCCAGGGACGAGAGTGGTGGAGAAGGGCCCTGGAAGAAAAAGTTGGGGCCCTATTTGTAAGAGAATGGAAAATGGATTTTACTGCCACTTCTAAATTTTGTAAAGTATATGTTACTGTTACAGCAATTAGAAAATGATTATAAAAATTTATTCTGGACCAGTCCATTTTTTTTCCTTTGGATACTTCTGACCTCCGATTTTTTACCTTTGAACTTAAATTCACCCTTCTCTTAATGAGCCTCATTTACCTAGATTTTCCTCACATTCCAAAGGGTTTTCCTCACAAACACACCCCCAAAAGAGAAAAGGGTGTCAGGCAGACACTATCAGCATCATCATGACATGACCTAAAGTATTCTGCCCTGCTTTTTCTTCTTGGTTTCAAAAGGCTGAAAGTGTCTGTCAACTTCTGCCTCTCATTGGCCCAATGCTGTGCTCACATTTCATTCCAAGACCCAAATCCTCATAAATGGCTGAGAGCTCACAGACGGAATTCCATGAAGACAAGGGGACTTTTCCCACAGGATTAAAAGAGTGGAAAAAACATCCTGAGTAATTTCCTTGGAGTGATCTGATCACCCTTCCCTCCCCCCTTACAATTTATTAACATTAGACCTTTTGAGACTGTAAACACTTCTAGTTTTCTAACCAGCTCCACCTGCTGGTGCTGTGGTTCTTTGTGATTTGTACTCTTGCTTCAGATAATGTAGTTTTCCTCAAAAATAGGACCTTTTCATAGTTTCTTATTTCTGTATCACTTCGTTCTTGGCATGAGAAAAAGGGAGGGAGTAGATCTGTTTTAGAATATTTTCTTTGGGTCTTCAACTGTGTTTCATGTGAGTCACATCTAATTGCTTTCAGGTAAATGGATGAACAATCACAGAGGATATACTTCTGAAGTGCATGCTGAGGTTAGGGTTTGGAGGATGAGCTGCCAATTACCTTCCTCTCAGGCCTCCCCAAGGATAAACTTAGCAGGACTCCACTGTTTGGAGAACACGCTATTTTATTTGGGATTTCAGCAGACAGCGACTCAGATTTTGACTTTCTTGGATCTTTTATGATGCTTGACAAGTAGGTATGAGGCCCACACCTGCTTTGAAGAGTGTAACTAGAGGTCAGCTGGTTATTTTTCAGAAGCTTCTTGTTTTCTCCTGAGGTCAGCTGGTGGTTCTAGCTGTATTTCTGATAACTTCTCATGCAAGCATCTCTCAGGGTCTGTAGAAACTGACCACCCTCCATCTTCACCCCGGCAAAGTCTAAACTGATGCTAAGATACGTATTGGCATTTATTTTTAGGACCAAGCAAAAGAAATTAAAAGCATAGTAAGTGAGTGTTTTGAAGGAGCGCTGATATTTGGCACACTGACTGCTGTTTCCCTTAGGAGCTCATTGATAATAACCACTCATTCATTTTTAGCATCCTTTTGCCCCATGTGCTGCAGAGCCAGTAGTTGGCTTAGGTCTTGATACTGTTGGCTGGGTTAGTTTGTGCCTGATGAGATAGCAAGGGGAAGGTGCCAAGAAGCTGGGAGAGAGGCTGTGTTTCCCAATGTTTACTCTTTGATCTTACTCTTCATGTTCTCAGCTCTTTACTTGAAGGGGAAAAAGTCTGTTGTAGTCAATCCAAAGCTTCCTTCCTGGTTATTTTCCCAGAGACTTGGCCTCAAAAATTTGCTCTAGACATATTTATTTGGCATATGGTACATTTGCTCAGTGCCCTTTAGCAAAGACGTTTAGATGCACGCACACACACAAGTTCAACTCTTGGTTTACTACTGATTTCAAGATCATAAATCATATTGAGTAATATCTACTAGGAATTCATTATGGGCCTTTTATTCACATTCCCTCTGCCTAGGGTTATCCTGGGTTTTCAGTTAGAATCTCTGCAGTTTTAAGTGCACAAACATAGCAGAAGCAAATGAGAAGGACTGAATATGTAACATTTAGTCACTGACATGACCTTTTGGTCACTTTTTGGCTGCTTACTAGTATTTCTTTCCCTTTTTCTTTTTATTCCTCAAGCAAGAAAACGATTTTCGAGAGAGGAAAGGAGAGAGAGGGAGAAAAAGAGAGAGAGGAACAATGATGTGAGAGAGAAACATCCATCTGTTGCCTTCTGTAAGTGCCCTGACTGGGGATCAAATGCTCTGCCCAACTGAGCCACCCAACCAGGGCTTTTTACTAGAATTTCATATTTATACCTTAGCAACTAAATGTAATGGATTCTGAGCCTATTATCCACGGGGCTATTTTTATACCTAGGCAGACTTTATAACAATTCCTGGGAGCCAGGAATGGTTTTGGCTGTGTCTTCCAATTTTTTTAATTTAAGCTCATTTTTGCTCATGTGAAGGTAATTAATTATAGAGAGAAACACAAAATAATTAATTAGAGAAACACAAGACAACATTACTTCTTAATCCTTCCTGACACACCTGCTAGTCTCTCGTGATGGTCCCTTATTTATGAGTGAAAGAAAGGGGCAGTTGCTGCTAGTGGACAGATTCACCTCAAATGTCATGGGTGCTGACTAGGACTGATACTAACAAAGTCAATTCCATATATCTGTAGGCCTATTTATGTTATAGGACTAGGGATTCTAGGCTATTGGTTTATGTCTTGTTTGAAATGAAAAATCCCTGCAAGCTTTGCAATACTTTTATAACATCTTTTTTCTTTGCTTTTTTTCTAATCATTTTGTGTAATAGGTCCTTTCTCATTGTCCTTTTGCATTCATCTTTATTTTTTCACTGCCATCTGGTTTTCTGGGAACCATATATTCCTTTAACTTTTCTTATTTTATACATTCCAGTGTTTGACTTATATCCTTCTATTTAAAATAGTTTCATCTAAAGATATATTTATGTTCTAAGCTTTTCCAATTAAGATATTTTAAGGTATCATCTTCAAATTGGACATAATTATAGGGCTATACATTTATAGGGTTTATACTATACTCACTGAGTGTGTGTGTGTGTGTGTGTGTGTGTGTATCTTCTTGACCAAGTATGCTTTTATTTTATTTAAAAAGGCACACTCAACTTGATTTCAAGTGAAGAAAGATGTACTTGAGTAGTTGAGAGACTGTGTAAAAGTTCAAGATTAAAATCAGAAACAATTGCTTCCAATCCCAAGTCTATCAGCTATGACCTCTATCCAGTGGCGTGCTGGTAAATGTTTAACAACCAGCTCTAGAGCAGAAACAGGCCTTAATTTGCAGAGTGTGCCAGTTTCCATGTAGTGTTTTTAAATTGACCATGCCTGATTTTAAGCTACAGAATGGAAGTTTGGAGGTACTATGCCCAATTGCTCTTTCCAGCCTGAGTGAATCAGGTCTAGTATATAACCTGAAGTCCTTTGGGCATGATACTTCCCTGAGTCTTAATGTTCAGCTATGTATAATGGACTGTATTAGGACAGAATGAAGAAGTCTAGGAGAAAGCCCTAAAATATGCTAACATCAATAAACATTTTTTTCTTGAGATTGTCTTTCAATGTTGCTACCATCTTACATGGACATATTTTATACATAAAATAAATATAGTACTGTCCTAAAACCTTTGTTGTAAAACTTAATTTTTATCTTAGTGCCAAATGTCATTTTTGTAATATTCAACTTGCAGTGTTTTCTTCTAAAACCAACTATGCCTAAAGCATATAAAAGGCAGAGTTTCTGTAATTCTGAATTAAACTCTATTTCTGAGCAGTTGTTTAGTACAATGGTACTTAATTGGTCAGCATTAATTTCTTAATATTGCAACTGAATTTACAACCTTTCTTCTAAATCATAGAAAGGGAAGAAGATAAGAGGATCAAGAGTAGGTCCAGTTTTTGCCCATTGGCAAGTCTAGGTCCCAACAATTTTGGAAAAGAGTAACATTTCTGAACTATACTACTAAGAAAATTTATTTCATTGAGTTACAAAATGTTTGCCATAGTTTCTAATGAATATTGTTAAGCCTGACTGCACATGAGCTGTTAATCATTTTTAAGGAAGAAGTGTTCTCTCTTTATTTAACTCTTTCAGATAAACTTTCCCAAGTTGAATCATTGCATTGTTCTTTTCTATCCAGCAGTGCCAATGACATGAGTGCCCTCCGACTCCCCTAAGTCTTTCTCCTTGACATGACTGCTGACTTTGATTTAATTATCTGTCTCTTCCTTCCCAAAGAAAATGCTGGAGGGATGGAAGCAAGGTGACAGGGAAGTGGATTAAACTGGTCAACAATAAAAACAATCAAACAACTATTTATCCAGCATCTTCTAAGTTGCAGAGACGATGGTATAAGCCCTTAAAACCCTCAGAGGTAAAAGTAAAGAAAAAAGCGAAGTAATGATATATGGAAGGAAGAAATGTTTAAGATGAGGTCCCCATATGCAAGGTGAAAGAATAAACATTAAGAATAAAGGAAGTCACAAAATATATAATATAGCTACTAATAAAAGAAAAGGCTTATATATTTGTTTCAGACTAAGTAAAATGAATATAAAATTTATAATGCCATAGATGGATATAGTGCATATTTAACACTATCCTTTTATAATTTATAAGATACTATTTCCTCTTAGAATCTGATTAGACATCTTTTTGCTGTCTCTTCTCTCTCTCTCTCTCTCTCTCTCTCTCTCTCTCTCTCTCTCTCTCTCCTCCCCCCCCCCCCTCTCTCTTTCTTTCTTCCTTCCTTTCTTTCTTCTTCTTCTTTATTACCCCAGCTCTGGGAGCTTCAAAGTTCCATTTAGTTAAATTGTAATGAAATAAATGTCATGGCATCAGACATGCCCCCCACCCTAGTTTTCTCTCATTCTGACATGCTAAAATATGACTTCATGGATATTTATTTGATGTTAGAGCTGTGGGATTTGGATTTTGAAAGTTTATATTTTTTCTTTTCATCAAAAATGAAAATTAGAGGAGGCAGATGACACAACAGTCAGGAATCAAACCTCTCAATGTAGGTAGGCATCTTTTTACATTTCAGCCAATTCCTCAGTTGGGCAAAGCCATAAATATTGTTTCACTGTCAAGTTTCTATAAATCTGACTCTTAAACTCCACGAAAGAAACTTTTAAAAATTATTTTATAGTCTAAATCTAGAATTTTTGTCCCATACAAATATTTCCATCTTCATTTTATACAAATACATTGTTTTTTGTGAGTTGGGGGGTTGATTAGTATAACTGTCACATGGCTGGCAAAATCTAGGATTGTCCAGTTTGATTTCTGAATGGCATCATCTATCATTGATCTAACCATAATCTATCTGTGAGACATTTGATTCAAGTAACATTAAACCTACTTAATTAGATTTATTTATTATAATTTACACATTGTTGATGCATCATGCAATCTGAAACTAATTATGAGCATAATTTGAATGCTTATTATATGTTTTACATGCTACAGAGGATCTACATTATGGTTCAAACTAATCCATATAAAATATATTAAATGCTTAGCTTTGGGGATTTAGTCACTATCTTGCAAATTTGTGAGGTCAGTGTATAGAGACAGTGAGGCATATGAGCCAGACAGGTCTGGATCCAAACAGTAATCGCTCTGCTTACTAGTGTATAACTTAATAAAATTACCAAAACTCCAGGCTTTAATTCATTGATCAGACAAATGAGACTAGTATTTTCAGGATTGCTCTGAGAATAAAGATGATCATTAAATAGAAGTGATTGCAACTCTTTTTTGTTGTTGTTACTGTTTTTAATTCCTATAATTTCCATACAGAAATTATTCTTAACATTTATTTTTCATCAAGAAGGATGAGCATGAAAGGGAGTCTCCTGGAACAGGGTTAGCATAAAGCCACATGAATATGATTCATTCTATTTGAGAATCAGATGAGATTTTATTTTATTTATTATTTATTTATTTACTTATTTATTTATTATTGATTAAGGTTTTTTTTTAAAAAATATATTTTATTGATTTCAGAGAGGAAGAGAGAGGGAGAGAGACATAGAAACATCAATGATGAGAGAGAATCATTAATTGGCTGCCTCCTGCATGCCTCACACTGGGGATTGAGCCATGTGCCCTGGCTAGGAATCAAACTGTGACCTCCTGGTCATAGGTCAATGCTCAACCACTAAGCCAGTGCTGTCGGATGCAGCTGAGATTCTAAAATCTGGCAGAGCAAAGCTCAGATAAACACAGCTATTTCTGTGTTCCTTCTGGGGTTATGTGGCTGTCTGCATCAACCTTCTATTGCAATGAACAGAGATTCTCAGGAACTTGGCAAGGATTTGGCTTTCAGATGAGGGTGGAAAGTCATGAATAGTCCTATATTCCACAGAACATTTAGAGAGGAGCAAGCCCATGGAAAAATGGCTCCAAACACAAGATTGAGAAGGTATTTCCATCCCAATAAGAGAAGGCAAGGTAGCAATAAGGAAGAACTACAAGGGATGATCTTGTTTTTCTGACCTCATTAAACAATATATCAGTAGGCAGGAAAGAATTTGATGATTGACAAAATAATTTTATGATTAACAAATGTGTACAGAGCTTAAGAGTGCCAAAAGTCAGCCGTGACCCTTGTGGGGCATGAGCCTTCTGTTTATGATGTGTGTGCTCTGTCATTTACTCTAAGGCACTTCATATCCACTTATAACACCCCTGCAATGTACATACCATTATCCTTAATGGGGACAGTGAGGCTCATAAAGCTTGGATAACTAGACTAACAGATTTAGACATATTTCAGAGGCCAGGATCTTTTCTATTATACTTGGCTATAATAGTGGAACAGGTGAATGCTTAAGGATCATCACAATTAAATAAATGTGTGCATGCATTGAACATAAAAATTTATATTGGATATTTTCTTAGGTTGGGTTTATTAGAGGTAGAGCTTAAGATGGAGGCTTGGTACACATGATTTATTGAGGGAGTTGCTCTCAGGTGAATGGTATCAGGCAGTGAGGAAAGCAGAAGCCAGGAAAAGGCATTAAGCAAGAACATGGGTCCATGTCCTCAGCCTGATCCCATGGGGGAAACCTGGAGCATGAATGTAGCCACAGAGACTACCTCAGTGTGAGGTAACAGGGCCAGATTTTGCATCCAATGAATTAGTTATTGGCTGTTGGTTAGCCTTGAAGTGGGTGGAGGTAGGACTAGCCTCATAGTCAGCGTGGTTCCTGTTTGGTCAGGGGCATTTCTGTGAAGAAGGAGGTGGCTGTGAATTGGCAACTGGGCCCTAGATGCCCTAAGAAAGACCATTGCACATCAAATCAGTAAATTAGATTATATTTAGCATATGCTGTACAACATAGAGCTACAATACTAAACAAACTGTGGTTTCAAACTTCACATATATTCATCTGAAAGCCACAATGGTGAAAAGCAGAAAGGTGAATGAATGGCCACTGGCAGAACACCTACTATGGCATTTTCCAGGGTTTAATTAACTTATATGTCATAACAATTTCCAAGAGGTCTGATTCTGCCATCCCTTATGTGTGAGACATGATGTACACAGATTGCACTTTGGGCCATATACTAACTGGAAAATTCTGAATTTCAAACCATGTAGCCCTGAAAGCTTTAGAGTGCACTGCCCTGTATCACTCTTCCCCCATAGGGGTGAGAAATGAAAGCTCAGGAACCTTGGGTGTCTTGTCCAAGATCAAATAGCTAGGCCAAGAGTCTTCATTCACAGTGCATCTATGTGAATGCACAATCCCCAACCCTGTGTATTCCTATGCCAGGATCCAGAGATGCTAAACCAAGGTCAAATTCAGAAGACTATGCCAGCTTTCCTGTCCAGAAGACAAGCTTCAAAAAGCATGGGATCTTGAAGATGAACAGGACCTCTTAGAATTAATAGTATGACTAACTTAGTAAAGGACCTTCTTTAACAAGATCCAACCAGATTATCTGGCAGTGAGGAAAACAGAAGTCAGGCAGGTCATTTCGTAATTCAGGGCACTCCAATGTTTAGGAAGTCTTGTACTGAATCAGAATCTCTCTTCTTGTAAACCTTATCCCTAGGTGTTGGTCCTAGTGAGTCCTCAGAAAACTACAGACTGTAAATGTTTCTTCTCCTGCAGTTTATCCTGAAAATGTATGAATAAATGACAGATTCTGTCTCACTAGGATATTTCCATTTTAACAAACTTTTCTGGAAGATCCCTTTCACAAAGAGCTTTTCATGGGCCTGAGGCTCTCAGAGACTTTAGCTTAACATGAGGAGAAGGAAGAAGGAAGTGAGGAGAAGGAGACTGGAGGAAAAAAAAAAAAACACAAAAAACATGTTCTTGTCCCTATTAAGAATAAGTCTTTCTGCCCAGTGGAATCCCAAAGTAAATTTAACCCCACTTGGGTGGGATGAATATCAGGAGATTTGGCCTCGATGTTAGAGCATAGAAGTAGGAAAAATCAATGTGATGGTGGTTGTATGGTTCCATCAACTTACTGTGGAACTGCTTGCTAGTGACTGGAAAATACTGGTGTCAGAATCTAAACTCCCTCCCTCTACCCCGAACAGAAGTGAAGTGGACCCTCAAACCCTTATCAGGGTGTTTTACTGATTCCAGATGGGATCGTGATCTTTTAAATTATGTGGGGATTTGTCTGGCACTTGGTAAGCACTATGTCAGTTTTCAACTTGTATTTGTTGAAGAAATAAGCAAATAAATAATTTAGTGATTGGATAAATTGAAACTTTTAAATATTATACCCATTTGGAATATGATTCTCTTTTGTTCCATATGCATTTTCCCATCTCTTAAATTTTCCATGATTTCTGATCTACCTTTTATAGGTATTATTTGCAGAGTAGAGACTAAAATACCAATGGGAATGTGAACAGAGATGTGGACTAATGCAAACAACCATTCTATTTTTTTTTTCTTTTTTTTCTTTTTTAGAGGACAGTCTTGTTTGGTTACACTTAGGCTCATCAAAATCCACCCTGGGACATTTTAAGACAAAGCAATCAGGCAAAGGGACTATCACTTAGCAATGTGATAGTAATTGGAGGATTTGTCTTAATCTACTACCCTGGAGAACCATAAATATAAGACGGGGCTGAAGAAATAAAATTTTCAAACTTGACTCATTCTACCTGTAAAAGCTTAAATTCTCTAGCTCAAATCTTGTTCTCAAGACATTTACACGAAGGCACATGTCAGATACAAACTCCTTTTTAGTTTCTCCTTTTCTTCTTTTCACAGATAGTATTTTATCATTAAGGTTATTGGAATTTGTCTTTCAGCTATTTAGAAAGCTTTGTGAAGGTTGCCAACTATATATTTTGTAAAATAGATCATTAAGACACATTTTATAAAAATATTTCCAGTAAGGAAGAAAAATTAATTAGTAGGATGGCCCACCAGAATATAAACTGAAACCTTTTATGTGAAAAATGAAAACTGCTTTTGATTAATTCCAATCTTTTAACATATTGAAAAGCTAGTGTGAGACTTCTAGCTCAAACAATAATTGCTTTATAACCTCCTCTAACCATATTATGCATGATCATCTTTTAAATATCCTCCTGTCTCTTCTCTGATAAATATGCATATTATATGATAACATATGAACATATTATGTTAAATATTGCTCTCTGTGTCCCCAAAAGCCATATCATTTCAAAACTTTCTTTGTACCCGTGAATGAGAGAGTACCTTAGAAAGGTTGTAAGCTGAGGACATGGAGAAAGAGGCTTTGTAACCCTAGACTAAATTTCAAATAACTCTACTAATCTGATATCTGCTACATATTTGTCATGACATTTGGGAGCATAGTCACACTTTCTCGGACGTAATGTTGCTATATCCTCTCGATAGAGAAATCTGGGATTTTAGTGATAAGAGGAGTCTTAGCTTAGACTAGCATCTTCAGTTTATATATGACAATTTATATATAATTTTCTTTCTTCCTTTGAGATTAATAATAAAAATAACAATAGCAAAAACTTAATTTTTATAATGAACTATAAATGCTCATGTGAAAAAAAAATTAGAAATGAAAAATGGGGGGAAATCACCTTAATTGCTAATTGTACAACTTCTGCATAATTACTATTAAATTGATCCCAGTATTTTTACTGTCTTTTAAAAATATGCCCAATTTTGAAAAGATAGAAATTAAAATATATGTATAATAATCCCCTCCCCTTAGTTCACCTCTATAATTCCTGTTCTTTGTTTTTGTCTGCTATTGCCTTTGCAGATGTGAAACCATATATTTCTTTTTTAAAATTTGTATTTTATTTTTTCTTTATTGATTAAGGTATTACATATGTGCCCTTATCCCTTCATTGCCCCTCATCAACCCCCCATTCATACCCTTAACCCCTGGTGTACTTCTTGAGTTGCCTTCTTTGGACTGTATGTTTTAAATCTCCAATATAAAAGATGAAGAATTTGTTCACTTTTTATCATATCTACTTCCTTTTTCTTTTTAGCTTGATTTTTTTGTATCCACATTTAGTTCTTCTGTTGGGATTGAGGAGTTAGATTTAATTTTCTAGGCTTTGATTCTGAAATCTCCCCTCTCCCCCTTTTTTCCTTCCTCCCAGACCCTACCCAACACGTTTTATTTTCTAACTATTGAGGATAATGGTTCAAGTACTCATGGAAACTAGATTCTTATTTCTGCTAGTTGTTACATAATTAATAGGGATTGTAAAAATCACTTATATTCTCTGCTTCTTAAGTATTTTACTTATGAAATGTTAGATGTGAATTAAAGGTTCCTTATGGCTTTAAAATTTTACTTTCTGTGGGTTGTTGGGAAAAGAACCACTGTTATTCAGTTGGTTCAATTTGAAGAAAACCATGGAGATAAGAGTTATCTCTAACACCTGGTATTTCTACCTTAATTTCTCTTTTTATTTTAAATGTACTGCACTGTAATGTATTATAAAGGGATATTTGTGTATTGGAGGCACATATTCTTAAGAAGTATGCCATAAATAATGGTATTTCCAGCAGTGTGCTGACCTGGGGAGAGCCAATTGTTTCAGTATTTTTCCCAATTCTACATCTAGTGTCATTATGTTAGAAGTTGAAGTTGATCATGATGGAAGTATTTATACCGTGAAAATTAGCAAAGAAAGAAATCAGGCTTTAAAGCTCTGAGTTCAACTATATGTTGAGTCTTGTGAGTCTTCCTAGCAAATCATCAAACTTGTTTTAGGAGACCATCAACACAACCAGTCTATCAGCACTGTCATTATATGAAATTCTATTCAGCCATTAATATAAAACATCATTCTGTGTAGTTTCCTGGCTCCTGACACATTGTTAACAATGAAACAAGAATATAATTTATTAACTATAATGTATGCATATGTGTATCTTTGAAAGTATAGGACATTATATGATAATATATGTAAAACCATTAATATAGTTACTTTTGGATGATGATAGTGGGTAGATAGAATACAGTATTTCCTGTTAATACTTTATTTAATAACTAGATGTCTGGCACACAAAATTCTGTGCTGGGGGTGGGTGGGTGGTGTCCCTCAGCCCAACCTGCACCCTCTCACAGTCCAGGAGTCCTCAGTGGATGTCTGACTGGCAGCTTAGGCATGCTCCCCTCAGAGCCTAAGCAGCCAGAAAGATATCCTTAGCACTGCCACAAAGGTGGGAGAGGATCCTGCTACCACAGCTGTGCTCCCCAGCCAGCTGTGAGCCCGGCTTCTGGCTGAGCAGCACTCCACCTGTGGGAGTGCACTGACCCCCCCGCCCCCACACACACACATGATTATTCTGCTGTTTAGTAGATTTTATATAAGCCTTTTAATTATATATATAGAATAACAAAAAAATAAAATAGTCAAATTTATAAATGACTTGTATTTTCCAGTAATATTGAAGTAAAAATACAAATTAAGCAGTTATATTTATGAATGGCATTATTGGCAATGTACTTTTTTTTAGAGTTCTGTATCATGGGAAACTACAAATTTTAATCCTCAGCCAAGGATATATTTTTAGTAAAGTTCAATTTTAATCATTTTAAGATGTTTTTATTGATTTTAGAGAGGAAGGGAGAGGGAGAGAGAGATGGAAACATCAATGATGAGAGAGAATAACCTATAAGCTGCTTCCTGCACACCTCTACGAGAGATTGATCCCACAACCTGAGCATATGCCCTGACAGGGGAATCAAATCATGACCTAGTTTATGGGTCATCATTCAACCACTGAGCCACACCAGCCAGGGAAGGATATATATATATCCTTATATATATATAATTTATTTATTTATTTATTTTGTGGAGAGAGAGAAAGAGAGAGGTGAGAAAGAAATATTGATCAGTTGCCTTCCATATGTGTCCTGACCATGAACTGAACCTGAAACCTAGGTATGTGACCTGACTGGACAGGATGATGCTTCAACCAACTCAGCCAGGAAACTCCAAATTTTAGTCAGAAATTACAAATATGATATATGAAGGAGCCTCCAAAGCTAATGATAATTGACTAATAACATTGCTAATGAACATTTTGAGTGCATGGCCCTTGTCTGGGTCTGTAGTTTGTGATGGTTTCCTATTCCAAATGCCAAAGGGATATTCACGCCCTGTGTTTAATCTTCAAACACAGGTAGTTAAATTGGTCTCAAATACTGTTGGTTCAATGTTCTTCAGCAATTTTTCTCTGGTATAGATTTATGAGTAGAAATGAATAATCACTGGTCAGTTTGGTATCAGGGTGACAGGTATTTGAATAATTATATAGGCATATTGAAAGTAAAAATATAAATATGATATATACACAATTGAAACTTTTGGGTTAAATCTAATAGCCTTGTAGAATAATGAACTAGAGTTTATTCTAAATTTGCCCCAATTTACTAATAAATAATAGAAAATATATTATTTTCTCAGTTTACCTCAAATATGTATTGGTACAATCACCGCATGTTCCTCCTTTTGGTCCTCATCAACAACCTGTCAAGGAGCTATTGCATTCTAACTAAATATTAGGTCATTATAGTTGCATTCATACATATGTGCATGCTAGACAGTTAAATCAGCTCTACTGTCCTATAAAACTTCATGATTACAGACCTTTCAACATGCATAACTACTTCAGAGCAGACTTGCTTCAGATCACTGAGTCAATATTCACATGTTATTTTTCAGCTTTCAGTCATGGGAGGAAGTAAAAATATGAAGGCTTCTGGTGTGATAAGAAAGAGTTGGGCATGAATTAAAAACTCTGCAGCAGCATCCAGGATTTTTAAATACCCAGATATTGGATGATTTATTTCATAGCATTAACTTGCCACTATGCTCTCTCACTGAATTTCAGCTGCTCAGGTTCCTGCAAGTTTCATATGAATTCTAGAGTCCCAAGATGGTTGATTCTGTTCATCTTTGTCAGTTTATTGGTTGTTCCAATGGATGGACCAATTCTCTAAGGCCCTATTTTATCACTTTCTGTGATGTCACATTGTTAAGCCAACTTCTTTTATTTGTTGGTTAATACAATGCTACTCATAGTGGGATCTCTGGACCAGTGCCATTCTACAAAATGCTACCTGTCAAAGTTAAGATGTGCTAAGGTAATGTATTGAGAGTAAGCATTTAGAAACATTAAAAGTAATATGATATTATCATAATGTTCAAGCAGCAACCCATAGATTTTTCTCCTTAAAAACAATATAAATCAAAACTGTGCAATAGAAATGTAATTCAGCTCATATATACAATTTTACATTTTCTTGTAACCTCTTTTAAGAAAACCCAGGTAAAATCAACTTTAATAATATCTTTTCTTTAACTCAACATACTATCATCTCAACATGAAATCAAATTAAATTGGATATTTTATATTCTTTTTTAAGCGAAATCTTTGAAATGCATTGACATGTGTGTATATGTGTATAATGTTAAAATCTCACAATTTGCACAATCACATCTGAAGTGCTCAATAGCCACTAGTAGCTAGTGGCTGTTGCATTGAATAGTGATATTACAGATCATTTGGAATATTGCTCAGCTTGTCAACTGAGTTCCATGTTATGTGAGCTCTATATCTGTATGAGTGTGGAGATAGTTTGAGAAGTATTGGCTTAAAGTACTGTCTCTAGTTTTTGAACTCTATTTACTTCTTAATTAATTGCATTCTAGCATCTAATCCCACAACTACACTGAAATAGCTCTTTCCAATATCATCATGTATAACAACATGCTTTTCATATCTCTTAGTGCATCAATAAATATAGATGATCTCATCATTTTTTTGGCTACTCTATTACATTTGACTGTATTGAACTATGTCCACTTGAAATCCTCTGCTTATCTGAGTTTTATTAGTTTCACTAGAGGCCTGGTCCACAAATTAGTGCACCAGTGGGGTCCCTTGGCCTGGCCTGGGGGATCAGAACAAAACCGGCTCTCCAGCATCCCCTGAGGGGTCCTGGATTGCAAGAAGGTGCAGGCTGAGGTCAGTGCACAATGAGGTCTGGGGAGGGACATGGGAGGTTGGCCAGCTGGGGAAGAACCACAGTAGGGCTTCAGGGCATGCCTGGCCAGTCTCGCTCAGTCCCAATTGGCTGGATCCCCTCAGCAAGCTAACCTACCCATCAGAGTATCTGCTCCTGGTGGTCAGTGAACATCATAGGGACTGATTGAACATGTACAAAACATCACTAAAGAAGTTACCTGGAGTGAAGGGAGGCTTTATCTTTCAGGGTAATAATCATGAAGAAGCCTATAGGCATGATGAAAACTTTGTTCTTCATCTTTTAAGAAAAGAAGGTAGGTTATTAAAGTATTTTATAATGCAGTATACTTTATAATAGTGGGTAGACTGGCATCAGGATGTGTTGAAAAAGGACTAGGGTTGTTGGAGAAAGAATGATGTAGTAATTCCAAAAAGAGAGCTAGCATGAAAGAAAGTTGATGCTTAAAAGAGATGGGGAGAAATTAACATACTTTACAAATGTATTTGCTGTACAAAAAGTATCAGTACTCAGTGATAATTGGGTATAAAAGTTGATATGGAAAATACTTGATAACCAGGTGGGGGGATAGGAGTCTTATTTTAAACGGGATCCATTTGAGGGGCCTTTAGGACATCTAGGTGGAGCTGAAAGGAAAATGATGATAGAGATAAAAATCTATGATCATCTCTCTTAGATATATGGAGCCATAAGCCAGGATTCCATGACCCGAGAGAGCAAATACAAAAAAGAGAAGATAAGAGGGCCTAAGGTCAAACCTTAAAGAGCTCTAGCATTTAACAGTAGGATAAATAAGATTGATCAAGTGAAACAGAGAAGGAACAAGGAGCTAGAAGAGTAAGAGGAAAATTGGAATCATGCTGTACCACTAGAGCCAAGGAAAGAATGTTTCAGGAAGGTACTGGTCCTTATTGACCAATACTGCTGAGAGGCCAGGGAGGATAAAGACTGAGAACTGTCCACTAGACATAAGAATACCAGATTTATTGGAACTTTTATTCCCAACTTCCATGAAACAGAAGTCCTATGGTGAGCACCTCCTTTGGTATCACTTGCCACAATTATAACTTAGGTTTCTTCCGACAAGTTTTTTGATTAGTGGATCTCCACCACTAGACTTTTAACACCCAGAAGTGCAGGGATTGCTTTTGTTTTAGCAGGCCACATGCTCATTTGCCACAGGTCAGTGCTTACTCTCGTATGTGGGTCACTGTGGGAACAGTCTGTATGTTGAATAGGTAATTTGGAAAAGAAAGATTTAACTATTAAAATAGGAGCTTAAATCCTACTATACTTTGCTTTCTCTTTTTTTTATTAGACTGCAGCTTATTTGATCACTCCTACAAGTTTCTGAAAGGCCATCACTGTTTCCCATGATGGTTGCTATGTGGGTCTCTATTTTATATCTAGGGAAACTTTCTAATTTCATAAGTAAACAAAAAAATCTATTATTTATTTATTTATTTATGTTACAGAGCTATTTCATATATGATGTTGTCTACTCGTTTTCCAGAACTTCCATTCTGAATATCAATACTCCTTGAATGTGAATACATTTTTATTTGACACTCATGGATTTTTCAAAATGTGATTTTTCCAGCAAAGTTGTACTATAAATAACTTACCCCCAAAATTCAGTGTACATGAATTCTAGTAGGCCCATCATACTTGTTGATATCCTACCCCCTTTTATCCTCTCTTCCCCATCCTCATCATCAATCTCCAACATTATCTCTACCCTTTGCTGCCATCCTCCAAGATGCTCAATCAAAAGCAGTCAAGTCATGGATTTTGAAATTTTTCCCCTGATGTATATTGTATTTATATTTATTTCTTTTTAGCTTCTGATATCTATATTTTCTTTTCTTGTTTTCCTTACCACCGTGTTTAAGTTCTGTTCTACTTACTAGTAAAAAAAAAAAAAATCAAAACAAAGAACAATATAAGTGGTCTAACTTAGTAAATCATTCTCAATGTGCAAACCATCCCCATCTCAACAGAAAAAGAAGATAAATATTGCAAAAGAGAGAAGGAAGTTTGTTGTGGATTCAGTAAACATTTAGAGACTCCTGATTATAGAGCAAGGAAGTAGCGTAAGGAAAATTACATTTTAAAAACAAGGCTCCCTAACCTAAAGCCTTCACTATTGGTTTTTCCACAAAAGTAAGTGGCTTTGTTTATAGCTCTCAGTGATTTACATACAATCTGTCCTTTACCATGCTGGTAACTTGAACACTGCACAGTCTTCAGATTCTCACCCACTCATTTTCTGTCCATTTTGTTTACTCAATGTTGTGCCATCATAGTCTCCCCCAGGTCCACGCTCTTTTTCTCATCACTCTAATATTTAATGTGAACATTAGGGAGGTTGGATTTCAGATTTGTTCAGTCCTGGCACACTGGCAAAGTCTCATTTTCATGGCAAGCAGTTTGGATTGCTCCAAGACAGGATTTATTTTTAAAGTTCCACATTGCATATTGTTGGCTCTCCAATATCTCCTGGCAATAAGACGCCAACAAGACAGAACACATAAAAAAGTAGAAAAACACCCAAACATTTTCTTTCCCCTTTTCCATATTCTCCCCAAGCCAAGTTTGGAATGGCTTAAGGGAGGGGTTTTTCTTTCCCTTTTTTCTTTGCCTAGAACTGGCCACTATTAGGCACCTTTTTGGATTCAGACGTTTTCCTGTTGGCAGATGCTGAGGGAATCTACCGTTGAGTTCTAGCACATTTTAGTTATCCAAGAAACCACTGCATAAGGGGGAAGCAGGTCTTTTGTTGAAGAACAGACTCTACATGTTAAGGATCCTCTCTGTTGAGCGGAGCTAACAATACTTCTTTGGATTTAAGGTCCTGAAGCGTCTTTAACTCATTCAGAGTATCTCCAAGCCCACCAAAAACAGGGGAAAAAAGTCAAACAACAATGTCATAGTTTGTCACTCTCTAAGATGAATCACCACTAGTAGAAGACAAGTATTATAACCAACAAGCCAAAAATTTCTGCTAACAGTCTGGAGTATTTAATTGAAGAGAACTGTTCCCTTAGAGTTTAAGTATACAGTTCACCAGGGTTACCACTACATCATAAGTACAAGAATATTGGCAATGTGTTTTTTTTCTGCCCGAGCAATCCCAGGTTCATATCACAAAAGAAGTCATGTTTTGAAGATAGAATTTTTTCTAGTAAGTTCTATAAGTCATTTCATTCCATAGTTTTACTCCAAGCTGAGAGTATTTATGGGCTACAGGATGAAAGGTATAGAATACTGTTTACCCATTTTCCTTCCCAGTAAAAAAGGAGGAAAGCCTGGTTTGGCTCAATGGGTACGGCGTTGGCTCGTGGACTGAAAGGTCCCGGATTCTATTTCGGTCAAGGGCATGTACCTTGGTTGCGGGCACATCCCCCAGTAGGGGGTTTACAAGAGACAGCTGATCGATGATTCTCTCTCATCGATGTTTCTAACTCTCTATCCCTCTCTCTTCTCCTCTCTAAAAAATCAATAAAATATATTTTTTTTAAAGAGGAGAAATTAAGTACATTCTGTTTACTAAGAAAAATTAGTTAACTCAGGGACAGGTATCAAGGTCAGTAGTGGTGTTTTTATAGATTTGAGCTGAGAATTTGAGTTAGAAAATGAGTTATCAGAGGCTGAGAAATAAAATTTAGTTGGCACTTTACTACTGGGGGGACATGTCTCTTTCCAACAGATTCTAAGAGTCTAGAAACATATGAAGTCCCTCTGTGCAGTTTTTTAAAGCACCAAAGACAAAACACACACACACACACACAAAAAAAACACACAAACAAACAAACAAAAACAACAACAACCCATAACAAACCTGTATACCTACATACACAGACACAGCAAAGAAATAGATACCCATTGCCTGAGAATTACTGAACAATTCTCTCTATTGATAAATGATGCAAAGTTCTACTCTGATTTATTTGAGGTTAGAATGTGGAGATGTTGGGGTCAATTTTAGTGAGCCCCTTTAGAGCCAGTCTGATGTAAGAAGATCATGAGCCAACATTCACAAGCTACACAAAGGAAAGGTTTATAAGGCAGCCAGAAGTCCAGACAGCTAGCAGGTTTGGCATTATTCTGCTCACCACAGTAGAAATTACCCCAGACTTCGTTAATGCCTGCTTGGTTGCAAATGCTTCACTGCTGCTTAAACAGTGCTTCTTGGGCAATGATCCTCATTTAGAAGAGCTGCTGGCAATGCACATTAAAAAGAAAGAATAAACTGCCAAGCACCAAATACGCTCATCACCAAATAACGGTGATGACAGCAAAAGCAAAACAAAAGGATTAGAACCATCTCATAGTCACATTCTTTTTGGCCAACAGGGTTCTCTCCATAGACTCTTATAGATAGGATCTTTATGCCTTTGCCATATTCTTTTGTTATTTTATCCCAGAAAGCACCAATCACATTTGTTCTGTTTTAAACAATAATTCTTAGCCTCTGTATGTTTCAGAATGGTATTTTCTTGATCAAGGATTACCAGAGAAATGGAGGTTTAAGTGTGTCAGCCCAATCTTCATGACCTTGGTGACACGATACCTTTTTAAAAAAATATACATTTTATTGACTTTTTGCAGAGAGGAGGAGAGAGTGATAGAGAGTTAGGAACATCTATGAGAGAGAAACATCGATCAGCTGCCTCTTGCACACCCCCATGGGGAATGTACTCGCAACCAAAGTACATGCCCTTGACCAGAACCCGGACCCTTCTATCCACTGAGCCAAACCGGTTTCGGCTGGATACCTTTTCAAGAACTCAGAACAAATGCTAAGAATAATGATCCACATCCATCTGTGTCAGGATTAAGCTCAATGTCTATTCCTTTTTTTCTCACTCACTAAGTGGCAGCAGTCTCCATAATGCCAGATTTACATTTGGAGAACACAATTCAAGGTTCACTTAATCAGTCAAGCACACATCTCTTATTTTTGCCTCTCAAAGAACTTTCCCCCCTTTTATTTGGAAACAGCACCCTCATTTTCTTTGGTGAGCACCATCTCTCCTCCACTCTCATTAGATGCGGTTTGGGTGAGGCTAGCACACTAATTTTAGCATCCCCTCAACAAGGGGTAGAGGCATAACCTATAGCAGACCCTGCTGGTGGTCTGCCTATATCCCTTCAGATCCCATCTCCATTTCCATGCTTACAAGTCTGGCTTCCAACATCCTGCAAAAGCATGACTGTTGGAGGACTGCTTTCATGTCAATGAAACCAACTTTGCCCATGCACAAGGCAGATAGGAAGTTCCTGGGCGGGGAGGGGGGTGCAGCGGAAAGGGAGAGTCCCCTGGAGACAGCCCTTACCTAATAACTAACAGACATGGAGATATAACTATCTCAAATATACCCCAAGTGCCTGACTGCTTGACAGGGGTAATTCATACGTATTTGTTTTTCAAGAGAATATTCCTGCAATATTAAGCTATGATTTCTCATTGGTATCTGATGTAACACCACTGTATTGGCTGACTTCTCTGTCACCCACCTATGTCCCTTGCAACATCCAATAAACTGTTTTCACTGAAATCCTTGGCTCACAATCTATTGCTGGGGGAACATGAACTAAGACAAAACCAAAGCCTGGCACATCAGAGCCTTCTATCCCCTGGCTTTAGTGACTGATTATGGATGCAAACCTGACCCAAGCCAGACCAATGACAGACCTAGGCCTCTTCCTGGAATCATTAAATGAGAACACTTTCTTGCGGTTGGGATTCCTTCGTGTATGAAATGTAAGCTGGGACCGTACTGTTCCTCATCTTTTCTATGACACATGGAGAGCCTTTTGGAGAACAAAGCCAGCACTCAAGAAAATAGTGCCAAGAAGTGGAGAGGAAATTTTTCTTGATGGACACAGCCGTACCTGAAACTCTGATCTACCCCATGGCCTTTCAGTTATATGAGCCAATTTCCCTGTCACCATTTTAAAAGCCAGGCTGAGTGAAGTTTCTGTTTCTTGAAACTGAAAGAATTCTGATTAATTCAGATATGAGGTAGATTTCATCTGAACTTGCTTTCTGCCTAGTGCTGGCCAGTAAAATGGGGTTTGAGTACCATACTTGCTCAAGGTATAACTGAATAAAAGGCATGAACACTGAATACTGAGAAGCTTGTCTTTTCTCTGTTTTTTACCACAAAAGTTGAGACAAACCATATTCCAATTTTGGTTGGGATAGAAGGGGGAAAATGTCTAACATATTTCACCACCTTTCTTGTTACATGAGAATTTTTGTGGGATGTTGGCAAATGCTCTTTGAGGACAAAGCACTGTGAAATGAAGAAATTTGTCCACATGATGTAAATGATTGTCTTAATTCTGCTGTGTAAATTACAGGCTGCATTTTTTTTTTTAATTAAGCAATGGTAAAATTGGTCTTGTGGTGTTTTCTTTCCACAATGGGAACCTACACACATCAGCTTTGTGCATGAGAACCAGAAATTAAAACTGACCACAGTTAATGGGAACCTGCTCAGGCCCATTTTATAGGCTCTGCTAAAAGAAGTGCAAAGAGAAAACAGGCCAAGTGAAGAAGAAGAAAAAAAACCCAACTGTGCTTTTTCAATAAGTTTTAATAACGTATAATCCCTGAGAAAGTAGCATATGATCAGAATTATAAATTCTGGGTTGGTTGCTTTTCTTCCATTAAAGATTTGTTCAGGAATGAAAGGGATTTAATACCAATGTCTTCAATTAGAGCATGCCTCAGAGTAAACAGAACTCCGTAAATATATGGTTGAGAATCACGGATGCTAAATCTTGAGGTGGACCCACACAAGTGCAGAATCAAGTGCAGGTGGTTATTGAGGGAACCCTTGCTGGCAAGGTGGCCTCTCCTGGAATTGTCTGTCAAGTGTGGTCAGTCTTGTTATTCTGTGCATTTTCTGTGCATGAAGCAACAAACACTCATTCAGGAGATACTTGCCATAGATGTTAGTTAGCCTTTTTCAATGGATCCAAGCAGCATCTTTTATTTCCACTAATTTATTCTGGGTTCTATATCCTCTGTAGGCTTAGTTTTGAAGGTTCTTTTGAAGCAGCTCTTCTTTGAAGGCATATGGTGGCTCGTAGGTATCCTAAGGCTCTTGGGCAAAACACAAAAATAGGCAAAGCTTTACTCATAATTATAGTGACTCAAGAACACAAAAGGACTGGGGGATGTACTTGTCTGACCTCTGGAGAATGCTCTTATCTTTGGGGATATTTCAGAACTCACTCGGGGAATGGGTGGCAAGTTGTAGTGGTCTGTGTTTATTTTGAAAGCTTCCCCTTCTACTCAGCTTGGCTTTTCTACATTGGACTTCATTACATATTGTGGGCCCTATCATGAGTTTTTAAAAATTTTATTTCCCTCTTCTTCCTTTGACTGAACCTTCCCAAAGATGAGCTTCATGAAATGTGAGATGCCCAAAAGCCAAAGAAATCATCCAGGGAGTTGTTTGTAATCTAGTGTAAATCTGTGGCGTGGAGAGATGCTCTACCAGTTATCCACTGATAGGACAAACTGCTCCAAAAGTTTGGCGCATTAAAACAAGAATCTATTACATGTCAAGATTATGTGGGCTAAGCAGTGGTTCTCCTGTTGCTTTCCCCAGGGCTCACTCAGATGGCTTCATTAATCTGACGGCTTGGTTGCAGTTGGAAGGCCTCTAATAGCCTTATTTTTCTCATTAATAAAAGGGAAATCTGAATGATAAACACAGGCAGCTGTTTTCACTGAGGTGTTAACAGGTGTAAGCCTAGAAGAGATACACAAGTACATCTGTCTCACTTTGATTTAACTAATTACATTGTTAAAAGTGCCAGAAGATAGAGCTTTATTCTAAGCTTTCAGCAAAGTTGCCTGGAATAAGGAGGCTTGCTCTTTTTTTGATGGGTAAGAAAGGGGTTTGTACAGATAAATAAAAAGGTTAACAATTGACTCTCTGCAAATTATATATTAATAAAACTTTAATTAAGAACATTTAAGAAAACAAAACAAACCCTGATTTGTAGCATTTGCAAGTTTTTGTTCTAAACACTTCTACATGGCTAATATCCACATTTTGTTCAAGTTGGGAAAGCATGTGCACAATTGACTCTTATGAACTGGTACAAGTTTGCTCTAGCACACTGGTCAGGAACGATGAAAAAAAATAAAATAAAGCAATACCAGGAAATAGAAAAGAGAAGGTTTCTGGTTTATAAGCACATTGAAGAAATGAGGCTTGAACATCAATGGGCCAGAATCATTGGTGAAATCTTTTACTACTAAGATGGAAACATCTCAAGTGTTGTTGAAATGTCTAAGGAGGTTAAAGGAATGGAAACAATCTTTCAGGGGATTCAGAAATCTGGACATGGTCCTGGTCATTATTAGTCCAACTGTGTGACCTTGACTTATATAAGTTCTAGCTTTTGTGAGTCATTTTTCTGCCCATCTTTGCTGTGTAAATATATCCCAAGGTAGCAATGATGACTTCCCCAGAGAAAAATATACAATAGTTTGAAGATAACCAGGGTATGGTGACAATGACTTTCTCTTATTCATGGCATAGAATCAAGGACAGCCAATCAAGGAGGCAGAGGGCTTCAGTGGCTTTACTTAAAACACTGGGGAAAGAGAATATACAGTTCTCAGAAACATCTTTATCAGTGATAGATATTGGTCCGAGAAGAGTACATGATACCTTTGGCTGCAAAATCATGTGGCATTATATGTGGAAAATCAGCAAAGGATAGGAAGAGGTAATGCCTTCAAACTGGTCCTGGGCCAGGTGGTGATGATATGGCATGGCTGACACTTGGAATAAGCATTGTGGCCTTCCTTTAGGGAAATAGCAATAGAGGTATTAACTGAAGTCCATCCCACTCTTATCCCAGCCTCCTACACTGATGTTTTCTCATTTTTCAAATGATGGTAGTGTTCATAGGGATTTGATGATAAATTATTAAGAATAGAAAATTAATCCTACTAAGGTATTTCTCTTAAATTCAGATTACATATACCCCATCCATGATGTCTTTCCATAGAATAGCTCATTAAGCAACAAAGAAGGACCTTGATATAAGTTCTAGAAATATACCTTATGAAATTACCCAAAAATGATTCATTGACAAAGTCAAATATTGGCAATATCATAAGGTTCAGCCAAAATGCACTGAACATCTATTCAGCTTAATGGTGTCCAGTGAAACACAGTCATGAATACCAATGTGGGTATCTTCAGCACATATGTTGCATTTCTAAAATATGTTCTGAACTGGTCATTGTAAAATGAATTATGTTAAACTTGCTTCATGATCTCCCAGGATGCATTCTTCTAGACTCATGACTCCTTATCATCACTTTCATTAAAACTTTAGCTTTGACACTTTTTTGGAAGCAAAGGCAGATTTGCTGCCCCTGAGCAGTTTGACCTCCTGATTCATAGTCCATGCTCAGCCACTTTCTGTGAGGAAGACACGGGGCTGGATGGCTGCAGTGGGAGTGGGAGGCCCCTTTGCAGGCTGCACTGCAGTATTCTTTCAGAGATTCAAACTGCTGCCCTATTTATTTTTCAATGCAATAAATTTATTCATGCAATAAATACATACACTCCTATTTCTCCAGCCTATGCTTTTATGGCCACCTTGTGGTTCTTGGGTGCCACTGAGTACATGACATTTTGGTTTCCTGCTTGATATATTGGTTAAAGTAAGAGCCGGATGCATATGCAATTGGTTAACTTTGGAGAATGCTCACTCTCCTAATCTTCTAAAAGAACTGTGGAAATTTTAAGATACTCCACAAGAGTAGGATATGCCCACTTGTCTAACTAAATATCCCTCCCGACAGGATAGGTCAGTTATAGGTGTTTTACTTTCAACTCTAGACTATTGAGCTGTACTTGAAAATATGACTATTTGGAAATCTATTTCAAAGTTGTCCCTTTTTCATGAGCTCACCATCATCTTAACCAGATGTTCTGTTTGTTCAGTGACCTGATTAGTACAGGGGATTGGTCCTAACCAACTCAGTTACATTTGTTACATTTTTTTATTTGGGGCCTTTCCCAAAGCAGATAATTTGCCTACATTTCAACGAGGAAGGGTATCTCCATTCTCTTCTAGATAAGGAACATGTCCTGTCCAAGCTTCATCCCTTCTCTTAACTTGAGGTCCATTTTGAATATCTATCATTGTGGCATTTGGGTTTTCCCTCATATCTTGCTGTTAATGGACTCTAACAAAACAGGAACATTTACAGTGTACTAGTGGACCTAGTTGTTTATAACTTCATGCCCCACAATTAGTGTCCAAGTGCCCATTACTCTGCCACTGGGGGCTCAATGAGAATATTATGTAGAAAGTGATAATGTTTTTTGTTTTGTTTTTGTTTTTTGTTTTTGTTTTTTTCAAAAAAGGAAAGAAAAGAAAATCATGTTGTTTAAGTTTCCTGGTGTGGTCCATGAAATGGAAGGCTTTGTTTTGGGTAGAAATATTTATGTTGGCCAACTGTGCCAAACACTGATAATTAGTTGCCTAGAGCTCATCTACCTTACCCCTCAAGTAGTTTGCATGTTATTCAAACACAAGTCCTTCCATGAGTTTTATAGAGCAATCAGAAACAAAATTACAGCCTGGCTGGTGTTGTTCAGTGATGGAATATCAACCTATGAGCCAGAAGATCATGGATCAATCCTTAGTCAGGGCACATGCCTGGGGTGCAGGTTTGATCCCCAGTATGGGGTGTGCAGGAAGCAGCTGATCAATGATTCTCTCTCATCATTGATGTTTCTATCTCTCTGCCTTCTTCTCTGAAATATATACATATATGAAAAAAAATGCATCATTCTATTAATTATACAGAGATTGTTACTATGATTATGCTGGAACTAGAATTCATTAAAAGAACAAACTCTGTCTTAGAGCCACAGATCTGAGATGCAGGAAAATTATCCATAAAGCTTACAGTGTGGTATTGGTCAGCAGACACTTATCTCTCTCATTAGAAACTAAAGCTCCGTGGGTATAATGATTATTGTAAAATTCTGAGAGGAAAGCAGGTGTTCACAAGGAATGAATTGTCAGGGCTTCAAAAGGGAGATGAATGGAAAATTTATTGCCAAGCCAAATTCATCTCATCCTTGTTTTGGCAATGTTGTTCTGCCTGTGTAATATTCCCACAGTTCCAGTCCCTGATGAGTCAATCAACTTTCCATCATCTTCAGGTTAGGAGATTGGTATCGATTTCAAAGTTACTTTGAAATGGATACCAAGCCCATGATCTGGTATATCCTTGCCCAGATACATTTCAGAACTTTGGATGCTGTGTGATTAAAACCAGGATTGGGGGACCAAGTACTATGGCATTACAAGTCTAACTTTCATCAAAGACTCAGCTATATAGCTATATGAGGCATATATGTAATCTCCTAGGTTGGGGACTGTAGAGTCAAACCCAGATGCTTACAGAATGAAAGCTAAGATTTGAATTGAAATGAAAATCGGAAAAGTCAATGTACTTGGGGACAGAAACCTTTAGTTTATTCACAGAAAGTGAAAGATAGTAATAGTGTTGAAAACTTGTTGGTGATTAAGAAATGGGGCACAAGGTCTTGCTGCATCCATTTGTTTTTCTTTATTGATTAAGGTATTACATAAGTGTCCTTATTTCCTCATTGCCTCCCCACCCTCCCACTTATGCTTCCCCCCATCCCCTCTCGGTGTCTATGATCAACCAAAGGACTTGTATGCAGGCATGCAGGGATATAAGCCTAATCAATGGACATGCTAGGGTCTTTCCCTAAGGGACATAATACTTGGAAGGAAGATGGTGTATCTATAGATGAATTTTTCACTTTGAGTAAAGACATGTGGTGACTCATGATGCAAAGGAGAGTGGTTGATAAGCAACTTTGGACTTTGCAATAGGGAATGGGAATGCCAAATCAGGATGAAAACAGCCACAGTAATACAGTTTATCTATCTCTCAAGTCATCCTTAATCTACACAAGTATTGTAAGGTACAGAAGACCAACTGTGGACTATATATAAATAAGAGAAGACATGATAGTGATGAATGGTGTAACCTTTATGTGACTCTTGTCAAATAGAAGCATTTGTTTTAACTATTTTCCTATGTTCTCCTTGGTTTAATCCTTTTGCTTTAACACTGAATTCCATGTAATATATTATACTTTAGAGTATATAGAGCAATACGAGAGAACAAGGAGGGTGTCAAATGCACAAAGTATTGGGGTCCCAACTATGCTTCCAAAATATTTACCTCTTTATTTACAAGGGTTAAACTTTTGGTGAAAAAGTTCTGTTATTAAAAGTAACCAGTTAAAAGACCACTAACTGTGTTATTACCACCAGAAAGACACATGCTTTAATTTTCCCAGGAGGTATAAATATTATAACCTGTCATTCCTTAAGAAAATTGGGGCTGTAGCCCCAATTAGTACATTTAAGGAATGGCAGTTGTCCCCAAGGAACAAATTCTTGTGGATAGAAGAAGGATTTGTTTTTCACACAACATAGCTACAAATAAGACCCAGGTGGATAACATTGCTGTAATGAATAGAAGCAGTTTATTAGATGATGAGGGAGAGTAATGAAAGGGGTTAAGACAAGCTATAAATAGAAGTCTATCATAGAAGATCAAGTCCTGGAGACCATAACCTTCTACCATTAGCATTTCTCTGACACTGCCCTTCTTCATACAATTGGTCATTTAGAGAATGAAATTACTTCTTTGTGTCATGGGATAAGCAATGAAAACAATGTGCTGTCTAGGTAAGAACTGACATGTTATCTTTGGCTCTGTCATCTGGATAGATGCCACAGAACAACTAGGCTCATCATATGCTAATGCTCACTTTAAAAAACTGTTAAAGGATTCAGAGATGAAAGAGGCTGTTGTTTAAAACTGAAGGTCCCCCCAACCCCATCTCAAATGTAAGGCCCTTTTTGAAAATCACAATAATCTTAAGGCCTGAGAGGCCTTAAATTGTTCATAGGCCATGAAATAGAGCAGGGGTGGGAAATGTTCAGGCTATGGGCCATATAAGGCTGGCAAAATAAATTAATATGGCCCTGACAAGTCATTAGAGGTGAGTTCATTAGATGTTTGACCAAATATAGCAGGCTAATTTTGAAGTTGATAGTTTTGAATGCCCCAAGAATGATGTTATAATTATCCAAATGGCCCTTGGCAGAAAACAAGATTTCCCACCCCTGATCTAGAGGCTCAAATTATCATCTTGATGTCAAGATGCTTAAAGACCCTACCAAGGATCTGTGTTACAACAGAAATAATCTGACCCTTGGAACTTTAAATAATTATATGTTATTTGCTTTAAATGTACTTACCTGCAGTTGTTTTTATTAATATTTGGTTCTGATAGTTGGAAATTATGTTACCAAATAAACATGCCATTCTGTATTCCAAGCCAACATTTACCACTTTCACACTGTATTATTTTCTCCCTCATTCAGTTCATCTGAAAGATTCGTTTTGAACTCTTACTTTTTCCTATCATTCATGGTTTTATTATTTGTAGTTGGGATGGAATGGGGGTTAACATATCACATAGGTTTGAAAGACTTCATATAGTAAATTTGTTCCCAAACTTCATACAGTAAATTTGATTTTTTTTAAAAAAGGAAAACAACATAAACCAAACTACAAATGGCCTTTTTGTATCTTTTTCTTATCTTATTCAGAGTTTAGATTAATCCATACTCAAGCTGAATGTAAAATGGCCTAAATATTTATTTCCACCAATATTGGAATACGTGTTCACACCAACTTATAGTTGTTTCTGCATTTTGAACAGGATTTGGTTCATTTAAAACCAAATTTTCAAGGGGAACTTCTTGTATTTAAAATAACATTATGTTGTCATATTTTCAATTGATTTGGTTAATTTCCAACAATGAAAGTGTGACAAGATTTAAGATTATCTAACTATGATACCCAAAAAGGTCAGACTGTAATCTCTCAAGCATTAATGCCTAGAAGAGTCCTACATTCCAACTCCAGTAAGTCAGGAAGGAGAAATTATCAAATCTAAGTTAGGTAGCTGGAAATGGACTTGCCTCTGACAACTAGGTGCCCTCCTCCAATCTCTTCTATTCTCCATCCTATAGGCCCTATAGTATAAGAAGAAGTGCATTTTAGCTTGAGTTTAAAAATCCTTATAGGATAGGGATCCAGAGGGTTGGTTGAGTGTGGTCTTTGCTTTTAATAGGCTTGCTATTCTTGGGAGGAGGCAGGCACAGTCAATGTGAGTAAATATTCTAACTGAAGCAAAAAGGACAAAATTAAGGGACTCAAGTGGAGGACTAGGGATGGTGAGGTTGATTATAGGACTCTTTCACGGCCCGCGTAGAAAGAGTTCCAATTCAGGGTTCAGGTTCTGGAGAAGGGCCGCACACAAATGAAAAGAGACTTGAAGAAATTCAATTTGGCGATTTGGGGGGCCAGGTGGTAGTCCAACTCTACTGGGAGAACTACTACTGCTCTGGCCCTGCCATCCCCTTTTATTGAGGCTTAGCCCTTAGGCAGGAAATAACAGCTGCTTCAACTAACATAATCTCAACTAAAGGTTGAGCAATTAAGGTTGTTGACCAGCCTTCCTGGCTTCCTGTCAACATCTCTTTCTCAGTAAAACTGATTTGGTTTCTAGCAGTTGATGACAAATCCAAAAACTGGTAGCAAAAGGTGGATGGGAAATACTGAGGAGAAATGATTAGGAGCACAGATAAAAGAACTAGTGCCCAGCCAGCGTTGCTCAGTGGTTGAGTGTCCACCTATGAACCAGGAGGTCACGGTTCAGTTCCTGGTTAGGGCACATGCCTGGGTTGCAGTCTCAATCCCCAGTGTGGGGCGTGCAGGAGGAAGCCAATCAATGATTCTCTCTCATTATTGATGTTTCGATGTTTTGATCTCTCTCTCTCTCTCTCTCTCTCTCTCTCTCTCTCTCTCTCTCTCTCTCTCTTTCTCTTTCTCTCTCCCCCCCCCTCAAAAACAAAAGAACTGGTTTTTTAATAAATAATTTTATTTATATTTTTATATAAATAAAGCAAAAACCCAGGGTAATTTAGAATATGGCACATAGGAGTAGACTCAGGAGGTCCAGTTTGCTGGTAGCCAAAGATGCAAGTGGAACACAAAATGAGCCTGGCGAGGCAGGATGGGGTCCCTCTCCTTTTATGAACTCCGAGGCCTTTGGAGAATTCTTGATGAGGAATGTTGCAAGAGGGAGTGAATAAGAAGTAATTGGCTTCTTTCATGATAATAAATCTTATTTAAGTGAATCAGCCATGACTCCAAATTATATTTTTTGCCTATAAAATTGTTTTATAAAATTAGCATTATTAATAAAAATAGAATGGAAAAATAATACTAATGTCTAGTAAGTGCACATCCATATCTCTGAGGCAACAAACCTCATGTTTTAAAATAGTTTCTTCATTAAAATCATATAAGAAATAATTGTACCTAAGTTGATTTTTAAAATTCTAAATGTTATAATACATATGTTAGCATGTAATATCCTTGAAGAAGAAAAAGAAAAGCTTTTGTGTGACCATTTTATATTCTGATAGTGCAATTGATGGAAATGCTTAAGTCAAAGATTTCACTCCAAGATTTAAGGTTTAATCAATGTCTTTACATCTTCTCATTCCACTGCAAGTTTACCAGTTAGGGCAACCTAAAATAGTCACTCTTAAGAACCTAGAGTCAAATAAGATCCCAAGTAATTCTCCTCCCTCATATAATGTGCTTACCTTGTATTGTCCATTTCATTTTATTTTGACTCTTAAATCTTCTGAAGTTTCAAAGAGACCAAGTAAGTATAGGCCAGGTAGAGTAGCACTACATATTGTTATTTATGTCATTGGCCATTATGTCTAATTATACCCTGGAAGAGTGATTAATAAGTTCACCTTCTTGTTCTTATGTTATTCCTTATAATGATGCAATGTTGTGGTTTTAACTCCTCTAGCAATTTTATTCTAAAGAACAGAAGCACAAAAGGGCCTCTGCCTTTCTGAATCAAAGATTCATGAAAAATGAAGTTTTGAAGTAAAGAAGGGTCTTTGCCATATGGACAAACAGTGAAGACACAGACTGAGGGGCTTTTGAAATATATGTGATTGTTTGCCCTTAGATTAAATAGTTCTATTTGGCAATATACTTTTTACCAATTAAGTTAACTTTTTATAATTCCTCAGTTTATGAAACACCAATTTGAAATAATATATACACTCCTATGTTCAAAGCAGTGTTATTTACAATAGCCACGAACTGGAAGCAAACAAAGTGCCCATAAGTTGATGAGTGGATAAAAAAGCTGTGACACAATGGAATACTACTTGGCCATAAAATGAAGGAAATCTTACCTTTTGTGACAGCATAGATGGTCTTGGAGATTATTATGTTACGTGAAATAAGACAGTTAGAAAAAGAAAAATACCCAGATATTAGCTATATGTGAAATCTAGTGAAGAAAATAAAGGGACAAACAGAATAAATAGGCATGGATACATGAAACAGACTGACAGCTGTCCGAGGGAAGTGGAGAGGGAGCACTGGATGAAAGAAAGAGAAGGGATTAGGTAAAGAATGTATACAGATGAAAAACAGATATATTTATTTGTTTATAAGAGGGCCTATATCTTGAACTCCTCGACCTATCTGAATTTTGTGGTTACTTACTGCTCCATGCCTTTTTCTTATTCTCTAACTACAATTAGAAGGATATTCTAAGTCTTTAGTTTTCTTTCTTTTTTTTCATTTTTTATTAAGATATTATATGTGTACATATCTTACCATTGCCCAGTCTTTAATTTTCACATAGGACAAGTGTAATGTTAAATGCATAAATCAATAACTATTTCAACATTTGTTGAGAGAAGAGTTACTGAGGAAATATGGAACTATTGCATTGATAGAGGAAGATAGAATCCATTCACATGATATTTTAGAGAGTAATATAAAAACAGTGAATTGTTTTTTGGTTTTTTTTAGTCCAAATATGTGGGCATTGTGCTTCTATGGTAGACCCTCTAATACGTTATTGTGTTTGTGTTTTTACAAGTCCATTTCCCTCACTGTAGGGTATTCTCTTGTGTTTCATTCACCTAGCACAGTGCCTTATATCAGACATGTTTAATAAATGGATAATATCAAGAGGAGTAATAATAAGTGAATTGAACAAGTATGATATGGGCTTTGAAAAAGTTAAAGAAGGTAGTGTGATGAGGATGAGTTGAGAGAACATGCTAAATGGAGCCTGTGTAAAGACATGAAAGTGAGTATCTCACAGTATATTCAAATCATCATATTAGACTGATGATCAGCACTTCAATACACTTTTACATGTTTACCATAGACCAATTTTAAAATGTGTTCAAAAGATTGCTTTTTTTTACCCCCAAGATAAAGTGAGGTTTTCCTCTATCAGTCTGCCATCAAGGTTATAATTAAGTCATTGAGTCTGTGGCCTATATTTATGATTACAATATGTGATAAAGGATTATAAGCACTAGGAAAATTGTATTACCACACTAATTAGCACATGAAGAGAATAACAGCAGAGAAACGTTTCATCTCTTACTAGAAAGAAAAAAAATCTGACAGAACCTGGGAATTCACTTTGATGTTGGATTTGTATATGAAAGTATCAAAGATTGAACTATTTTCAAACAGAACATCCGATGTTGCTTTCACGCAGACAGTCCGTTTTCTGCTCCACCGCCATATTGTTCTTTGAAGTGGCATAGCACAGAGTTTGTTATTAGGATATATTTATTGCAGGCAGAACAATGAAATCTAAGAAGGTGAAAGAAAAATCAGAAAACCTCAAAGCCAGCAGCAGGTGTTATACGTTGATCTCTGCAATGTGTAAGGCATGAACAGACCCAGCCAGTTAATGTGAACAGCCTAGATAGATCAATGGTTATTAAAGTAGGGTCTTCAGACCAATAGTATCAGCAATTCCTGGGAAAGGCACATTCTCAGGCTGTACTCCAGACCTACTGAGTCAGAAACTCTAGGGATGGGGTCAGCATATCTGGCCCAACTCTCCCGCCAGGTGGTTGAGTCATCCACTAAAGTTTGAGAACCACTGGCCTAAAATACTGCACCAAATGGATCTCATGCATCCTTTTTCTTTTTCTAACCCTTGTGATACTTGCTCTGGCATGATAACTTTCATAGCAATTCCAGTCCATTTATTAACTCACGCCTCTGAACAGTTTGTCACTTAAATATGTTCTGTAGTATGCTGCTCTCTAATTGCTTTATATATGTTCATTATGCTTCCCTAAAAGTCTATAAATGCAACCACAAGTTAGTGTATCTTATAGAACTAAATCTTCCTGGATACAGTAACAGAGAAGGACAGGGAATAAACTTTCAAAACCACTGTTGGGCCCAGCTGGCATGGCTCAGTGATTGAGCATTGGCCTGTGAGCCAGGAAGTCACGGTTCCATTCCTGGTCAGGGCACATCCCTGGGTTGTGCAGGAGGCAGCCGATCAATGATTCTCTCCCATCATTGATTTTTCTATTTTTCTATCCTTTTTCCTTCCTCTCTGAAATCAATAAATAATATTTTTTAAATAAAAATATATTTTAAAAAACAAAACAACAAAAAATACTGTTGGTTTATTGACAATGCTAAGTAAGCATCATCTATCATGGGCTCCATAATAATTATAGAAAACTAGAGTCCCAGTGCATGAAATTCATGCATGGGAGAGCGGTGTAGGGAGGCGAGGAGATCCCCTTCAGGGGATGTCCTGCTGACCATTTAGGCCTGATCCTGTGAGATTGGACCTAAACTGGCAGTCAGACATCCCTCTTGCAATCCGGGACTGCTGGCTCCTAACTGCTGGTCTGTATGCCTGCCTGATCACCCTAACCCCTCTGCCTGTTTACCTGATCACCCCTAACCACTCACCTGCCTGCCTAATTGCTCCTAACTGCTTGCCTGCCTGCCTGATGGCCCCTAATAGCTTCTGCCTTGACCCTTGCCACTGTGATGTTCAGAATGACATCTGGAAGGTCATTTGGTTGTCAGGTCTAATTAGCATATTACACTTATATTATTATAGATAATACTTAAGTGAACAGCTTCCTTTTATGTCTCTTCTATGAATAGTGAAGGAGCCTGAAGGATTTCTCCCTAGTCAATTTTATAGGCAAGAAAACAATTTTTAAGTGAGCAGATGAACTTTTATTGTCAAGTATTCTCTAGGGCAGAGGCCATATATAGTTAGTTTATCTATATGTGTATATTACATAACACAGTTACCTGATAGGAAAAGGTAACAACTCTAGTGTTGTCACCTAGGAGTTTTAAATTTCAATCAAGCTTTGCATAAGACTTTGGAGATAGCACATTTGAATTTCAATCAAATGCTAGTGTCTTACCAGCAAGTTACTTAAACTCTTTGTAACTCAGTTTCCTTATTTTAAAAGTGGAAATAGTAAAACTCATACAGTAATTTTACATTTAAATAGGGAATATGAAGTTTTTAGCAAAGTGAGCTCTTAGCAAAGCCCTTAGCAGACATCCAATCAATGAAATTTGTTACTATTTACCTTTCTGTCAGAGTTCTCCAGGGAAATGGAAGCAGTGGTATGTGGGTGTAAAGGGGTGTGGGGGAGAGGAAGTGGGGAGGGGGGGGGGGGGTGGGGTGGGGGTGGGGGGGAAATAGAAAGAGGGTGGGGCAGAGAAAGAGACTGATTTTAAAGTTTGCAGGGTAGGCCAGCAGGCTAGTGAACCAGGGTTAAAGGTGCAGTTTGAGTCTAAAGGTAATCTGGAGGCTGACTCTATTTTTCCTCTGGACAATGTTTTACTTTAAAGACCTTCAATTGATTGGATGAAGCTCACATATATAACAAAGGGAAATCTCCTTCACTCAGAGTCTAAACTGGTATTTGATCAAACATTTGGGCACCACAATTTAGCTAATTAGACACATAAAATTAACTATCACAGTGGATCAACGACATAAATTCCTGGACTGCTCCCTTCTAATAGGCTATGCCCTTAATATATTTATACTTTTGTGAATTGATAGCATTCAGTCTTTTTCTTTGATGTAAAACATATCACAATGTAAGAGGTAGCTGATGGTGCATGGGGAGATAACAGAGAAACAAACAGGACTTGGATATATCTTCCAGAATGTGGTAGACTTTTGGGAACATCTCAACTGGAAGTTTGAGAGAATGAGGGAGCTCCGTTGCTCTGAATCCATGCCTCAGTGACTCTGGATGCCACAGGTTAAGATGGCAATGCCATCAAATGGTGGAGTTCTCATATGGTATTAATGAGGCCGAATTGGGTACAGGCATATGGGGAAAACCTGCACTCTATTTTCTCCTCTTATAGCCTCTCCTCTGATATCAGATGTTCTCACCAAGGAGCTGAGCTTTAGCTTTCACCTTCCAGCCAATAAGTCAGCATGACTCAGGCCTCTACACTTCCTTCTCAGGTGTCATCAAGGTCCAGCAGAGAAGTGAAAGTCCCTAGAATTCCATTTGGAGTCAAAGGGAAGTCTGAGCTGGTGCCAAACTTTTCCTGGCATGGTTCTGGTAGGGTTTAGTGGATAGTTAGTCTCCAGCATGGTAATCTAGCTTTCCTTCAGCCTAATACTCTGGTTCTCACAGTTAACCCAAGATCTGCAGTGTCAGCATCACTTCAAAACTTGATATAAACTCACAGTCTCAGACCCCACTCCAGTTCACTTATCCACCTGGTCCTCAAGCTATATCTTCATCAGTGGATTGTATCCTAAAAATATATTTTTTACTCTTTATTTTTAGCAGACATTTGGCTCCAGCTTCTCACAAAATAATATCCAAGATGCCCAGAAAATAATAGAAAATCACTCATAATACCAAGAACCAGAAAAAATCAAACACAACTAGAACAAGACCAGTCAACAGAGATATTTCAGAGGTTGGAATTCCCTGACAATAATTTTGAAGCAAAGAATTGTTCAAGTAATAGAAATGAAAAATTAGAAAAATCTTAGCAAATAATTGAAATTAATGAATACAAACCAAATGTAAAATGTAATACAGAAAAAATGATATAATTGACATTAAAAACTCATTGGATGGGTTTATCCATACAGTGGAGATGACGGAGGATATAATTAGTAAACTTGAGAACAGATAAATAGAATTTACCCAAACTGAACCACAGAAAGAAAACATTCTGGAAAAGGATGAACAGTCTCAGAGACTTTTGGGACAACAACAAAAGAGTTAACATTCATATGATTAGAGTTGCAGAAGAAAATAAAACAGAGGGAGTGGTATTAATAAGGTATTTGAATAAATGATGTCTAAAAACTTCCCAAATTTGATAAGATATAAACCTAGAGATTCAAAAAAGCTTAGAAAATCCTAGATTAGATAAATCCAAAGAAATCCATGCTAAAACACATCATAATGAAAACTTGTCAAAACTCAATACAAAGAACATGACAACATACAATTTATAGGGGAACACCAGCTTACATTTTTTTTAAAAATATATTTTTATTGATTTCAGAGAGAAAAGGAAAGTGAGAGAGAGACAGAAACTCAATGATAAGAAAGAATCATTGATAGGCTGTCTCCTGCATGCCCCCAACTGGGAATCAATACCGAAACCTGTCCATGTGCCCTGACTAGGAATCAAACTGTGACCTCCTGATTCATAGGTCGATGCTCAACCAAAGAAACACAGCAGCTAGGCTAGGGAAACACCAAATTAAATGAAAGCATTATTTTCATGTGGTATCATGAGGGCCAGAAGGCTATGGCATATGTTTTGAAGTGCTGAAAGCAAAGAATGCATACCTGTCAAGTATGCATTCTATCTACATTAATAAAAGAGAAAGATGCAAATTGAGCATACCTTTGCAACACCCACCAGCCAATCAGCAGTGAGTATGTAAATGCCCCCAACAAAGATGGTGGTTAATTTGCATACACAGGCTCCAACTAGTCAGGTGTATGAGGTTTGGTACTGGTAGCCAGGGGAAGGAAGGCCCATTCTTGCACAAATCTTTTTGCATCGGGCCTCTAGTATCCAATAAAAATAAAATTTAGAAAAAACAACTTCAGTTATAAAGAGAATATAAAGACATTCTCAGGTGAAGGAAAGCTAAGAGAATTTGGTGCTTGCAAACCAACAATTAAAGAATAGCTAAAGTGATTTTTATAAACAGGAAGTAAATTTGGCAGAGACAGGCAAGCTGGTTTTCATACTTGTCTTGACTTCATCCTAAGGCTGCAGCTAGAACACATTTTCAGCATCCTGTATTTTTAAGTGTGATTATGAAACTAAATTCAAGGCAACAGAACATGATCTTTACTACCTTGATACCTATCTTATGAAAATCTTCCATGTTTGCCTTTCTTGTGTTCTTTCTTCTTCTTCTTTTTCTTCTTTCCATTGGCTTGAATTGAAAAACAATATAAAGAAGCCTAATTCCCTGAACCAACATTTGGAGTAGATAAATCTACCAATCCAGATGAGCTTCTTTTTGGAAGTAGAAATAAATTTGTACCATGAATTATTGTACATTTTTTAATCATTGTTGTTATAGCTGTTGGCATTACTTTGACTAATAGAATAAAACAACTGATTGACTGCATGGAGAGGTCTAAATGAATGTACCTATGTAATTTTATCATTAATTGCTTATACCTTCATGTTTTATAAACACAGATTATCTTTAAAGAATCAAGAAAGCTGGTTTTTGTTTTGTGCCTTAGTAGGAAAAATTAAAATAAAATAGTTTTTCTCCTAACATGTAATGGTGATTAATTTCACTTGGGGGAAAAAGTTGTGTTCAGATTGAAGGAACAAGTAATTTTACTTCCCGGGAAGACAGATAAGAGTGTGGCATCAGAGTGAAGGGATTTAAGGACACTGAGTTTATGCAGCACAATGGGCTGAGGTAGAAGCAAGCGAGAAGGGGAACCTTAAACTAATTTGTTTAGGTTGGTCTTGCCTCCAGTGGAAATGGTGAGGAAAATTCTGTAATGGGAAATATTAAAAAAGCATAAGTTGTAAAAGTGGCAAGTGAATGGGGATGAGAATAAATAGAGGAGTGAAGGAGAAAATTTGTATTTGTTAAAATGCATTATCTTAAACAAATTATTGCTGCACAATAAGTTAAAATGGTAGTTGTGTGCTCTGATATACATAGATTGATGGGGAAAATCAATATTGTTTTAGATCTAATAAAAAAGCCCACGGTTTTGATCTCTCTGATATTTTTGGAAGATATTTGAGGTTTTGGCTTTTTGTTCTGTGTGTGTGTGTGTGTGTGTGTGTGTGTGTGTGTGTGTGTGTATGTATGTTTTAATATACAGCTTCTGGCAAATGTATTTGTATATGTGCTTTATCTGTATGCATTTGAGAGAGAGAGAGAGAGAGAGAGAGAGAGAGAGAGAGAGAGAGAGAGAGAGAGATGGAAAGAGAATAAGAAAGATTATTCGGTTACCTTCTCCTATTCAAAAGAAAGCCTTAGGAATATAAGGATTGAAAGAGAACAGAGGAACTATTTTACTGAGCAGCCTATAAACAAAGGCGTTTTAACCATTAAATTAAGTTAGCAATTCCTATCCTCTCTGCAGTAAGCCAAGCGATCAACAATAACTCTGGGAAATATTTTCTCTGACCTTGAATGTATTTGCTAAGCCATTGCCTGAGTTGAATTTCCTTGAGATGGTAAATGGAACTCTGCCAAGATGTGTCAGAATGAGCAACAGGCATGTGCTTCTCTGTGGGACCTGTTCAATGATTCCGGGAAGATGCTTCTGTGAGGTCTTGAGAACCATCATTTGTATCAACAGGGGGAAATCCACAGAGCTTCTGTTCTAAGACATTGTGTTCAATAGTTAAGCATTTCTTTCAAGCCTTCCCATATTGCTTTCATTTAGGCACCCCCATTCTTTGGGAAAGACACAGTGATGCGCAGACAATATGTGGAGCCACATCAAAGATGATAGTGATCATGGCCAGGGGGCATTTTAGATTATGTGAATGAATAAAAGCTGCTTGTCAAAAAAAAAAAAAAAAAAAAAAAAAAAGGCTTTTTCCCCCCTTTTGTTGATGTATTGCCATAGATTGAGAATGGCAACATTTTGTTTCCTGTTGTTGAAATTGTGGGATTCTGTGGGGCAGAAAACGTGGAAGTTGGGGCTGTGTATGAAAGGAATGTCTGGGAAATTTCGTTTTGTTTTGTTTTGTTTTGTTTTGTTTTTGTCCTGCTCCATTCGAATTAAAGTCTTTGTTTCTGAGAAAGTCCTGGTTATTCAGAATTAATGCGTTGCTAAGGATTTGAAACAAGTTTAATAATTATTTAATTTGTCCTAGGAAGAACCAAAGTCTTGGAAAAGTGTGTGGGCGATCACATGAGGGGGGCATAGCAGTGACCTAATATGGCAGCAAAGGAATGCCCGAGGCTCAGAACTCAACTTTGGCATAAGATTCTTCTCAAAGAGCAAATGGCTCCTCCTCAGGACAAGTTAAACACTATTCAGCCTAGGTAAACAGAGGATTCCACTGACTCCATTTCTTTCCTGCTACCTGCAGGAAGTTTGATATTTCTTGGACCCTTAAAAAATGACTTAATGATATAGCAACTAATCTTCAGTTAAACTAGAAACTAGTCATGAGTCATTGAAATATTTCACATGCATAAAAAAGGATACATATGTTAGAGCCTGTAGTAAGTACATACCCATCACTCTGCTTAATAATTAAAGCACTACTAATATACATAAAGCCCTATGTCACCTTCCTCATTACATTCCCTGTCCATATTCCCTAGTTGGGAGTAATGACAGCCTTATCTAATTTTAGCAATACACTTCATGTAAGTTCTGTAACCCTCATCCCTGCCCCAATGTTTAGTTCATAAGGAAACCAAAACTAAAAAATTTTAGGTGACTTCCCAATGTAGATAAACTAAAATAGTTGTACAATAGTTGAACTTCAATACTTACCTTGAGTTCAAAGTCTCATATTTCTTATCACATACCATGAGCTTGTAACTTTTAGTATTAAAGCATTTTCTTACCAGGAGGACCCCGATATGCTTCAGCAGTGTGGTCAGAGTGTAAAAAAAAAAAAAATGAACAATCACTAAGAACTTCTGTAAAAATCTTTTCTGACTTCCAAGTTCTATTAAAACTACAACCCTCCCAAAGTATAAATTAATAGACCAAAACTCAAATTAATTTATAATATATTAAGACAAGAAAGTGGGAGAGTTAGAATATCCTGTCATCTACAACATAATTAATAATAGTAACAATGAAATTTAAGAAGATTGAGTATGGGCTATGTACCAGTTACTAAGTTTTTGAAATTTAGTTTGTGTTTTACACGCATGATATAGGGAATTAGCTGTTCTTTAGGTGGTAAACTGGGGTGGAGGAGATAGAAGAGAAAAAAATGCTGATCACACTGGCAAATGCACACGTACATAATTTACATAAATAGGTTGCCTTCAACTTACAGAGCAGAATATTTAATATCTCTAGAAAGTGGTTACCCTGACCTTGGTTGTTTCAGCCCTATTCCAAATTGCTCAGGTATTAGCCTCCATGACGGAAATCAGAGATAAAGAAACTGCATGGAGGGATATGAGGCCCACTGTTTTCTAGAGTTGTACCTTGTTAAAGTGCCTGATGACTGTCTATGGCTGGTCAGTCCTGATTATTTCTACATTTTTATAGCAGCTGCCCACAGTTCCCAGCATGCGGTGCAAACAGAAATGCAGCTGAGTTCTCTCTGAGCTAAAGGTCCTTGCACCTGGTTCACACTTCTCTTTTCCTTTCTTCTGTTTGGAAGTGATTTACTATTCTTAATTAGTTCAAACATTCCAAGAGGAATTCTCCAAATTAAGGAGTGACTCCTCCCTTGGAAAAATGAAAGATTAAAAACATATTACCTGAGACAATTTTATCTTTCCTAAATGAGGACCACTTGAACATTGTTAAACTTGTCACATTGGAAAGTGGCCCTATTGGTTTGTCATCGTTGTTAACTAAGTCAGATACAACCAACTGAAGAAAAGGATGAAAATAAAAAAGGAAGGAAGGGAAGAAGAAAGGAAAGAAGATGAAGAAAGAAAGGAATGAGAGGGAAGGAGCATGCATGCTAGGGATAGGAAGAACACCCTGATCACACCCCTTTGTCAGGCCAAACCCTTTAGGGAGATTTTGTAAGTTTTAATATGCTGCCTCTTCTTGCTAGAACTCTTTTTTCCCCTCAATACAAATAAAAACCTGGCATGTCTTTGAAGTAATAACTGCATCAAAGACTTGCTCCCATTAATTGTAAATTACTCTCCTAAAAGCCAGTCTTACAGTTAGCTGTTCATGAAAAGGATGCCTGGTTTTGCAGTACCCTTGGTTCTCAAAGCAGAAGAGCCTCTTAATTGATCTTTCTCTATTTTTACATCAAATAATAGTAAGCATAAAAATGTCCTTTAACTTATATAATGACCACATCTATTAGAGATCCTTGAGGCAGATAGAATGGAAGAAACGCATCTGGCTCACTCTCCAGGGTTCTGGATTTAGAAGAAAACTACCCTGTTTCCCTGAAAATAAGACAGCGTCTTATATTAATTTTTGCTCCCAAAGATGCACTAGGTCTTATTTTCAAGGGATGTCTTATTTTTCCATGAAGAAGAATACGGTACACATTTATTGTTAAATGAAAATAAAGGAAATTTATTACCTGTATACGGTACGGTAGTACGGTAGTTGTCAACACAAACCAGACAAACTGAATCCTACAGTATCAAGAATTTATTCAATGACAATCATGTCATCATCTTCTGGAACATCATCATAACAATCCAATTCCTGAATTTCCTGGTGAATTTCTTGTGACTCCATTTCTTTCAGAATCAGTGGACCAAATCTCTCATGTTTAGCAATAAAGCACTGTCTTTAAATGAGTACTTCTTGTCAAGGTAGCCTGCTCACAGTGCATTTGCAATGCAACTGTCAGTGATTTTCTCCCATGAATTCTTTACCCAAGTCATAACTTCTTGCAGTTTAGGTTTCACAAAGTTTCCACACTGATTTCTCTCCATTCTATTTTCAATGTAGTCATTAATTTCCATGCGCAAATTGTCTTTGAATGACTTGTTTATTGCAATATCAAGAGTCTGGAGATAGACCGTAATTCCTGAGGGAATCATTATCTGATCTATTTTTCTTTCATGAAGAAATGTCTTATTTTTGGGGGAATGCCTAATATTTCACTCATAAGGAAACCTGTAAGTAGGTCTTATTTTCTGAGGATGTCTTGTTTTTGGGGAAACACGGTAGAAACTGAGAAACTGAGTTTATACTTTGAAATCAGCAATGTATTGACTTTTGTTTGGTTTCTATGGCAGTCAAAGTGACAGCAAAATATTCTTGGATACAAACTAACATTTTCAGAATATTTTAAAAATTCAAGTTATAATACAATTATTTATTGTTAGAATCAAAGATTCAAAGGAGTTGAAAAATTAATTTCCTCTCTAAGTCTATGCTAAATTTGTTAAACAGATCAGTGTGTTACATGTTTTTATGTTCTTCTGATACAAAATGTTCATACCTGTTTGTATTATTATAATTATCCTTTACATCAAGAAATTTTACCCATATTTTAATTTTATTCTCTCATCAATGTCTTGCATCCTGTGTAGATCAAAGAATTGGGTATTGACAGAGAAACTTAAGTTCAGCTATATGATATACTAGAGGCCTGGTACACAAAATTTGTCCCACAGCCCAGCCTGCCCCCTCTCTCCTCTCACTGACAGGGAGCCCTCCAGGAGTGTCCTACTGATGGCTTAGGCCCGATCCCTTGCTTTTCCAGCTAGCTTATCAATATCATTCATCCTCTTGCAATGCTTTTTTTGTTGTCCTCTATCCTAAATGACTTGCATAAAGCCATGGAGATGATGGATTAGGAACAAAAGAATTTAAGCACAATTAGATTCAATGAAAAAATCCCCCTAAATTGGGAACATATATCTAATTGAGGAAGTGTAGTACACTGGCTAAAAGTATTAGATTTGGGGACAGAGTGTCAGGATATAAATCCCTGCTCCCTCCCTAGCACTATGACCTGTTTATCTTCACCCTGGTTCTTTAAACTTATCTATAGAGTGGGAGTAAGTAATAGTAAGGCTGTGATGACTACTGAATGAGATCTATATTAAATTAATAGTACCAGATACAAAGTAAGGGATATGTTGATATCTAAGTGATTCCCATGGAATCTGTGGCACCATAGACTCAGAAAGCACTTAAAATTTTGTATTAAAAAATAAGCCCATATTGTCATCTAGTAAACTTTATGTATTTGTAGATAAATATTTAAAAAGATTGTATAAAACTTGAAAAGCTAGTTCAGCTTGTGCAGATGCCTCTTTGTAGAAGAGGATTTGAGGAATAGTAGATTTTGCTTATAATGAAAATCAAAGGAATTCATTCTAAATTTTTGGATTGTTAAAACAATGCCATTAGTCCATTTGACTTTAAAAATAAAAAGATTTGGTTTTATTTAAGGATTTGCAAACCTTGAAAGTAAAGAAATAGGAAAATTAGCACTTATTGCCCAAGCACTTATTGCCCAAGTGTGCTGGTAGATATTTTAAGTGCTTTAAAACCAGAACCAATAAGCAATTTGAGTTCTTTTTATCAACATAACTGTGAGTGAAGAAAACAAGTTGCAAAATATTACATACAGTGCTATTCCAATTCAAGTTAAAAGTAAACAAAATTTAATATTTTAGTGTTGTCTACTCAAATTTTTAAAGCTATGTTTTTAAAAATTCATGAAAATGATTATCATAAAAAGGAGGATAGTAGTTACCTAAGGAGATGAGGAAAAGCATGTATAATGGAGAAGGGTTAATTGGAGAACAGGAGTTTTGGGTTACTGGCAAAATTGAATGTATACTTGCTTTATAATTGTGCAATATACTATACATTTATGTGTATTCATTTCTGTAGTATAGTATTACATTTCAGAATAAAAAGAAAAAAAATCCCCACAAATACTTAAGAGGCATACATTTGCAAAATTGCCATAATTTCCAGAGACTATACTGTCTTGCTAGAAATGCTAATAATTGTGGTCAATAAGACCTGATTCAACATGCATATTGAATTTCCCTTGGGCTACATATGCCTGTTTCCACAGGCAATTTGTAGACAGGAAATATACAGCAAATTGCTACTCAAAACATCTTACAACAAGTTTAATGAACATGGCAATGTTTCAATACCAATGAGGAATAAAGTTTGTTAGAATTACTAGTATAATGTCTACAAAGTGGAATGATACATAAAGCATTTCTTCATCTTCATGTCTTACTAAAGTAATATTTTGAGCAGTTGACTTGGAAGCAATGTTTCAACTTGTGGCCTTTATTAATAAAAGCTAAGAGAATAATGATGCAAAATATAGCTAATGATGAGTCAAAAGTGAAACTGGTTTGACAAATGTAAATCATTTCAGTGGCAAATTATTAATGTACAATGAAAACTGAAACCAACTACACTGAAGGTCAGTTTTTCAAGGCATTAGCTAACTGTGAATGGGTTTATAGCTTTTATGGAGTGTTGATTTTTATAAGGAAAAGAGATTTATTAGCCCCTTCTTTGGATGATATATAGTATTTATCAACTCCCAAGATTCCCAATAATTCTTAGTGAGGTTTCTAATTGGTTGCCACATTGTATTTTCCACAGATGGCTGCAACATTATCTCTATTAATACATGCTCTTTTAAGACTTTTACAATTCCCCCATTGTGAAGTAGAACAGGATTGTCTTCATATGAAACTGGGTGAGCTTGTGAATTACCTGTAATCAACAAAGTGTGGTAAGTATAATGTATGCTTTTTGGCAGTAGATAAGAAATGATGATACAACATGTCTTACTTTCTGGAATACTAATTCTTGAAGAACTTCAGGAGCCATATAATCCACTGACTGCCATGAGGCTGCCGTGTTGTGAGGAAGCCAAAGCTATCCATCTTATAAAAACATATGGTGAGGGCATGAGACTACATGAAGAGGAAGAGATAGCCAAGCAAATACCAGCTGGTAGCTGGTAGCTGGTAGCCCCCTAACATTGGATGTTGCAGCTCCAACTATCATCTGACTTCAACCACAGTTGAAGGCCAAAAGCCTTTTCAAATTCCTTACACACAATATTTATGAGAGATAATAATATAATATAATATTTGTTCCTGTTTTAAGTTATTAGATTTAGGTCAGTTTTACTGGGCTATAATTAACTGAACAATTGGTTTATTTATTTATTTATTTATTTTTATTTTCAGGGCTCTTTGTTCTCATGGAAATATTACATACAATGTTCAGGAAATTTCATAGATATTCATCTGATATTTGTAGTTGATTAGGCCAGTTATCTTCCCAACCTTTGGAAAACGTAGCCACTTAGAATCATTTCGATAAACTCATAAACGCAGAACTTTGTTCCATGATATATAATAAGAGGTGACATCAGCAAAAGTGGGCCTTTGATAATCATCTCCTCCATAAAAGCATTGGGAGCACTGGAAAAAAATTGTCAGAATTAAAATTTTCAAAATTGTGGAAATTAACCAAAAGCTTGCAGCAATTTCTAGAAATTGTTTTTAAGAAAAAAAACAAAAACAAAGACAAAAAGCTGAACCTTGGTAAGAATAGTAAGTTTTATGGTATTTTAATTTGCCTTATTCTCACCCTTGTTCCAGTAGTCTTAAAAAAATAGTAGCCTGCAAATTATTATGAAAACTAGCACCCTGGCAACCACTGGTGATGGCAAAATGGATTTGGAACTCCTTCAAATCCCATTCCTAGAAGAATATCATGATTTGACCTGTCTAGTGGTTCACTGACATACACTATTTTGAATGGTTATCTTAATTTGACCTGACTGGGAGCTTGCCTAATTTAAACCACATTTTCCCCAGGGGCATTTGTTGAAACAATCAGAAGCAATTGTATAACATCACAGTTGCTTGGGGTGGTGGATAATGGTTGGGGCAAAGAATAGGTAAACCAAAAAGCTTAAACAAAAAAGTCAAGAAATGCAATACCCATAAAAGGATTTTGAAAAGCTCAGACATGTTCCTGAGACTCTCAAACACCCACGTGTAGGGCTGTGTACATGCCCAGGACTGTGAGCTTGCTAAGAAAAGACCCGAACCTAAGATCTAACTTCTGACTAACCTTGAAGCTATGTGTAAGCAGGAAGTGAAGGAGAAGGCAGAGTTGTAAACTGCCTGACTGAATGTGGAAGGCTTAACCCAACACACACATAGAATCCCTCTGCAAAGACAGGAAGATTTATTAATATCAGTCATTTAACGAATTTCTGTCAATCATTAAATGACCATTAAGAAAACTGAGCAGAGACTTTAATGAACACACAAAACAAAAGCTATAGGCTATAAGAGTTTTGAAGTTTTATTCTGATAGATCCTTTTTTTTTTTCTAGCTATATGGCCTCTTATCTCCCCTCTTGTAAGTGCTATCTTTTTTACTTAATATTTTTTGCTCTTTTGTTTGTTTTATCAAAAACATCTGTGTTTATTTGTTTTATTACAATCACTTTAATCATTCTTATTTTTATAAGTTTTTAATATTTATTCTGTTATAATTTTAGGCAAATTATCTTATAATTTGAGAATAATACCAATTTTAGTTCTCTTCTCTAAAATGTACTTTTTCTTTATCTTTTGTTTATGTGCATTTTTAGTTTTGCAAAAGAACATTAAATAATAATGGTGATAATGTGATTTATGAAGATGCTTTAATATTTCATCATTTTGTAAAGTACTGACTTTGAATTTATTTGTTAATAAGTTATTATTAATTTTATTTTATTATTTTATTCTATTTTATGAACCAGCCAAGGATTGGTGTAAAACTTGGCAATTTATTTTTTTTTGGCAAAAAAAAGAGATGATAATATACCATTGCACATTAATTTATGCTAATAGACTTATCTAACCATGGATTATCTGTACCTTCTATTTTAAGTTGCATTATTTGTGGGCAAAGAATATGGGCTATTGTATATCTACTTAAAGAAAATCTATTTGTTGCTGGAAAACAAATCAGTTTCATTAAAAAAAGAGATGTTGCCAAAGCCGGTTTGGCTCAGTGGTAGAGCGTCGGTCTGCGGACTGAAAGGTCCCGGGTTCGATTCCGGTCAGGGGCATGTACATTGGTTGCGGGCACATCCCCGGTGGGGGGTGTGCAAGAGGCAGCTGATCGATGTTTCTCCCTCATCGACGTTTCTAGCTCTCGATCTCTCTCCCTTCCTCTCTGTAAAATATCAATAAAATATATTTAAAAATAATAATAAAATAAAATAAAATAAAAAAGAGATGTTGATAGGAAGCCAGGAAGGCTGGTCAATAACCTTAATTGCTCTAACCTTTAGTTGACATATTGTTAGCTGAATGAAGCACCCTCCTCCTTGTTTGTCCCGTATAAGTTTCTGTTATTTCCTGCCTAAGGGCTACATGTAAATTTCTATTTATGTTGCCAAATATGTTTTTCCCAAAGCCTCAATAAAAGGGAATGGCAGAGCAGTAGTAGTTCTCCCACTAGAGTTGGACTACTGCCTGCCCCCCCCGTATCGCCAAGTTGAATTTCTTCAAGTCTTAAGTTTCTTCTTTGTGTGCAGCCCTTCTCTAGAACCTGAACCCTGAATTGGAACTCTTTCTACATGGGCCATGAAAGCAATTCCTACAATTTGTGGCCTAATACATGGTAAACTGATCAATAATCCACAGGCCCTTTAAAAAGAATGTATACTCAATATTTTCAAGGCATAACATTTGAAGTATATCTAATGGATCAACCTTATGCATTATTCAAATCTTATCTATGATTTTATGTTTTATACTCTCATTTTCACATGAACTGAGAGTTAAGATCAAGTCTCCTGTAATTTTTGTTTTTGCCTACTTCTTGCATCTTATAAACTTTGCTGTATGTAGCTGGCTGTTATGTTATTTGCTGCATTAAAAAAAATGAAGCACATTTCCTCACCATGGATTTTTATCATTTATGTTGCAATATGCCCCTGCTTGTCTTATTTAATAGCTTTTGGGTTTAATTCCACTTTCCCAATACTAATGCTGGGCTGAAGCTTTATGTTTTATGTCCTTCTTTTTCCATTTACCTTTATATTTTTGCCTTTTACTTTTCACATTTGTATGTCCTTTGTAAATGAATGCTATATTCAGGATATAGTTGGATTTTTATGGGTGACTTGATTTGAGTCATTTTTAAAAAATATATTTTTATTGATTTCAGAGAGGAAGGGGGCAGGGAGAAAGAGATAGAAACATCAATGATGAGTAAGGATCATTGATTGGCTGCCTCTTGCACACCCCCTACTGGGGATCAAGCCCCCAACTCAGGCATGTGTCCTTTACCAGAATCAAACCTGGGACCCTTCAGTCTGCAAGCTGATGCTCTATCCACTGAGCCAAACCAGCTAGGGTGAGTTGAGTCATTTTTATCACTGGTGAATTTATAGACATAGTAGAAGTGATTGTTTAAATTGTGTTGTCTTATTTGAAGTGATAGCCTTTACTACTTCCTCTGTTTTCACACTTTGCTGCTCGTGGTGTCCTCTTTTTACTCACTCCCAAACATACACACTGTGGAAAGTGGGACTGTACTTCTTTTGTTTTTATTTTTATGTGATTAATTTTATCACTGTATGTAGTCCACAAATACCATTACTTCTTGATTTATTAACTTAAGAGAGTGTCAATAAATAACAATGATTTTTAAATTGGTTTCTGGATTTTCATCCTGATCCATAACTATAGTTTGCATTATGAAGCTGTCCTGCAAGGGTTATGATGTTTACATTGCTTTCTACAATGAAACTTCATATAGCCTTTGCCCAGAAATTTATATCTAATGGGATCCATGCTCACCACTGATTATGGGTATTTTACTATTTTGCCTTTTTTATGCATTTAGTATGCTTACGTCTTGGTGAGCTGGGTGTTTTTTTGTTTGTTTGTTTGTTTTGTTTTTCATTAGGTAGTTTCTTTAAGAAAACAAAAAACCTTATGTACACATATTCCTTTTGCCTATACATGTTGAGAATACCTTTGTGGAATGTGAGATTCTTGGACAACATCCACTTTTGCTTCGGAACTCTAGCAGTATTCTACTGACCTCTGAATTTCAACATTCCTGCAAAGAAATCTGTAATCAACCATTTATCCCATCTGCACAGAATTGCTTTTTTTCTGCTTGAATGACTGTGGGATTATTTCTATCGTCTTAATATAAGGAATTTCATCAGTATATTTAGCAGAGTTGCTCATTATGCATTACTCTGCACAAAACAATATATTAACTGTGCATTCATTTCTTTCTTAATTAGGAAAAATTATCCATTTTAAAAGATACTTTTATGTCCATTTATTTTAGGTGCATCAAATATCCACTTGTTGTATCTGTTTTCTGTTTTCCATTTTTTATATCTTTTTAGAATTGCATTCACTTTTTCTTCTTCCTCTTTTTAAAAGAAATATATTGTATTGATTTTTTTTTTTTTTTTTTTTTTTTTTTTTTTTTTACAGAGAGAACGAGAAAGGAATAGAGAGTTAGAAACATCAATGAGAGAGAAACATTGATCAGCTGCCTCATGCACAGCCCCCACTGGGGATGTGCTTACAACCAAAGTACATGGCCTTGACCAGAATCGAACCTGGGATCCCTCATCTCTCAGTTCGCAGACCAATGCTGTATGCACTGAGCCAAACTGGTTTTGGTCTTCCCCTTTTTTCTCTCTAGATTTTTAACATTTCTTCGTGCCATAGATTTCCCCACTATATTTTCAAGGTTTTGCCCTCAATATGCTTCTTTTCTCCTTAGCTTTCCTAATGACTAATATGGTTGTATTATCAACTAATCTTCATAAATTTTATGCCCACTTATTTCTTTTCTTTTTAAATATATTTTTTTATTTATTTCAGAGCAGAAGTGAGACTATGACTGACCACACTTGGAAGGCACAAATAAAATGGCCTGAATAGATAGTTCCATTTTACCTCTCATTTTGTTGTGCTGCCTCTCCCTCATTCCATAAATAGGAACTCAAGGTAAGCTCACTTTGGACTGTTAGATGATGAGGAAAAAGCTCAGGTTTGGTTTGTAGATAGTTGTGCATGGCATAGTGGCACCAACCAGAATCAGAGAGCTATTGCTCTCAACTCTACTCAGGAATGGCCCTCAAAAACAGTAGTGACCAATGTATGGAGCTTTATTTATAGTCAGAGTGCAAAGATATAACAATCAAATGTTTGAGGTAAAAGTAACCTCACTCACTGTTATACATAAAACCTACATAAATAAAATTTGCTTTCTGTCCCCATCAACTTTGGGCTTGGAAGTTTTGCAGGTTCGGGTGCCTGTCATGGGAATGCTTCTTCCAGGTGTTTGGTTGTAGTTCTGATGCTTTGACACTATTCTCTCCCCAACAACATTTTGGACTTCATCTATCACTGAGCCAGCAAGCAGAAAAGAGAACTACTATTCTGGGTAGGGCGGTTGAGTTTGATTACAAGGTAGGATTAGGATTGTATTACACAGTGTGGGCAAGGAGGACTATGTTTGGAACCCAGAGGATTTTCTGGTAGTACTTTTTCATACTTTTTTTTTTTTTTTTTTGCAAATAGCCCTTATCAATGGATAAGTATGGTAGCCCAACATTTTAATCCCATGGGAATGAAGGATTGAATAAGAACATTAGTAAAATATTCCAACCAGCCAAAATACTAGCATAAAAACAAGTAAAGCAAAGAATGAATGAAGGACAAAGGCAGCTTTAATACCTTAAGTTGCATGCATAGCCATCTCTGCAGATCAGCCTATCATAGGGACTGAAATTTCTCTTTCCTGCCAGATCTCTGGCTAATACATCATATTTGACAAGGATATCTCTCTTTGGACCTTTAATTTTCACAAATACTGGTAAAGCATAGCTGGACTTCCTTGACTACCTGAAAAACTTATCTGGGTTCTGTTTTTGATCTCTCAGTTCCAAATTTAAAGGCTTGACATTGATGGTATATTCCCTCAGCTTTCCAGTTTTCTCTGGATGGGGGAATCCTTATTGGAGTTAGCTTTGGTTTATCCATTGAGTGAAAACTTTTCCTACAGTTCTTGAAATTCAGTTCATCTACTTTGTAATCCATTTAGCATGTAGCCTTGGTTGAGCTGTGGTCAACCATGAATATTATTCAACAAATTCAGGAATTTCACCTAGACTTGTTTCTAACAATAAAATTTAAACATAGAGAATTTGTAATCTTGCTTAACCATCTTCTCCCTCATTATCAGGCTTCCTAGGAGAGAGGGAGAAATGACTGAATCTTTTGTGAAATATGTTTTAATTGCTGTGTTCTTAGTGGATATTAAAGAGTAAGATTTGCATAAGGCATTTCTTTAATGAAGTTCATTTTTCTTTTGTGTTTTTTTTTATTTTAAATCTGTATTGTTTAAAATTCCTGCTGGTTATTGGGTAAAATTAATTAATTAATTCTCTCTCTCTCTCTCTCTCTCTCTCTCTCTCTCTCTCTCTCTCTCTATGCTTTCAGACATGGAAATGCAATACATATTGTATATATAAGAAACCAAAAATTGAGAAAAGTTGCAGTTGAAAAATTGAACAGGCAAATAAGTGGAATAAAAGTTGTCAAAATGTGTCTTCCCCAAATTATTCTATGTCATCTCATTGTTTTTCCAAGTATTGAAAGTATTTCTTTTTTTTATAATATATTTTATTTTTTACAGAGAGGAAAGGAGAGGGATAAAGAGTTAGAAATATCAATGAGAGAGAAACATCGATTGGCTGCCTCCTGCACACTCCTTACTGGGTATGTGCCCACACCAACGGTACATGCCCTTGACTGGAATAGAACCTGAAACCCTTGAGTCCATAGGCTGACGCTCTATTCACTGAGCCAAACTGGTCAGGGTGAAAATATTTCTTAACATACCTAAAATATTCCCAATTGATTTCATGAAGGCAGTGTAGTCATGATATTGAAATCATTGTTCACTGTGTAGTTCATCATTGGACAAATGTTATATGCATTATCTCATTATTTTACCACTCAAGTATCCAGTACTACTGTATGCATACCTTATAGATGACAGAAGTACGGCTTAAAGAGGTTGAGAAACTTAAGACTTTAAGTATGAATGTCAACTCAGATAACCTTGATTTTAAAGACCAAACTCTTTCTCATTATATATAATAACACTGAATTCCCTTTTAATACAGAAGACCATCCCTTAATTCTTGAAATTCTCTCCGTTTCTTGATTATGCCACCAAGCTGAACTGGCTTTATTTTTATCTTTTCTGTTTTTGTTTGTTTGTTTGTTTGCTTTGTTTTTGTTATTGTTTGTTTTTGTTTTTTTGTTTTTTGTTTTCATTTTATCCCCCTCAGTTTCTTTTTTTTTTCTTCATGTTGCTTTAATGTTCAAGTTCCCCTGGGATTTCGTCTTTAATCTTTATGTATTCTTATTGTATAAACTCTTTTGGACTACCCCATCTGCTACATTTTGTTCATAATGTCAGGATAAAATTATTAGGCATTAGCTAAGAATTAGCACTCCTATTTTTCTGATATATAATTATCCTCTTTCTCCTCACCTAAATATTGCACCACAAAAATTCCAAACATAAGAGGGTATCCACTAACTGATGACACAATGAGAGGAAAAAAGTCTTATTCTTGCTTTGAATTTATAAACCAACACCTGAAACTCATATGAGGACAGTAGTCTTAAAAATCTAGGCTATTGATTTGCAAAAGTCAGATATTTTGCAGCTACTAAAACAAGACTTGAAGACAAATTAACATAGAGATTATGCCCTAAAAATATTGCATAAGACAATTGATAAAAGGCCTGAGCAGTAAATAAAAGTTCATTTGGTTGGAATAAGAGGGAATTTCAAAGAGGAAAAGGAAGAGGAGAGCTCCTGAGTCCATAAGATAGAATTAGAGGGTCTGCCTCCTAAATGATTCCAGGAGCAAGAGCTAAGGAACAGAGTCTGCACAGACAATGCCAATGTGATGCTTGTATTGTCTGATACATAGTTTGATAATATGTAACTATACCCAAACCTTCCCCCATTGATTGGCCAAGATACCTATCAGGAACTCATTTTGCTGCTGATTGTTTGGGGATCCCCATAGTGGACTATTTGTAAGAATTGCATGAATTGTAACCAATTGAGTGCTACTCTACTGTTATAGAAGTTTATAAAGACTTTAGATCTAGAAGACCTAAAGGAGATAATTGGCTTGTGTGTGAAGCCTGATCTAGATTCAACCAATCTCTGAATCTTAGCACACCTTCATTGACAAGGATATATGTATGGCTAACAGAGTAGGGGATTCTGTGGTCCTAGCATCTATCTATACACTAGGCACTTATGACCACCTAACTTTCCAGGCTACATTAAATGCATTTTTGTAACATCATTGTGTCATTTCAATAAATAGCCTTCTTAGTTAAAAACAAAACAAAACAAAACAAAAAAAGAAAAAAACAACAGAGTCTGCACAAAAATGAGGACCTTTACAGAAGAAATTTGCTCCCAGGTCAAGCAAACATAGACTTGGATGCTGAGATTATAGCAATAGAAAGCATTATACATATGTCCTCTATGCCAGCAGGAGCTATAAGTAGATATGGAAGCAAGACGGGTATATGTAATATGGAATGACATTGTCCTCACTTATACTCTGTATGGCCTCCTGGTATCTCAGAGAGTTGTGGGAAAAGATGTAAATGTCCATGCTAAAAGATGTGTGAAAAACTAAAGAATCCTGATGTGGACAAAGAGAAGGTAGAGAGATTTGCCTGATTTCTTGAAGTTGAGGATATCTACAAATAGAAGGTGATCACCAAAGGTGTGTGTGTTAAACTACATTACAGAAGATGCCAATAAAGGAAAAAGTACTTCAACTGACCAGGTAAAGACTACACTGACGAAACACAAGCCATCCAGTAAATAAGATCTCTCCTCAGGGAAGGAGGAGAAGGTGTACAGGAAATAGACTGATTCTTCAGAGAGAAGAACTGAGAATCACATGACACAAGAGACTACAGGGAGAGAGAACCACTTGAACCATTAAGTAGTTATTTAACCACAGGAGTGAAAGGAAAAGGTGGGTGGGAGAAAATGGAAGGCCTGCCACAAGTGTTAGCACAGAGGACTTAAGGTATAAACCGTAATAAAAGATAGTTAACATTTTCAGATGCAGAGATAAAAAAAAAAAAATCAATTTCCATCTCCCATTAGAAATCTAGATCTAGATAAAATCCTCAAAACCATTCAGTTCACTCCTAATTAAATATGCATTAAGAGAAAATTCGTATCCTTTGCCTTCCTCGGAATGCTCATTGTCAATTTCCCTTTAAAATTAAACTGTCATTATTTGTTTCCTTTAAGCACATTCTATTTGCTAAACCAGAAAAAAGCATGTCTATAATCTTCTTTTGACACTTGATTGGCTATACCATTTTTTAACTAATCTATTTCCCAGAAATATGTCTAAAACACTTTTATTATTGATGTAAACTTGCCTAATACATCAAAAAATTTCCTCCAAACCTTTTCTAGATACCAGAAGAAAATCTAGTCTTAATATACCAATAAGAACCTAATAACTGTAGTGAGAAGTTGAAATATTACTTCCAGTCTTGCATGGCATAGTATTCTTTACATAACCTAGGATCAAATTAACATAGTGGTCTTATTACCAGTCTGGATTCTTGGATACTTTCTGTTTTCTTTATGGTCAGATAAGCACTCCTCATCTTGACTAACATAATTTCTCCCCAAATTAGGTATCACTCTTCACTAATTAACAGTAAAACATTGACTTAACCTTCCATTTTCAGATTCCCATTTACTTATAGACAGCTGTGAACTTCATGCTGAATTACCTATTCTGTGATCCAAATCCTGAGAGAAAAACAGAGGCTGACATAATTTTGATGGAGGTATCTCTTTCTTTGAAACAATTACTTCCAAGCAATTTGACAAGCACCACTACTCATTTTCTGGGAGGAGCACCTTTACCATAACTTAATCCTCCTGCACGTATCAATCTCTCAACTCCAATTGGAAAATGAGTGTCCTAAGAATGACTTTTGTCTAGGGAAGGAGACAGCCAATTAAGAAGACAATTCCAATTCAATTAGAAATGTGAAGTGACAGATTTATCTGGGATTTTAAAAGAGTCACTGGAAAGAGTTGGAGAAAAACAGTGTTGGGGAGGAAGCAGCAATAGTGAAGAGAGGATTTCTGAATTGAATTTTTAAAGAATGAGTCATGTAAAGAATGGCTAAGGTGCTTCAGATATAGAAATCAGCATGTGCAAAGACATATCCTTCTTTAGATTGTTATATGGTGGGTTACACGATTAGATTTTTGAGTATTGAACTAACATTGCATTTCTGGAATAAAACTACGGGTTGAGGTGCATTATTTTTATTATATCAACATTCTCTTACAGATTGCAAGATTTGATTGTTAATATTTTGTTAAGGGTTTCTGTGTCTATCATCATAAGAGATATTGGTGTATATTTTTCATGAATTGTCTTTGTCTGATATTTTTAGAAGAATGTTTGACTCAAAATGAGTTGGGAAATGTTGCTCTGTTTTCTAAAAGAGGATGTCTACAATTTATATTATTTCTAATTTTTTAAATAATTTCCAGTAACACCTGCTGGATCTAGGTAATCCATTAGTGGATTTTAAAATATGGGTTGAATTGATATATTTTATAGTTATGAGACAACTCATTATAAATTTTATCTAGAATATGTATATTTTCAGAAAACAACTCTTGAGTGAGTTTTAAGTACTTGTGGTTTCTGAGCAATGGGTTCATTTCACCTGAGTTTTCAAATTTATTTGTATTTACAGTATATCCCAGGGAGCATCATTTAAGATGGTCCCCATTATAATTCTTGTCTCCTGTACAGCTGAATGGGGATCACATCTAGATTTTATATTTTCAGAATTTGTGTTCACATGTACTAATATTCATGTTGCTTATTATAAGATCAAATTTACCTTGAGTTAAAATTTCACAGGTGCTCATTTATTATGCATATTCTAATCTTTAATACATATACTAGTATATCCACATTGATCCCTTCTGTCCTGGTTTTCTCTGTAGTGCTTCTTACTATGGATTACTATCAAATACCTTCCAAGCTGTGCCTGTTCCCTTTCCTAGAATGGAATTTTAAGAGGGTGGGGCAAATGTAGATTCACAGTTGTTCCTATGGAAAATAATACAATAATGAATAAATAACACAAGAATAAACTCTATGTTTCATGTACTCACAACTGTAAACTTACTTTTGCCCCACCCTGTATATTGAGCAAAGTATTAGGCACATGTGCATGTCCATGATGACATATGTTTTCATGCATCTGCTTCATAGTAACATCAAGGCAAATTACATTTGGGGACTTTCTTGATCATTCAAAAAATCTCATGGAGATGGAGTGTACCCTGGAAGATATTTTTTCCCCCAACCCACACTTTGGTAGAGAAGTTTACAGAAGAGGGGCGTAAAGGTCAGTTTTAGTCAGAAATATAATCTACTATGAACACTATGCCAAGAAATTAGAGCTTAACCACTGCTTAAGTGGGTCACTAGGAAGAGAAACCCATGAGAGTGCCATTGGATTGCCAACTGTAAATGTTGTAGCAACTTCCTTTATGAATCAAGGGTGAGTCAGCAGGAAGGACGTGACAAAAGCAAAGTGAGAGTGGGTCCTCCAGGGCTAGACTGGAGCTATTCTCATGTTTGAGACACATGTTCCTTCAAACTAGAAGCAGGCACTCAATTTATCTGAAACATGCCAAATGCAATCAATTCAGCATTAGCTTAACGATTATTCTAAGTGCACATTTATGAATATCTACTTATGTTTTTCAGACCCACCTCCCTTTAATTTATAGCTCCTCAAGGCAATTGAAATTGGGCTTTTTTTCGATTGATGTGGTTAAAGAGGAAGAACAGCCTTAATTATATTAGAAATCTAGGCAGAACCTGGCTTTAACTGGTCTCTTCTTCAACTTTTGTAGGCCATATGTTTTTGTTTGTTGTTTATTTGTTTTTTGTTTTTGGTGTGTGTGTGTGTGTGTGTGTGTGTGTGTGTGTGTGTGTGTGTGTTGCAACCCTTATGAAACTGCATCATACACATATCTTATAGTCTACAACAAAGTTTTGTTTGCACTTTGCTTTTTGGTTAGAAATAGTAATCTATGAGTAACATCAGCGCATAAGAATGAGAAGCTACTTCTGTTTTGATGCTTTTGTCTTAAGTGTTCTAAGTAAAAAGGACGATGGCAAAGAGTTCGTCCCACCAAGGCCAACTTGGTAGCAGGCCACCTCTCTACTATAAATTTTGCATTCCCAGCTGGTGTCCTAGTGTAGTTTTAATAGGATGTCCTGCGCATGGCCCTTACAAACTCCCCACAGCTTGCTGAGGTGGATTAAAAGATGCAAATTCACTGAAATATGCCAAAGAATATAATGGTCTCTACAGAAGATCTGGCTGTGTCAACCAGCAAAAAGTTCCAGCTGTGGCAGCCATGTGGAACAAAGGGAACTCTTGGCTTAATGTGGATTGCATGCTTCTGACGTTCCAGTTCAGGCAAGAAATAAATAAAGCTATTACAAAGCCCTTGACCAGATGTGTCTGACATAGGCTAAAATGTGTTTGTACAGAAACTTTGCTATCAACGTGGCCGTTCTTATAGTATTGGATATCTGTTCCTGAAGGCTAATAGGGGTGCAGTTCACAATCATAGTAAAGACTGGAGCTGGCTGGCCTCTTTAAACTGCCTTTTCCCTGGCTGTTCTTGTTCACCTTAATCTGCATAGTCTCAGTCATGTGTGGGTCAATGATTTATTTAACACAGAATCTGAATGCTTCTGTGTCATGGAATCAAACTCAGCCCAATAGTCAAAGACTTGAATATTTCCATTTGTTTTCCAGGAGCAATTGTGCATAATCCCCGTGGATAACTTGACACTGGTATGCCCTGTCACAATTTACATCTGTCTTTGACTCAATATTGCTCCTAAGGTTAGCTATTGATCATTGTTCTCACATGAATCCTTCATTACCCTAATTGGAACCATTTATAAACACATTCCTTGGACAGATGACAAAAGGATCCATAATGGACAACTTCTTATTGAAAACAGCTGCCCAATATGTAAATCAAAAGCTGTTAAAGATTGTATTGAGCTGAGAACAATTATACAAGGTTCTAGCCTGTTGTGAATTAAAATGACTGCATTAGAGCTTAAGGGATTTGTAAAGGGAGTCTTTCTTTTTAAGAATGCCAGTTCAAATTCAGATCAGGTCATTGACAAGTAATATCATGTGAAAATAATGTAAAACAAATTAATGCTCTCAGCTTTTCGGTTAATAGACATAATACTTTCCAAAAGCACAATTTACCTTAGCCAATTTTTTAGTTACTTTATAAGAAAACCCAAGGATTGACAGATCTTAGGAACTACTTAGAATTTACTTTATATTTCAGAATTTAGGAAATTTTCACCATTTTAAGCACATTATAAGTTTGGCTTACACACACAGACAGACACACACACACACACACACACACACATGCACGCACACATAATTTCTTCTGCTTTCTATCTGAAAAGAAAAGTCAAAGCTGAGTAACCTTTAGAGGACTGCGAAAAACAGTTACAACTAATAGTTACTGACTCTGCTCTGTGTCAATTAATATTCTAAGTAATACAGAAAGTATTAGCTCAATTATTCCTTACAATAACTCTGTGAGGGAAGAACTATTATCTTTATCTCACAGATGAGAAAAGTAAAGCCAGTGAGATTAAATATCTATCCAATGTCACATATCCCAATTTAAACCCAGAATGCCCAACTCAAAAGTAAAGAATTCATATTCTTTTGTTAGGTAGAAAGTCAGAGATGAGAGGCTGGTGTGGACCTGCCCTGGGACCCTGAGCAGGGGTCAAACCAACATTGCCTTCAGACCACCTCTCTATGGGTAGCCAGCAGACCACCAGCAGGTTCTGGGCCCAAGCTCATATGAAGATAAGATGACCTCAATGCCAATGTGACCTTAGTAGGGCTCTGGACTACTTACAATAAAATTTGCATTGTGTTTTTGATCCCAGTGGGTTTTTCTGTATGCATTATAGGTAAGGGCATGAGCAGGAGGAATAGTTATATAACCCTTTCTGTCAATCATCCTTGAATGCAAATTAAAGTCTCTATCTAGAAAATCCCTTATTTAAACAATATAACCTAGAAATTTAGGGCCATTGTGAATCTTGATTGGTCTGCTCCTCCCTTGGTGTGTATCTTCAATAAATCCCTCTTTGCTTTACTCTTATTTTCATTGAAGTTAAAACAGTTTCTGCATCTACAAGAGGGAACTTGGTCCCAATGGTAAAATAAATCAGTAACTCATTTACTATTTCTCCAAGAAAGGCACATTGAATGACAATACTTAGTCAAATAATTACATAATGGGTACAGATATACATTGTGAGATATCTACATTTGTGAATGGATGGATATACTCAAAGATAGGTATATGATAGAGAAATAGATAGATGATAGATTGATAGATAATAGAAGATAGAGACACTAATATTTATTGAATTCCTCTATTACCTCCAATACCCATATTTTCTTAATCCTCCATATTTTTAAAGCATATTTTTATTCATTTCTGAGAGGAAGGGAAAGGGAGAGAGAGATTGAAACATCAATGATGACAGAGAATCATTGATCAGCTGCCTCCTCTACATTTCCCACTGGAGATTGAGCCCACAACCTGGGCATGTTCCCTGACCGGAAATTGAACCATGACCTCCTGGTTCAACTACTGAGCCACACTGGCCAAGAAAACTTCCATATTTTAAAGGTAAGTTTTATTAATCCCATTTGTTTTAACATGAAGACATTGACATACAGCAACCATCCTATCTTAAACCATACTGTAGGACTGCAGCAGTTTAACTAAGCCTTTGGGAGCAATTGATATATTTGTGTGACTCTCATTTCAAGTATAAGTTATGCATATGGAATCAGCATCTTGTGCAATACAAAAGGTCAGTGATTCTGAGACTCAAATGTTTAAATTTGACTTCAGGATGTTTTTATCATTATATACTTTTATGTATGTATGGTGTAACAGAGGGAGAATAAAGAGGGTTTTGTCCAGAATTCAGTTTCAATAGTAAAGCTGAACTTACTGTTGGAATTATATTTGTCTTGTCAGGGGCTTGGCTTATAGCAACCTGCTCATCTTCAGTCTTTCTCCCAAAATACTTTCAAGTAGGTAATGGGGCGATACAAAGAAAACCAGTATAAAAGGAAGTGGAGTAGGGAAAACTTTTGAGCTGCTTTTATAAAGTGAATATCTTTGATTTTATTGTTCTGATGATATAATACCACCATGTTAGTAATTATCCATGTAGTCTGTATATGCACACAAAGTTGTGATATTTAATTCCAGCTAACAGAATACTTTAAGGATTCAAGGAAAAGTAGAAATAGCCAACTATATAAAAGAAGATATCTTATCTCTATTCTTCTTTCTTGACTTTTCCATTGAATTTCTTTTTTTTTTCTTCTCAGTTAACTTGCTCCCTAATCCTAATTCAATAGTATAACAGAGGCATGCCATCTTGGCATCAAGAATTATTTCTCTCAGTCTTCTTTATAAATAATTATATTTCAGTTTCTCTCTTCCTAAAGACTGAATTCTTAAGATTGAATTGTGCCCATTCCTTCACTTACTACTTTAGCAGTTCCTACAGCAGTCCAAACACTGGGCTTGCTAATGGGAAGGCCAAAACACCTGCCCTAAGGAACTCGGAGGAGGAGGAGGAGGAGGACAGAGATGGTGTGAGTACAGCAATGTGAAAAAACCATAAAAATTACTATTATTTGTTACAGAGGCTTAGAGCAGAAACTGACCACCTATCTGAGAAGATCAGAAATGGATGCAGGGAAGAGGCAGTGCTGAAGCATTAGAGAATTTACCAAGTACACAAAGTGGGGGAGGGATTCCAGATAGAGGCATAGCAAATGCAAGTGTCTTCAGGATAGATCAACCTCTGCAGAATAATAATTCAACTTAACATACACAGTCAAAGAGGAGATAGAAACTTTATGCCTGTAGTGTATTTACTGTGTAAGTGTATTCACTATAAAATACTTATAATCAACTCATAATTTCCAGTTTATGGAGAGGTGGAAAACTAATAATAGATTAAGCCTACTTTCATCAGTATGGCATATGATATATCCTTTGTCTCATCCTTAAAGGTGGTTATTAACTGGAAAACTCAGTTACCAGTAATTATATCTGGCTTAAGACACTGTTTCAATCACTAACATTGTCAATATAATAGTTAAATATGTGGTTAGCTAACTCATTACTGTCTGAACTACCTGATTTTGCCTCCACTAACATATTTTTGTTTTTTAATATATACTTTATTAATTTCAGAGAGGAAAAGAGGGTGAGAGGGAGATAGAAACATCAATGATGAGAGAGAATCATTGATTGGCTGCCTCCTCCATGCCCCTACTGGGATCAAGCCCACAACCTGGGCATGTGCCCTTGACCAAAATCAAACCCAGGACCCTTCTTCAATCCCCAGGCTGATGCTCTATCCATTGGGACAAACCAGCTAGGGCTCAACTACCATAATATAAGCATTGTATCAGGAGAAACCATGCCTGATATGTCCTCCTATTCCACATGTGCCTTTAGTTAGCACGTTTCAATCAAACATTTTCATTTAACTTGATAAGTAAATTTCAAAGAAAGAAAAGGTAAGTCAAATGAATTGTTATTTACAGAATGCTTTCAAGTTACCAGAGCATATAGTAGACACATTCAGCTACATTTAGATGGGTGAAGCAACATAAAACATGGGCTTTGGAGACATACAGATTGGAGACAAATATCGTTTTGATTGTCTTTTTAAAAATATATATTTTATTGATTTTTTTACAGAGAGGAAGGGAGAGAGCTAGAAACGTCAATGAGAGAGAAACATCGACCAGCTGCCTCTTGCACACCCCCTACCGGGGATGTACCCACAACCAATGTACATGCCCTTGACCAGAATCGAACCTGGGACCTTTCAGTCCGCAGACCAACGCTCTACCACTGAGCCAAACTGGTTTCAGCTTGATTGTCTTTTTTATTACGGGTCTTAGTTTTCAAATGTGTAAAATAGGAATATGAGACAAGTAGAGGAGAAAAAATAGCCTAAAAGTATAATATTGCTAGTTTATGACTAGTTGTATTAGTCTGTTATTTTCTCAATAATGCTGCATAACAGAACACAAAACTCAGTGGCTTACAGCAGTAAACACCGTTTCTATTACTGTCTTCTCAGTCCAGTGTGGTGTCTGCCAAATCTAAACTGTGTTTGACTGGGCTTGGCAGAGAGCTGAAGGCTGAGTATAGGTCTGCTCCAGCTATTTCTCATTTTCTTGGTCCCAGTTAGTGGCTACTGAGACATGTTTTTCTTATGGCAAAAGCAGTAGAGCTAGAGGGCAAGCCCAAATGCACAAGTACATTTTGAGCTTCTACTTCAGTCACATATGTTAATATCTCATTGACCAAAGTAAGTTAGATGGCCACGTCAGAAATCAAGGGATTTAAGTGTACCCTATAAACACCCCATGCTACATTTCTGCATGATCATAGGAAAAAAGAGCAAGCATTTGCTTTAAAAAATATTTATTCTGCCATGAGAATTATTTTGGTTTATTTTAAATAGCATTATTAGTTTGATTACCTAAACATAACCTAAGTTATCTGTATCTAATAACCTATTACTTGACTAATTTTATTTTAAAAAGCTAAACAATCAACCAATTTTAAGGTGCTTAAGAAAAAAGAAGACTCAAATAAGCTATAATTGAGTAACTGTGAAATCCCCAAAGATGAACAATAATCTCAAAAAAAAAGACAAATGATAATCTAGAATAATATGTTCAATAAACAACTCACCATTCCAAACATTTATATTTTGTGCTACATGAGAATATTTTTAGTGTGTACTTTGGAAAGTCAAAGGAAGCAGACAATCTGGACCCAATCTTTTGTGTCATGGCAGTTGGAAGCCAATTGTTTTGCGATTTGTTAGTTTTGTACTAACTAGGCTTTTTATACTCATTGGCTTTGCCTAGTAATTTATTCATTCTTTCAACAAAATAATTATTGAGTGCCTACTATATGCCATGTTCTATACTAGTCATTGGAAAAACAACCACGACTGTAAACAAGTTTCCAAATTGAAAACTTCTATTACATGGGTGTAAAAAACAATTGATTTCTTCAATTCCACGAAGCCATGAAGGACAAAAGATATAACTTAGAAAAGACCCTCAACACACTGTATGTATACAAGTGTAACAACCCTGAACACACTGTATGTATACAAGTGTAACATATACCAAGTAGAACATGGAATGAGTATAAAATGAGGGGTCCTATGTGAGCAGCAATTGCTTCAATTGTGTTACTTGAAGAGCAGGCATTTCTTATTTCTTTGGTACACTTAATCCTCTCAATTGTGTGTTTCCCATTGATTTATAATCCTTCTAATTTTGCTTCTAATGAAAAGAGTTAATCTGAACATATTTGTTGATTTTTGAGATCTTGTGTTAAGCCTGTTCACAATTTGATTTTTTAATCACTCTACTTAAAAAGGCTACAGACTGAAGGTGCTCAAAGTGCACTTTTGCTTCTGCTTTCCAGATCCATGCGATGTGTGTGTGGAGACAAGAAGCATAATTACTCTCTAAGATTAAGCACATTATAAAGATGTTCTGTGAGAGATTCAGCTCATCTGTGCAAGAGACAGAATAAAATGCTTGATTACTGAATTAAAATGTAATAATCTCAATGCCCATATGAGATGTTGAGTGGGAAACTGTGCTTTCTACCAGTTGTTTTCTTGTCTTTTAAATACCTTCAATTAAGTTTTAGCTGTTCATTTTATATATTAGTGAAGACATGGGAGTTTGGCACCTTAATTCTAAGTCCTTTGTTTGCTTCTGTCTTATCGTCAACTTCAGAGCTATCTCGCAGAGAGAAAAGCTAAGAGTGTTGGTGCAGAGTGTCCTCTAGAACTGTCATTAATGATGTATCTTCATGACTTATCATTTTACCACCTTGAACCCACAACTGACTTTAAGTGTACCCTATAAATACCCCATGCTACATTTCGGCAAGTTTCACCAAAAAACACCCCTTACGTTTCTCTTCTAATTACCATCACAACAGCTCCCATTGTGGTTTGACCCTAGTAATTTTGTTATATTATGCTGCTACAATGGACCAAATAGATAATAATGAACACTGATGCAGCCTACAGTTGAAGCAGACTATAATTACACTGGCTTAATGAAATTACAAGAAAAGCAGTACATTAAAAATAAATACTCAGATTAAGAAAAGAAAAATAAAAAAGCTGCAAAACCTGAACATTTTACATTCCTAAAGCTCTGCTTTATGCTTGGAAATTCCTGGAGACCTGGACATGTGCTGTTCACTTCTCTTCCTTGATTTATGGTCTGTGATTTCCAGACATACCAATCACATTCTGAGCTTTCATCTCTCACTTTCCAGTGTCTGATGGTATTTCTCAAATCAAGATAAACAATTGCATGCATCATTCAGAAAATCAAATGGGGTATTACTTGGCAATCTGATTTTGTACTAACTGTACCAAATTAAAATTTTAAATCAGGACTTTGGTTAAGATGTTGGCATTCAGACCCATCAAATTAGGCAGAGCCCCTGGCTAGAGCTCCTTAGAAGAGCAGCTACCAAGTTACTGCACCTGTAAATGAAACTCATTGCTAGTTAGCATCTCAGGATAAATGAATTTGAATTAGAAATTTCTTTTGTGAAAGTTGATGTTTAACAAGCAGTATGTGGTAGGAAAAATCCAAATGGTCAGTGTTGGAACTATCATGCAACAACTATAGAGGTGTTACTCTGGAAAAATTTCTGAACTTCAGAAATCAGTGAGACAGAACTAAAAAAATAAAATAAAATAAAATAAAAATCATACATTCCCAGGGTTCAGCAGGAATTGGACACGGGTTGCATTGGATAATGAATTAAAGATACAGAAAAAGGCATACATCTGTTTCAATATTTCATATAACATTTTTATAATTATTGTGGCACTTATCCTGATTTTCATTTGTCCCTGAGGGAAATGGGTAAGCTGAGGAAACCTGGCTTCCATGGACTGGCTATAACTTTGACAAGTGGGGGAAGGGGAGCCTGTAGGCCTCATGTTCCCTACCTCATCCTCATCCACCCAAATATCTATGAACATAAACAACAGTAATTCTTTAAAAAAAGATTTTGTTGCTGTTAAATCTCACATGAGGATATATTTTCCATTGCTTTTCAGAGAGAGAGGAAGAGAGGGAGGGTGGTGGGGGCGGGGAGAGAGAGAGAAAGATAGAGAGAGAGAGACATTGATGTGAGAGGGGAACATCCATCAGCTGCCTCACTCATGCCCTCTACCAGGGGTTGAATCTGAAACTGGGGCATGCACCCTGACCAGGAATTGAACTATCAACCTTATGGTGCAGGGATCATGTCCGATCAACTGAGCCATACAGATCAGGGCAAGAACAGTAATTCTTATCTACATCTCACAAAATAACTTCTAAGGCTATCAATTTCTAAGAGGGATGACATTCTTAATAGAGTAAAGTCCTCATAATAAAAATTCTCCCAATGATTTAGGGGTGATGTTCAATTATCTGTGTCTATTCAGGTTCAACTGACTCAAATTCCAATGGGTCCTTCTAAAGAGATTTCTCTCATTCTCCTCATTGTTGAATAGTTCTCAACTATTTCATGTCCCAGTAGGCCCGCATTCCTATTTCAAGTGCATATCTGGGTAGCAGATTAAGAGGGAAAGGATAGAAGCAAAGTTTAAACTAGCCAAAAGGATTTTTTTTACATTGTTTTTCCCTATGTCTCCTCGTCAATGCATAACTAGAAATGTCTTGGCCAAACTGCATATTTATGCTCCCTAATGTATTTCATATCCACATAAACCACTCTGTTATCTCCACTACTCCTTTGATTCATCAACTGCCCTTTCTCTGTACCAGGTGAGCTAGCTTTTTCCTGGTAGAAAGATCCAGCTGTTCATCTGGGAGTCATTTGAGTACCCAGTATTAAGAGGTGGAGCTGCTGTGTTTTGCTTCACCTGGTATACTTATTTTCTATCTTTGTAATTGGATTTCCTGATGAGTATGAAGCTGCAGTGAAGACAGATGGTCTTAAAATTAAGAAAGAAAAAAGTTAGGGATCAGAGAAAGTGTATAAACATGGGGGTGACTTGGGTATTCACAATGACATTTGTGTGCATTGAATTTTATACACATCTCTGACTAAAATGAACCCAAGTGAACCTTGGACACTAACAAAACTCCATTTTCTTATAGAGACACGGGTGCGTGAGAGAGAGATATGTCTGTTATACCTGGCAGGTATGCCTTGCAACTGGTCCCAGGAGTGTCGGGGACTCTTCAGTAAAGTCTCCCTGCTGAGCTCAGTCAAGGAGTTATAGTAAAGAAAAGTTTTTGACTAGAGAGAGTTGACAAATGTAGATTCTTTTTTTTCACTTCAAATACTTGGCCCAGAAAGGATGTGTTTGTCCTCAATCAGGTTCTGATTGCTATGCCATAAATAAAATAAAACACAGTAAAATAGAACAAGGTAAAAATGAAATAAAACAAAAGTCCCCTTGTGATCTCCCAATCACACGATGCATTTCTGAAGAATTAATCGTCCTCACCTATACATGTTAGTTACATCCATCAGTTTTATCATGAAGTTGGCTTAAAACTGAGGATACATCTTGTCTTTTACTACACATGATGGATTCCAGATGTTCAGATTAAATAATGGTGCTCTCCTGTAGACAGAACGGACCATAGCAGCAAAGTAAGTAGGCAAAATGAGCAAACCAGGCCCTGCAAATGACCTTAATTATTTCAACTAAGAGGGAACGGGAACTTATTGGTAATACAACAAACAGCTCTTTGAAAGAGCAAACAAAAAGCCCTGGTAATTTACATTTAAGTCGGACCAGCTCTTAATGCAAAGTACAATGTGTGTGGAATAATTCAGGAAGAAATCTAGCACCATACCATTTTTATAATTGGCATCCTATGCCAACTTTCCAGCAGCAAGTAGCATATAACTCATAATGCTGATATTAGTTTACTTTTCAAAATTTTAAATGATGTTGCACAAAGTCTTATTCTAAATGTATGAATGTGCTTTTCCAACATTCAGGATGTCTCCTGGGCTTCCAGCATTTGAAAAGGCAGTTACAGATGTCATAACTAAGGTGAATCAGAATTATATGGCATATAGATTAGATAGATAGATAGGTAGATAGATAGATAGATAGATAGATAGATAGATAGATGTACTGAAACAAATCTTTATCTTTATTTTTATCTTCCACGATTATGAGAAAGTACAGCTGATATTCCACTTGGCATAAAATTACCCCAAAGCAGTATTTCAGGCCATGGAAAATGGAGTAAAATTGTAGTTCTTGTCAAAGCTGGACCATGAGGTGAGTTCTGTCACAGCAATCTTTTGTGGTTCTCTACTACACCATAAATTAACCTGTCCAAATCATTGACACTCATCCACAAAGCACAGGTGGCAGTCTCCTTTCATGCACACCAAATAGAGTGAGATAAAAATAAATTGTGCTGCCATCAAAAACATGCCAAAATAATATTTTTCCCATCTGCTAAGCCCAGCCCCTGTGGTAAGTGAACTAACAGGTTTCCACGCTCACACTTGATAAACAGACACCACAAGCAATTAATTAACATTAACACGATGGGAATTGGTGTGATTTCTCACTTTTAGACATTAATCAAAGCCAACACCAAGAACATGCACCTTGTATAACACTCAGACTTGTGGGCCTTCAGATGTGGCTGCTCTAAAACCCTTTTCTATCTAAATATTTACAACAAAGTTGGTTTGCTCAACAGTCCTATCAAGGGGGGCTCTATGACCATGCTCCATGCTGCCAAGGCCATGATCAGCAGACCCATCAGAGCTTGGCTTGACTTCTTTTCCTGATACTCAGAATACAAACAAGGACAATCCAAGGGCATAGTCTATTTTTGCATTGAAGCAGTTAGTTAAAAATAAATGTTAGGCTTTCTTCCCCATTTAAAAATATGCCAGACAAATATGTATATTTTAAAATGTTGTTGTGAAGAGTATTAGAAAATCAAAAATGATTTGAATCTTTGCATGAAAAAGCCACCAATTATCTTTAATCTCATCATAAATACTTAGGGTAAGGTTGAAATTTTATAGAAATAGTTGGTCTATGGTTTATAATATTTTGAATAAATGAATATATCAGAAAATAAGAAATATAGCAAAAGTATTCTCCAAAAGAGTTTAGGACTTTTGTTACTGATAAATTATTTTAAACTTGCAAGATAGAAATAATTCTGTTATGTAATATTTTTAAAAAACAATAGAGAAATAAGTTAAATTCTAAAAGTTTTTTAGAAAGCCAGCATATTAGTGAGTCTTTTTTAAAAATATATATTTTATTGATTTTTTACAGAGAGGAAGATAGAGGGATAGAGAGCTAGCAACATTGATGAGAGAGAAACATGGACCAGCTGCCTCTTGCACACCCTCTACTGGGGATGTACCTACAACCAATGTACATGCCCTTGACTGGAATTGAACCTGGGACCTTTCAGTCCGCAGACCGACGCTCTACCACTGAGCCAAACCGGTTTCGGCAATAGTAAGTCTTTATGACTTCTAAAGTGGAAAGAGATCAAGATTATGGCATTTAGAGACAGTGGACAAGAATAAATTAATTGATCTTTTCTATATTTATGGCTTCATTTTGAGTTGAGTTTCAGATAAACATAGTTGAAGTGGGGGTGGGGGGATGAAACTCAATTACACACTAGTGGAAAAAAAGAATAAATAGAAGAAATGTGACATGATTAGACTTACAAGTAATGTGCCTGTGGGTCACTAAAAAAGAGAAACATGAGTACCTGCTCAATCAGCTTGTTGTGTCTGAGGTTGTTCTGGTAATACAGACAGGCCTGAAGGCCTCCTCAGCAAAGCCAGACACTGGAGAAAGAGAAGGTTGGGGGTTATTATCTCTCCTCCTCTCCCCACCCATGTCCTCCCTTCTTTTCCTCTTTCTTTCTGTTGCCGTTCCTTTCCTCTTTGCCCACCCCTCCCTCATGCCTTCTGTGCTCTCAATCTCTCCTTTCTTAAACTTTTCTGGGGATACTAATAGATAAAATTGATCGATTTACTAGAATAATCTATTCCTTCTTGTTTATGCCAACTCTCCCTGATGAATGGATGTTCAAAGAGAAACCTATCTGGAGTGGAGGTTCAACCCAGAGGAATCACTACAGGCAGATCATCAGTTTTTGTCATGCATATATTATTAACTAAATCCTTACTGTCTATCTATCTATCATCTATCTATCATCTATCTCCATATGAGTCCCATAAGCATCTGTGGCAGATAATATTTTCCAAAGAGGGCTGCAGTGATATCTCCAGTGCCACATTCTTCCAGAACCTTGCCATTCCCCATCAATAGGTGAATTCTAGTTGAATTCTTGAATCTATATAACCAATAGAATATAGCAGAAGAAACACTATGTGACTTCCACATCTAGGTCATAAAAGGTATTACAGCTGGTATACTTGTTTTCAGAGACCACATAGATTACCCTGAGACTGCCATGCTGGAGAAGCCAGGAGCAGTAAACACTTGGATTAACAGCCCCACTAGAATCTCAGCGGACAGTCACAACCAACTCCAAGTGAGGGGAGAGAGCCACCTTATACATTTCACCCTGTTGAGCCTGCAGATAACCACAGCCCCAGGTGACATCCACAACAGCCTAAGCTAGAGTCTTCCTGCCAATCTGACCTACAAAATCAAGAGCATGTGTTAAGTCACAAAGGTATGGAGTAGTTACTCAGCATCAGTACTTGGAACAGTCCTCAACATTTCCAAGGATGACTTGTAATTGAAACTCATTGGAAGGCAGCACAGACAATTTGAGAGACAAGATTAAACAGAGAAAGTTCAATGTTAGGATCTTTCATACATTTTCCAAATCTCTTCAACATCAAAGGTATGTAGGAGTGACAGCTATATTTTCTGTTTTCAATTCATCTCCTCTGGTCTCTCTGGTCTTCTCAGGGAGAAAACACAGAGTTTTATACTCTGTAATACTCATTATCCAGTTTGATTAATATAGTCTGATCTCTATTCAAGACACTCTTAATTCTATCTGATCTGGCCACATTAATCTCTGGGGGTAAAATAGGGGAAGCAAGAAGATAAGAGGCGAAGATTTTGGATGATACTTGAGACACAGTTTTGTTTTAAAGAACTATCAAAAATAACTATTGTTGGCCAAAACCGGTTTGGCTCAATGGCTAGAGCGTCGGCTTGGAGACTGAAGGTTCCTGGGTTCGATTCTGGTCAAGGGCATGTACCTTGGTTGCGGGCATATCCCCAGTAGGGAGTGTGCAAGAGGCAGCTGATCAATGACTCTCTCTCATCGGTGTTTCTAACTCTGTATCTCTCTCCCTTCCTCTCTATACAAAATCAATAAAATATATTAAAAAAATAACTATAGTTGGCCATTTGATATTTCTAGCACATTTTTATAATAAGTATCTACACAGTAATCAGCATTACTATGGGTTTTCTAAATGTACAATTTACTTTTTAAATATTTTATTACAAAGATCATTCATATATAAACCTAATCCCTGCTTTCTTAGAAATACCTTAGCATAATTATTGAATATAGGTTTTTCTATGAATAATTATTTATTTATTACTTTTTAACCAATTGTCTCAGTATATAATCTTGAACTCAGGAAAATAATTGCATTAACCTATGAATATGTTATTTTATTAGCTATAAGTTGTGAAGTAATCTATGATTCAGCTTCCTTATACTGCTCTGCCCTAGTAGGGGATGATCTAGCTGATGACAATCTAGTAGATTTATGTCCAGGGAGAATCAGTCCCACCCTGTGTGGGTGTTGGCTTGAATGGCTCTAGTCCCCATGGGCAAAGAGGTCCTGACACCTCAGCAAGCAAGTTGAGCCAGCTAACATCAGTCAGGAACTCCATAGCCTCAGAGGAAAGAACTGAGTTCACTGTCAACTGTACAAATTGAAAGGGAAAAAATAATGTAAGTTAGGTCATCAACTTGGTCCCAATACAAGGAGAAAATTGGTAGCTGTAAAATAGTACTAGCAATGTGTCTTTTCACTATGAAGCCTCTTTAGTATATTTATGCTAATGTTAGCTACTGTAGCATCAATGGTATAAATATTATTCTGATTTGGAACAAGTTAAAATTGCATTTGAATGATTTAATGGAGGCTTACTTCCTATGTGGATAGACTAGAGCCAGAGGATCCAGAGTCTACCTCTGACCCTCGGTCATCTTGCACTCTTTTTATTTTTTTTTTTTTTTGTTCATTGAGGTGTCATTGGTTTACAAAATTATGAATGTTTCAGGTGTACAATTCGTCTATATATTGTATTGAGTGTTCACCACCCAAGGCAAGTCCCCTTCACTATTTATCCCCTCTGTACTCTGTTCTAGCTCCCTCTACTCCCTTTTCTCTCTGGTAATCACCATGCTGTTGTTTTTGTCTATGTTTTTTGCTTAATCCCTTCACCTTTACTCACCATGCCCATCAAACCCCCTTAACTGTCAATTTGTTCTCTAACTATGAGTCTGTTTCTATTTTGTTAGTTTATTTTGTTCATTGGATTCCAAATATGACTGAAATCATATGATATTTGTTTTTCTCTGGCTGGCTTATTTCACTTAGCATAATGCTCTCCAGGTCCATCCATGCTGTCAAAGATTTCCTTCTTTCTTACTGTCCCAAAGTATTCCATTGTGTAAATGCATCAAGCTTTTCTCCCCCCACTCATCTACTGGACTACTAATGTAAATAAAACTGCAGTGAACATAGGGTCACATATATTCTTTCTGAGGATGTTTCAGTATTTTTAGGATATATTTCCATAAGTGGTATATCTCCGTCAAAAGGCATTTCCATTTTACTTTTGTTGCAGTAACTCTCATACTGCTTTCCACAGTGGTTGCATTCCCACCACTACTGAAGGAGGGTTCCTTTTTCTCCACATCTTCATCAACACTTATTGCTTGTTGATTTATTGATGATAGCCATTCTGACATGTGTGAGGTGGTATCTCACTATAGTTTGAATTTGCATTTCTCTGATGGTTAGTGACATTGAGCATATTTTCATTTGTCTATGGCTATCTGTAAGTCCTCTTTGGAAAAACGTCTATTCAGGCCCTTAGCAGTGTTTTAATTTGATTGTTTGTTTTAGTGTTGAGTTTCATAACCTCTTTATAAATTTTGGGTATTAACCCCTTATCAGATGTATCATGGTGAATACTGTATATTCTCCTTTTTCATTTTATTGATGGTTTCCTTTTGTGTGTAAAACCTATTTAGTTTGACGTAGTCTCATTTGTCTATTGTGTTTGTTTATTTCCCTTTCTGAAGGTGATATATCAGAAAAAATATTGCTATAATAAAGCTCCAGATTTTCCTGATTTGTTTTTTTCTAGTATTTTTATGGCTTCATGACTTACATTTGTCTCTTATCCACTTTTAGTTTATTTTTGTTTATGATGTAAGAAGGTGGTCTGTTTTCATTTTCTTGCATTTATCTGCCCAATTTTTCCAACCCCATTTGTTGAATAGATTATTTTTTATTTCATATTATGTCCTTGCCTCTTTTGTCAAATATTAATTGACCATAAAAGTGTGGATTTATTTCTTTGCTCTCTATTCTATTCTGTTCCATTGATCTATATATGTTGTTGTTTTCCATGCCAGTACCATGCTCTTTTGATTACAATGGCTTTGTAGAATAGTTGCTATCAGGTATTGTGATTCCTTCAACTTTGTTCTTTCTCAAGATTGCTGTGTCTATTGTGGGTCTTTTCTGGTTCTAGGTAAATTTTTTGAATACTTATTCTAGTTTTGTGAAATATGACATTGGTATTTTGATATCTTCTTCAGTTTCATATATATATAATTGATTTCAAAGAGGAAGAGAGATGAAAACATCAATGAGAGAATCATTGTTTGGCTGCCTCCTGGATGCCCCCTACTGGGGATTAACCAGCAACCCAGGCATGTGCCCTTCACTGGAATCAAACCTAGGGACCCTTCAGTCTGCAAGCCCACACTCTATTCACTGAGCCAAACCAACTAGGGCTTCTTCAATTTATTTCTTCAATGGCTTATGATTTTCCAAGTACAGCCATTTTACATCCTTGGTTAAATTTATCCCTACATTTTTGTTGTCATTGCTATTATTTTTGTTTTTTGTTTTGTTTTTTAAAACAATTGTTAATGGGATTGTTGTCTTTACCTGGTTTTGGAGTTAGGACACTGACTATCTCTTGAATATTTTTGGAATAGTTTAAGAAGGATAAGTATTAGTTTTTCTTTTAATTGTTGGTAAAATTCACTTGTGAATCTTTCATATCCAGGATTTTTGTCTTGGGAGTTTTTTATTTTATTTATTTTTTTATTACTACTTCAATTTCACAGTTGTAATCTGTCTATTCAGGTTTGCTAATTTTCCTATATTCAGTTTTGGAAGAGTATATGTTTCTAGGAATGTATCTATTTCTTCTAGATTGTCCAACTTGTTGTCTTATAGTTGCTCACAATATTTTATTACAATCCTTTGTATTTCTTTGGTGTCAGCTGTTACTTCTCCTCTTTCATGTCTGATTTTACTTATGCACTTTCAAATTTTTTTAACTATAAAATGAAAGACTTTTAAAGATATTTCCAAAAGTAAGATTCTGAGTTCTGAAGAACATCTTCATTTATTTGGAATGCTTTTAAATTTATAGGGTACTAACTTTCAAATTAAACAGGTGCTTTTTTAGATTATAGTCTTAATTATCCTTAATCTAACAATTTTTTACGTAGAAGGAGAGTCCTTCTTGTAAAGCAAACATCTCTTACAAAACAATGCTTTTATGAGCTCAATGTAAATGATTTGGAAGCATAAAGATTTACAATAGTTTCATATTAGTGGGGGCAGGTGGTTGATATATATGTAGGTTTTTATCAAAACCCTTGAAGTCAGAACTTGAAGTAATTATTTGTGAGAAAAACAAAATTGATTTTGGAGTCACATGTTTTCAGACAAATGCATAATGTGAATGTTGCAAAATGCTTGGTGTTTATTTTTATAATTACATTTACCTTGAGATCAGAGCTCTTTGTGTGTGATAAGTTATGGCTTAGATCATAATAATGTTTAGGCCTAAAGCACCTCCTAGAGATTCTGAAATGTACTTTTAAATTTAAAGGATTAAAAGCAAGCAATATTAAGAGTATTATCAACAATGCATAGATAGCTAAATAGCTACATGGCTAGCTAGCCAGATAAATAGATATATCTATATATGGGTGAGGGACCAGAGGCCCTCAGTGCCCAGTTAGTGAGTTAAGATAAGGAGGGTCTGCCCTACAAGCATGAATATATTTGCAAAGACAGGTCAAGTTTGAGTCACCATTTTGGGGGTTGCTGGTAGGTTGATGAAGTAAGCTCAGCTCTGAGTTTTCCTGATTAGAGCAAGGTCTGGGTCAAAATCCAGGCTCTGCCTCACTGGAGAGGAAAAGAGTCATGGGCAGGCCAAGTACTGAGTAAAAGTCTAATATGAGCTCAAACATATGGCTCTTGAAAAGAGTAAGGACAATTTAGCTTAGAGTCGGGGTAAGAAATAAAAGCAATCAGTTTCGTTGGCAGAAATATAGCTCAATCATTCCTGAAGCCTCCAAGAACTTAGGGACACATTTTTATTTGTGCAGCAACCTCTGCATTTGCTGACTTGGGAGGGGATGGTTGGAAGATTCTTGGAAATTTTGTAATAAATCATTTAAATTGGTGTTTTCCAAAGTTTAATGTGCATGTGAATGCTTGAGGATTTTGTTGAAATAAGGGTTCTGACTCAGTAGATGTGGAGTGGACCCCAATAATTTGCATTTCCTACAAACTCCTAGGTGAAGCTGCTGCTGCTGATGGACACACACTATGAGCCACTAGAAGCCCAGTAGTTCTGGCTGCTTATTATGATCACATCTGTTACGTCACCAGGTTTGACATATTAAAATATAGGATACCCAATTACATTTAAATTTCAGATAAGTAACAATCTTTTAGTTTAAGTTTGTCATGTGCAAATATTTGGGATATATTTGCTCTTTAAAGTAAACAAAAAAACTATTCCTTATTTATCTAAAATTCACAGTTACCTTAGAATCCTCCACTTTATATGGCAGCCATACATGAGGACTATACAAAAATGGACCTTTCCCAAATATTCTGATCCAATTGGTCAGCCTGGGCATACGGACCTTACAAAACACCTTAAGTGACCTTAAGTGCCATGGTTGAAAGTTACTCATAAACACTCACACTCTTATTAATCAGGTTAAAAAATTTGAAAGGTAAGGGGCTGTACAGTCTGATCAACAGTAGAATGGGGATTTACACTTAGGGTTTCAGGCACTCCTTTCATCTTGAATAGAAAGCATGTTCCTTTTCTTAAAAGCTTAAAGGGTAGCCTTCCTGAGAACTTTTTTGGTCCTAGAACTCTGAGGTTGTGTGTCATAACCCCTCTTTTAAGTAGGCTCATCTGGGTGTTTTGTTTTTTTTAAATACATTTTATTGATTTTTTTTTTTTAATATAGAGCAGAAGGGAGAGGGAGAGAGTTAAAAACATTGATGAGAGAGAAGCATCAATCAGCTGCCTCCTGTACACCCCCTACTGGGGATGTGCCTGCAACCAAGGTACATGCCTTTGACTGGAATCGAACCTGGGTTCCTTGAGTCTGCAGGCCAATGCTCTATCCACTGACCCAAACCAGGTAGGGCTCATCTGGGTATTTTTAACCCCCACAGGCCTTATCCTAGTTAAGTGTTCAGAATGCATTTAGAGATCTGCCTGTGAGGAATCTTAATTCGCTGGTGCTTAACCTCATACCTGGGAATTTTATTTATTTTTTAAAAATATTTTTATTGATTTTTAGAGAGAGAGGAAAGAAGAAGGAGAAAGAGATAGAAACATCAAGGAGAGAGAAACATCAACATTAATCTGCTGTCTCCTGCATGACCCCTGCTGGGATGGAGCAGTCAACCCAGGCATGTGCCCTGATCAGGAATAGAACCTGACACCTCCTGGTACATAGGTTGATATTCAACCACTGAGCAATAGTGGCAGGGCAACACATGGGAACTTTAAAAAACAATGGTGTCTAGGTGCCAACCCCCTCCCCCACCAAAGATTCTGATGTAATTGGCCTGGGACGCAGCCTAGGCACTGGGATTTGGGGAAACCTACCTGAGTGATTCCAATGTGCTGCTCTATCAGACCCTTCAAATGCAGTAGACTTTAGGCCTGTGACTCTCAAGTTGTCTGTAAGTGGTGGGTCCAGCTGAGCGCATCACAGATGTGTGTAAATCAGCAACTTCAAAGGCTGGAAACACTGAGCTTGACTGCAGGGTAAACCTGGAATGCCTCATATGTTATTCTTTCAAGACTTGTCAAAGCATCTGAATTCCTTCTAATTAAAAAACACATAGTTTCCTTAGATTTCGACATCTTAAAATATCTATATGACCCTTGTATGTATTTCCACTGGTCCTAAGATATCCTGTTTTTCTGATGAAATGCAGAGCAAATAATTATTAAAAAAAAAAAAAGAGGTAGGGGTGGGGACGGGGAGAGAAAGCCAGCATTTCCTTAATCTGTGCTTTCTAACTAGCAGTTTCAAGATGTTGGAAATATCTCCCCCATCTCCAGTTCTTCCCTGTGATCTTGTACTTTCCCACTCATCAGAAGAAACTAGACCAGGTCCCTGCTTTAGAAACAGCTGCATATCAGGCCTTTCGTGAGGAAAGAAGACTTCTTAGGCAAAGTATTTTGGCAGGAACTAGGACAATAAACAATAAGGCTTTGTACTTTTTTACTGCTTTCTCCTTCAAGAATTGAAATGCACTCAGATCAAGCCACAATTGAATTGCTGCTATTTAAGATAGACAGATGAGAGTCTTCTGAAGCCTTGAAATTACAGACTATTATTTCTCACACTTGTGAAGGTTATTCATGATTTTTGTTTTTTGTGTTTTTTGTTTTGTTTGTTTGTTTGTTTTAATAGGGCAACAGTCTTTCCACCTGCCATGCACCTGCCATGGAGTAGTGAATAGTTAGAGTGCTTATTAATTAGCCTGATCCCATTACATTAAACTTCCCTGTTATCTATAACTAGAGGCCCAATGCACGAAGATTCATGCCAGGATAGGCCTTCCTTCCCCTGGCTGCTTGCACCGGCTTTCCTCTGGCACTTAGGACCCAGGCCTTCACTCTGGCTGCCACCTTCCACCTTCACTCTGGCCGGAGCTGCCTTCCACCTTTGCTCCTGCCCTGCCACCCTCCTGTAGCTCTCTCCACCCTCCACCTCCCAATAGCAGGAGTCCCACCCCACCCCTGCTATGCTGCCCAGAGGCTCAGAGCAACTAGGGTGAGGCAGGACACCATCTTTGTTGTGTCAATTTGCATATTCCCTTCTTATTGGCTGTGGATGCTGCCATCGTTGTTGCAGAGTGATGGTCAGTTTTTATATTCCATCTTTATTAGATAGGATAATAAAAAGTTATTATGCTAATTAGACTAGACGTCATTCTGGACCTCATTCCAGATGTCATTCCAGATGTCCTTCCAGATGAAGCCGGGGTCTGAGGGGAACCCAGGTTCCGGGTGCCAGAGGGAAGCCAATGCCAACAGCTGGGGTAAGGAAGGCCTACTCTTGCTTGAATTTCATGCATTGGGCCTCTAATACATCTATAAGCCTGGTGAATTTACATAGGTTTAGATGACTAAATCATATGATTGGAGATTCACCAACTGTCCAGTCCAGATTTCCCAAATCCCAGTCCAAAAGTCCTTTACAACTAAGACAGACCACCACCCATCATTTTTTTTTTAAGGTTCTGGTTTTATAACTTAAATTAGATAGACTTTGATTACCTCCTCAGTTGATTGATTGAGAGAAAACTAGGCTTCACAGATGGAAAGATAGATTGACTCAATACAAGGCAAGTCCAATCTCCCATCAGTTTCTGGCAAGTCCTTAGAACCATCCTGTTGAGCTGGAAAGTATAGTGACTCCACAGTAGTTTATTCAGGTGTGCAATAATTTTCACCAAATTGTAACACTCCCTTTGCAAATAGGAAAGATGTTCGTATTTATTAATTTGGGTATCTTTTTCAAAACTGCTATTTGTCAGAAAGCTTTATTTGTGTTATGATTCCTTTTATTTATTTATTTATTTATTTATTTTCTCTCTTCCGATTCTCCACTCATTTGCTTTATGGGAGGTTTACATGACAGAGTTACAAGTAGAATTTGTTTTTAGACCACCTGGGTTCTCACCTTGGGTTTTCCAGAAGCTTTGAAAACTCACAGACAAGTGTCTGGAATATGAGGTGACTGGTAAAGAAAGCTAAGCCAAAACAATTTGGTCTGTGTTGAACTCATGAGACTAGAACCCAAGTATATGTTGTGTCTCTCAGAACTTGAAAAACCTGAGTTTGGGGTAGAAATGCTTTCAGAGCTTGCAGCCAACTGTTATCAAGGGATTTGAAGGCTTGGATGAGAAGTAAGCCTTTAATATTTAGAAAATAAAAATATAGGTCACTCAATTTACATTTGAATTTTCAGGTCATTGATTTTTAATGTAAGCATACCCATGAGATATTTATGTTAAAATTATTCATTGTTTATCTGAAATTCACAATTAGTTGGGTGTCCTGCATTTTATCTGGGAAAACTAGCAAGGTGGATTTCATTACTGATTTAATGGACTGACAGAGAGGTATCCTCGCTTCCCCTTTCCCAGAAAACACACAGGCCTTCTGGATTCTTGGGAAAATTCTGAGGCATACCAAACTATCTATCTATCTATCTATCTATCTATCTATCTATCTATCATCATATATATATATATATATATATATATATATATATATATATTTACATATATATATATATATGTAAATATATATATCCGACAAAAAATAGGTAAAATTTTGATTCGTTCACATTGGACAGCTATTGTTGTGTTGGCTATTGTCATTTATTTATTTGACAATCTAAGGGAAAAGAGAACAGTGCCCCAGACTAAATAGTCAGAAATTGCATGTTTTAAAAATTCTTGTGGCACAGTGGTTAAAAATTGCTACTGTAGGGGGATGAGGAGGTGGAAGGAGATAATCCTGAGGGTTTGCTCTTGTTTGCCCTCCTCCTGACAAGAGGTCATTTGTCATGGTCTACAAGAGATTGGGAGACTCCCGGTGCCACATTTCTAAAATAGATCACATCTGCTGTCACCAGAATGCTATTGGTTTCAATGGAAAGTGGACTTCACAATACTTCTCTACAGAGAACTGAATGGCGGGTTTTGTCCTGCAAAGTGAATCATGTCCTCTTAGTGTACAGCCAATGTGTTAAAATCAGAATGTCCAGGTTTTCATGAGGAGCTGAACACTGTTAGTATTCTCAGAGAAATAGCTTATTCTTTCCACATATGTCTACCCATCAAGGGAAAAGCATCTGACACAAGATGTTCATGAATGTGACGCACTAAACCAAGCACGGCTCACACTCCTATTCGCAAGGCAGCAAGGGAGCCATCATGGATGAGCCGTTTGTCTCTGCACAGAGCACAGCTGCTAACGGGTCTGAGCAGAACCACAGCCTGGGACAGGCATTGATCAGGGATTCTTGCTCGGCTCAACCTTCAGGTGAAACTGAAGCAGGCAGATTTACAATGTTCCAAGAATCAGGTCAGGCCAGACGAGAGGATATACAGCCCTTCTGCCGGTGACACTATGCCAAAGGCTTTTTTTGTTGTTTTATTTTATTATTTTTCTAAATGAGCAGCAGCCCTCAGATCCTGAGTTGAAACGCCTGGTGCAGGCCTGAGTCATTGGCATCACTCCCTGACTCCTCTCTCCTGCAGGTGTGCTGCCGGCCTCTTTCCCCTCACTCCCACCTGACAATTGTAAAATTTAAGGAGATCTCGCAGGGTGGTATAGCTCTAGGCGCATGAATTCCTTCCGGGCTCTTTGAGCTTGGAAGCAGTTTAAAGGTAAGAGGGTTTGAAGAGTGAGTGAGTTCCCAAGAATAAACATGTTTCAAAGGAACCTGGATGAGGGACTTTGTTTTTGCGGGTTTTTGAAAATGACGTTTGCTTACTTAGTGTAGTAACTCCTTGAACATATTGCCTCCTGTGATATAATGTATTTACATAATTCCGGATTGGAAAATCATAAGAAAATCCAAAGAAAATTTCTGGAAAGAAGAAAACTCGTTTTTGTGAGAAAAAAAAATATGTATATATACATACATACACATATGCATACATACATACAGGGTATCCTCAAAAAAATGTACACAGAATTTAACAGCTGATAGCTCAGTTTTGAAAATGAAATGTATTTTAATAAACACTGGCTTTATAATTATTCAAAGTGTGTGCATCCATGCATCCATGTTTGGCACACCCTATATTTATATATAGATATACATAAAAATATATATACACATACATACATACACACACACACACACACACACACACACACATATATATATATATATATATATATATATATATATAATACAGATATGGATACAAATTACATACATATATTGATATTGAGAGATTTAGATACAGATATTTGGAAAAGAGAGCAAATCAGTTTAGCTCATAAGCCAATTTCCAGCCTGTTGATTCAAAAGAAGATGGTTGTTCGTGATTATTGCAATCCAAGTTTTCACTTTTGTGGCATCTCAGCATTTGCTACAGTGAGGTTACAGACACAGGGAAGTACATTAAGTGCTGAATGGGAGAGTTGGCAACTCTGGGGGAATTGGTGGTAAAAGAGGGAAGGAGAAGAGGTTACCTTCCTGCCTTCCAGAGGGAGGAGAGCAATGCTTCTCGCAGTGTGGAGAGGCGGGAAATGGGGGGAGAGTCTCTCTTACTAACAGAAGAAGAAGCACTTGTTTGCTTTCCAAAAAAATGTTTTCATGTCACCTAAGATTGTAAGCAATATGTTTTATTTATATCTGTTGATTCCCCAACTTTGCCTACATTTAGATATTTTTCTAAATCTCAGACTTCAGAAATTAAGCTAGTGGGATTAAAGATAAATAAAATATAGTCCAGGGATGACATGGGAAAATCAGGTGAACTTTTCAAATGCAAAAGCCCTGAGTCGCGTTATTAAAATGCCAGAGCCTCAGCCCAGCAAGACATGGTTGACTAGGGAAGGTGCTCTCTCTGTCAGTCACTTTGCTGAAGTAACTCACATTGTTGCGAGAAAGGAAGACGGATCCGTATCGACATTCAGCCGTCCTGGTTCATCCTAAATTTCTAAAATCTCCCTGCATTTATTACTCATTATCTTATAACTGATAAGTGTGTTCCCAGGAAGCAGGGACATAAAGATGACTGCCATTTAGAAAGCATTTTCTTAAGGATGCTGAAATCATTCTTACAGAGAAAGTCAGGGGTGAGGTGTGGGCGTGCTTTGGCCTACAGTCCATAAGAATAAATAGGAGACATTCAAAGTGCAGTCTAAGAAACGAAGGGACTTTCAAATCAAATCAGGGCTATACTGATTTTCCCGAAGCCCCTGGAGAAGCTTAGCTAAGAAAGAGGTCTTGTTTTTGTTTGTTTGTTTGTTCTGGGTTTTGATTTGACTACTTTATAATCCTCACATTTCAAATCTGGCTGAATTAAGCTACACATATGTCTCAGGACAATTGTTCAATCATCTGAGGGATTTGTCTGTTCATTAGACCCACATTTTCTGCTCCAGATTTGATGTCAGAAAGGAATGATATAGTGATGTTGTCCTCTGATTTTGAGGAGATATATAACCAAAGGACTCTAAAAGCCTCTGGAGTCTCTAAGGGTGTCTCTGCCTCGACATGGACCATCCATTGGTTAACTCCTGCTTTGATGATGTTCTCCACAGGTTCATTTCCCATGTCAGCATTCTCACCTGGCTTCTGTCTACAATAACTTACACAGTAAATTTGGTAACCTTTCTGATTTTGATACTGAAATAACAGTAACAGAAAAAAATAATGAAAAGAAAAATTAAAGCAGTTTTTATAAGATGTTTTTTTAAGAACCCAAGCTTTCTATAAATTCAATAAGATGGGAGTTTTATTCACTAAATGTCTGTTTTAAATTAGGGGTAGGGGAAGGAGTTCGAGAGAGTAAAGAACCACACTTCTAAGACTTCTAAATGCATTAAAATATATTCATATTAAAGATAAATCTCTGGCCATCCCAGAATGTCCCAGCCTGAGTACCATATCCCCGCAGAAGCAAGAATAGCAACAAGAAAATCAAAGGTAGATTTGAGAAATGTTCAAAAAATGAAGCACTAGAGCTCCTGAGAGAGATAATAATACCTACAGAAAAAGATGAGCTGGATTGCTTTTTCCATAAGTGCTGTGGTAAGTGGTAAAGTGTATACCCTTTACCAGGGACATGAGTACTTTTAAATTACATTTGACTAATATATCTTATGTTTCTACAAATGAAACCCTAAGCCACTGGCATACCTGATTAGTGGGGTGACATAGACAAATTTAATTAGCCTAGATGCAATGTGAATTTTTTAAAAATAAGAGTGTTGTTATTTTTTCCCTCTGAATTGTCATGTCCTGTTGGTTTATGCCCGGTAAGTAACAAAGAAATTATTTTTAAGCTTTTTGTTCAGATATAGTGTTGCTAAGGAACATCTCTTAAAATATGAGCAAGAGTAATAATAACTCACAATTGTATATACTACTTTATTATCCTTATAATGCATCATTTTATCTCTGCCCTGCAGTGCCTGAAAAAATAGGAAAAAACACATGAAGCAAATAGTCTGTTTGGTAAACATGAACTCACACTAAACTCCCAAGTTGTTTATAGCACCATCCTGACATGGGTAGTGGTCTTCCTTTCTCTTCCTTTACAGCCATCTCTTCAATCTTTGGCTCCATCTGGTGGAATATTGTGGGGTCATGACCACAGGCTTCATTGTTCCTAAATCTACCTTGTGGGGCCAGTATCCTCCTCTCTTTATGATCCTCTAAGGAGATAAAAGTAGGTCTTTCAGAATCTAAAGATTGAATTACCCATTAGCTTCCCACAATTTATCTTGCTAATGTGACTGCCTTATCGAATAGAATGTTTACTTTGAAAACAACAACAACAACAACAACACAAAACACACAAACAAATTTTTCCAGTATGGTTAAAGGAAAAAAGACACACAGGTTAAAAGAAAATCCCATCCTGCCCCAAATAGTTTACCCTGTTCTTTTGTATTCTCTTGCCTCACTTGACTGCAAAAACATCTCCCACGAAGTAGGGAGGACTGAGGATGCTACAGAAAGACAAACTGAAACTTCTACTAATTGAACTTTACCTAAAGCACACAAACAAAACATGGAGGAGAGAGTGACAAGACTGAAAGCCTCGTGTTGTAATTCCACCTGCAATGTTTATAACATGCACATTACACTGTTTAAAACAAACACATAGCCTTCCTGGCCAGAGTGGCTCTTGTTGGTTGAGAGTCATTCGATGCACTGTGTTGCCACAGGTCACATACCAAAGGCAACCGATTGGTGGTTCTCTCCCACATCATGTCTCTCTCTCTCTCTCTCTTGCTGTCTCTAAGCGTGTCCTCAGGTGAGAATTAAAAATAAATAAAATAAAATAAAATAAACACATAACACCCTTATAACACCCTTATTTTATGTCCCATAACATATATTTTACATATTTTTGAACATCAAGTACTAAGCAATAAGAAAATTAAAAAAAGAACATCTCCTCTAAAAGGATAAAATAATCAAGATCAAATGAAAAAATGGCATTAAGATGAATCTGTTTAGAAATGAGAACATAAATAACAAAAATCTACTCATTTTATAAAGGCTGATAAATGCTACTAGCATCACAACTTATACAAAGAAATTGGTAATGCTTTTACTATTTAACTATCCAATGAATCTCTACAATCTTTTTCCTCCTACACTTATTCTACTTACTGCTTTACACAACTGAATATTGGGAGACTCTTCCACAGACCAGCATCATTGCATACATTTCAAACCTTAGTCTCTTCCACCATCCACCTATGCTTAGTGCTGAAGCCATAGGAGAGATTCATGTCAGAATATGACCTTTGGCCCTACAGTATGGGGCCACAACCAATGTTCCTGGCATGATTCTTACATCAGAATTCCAGCCACATATTAAAAGTACTTGAAAGTAACTGCAGGAACATGTATCTATCTCACTATTCCCAAAATAAGTATATTCTCCAACTCAGCTTCCCCCTAACCCCATCCACCCTGTGGCATGCTAATGCCACCCAACATGATAGGAAGTGTCATAAAGGAGAAGGTGGAATGGCTTTGTGTAAGTGGAGGGCCCTGAATGTAAGCTTCATTAGCTTCATGACAAATCCATCTCTGATTGCTTCTAAGACACCTATTTGAAAAGGTTGATTATCACTATCTTTGCCTTGTCTCTCTTATTGATCCTCTTCTTCAATTTCCAGGATTGGATTAGGGATATGTTTGAAAGTCAGTGCTTTGGAGTAATGTACCTTTTTATTTTTTTATACTATATAATAAAAAGGTAATATGCAAATTGACCATCACACCCTCACACAAGATGGCCATCCCCATGTGGTCATATGATGGCTGGCAGGGGAGGGCAGTTGTGGGAGATCAGGCCAGTAGGGGATAGCAGTTAGGGCAATCAGGCTGGCAGGGGAGCAGTTAGGCATTGATCAGGCTGGCAGGGGAGTGGTTAGGGAGTGATCAGGCCAGCATGCAGAAGCAGTTAGGAGTAATCAGGCAGGAAGGCAGGCAGGTGAGCAGTTGGGAGCCAGCAGTCCTGGATTGTGAGAGGGATGTCCAACTGCTTGTTTAGGCCCAATCCCAGAGGGGTACCAGATTGGAGAAGGTGAAACTAGGCTGAGGGACACCCCTCTATTTTTTTTTATAACCATCTCTTGCCATATAGGAGAAAGACTACATCTTAGCCCAGATGGCAGGGAGTTTTCTGTTGCTGCATTATTCAAGTTTGGATAGGGGAAGAAATGTGACTCATATGTGACAGCAACTGGGCTATCCACTAGGAGGCTACGTAAAAGGTGGCTGGGTTTCAGGCAACAGTTTGGCATGAAAAGCATTTCACGTTTAGCACACACTTATTTTCCTCTGTAGAGTTCCTGTTGTGTCTCCTTTGCTACCTCTGTCAGCAATAAACTATATGTTTGGCCTACCTAAGTTTGGGCAGGCCAAACTTATTGTGACTATTGATTCAATGGTAACTTATATTTCTGACATGATTTAAAGTGGCAAAAACACTGTCCATTGGATTCAGTTCTCATCAAGCACTCCCCGGACACTTCTTATTTGGATGGTGGAAGGAAACACTCCCCCTGCTCGGCTTAACTCACCACTTGTGGAGCTTCCCACACTTGGTCTCTGGGAGAGAGTCTCACTCAGGGAGGGAGCTTGGAGAGACTCCGGGAGGTGTGCAACAGTGGTGAGCAGACTTGAATGTCTTTTTTATTTTTTCCTCTTTAATACTTCAACGTGTATTTTCTGAAAGTGAGGACAGTCTCCTACAAAATCATAGTCAAACCTTTTACATCTGGGGGTTGACATTGATAAAATATTACCATGTATTCTTCAGATCCATTCCAAATTTGCCAATTGTGCCAAGCACATTTTTTAGAATCCCAATAGGCCACTCCCTCTGGGACTAGGACTTTTAATTACCATGTGATTTTTAAAAATAGACTTTATTTTTTTGGGGGGGATCAATGTACAGTTCACAGCAAAACAGAAATGTTTTAAATATCTCATGTCACTACCCCCCCCCCCACACACACACACTCACACATGGTCTCTCCCACTATTAGTTTGCCCCTTGCAGAATGGCACCTTTGTTTCAACTGGTGAATCTTCATTGACTCATCATTATCACCCAAAGTCCATTGTTTACATTAGCTCCCATTCTTGGTGTTGTACATTCTAAGTACATGTATGTACAATTATACTTCATGCAGAGTTTTTTCATTCCCTTAAAAATACTCTGTGCTCCTCTTATTCATCCCTCTCTACACACACTCCCCACTGTCTCCTGGTTTTACCTTTTACAAAATGTCATGTCATAAAGTTGGAATCATACATTATGAAGCCTTTTCAAATGGGCTTCATTTGCTTACTTATATGCATTTAAGTTTCTTCCATATCTTTCCATAGCTTGATAGCACATTTCTTTTTAGTGCTGAATACTTCTCCATTGTCTGGATGTACCAGAGTTTATCCATTCACCCACTGAAAGACATCTTGATTGCTTCCAAATTTTGACAATTATGAATAAAGCTGCTATAAACATTTATATGCAGTTTTTGCTTAGACATAAGTGTTCAGTTCAATTGGGTAAATAAGAAGGAATGAGATTGTATGGTACCAGTTTGTTTAGTTTGTACTTCATGCAGAGGTTTTTCATTCCCTTAAAAATACTCTGTGCTCCTCTTATTCATCCCTCTCTACCCACCCACCCCCCACTGTCTCCTAGTTTTGTTTTGCCAAATTGTGTTCCAAAGTGGCTATACCATTTTGCATTCCAACCAGCAATGAATGGGAACTCCTATTGCTCCATGTTCTCAGCAGCATTTGGTCTTATTAGTGATTTTTATTGTGGCCATTTTAATAGGTGTGTATCTCATTGTTGCTTAACATGTGATTTTAAAAACAAACTTCTGAGAAGGAGAGCAATCACATTTCAGGCTTATATGTGGTCTTTCAAAGTCTCTATGCTAAATAGAGAGGTTTCTTTCCTTTCCCTGCACATAGTTATATCCTAAGGGAAAAAACACCAATATCTTTGGATTTAAGTTTTCTTATCCAGATTAAGAAGGAATTGGCATAGGTTTTCAACCCTGATTTCACATTAGAATCACCTGGGAAGTTTTTAAAAATATGGTTTTCCAGGTACCACAACAGATTAAATACCAGGTATACCGGTTAATAATGTGGATTTTGTAATCAAAGAAAACATGATAATTTCAAGAGAAACATCAAAAGTGCTTTATTCAAAGTAATGTCCATTGCTAGTTACACGTTTCCCCCATATTTCAGGTAATTTGTGGATACCGTCCCAATAGAACTTTTCTTGTTTGGGTTAAACCAGTCAGAGACCCAATTTTCCACTTCTTTCTACATTTTGAAGTGCTGCTCAGAAAGTGCATGTGCCATCAATTGAAACAAGTGGTAATCTGAAGAAACAATGTCTGGTGAATACAGTGTGTGAGTTAATACTTCCCAGGCAAGATCTTTTAACGTCTTTAGCTGGTTTTGAAGTGTGTGATGGTGCGCCATCAAGAAGCAAAATTACTTTGCCATGTCTTTTGGAACATGCTGGTCATAATCAGAGCATGGTTCAAATTGATTATTTGTTGTCAGTAGCAATCAGTATTAATGGTTTCACCTGGTTTTAGAAACTCATAATACTCCACACCTTCCTGATCCTACCAAATGCAGAACATTGTCTTCTTTCCGAAGCGAGTTAGCCTTGCAGTCAATGTTGATGGTTGACCTGGATCAAACCATGATTTTGTGCATTTAAAGTTCTCAAAATAAAACCACTTTTCATCACCAGTCACAATTTGATGCAAAAATACTTTCTTTTGTGCCGTTGAAACAGCATTTTACTGATGACTTTTCTGTTTTCCATTTGTCTTTCGTTAGTTGATGTGGCATCCATTGTCCTTCCTTTAAAGTCTTTCCCATTGCTTGTAAATGATCTGAAATTGTTTGCTGAACAACATTTATAATTTCTGCAGGTTGTTTATGAGTTTGACATACATATTCTTCCAATAATGCTTGTAATTATTGGTCTTCAAACTTTTTCGGTTGACCTTGACATTCTTTGTCTTTCACATCAAAATCATCACTTGTAAAGCATTTAAACCAGCGTTCACAAGTATCTTGAGATGGAGCATGTTCACTATAAGCTTCTTCAAGTATTCAGCAGCACTTTTCTTCAAAATAAAGTAATGAGTTATAACTTCCCACAAATACTCTTTTTTTGGCATAAAATTCAACATTTTTAAGCGTAAAAATATCTTTGATGTTAACACCTTCAGCAAATATGACATAAAGTTTTAAAGCTTGTTGTCAATACAACAAAATATGATACATATCAAATTGAATATGTATCAACATATGTGTAACTCCAGGTAGAGAAAAAAATCTGCATTATTAACCGGTACACCTAGTAAATCAAAACTTCTGGGGATGAGGACTCAGCACAGCATTTTTACCTGAAATATTTCTATGATATTCTCATATGTAGTGGCCTTGGTTGAGTCTTACTTGAGGACCTACTAAGTATCTTTTAGTTCTTAAATTTTGTGGCCATATAATTCTGTATGGCATAGCCTTCAGCACACTTGCCTTTAGTAATATGTATCACTACTACTTGCTAACTGGATTTCCATTCTCCAACACTATAGAACAAGTCTCCCAATTCCAGTTTTTTTGTTTCTTTATATAGAATCATATTATCTCTTGCTTTACTATTAAGGAGGGAATGGAAAAGAAATACAATATATAGATCTCTTAAGATCTCCTAAATATGCAACTTAGATACAGAGATAAATAATGATTTATTTCAGAGTTCTAATTCTGTTTGATTTAAAAAAAAAAAAAAGTCAGTGCATTTAGTATTTCCCTACCTCTTATGCACACAAAATAGGGTTGGGCCATGTCAAATTAATTACCATAGCAAATGTTACCTTGTTACTCTTTAATACAGCTCTGTGGTGCTGCTACAAATGTGCATGTGTCCAGCCAAGTTGAGCCCTCAACACTGCATAATTTGTTTCTCCATGGACAACTTCCTTTCCCATGCCTTTGGAAGCTATTTCAGAAATTGTACTTTTCTTCTCTTGGCCCCTAGACATATCTTTACTGCATTCATAACCTTGCAATATTTTTATGAGAAACTTGAGATAGACTACCTTTAACTTTCTGACTTTTCCAACTTATGTACTTATCTGCTTCTACAATACATAGTTTGTTTTCCTTTTGTTGTATAAAGGGAAGAAGGTTTAATTTTTTTGCTCAGCATTGCTTATTATTCATCCTATGGACTCAAAATATACCCACGTAACTCTTCTAGATCATTGGATCTCATTCTATATCCAAACATGGCTCAGGATAAACATAGATATTCACCTTCAACTTCTTACTGATTATTTTAATTTGGTTATTCCACTCACATCTCAAAAAGTAGCTCCCAAAAAATACCCCATTCTGCCTTGATTGTGTTCAAAGTGAGTAATCATAAGAAATAAGGTTCTTCCATTTAGCATCTCTTATTGACCATTAACTGCCAAAGCTGTGTTTGTAAACATGCATATGGCACAGCCCTTACTCTTGCAGAACTCACAGAACTCTTTCTTAATTGACAGATAGGATATCTGATATATATTTATCCCACACTCACCCCTGTACACAGTCACCAAAAAAGTAAACAAGCCATGCAGTGTAATGACCTGGCACAGGCAATACTAGGCATGCCGTCGTGGTACTTATGGAAGAAGCAAACTTTGAGCCAAGCCTTAAATTGTTCAACAAATTCCAGGTATTGCAGGGGTTGGCACTCCCAATAAGCAAACATCAGTGAGTAAGTGTGGAACATACAGTGTTACAGAAGGAAATGTTTGAGGGATAGTGAACAAGTGTCTAAATTTGTGGGGAGTTCCTCCAGGTCTTAAAAATGACTCATTCATTAACCTCCTATAAACTAATTCACAATTAGGTGTCAGTGGCTTAATGATACCCCTCCTAGGACATCAAAAGATTTTTCTTAATGCTTCCATTGAAAGGGCTACATCTCTAATGGTGGGCATTTCAAATCAGATGGTGGGGTATTTGGGGGATATTTGAAGGTGGGGGAAATCTTTTAGTATCCCCACACATAACATACCACAAAAGCAATAGGGGCAAGTCCCACTGAAAGATGAGCTGATAAAATGTTGTTGGTTTTGGAGTTGCTTTGTTATTATTGTTATTGTTATGTTTAGCTGTTTGGAAACTGCAGTGCTTCTATGGAGAGGAGGATGGATTTTAAAATAACATGGAAATTGTGTGTGAGTATGTATGCTGTGTGTGTGTGTGTGTTACTGTGTTTGTGCCCTGGGGCATCCTAGGTAAAGGGCTCCCTTGAAAAATTTGAAACAAATAAATAAAATGAGAGCTGACCTAAATTTTTGCCTCAAACTGGAACAGAGTTCAAACTTTTGAGGAGGATCAAAAGCTTGATTAACTGTTGTTTATTTGTTTTTAGAGGCTTTGCTTCCCTCCAACTCAAAAAAGTAAAAGTGATCAAACACTACACTCTGAGAGAGACTCTTGTCTCAATATTTCCAACAGGGTTGAAACCAGAAAGTACTTGTGAGGCAACTGGGAAACCCAAGTGACCTGCAACCCAAGGTCCAAGATTCAAGGGGTTAGGAGGAGTTCAGCTAAATTTCATGTTGGCATCCAAGGAAAACAGCAGCGCTGTTGTGTTCAGTGGAACCGAGATCCTAGAGGGCAGAAAACATCATTAGGTGAAACAGAAAAAGTACATACATTTGTGTTTTCCACCAATGTCTGGAAGAAAGCACACTCATTGATTGGTTGAAAAGTAAAAATAAAAGACCCATGGGGTGTGTTGAGATCTGCAGGTCAACTTGAGGCAGCTGGTGTAAAACAAAAGCCACCAGGGGGAAATCAGAGTACTTAAAGCAAGGCCCTCCTCTACAGCTGTGTGACCTTCAGCATACTGTGTAGCTCCTACAGATTTTGGTGTTTGAATCTGTAACATATTCACTTGTTCAGAAATATCAATAGCCCGACTTTCATGACACACTGTAGCAGGCTTTGGATCTTTCTGAATTGGGTTAGAACCAATCTGACCCTTTAGAGTAGTGAAATTCAGGAGGGGGGTTACAACACATACTAAAATTATTGTGTTAAAAGATAATTTTGGAAAAATCATCAAGGCCAAAGGATAGATGTTATTGGATACTAAGCTGCTAGTTTGGAGTTTTGTTTGGCTATATGGATAATTATAACTCTTTATCAAGATTAAATTAACAACAGGATAAAGTTAATTGGGAGGGGAGAATAGAGGCTATCCCAGCAGAGATATGATGGTATGGTGAAAGGTGGTATGGCACTAACCAAGATAATGTCCATGCTTATAGAAAAGAGGGTGTGAATTTCAGAGATAAGATGGAAGTAAGATCAAGAGGATCTGGCAACTGAATGTGGCCTACAAGGGAGCCAGAGAGTCAGAAAGCTGAGGCTTCAGACTTGAAGACTTGGGAGATGGTACAATGAACCTGAGTAACTTGAGGTAAAAGCAGAGTTGAGAGAGGAAAATGAGTCTGTTGAGCTGGAGGTTAGAAGGACAACTAACTGACGAGGGAGTACAAATCCTGAAATCAAGAGCTAATAATGGCTGCAGTCCAAAATGGAGAGTCAATTGCACAGGCATTACCTAGGCAATCCTGAAAGTGCTGCATTTAAAAAAAAAAATATATATATATATATATATATATATATTTTTATTGATTTCTTACAGAGAGGAAGAGAGAAGGATAGAGAGCTAGAAACATCGATGAGAGAGAATCATCGATCAGCTGCCTCTTGCACACCTCCTATTGGGGATGTGCCCGCAACCAACGTACATGCCCCTGACCAGAATCAAACCCGGGACCCTTCAGTCCACAGGCCGATGTTCTATCCACTGCACCAAACTGGTTTCGGCAAGTGCTGTATATTTTCCCGAGCCTAATGCCAGCTGTGCAGATATGTTTCCTGGGCTTTGTTGATAAGTTTCCATGTGTGAGAATGGCTCTTGGCAACTAGACTTTGTCCCTGGAATTTAGGCACATCTCTAATGAGTTGAATTTCAACATCTACATGAGTTCTTCAAGCCTAATCCAATCTTTGTACTAGCTATAAGTTCTGACCTTTCTGGTTTTAATCAAGTCCTCGGTTTATTAAATCCATGACTTGCAGTCCCATATTGATAAGAATTAGAAATGTCTATCAAAACATTTTTAAAAGAAAAATGGAGACTGTAGGCTTCTGTTTGTTTCTTTGGATTTCTGATTTAACTTTTAAAATAAAACCCATGTTTTAAGGATCTGGATATATTAGTTTAATACTTTCCATAAGCAATGTGCATTTTAATAATGTATTTCCAAAGGACATTCCAGGAAAATGGCAATGCCAAGAAAACATAAGAAATTCCTTCCCTCCATATATCACAATATCACATTTTTCCTGTTTAATTTACCTCTAAAAACCCCCATATAGGTCACATAGATGTTTCCTTAATATTTAAAGACATATGAAGAGATAAGATGATACAATTCTAAAAGGTTGATGAGCTGCCTTTAAATCTTTATAATTCTTTTATACTTGATGACTCATGCAACATTTTAGAGTTGTATCTGAATGATATGAAATTTCAGTGAGGCATAGCACCATTGTATGAGAGCTATAAAGAACTAAGCAATATAAAGTTTTATAATATTGGATAGGGCATAATAAAGAGAAATTATTCACTATAATCTAGAATATGGGAAGTGGCAGTTACCAAGGTAATTTTACATTTATTTGATGATATTTGATAAATATGTATAATCGCTATCAGATTACTAGTTACATGATGAAGAGTCTACATCAGCTTTTGCCCATATAATTCCATACTGTACTTACCATATAACAGATTCTCAGTGAAAACTTTTGAATGAACAATTGAATAATTTGCAGCTTAGTCAAAGGAATAATATACATTTTGAAAGCAATTTCTCTTCTAAAATCCAATACAGAAGATAGTGTATATTGGTACAAGGAGGATTTGTATGAAATTTATGTATGAGAAAAATCCATGGTAACAAGATGAGGAAAGATAGAAATGAATTTAAAAAAATCTTTGAGGCTATAGCCCTGTTTCCTGTTGATCCCAACTAGACTTTCTATTGTTATAGTGTTATGTTTCCTTTGCTAAGCTTTTTGTGTGCTATGTAAAACATATGTTCTGCAAAGAACAAACACTCACACTTCACCCACTTTCCTATTACTCCTTGAAGTTTTACCTTCATCTGCAGAATGTTATTAAATTTGTTCTCAAGTAATTCACCAGCAGCTTTATAGAATGTTCCTCTTGACTTGGATGATGACCTTTCCTTCTTTCTTGAATTTTACTTCCTTTGGTTTCTATAATAAATATTTTCTTCTTATTTTTCTGTTTTTAAGAACTTTCTCTGTGAATATGCTCTTTGGCCACATCCACAAGAACCTAAAATTGAGGAACTCTGAAAAATATTCAATCTTTGGTTTTTCTACATATTTTTTAATTAAAAAAAATTTTTCCTTCACCTGCATGGAGCAAGTTTCAATAGCTACTTGACACCTTGATATATATCCATAATATCCCAAACTCAGTTTGTCCAAAACTAATTCTATCAATTTCTTACATTTTTCTATCCCATTTTCCCATCCCCCTTATCATCTAAGAGTATGAAATCACTATTCAATACTCAAACTTAACTCTTTATATCTAATCTATCTATCTATCTATCTATCTATCTATCTATCTATCTATCATCTATCTATCTATCCTCTCTTTATTGCTCTCTTCCTCTCTCTTCCCCCTCTTTCCCTCTCACTCTTTCTTCTTCTTCATCCCACTTCTTGTCAGTTTTTCTTCATGGTATCATTATGCCACTCCCACTTTTCTGTCCCTGCATATGCAGAGGACTCCTACTTCTTCAAGTCTCTAAATTGTGGTCTTTGGCCTAACATTCATGAACTCTTTAAATAAGGCTCTAAACTGTCTTCCAAATCTCCTTTCTTTTTAATTTGTAGATTATCTGATATGTAATTTACATAACATATTCATCCCTTTAAAGTGTACACAGTTCGCCAAAACCGGTTTGGCTCAGTGGTAGGGCGTCGGTCTTTAGACTGAAAGTTTCCGGGTTCGATTCCGGTCAGGGGCATGTATGTTGGTTGTGGGCACATCCTCGGTAGGGGGTGTGCAAGAGGCAGCTGGTCGATGTTTCTCTCTCATCAATGTTTTTAGCTCTCTGTCTCTCTCCCTTCCTCTCTGTGAAAAATCAATAAAATATATTTTAAAAAAATAAATAAAGTGTACACAGTTCAATAGTTTTTAGTGTGTTCATGGAGTTGTGTAACTATCACTACAGTCAATTTTAGAACATGTTCATCATTCCCATAAGAAACCATATATTCTTTAGCAGTCATCCCTGATAATTTTTCTTATCCCATCCCATCCCATCCATAGGGGAGATATGTAGCTGTCTATTTCCTTTCTCTATAGATTTTCTTATATACATTTCAAATAAATGGAATCATTCAATATGTGGTCTTTCACTTAACACAGGGGTCTTCAAACTACGGCCTGTGGGCCACATGCAGCCCGCAGAGGAGTCTGATCCGGCCCGCCAGGTTTTTTGGGCAGTGAGCGCAGCCGAGGTGTTACAGTAGGAATTAGTAGTTCATGTAGTCCGGCCCTCCAGCTCTCTGAGGGACCATGATCTGGCCCCCACTTTAAAAAGTTTGAGGATGCCTGAATGTTTTTAGGTTTCATCCATGTTGTAACATGTATAAGTACTTCATTCCTTTTTTACTTCAAAACAATATTCCATTGCATGAATATACCAGACTTTATTTATCTATTCATCAGTTGCTAGTCTCCTTTTTCACTATTTTTTTTTCCTTTTGCCACATATAATTCTCTTTTTTTTCTTTTTTCTTTTTTTCACAGTCTCTTGTCATTGTTGTTAATCTCCATCCAAGGACTTTTTTCATTGATTTTTAGAGAGCGTGAAAAGGAGGGGGAAAGAAAAGAAAAAAACGAAACCCAAAAAACATGGATATTAGAGAGTCACATTGATTGATTTGCCTCCCACACATATTCTAATTAGGGCCAGGGATTGAACCTAAAATCCAGGTACATGTCCTAAACTGGGAATGGAACTGGAGACCAATGCTCTAACAAAATTGCCCTTTCTCAACTGTCAACCAACCTTTTCAGTGCATGGGACAAGGCTCAACCTACTGAGCCACACTCTCCAGGCTGTTTGTTTATTTATGTAATCACTTCCTTGCTTCCCATCACCACAAGATGCTCCAGGCTCATGCTTATATGCCTGCTCCCTCACCTCCTGTCACAATCAGGCATTTCTGCAAAGAGTCCCTGGTTCCTTTCATTGGAGAGCAGCATTAGACACTGATATCTGGGAGCTAGATGTCCTTATTGCTTCTGAATTGACTGTTTCTAGATTTTCTCAGCTGACAAAGCAAAAAATATATGTGTGGATAGTAACTCATGTATTAGTATACAACCCAACCACACACACACACACACACACACACACACACACACACAGTCAAACACATGATGATCTCATATAGCTCTGTGCCACTGATTGTGTTGGATGGCAACCCAAATAAAACTTAGGCTTAAGCATTTCATAATCTATCAATAGAAGAACTAATCCTCTAAGAAACACTAAGCTCTTACATCCTGGACTTATTATATATTTTTTGAAAGAAAAAAAAATAAGATGCAACTCAAAAAACTATAAAGGATAACAAAAACATCAGAGGTAAGCAAGACCTTGGGGGAAAAATGGAATATTTTCTAAGTGCAGTATCAGCAACTGAGAGTACAAATTGAGACGTACCTTGTTAAATCATTTATGGATGTAGAGAGGCCTATCACTGTGGTTCCTCCTAATCACAGAGGACCTCCAAGGAGGATCTCAGGTCCTTACAAAACCAGACTTCCACAGCAAGCCCAGGGGTCTGAGCTTTGGCCCTCTTCTTAAGAAAGCTTCACAGGTCTTACAGTGGCTTAGGGCTAGAGGACCAGAGAGAATGGAAAAGCTGGCCACATCATTAATAAAGGCTTACCTACTAGTAAAATTCCTAGTGGTCCAAGAGCTATTTTTAATGGACCTTTCCAGGAAAGGTGCTCATTCAAAATAACTGGCCATTATTAATTTTTAAGCCAATGGCATCCCACTCACAATTTCTTATTAAAATGATGTCACTTCTGCTAAAGAGGAAACCAAAATTGCCCCACATCAGAATGCACCTTTTTAAAATTCGGTCACAGCCCCCTTATTATTTTTCTTCTTTACATTTAGTGACATATGGCCTCCGATATCATTCCTTGCTTATAATGTTGCTTACCTTCCCTTGTCCATTCTGTACCAGGTATAATCCTTGAGGCTGGGAACTAGATCTCATAATTAGAATGCCTTTCCCATAGTAGGTGATCAGCAAATATTGAATAGAAACTGAGTAACATCATAGGAGAGAATAATTCAACATGGTGGCTTATTATTCACAGGTGTCTCTCATGAACGTGAAAGATTTCCTTGAGTTTATTTAGATAAATGGCTTTTTTTGTCATGAACATTTATACTCATAAAAGTAAGTTTTCAAGAGATAGCAACTGTCCTTTGAGTCTCTGAAAATGATGTTTCTTATAAATTAAAAAAAAACATTATAGATTCTCCATTATATTACTGAAACTGGTTATATTGTTTAGAAGTTCTCATTGCCAAATAATGACCCAGCTGCATTAGAACTGACAACATTTTTTAAAGAAAAATAGATGTTCCAGAGTCATATATATCCCGGGAGTTTTGGATGCAGCAGGGTTGAGGAAAGGCTTGGAAATCTGTCACTTTAAAGTATTCTCTCAAGTGTTTCTGGTGGGAAGTAGGATCATATCCTCCCTCGTCCTCTGGAATACCGTATTTTCCGGCGTATAAGACGACTTTTGAAACAAAAAGTCAACAGAAAATAAGAGGACTTCTTATATGCCGAGTATATCCTGAAAAATGTCTCGATATGTGGCTAAATGAATTTTCCAACTCGATCCCGCACCAATCACTGCAAGGCTGCTCGGACCGCCTCTCTAACTCAGCCAATCCAAGCAGGCTTTTTATGCATGCAAATTACACATGTTCTGTACCCAAAGCTACACTGTGTTCTAGTAAAAAGCCTGCTCAGATTGGCCAGAGTCAGAGAGGCGGTCTATTATAACCTTTGAACCTTTGCTTGTTGTGATTGGCTCACCATGGTACATTCAGTTGCAGCACAGGAACGTTCTGTCTAGCCAAAGCTGCTGTATCAGAACACATACAGTGAGTTAAAAGGTACCATAATAGAACATTCTGTGTGTAGCTGAAGCTACAGTACTGTATAACCCCGGCCTAAAAGATTAGTGGGTGTACAACAAATGGCTGGTAGAAAAGAACCCATCATGGCTCCAGCAAGAAGAAGGAAATTTGAAGCCAGTTTCAAACTGAAAGTTGTAAACTTTGCCAAGGAACACAATAACTGTGCTGCGGCAAGACAATCTGGAATAACAGAAAAGATGGTCTGAGACTGGAAAGCAAATGAAGATGCATTAAAGAGTATGCCAAGGAGTAAATGTGCATTAAGAAGAGGCACCCCTTATTGGCCAGAACTGGAAAAGCATGTAGCAGACATAGTTCTTGAGCATCGTCAAAATGGTTATGTAGTGACACAAAACAAAATACGTATGTTTGCACTTCAGTGGGCCAAATCTAACCCGGATAACAGCAAAGGATTTAAGGCCACTGTATCCTGGAGTACTAGGTTCTTGGAAAGGCACAATCTGGTACTGAGGCAAAAGACCAAAATTGCACAAAAATTACCTGCAGATCTTGATGGCAAAGTCTTTTCCATCAATATGTAATACAACAGCGCAAGAAACATGGCTATGCAGTAAGTCAGATGGGAAATAAGGATGAAACTCCTATGAATTTCGATATGGTTGGAAATAAAACTGTTAATCCAAAAGGTGCAAAAACCCTGTTAATTAAAACAACAGGACATGAGAAGTCCGGTTTTACAGTGGTACTAGCATGTACAGCTGATGGTGCCAAACTAAGACCAATGGTTATTTTTAAAAGAAAAACAATGCTGAAAATCAAGTTTCCTGTTGGAGTTTTTGTACATGTGAATGAAAAAGGATGGATGGATGAAGAAGGGGTAAAGGTATGGCTTGATAATGTATGGAGTAGGCGACCAGGTGGACTTCGTCAAGAACGTAGCCTACTGGTGTGGGATATGTTCAGGGCTCATTTAACTACCAGCACAAAGAACAGGCTGGCAAGAATAAACACAGATGCGGCAGTTATTCCTGGAGGATTGACATCATTGGTACAGCCACTGGATGTGTGCCTAAACAAGCCATTTAAAGATCGCATTAGAGAACAGTGGAATGAGTGGATGGTTAGCGGCGAAAAGTTATTCACAAAAGGAGGAAACATGCGTGCGCCACAATTGGATGTTTTGTGTAACTTTGTCATAAAAGCCTGGAATGATATTACTGAAGAAACAGTAATCAGGTCTTTCAAGAAGTGTGGCATATCAAATTCTTTGGACGGTATGGAGGATGACTTCTTGTGGCAACATGAAGGGGAAGCTGAAGCTGAAGCCACACCATCTGATTTGGAATTTGATCCATATGATGACTGTCTTACAAATGTACCACAAGAGGTCATTGATGAATTTATGATGTCAGAAGAAGAACATGATGAGGATTTTGAAGGGTTTTAAGCTCACAATGCTCCTCTGCCTAGAAAAACCTCTTATCATCCCAGTCAGTCACAAACAAGCGTTTTCTGCAAGTTCTTCATGTAATTTTCTTTCCAGATGATGCCATCATTGTTAATGTTCTCTTTTGGATTTCTTGTTTCTCGGTCAAGTTCATGGCATTGCCATTTGTGAAGAGACCTTCCATTTATTGTATCAATCTACATTATATTACGGTATGTTCGAAAAATGTCATTCATTAAAAATTTAATTTAAAAAAACTGGTGTTGCCTCGGAAGTGGGGGGTAGTCTTATACAGCGAATATAAGCCTAAACCTGTTTTAACTGTAAAATTAGGGGGTCGTCTTATACACTGGAAAATACGGCAGGTGGTTACAAACTCCCTGGGCTCTATTCATTAGCAAAAGGTGTCAGTACTGAATCAAAAGTGACCCTCACCAGGTGTGTTACGCCAGGAGTTTGCTCATCTCAGGCCCCCTGGAAGTCAAGTTTGGTTTGTCTTCTCACTGATAGTAGCACCAGGCTGTATAGAAAAAGACTGGCTGAAAAGCAAGATTTATATTTGGAGACCATATTATAAAGCATAGGTCAAAAGAGAAGCCAGCTTTAACACAGATAAGAGATAAGCTGTCCATAGCAAATTTATCAAGACTTCTCTTTCCCTTAACAAAACTGCCTGGAGAATTCTTCATGGCAAATATATCTGTTTATCTCCACCACCTCTCCCCCCCCCCCCCCCCTCTAGCATTTGGGGAAGGGGACTTACTGACATTCTACCCGTGTGCCTTCTGAAGTACAATCCAGTATTGAGACAGGTTACTGGGACAAGTCTGAGCCTCAGGGAACAGCGCCATCTGCTGATTACCCAGGACATAGCTTTCATGAAAAAGGTGAGTTGAGTATCTGGGGAAGTGGTAGACATTAATTATATATTTCCAGGTTTTGTGACTACTTTTGCTATAACATCCCTACTCCCGAGTGCCAGGCATTCTTTCAGCTCATTGTCTGAAATGAGCCAGTATTAATTGGTGGGTGTTTTTGTCCCTTACGAGTGAATGCATCTCTTTGAAAGCCTTGGCTTTCACTAATTTGTATTTCAATACATTTTTAAGCCATAGGTAGACAACCCTGCTTGTAGGTGCTCATTCATGATTCGGGGAAGCTCAGCACTTGCAGTACCAAGAACCAGAGCTAACCTACAATGTGCGGCCCCTTTGCCCACTGCACCTTTCATGGTTTATGAGGAATGTTCTAGGAGTCTGGCTACAAGGGAAAATAGGAAATTTCATTTCCTAAACAATTTTTCTTTAGGGCCCAACAACAGCACTTCACAGAGTCAGTGCTGCACTACTCTGAAGTCCCCGCTCTGTGCCATTTCCTGCTGGAGCAGGCCTAACGGGGCAAAGCAGACCCAGGAGAAGCCCAATTTTGGTGAAGTCCTTTAAGAAATGAGGTGCTATTTTTCCCATTGGTAGTTTATTTATGTTTGTTTTAATGTTAGGACCTATTTCTTATAATATTCTCCCTAGGACCAGGAAAGGGAAATGTTAAAAAGAAATATCGTGTGTGTGTGTGTGTGTGTGTGTGTGTGTGTGTGTGTGTTCTACACCAGGCCTTTGAAAGATAAACATTTGATGTAGGGAAATGTTGAAAGTAAGAAAGTTATAAGCAGGTTTCATTACATTTTTCTAAAAATATTTGGCTTTCAAAAGCAAACCCACTTAAAGTTTTCCTCCTTTTATTTTCTTTTCTTAGTCATTTCGACATATTGTAGGGGGTTTCACTGTGTCATAATAATGTTATTTTTATACAGGCTTTAATAGTGAAAATAAAGTCGGTAGACCCTGCTGCCCTCCACCCAGCTGAAAGTGCATTTGTCTGCCCAATTCTTCCCACATTCATGAAAAAAAACACAATATTTAAAATTAAAGTTCAGCACTTAAGCTCTTGTGAGGTCCTGTAATATTTGATCACTTTTTTTTAAGAAAAACCCTGTAGCATATATTACAAATATTAGCAGGAATAAGTACAGATGGGACTAATTAGCATTTTCTAGTTTGATTTTACCATTTAGAAAATAGAACATTTTATGTTTTGAACTAAGCTTTTTCTTTTTTGTATTCAAAATGTGTGTAATCCAGTTTTCACTGTTGCAAGGACAGAAGTGGCATAAACATGCTCACATGAAAAATATGTTTAACTGGTGCAACTCTGGACCACCTAATTCCAGGTGCTTCAACTTAAAATTTTGTGAGCTAGCTGGTTTGGCTCGGTTGATAGAGCATCAGCCTGCAAACCAAAGGGGATTAGATTCTGGCTAAGGGCAGATGTCTGGGTTGTGGGCTTGATCCCCAGTAGGTGGCATGCAGGAGGCAGCTGATCAATGATCCTCTCTCATCATTGATGTTTTTCTCTCTTCTTCCTCTTTGAAATCAATAATATATATATATATATATATATATATATATATATATATATATATTTGCTAGTTCAAGTAATTCATATTTGATGTTATTGTAATAATGATAAATAATAATAATGAAATGTGTTGAGAATATTGTTAGGCAATGTTTTTGGTACTTTATGTGCAATAATTCACTTAATCCTCTCAGCACTATGAGTTAGGAATTATTACTCTTCCAATGAGGACAAAGAGAGGTTAAGTACCTTGAGTAGGGGTACAAAAACCTAGAAAATAGCAGAGCTGCTAGAGACAGAGATGGATATATAAAAGCAGGTGTATAGATGTGGGTTTGGGACTAGATCCCTTTGTATCCATTTGTATAACCTCTTTACATTTTGCCTCACATATAGTATCCAATGCTAGTCTTAAGGTATCTACTAGTATCAATATTTATCTATCTATCTGTCTATCTACCATCTCATCTATCTGTCTGCCTATCTTCTATCTATCTATTTATCCATACAGCCAGATATAGATATAAATACATAAATGTGTCTTTAGAGAAAGTGAATATGGAGAGGGAAAATAATGCACAAAATAATAATTTGCTCTTCTCGGTCTTCCATGTGACCTTCTTCTTACTTTGCCTTCTTGATTACTCATCTCTCAGAGGCTGGTGACGAAATGTGGTGCTTGCTCTCCAAGAACTGGTTTCATTAGCTAAGTAAGTCCCACCCATGCACAGGCGCCCACACGAGCTTGCACACACACACACTAATGTGTTTTTTTATTAAAGCTTTTAAAATATATATTTTATCGATTTTTTTTACGGAGAGGAAGGGAGAGGGAGAGAGAGTTAGAAATATCAACGAGAGAGAAACATCAATCAGCTGTCTCCTGCACACCCACTACTGGTGATGTACCTGCAACCAAGGTACATGCCCTTGACCGGAATCAAACCTAGGAACCTTCAGTCTGCATGCCCATGCTCTATCCACTGAGCCAAACCAGTTAGGGCCACCCTAAGCCAGTTTTGCTCAGTGGCTAGAGTGTTGGGCCGAAGAAGAGTCCCTGGTTTTATCCCTGTCAAGGGCACATACCTCAGTTTCAGGCTCTCTCCCTGCCCAGGCCCTGGTTGGTGCACATGCAGGAGGCAACCAATCGACGTGTCTCTCTCATGTTTCTCTCAGTTTTTCCCTCTCTCTTCCACTCTCTCTAAAAATCAATGGAAAAATATCCTCAGGTGAGCATTAACAAAAATTAAAGTATTCAGTTCTATAAGATGTTCTCTTTAGGTGAGAATTGGAGTGAATTCTTCCATGCTGGAGGTGAAGGTTGTGGAAAAAAGAAGAAAGGCTTTGTTGGAAGAGATAGTATTGTGCAGTTTGGCAGATGGAAATGGGAGGAGAGCATTTTACCCTTAAGGAGGAGCCCATGAACTGTCTGTGCAGGGAGTAAGGGAGAGAATTGTGTGTGATATACAGAAACCATTTTTAATGTTTTCTCCCACGCATCACCTTCACCTGCCTGTCTTTGTGCAATTAGATTTACCTGTAACATTTTTCTTGGATGGTTTCTCTCTCATTTTCTTTGGTGTGGTTACTTTCAACATGACCAGTAATACAGCATGGCATTTAAGTGTTTCCGATCTGGGCAGACACTGCACACTGTAGGGTTCTGACTGCCACTTTCTGGCTACTTTAATTCAAAAGAAAATAAGAAAGAAAGCAGAAAACAAGAACACAGGAAGAAATTTCAAGAAAGAGGTGGGAGATAGAGAACCATTAAAAGTCTCAAAGGCTTCAGGGAGGACAAGAAAGAAAATGCTGAGAAATACTTTTTCCAAATCAGTATTGTCCAATTTGTGAGACTCACGGTGACCACAGCAAAAATAAACATTATTTGAATATTATTATCATCCCAAGAAGTTTTCTAAGAGCTGTCACTCTTCTGATTTTTTTACCACAGATTTATTGTAGGATTCAATATAAATGAGGCTTCTTTCACTCATTGTAAGATTTTGAGCTTCATATAGTATCATATTTTTAGACAGAGGTGTTTTTAACTGTGCCAGTGTCAGGACTCCTACAAGGGAATCTGCTTGATTGTACTAATAAATCAAGTTTGTTTTAAAGTTCTTAATGTCATTGCTGTTTTTAGTTTGAATTCTGTGGGGCTTGCATACCAGCAAGATGTTCACATATCAGAGAACAATTTTTATTCAATATCATGTAATTACTATTATTCATTATTCTTTTTCGGATAATCCATTTTGTGAACAGACTGAAGACATGGAAAATGACTTAGAAACAAAAGCTACAACTGAGATAAAACTTTGATCAGATAATGTGACCTCACTGAGGCTGGAAGCATTGGGGTTCCGATGACGACCTGGTTTCTTCATGGGCAAAGCAGCAGCATTCTCCATCTCTGGCCAGAATGGGTCAAGACCTTAAAATAGTTGATGGATGTTGCCAAGCTCCAATGCAGAGCTATTGAAATATGGCAAGGAGCCACTCTTCCTGCTAAGAGATGGTATCTGTTAGGGAAGGGCCATGGGGGAAGATGATTGTTGATCAGCACTGTGTAATTCAAGGGCTGCCCTCAATTGCAAGAGAGTACTTCTGACATCATAGACTGATCAATGTCTTCAGGATGCTCTAACTCCCAAAGCCTCCTGTTATATTGTGTCAGGCCACCCTATCATGCAAAGCAAGACTTTCCAGATTTAATAAGGAAAACTCTGAAAGTAAGCAACTATTGAGAAACGTAACCTCCGATCTCAAGAAGTGAAAATAAAAACGATCAGAAAGAATATTTCAGGAACCTTAACTTTGATCTTTCCTGGAGTATCTTGGTTTGCAATTAATCAAATCAACACAGACACAAGATTATATTTTGCAAAAGTATTTAGAGACATATATTACATATTTCAGATGTATATATGTGTTTTTTTTTAAATAATTTGTTGGCACAAAAGCAAAGATTACCATAAGGATGTCTTTCATTTGAGGTAAGAGCAGGTGTTTTTGTTTTCTTTCTTGACCTCCTCTGTTCAGATCAGAATGGGTATTACTGGCGTGAAAGCATAACTTTATTAGTCACATCTTAACATCAGGAATGGCCATGTCCCTGAGAGAGGCTATAATGAATGAATATTATACTTAAAGCATAAACCTCAGACTTGTGGGTATTTTATTCTTCATGTTTTAAAAAATACCAGAGAGGAAAGATTTAACTCACCAGAGTTATTTTGAGAAAATCAATTTCCATAAATACATTTAATTGCTCACTCATAAATTTATACTTCCCTTTCCCTCACTGCATAATTGGTTTCCTGCATTCAGTTTAACTCTATGTTTCATGTTTTCTTAAGAGTTTTATTCCTGATATTTGTCTGGTCAAGACATTCTTCTGCTAAAAGACCTGGCAGCTTTTCATTGCCTGGAGGATTAGGTCCATAATTCTTAGCATGGCATTCAAGGCCTTGCAGAAGCTGGTCCCAAACTGTTTTTCTAACGTGACCTCCCCTCTGGGTATTTCTTTTCAGTTTCCTTCCACTTCCTTCCCAGTTCCCACAACTCCTGTGTTCTTTGTTGTTTCCTTATGTGCAAAAGATTTTTTTTTTAGTACAATTTTATACTATCGCAGTGAGATGGCTGTGTGTCTGCCCACCCATGTTACTAGAGGCTTCTGTGTCAGAAGATAATCAATAATCTGCTTGCTTACTTGTTTTAGTATTTTTAAATATTGTAGTAAGATATATATAACATGCAATTTACCATCTTTTTAAAAATATATTTTTATTGCTTTCAGAGAGGAAGGGGAAGGAATAGAGAGAGAGAAACATCAATAATGAGAGAGAATCATTGATCAGTTGCTTCCTGCATGCCCACACTGGGGATTGAGCCTGCAACCAAAGCATGTGCCCTGATCAGGAATCAAACCATAACCTCCTAGTTCATAGGTTGATGCTCAACCACTGAGTCACACTGGTTGGCAAAATTCACTGTCTTAATCATTTTTAAGTGTACGGTTAGGTGACATAAAGTGCATTCACATTGTTGTTCAACCAGCACCACTATCCATCTCCAGAATTTTGCATCATCCTAAACTGAACCTCAATATCATATCCTATCCAATAAAAGGGTAATATGCAAATTAACTGTCACTCTGTCACAAACATGGCAGCACCCATAACCACAAGATGGTGGCCCCCAGTTCCCTCAGCCTTGCCAGAGTCCCCCAGTCCTGGGGGGGCTGCCACTGAAAGCTGGTAGCATAAGTGGCCTGGTGGAATGCTTGCTTTGTCACTGTGGAGAAGGAGGGCCTCTGGACTGTGGGCACAGAGTGGCTGGGGCGGGACGCTTGCTTTATCACTGGGGCAATGTCCCAGCCACGGTGGGCCTCTGGTGACAAGGGGGCTGGCCCACAGCCTCCACAGCCGAGTGCAGGCCCAGAGAGGAGATGGCAGACCCGCCTCCCATGGAAGCAGCACGGCTCCCTCCTAGCACCCACGCTCTCTTCCATCCCCGTGGAAGCCACATGGCTCCTGTAGAAGCAGCGCGGCTCCCGGCAGCGTGCTGTGATTCCCAGCCTACTGAACACTATGTTGTATGATGGACTACTAGTTAAACAATAATCATCTATTCTCCCCTCCCTCCAGTCCCAGGAAATGATTATTTTACTTTATGTCTCTATGAATTTGATCACCTACCGATAAAGTGGAATAAGTGGTATCACAAAATATCTGTCCTTTTGTGTCTGGCTAATGTTCTTCTATATTGTAATATGTGTCAGGATTTTCTTCATTTTTAAGGTTCAATAATATCCCATTGTATGTACATAACACATTTTATTTATCCATTCATCTACTGATAGATATTAAGATAGTTTCCGCTTTGGGGTTATGATGGATAATGTTTCTGTGAAAATTGTTGTACAAATATCTGATTGAGTCGCTGCTACTGCATCTGTTCCTTTGTGTACATACCCAGAAATGGAATTGCTGGTCAAATTGTACTTCTCTGTGTTTTTTTGTTTGTTTGTTTGTTTGTTTTTGTTTTGTTTTGTGTGTGTTTTTTTGAAGAACCATCATACTTGTTTCTATAGTGGCTGTATGATTTTTACATCCCTACCAGAAATGCACAAAGTGCCAATTTCCCCCAAATCTTATTAGTACTTCTTCTCTGTGTTTGTGTGTTGTTTTTATAACAGCCTTCCAAATGGGAGTAAAAGGATTTTCATCTGCATTTCCCAAATGATTATGTTGAGAAACTTTTCATGTGTCTATTGATCATCTGTCTATTTTCTTTGAGGAAACGTCTATTCAAGTCCTTTGCCCATTTTTTTTTTCCCCAGCTGTGTTGTTTGCATCTTTGGTGTTAAGTTTTAAGAGTTGCCTGTATATTCTGGACATGAATCCATCATTAGGTAAGTGATTTGTAATTATTTTCTCCCATTCTGTGATTTGTCCTTTTAATATATTGATAGTGTCCTTAGATGCAAAAAAAAAAAAGTTATTAATTTTTATAAAGTCCAACTTATCTATTTTTGTGATCTGTTTTTTTGGTGTTATATCCAAGAAACCAATGCCACATCCTTTGTCATAAAGGTTTCCTCTATTTTTTTATCCCCAAATTTTTATATACCTTATACAATTTTTAAGACCTTACTTTTAGGTCTTTGATTCATTTGAGTTAATTTTTGTCTATAGTATAAGGTAAGGGTCCAACTTCATTCTTTTGCATGTGGACATCCAGGTTTTTTATGGTCTGTGTGTCACTATGGTCAGGTTTTGTCATTGAAATACTGGGACACCCCCTTCTCCCCACCAGCACTATTTTCTTAAATATCTAGAAACCAAAGCAAATGGCTAAGACTGTCCAGGATGACTTCCTGGTCATTCCTAAAAGAGGGAAATGTGAAAGGGACTTCAGTTTTTCCCTACTTTTGTCCATTAGGATTCCCATTTCTGTCTCCTGTTTGTACTTCACGGAGCACTTAGAAGGCATCAGTGAAACTCTTAATAAATAAACTCTTAATAAATAAAACCCAGTATTTTTTTTTAAATCAAAAGTTTCACAACTCAACACTCCAGGAAGTCTAATTTTATTACTTGTTTATACTTTCCCCCCTTTTTCCTGAACCAAGGCTGTGTTGCCAATTAGATGCAATTTGCCTCTCACAGAATTTCAGTTTGATACTGAATTCAGAAGCCCTCTAGACTTGGAAAGCATGCATTTTAAATGCTACAGAATGTATCTGTTTTCTTCAATGAATGTTTCACGGTATTCAAAGCCAGGCATATAAAACAAATCACAACACATTTCCTCAAGCAGCTACTCAGAGATCATACTAAATGAACTTAATAATTATGCTTTACATTTTTTTAATGAGCAACGAGGAATGTGCCTGAATGGTCCAATTTGTTGGAAACTTTTCCAGGAAAACTTCCTACCAGCTTCTCCCAGTAGAGAACACCTTTTTTTTTTTTTTTTTTTTTTTTAAGCTAAGTTTAGTTCTCTCCATCTCTATTTCTTTTTTTATTTCAGCTCTTTCAGGTGGTGGAGGGTCTGAGGACCATTGGCACTAATTATTTTTCATTCCTCCTCACATAACACCTGAAGGGTACAGTCTATTTCTGGGAACCAAATTGCTTAGAAATGTTTCCAGGCTCCTTAGCAGAGGTCAGTACACACATTAGCTTTGGGGCAAAAGGAATATTCATGCCCAGGCATCCCTTTTGAATTCACAGCTGGGATTTTGGCGGCTCCATGCTGTTGGTCCGGTCCCCTTGGTTACCCTTCACCTTGCTCACAATACCCAGACAGCATGTCAGGACCCATCTCATCTCCACATATCAACACATGTTTGTGGAGGATCAGCTGTTCCCATGGTACCTGGGCTTGGGGATTTGTGTTGGAATGTGCAGTGTTTCCCAGACCTTGGGTTCCCAGCAACCGTATGCTCATATTCATATAGTCTTGAACCTCTGCACCTACTGGGTCTTTCAAGGATCTCATAACATTTTCACACTCTGGGTCCTACCTCTCTATTACTAGCTACAGGGATTAAAAGATTCCTCCTCCCGAGAGCTGACTGCACTCGCATTAATGAGCCATTTGTTCTCTGCTGTTTTCCCCTTTTAGGGTAAATTTTAAAGAAACACTGGTTATCACTTTTCCTCATTCTAAATCCATGCGATAAAACTTTCAGAATTGGTCAATTTTCACTGGAGAAATATTGAACTTGATTTTGGAGGGAAAGACCTTGTTGCCTGTTCTTCATCCTATTTCCCTGGCTAATGTGTTTAATTTCATGAAAACAAACCACACGAGAGACTATGGTGCTCCTATAACAATACAGCTGTGTGAAAATGTTTTGAATAAAGATAAAGTGATGTGTACAACCTCTGTAAATTAAGTGATACCTAAAAAATAAGACATTTGAAATAGACATTTTATGGAAAAAATTTTAAATGCTTCCCTTGAAGCATAAGTAAGTTTAAGGTAGTGTAACTTATATAATAGTCAACCCCTCAACTTTGGAAAATATGTGTCTTGTGTGATAGCTCTTCAGTTTAGATCTGAAATGTGGATTTGAAAAGAAGAATAAACAAATTTATTCTTCTGAATAAGGATGTATCCTTCGGAAGAAAAAAAAGGGGGGGAGCCAGTTTAACAAAATTAACTTGGGAAGTACTGGTAACACAGATTACTCTTGAAGTCCCAGATTTATTAAAATTAAAAAAGAAAGAAAACAAACAAAACTGTTGAAAACTGAGATGTCAGTTAAATTTGAATTTCAAGTAAACAATGAATAATTTTATAGTGTACATATATCCCAAATATGACCTGGGCAAACTTGAACTAAGATATTAATAGTAATATTAATTACTATTAATATTACTAGTAATAATTAATGTCGTTTTTAAACATTCGTTTAAAATCTTGCTTGGCGTTGACTTGTATTGACATAACCTTCAAACACGTGGTATCTACAGAATGTGTGAAGTGCAATTAACAAGTTTTGCTTGAAAAAGTTTGTGTTTGGTTTGGTTTTTGTTGCAAAACTAGGGCTAAGAAGATGGCGGATGAAGAGCATATTCGGCACTGCATGCTTTACGAGTTCCAATTAGGAAGAAAAGCAAGTGAGGCTGCAAAAAACATCTGTAGTGCTCTTGGTCAAGATGCAGTTAGCGCCAGAAAATGCCAGCGTTGGTTTGAGAAATTTCGTGAGGGAAATTTTTCGTTAGATGACAAGAGTGGTCGAGGCCATGTGTCCAATTTTGATCAAGAAGCTCTTCAAGCTCTTTTGGTGCAAAATCCTCAAATTACCCAACAAGAGCTTGCGACAACTTTAAATTGTTCACAAAAAACAATTTCCAATCAATTGTGTGCACTTGGCAAAGTCCAAAAGTTTGGAAAATGGGTTCCTCATGAGTTGACCGACAACAATCGTAATCAAAGAGTCACAATTTGCAGTTAGCTCCTCTCTCGTCAAAACCGTTTGCCGTTTTTAGAGCAAATTGTTACCGGAGATGAAGAATGGGTGCTGTATGTTAATTTGAAAAGGCGGCCTCAATGGTTGGACAAAAATGAGGCTCCGCAGCCCACGCCAAAACCTGACTTGCATGCGAAAAAAGTGATGTTGTGTGTTTGGTGGAATTTTAAAGGAATTCTTCATTATGAACTTTTACTATCTAACCAAACCATTACAAGTGCAGTGTATAGTGCCCAATTGGAAAGGTTAGCCCAAGCTTTAAGAGAAAAAGAACCCGCCCACGCTGATTAATCGGAAGGGTGTAATTCTTCACCACGATAACGCACAACCGCATACTGCAAGAATCACTGCTGGAAAACTGCGCCAGTTGGAATGGGAAGTTCTCCCTCAACCTGCATATTCTCCTGATATTGTCCCTTCCGATTACCATTTGTTTCATTCTTTGCAAAACTTTCTTCTTGGAAAAAAATTTAATAATGAAGAATGCCTCAAAAATGCATTGACCGAATTTTTTGCATCAAAATCACAAGAATTTTACAACAGAGGGATTAAAATGCTTCCTGAGCGTTGGGCACAAGTAGTAGAAAACAATGGCAACTATATTGTTGATTAAATTTTGTTGTATTGTTTAAATAAATTCGATTTTAAAAAGTATTAGAAAACGACATTAATTATTACTAGACCTAATATTTGCTATTTATTCTAGAATTCAAATTTAAATGAGTGTCTTGTATTTTATTTGTCATTCTTAATCATTAGAGTATCCAATTCAGTTGTGAGTTTTTGGAGATCCAAATGGCCATACTTTTTATAAAAATCTGTTTTTATTAATTTCTTTAGAGAGAGAGGAAGGGGCAGAGAGAGAGAGAGAGAGAGAGAGAGAGAGAGAGAGAGAGAGAGAAAGAGAAACATTGTTGAGAGAGAAACATCAATTGGCTGCTTCCTACACATCCCCCAGTGGGGATTGAGCACCCAACTCAGGCATGTTCCATGACTTGGAATCAAACTGATGACCTCCTGGTATATGGGATGATGTTCAACCAACTGAGACACACAAGCCAGACCAAATGGCTATGCATTTTATACTCTGACATAGGCATGGAATTCTCATTAATTATGGTTTAGGAAATACTGGGTTATTATTTCAAAACAAAAAATACACATACAACAGAGACATAATGGTGGTCCCCAATTCTTTATTTCTGATATATTTATACTGCAAATGTTAAAAAAATATTATCTAAGGTAAATGGAGAAACCCAAAGGACATCTGAACTTGCTATTGGGGGTCCTAGCACAGGTGAGAAAATGCTCAGGCATTTTTCAAGTTATAGTCTGAGTTATAAGTTAGTAGACTTATATAATAATAGTCATGATGGTCATACTGTTTTGACTTTGTAGCTTGAATTTCTGTTATCAAATATGGCTGGTTGTTATTGTATGTTCTTGTTACCTTTGATGATTGATAGTGATAAGTAAAACCCAAAATATTATTTGTGATCTACTAGCCCTTTAAAATATAATTCAGTAAAACATACAATAATCAAATTGAAAAGAAATTAATTCATTCATTCTACATATATTAAGTGTCTGCTATGTGGCAATGCAGGTGAAAATGATATATAATATAGGGCCCCAGCTTTAACAAATAGTTTAGAATCACAAAATTTTCCAACAGACCTTTATGTTTTTTAAGATAAGCTGATTAACATAGAGCTTTATGTTCAAAACTAGAGGCCCAGTGCATGATTCATGCACCGGTGGGGTTTCTCGGCCTGGCCTCTGGGGATCTTGCTGAAACCAGCTCTCCAACATCCCCCAAGGGGTCCCAGATAGCAAGAAGGAAGTTCTCCAGTGACTCACCCCGGAATCAGGCTCCCTCCTCTCTAGTTCTAGTGCATCACCTGAGTAGTGCAGCTGCCAAGTCACTGCCACTCAGCAACTCCTACACTGAGCATCTGTCCCCTACTGGTCAGTGCACATCATAGCTACCAGTTAGCTGATCAAACAGTCAGCCAGTCAGAGGGTCACTTAGGCTTTTATATATATAGATGACAGTAATAAAATATCTGATTCCACAGAGTCTATGACATTGAAAAAAAAAACTACAACTTTACTTTTTAAAATGTAGCAGCCTCAATATAAAGCTTTAGAAAGGAGAACTCCCTTTTGTGTACTGTTCCTGCTACATGGTTTGGTGAGAAGATGGCATTAAAGCTCTTTGTATAATATTCACTGGGTTACATTTAATTAAGAAATAGTTATTAATTATCACATAGACATTTAGTACTATATGGTATGTTTGTATTGGTCATTGTCACATGGAATCTTTTCTGGATTATTGTCTTCTATCAGTGTCCATTTTCACCAGCCTGGACATGGGAGAGCCATGTCATATGATATGAAATAATGTTCCTGAGAGAGATGGGGGAACTTCAGCCTTCTTAGTATAGAAAATCTAGCTCCATTCCCCACTATTTCATGAAATATTTTGTAACAACAGCCACCCACGATGAGCTTTCTTTTTTCAAGTGACCATAGCACTACCCACTGAACATTCAGCTGTTCAAAAACCCCGTCATAATGTTTCAGACTGGTAGTCCAATAATATTTATAGGGGGAGAGAGCATCAAGCACCATGTCATGGACTCCTTTAGAATTTTCCACAGTGCTTGCAGAAGTAGCCCCCACGTGATTTATCATCTGATCATTTGACTTAGAAGTCACTTTGATGATCACAGCACCAAAGCAAGCAGTGTAGATAGAAAGCAGCACTCGTGGCACCAAGGGTGTGTCCTGAGAAACAGGCAAATCAAAGGTAAAACCTCAATGCACTGGGATGAGTGAGAATTGATGGGTAATTATTCTTTCTGGTTGACTGGAAAATGTCTTTCTGAAAATTAAATCTACTATTATATAAAAGTTGCCGTGCTTAGTATTCTGGTTTGTACAAAGAGGACCAGAACAACACAGAGCACCTATTCTCAAGGATCAGAGAGGCCAGGTGAGGAGTGAAGACAAGTGTGTATGAAAATGTAATTGCCAGGAGAGTTCTTGCCTGCAAAGGGAAGTTATTAACAATCAGCTTCTCATTCTCCAGACTAGCTTATTTTCCTGGTTGATGGAATTGGGTCATTCTTTTGATACAGTTTCTTCCAGTATATTAAGTCAATAATAGTAATAATACGATAGCAGAAAGTTATGGAGTGCTTACTACTTTTCAGATACTTTCATAAGAGCTTTATGTCATTGAACAATTTAATTCTCCCAACAACCCAATGAGCTAGGAGCTATTACTCCATTTTACAGAAGAAGAGAGGTTAAGTAACTTGCCCAGTTTGCACAGCCATTAAATAACTGAGTCAGGCTGACACTCCAGAGCCCATGGTGAGCAATGATTCTGTTCTCCCATCTTTGTCTCTTCACATCAACTCTTATTATGCCTTCTAAGGAATTGCATTCCAAAATGTATTTCCTCTTCTTTTGTCTCTTTATATTACAGAATTGAAAGGAAAAACATCTGTTCAGTGCAGTGATTCTCAACGTTTTTCATTTCAGGGCACACATAAACTCATTATTAAAATTCTGCAGCACAGTATATATATATATATATCAGAATGGCAAAAATATTATATATGTATATATATGTGTGTATATATATATATATATACATATATAATATTTTTGCCAGTCTGATCCCCCCTAAAAGGTATAATTTTGATTCATTTACATCAGATGACTATTGTTGCATTGGATGTTTTCATTTTTTTTAGTTGAAAATTTAAGGGAAAAGAGGTCAGTGTTCCTGACTAAATAATCAGGTATTGCATGTTTTAAAATTTCGGTGGCACACCACTTGAAAATTGTTGGCTTACTGGATGGTTCTTGTTAGAGACACTGTTTCCAGATAATTGAAATTCACGTTGGTGAGGCTGAGTATACCTAGTCAAGGTCCGTTTCTAAGAGGTAGACATAAAAGCAAAACAAACCTCAATGTCCCCTGATAGCCTGTGATCAACAGAGATGTGGCCTGCAATATCAGAAGAAAGGACAGTTCCTTTGAGAAGTTCACTGCTTTACTAGGTAGGAAAGAGTCATTTCTAATCTGTGAGGAACTAAGTTAACAACAAACAGGGGAAGCAGTGAGCTGTCTCGGGCTTTGTAACATCTGTTATAACTGCACCTGCCTCAAAGAGTTCCTGGTTCCTATTCCCCAGAGAAAGTCAGTCAGCAGGAAATGAGGCAAGCCGCATATAATGGCTTTACGGGAAAAGGTGGCTTTTAACTTTTCCTTGGGCTTAATTCCTGACAATATTACCTATCCCCCTTGTTGTTCATCGTACTTTATAAGGAGGCGGTTTGTAGAGTGGAAGACGGAGAAGAAGAGAGAGACCTGCCCTTGGAAATCGTTTGACAGAACACCGGAATGTCACAGGACCACTGGTCAACTGGGTGACATCAGTGCATCTGGACAATTAGTCCTCACTCTGACTCACTGGGTCACACCTGCAAACAAAGAATATCCCTACTCCCCTACTCACCTAACAATTCAAAGACTGGCCAACTTGCGTCTCCTTTCTTTCTCAAATTCAGTGGTTCTCAAACTTTAAAGAGAATCAGGATCCACATTTCAGGACCCGATGCCCAAAGTTTCTGATTCAGTGTGTCAGGTGAGGTACATGAGAGTTTGCCTTCCAGCAAGTTACCTATTGATGCTATGACTGCTGGTCTGGGAATTCTATTTGAGAAGCATCGTTCTCATTGATGTAAACAGAAGCCCTCCACGCTTACTAGCATTATTCTACTCTAGGGTTGCTCTTCCATCAGAATCATTCCAGGAGTTCCATCTTTTCTCCTTATCAGTAACCTTGATCAGAACTTGCCTCTCACTTTCTTTTCTACCCTAGCCCAGCCCAGCCTCAGCCTGAGCCTGAGCCTGAGCATTCCTCTGCAACTTTAAGTTACACTTGAGGGGTCCCAGAAAGAAGTTAAGTGGATATAGCCTTCCCAGCTAGTAAAATGGAACAGGCATGTCCCCAGATGACTCACTACATTGGAGAAGGTACTATAGGACAGTTTCCCTGCAGTCAAACTGCTGCAGATGAAGTGCAAGTATTATAAATAGCTTATTTTATTATTATTCCATTATTATTTTGGGACTTTGGGAAAGCACCTAACCTTTCTGCATTTCATGTCAATTGTATACTAGAGTACTGACACATAAAAAGTCACTTATTAAAAACAGTTTTTTATAATTGAAAACTCCCTGGGGTAAATATCAATATACCTTACAGAATATAAATATATAAATATAAATATATCTGCAGAACTAAAGAAGAGTATCATTTCTATGTGTATAATATTTATTGTATTACTATAATATGACCATAATGTTTACTATATTAACTTCCTTTATAGTGATATTTATACCATTTATGCAGGCGTCTTCAAACTACGGCCTGCGGGCCACATGCGGCCCGCAGAGGAGTCTGATCCGGCCCGCCAGGTTTTTTGGGCAGTGAGCGCAGCCGAGGTGTTACAGTAGGAATTAGTAGTTCATATAGTCCGGCCCTCCAGCTCTCTGAGGGACCGTGATCTGGCCCCCACTTTAAAAAGTTTGAGGAACCCTGAATTTTATGTGTTTATTATTTACTAGAGGCCTGATGCACAAAATTCATGCAAGAGTAGGCCTTCCTTCCCCTGGCTGCTGGCAAGGCTTCCCTCTGGCACCTGGGGCAGGACTTCCCTCATAGTGGAAGGCTCCACCCACCCACTGCAGCCCTCTGGTCTGTGGCCTCAGCCTCCCTCTTTGGGACGATTGTGAAGACCCCTTATTAATCGCTCCACCAGCTGTGGCCTGGGCCTCCCTCTGGGGCTATGTACAGGCCCCCTGCGAGTTGCATTGCACCTGCCTTGGCTGGCCTGGTGCCAGTGGGTGTCATAGCATGGTCCAAGATGGTAGTCCAGATGGTTGTTCTTCTGTTTGGCCTTTCAGTCAATTTGTATATTACGCTTTTATTATATAAGATTTTCTTTATATTAATTTATTTTCTAATTGCTCTTGACATACAATATTTCACTATCTTTAAGTGTAGGACATAGTGATTATACATGTATATACTTTACAAAGTGATCACCCCAATTAGTCTAGCACTCATCTGACACCATATATGGTTATTACAATGATAGTGACTGTATTTCCTATGCTTTGCATCCCGATGACTATTTTTATAACTGGAAAATGTATATCTTAATTTCTTTTACTTTTTTCACACATCCCCTCAAGCCCCTTCTCATCTGGTGATCATCAATTTGTTTTCTATATCCAGGAGTTTATTTCAGTTTTTATTTATAGATTTTCTTATGTTTATTTACACAAATTTTTATTTAAGAGAAATGAGATTCTATACATTCTACTCTAAAGAGGCTTTAATTTTTTTTTGACAAGTCCTTAGACATTTGTTTTTACTTGGCTAATGTTTTGTTTGAAAAACCTATATAGTATGTTTCTTTTTTTCTTTTCTTTTCTATTTTTAATTTATTGCATTTATTGGAGTGGCATTAGTTACTAAAATTATATAAGGTTTAGGTGAACAATTCTAGAATACATCATCTGTATAATGTATTGTGTTCACCACTCCAAGTCTCCTTTCAAGACCATTTATCTGCCCTCTACCCTCTTCCACCTCCTCTAACCCACCTTTCTTCTGGCAATCACCATGCTATAGTCTGTGTCTATGAGGTTTTTGGGTGTTTCCAATCCCCCCTCCCCCTTAATTCTTTCACCATTTTTATCCAGGACCCCAAATCCCCTTCCATCTGACAGCTGTCAGTCTGTTTCTATTTTGTGAGTTAAATTTTATCATTAGATTCCACATATAAGTAAAATCATATGTTACTTACATTTCTCTGGTTTATTTTACTTAGTATAATGCTCTCCAGGTCCATCCATGCAGTTGTAAAAGGTAAAGTTCATCTTTTATAGTCGAATAGTATTCCATTGTATAAATGTACCACAGCTTTTTATCCACTCATCTACTAATGGACACTTGGGCTGCTTCAACATCTTGGCTATTGTAAATGTGGTATGCATATATTCTTTCAAATTAGTGTTTTGGGCTTCTTCAGATATAGTCCCAGAAGTGGAATCACTGAATCTTAAGGCAGTTCCCTTTTTAATTTGTTGAGGTAACTTTTCACGGTGGCTGCACCAATCTGCATTCCCACTAATAATACATGAGGATTCTCTTTTCTCCACATCCTCACCAACACTTGTTTGATGATTTATTGATGCTAGCCATTATGACAGAAGTGAGTTGATATCTCATTGTGGTTTTTGGAGAAATGCCCTTGATCCATTTTTATTGGATTATTTAATTTTTGGGTGTTGAATTTATGTTTTTTATAAATTTTGGAAATTTAACCCTTATCAGATGTAACATTGTCAAAAATGTTCTCCCATTCAGCAGGTTGTCTTTTCATTTCTTTGATGGTTTTCTTTGTTGTGCAAAAACTTTTAGTTTTCTGTAGTCCCATTTTTAATTTTTTTAATATATTTTATTGATTTTTCACAGAGAGGAAGAGAGAGGGAGAGTTAGAAACATCGATGAGAGAGAATCATCGATCAGCTGCCTCTTGCACACCCCCTTACTGGGAATGTGCCCGAAACCAATGTACAATACATGCCCTTGACCGGAATCGAACCCGGGACCTTTCAGTCTGCAGGCCGATGCTCTATCCACTGAGCCAAACCGGTTTTAGCCCATTTTTAATTTTTTTATTTTGTTTCTTTTGCCTGAGGGGATATAGCAAAAAAAAATATTGCTACATGAAATATCCAAGATTTACTGCCTATGTTTTCTTCTAGGTTTTTTATGGTTTCCAGTCTAACATGTAAGTATTTAATCAAGTTTGAATTTATCACATCATTTTTTAACAGTAAAAGAGTAGGACACCTATACTGACATATTCAATATTTTCATTACTTAAATATTTTTAAAGAAATATCCTAGTATTATAATACATATTGTAGTAACATAATGCATATATTTAACTAACATTAAATATCAATCATGTTTATAAATTACATTATATATTAAATATTAAAATTTTATAATATAGCATATATAATTAAAATATTAGCATAATAATTAATTTTATTCATGTTGATATATGCAAAGTAGTTTAAAATGCATGTATATATATGCAAAGTATACATAAACTATATTAAAATGTTACAGTTATAATTCCATTAATATGGGAATGTTTCTGAAATGGTAATTAGATATATATGGGAAATAATTTTCATATAATACATAATACATATAATTAATGTTACTTATTATATTGTATATTATATGTTATTTTCTATTTTTAAACAGTCACTTGGTTTATTATTAATGTCTTAATCTATTCTGCCACCTTAGTTTTGATGAAGTTATCACAAATCTTATTGGGAAAACAACTTGAATTAACAAAGTCATTGGATAATGGGACGTTTACTTTATTTCTTATGGTCTAGTTTTGGAGATCTTGGGTATATATTCAGTGCATGTTTTAAACATGGTGTAATAATTAGCTCTACCTTTCACTTCTAAAGCAGTATGTTAATGACAATATTTTTAAGGCTCTTATTGAAGAAAGTAGTGTGTCATCCTCATAGGGGTCATTCAAGGGCTTCTGGCATGTCCTACTATTCTGTCTCTCCTGTCTTCCCACCATGATGCCTAGAATTCCACTATTCCTGTCATTATTCCAGGAGTAGCCTTTTCCAAAATGCTTCTATTTCTAAGAAGCTGCTTTCTTGTGAGTCCCATTATCAGTATCATTTTCTAATCACCTGTGATGGCTTTAGGGTATCTAGGATTTACATGTGCCAAAAATACATGAAGAGAAAATGGGGACAAATTTCTTTTGCTCAAGCTTTTATCGGGCTCACACATCTGAGATACTTATTAAATCTGTCTTATTCTTTAATATTTTTCCAAACTAAAAGCTGATATTATCATCAGTTACATGGCCCTACCAAGACATGTGACTGACAGACGTTAATGTAAAGATATGTGCTAATGAATATTGAACCAAGGTTAGTATCATGCCCCATGGAAAAAGCCATATGCTCTGAGAATTTAGTCTGTTACTAAAACTGGTTTAAAGTTGGCTGTATTTAATTCTCCAAGCGTTTTAAGTAAGCAAACGCTTAAAATCAAATACACAGTGATGATTACATTAATCCCTAACATTTGTTCAAAGCCTGACAGTAGAAAAGGCTTTTCAGGGCATTTTCAGAATTTCTCATGGATATGCTCTCATTTAAGACAGAGTAGACCAGCCTTGTTTTGTAGCAGGTAATTAATAGCCTTATTTTTTACCCATGGTGACACCAAAGCTCAGACTGAGAAGTTAAGTTATATAAGGTCATGCAGATAATAGGCGGTGGATTCTACTAAAACCTACCAGTTTGCAGACAGTGCATTTGCCACCCCACTGGGCTGTATTTGAAGATATTTGGGGGGCCCAGAATAAATAACATCTGCAAAGTCACTTTTTAATTCTGATTGGGAGAAAATATGGGACCGAGCAAATGTAGCCAAATGCTCTTTCTAGATGGTTTTGCTTCCCCCTCCACCTCTGTCAATGGGCTACTTCGTGTCCTCCCCAAATTCATGTTAAAATCCCAACCCCTAGGAATGGGATCTGGAGAAAGGGTCTTCAAAGAGGTGAGTAAGCTCTGAGAGGCCCCTTAGGGAGGGCCCTGGTGCGGTCTGCCTGGGGCCATTAGAAGAAGAGGCGCTAGATGTGCGCAGGCACTTAGGACAAGTGCGGCAAAAAGGCACGAGGGGTGCCTTCTGCAAGCCAGTACAGAGGCCAAGAGCGGTCAGACCCTTCCCTGATGGTCCTCAGAGGCTTCCAACCTGCTGACACCTTGTTCTTGGAGTCCCAGCCTCCTGTGGGGAAACAAATGCCCCTTGTTTCAGCCACCCAGTCTGTGATACTCTGGTATGGCAGCCCAGCAAACTAATACAACCCCCAACCAAATCTCTTTGAACTACCCGCCTGGAAGAAGTGATGAAAGGGTAGCTTTGGAAATAGTGAAGCTATTTATTAACATTTTAATGCCGAGAGAGTGGACCTTCCAGCCCCTATGGGTGTGTACTGCTTATTTGAAACATGGATGGCCAGGGTAGCCTGTTAGGCCCAAATTAAAGCTTTTCTTAAGGCATCTGCAAGTGGCAGGTACTAGGGAATTTTATTCTTTATTGAGCTACCCCACCTGCTTTCTTCTTCCCCTTCACTGTTCTTTCTTTCTCCTCACTATTCTTTCTCTTCTTCTCTGGCACTTTTCCTCTCCTTCTTTTCCCTGCTTACACTGTCCCGCCTCCACTAAAATTTTCTCCTGTCTCCCTTCTCTCTGATCTTTCCTGTTCTCTTTCCTTGACCTGTATTTTCTGTCCTTTCTGTACCCAACTCAAATATTTCTTTCCTCCTTTCTCTCTCCTCTTTATCCCACCTTGCTTTTAAAAATATATATTTAAAAAGGATAGCCTTTTAATCTTTTTTATCCTAGTGCAAACATTCTTCAATATAAAATACCCCATGGGGTATTTTCTATGAATTCAACAGGGGCTGTTAACAAAATAAATGGCTTACCCAACCCTTACTAGAATGCCAGGCACCAGTGAACAGATGTGGAGGCATTTCTGGGTTGGCACAAAGCTTTTCAAGTCTCCAAAGTCATGCTACCAGGCAGACACCAACCCTGACTACTCACAAGTCCTTGCAACCACTTTTGAGCTAAAAATTCCTTGCGATTCTTAAACTCTTTCAAATATATTTAAAATTGTCTGAGTCAGTGGGTGTGGAAGGCGGTGGCTGCAAGCGTGGGCTGGCAGAAATGACTAAAATGAATAGTGATTCTTGAACCTATCGGTCTAAGATCAAGCATGAATTTGAAAGTCAAAGGGCAGATTGTCATTATGCATCATATCTTAGGTACATATCTGTCTCCTCCAAATCATGTCTTGCTTATTTATGTAAGCTTTACAAAATGGAAATCTCTCAGCATTGAAATTAACAGTGTGGATTCCCACATTCTGTCTGACTCCTCCTTTTGCAGGAAACAAATAAAGAACTTCTCAGCTTGTTGCAAAGCCTAGCATTCTCAACTCTGCACTCCAGCTTTTTGGATTTCACCTTATATATAGAATAACATACTTATAATCCATAAAAAAGAATTCTTAAATTACTGGAGAAATATGGCTTCACACGTCTCCTCTGGCCCAAAGAAAATAATTGGTATCCCAATAAAGTCATTATTAAAAGTAATGGATGGGCAAAGCCTGGAAAAATCATTTTTGAAAATTTCCAAACAGGGCGAAACAGGAAAATGTCTGGGTTTCACAGTGTTATTTAACAAACACACACTGTCTGCTCAGGGGACCTGCATCACCTCAGTCATGAATTCGACTCGTTTCATGATGCCGCTTCTTGTAATGATGGTAAAATCCATGACATCCAGGATAGAAATGAAAATCAAAACAAAACAGGAAAGCTTTCTACAGCTATAAAAGCTACAGCTATGAATCACCAAGTTTATCTTCAGTGAGAAGTCAATGAGAAAAGATCAGGGTGCATGAAATTTTCAGAGCATTAGAAAGTACCCTTGCTGAATGCAAACAAGACTCCTGGTTTTTGAGGGACACAGGCACTCTTTTGTGTTGTGTATAAGTTGTATGAAGCAGCAGGGTGTGTCCTAGGTTTTTTGAAGTCATGGAAATGGACCATCATTTATTCTCTAGCTGGTCTTTTGGGGCATATTTCTAGTATATGTTTCCCTTTATGATTTCATATTCCTTTTTTCTTCACTCTTACCCTACTCATCTAATGGAAATTTGTTCCACTTAAAGATGGAAATTCAGATATCTATTCCAGGAAAAATACAGTTGATATCTTCACTGTCCAGCAACTCTGGAGTTAGTTTGTCCATCATCCTTAGAAGAGACCACATCTAACTATTGAATTGCAATGCCATGACCTCTAGTAGGATGTCCACATTCACAGCTATCATCCTTTAGAGGAACAAGCTCTCCCTGTAGAGGACTTGCAAATGCCTCACTTTTATTCTATATATAACCAAAGTCTAACTGCTTGTCAATTAAGACAAAGAATTAAAGTAGAAATGAACAAAATCAAAGTCTTTCCAGATTGTCATAACCTGAGCAGTTTCTAACATACTAATTCAAAAACTGAAATTTATATCTAGCTATTTATCTATATATCTGTATTGAATTATATAAACTATGAATTTCAAAAATGGGTGGTTTGGAAATATGAGTAAAGGAAATTTCATTAGTGCTGTAAATGCTCCAAAAATGTGTACTCGATTCTCCTGAGTCTACCAAACTCACCTATCTGTCCACTGTTGCTCTAAGTACACTTGCTATTGTTTATTATTTATCTTCCTTCATGTCTCACAACTCTTTCAGCTGTTCACATAATTTTCTACTCACATTGCTATGCTTTTGAGCTTTAATTCTATAATCTATAGTACCAAGTTTAAGTCACATTTGGAGAGTTAAATGGAAAATAGCTCTCTTTCAAAGACTTGCTTTAAATCCTGACTCCTATAATATGATCTAAACCTTCTGTGCCTCAATTTACTCTTCTGTCAACTGGCCATATTCAGTTATGTATTATTTATATTTCCTCATACTCATTTTGTGAGACTTACCTGGGTCTAACTTACTCTACACTAGGGTTAGCATGGGGAGAAAAACCACAAAATATAGCAAAGGGAATAATACCAGGTTAAGTGGATCTCCCTTTCTTGGTTGCACTGTCCTGAGGATATGGATTTGCGTCTTTATAACACGTGATGTAAGAGAGCACAGGCAGAAAATAAAGGTGAGGCCATACCGAGTTTACAAACTAGCAGTTCATTTGAACTTTTTCATCATCTGTTTACAGGCTAATATAAGTAGAAGCTTATTCAAATTGATGACAGTTGCACAGGATTCCACTGTTCAGATTTTGTATATTGCAGGTAAATATTGTTCAGGCCTGTGTTTATCATCCATTAGGATAGTATGAATTCTAATCTCAAGAGGGATAAATGAGAAGTGAGATTCACTATATATACTGTATCTATATTCTCTCTGTATATAAATATGTTAGATAGGAAAACTATAGATGCTGTGTATACCAAATAGACAATTATAACTCCTTGTTAACAGCCCCTAAAACTATTCAGAGGAAATGTTGAAGTAAACATGCAGATGGAGGTTTGGGGTTTGTCTGATGTTTTCTGCCTTTATATTTTTATTTCCTTACATTCTTCTTAGTCATTGTTTTGGGTGATTGTGGACTCTGTAGAATAGGGGTGTCGAACTCAATCAGAGAAGGGGCCAAAATCTAAAATCCAGCCTAAATCGCGGCCGAATGGTTTACTGAACAGTTATAAACTGTCATTGTGATGGAAACGCAGCGGAGTGCAGTGATGACAGCGCGGTGCGGGCCACATTGCAAGGCCTGGCGGGACGGATTTGGCCCGCGGGCCTTGTGTTTGACACATGTGCTGTAGAATGTCTGCTTTCATCAATGTGTAAGGCAAAGAAATAGCTACTTGGGAATTATGTAGGCTGGTTTTAAAATTATAGGAAATTCTTTTTTTCTCATTTTTTATTAAGGTATTATATGTGTACATACCTTACCAATACCCAACCCACCCTCACTCCCATACATGCCCTCCCTCCCCAGAGTTTTTAGTCCATTGGTTATGCTTATATGCATGCATACAAGTCCTTCGGTTGATCTCTTATCTCCCCCATATCTCCCTACCCTCCCTGCTGTAATCTGACAGTCTGTTTCTTTTACTGTTTCTGTATCTATCCTTTTGTTCATCAGTTTATAATGTTCCTTATTATCCATTCTTTTTCTACTTCATAAGACATTTGTTTCATTAGGATTTTATGAGTTTTCTGAACCTGCTTGCCTCCTTTTGGAGGATCTTAGTTTTGGTGAAGACAGAGAATCTTCCTGGATGGTCAAAAGTAAGTGATCTTCTAAAGCAAAGAATGGTTAGAAAGTCCAGATTGTGGATTCCCAACCAGAATAAGGTAAACCAGGTGAGAAGTGTAGTCTCAATGCAATAGAAACTAAAATAAGAGTTAATTAATGTTTCAGCCGAAACCAGTTTGGCTCAGCGGTAGAGCGTCAGCCTGCGGACTGAAAGGTCCCAGGTTCGATTCCGGCCAAGGGCATGTACCTTGGTTGCGGGCACATCCCCTGTAGGGGGTGTGCAAGAGGCAGCTGGTCGATGTTTCTCTCTCATCGACGTTTCTAGCTTTCTATCTCTCTCCCTTCCTCTCTGTAAGAAATCAATAAAATATATTTTTTAAAAAAGAGTTAATTAATGTTTCAAAGCCATAGATGGAATAAAGGAAATTATGATCAAGAAACTCACTGTGGTATGTATTGAAGTAAGGAGTCACTAACATATGGCATTGTTATAATATCCAGGAAGTTAATATAATAAGTGAAGAGTGAATAATCACAATGTTGAGGATAAAATAGTTCTATAGTAAATTATTGATGAAATGTACACCAAAAATCATCTGTTCCAGTGGTTTATATTATTATCTAGACAGTTTAATTCATACTGTGAATATTTGTGTATGTCATAGCTGTCACTGAAAATTCTTGAACTTGGTCAATGTTTCATTTTATAGATAAATGGCAGTGAACCAAAAAGGTTAAGTGAGTTACTGCAAATAAAAGTTTATTGTTTATGAACAATTGGGGACAGCATAAGGGTTTTTGAACTATCCTGAACATATCAAGGTTCCTTTCTTTGGGTAGGAAGGTATTGTTTTTCTTTTATAATTACAGAACTGGAAAGCCATTTGATTTTTTTTTAATGTATTAGTCTTTAATCTCAGTAGTTCAGTACTTCTTCCCTTTCAAATGATTTTCTGAATTACTCCAATGTTTGACTTTCATTTTTTTTTTTTTTGCTTTCTTTTTCTTAACAAATATTTTTTGTTGATTTTTAGAGAAAGAGGAAGGGAGATAGAGAGAAATGTCAATCATCAGTTGGCTGTTTCTACAAGACTCCTATTGGGGATCAACACCCCAATCCCTGGCATATGCCCTGACTGGGAATCTAAACAGTGACCTCTTGGTTTCTGGGTCGATGCTCAACCACTGAGACACACTTGTCACACATTTCTTTCCTTATACATCCATAAAACTACTCCACACTCAAGACAGTAAACATATCCATAACCCCTAAAAATTTCCTTGTTCTTCTATGTAATGCCATCCTTTCCTGCTCTTCTAAACACTGCAAAGTAACCACTGGTCTGTTTTCTGTCTCTATACATTAGTTGAAATTTTCTAGAATTTTATATAACTAGAAACACATAGTATGGCTTTTTTTTCCCCAGTCTAATTTGTTGACTCCTTACCTATATCTCTGTGTGCTTTTTTTGTTTAATTTTTAAATTTAGGATCCTTTAAAATTTATAGTAATATGTCTTCATCTTCAAATGATTTTATACTACTTCAAATACAGTATAAGAATCTTATGATATTTTATTCTATTTCTCCCCTCCTGAGTTTTGTACTATTATATTATCACACATTTTACATGTTTATGTGTTATAAATCCTACAATACATATTACTTTTGTTTAAGCAGTTAATATCTTTAAAGAGGTTTAAATAATAAGAAAAAATATATGTTTTCCATGCAGTTACTATTTATGGTTCTCTTCATTCCCTTGGGTAGATCAATATTTCCATGGGGTTTTGTTTTCTCTCTGCCTAAAGGATTTCCTTTAAATTTTCTTACAGTACAGAGCTGCTGTTGATGAATTAGTATGACCATTTTCCACCATTTTTTCTTTTTTGGCAATCCCCTTTGAACCTTTTCTCTAATATGCTGTCAAGATAAACTGAGCTGATGTTAGATGTTTAGTTCTACACATTATGTTAGCCTCCTTTATATTTCCTCATATTTTTCAGAATTGAATTGGTAATTTTGTCATTTCTTTTTTACTTTTTATATAAATTTTAAAATCAGCTTGTTGATAGTTACAAAAAATGCTGTAATTTTTATTGGGATTGTATTATGGGATCTATAGAGCAAACAGGATAAATAACATTTTAAATTGACTCATTTAAGCTATTAACACAGTATAGCTCTTTATTTACTTAAGGTTTCTTTCATGTCTTTCATTAGTGTTTTGTAGATTTCTATATATAGATCATGGATTAAAATTTATACTAAGTAGTTCCATTTTATATTATTAGTAGTATTAGTTATCAGTTTACATTTCTCATGTGATATATATGTGATATATAGTAGTAATTAGAGGCCCAATGCATGAAATTCATGCAAGGGGCTCAGTCCTTGCAACCCAGCCAGCCCTCACAGCCTTTGCCAGCCCTCAAAGCTCTGGCTTCATCTGGATGATCATCTGGAAGGTCATCCGGACCATCTTCTGCTGTTCAGTCTAATTACATATTAGCTCTTTATTATATAGGATATAATTTACCTCTATAGGTTGACCTTGTATTCTGAGACCCTGTAAAACTCATTTATTTGTTCCAGAAGTATTTTGTGAATCTTTTCACATTTCATGCATAGATAATCATATAATCTTGAAATAAAGATGCATTTCTGTCTTTCTCTCCAATGTATGCCTCATTTTTTTCTTACTTTGTTTTACTAGCTAAAACTTCCAGTATGGTGTTAAGTAGGAATGGTGGGACAGGACATTCTTGCCTTGTGGTAGAGCTTAGAAGAAAACTGTTAGACTTTCACCAGTAAGCATCATGGTGGTTATAGGTTTTTTGTAAATATCCTTTATTAACTTAAAGGATTTTGCTCACAAATATTTATTTTTAATATATGAGACTGTATCATGAATGAATGTTAGATTTGTTGAAAGTCTTTTTCTGCATAAATTAATATCATAATATTTTTTTCTTATTTAGTCTAATATGGTGAATTGCAGTGATTGAATTTTGAATGCTGAACCAGT